>NC_137544.1:20917513-22300175 GCF_963082525.1 Nesoenas mayeri | reverse complement strand
TCAGTGCAGCTGCCTGTGACACTGATGATTTGGGGATGATTGAACAACTTCTGTCTTAAAATATTTAAAGATCTGTTAAACTTTCTCCAAACAACCACAGGTTCCATCTTTACCCATAAGATTAAACTTCTCATTCAACAAATTAAAGCTCCAATCAGCAAAACACTGAACACACTCTGAAATGGCAGCATGGCAGCGGTTTAGCTGAGTTCACAGAGACTCCTGATGTATAATAACTAAAATCAAGCAAGTGCTTTTTCAGTCCAGATCGTAGACAAATTGACTCCATCATGTACTTTGACACTAAGTTTCAGAAGCAAATGCTAAACTCTGCAAAACAAACACAATTTCACAGCAGACTGCATTGTCCTATTGCTTCACAACCGCAAAAACCATGACTAAACAGAAGAATATACCTGCTTATCTATATAATGACATGTATAACCTCTAAGGAGGAGAGCCGCTACTCATCCAGTTCACTGCGCACACAGTCCTGAGCAACAGAAGGCAACAGATTGTGGTTTACTAAAGCAAACAGTCACGAGACAGTTATCAGACTCAAAGTCCGAGACAGACCTTCTGATTCTGGCCTAATCTACAACACTCTGGAGAGCAAGAGTGATAAAGAGAACAAAAATATCGTCATACCTGGCAACATATTGTGAACAGGGGTGGCAATGTTAATGTCTTGGAGGTGTTTCAGTGTCTCAGTGTGGAAGAGCCGCAGTGTAGATCCAGACGTGAAGGCAATCCAGACTCCCACTCCAGCAACAGCCATGTGAGAAATGACCATCCCTTCCTCTTGATGGGCTTCAAAATGGCTCTGCAAGAAAAACAAGGATTCTGTTGGGAGATGAACAAGCATTCAACCTTCCTTACCAACTCTGCAGTGTAGGCACTGTATCTTCGTCCTCTGTGTCAAGGACAAAGCTACCTTTCTCTGCGTTGCTCAAGATATGTTCTGACTGCTGCATATCATGCGTTCGTTTTCCTGTTAGCTTTTTTTTTAAAAAAAAAATACAACATCACTAGTATGGAAGGATTCTCAGCTCTTGAACCAAAGTTCTAACTAATGATAGAGCAACTTCACAGCAACTTAGATACTGTGTTTGTTACAAATACTGCATGGTAGGGGCTGGCAAGTCCATAACAGCTGAGATTTAAGAGGATTTTGTATTTCATTATTGATACTTTGGGAAAACTACCACAGAGATGAGGTTCCTGAGAGTGGGCAGATATTTTCCTAAACCGTTACTTTTATCTAAAGCAGAACTCCTCTTTAAAGAATAAAAAACATCTTTCTTCTCTTCTGTTAGGGGATCTTTTCAGAACAAGAATAAAAGAACCAAGGAAAAAATAATCTTTAGAAAGTGGAGTGTTTATTAATATAAATACACCATTATTTGCTCAACTATGTACATAACAATATGCGTCTTAATACTGTGGCTTGCTTTTCGACTCATAGACACTTCTGAATCTCACAAGTATCAACTACTTTTTTTCCTGTCCTTCAAAATATTGACACTTTTCATCAGAAAGGCCCAAATCCTCCTTTTGAAGGTAAGAAGTAATGTAAGAGGTTCAGGATTGACTTTTTTTCGTTAACCTAGTGCCTTCCCAGTTATATCTTCTGCATGGCTCCAGGAAGGCCGACACCTCTCTACATGCTCCTGTTAATGTGCAAGATAAAGCTATAGTAAAGTTCTTTAATCATTAACAAGAAGTAGGGATTTTTTTTCCCAGTTGTGCCTTGTAAGTAAACTGTTTCTGAAGTTAAACACAGCCTTTTAACGTTGTGCCAGCTATTATCAAATACAGAGAGCTATTCTGACAAAGATAAAACTTCCTTGGCTAAATAAATGGCAAGCTGTTCCTTGGATACAAATCTGTCTCTGAGGGATATGGAAGGAAATATCTGCCCTAATATTCACAATACGTATTATAATATTCTGGTTTATGTTTGCAGATAAAATGGAAAAGTACCCCCATCCTCCTTGTAAAAGCACACTTAAATTTTCCATGCATTACAATTAAGAGTTACATTTTGGTTATTTTGCATCAAAATCTGAGTTACATGTTTCTCAGGCTAAGCTCTTAGCCTAAGATAGTTATGTTTTGAATATATTAGGCTATAAATATATTGTTCAAATTCTCCATCTAAATTCAATAAACAGGCTAAGATCAGAAATAAGGAATAGAAGTTTAAGCTTTCACAAAGTAACTTTTGATATTATACTTAGTAGGCACTTAATTTTCTTATTTTCTTTTCATACTTTATAAATTAGTACTTTCCACTGAGCAACTGGCTGTTTAAAAATAAGGGGAATTACTACTTTTTTCTTTTAATCTGTTAACACTGTTATTCAAATGCTCAATTTTTAGTAAATGAGCAAAAAAGTTTCTGTTCAACTATTATGCAGTGGCAGTTTTTGAGCGTGTTACTCTTCCGCGTGTGTTACCTTTTGACTCTTCAGATAACAACACTGCAGAATGCAATGCAATGTAAGCACCTCTGGCAGCCACATTTACGTTCACTATTTTCCTCAAGGAACCTCCATTCATTCTTTACCAAATGATACACACAATTTGAGAATCATACAGTTTATTCAACAGAAGAATTCATCCATGAACAACATCTTTCAAAGCCAGAAACAGCTCTTATGGCTAAATCGCCTGATATTCTCATCATGCATGTTTCATTGCAAAAAGGATTTTAAAACAGTAACTTCTCTTTACAGACTCCTACATCCCTGCGCTGATGACCAACTGACTTCTAAAACTTCTCAGAGACAGATCCAAGGCTGCTGAAGTGAACCTGACCAGGAACTTGTGCTGTTTGGAATTAGAATAAAAATGAAGCTGATAATAAAAAATGAATTTTCTCTGCTGTGGTCTGACCACAGCTGACAGTTCTGTTGGTGCCACTGTAAACAACTTGCACATGCATTTTTGCCGCATTCCTTTTTTACCAGCCAACTCATTATACTCCCACTTAGTCTGTCCTGCCATTCGTACAGCTGTCTGCTGAAACATGGAGACACATTTAAAGAAAAATGGTAATATTGTCAATGCCACAAAAAAGCATGTCAAAAGAACTATTCTTCTAATTCAAAAGATCTTCTAACACAGAACAGGAATGTACCCAAACCTGTGCATTCTTTTACAAATGCAAAAGTTTTTTGTACAGAGGACAGTTTTGACGTCTGCTTCAATTACATGTCTAACTGAAAACAAATAGCTGGCCTTTTGTTCTTTCTCACAGCAAGATATACAAATATAAAGGGACAGAAATGTCTTATTCCCTCTGTTATTAAAAAAAAAAAAGAACTTCATTTTACTTTTCAGATTTCATACCTACATTCCTCCCTATTCAGGGCCCAGCATTTTTTTCCCCGCATGCTATCTCGTTCACACCCTACAGCAACCCGAGAGCTGCAGAGGACACTCTGGATGCCACAGCCTGACATCGCTCGCTATTGTTTCCATAGCGTGGGGCCGAGTTGGAGTCTGTCTTTTGAGGAGGTGCCACTTGCACCAAACAGCTGCGCCAAGATCTGAACCACCACTTCTCAAGCTTCATGGGAGATGCACAATGAGTGTTATTGTCCACGAGGTAAAACAAATTACTTTTACTGCTTTAAAGAAGTTACAGTACTCAGGCAACATACACTCATGCACACGGATTTTCATTTGTTTCATTTACTCAGCTGAACATTTCAGCTTATCCTACTTGATTTGTTAAAAGGAAAGTAACTCCCATATAGTTAGCCAAATTTTAAAACCAAGACAAAACAAACCAGGATGGAATGCCATCCAATTGGTGACTTTATTCTGTTAAATACTCTGGCATTTTTTGTTGTTTTTAAACAAACACAGTCTGCTTTTGCAGAGCCTAAGGGTCTACAGGCATAGAGACCACTACGGGATCAAGGTCTATACCCAACAGCAATACAACTGTCATCAGTTCTAGGGTCGAGAATAAGGACAAATTTCTTCTTCATGAAAAGAATATCAGAGTATGTAATCAGTATGTAACAGCAATCAATATATTTCTCACATGTCCTTTGCCAAGGAGCTTGAGGAACTGTGCCAGTTTAGGACACTGTGCCAATAAAAGACATTTCCTAAAATATTTTATTACAGTAACATATCAAAACAAGTGAACTGAGAGTCTTATCCTTACTAGAGGGGGGAAAAAAAGCAGAAAAAGTGAATAACATCCAAACCCAATGTACAGCATGCCAAACGTGCTCATTTACTAATAGTTATTAAACAAAAAAAAGCTTAAATAGGAGTCTTAGAAAAGCAGGGAGGGGGTGGAACGAGATTGTTTTCAGAGGATAATGTACTTTGCACTTAGCAAATACACAGACAGTTAAATATGAGGTACCTATGAAGCAAGGAGTGCCTCACAAGGACTAAGTTTACAAAATTGTCTTGAAAGCGCTCATGGGTTCACACAAATATGGCCTCGAAAAAAGAGTCAGGTGCCT
The DNA here is from genome assembly GCF_963082525.1 of Nesoenas mayeri. NCBI lineage: Eukaryota > Metazoa > Chordata > Aves > Columbiformes > Columbidae > Nesoenas > Nesoenas mayeri. The sequence goes on along the minus strand of NC_137544.1, from coordinate 22,295,682 downwards.
CTATAGATAACATATATGACACACAGCATATAATATATATGCATGACAGCAGAAAGCAGTGAACAAGCAGCTGTAATTTGAAGAATACAGAGAAATAAAGGAGTTCAGCAAAGAAGGAAGAATAACAGTTGAGTCCTGTGGAACACGTGGATTCCCTTTAATAGAGCAAAGATGAATATTATGCAAAAATTCTTCAGTCCAATATTACTAACTGACTCCCTCTGAACAAGAGAGGGCACAGAGGGAGAACAAATATTTCCTTGCTGCTGTTTCCCTCCATACAGCAAAGCTTCTGCTCTGCACAGTAAAGAAGCGGTAGCTCAGATATATTCAGTTGCCAATATTGTTAAAATATTCCCTATATGCAGAGCCTAAATTTCCTTGTGTTATCACGTGATAGTGAAACAATGTTGGCAATCAACATGGTATGTGCCTCATAGTAGATCACTTTCGGAAATACAAACCTGGGAGTTATGAAAACAAGTCAGGTAACTGAGCAGGCAATAGGGAAAACATCAGGGAGCTGTTTAGTCTGGTGAGATGAAGGAAACAAGATCAGTACTTCTGTACATCTTAGGATCAGTAAAGAGACAAAGGAAAATCATAATTTGTTTGCAATTCTATGAAAAGGTGACATGCTATCATGTAGATATTCATGTTGATACTGAAAAGTCAGCAAAAAGACTATTTAACACTGTTTTGAAAGTGTTAAAAAGCAGGCACTGTGAAAAGAAACCTCCAGTGATGCTTTTGTAGGAAAACTCATAGTAACAGGTGAAACATGAAACTACCATGTCTGAAAGACATGGATAGAATATTCGTTACTTTATCTCTCTGAACTTCTGATTTCAATACTGCAGTCTATTATGCTATGCTGTATTTTGATAAAGTAACCTTTAGACAGGCTTTGAGGATTAAAGAACGTATAATCCTGGGGTTTTTCTCCTATGCCAAAACAGCACAGCATAAACCCAAACTGCAGCCATAGCACCTGATCTAGGAAGAGCTTTGTGACAGAATTAGTCCAGAATTGCCAAATTTATTTACAGAGATCTGGCTGCATGTAACCACCCTCACACAGGAACAATCTGGCTGTGATCTCTTACCGTTTCTATCTATTTCTTGGTGAGAATCAGAGAGATTCGTGATCAAAGTCGGTAGGACAGTAACCACGTGTCCCAGAGGCCACCTTGCCCCCCAGTGAAGGTAACAAGAAGGTGGACCTCAAGCACCTGTCCAAATCTTTCCCTCATCTTACCATTGAAAATATCAGCAAAACAAGCACTAGAGAAAAACAAAGTAGGAAAATACACTATCTGAGCATCTATGAAACAAATCACCCAGAAAGCATCTACAAAACAAATCACCCAGAAAGCGCACACAGAGGAAATTAGGATGTTAGCTATTTCCCTGCAAACTCATGACAATGACTCACAGAATCAATTGTACCAAACAGGCAATTGTTGGGAGAAAACACGATCATCAATGAAACAAAAAAGCAGCAACAAAGCCCACAAAGAAGGAGGCTGTGAGCTCATCACAACTCCTGTTTGAAAGAACTTCATGGCTGTAAACATCATGCAATTCAGTGTAACTGTACTGTAGGTTGAAGGACAGGCTTTATCCCAACCTTTCATCAACAGTAAATGTTAGACCGCTGAGACATTCTTTTGATGGAGGCTGCAATATTTACAGAAGTGAGGGCTTAACGCTTTCTGGAAAATGTGGTCACAAATATAAGCTCAAGTCATTAACACTCTTCTTCTCTCCCAGAAAAGCTAACTTTTTAATGATTATTCATTGGAAAATGTCCTTATGCAAAGCATGTTTTTGTACGCCAATGAGAAGCAAAACTCTTAAGAAACATATTATAAAATCATCACAAGGTACAAGTAACATCTAACTACACAGAGGCAGTCTCTTTATTAAACCTTATTCTGGAATTACCAGACGATTCCTGTAGGCATTCACCACTTTGCTCCCTTTTCTCAGATCTCATTTTTAAGCAAACCTCTCTCCCCTAATACCTTATGAGCTCCAAGCACCTTACGGAAACCTGGGGTAAAACCAGAAGCAAACCTAGGTCTAAACAAGACATCAGCAGAGAACATCACAGCAGAATCCCACTGCGGGGAGTGGGATTTTACGGAACTGAAACTATATTTTATGAAAGGCTTCTTCCCGAATCTTGAAGCTTCTTAAACAGATTTTAATGTGAGCAATGCTTTTAAAAGCGTTTACCTCTATGGAATGTGTCACAGTGCTGATTATAAAAATCTGTCCACCACATGCAGCCCAAATGGTCTCCTCCATCACAAGCAGACTTCTGACAGGTAGAACCCCCAGTTTAACTATCTTCTGGGGTTCTGTGTTCCAGGTCCCGTCTTCAACAAAAAAGAAGAAAGGTTATACACAACAAAATGGTATTTTTTTTAAAAAAAACAAACAGTTTTGAAAACACTGCATCCCAAGCCTACCACTTGAATCTCTGCAAGCTGCTACTGCGAGCTGCATTGAGATTTAACTTTATCTGTTTAACTTTATCTTCCTGGGTAAGTTTGAAAGGTTAATATGATAATAAGGGGAAAACAAAACAAAAACAAACAAAAAACCCACAATAAACAAAAACACCACCACAAAAAAATGCCCGCAGCTCATATATTTGTCAACTGAACAAATTTTATACGGATTAACTGATAAACAGGGGATCTCACATTGCTGTTTTGATGCAACTGCTTTCCTCTCCACACAAAAAGCAGTCAGAAAGCCATAGCTGATATAATGTTATCCAACTTGGAAGGAGCTCACAGCCAACCTGTTTCAAGACTAATCAACTTCCAACTAGGATAGAATCATATTTCACATGAAAAGGAGTAAGGTTTTTACTGCAGGTTCTAATGAGCTCAGATAACTTTCCAAGAGCATGTTGATTAAATGGATTTTCTGATACTAGATGATGCATTTAAGAAGGAAAAGCTTTTTTAAAACAAATTAAAACTTTTGTGCTATATCTTCACTAATTCTATTCGTTTCCCCCAAATATAACCTACAATCTTTTCTGTCAACTGCATTTAGCAGATCCAGTTTACATTGTGCATGTGTATGTGGCACAATGAATTATTCAGAGACCTCCTGAGAAAGACTGCATGCTGCCACTTAACTGCTCTGGTCACTTTCAATTGCTTTGTCTTTGAAACAAAGATTAGCAGATTTTTTATCTCCAAATCTAACAGCTAGCAACATAGGCCTCTTTAAATATTTGTAGCTGTGTCTTTTATATGTTCATTTTAACATACTAAATATGTCAGTAATAATTTTAATACTTTTATATTAGTTTACTTCTATGTAAGCACTCATTGAACATGAAGTCTCAAAGACTGAATTTCTACCTATTATGCTGAAGTAGCCCAACGTCAAAATCTGTTACAGTATCTGGTTTTACACGGAGATAAAATACATCCAAAAAGGCCCCACTTTCTTAGTTTAAAGCTTTCTTGCTGCATAAGCTGCAGAAAAGTCTAGTTTACCAACACCAGTTTCAACTCAGTAACCACTTACATTTTGGTTTATAAGACCAAGCTCAACACATCTTTAGGCAAGCACTTAAGAAAAACTTTTTTTTATTATTTTTCTTCTCAATAACAAGTGCACCTATTATTATCTGCTTAGGTAATGGGTACCAAGTTCCCCGCTTCACAATGCAGCAACAATAATGAGAAGCCTCAGCTCTGGAGTATTTCTCATTGCTTCTGCCATCTGCATGATACAACCTTTGCTGAGTCACTCTTGAGATGCGGATCTCTTTTGAAAAATAACATTTAGTTTCACACTGTCAAAATCATTTGCATTATTTTATTTTCCAAGTGAGAAGTGTTTCCAGTTATTAGCCTGCAAACTCTTCCAGCTATGTCAAAAGTCACTTTCTGTTCTCTGTGACTCATATGTATGATTAGTAATAAAGAAACTTCTGGAAGAATTTTCATTTGCTAGCAAACACATTATTCTCAAACTAAGTTATTAACTGGAGGCTGCCCATACGCTGTGAATGCTTCAACCAGTGCAGGCAGTTCAGTGCAAAGCCCTCAGAGAGCAGAGCTGCACATGTGTGTGTGTCCCAACTCACTGTGTAAGTTACACTGACTGCAGAAGCTCTAGCAGCACCCAGTTCATAGCATGCTCGTGTTTCCTTTTCTGGGATAAAACCAGCATCTTCTAGTATATTATTCCTGTCTGTTCTGAAGGACAAAGACTGTGAATTTGGACGGACAGCAGACAGGCTGAGCAAGAAGCTATCTTTTTTTTCTGTAGTTAAATTTTCCATGCTGAAGAGCACATTATAATGTACAGATAAAATTGTTCATTTAACTCCAAGGCTCTCTTTCTTAAATACATTCAAGCTATACATTGGTTTATATATGAAGCACAGCTGATACATAAGTGACACATGAATGGTGATTTTCAGGATCTCAATTGTGGACTCCAGGATTCAAATTTTGCTTAAATTTAATTATTTCAAGCAAATAAGGTTTTGGTTGGTTGGGGTTTGTTAGTTTGTTTGAGGGTTTTGTTTGGTTTTGTTTTGGATATGGATCTTCATGCCTTCAACTTTCATACAAGTCCTCAGCAGCCAGCCATTTTATTAATTTTTATCAAGTCATTATTTAGTATTTGTAACAGTTTTTGAGTTAAAAGGAAAATTACTACTGGTCTCAAGTGGATGTTGATTGTAAAATAAAAATTTTAAAGTAACTTACTGGAAGGTAATAAAGTAAGTTCAATTTTACCAATTTTATTAATACTACCTGTGTTACAAATATTTGATTCATCAAATATACATATAAAAACCCAGCTCTCACAAAACCATTTTCAGTTGGTGCTGTTGGCACAGCACTGAACAATCCAGTTAGTTGTAAGAGTTTAGTGGGATTGGACATAGGAAAAAGCTGAGAGACAGACCTGACGTCTTTCATGTTACCATGATTTCATGCAAAGAAACTGCAGTCCCACTTGATGTCAGCCCAGGAAAAATCTGAAGCTCAGTATTGCTCTGCTGAGGTACCTGAGCCATGTGGTAAAGCTGTTCTGTAGGGCTTTTTTATTTCTTCCCACAACCATTGCTGTCTTCCAGACCAGACAGCATTTGAGACAGATGAGAGGGGGGAAAAAGGGAGGGGTAGGCAGGGAGACACACAGACAACTCTCTAACCTGGTAATTACAGCAGTAGTTAAACGATGGGTCAGCTGTGTTCTAGTCCCTGCCTCAGTGAATGTTTAATTAATTATACAGAGTGGAATGGCATCAGGAGGACAAATTAAGCAGCGTGTATCTCTCTCCTCTTATTTCGTGGCAGCCAGGGAAATCTCTTGGGAGTTGCAAGCACAGATACAAATCCTCTCAAGCAAGGCAAGGGATTAAGCTCGGTAATCCAACATACTTCTGTGTATGCCGGCTAAAAGCCAGACCACAACTTCATTTTGTTGACCAAGAATTTTACCACCCATCGCAAAAATTACAAGTTCACAAATTGTTTCAAGACTACTAAAATCATGCCTTTAAGACAACGTAATGCTCTCTCTGCAGATCTCAGTACCTGCCTGCACAGACTTCATGTTTGACGTTGGCTATTCCATCTTGTCTAATTCAAAATTCATTGTTTCTAAAATCTAAGAGAAGATTTACCTCTATTCTACTCATGTAAACACCTGCCAATGCAAGACATACTTATGCAAGCAGGTTCAACAACTTAATTAGTGCTATGCATGTATTTAAAATTCAATGCAGCACTTGCAAAAGATATGGAACAGCTTTGTTTTACATTAAAAATCCTTGGTTAGTTACCATATTAATAAATTGGATTTCTCCTAAGGAAAAAAAAAGCCAAGAAATGGTAGCTTGTCAACAAAATCTCAAGGCGCACAACAGGACAAAGCCAGTGCAAGGAGCCCAGCATGGCTGCTTTCAGAGTCTTCCAAACTGCTTTCTGAAAAATAGGAATTGAGTGAAATAAAAATAAGCCATGGAGATGTACATAATGTGGCTCCAAGAGACCAGGCTGGAGAATACCCACGGGATTGTCTACAAAACTGTGGTTTGCCTTAAAATTCTGTTCAATCAATGCCTTGTTTCTGTTCTCTAAATATAGATTGGTTTAGTTTTAAGATGATTCTTTGGTCATCATTGTCTCTAGAATGATGAAAACCCACAGACAAACTTAGACAAACTTCTTCTGCCTGTGAGCTAAGTATATACATATCAAATGAGATGCAATATGCAGAACCTATATCCTGTAAGCAGAGACTAGTTTGTGTGTGGAAAATACAGTTATCTGCACCCTGAGCAAATACAAGATCGAAGGCTGACATCTGTGGAAACAGGAAAGAATCCATGGGAGAAAGGACAGGGGGTTTCCTTCTGCTTTGTGAGAAAAGTCAATGCAAGTATTAACACCACAGAAACATAACTGTATTTGCAGATTTTAGTGGATCTTAAGCTGACCACATCAAAGTAGGTATAGACTCTTACTATAGATATAATAAAACATCTAGTACATGAGACTTGCAGTCTCTGTAACATTATTGTAATAGAAAACAGGCTTCTATGGGGATTGCAGATACAGCTATTTGCAGGAACAGAGTCAAATATACAATCAAATCTAGGGGTTTCTAGAAAGAAGATCTCATAACTTCTGGTATTTGCACATTAGATCAATATTTAGAACATGAGAATATCGTTTTTAAACATTATTTGGTCTATGGACTAATGTCTGTGTGGCAGAATGCAACCCCCCCCCCCCGCCTCTCCCTCGGGGTAATATTCCGTGACAGTCTGTTATGCCACTATTTATAATGCTCACCATAAATTATATTTTTCCAATATTTATGTGCCATAGTTTATATCCCAATGTTGAACAGTATCTTGCAATGCTCACAACAAGCTGTTTAGCTGCATCCAAGTAACATATCTTAAGTTCATAAAGTATTTCTAAGACTTTAATATACAAGGACATTATTTCCATTAGTGCATTTTGCTATATGTCTTGTGATTCGTATACATTTTAGAAAATCAGGTATTCTGCTATTCACTCAAATTCAATCAAATAGATAGGAAGTTTTAAAATCATGTTCATTTTATAGGGCAGAATATTGGCTATTTTATCTTTCTGTGGTTTGTTTCCAGAAAACATAATGAAGGCAAGTAACATTCTTTTACAATGATTTCTAAAAATAAGCTCCTTCTTATTACTTAATTTATAAATAATTTATTAATATTTAGCACTTTTTATAATTATAATTTGTTGGTGCTCTCAAGTCTTCATAGGACATAACCTAATAAAATATACCTTATCTCCTCAGAAAGTCTTTTTAAAGTCTGTAGTACTTTTCCTCTCCTTTACACTTTCAGTTGAGCTGAACTGAACATGCTTTTTTGTTGGTAACTTCCTCTCTTGCTTAGCAGCTCTATTGATGATTTCAACAGAGCTGCCAACAATGCCCTTGGAACAGTGGTTGTTGGTTAATTTGTGCAGTGGAGCACAAACATTTTTTCTATCACGTGGTACATAAAGCAGCACTTTCATTGAGGAGTAAGACAGTAGCTACAGAAGTAAAAAGTTTAGCACATTTCTTATAATGTGGAAGTAAGCTGGGAGATTCAGGTCTGCTGGTTTAAACAAGGTGTAATTCAGAATGTCCTGTGCTACACATGCATATAGTCATTTTTTCCTACATATGCAACAAATTCTTCATGCTAAATAGCTGACAGAGCTCTAACTAAAATTATAGAGAGGGGTGGTGCTGGAAGTCCCAGCGTGAGATACGTGAATAAGACTGACAGCAGTGTCAACATATTTCTGGTAACAAGTATTGGGTGATAGTGCTAACAGTGATAACATAGTCAAGACAGAAGTATTTATCTGTTTTTCAATATCGCTACTCTAGTCCTCTCCAAAACAGCTTAATACTTTGCCTTGCTTTTCACAGCAATAACTCTCAGCACATCCACTTCAAGTGGCGATCACACTCCAGAACTGCACTCTTCAGACACGCTGGGGCAGTGCATGGATCCACTCAAGCTCTGAAGTCTGACATCAGTGCTTTACCGTCCACGCATTCCTCCTTCCCTGCTTCTGTCAAAGTACACAACTGCCAACTGCAAAATTGATCAAGGTATCTTGCTACTGAACTGACCTGCTGCCTCTTCACTGTTGTAATTGTTTTGCCTTACTCTTACATTTCTTGTCAAATTTGGTCTTTTTCCTTGATATTAAGCCCCTGAAAGTGATCACTCATTAGGGTAATGAGGCCTCTTTGGATAAATAAGTCATCAAAACTCTTGAGCAACTTCAGAGCTGCCTAAGTTTTTAAGCAGCAAAGTCTCTCTGAAGAATGCAAACTTCTGTTCTGTGCATGCCCAGAATTCTTGTTCTCTAGGCTGAAAAGCTCTCTCAGCTTTTCCTCATAGATAAGATGCTCCAGTACCTTCATCACCTCCATGGCCCTGTGAAGGACTCTCTCCAGTATGTCCACGTGTTCACAGGGAGAGGGTGCAAGGGTTTGCCACAGGTGCGGTATCTTAACCAAACTCTTCCTGAAACCACTAATACATTAATTCTTCTACTCTTTGCCACAATCATTCTGAGTTTTTATTTTCTTTTTCCCGTTTCTCTCCATACTCATTACAGGACTTTATGGAAAGGAAATGTATAACCATGTCTAGAAGAAAGGAAGTAGCTGGAACTGACTCCAGTATATCAGGAACAATACACCTATATTACATAAAGTTTGTGATTTCCCTTTCCTAAGATGTTTTATGAGTGGAAGTCAAACACGCGCTGACCTTTTTTGCTATTACGTCACTCAGAAAACACATCTGCTGGGCTGTCTGCAATCATCACAAAGGGGTTTTGTTAGGTTTTTTAAACAAAGACAATACAATGTACTTTTCTCTTAACCTCATCTAGAAGTATTTTGCCTGGAAATATTTCTAATAATTCAGTCAAACAAACACTAAATACATAATATTTCAGACTGATAACTGTGCAAAAGTTAATAGCCCCATAAACTGCATCACTAGCATTGCTATATATAACAGCATTTAATGCATTAGCTGTTTCACGGTTCCCCAAACTAGTCTTCTCACCCACATAAAACTAATTATTATTAAGGATAATAAATAGGGCTCCTTTTTTAGGATTAACATATTAGCTGTCCTACATCCTAGTCTTCCTGTGACATTTTCACAGACCACATTAGGTCACATTTAAGAACTGAGTAGATTTTACGATATCAGCGCCTCATTGACTTCGCTTTTAATTTATGTTCAAATACATTCAAGCTCAAGTACTTTTTAACTCGTAAGTGAAAATACATGGATACAGAAGTATCTCAGTAGAACGCTACTACCCTCCATAAAGGAAGCCTCGCTGGGCACCTTCAACCCTACCACTAATGTGTCACATGTTCCTTGGTTTATTATACATAGCTGTTCTCAGTTTCCATTTTTAATTACTTCAAGACAAGACTTTCTGTAGTCAGAGAGAACTCTGGATGCTGTCAATCTGACAAAGTTCTCTTGTGAAAAAAATCAGGAAAGAGCACTTGCTGTTTCTAAACAAGCTGGATATTTACATGAATTAAGCCATCTGAAAATAAAAGAAAGCAGAGCTATTTGGTTACTGAACACCAAATGGCTGAAGTTGTGAGTCTCTGACTATACACATAAAGCTATCGAGCTTCAGTGGCTGAACTGATCCAATTTCCCTTTCTGCCCATAGAGGAAGAGACAAGGATCCTGACTCTAAGGTGGACTGCGAGGTGGATTTTCATCCTAGAAGAAAGATTAGCCCCTCTCATTCATGGAGGCCTGCAACAGACTGCACAACAATGTCACCTGTGCATCCAATCTCATTTATCCTTCTCAGCCTTCAAATCAGATGTCTTATAATGCAGTGACCACATTTCATGTTCACTTTTAAATCTTTTCTTAATCTCCTTCATGCAGCTAGACCAAAACCCAAGTGTGAAGTGCATGGCTGGAAAGTAACCCCCTCTGTAGAACAGACTCGACTCAGATGAGTTGTACAAATCTCTTTGGAGGCTGCATTCCCCCTCCCTCTTGTTTCACCACTTGGATTCCTTTGTTTGGTAAAATAGGTCAGTGCTTATAAAAACACGCCTCCAGGGCTGATGCCTCACATGACCACAGCAGCCAGACATTATATAAGGAATATGAAAGCTAACATGGGGGCAGCTGACTCACACAACTTTCATGAGGCACAGAGAACTGAAATCACACAGACCAAGCTGTAAGGGAAAGGCCTACAAGTTGAACTAGAAAAAAATGAATGTGTATTTCCCATCTCAGAGCTTCAGCAATCCCGAAATAGACTCCGACAGGCTCTGTGAATATCTTAGGTACACAGAATTGGTGTCTTCAGAGGAAGATAAACAGGGGATGCTATGATCCCGGTTAATACATCACCTCCAGCTCAGAGCAGAGTTCAGTCTGGTTTACAGCTCTGCCCCATCCTTAACAACCTCTGTAAATATGCAGCCCACACATCCTTTCTTAGCTATGCTGCCAAGGATGCCACTCATGTTTTTGAAGGAGTCTTTTCTGGAAGAACTTCAGTGACAAAATTGCAGTCTTAAGCAGCTTAAATACACCAGCCCCATTCAGAGAAGATGACAGATTGACTTACTGCCCCACCCAGGTACGTAAAGAAACTGAAATATCAAAAATGACATAACAAGACTAGGATAAAGGCCTCACTCCTGTGCCTCCAAAACAAAGAAAAAAATGCTATTCGGTGGTAAAAAAAATAAATACATATTTTTTAAAGGGAACTGAAGTCTCATGTCTGGCTTCAGATAGTAGAGAACAGCTCAACAGGAAGCCCACTGGCTTGAAGATGACAACAGGTGAAAGAAAATCTCTTTCCCAACACATTTTTCAGATTCTTTGTTGCTTCAAAGAATAAAAAAAAATGCACCCTGTACCTTTCCCAGACTAAGTCATTATATCATCTAACACTGGACACACAATTTGTTTCAAGATTCAAGATACTGAGCTTGGCTCCTCAGAGGCTGACAGGATTTAGTATAGTGCTATAATACACAAATGCAACTGCACTATTTACAGGACTCAACTCCTTAGAGAAGTATGACAACCATCATCATGCAGCTCACACTAATAAGGTTCACCAGATCTCTGCTGGTTCTGTACTTCGGTAGCTTAGGTATCTCTGCGCTAACATCTCACTCAAAACCTCAGGTTTCAAACTTTGAGGAAAGTCTTGCTGAATTTGAACTAAATTAACTCCATATGTATGCAGAACTGCAGGAAAGTTAGTGAGACGTCCTGGAAGTACATGGAGAAGGACCCAAACCAGCTCTGGAGAAGACATTCCCAGTTCAGAAGTATCACCTGGGATCCTCTTTTATTCCAACTATTTTAGCAATTACCTAGCTAGATACCAAACAACCAACTGCGATGCTTATGGAAAAAGGAGACAAACTGTTAAATATATGAGCTGCACACATTGGAAAGACTTCTCATATCTGTACAGTGAAAATGAAGTTGTCATTTCAAATGAGATAGAGGAAATTTTTGTCTTTTGTAAACACTAATACCGGGTAGTTGTGTGGAATTAGCATTGTGCTGCGTAAAATACAGTATACTGCCTGTTGTCAAAAACTTCTGGACTTTTGTAACACTGAAGACCTTGGGGTTTAAGCTATTGGGTATAAATCAGTTTTCATATGTACCGTATGGTAAAAGTGGGAACAGTATCAAAATAGCTACTATCCTTCAAAAAGAGAAAACAAGGTATGAAGTCTTTTCAGAAGCACTGAGAAGTATAGTGATCTTACTTCAGCAGTTTCACAGAGAATTTTCGGAAAATGTAATAGTGGAAAACTACATCCGCCAAAATATACTGACATGTGAGTTCCTCAGGATGTTATTAAATCATATCAGTACGTTACCTTCTGCTTTTGTGTAGATTGAGATGTTTCCATTTACCAAGCCAGCAAACAAGTATTGAGACATATATGTTAAGCTCATAACAGTTGATTTTTCAGGAGTGAAGAAATGTTGAAGTCGAATTTTCTTTGAGCCTTGGCAACTCTTGTAAATAGAAATACTAGAAAAAGAAGCAAGAAAAAATAAACCCCTGAAAATGCTTTATTTAGTTCTTATTAGAATACGCATAAAAGAGGTTTCAGTCAAAACATTGGGGGCAAGAAAGATTTTCTCCTTCCATACATAAGAAGACAATTATGGAAAGGAGTATCCTAAGCCTCCAAAATGTCTATGTAGACAATCTGCAATTACTTAGCATTGCCATAAGACAACACTTTTCATTTTATCTTTGTGCTAACAGCCCTTATTATGAGTTTATCCAAAACTTTCTATTAGTTTAAAAAACAAACAAACCAAAAGATTAAGCATTACCTGGAGAACTAAGGAAACGAGAAGAAAAACTCACTACCAGACATAAGTTACACTTAAAATTCCCATCATTCCTACAGGTGATTACCATAGGTATGTTAGGAATACTGAATAATTAAATTTAGAACTAATTGCACTTCACAAGCAAAGATAATCAGTACAAGATGTGGGAATTTCTAGAAACATAGCATTTTCCTTGGAGAATTTTTTTCTCCTTCACTTATTCTGGTTAGAAACTCCTTCAAAAATCACATGTAGTCACCTACTTTTATGGCCTCACTAGTGTTAACAAGATCTGTTTGCTTACAGACTCATAAATTTAGAAAATGTAGCTTTTGTTTTTCAATATAAATCAAGTGATGACTCGGTAAGGTCATCAGGTCAAACAGAGCAAAATAATTCATGTCAATAGTAAACAGAAATATTATTTATTCGCATGTCAAATCCTGCACAATATCACAGTGTAGAAGGTTAATGGGTTCCTCATTTAACACTTCATAATTCTGAAAATTTTCCAATACCTAAAGATTACGTTGTAACATTACAAAAGTAATATTTATATTTTTCAGACATGATGTAAGATGAATAAATCCTCTTTCATCAAAGACTCATATTATTTTAATTTCAAACACTACATACTGTATTTTAATATCATGTGGAGTGTATTTTCTCCTTGATTTAGGTATAAAGGATAAGTTGAGGTCACTGGGTATTCACAGATACTTTTTTAAAAAGAAAACATTTTCTTGGAAGTATCTCACACAATTCTGCTATAGAATAGTAAACCTAATGAATAAATCATACATAGTACACTAAAAATGAGAATCACCTTCCTTCTTCCATGCCAAGGCAAATAGTAGGCACATTAGAAGCTTTTGCAAGAACGTTTTCAGAGTCAAAAGCCTTATTTTGCTCTTTCGTTTTCTCCTCCTCTGGTATGTAGACCATGCAGAGAATCCGTGATTCCACATTGAAGCACTCAATAACCTTGGGGCCGGAGCTTTGAAATGAGACTATTGCAATCTGGCCCATCTGATTAGTACAACTGCCAATCTGAATTGGAAAGAGGAAACAAACAAAAAAAGACCAAGACTGACACCTGTCTCCAGGAAGATCAGCATTAACAAGAAAGAATGACTGGAACGGTAACTGAAGAGCGTACCTCAAGTTATATGAGGGTTTCATGCTTTAAGACATAAACAAGAAAATAATTCAGCACAAATACAAGAGATTTCAAAACATTATATACCCTTGTATACTCACAAAATCGGTTCTTTTGTTTTTGAAAGGAGGAATATTATGGCTTGTTCTGATGTCTGACTCATATAAATATATAATGTAACGCGATTACAGCAAGTACCTGTGTAATAAACTGATTTAATAACTGGTGTTCTAAGTTCTCAGATTCTTTAAAACAGATAATATAGCTGAGGCCTGCCTGTTGCACAGTAACAGCTGTACAAATAAATGCTCTGTCCAAAAAGAAAGATGAATTATTAATATAATCCCTTTCATAAAGTTGCTGATACAGAATCCCAGGCTTCTCCCTGATCCAGGACTAAATATCATCAATATGTCCACAAATCTCTACATTTTAGGGATCTGAGAAGAGTAAAAAACAGATGTCTGCCCAAGCAGCACAAGTGTTTTTATTTAGTAACTCTTTATGTTTATATGAAATGAAAAAACATAGCAAATAGAAAATAAATAAAACATTTAGTGCCAGTATAAGGATTTTATTGGCATATATTTGTGATGACTTTTTACAAATGGCAAAGACAAAAAGAAATTCTAGGGGTTGCTTGAAGACCACCACTGACAAAAGCTATTCCTAACTTCCACTTTTAATTCACAAGGGTTCCCTTAAAATTTTAGTATTGTAGTAAGAAGAAAAGCTACTGAAATCATTAGCTTAAAAAAAAAAAAAAGAAGTATTGGGTATCTCACTTTGCCTGCTGGAATATCTGCATATTTGAGGTCATAACAATATGCCAGAAGAGGGGGTTTTTCCTATTCACACACTTAAACAGATTATTTATGGCTAAAACATTTTAAAAATATGGCAACAGACAATAGGACAGTGTGAGCTCATATGGGTTTTAGCAGCCCTCATTATAAATCAGCACATAACTCACTCCTGAATGTGCTCAGCACTTTGGAATTTGTTCTGTGCCACACTAACAAATCACATACAAATAAGTGACACCCTACAGAGAACAGCAAAATCACATGTCCAAAACTACTAGCTAGCCTTTATAGACATCTATCTTAAAACAAACAAAACCCAAAAAGAAAAAAGAACAACCCCAAATTTATTTTAGATCCATATCCTGCTGCGAGTCACAAAAAACAATGCAAACAAACAGGAGACAACCCCCTTTTCAGCTTTTAAAGATGACACTTACCCAAAGGAAACCATGTTCCATGGCACAGGAATCTGACTCTGTCTCACCAGGGAGGTATGGTTCAGGATTATAAGCAGCACATTCAACCTTCGAAAAAGGAAAAGAGAGCACTTATCACATTAAATGCCAGTTTCTGCCTAATTTAGTCTGTAATTAACTAAATCATGTAAAGATATCAAAGAATCACAGAAGGCAAGAAGCCAGTTTAGTCTGTCCAGCTTCCCATGGGCAGGGTCAGCTACACGTCTTGTTCCTGACACGTTCCTTATCTATGCTCTTACAGACAAAGCCAAAAAGTAAAAATTTTCTATCTGATCTGCTCAAATGCTTCATGACCTTTAAGTTTTCCCAAATGCCCAACATAACATCATGCTTGCTGTCATCATTGGCCTGTTACTCCTCATCTCAGCCAGCAGGTACTTCCTTCCCTTCTGCAATGCCTTTTGTATGTAAAGCTTATGTATGTCATGACCATGCCTGAGTCTCCCCTTCATTAAGCTAAATTAACATTATCACTTAGTTAATTTTTTAAACATCAAAATACTTATTTTTTCTTGGTTTCAAAATTCTTTATTATCACTTTTCAAACTGGCATCTCTCCAGCAGTCATATCAGCTCCCTGTACTTGAGAGTGCAGAACTTTTTCACCTGAACATGCTATTCTAGCAGAGCTGTTAGAAGCACTGCATCATGACTACTTTTGTCCACATTCCACTGATTGTTCACCCTTTGTAACAATATTACATACTTAACCAATCCTTAGATTGCTGGTCTAATAAAAAATCACTTTTGCAGACTTTCTGCTCAACCACCTCCTCAATGTGTACTTGTAAAGTTATCTGCTTCTGCCTGAGCTCACCATGGGCCTGTCCTACTGACTGTCATCCTTTTTTTCTTCCCCCTCATTCAATTGTTTCTCCAGGTGCTTTACTCATTTTGAATGCAATAGTATCATCCATAATACTCTTATTCCCTTGCAACTTCATGTCATCATGTTACTGTCAGTAAATTAATAACTCTACTCATGATTTTATTATGCAGGCCATTTGAGAAAAACCTGAAAGCTACAGACTCACAATCTATATTTAAGTCTGTCTCAACTCTGAAAAATCATTCAAGCACCAGGGCTCTGAAAAGAAGCATTTTTATGAGCAGTCATGGAATTCTCTTTTCCCTAATTTCCTGAATGTCCATGGCAGAGCTCCCTAAAGCTTATGTAAACACTTTAAAACATATAAAAACACTTAATAACCATGTAGAGAATAAAAGGCTTCCTGATGAGGTGTGATACTACATTTTTAGACAAGATTCTCTATAATTCACACTTATGCTCTCATCTCAGACACAAATGTCATCAGGATTATATTGCAGTACTAGAGATAAATTGTTTAGTACTAACTTAGACAACTTCACCATAAGCTGGCAGCACCTCCTCATTACAGGGAATAACTAAAGAAGGAAGCAATCAGGTATAAGTTAGAGTTGTAAATTCCCAGTTTACTTAATTTTCAAAAGTGCAAAGATTTTCTCAAATCTCCCTGAAGTAAGCAGGCATCACCAAGTGATTAGCAGTAGTAAAAGTGTTATGTCTTCACCAAAGCAATTCAGTATGAGGACAAAAGATGGAAACTGATAGATGAGAAAAATACAAGGTTTTTAAAACAAAGGGGAGCTATCCATGCCAGCCTTAGCATGTCTCATTTAACACATGCTGAACCTATCTACTCATAATGGTGATTTACAGTAGCTGTGACAGATAAATACACTACTAGGAACAGAAATGACAGGCTGCATGCTGACTATTTCTCAGGCTGTTTGTTACATCTCCGCGTTACTTTGCATCTTAGTCAAAATCAGTTATGTTTTCCACAATCAAACTGTGGCATTTCTGCTCTCAATCTTGATAGAAGCCCTTTGCCTGAGGTGTAAACCTGCTGTGATGGGAAACAGTGTCACAGGCTCCCTGCACTACCGGGCAGCCTGAGCAGCACACGGAGACACAACAAGCAATGTCAGCCCAGCAAAGCTTCTCTTCCCACCCCAAGCTGTGGCCTGACACCCAGACTGCAGCTGAGGCTGCAGAAAACCACCAATAATACTTAGATCATCTTTTTTCAGTAATATCAAGGACTTAGGAGCATCAGGCATGACAGCTGGGCTCACAACCGTGTTATCTTTAGGAGCTACAAAACTGGCCAAGTTGACCTGGAGGCTCAAGCAAACACTGCCACATACTGTCTTCTGCTGAGAAGACCAAGGCAAAGACCATTACCCAACTGTACCAGGAACAGATTTTCCTTTCAAAACAAACAGGTTCTGTTTTAACTCGATTACAGGTTGCCTTGGCCTTCAAGGGTCCTAGCATGGACCAACAGGATTTAAAACACATAACCTTTAAGGAAATGTAAATATTTTAAGTTTCTGCAAAAAATTAAACTAGTTTGATGATTTTAGAAAGTATTCAATACAAGCAAAGCAGAGTGTCTAATAAGATAAGGATGTGGTTGTCTGGGAGAGAGGAAACTTTCAGTAGACTTTGGCTGCTGTAAACCACAGCTCTGCTCCAAAACCAGTATCATAGGAACAGCTGGATTTAACACCGTTACATATCTCAAATACATTTCCAGCTAGCAGTTATCTTCCCTCAACATCCAGGCCTGTGCATTCACACTTGAAATGAAGCTGCCAGCTGAATGTTCCTCCTGTGTAGGCTGTCCTAGCAACAAGGGTCTGCAGACCTACTGCTTTAAGCAGTACGCATGCAATGATGCTAATTCAATGTTGGGATTCTGGCCATACAAACACAATTTTATCTCCATTAGTGTTTTTGTGCAAGACTGATTGATGGTTTATAAAAACTCCTGTTGATGCACAGGAAAAAAAATTATCCAGCACCCTTCCCTCCCATCTCTTGGTCTAGACACACTGTACTTATTTTCCATCATTAAAGGCAGTGGTCAATATACCTTCAAACTGACACATTACTTTATTAAATAAGCCATTAAGACATTTTTTGTATCATTGTTCAGAATAGAACTAGATTTTATAAAAGACCCCTTAAAACTGGAAATTTTTAAATTATTTTGAAACTATTGTTCTCTGTGCACTAATGAAAATAAAAAATTTGAGGAGAATTCAGTATAGTTCTACCAGTAGAGAACAGCTATCACCGAGACCAGATCCTTACACTTTGTAAGCTCCAGGTTACTTTGAACTCAAACAAACACTTGGAAACCTCAAGACCAATTGAAAGTTCCCAGCAGTTCTGTTTTCACCTGGTGATGAGCTTACATGTGGAAGTAAATGTCATACTATATAAGCCCTATGTTCCTTAGTGACTCAAAGACTGCTTGTGACCCCCTTGAACCTTTCATTGCTACTGATTTTACACTCAAGAGAAATAATAGGTGTGAATTAATAGATGTATTTACAATATGGTATCCTTCAGCAGTTATATCACATGAGAAAAGTAACATCAATTTCATGTAGGAATTCTGTTCACCTTAAACTCCTGTTGCTTGGCCATCATCACTGGCATGTGTCTAACAAGAAGAGGATGTTTCTCTTTTTTGATTTGATTTCCATCATCTTCTACACAGAACCAACCTAACAGGTTATCCTCCGCTGTTATGGAAAGAACAAACAAACATCCCACAATATTTGCACTGAATAATCACTTGTACCTCTCTACAGGAATAGAAAAGAATTCTATTAGGATTTGTTAATACCAGTCAGGCTGTTCTTATGCCATATATGCACAAATTACAACTTAAAACTACAAGCAAAAATTCAATATAGTAGATTACATACACATTAATAACGTAAAAAAAAAAAAAACCACAACCAAAAAAAAACAAAGAGAAAGAAAAAGACCAAAAAAACCCCACAAACACCACTGATGACAAAAAACCAGCTTAACACTAGCAAAGTGTTAAGGATGTTCTCTTAACGATCCTGTCGGCAGATTACTGAAAGAGAAAAAGGCACATCAAACCTCTTCTCAGGCTTTCAGAAATCTGTTTTGCAAATAGCGTTTCTCTGCCTGTATAAGTGACACCACTACCAACTACTACTTATTGTAACTATAAGGATCCTCCTCCTGGAATGATACAGACATTCATTCTCTCTTGGTTTTGTGGTTTTGCCTGCCTTCAGTGAGATACCAAAAAAGCACTGTGTTTTGAAGATATGCTGGTGAAACTCACTTTCTAGCAAGTGCACATCCTCAATGGTTCTCAACTTAGGCATTCAAAATCTCAGGTATCTTTGGAAACCTTTGCCCCATGCAAACACAGGAGACTAATAACATCACAGGACAGCAAACCCTTCATTGCTCCCACTTAGGTCAGGTTTGTGTGTTCTAATCCCTCCACTGAAGACTGCAGATTTATGTTAAAAAAACACCTCCCCAAAAACCCTTGAGTTTTACATATTGCATTATATTAAAACTACACCCAAAGCTTATTTCATGTTCAGAAAGCTAAACAAATAAACTCAAGAGCTTTACTGATACTTCCTAGCTTAAATCACTCTGAGCTAAAACTGTGAAATTTAAATCTGAAGTTCAACGTTCATAAGATCTGATGAAATAGAAGTGTAACACAATAACTTCCTCACCTGTCTCTGCTGTAGTGTATCTCACTCTTTTTTATTTAGATATAACAATTAGTAATGGTTATCACAGACTTCATTAAAATACTGTAGAAATTGTATTATTTCCTAATGAACTCCCCATCCTATCTATAACGTAATTGCTTTCTAGTGATACACAATCACTACTATTTACTGTATAGCAGTTTTAACATCTGCAAATATATTTTCACAATCATTTTTCTAAAAAATAAAAATAAAAGAAATTACACTTGACATTGAGAGCTACCTGAACTTGATAGGAAATGTAAGTAACTAAGAATTACCAAGGGCCAGTTTAGCCATTTGTAAATTGTTGATCCAAGACTGTTTGATGGCAGGGGTGAATGTGTTGAACACCGCTGTAAAGAAAGTGGGCCGCCCAGACCTGCAAGACAAAAACACACCGCTCTAAGTGCACTGAGTATGAGATACCGTCAAGGTTAGAGATGTCAAGCAAGATGAAATTTCATTATTTTCTAACACTCAAAGACACAGCTATGATATAAGCATGCAGCCTGTGATACAGCAGATGCCCATCTTCCTACACTTTACATGAAATGGTACGATAAGAACACCGTCCTTGCTGAAGCAACATAACCAGGGCTGTTCCCCGCTAGCTGTCTCTGCCATGGTTCCTCTCTTGCTTCTTGCATCTGGAACACAGGATTGCAGAAAGGGAGAAAAACTACAACACTGCCCTGAAAACATGCAAGTTCCCAGCCTGGTGGCATGGGAGCAGAAGTCAGAGGCAAACTATGGAGACAGAAGAGGCAGAAAAGCTACAGATTCCCAAGTCATCCCTGGTACATCTATGCCTAATACATAAACTCATTTAGAAAGTTTCGTAATCAAGATTACTACTGACTTGTCCTGTTTTCCTGGAAGTTGCAGCTGAATTCTACAGCGATCTGCCGCTCTGATTTCATCTTCTTTTTTCAAAATCAGTTTTTGTAAACCTGAGGTCCAGTCATGGGCTACAGATTGGTTTAAGTTCTGAAAAATTAAAAAAGCTAAGATTCAGCGCCAGCCTACTGGCCTATTTCCAACAGGCTAACTAAGGTGATCTCTGCATGTAACAAACAATTCCTGGCACCTGGCCCTCAATTAGTCTACATTTTATTCACAGATAATTTAGCCATATCGGTAAACACGTTTCCAAAATATCTGTAAAAAATTTGCTAACATATTCTCTCTGGTGATTTAATTTCACATTGCATAGAGTTTGATGATACACAAATGACATTCCCAAGCATTTGTCAGATTAAAAAATGCAAATTTGCATCAGGTGTACACACAACCCCTTCATTTCAATAAGTAGTTACACAGAGCCAACAAATCCTGTTTCTGAAGAAAATCTCATTAAAATATTTGCAAATAATGCTGCCAATATGTACTTGTTCATATCTTTGAGCCAAAATGTTTACAGAGCCATCATGAGAGCTGTCTCTGTGGCTGCAAGCCGAGTGCATGGTCACAGAGGGTAAAGGCTCACCTGAGCGACACGGCATCAATAGTAATGAGTCTTCATACACAAAAGTATAATGATTTTCCACAGTCAGAATTTTATGAAAATTGAAGTCTTTTTCAAAATAGACAAGACAACCTCATTCCTCAAATTATCTTTGCCATCTCTACCTGGAAACATTGACTGAATTTTAAGTTTTCAAAATGTCATTAGCTCTGATGAGAAATACAGGCAGAAAGGTTTTGTATATGTTAACAGGTGAGTTTCTTATGGCATCTGTGATATACATATTGCTAATAATGAAGCTGAAATTCACCTTCAAATGCTTGTGAAATTTTGCCCAAAAGTACTATTTCCATAAAATTCCGACACAGTATGCATTTTCACAAAAGGTTACATTTTATTTAAATCCCTTGACTCTGAAGCCAAGATAACTCCAGAGAAATTCAGCTTTCATATATGTATTCATACACACAGGTATGTATTTACGGTGGCAGGTAGGAGTTAAAAATTGTGCCTAAGCACACAGAAAGCATATAAAACAAAACGTAAAAAGAAATTTTTTTAAGTCTTAGGACTGTGGAGAACTCATTCTGAAATTCATTGTTGAAGTACTATATCTGTTTGTGGGAACACAAACTAAACAAAAGGGATGTGAACAAAGCCGAACAAATTACTTTCAAAACTACTCTGAAAAATCCTTTTATATTTTTGTAATCTGCACTCATTTTTAAGTACAGCTCTCCCCAAAAGCCAGGATTATGAGCTCGGGTGGGCATCAAGAGTTTCCTCCAAACAACCATCTTCCTACTGCCTTGTTTAACTGCAAGAATCCAATTTCTTAAGATCAAAATGCAATTCTGTTTCCATATAAGCTTATCAGCTACTGAGCAAATGCAGACACTTGTAGTATTCACCTACACTTAAAAACAATAAAGAAAAACAAGATTAGAAGACAGCCGTAATCTACTTATAACACTACACAGTTAACAGTAAATGAATTACTAGAGATTAAAATTATTATATTCTTTACAGAGAATGCTAAAGAACGTCTTGCACAGATTCTAGGGAGAGACAATTATGCTACTTTACAACAGGTACGTGTTTGAAAAATAAATCCGGCTTTGTTTATTACCTGATAGTTTCCTTTAAGGCTGCCTATTAATTGACTAATTTGACCAACTACATTCAAGTCATGCAAGAGGTTCTGCAGATCATGGTACAGCTGCCCTGGTCCCATATAGAGCTTGTCTAAAATAAATAAAAACATAAGGTTATGTATAATAAAAAGATGTCACTCTCAGTTGAAAGAGGAAAGCATGACAAATATAACAGTATCAAAATATTTTGCTATTTCTTAACACTATGAAAATCAAGCTTATCAAAATTGGCACGGCTCTCTCTAGATTGTAAAAATAACTAATGCACCAGCGTGCACATAGGGTCTTCATTATTTCTGAAAATCAGAGTGGTTTATTTATATATACATCATGAATATTTCATTTTGCTGCCCCAGGTGCCTTAAATGAATCTGCAGACAGATAATTATGAAATGCTTCCCAGGAAATTATAGACAGCAGAATGTTACCACATATCAGCTTTGTATGTTTAGGTATTACCATAGGCATTCCCTTTTAGCTCACCTTATCACTCCTTCTGTAGTTACAATTAAGATTCCAGTTTGTTCATCTGGTATGATGGAGAGCATTATGTGTAGTTTTAATAAGCATGTACTACAACCATGACAAATACCAAAGCTCCCCTGTCCCCAAAAATCTGTCAGTGAGATGGCAGTTTTGCTTCGCACCAAGCAGCGCACTTGCTGTTACACCTCAGATCCTTCCTGCAGCTTGCTTTTGGCCACATGACAAAGCCAAAAAAATTATTTGTAGCTTTCACTATGATGGCTTAAAACTCAAAATTTGTTTAATCAATCACAGGACAGTTCTGGATCATATATTCGTATCTTAACTCTAACATGAGCCTTCGGTTTCACTGAACCACTTGAAATTTTATTGCAAACATAGCTAAGTGAACAAAGGATCTGCACTGAGATCATCAACAAATCTTAACAGCAGCAGAAATATTTTGGCCTAACCACCAAGAAGTACATATGTTTATACAACAACACTAACTCAGAAAAGTATTCTGATTGGTAGGATAAGGTGTCTATTTAAAGGCACAAAGCTTGCAAAGTCCTGCTAATGCCCTGACTCCCAGACTCCATGTCAGGAGCAGAACGACTATACAGCTCTTCTGGAAACAACACTCTCCCTCTACCCAAAAAATCCACACTGGCTCACACAGGGTCAGCATGTTTCCCTTGGGCTGAATGACAGGAACTGGGCTGGGTCACTTTTCCGGGAAGCCCCTGCGGATTATTTAACTCACGCAATGCAGCATCCAAACTATGGATCTTTCACCCTCAACCACAGCTTTGGAAGCTGGTCTGCAGGCAGACAACTCCCCTGAAGCATAAGGATTTTCAACCCTGTGTTGGCAAGAACACAATCTAAATAAAATGCTGGCTCTGCAGACAGGTCAGGAGGAGGGACAGGAACCATGTCACCTGCTCCAGCTGCAGGGACAGTCTAGCTGGAGGTCTGTATCTAGTGGAGTGCCTCAAGTGTCTGTACTGGGACCGGTACTATTCAATACATTGATCAACGACTTGGATGAGGGAATAGAGTGTACTATCAGCAAGTCTGCTGATGACACCAAACTGGGAGGAGTGGCTGACACGCCAGAAAGCTGTGCTGCCATCCAGCGAGACCTGGACAGGCTGAAGAGTTGGGCAGGGAAAGATGTAATGAAGTATAACAAGGGAAAGTGTAGAGTCTTGCATCTGGGTAGGAACAACCCCAGGTTCCAGTATAAGTTGGGGAACAACCTATTAGAGAGCAGTGTAGGGGAAAGGGACCTGGGGGTCCTGGTGGACAACAGGATGACCATGAGCCAACACTGTGCCCTTGTGGCCAAGAAGGCCAATGGCATCCTGGGGTATATTAGAAGGGGGGTGGTTAGTAGGTCCAGAGAGGTTCTCCTTCCCCTCTAGTCTGCCCTGGTGAGACCACATCTGGAATATTGTGTCCAGTTCTGGGCCCCTCAGTTCAAGAAGGACAGGGAACTGCTGGAGAGAGTCCAGCACGGGGCAACAAAGATGATTAAGGGAGTGGAGCATCTCCCTTATGAGGAAAGGCTGAGGGAGCTGAGTCTTTTTAGCCAGAAGGAGACTGAGGGGTGACCTCAACATTTATAAATATATAAAGGGTGAGTGTCACGAGGATGGAGTCAGGCTCTTCTTGGTGACGATCAATGATAAGACAAGGGGCAATGGATATAAACTGGAACACAGGAGCTTCCATTTAAATTTGAGAAGAAACTTCTCAGTAAGAGTAACAGAACCCTGGAACAGGCTGACCAGGGAGGTTGTGCAGTCTCCTCTGGAATCATTCAAAACCTGCCTGGATACCTTCCTGTGTAACCTCATCTAGGTGTTCCTGCTCCGGCAGGGGGATTGGACTAGATTATCTTTCGAAGTCCTTTCCAATTCCTGACATTCTGTGATTCTGTGGACACAGCACAGCTGCCAGCTGAGACACCGCCAGCACCTCCCTCCCCTGGGTCTGCTTCAGGGACACAACAAACCCAACTTGAAGCTATCAAGAATAGCATCATCCACAATAAACATGAAAATAAATATGCACAAGACAATTCTCCTTAAATCAATCATATAGTCTCAGTTATGTATAAAAGTAAGTATTTTCTAAAGACATTTTCCTATTTGAAGCCATCATACAGATTGAGGCCACTATTGGATACTTCAGCATAATTCACTATATTAAGCTGGGAGACTGCCTTAAGCCTTAAAGAGCATAAAATTTCAAGGCTCAAGGAAAATGTTAAGTGTTGCTTTGTCTCTGAATTCTCACCTTCACTGCAGGAAAATGCAACATAAACCTGAGATATTGCACATTCCTATAAAATTTCATATTATTCTCTTGCCTTTAAATCTTCTGGTAATTTGAATCAACGAAAGGATTTCTGTGTATTGCCCTGGAGCACTTAACAGGGGAAGACTGCACTTACTACTGTTTACCAAGCCACAGAAAGATGCAACTTTCATCACTCTTACTTGCCTGTTCTGAATGCTAATTAAAAGAACAATCTAGCCTTTCTTACTCGTAGAAAGAAATCAGTGAATAAGAAAAGATCATTACACTTATCGTACACAATGAAAAGAAATTACTGCAAAGTAGACCTAAGAGTTTTGAGATTACGGTCAGTAGAGTATGTCTGCAGATTTGTTTAAAAAAAAAAAATAAAATTAAACACTTCTTTGGAACTGCAGGCTACATACTTGCATTAAGCTGCATTTTCACTTCCTTCAAACCAAATACCTGGAAAATCAACATCTGAAATCTGTGAACACTTCTCTCCTCGTATCCCCCTTCTGCTAGCTTACACATTTTTCCTTACTAACATCTACAATACTAATTTTTTAAGCAGCAGAATTGCTAGTTCCTAAATGCATCAAATTATTGATTTTGATGAGGCCACTTGCAAAGAAAGGGGTGGAAAAGCTAGCCAAAAGCCATGATTAATGTGTTGGCACTGTAAAGAACACAAATGAAATCATTCTTGCCCCAAATTTCTGTAACAAAAAGATAACTTCTGCAAAACACAATTTAGACTGATTAGAAGTAATTGGCAGTTTAGTTGAGTTTTTGGCAAAGTCCACTCACCTGTCATTTATGAACTCCACTACTAAACAAGCCAAACGGCTGCACTGAAAAACGTACTACAAATATTTCTGAAATTTATCCTTGTAGGTTTGAACCAAGAGAAAAATTTTCAACTACCAGGTCATGAAAAGCTGAAAGTTTGTGAGGGTTCCCTTGTATAGGACGGATATTTTTACTCAAGTGAATTACCTTATTTCTAGGTTTTAAAAGCCACGATCACTCACTCTTTGCAGCTTCAAAAAGGCACAGTTTCCAGACATTTCATTTTATTATTGGAAGCAGGATGGAAAATGGACACTAACCTGCAACATCTAACAGCAAGAGTTCAGACAACTCTTAGATGCTCTAAGACTCTATGCCATAGTCTTCAACTGAGGCCATAGGAAAGATTTAACTGCTTGCGCTGTACAGTATATACACACTCTTCCTGGAGCTTTATTATGTTCTTACAAATATCCTTGTTCCAGCCTTGGGAATAAGGCATGAATCGAATTTCATGCAATAATTGTCACCTGAATCCATTTTGTCTGTATCATGAATATTTTATAAGCTTTTAATAAGTCAGGATAAAAAGGATGCAATGAGAGTGTCAAAGCAAATAAACCAAGCTGCCATCTGAAATTTTGTCACACAGAAAAACCAAACGGAAATCAGTTTAGGCTCATTCATTAAAGACCACATTCTTAGCACAGGAAAGGAAGCCAAAAAGCAAATCAATAAATAATTAAAGAGAGCCTGCTTCCATCCTTTGATGTTCTAGAAAAGACAAACAGTCAAATTAAGAAGAAATTTTAATAGTCAACCAAGGACTAGATCAATAGCCACAGCTAATATCACTCTGTCATGGAGGTCCTTAGTGGGTACGAACTGGAACACAAAAATAACTGGGTTTCTCAGATAAGCAATGGTGGACTCATCAGAATAGAGCCCTCCAAGGACTGACCACTTGGTTTGTGTCTGGATAATGAATGACAAGTTACAGCAACTTCATCTCAGAACTGGGTCCTGTGAGGGTTACTCACAATGTCTTTTAAAATAGGAGTTAAAATGGTGGTTAAATGTTGGCTACCAGTTGACCCATCTGAGAATAGTCTGATGGAGGGTTTCTCCTGGTGAAGAAGCCGGGGGGCACACTAATCTGTTCGTCAGATGCATTTCTCAGTTCACAGCCAAAGACTGGCTGCTTCAGCCCACACGCGTTCCCTGACCATTTGATTGCTGGCTATTTTGGGGTGGGTGTTCACTTTTTTTTTTCCCCCCACAGAAAGCACTGAAAAACTCTTGGCTTCATTCCAAAGCAGATATGTGCTTTGTTTCTTTTTGTACTCTGAAATGTTTCACAAATGATAAAGCCATTTCCTTCCTATTTCTAAGCCACTCTTGCAAATTATCAAGCTCCAAAACAACTTATTTTTCCAATGTGAAAAAAACCCTCCATAAGTACAGAGAATGTTCTCCTCAGCTCTACACATCCTACACATTACAGAGGATGGTGTGCCCAGGCAAGAAGGAGGCAGCGTGCTGTAAACAATAACCACATATGCAGCTTTGGAGGCAACGTTTTTTGCAT
The DNA here is from genome assembly GCF_963082525.1 of Nesoenas mayeri. Taxonomy (NCBI): domain Eukaryota; kingdom Metazoa; phylum Chordata; class Aves; order Columbiformes; family Columbidae; genus Nesoenas; species Nesoenas mayeri. The sequence goes on along the minus strand of NC_137544.1, from coordinate 22,268,414 downwards.
TCCACCTACAGATCAAGGGTGAAATCTTGGCCACATGTAAGTTAGCAGGAATTTTTTTCATCAACTCCTTTGTTGCTAAGATGTTACCAGAGGAATTTGTGCATCCCTGCAACAGGCAAGTTTATTGCCGACAACCAGTAATTCATGCAAAATACCTAATTCCTTGCTCAGCATTATTATGAAATATATTCAAGGTTAAAAAAATCCACAAAACTGCCACTTGATTTAGAAGGAGGAAAGGAGGTTAAAGTTTAAATTGATTTTTGCTGCTATGTAAAATTGGGCTGGGAAGATTCTGCTTTTTGTAACAACTGCTCCTAAATCAAGATATATTTGAGTATAAAACTGAATACTTATACTCATTTCTCGGTGTTACTTTCAGCACCACAGCTTTCAATTCACCATTTTTGCCTGCCTTGAAGTAATTCTTATAATTGAAACAGAAGCAATTTTAGCCCATTTACATCCAGCCGTTTTCAAAGCCTGCAGGAAACTCCCTGGGTGTGGTTAAAGCCAGTTTAACTTGGCTTCGGCAAAATTAGGAGTTGGAAGGTCATGTATAAATATACACATGCAAGAAAAGTATCTGTGGTCTTGTGCTTGGGTGTGGGCAGAGTGGGAGAGGATCTCTGTTGTGCTCTGGGATCAGCGAGTAATAGGACGTGAATAAGACTCCCATGGCACTGGAGTTTTCTCCTATCTGCGCTGCCAGTCTGATGTGCCCCTTCTACCCTCCCTGTACCAGCAGCAGTGGCTGTGATGGGCACTGCTGGGGCAGCTGCTCCCATTCCTCTGAATTTTCAATTCTCACAGGCACCACAAGCATATTGGATTTCATAGACCTGAACTGATCATGCACTATTCTTCCTCTCAAACAACTACTACGGGACATTTATTTACCGTGGTGATTTGTTACTTGTACACATTTACCAGTAGCTTTTGCTGTGTGCCCCAATTTTCACTTGCGAATTATTATTTTATTACAGATTTATGCTACTAAGGGGGAAAAAGAAAGCGTTACAATGCCTAGAGTAGATGCAGTCACCCATAATTTAAATGTCTGCTCCTGGGTAAGCAAACATAATGGCTCTGGTTGGCCCTTTCCATGCTAAACTCCTGTTTATTCCCAATTACCATTATTTTTTTTCAAGTAATATTATATAAATCCAAATGGTGTGCAAGTAAAATAAAAGCCTCATCCAGTATACTCTCAATATTGCAACTATTCTTGCAAATATTGCTGTATTACATATTGCGTTAAAGCCAAAGACTCTTATTAGATATACTCCTGGGTATCTCTTTTACCGCAAAGTATCTAATCTTGACAAGATCTGCCTTGAGTATGATTATAGTAATGACCTTTTCCCCACATAGTTCAAAACCACAATCCATCAATATAAATTACTTTGGAAAAAGTCATATTGACATGAAGTCAGAACTGATGTGTCAAGGACATTCAAAGTCCTTAAAAAGATTACTTTGCTTCCGAGAGACACAGAGTCCTGCAGTCAGACTTGGTGTTACACGAAATAGAAGCTCACGAATGCTCACATGTGAAAAACACAACCGAAACTGAACAAGGCTACAGTTCCAGTATTATTGAAGGGTAACATAAAATTAATGATACGCTTGAAGCACATGCCAGATTTGAAGACTACTCTGAAAGGCTGGCAGATCCCAAATTTGACTTGCCATTTGCAATCTGGTCTTCAAGGCTGAGCGCATTTGTATTGCTTCCTCCCACTGAGCCATCTGTGTGCATCCAGGCAGCATACTGAAACATCAAGTCTTATGAAGGAAAGAGATTTGGAAAAGATTCAATCCTCATCTTGAGCATAAAAATCACCTGGGATGGGGGAAGAAGTTCTGTACGTGGGAGGTAACTTTTAAAGTTGCTGTGTCTGAAGAAGGCATTACAAACTGGTATTGCGTAGAATTATGCACTCAGAATAAATAATAGGCCCCTTCCGCAACACTGAAGTCTACATTTAAACTGGAGAAGCTTGTACGGTGTTCTGGAAAGCAAAGCATCATGATACCTGATGAATTCTTGATCAGTTCATAATAAACTGGACAGATTTCATGAGCCTGTTAACGTGTTTAGGTTAAACTACGATGATGTAGCAGTAATACATTTTAAACTACTTAAGTGCAGTCAGAACTGTTCAACTGTTTTGTTTTAAATGTCACTTCATTTGTACTGGAAATGTTTCACTGATTTTTTTCATCAAGTGACAATAGGATGAGAGCATCCCACTGCTCAATTTAAGATTCCTGCCATTAAGACAAGAATGGAGACTGAGAGACAAAGTTATACCTAAAGTAGAAGAGCTTCCTGTTCTCTGGAGATCTTGAGAGTTAAAGAAGGAAAAGCAGAAACCATTAATAAGGTCCAAGATTCAATTACCGCAATTGAGGAATTCTTCCCCTACATGTGGTACTGGATACTGCTCCTACAGATACACTGTTATGCAAAACACATGCCTTACAGCTGCTCTGGGGAAGAAATCTTGTCAAACAGAGGAGAAACATTCTCCCTATGGAGCTCCTAGTGGATGTAATTTTCTCAGTGCAAGTAGAAATCGAGACCTTTATATGACACTTTCATATACAAGTGATCTATTTCAGCAACAGGTAAACAGAGCTGGCAAAATAGTATGGATATTTGCAACCGCAGGAACAGTCGTTCATTTAGCAATTGATACTGATGCCCATTGTTAAGTATTATTCCCTTTCCCTTTACAAAACCTTTGCACCAGAACACCTAGCTTTTGCTGGAGGGCCGGTGATGAGGATCCCCTGCTGCACTGAAACCTTCTCTTGTACAGAACTTGGTAAACCCAAGCACCAGCTATACACAAGAGAGGCACCTCCATTCCTCTGATACCTTCTGCCTGGAAATTCTGTATCAGTGTTAAAGCCAGTGACAAAACACATGAGATTTTGATTTTTAGATGCTGAACTAGAAGCTTCTTGCATATTGTGTTATGCAAGCAAAGCCCCTGACTACTCCCCAGCACTACCCACCTCCTATTTGTGCCTTTCCACTTGCTCACTCATGCTGCTCCTGTTTCCATAGACACCTCAGAGAAGCACGTGGGTGGGTTATGTTTTCTAGTTTCTCCCTTATTAAAGCATTTTAATAGCCAACTGGAATTTCAGTAAAATAAAATTTCAATAAGTAACCTGTGAATCCAAAATCCTGGTTTAAGACCTAAAGAAACCCACAGGTCAATTTAATGTTCATAAAAGAGACTTTCTGCCTTACCCATGTTTGTCCTTTCATGGTAAATTCAACTCATGATCTTTAAAGTTGCATGCTCCCAAAAAATCTGAGCTACCATAGTTCAACCCATACTCTCAAGTCTAAACTGCACAAATATTTGGAGAATCATATCAGGCTCCAGGTTTGGAAATTGAAGTAAATAGTAAATCAGTAACGATCCCAGAAAACAAGAGCTTAGTTAGCAGCCATCACTGAAAAACTGAGCAGCTATTCACAACGCAGCTTTACAGCATAACCCTAAATTAGATTTAGTAACCTAGTGCAAAAAGAAGCAGCACAACTACATATATAGTATTAAGTGATAAGCAATAAACCCCTGAGATTAGTAGAACACAAACTGCTAAACTCAAACATGGGGTAAGCAAGCCTAATTACCAATACAGTCAGGACATACCATCATCAAACAACATGAGGAGTGTTAGCATAAACATGAAATTACATTATTCAGTCTAATCATACTTTAATCACATAAGCATCTAAAGGTAATCTTTATGAGCTTAATTATTGAATCTGATAATCTGAGCCTCTAAAACTCTTTAATGTATTTATTCTCACTGCCATGCAAGATAGGAATTCTTCAAGTCCTAATCACAAAGAATTGAGTACCACATGTCACACAGTATACATAGAGCAGCGCTGGGAAACAAACCTCCCAAGTTTCAACTCTGACAAGGTATTTTTAACATGCTTCACCTCCCTGTCAGCTGTTAATACTTTGCTCTTAGCTGGTAATTACATGAATGCTCAGACCTGTCTCGCTATATGCTCATTGTATCCGATCTGAACACCAAAGAGACAGGTTGCACAAAAGCTACAGTCCAACCACCACACTGCTTATTCACACAGCTTGATTAACGTGAAGGTAAAATCAACAGCTTGCAACTGCAAATACTGAGTAAGGTATTAAATTCATTGTGTTATACCATTTGTGAGTAAAATTATACAATACCAAGGAAACACAAAGCCTCTTGAGAGGGTGAGAAGTAGCTCATACACTGAGAGCACGGCTTCAGGATTATATTTAACTCCAGCTAATCCTGACTACACAGGGAATTTCAGAGATAAAATGCCATATTCTCCCTGCTAACAGAAGTAGCTGTGCTGTGTCACAGATGATGAAGGAAATAAAAAAAAAAAAACCGAACACACAAAAGCAGTAGGGAACACAAGGGAGAAACATCAGAGCCCTGATACGCTGACAAGTGTGGACCCCACAGTCCATCTTTCTCAGCATCACTCTAGCTAGGACAACACTCAGGTGTCTTTCTGAGCTACACACTGACTGCAGGTATGGGTCAGAGGAACTCCAGTTCCTGGCTCTGTTCCCACAGGGAAGGAAAATCCTGGAAGCAAAGTGCCTTCAGAGTGAACAAAAAGAGTTTTCTCTCACAGGTCCCAAAGGGGAAGGTGAAGGCCAAGGGCAGCATGGACCTGGAAGCCCCTGCTCTCCTAAGGACCTCTGAGGTGTGCCCACATGGGCACAAAGGGTGAGAGAGGAACTAGATGTGAGAAGATAAATCCTGGCACAAACAGGCAGTGAAACTACACATGTGAGGGCATTTAAAACGATGAAAGTACTTGTACACTGGCAGAGCTGCCAGAAGTTTACACCGGAGTTCCCACCAGACTATCTATAACAACTCATGTCGAAAGCGTAGTGTGAGGAGCTTACCTCCCTCTTTCATACTTGCTCATTGCGAGGTTTCTACTTATTCTACTACTCTGTGTCATGATGTGGTTAAGACCCCTGGCAACACAGAAAAAAATTCAGAGGAGGTGAATGTCAAGCCATATAACTACTATCAATAATATGAAAGGCAAAGAGAAGAATCTCATCCTAAGTAGGTGAGACAAACATGGAACACCTAATTTATTCTATGCCTAATCCACCAGCTGGAAACATATATCCACATAACAAGTGAACTATCAAACATTACCCAGTTTGCTCAGCTGAACAGGCTGTCTGGAGTTAGATTTTCTTAAAATCTCTGGTCTTTTGTTTGCTTCTATCAATGATAGTGTGCATTTATGAACATATTACATCTCCTTTAGTGTACAGTACTGTTTTAAATAGTTTTAAAATAAAGATTTACATTATTACTCCATACATACGTCACAGAGGTGAAAGTTAGTTCACCTAGAAATTCACACCATATCATCCTTTTTAAAACCTTATCACCAATGCTAGAGTTGATAAGCCACTAACATTTAGTCTTGCTTACCCTGGACATTTTATTATGATTGTCCAGCCTCAAAGCGATAATTAAGCTGACTTTTTCTCCATTTCCCAATTCTGTATCTCTCCTTAGACAAACCAGTAAAAATCAGCTTTAATGGCAATGGTGGTTACAGCTGCACTATTTCTGTTTTTGAGACGATCTGTCCTTTCACTGAGCGAGACATTAACAAAAACACAAGTGCACACTGCAGCCCATCAAACATTCCTACCTGTTTCCCTGGAAACACTTGGAGACCTACACGAAGTGACTGCAACAAGCAGAAGGAAACTCCAAAGAGAGGAATCATGCCTGTACTTCAGCATCCTGTCATTACTACATCTGACAACAAACAAAAACCTCAGACATCAAAACCACAGGCAAGTGGAAACAGAGTTAAAATGTAACCCTGAAAGTCTGACCAGGAAAGGAGAGAAGCCACAGTTTAGCAGTGCTAAGGTTCGATATCAGTTATGAACTGTAAACCTGTAAAACTAACATTACAATGCAGCCATAAACATGCTAAATGGTTTTTTCATTTTACTGTTATCTCCTATGCTCATCACTTCATGATATATAGTACAGATGGGTCTTGCTCATTTTCTTTTTCAGCCTTTAGCCATATGGCTCAAATTAAATGGTTCTTTGCTTAAGTAATAGTCTATGCTGTGTATGGCTCCTAATCAACATGATCAGCAGCAGAGCACTACTGACACGCACTGGTTTCCCACCCAGAAACAGCAGGGTCCTTAGCCCTCTCCCTTTGCTGCTACACAGTCTCTATAGCCAGGTCTTCTTAAATAAAAACACTGTGAATAACTTTTACAGCTCAATCCTTCTTTTCTTGGGAACCAGGGAACAGACAGCTCGGGGTGGTCGCTATTGCTGCGGAACCAAACAGACATTCATCTTGGCATATAAACCACATTTCGTGACACATCAACAGTTCACAGCAAGTGCTGCAAACATCATGATACAAGCCAGGCGTCTAAGAAACCAAAACTCTAGCCAGTGTATTTGACTGTTGCTCCTATGTTCCCCTTTAAACGGCAGTGAAATACATGTATTTTCAGTGATTCTGTGCATACATGGGTGATTTTCAACTGAAGGCAACTTCTGATTCTTCTGAGGGAACATAGTAACTTCTCATCAAAATGTACAAATATGCCTTTGACAACACTTTTTTACATTTTTTGGAAAGACATATTTAAAACACGCCATGTTAATAGGACATATTAAAAAAAAGTTGTATTCATTGCTCTTTCACTCATCCTCTTTATCAGAAGAGCACAGGTAGCATTCAACATTTTTGGTGCCTGCCTTCCAAAAGCTCAATCCAACTTCTTACCCTTTTTGACTGAATGAATATAATTCACTAGGGTATACCTATGCAGTAAACTTCCTCAAAAGCCAATAAGAAATATAATCTCTAATAAACCAAGAACCAAGGAAAGAGCCAGCAGATAAACCCCTTCAACTACTAAAGATCATTTAGGATGAAGCAGCATATATTAGCAAAAAAAAGATGGCATCAGAACACATGCATTAATTGCTTTAGATGCCTAAAGCATCTAAAATAACAAAGAAAAGTTACAAAAAACAAAACAAAACAAAAATCAGTGATAACCTAGTATTTGAATAGTCACTGATTACTCTTTCAATTCTTCCATGAGAAAACATGATTACCAAAGATACCAGTTTACCTGTGTGCATGTTTAAGTGATGTGTGGCCTCCATTAGACTCCCTCCAGACACACTGGCTGCCTGAGGTCCTTTGAGTGTTTAGGGTTCCCACCCAGAGCACAGTGTATTGTATAGGTGGGGAAAGGGAGGTACAGAAGTAGCAAGGCTCACCCAAACATACAAGCAACTCAGTGACAGAGCAAATACTAAAATTCAGGAGCCCTTAAATTCAATGTTTATTTCCACACCTCCATAATAAACAGGTTACCTAGAGCTATCTTGGGAAAAAAAAAAAAGAAAGAGAGAAAAAGAAAGGAAACCCAAACCAAGCCAATATCCCAAATGCGAAGATTGACTCCATTACTTTCCACAGTACACAGAGGAGGTGAAATCAATGCATGTGTCAACACAACTGTGTGGAACAACAGAATTCACTAGTTAATATTGCATAAGGAAGATGTGTAATTAAGAAAGCGTCTCCTTTGGAGATTTCAACCGTTTATAACCCAGGGCCATCCCCATATTACACATAATACTTTTGCTGAGTTCTTTTCCTGTTTGAATCACAGTTCTTGTTTCTTCTTCTTAGCAACCTCATCTATAATTATAGTAGCTTTCATATCTTATTAATACCATAAACACAAGTCAAATGCTCCCATAACCACCTAAAACACACTCCAAATACCTCTTATTGGACTCCATTACACAATTCTTCCAGCACAGGTAAAGCAAAAGCAAGAATATACAACTTCCTTTTCACGTCAAAAATATTCCTCTTTTCTTACATTAATTCAGCTTTTCAGTACTGTGAATGTGTCTGTACTTCTGCACATGGAATAGTTGGGAAGGAGAGGAGAACAGCAATAGCCTATCAGAAACAGTACATGGATTTTCTAAGGAAGAACTTTATCTTGCATCTTTCTGCAAGTGGTTCTATGGAAGAAAATTATCACATCAAGCCTCTTGCGCACACAGAGTAATAGAACCACTTCCACAGGAACCGTCCAGAGGCTCATACAGACTTTAAAGCACGACTAACTCAGACACATGCAAGAGGACTTTGCCTGATTTGCTCAGACAAATGTGAAACAATAAACATGCTATTTTTTATTCCTCAAGTCTGAGAATGTGAAATGCTTTCTGCTTTAGATATCATTATATGAAGCAAATACAAGTTACAACTGCACTCCACTAAGAAACAATATTAGAACCACACAAACAAAGGACTCTGTCAAACAGCCAAGACTTCAATCCTTCTCCATGTTCATAACTTAAACAATTCACAGTCGACTTTTGGTGCTAAGGGAGGACAACAGGAGTTGGGCAAAAAAGCATCAAGGACAGGACCAGCATAGCTGAATAGGAAAATTTTCCTGCTTTCTCCCCTGCATCCACAGGCCACAGAGTTTCTCCTGAAAAAGGGCTCAAAAAATGACAGGAACTTAACAACCTTAAATGTATTCTCCTCCAGAATTCAGGGACAAAAGACTGGTATGCAAGGCAGAACTGGGTAGAAAACTGCAAACTGATGATTTTGCCAAGTGAAAAACAAGTTCACACAGCCCTTGCTTTCCACCTTAGGACAGTACTAAAGCATGTCCTTGATTCATACGTACTCACAGAACCTTTCAACCTTTACTAAGTTGCATGTTACAGCCTGTACAAGAAGAATTCAAATTCAGCTAATTCATTTATCTGTAGCACCCAAAGTGCATCTTTAAACTATACTATCCTTTCTAGTAACATCATAGAAAGCTGAAAGCACCAATTGCATTTAGCCGATAATAAACAGTGAGATATGCCTATGGCAGTTGACTCATAAAAAGGATCTTGGAGTCTTTTTTTTTTGTGATATATCACCAAACATCATGAAACTGAGAAACCTCAAAGCCAAGATGTTCAAGTAGGTTCTACAGGACTGCTTGGGTGAAGGTTTTTCTTTCTGCCCTCATGCTCCACTTCCCCACTTGATCTCGCTAAAAGGCAAGGATTTGGTCTAATTAGCTGTGAATGTGCTGCACAAAGTTGCAGTACAAATATTCCACAAGCTGTTCCTCCCACACTCACCTACAAGAGAGACCCCTAATTCTAAGTGACACATTCCCTTATACACACTCCTCTTGGGTCATGCATACACCAGTTAGTAAATGATAATATAAGAGCTTTAATCTCATTGTCTAAGTAGTACATTAATGCTTAAAAGGAGTTACAAGAATGAAGTTATCTTTGAAACTGAGACATAAGTACCTATAAAATTTTTCTGTAGCTACTTACAAAGGGAGCAGCAAGAAGACCTGAAAATAATAATCCCGAAGAATATGGAGGGTACCAAATGCTGCAGCTGCACCTCAGACCATTCTGAAGTAGGATGTTTATGTCTCCTTACAGCACTACTGTAGGAAAACTCATGAGGCCAAGAGTGTAATATTAAATACATGTAGCATGAAATAGTACCCAGAGCTAGCACTGAAACCCATGTAAATTTCAGTCCATTAATAGGGATCACAATCTAGATATAATAAATGCACTTAAAACCACAATACTTAGCCAAAATATAGGATATAAAAATAACTCATTACATATGAAAGGCTAGCTACCAAGTAAGCTCTTGAAATTCATATATCTCTTGAGGGTAGTTGGCAGGCCTGTAGGAAGGATTAACAAGCACAGAAATAACTCGCAAACTTCAGACCTTGAGGTCCTTTCTGTAGAGAGGCTAGGAGGAAAATACCTTTTGACACACTGTTTCAAAATCATAAATAAAAATTGAAGCTTTTTTTCTGAAGCACTTGTTACTGTGTTTGAAGAGGGGGACAGGATGGGCTTCAGAGAATTAACTACCTTGCAGTAACCACTGTGTGCCCAGACTCACTCCACAGCAATGGAGTGACTGGTCATTTTCAGTTAGAAAAATGCTTTAACTATGGGATAAAAAAAACCATATGCATGACCAGCTACAATGGGACAGCTGGCACACCACACCAAAACCACCTTTTTTGATGCCCACATACAGTCATGCTTTAAAACTCTTTATGCATTCATGCATAAAACTAAACCAGGACAAATGGAAGTAATTTATGTTGCAAGGCAGGAGACTGGCTATAACTTTATGGATTCTCAGTTTCCAAAGAAAGACATTATATTACTGTTCATGTTACAGAAGTCTTCAAGCACAAAATGCTTTCCCCTTTGATTTCAGTAGCCCATTGAAATTCAAATATGGATTTTAACAAAACAGCCTGTAAAGGTCGGTAACTCCTGTCACTTACTTGGCTTTGAGTTAAGGACGACATTTTCAGCAGAGTGCTGGGGGGGAAATCTGCAGTTCTCGCCTTGGCCCTCGCTGCTGCCATACTCTATGACTTCCACCTGTCCCAGCGGTACGCTCCACTTCAATAAATACCTCTGGCCGGTTGTCACGGTGCCACTGCTTTCATAGGAAGTGCTGGAAGATGCACAAATTATTGTTGTGACAAGCAACTATGTTTCATGGCATCCTATTTATTATCTTAACTTCTGAAATCTGCTGTTTATCAGTCTGAGTACTGTGCACAACTTTAAACAAATACATGCATCAAGCTGGCTTTTGTGACTGACTGTCCCTGTGAGTGCAAAGTGCAGCTATGTAGGTGCAGATAATCTTGTTTACAAACAGGACTGCAAACAACAGTCCATACATTTCCATAACAAAACATAAATTATTGTCTTTTAAAGATCAACGAGGATTTTGACATCCTTATACAAGCACTTAGGATGATACCATGGCTCCATCCTTTTCTAATTCTTTTGGATTATACTGTCTTTCAGGACAGTACTTGAAACAGTGCTCAAAAGAAGTAATTGCTGTGTTTAGGAAAGGATGGATGATGGGACCTTTGACTGCTGGCAGCAGGAAAGACAACGTAACTCCTCAAGGGCTGACAAGCTAACATTTCTGCTGAGTCCCATGGCCCAGGATGTTCTTTACAGCAACCTCCACAACTGCTGTGGCTTCTGAGAGCAACCCCACGTGAGCTGCTGCTGCTGCTAAAGGCAGAGTGTATCACAACAGGCATTTCAGAGGAAAAAGCACACAGAGGGAGCTCACTTGGAACAGTAATGGCATTAATACTCCTCTTCCTTTCTTTTCTTCATTCCCTATTCACATTCAAGCACATATAGCAAACATTTATTATAAAGAACAAAAGACATGTTAAAGTGAACAAAAAAAGGTTTAATTCACAGAAAGCATGACTGAAGTTAAATGTTCGGGAAATTTCTGCAAATAGTATTTATTGAGAATAGTATCTATGTACTATGTACCTACGTACTATGATGTTCAGCTAGTCAGCTACCTATTCACAAGACTGTCATACTTTTGTTTCAATGAAGAGGCAATTATGAATAAAATGCACAAGTGCCACAGCTTAAGTAAATATTTATAAACTCTTGATCTAGTTCAGAAGAAAGAAAACAAGACCAGGCAGGACACAGCTGTTCAGTCACTAGGAATAGTATCCACTCCATCCAACTCCTGCTACTTAAAAGCCAGGTTTCTGGTTCAAGCCAGTCATCTGGACTACATGTGAAGAAAGACCCTCCGAGGGTCACGTGCTCTGTTGAAATACCGATCTTTTGCCAGCTACAGAAAACTGGACTGGAACCAGTGACCCCCAGGCTCCTGGGATATCTGACTCTTTCCGTAAAGGTTAGACAAAAGGTGGCTAAGAGAAATGAGCTGATACATACTGCACAGCTACATGTATGTGTGCAGCTTCTGAAGAAGTCTACAGCTCCTGGGTAAATCTGCAGGCATGCGCCTTGAAAACCACCGCTATAACAGAAGCCTATCGTAGGTAAGACCTCTAACTTTTACACACCTAAAATGAAGATAAATAAAGCTCATCCTGCACGAGCCAAACAGGTGAGTGGTACATTCTATAGCATATGCTTATTTTTAACAAAAACTTTTTGGACTGGATACAGGTGTCACATGTGAAATCTGGCAGATTATTTCCTACAGTCTTTAACTGTATTTTGCATGATGAAGGTAGTTCCTTCTGCAGCAAAAATCTAGGAGCGGTCTGTGAAATGATGGAGAAACTCTAAACCCACACACAAAGCTTGCAGGTGGAGCCACCTGCAGCTGAACACTGAGGAAGTCACAAACCTTTTTTTTGCTAGTGAATAAACCTAAAAGTGCATTCAACTACTCTAGAAACCATTGTTAGATAAATAAGTGGGTTGGAAAGCAAACCTTAACTGCTAGAGAAAGCCACAATTAAACGTTTTCAGAGTTCGCAAGCCCCATGACACAGGTGTGCCCAATTACCATCCCAAAGGAGGTTGCTCAGAACCAGTTAATGCCCACAGGAATTAACTTAATAAGGAGCCCAGAGACTTGGCATAACCAGAAACTTTTCACATGGAAAAGGGAAACAGACTGCATAGTGCCACTTCAGGAATAAATACAGAAAATCCAGGACAATGATGGTATGGAAGTTAAAATGTAAATGGTTAACAGCAATTTTCTTGCAGACAATCATGAGAAAATATCCAGCTGTAACTAAATAACTGAAGAATTCATAAGGGAAAAGAACTACAGGATAATTGACATAAGCTCATTCATTTTCTGAAGTGCAGTTATTACATGGCCGTTCTTGCTCACTAACATGAGACCAAGCATTCACATGATTACAAAAATATGTACTGTATTCACACTTCAGTAATAAACTAAGATATCAGCTCATACTAGACTTAAGAAAAGTTGTTATTGGAAGATTTTAATGGTCTACATTTTCTCTGTCAGGATATACCATCACACAAAGCAATTTATGGTACAAGCAATACTTGAATGTGAGTGTGACCTTGGCATACACAGAAGTATAGTAACAGTAAAAATTACAGCCAACTAAAACACAGAAAGACACAATGAAAAAATGCTTTCTTCAAAGCACCTCAGCTTTAATGCTTCAATGTTTGGTCTTGGAAATGATAACTCTTCCCCAGCTGGAACTCTGTTAGTGAGTTCCAGCTTTTTTCTGGCTACATATATTAGCTTTGTGTGTTGTTTTTTTAAATTTGCAACATGTGTCAAGTTACAGATTTTTGTGTGTGACAGTATGAATTTAGGGAAGAAGAGAAAAAAAAACCCTAACTTGGAATGCCTGTGCTCTCCTAAAGACTAATACACAGCAACGACTAGACAATAAAGAACATTTCTATCTGTAAACTCCAACTAACATAATTTTCTTACCAATTTACTCTACAAGTTCCAAATGTCAGACTGTAAGAAAGCTAGTCAACCATTTATTATGACTACCGACAGAAAGCACTAGCCATGGTAAAGACAACAGTAAAAATTCTTTGAGTGTCATTTATACCAGCTGAGGCTTGAATGATCATTTTAAAAACACAAATCAAGTCTTACCGAATATTTACTGTTGCACACATCAGCACATCATTTAACATGAAAAGCCGTCGTTCTTTGGTTTTGATAATTTCACCTTTGTCATTGTAAACTGTCTCAACCATATCATCAGTCCGTACGAGGTATCTGTTTCCGCTGCTGAGTAGCTAGAGTTTAAAAACAACCAACACTGTACATTATACACAGTAGATCAAACAACTGGTGGAAAACAAAAATTACAACAGGTTATCACTTGCTATTCCAGTACAAGTGTTGCAGATGGATGTGCCAAGTGAATTAAGCCTCTTTACTGATTTGTTTTACATTTAGGAAACCGTAACTTCTGCTGCCTGCAATATGGCCTGCAGGGGTTTCAGTCTTAACATGGAATGCAATTGCTTTGAAAATCTTGCACACTGATAAAAGCCCCATAGCATCCAAAATTTCTGTTGTTTCCTTCCCTTATCTCTTCTTTCACAGCCCATGTAAGCGTTACGCACAACCCCAGCCTTCCCAAAGGGGGATGCTGGTTTGGGAGGAGGAAGAGACCCCCACCCGCCCCATCCCCTGGGCAGGCACAGGCAGCGGAGCCCGTGGCTGGCGGCTGCCACAGGCACTAGAGAACATAACGTGTACAAATGATGTACGGTGTGTGAGTTGCTCCTGCTGTTTGCCTTCAAGGTTTGAGTATCAACACCGTGTGCAAGCATGAACTGGTTCCTCACAGGTCACATACTCCTCTGTAGCGGCCAAGAGAACAGAGTGGTCTGTAACTCGCCTGTTTTTCCAGTTCATCCACCTTTTTTACCACCTGTTTCACCCTGCCTGGTACTGTTCCAAAACTATTAAACCACAAGGCACACAGGGCCCTACATGATTTGGAATGACTATCCAGGTATATCTCAATTTGTCCCCTGGCGCAGAACACACAAGATTTTACAGTTTATATAGGCTAACAAAAGGAAACATGTACCACCATTTAAAAAACACATTCTGTGTCTTGAACTCCTTCAGCCATTCATAGATGACTCATAGCTGCTTCAAGAAGCAGGAGTATTAAAACTAGAAAGTAAAATGTCTGAATCTGTCTTCTAATGCACTTAGAATAGAAATACTGTTCCAGTACGACAACAAATTCAGTATCCCATTTTTATAAATAGCCTAAAACAAGTGTGTTCTGGTTGACTACTTTTTTCCTGAAACCTACGTTTTCTTGTATCACCAAAGTATTCCTTGCTCTCTTTTAGCATGTCTCCACTACTCCATCCCAGAATGAGTCCGGTATAATCATCTGTAATTTCATGAAAGCAATAACTGAAGTACTTATGCCCCAACTCATGGGAAAGGAAGAAACATGTATGATGCAAATAAGACAAGTATACATATATCCACAGTACAGACAGCTATGAACAAGCTCAAATTAGGAAGTTTGTTACTTCCTTCCTACTGAATGTCTTCTACAGTTCTTTAAGGACATTTCTGTTGAATGATCTGAATAAGTGAATGAAACATAGTGGGACGTTCCTTAAAACAAGGAAGATACTGGACACATTCAACAGCATATCTTGAACTGCTCCACAGTCACAAGCACTGCAGTGTAAGGAACTGGTTCCTTCCTTTATACAGGAGTAACCCCTCAGTTCCTGGATAAATTCAAAATTCAATTTTGAATTTAAGAGAAGATGTGCATGAGACTTCACTACAGGATGAGGAAGCAGCTTTATCTATGCACTGCCAAAAACCACTATGACTCCTGCTGCTATTTCAGCATGTCACCTGCTCCAGCACTCGGTGGTTTAACCCGTGAGCCTGTTGAGTCCCAGAGGTCCCTCACATCTCACACCTACAACTAGAATAACCCCATGTTGTTGTGCTCTACAGAAAAACCTCAGGTGTCTCTGGTGTCTGGTCTAAAGACTGCTCAAGGCTCAGAAACTAACAATATGCTAACTCTCCATCACACATTCTTACTTCCCAACCTTGTTCAGATAACGTTCGTTCATTGCTTTTGCTATTTGTTTTATTTCACAGCGCTGATCTGCATCCCTTTTTCTTTCATTTAACTTCTCTGCCAGTGTTTCAAGTTCTGTAAGAGCCATCTGTAGAGGTAATCTGTCGGGATGTCCTTTATTAGTGTTCTTCAACATATCCTGAGGGAAAGTGATAAAATAAACAAATTTTTTAAATCGGATTTAATTTCAAAGTCAAGTTCAAAAGATTACAGGATGTAATGTTATTGCTACATTTTTTACCCAAGTACTACTAAAGAACAAGGCAAATGAACACCTAATGAATATTTAGACAGCACATTGCTTATTTTCCTGAATACTTTAATATTTCTTTAAAAATATACTGAACGGGGTCACATATTGCTTATTCACAGGAACAAAGTACAGCAAAGGAACTTGAAAATAAGTGTAAAAAAATGCAAATGTAAAGGAAAATAAAAAAATACACACAGTTTGAAAATCAGTAATGAGACACGTAGATGTCTGTAAACAATGATTTTGAATTAAACTTTTCTGATATTTACTGTTGTAATATTGTATTATCTTTACTACTGTTATTATTCCTCACTAAAACATTGACAGCATGCTCATTCCAAAGTAGGAGATGTTACTTCATGGAGGTTGAAAAAGCCTCTAAAAATCTTTTCTTTTTGTAGGCATACAGTGGAACAACATGAATGAAATTTTTGCTTCTTTCCCACAGCACTTAAAAAATCCCTACATATTCAGTACAGCTTCCTGCCACAATACACTCCGTTTCTTCTGCTAACTCAAAAACTCTCACCATGACTAGCTACCCACATTCTCCCCCCAGGACCATCACCACTCCTTCTCCCTGGACCCACACCCCAAAGCTTGTCCCCTGTGACTCACAGGATCACAGAATGTCAGGGATTGGAAGGGACCTCGAAAGATCATCTAGTCCAATACCCCTGCCAGAGCAGAACACAGCTCACTGTAGTGCTCGCTGGGACAGACCTGCTGCGGTCTGCAGGGAGTTACAAACAGCACAGGGTGGTCCGCACTGGCAAACTGTGCTCTCCCTACAGCTCGACTCCCTGTTAAGAGGAGACCTGAGGACTCCCTGCCAAATCCTCAGATTCCACGGGAAGGAAAACAGGGTCAAAGGAAGCTGCAATGCACCCCAGTGGGTCCTGTGAGCCACGTAAACAGGTACAGAGTGAGCTTTTGCTCCACATCCCACATATATTCCAAACCATCCAAGGCAGGATTTACTTCCTCTTGTATTTTTCTTAAATGTAAAGTAATGCCACAAAGTTCCCAGTGGTGTTTTGAAATGTTATTAGCCAACTAATTCACATAAAAAAGTACCACATTTGAACTACAGCTTTACTGCAAAGTGACTTAAAAGCTAAATATAAACTAGCAAGTAATCTAGAGTAAATCTACTTTACTAAGATTTTCCTGCAGTGTATTTACTGCCTGTTCCTGCCATCAGACTACAAGATCAGCACATTATGACGATGCACTGAAACTTTTCCTTTGTTATTTCCCCATGATCCAGTGGTCACTTCCACTGCAGTGTGCTCCTCCAGCAGAAGACAGCTACCATGGAATCCCACAAGCAAAGCACATAAGAATGAAACAAGAGCATCCCTTTGGTAAACATTATTTACCTGCAACAGTAGAATGAACTGTGGAAAGCGCTGGATGGGTTTCATCATTAAACCATACAGTGTAATACGATCAGGGCTTGACTCCTGGCACTGCTGCAATGCAAGAAAACCACGCTGTTTACTATGGTGAGCGTATTTCCGTCAGATACAGAATGAAAGGAAAACATTTCCTGAAAATTCTTCTATGTCATTTAAACTAATTGTAACAGTGGTACTGGAAAGATTCCATTTACTAGAAAGATTTCATTTAAAAATATTAAATATTCTTTTAAATAATTAATAAAATGATGGCATGTCACTGAACTGAAGTCTCCTTAAATAAATACAGCTGGGATAAAGCCACATCAGCAATGCAGCACCTATGTATATATATCAATACGGCACATTCATGCTTTTTACACAAGCAGTGCCCTGAAACATCTGCTTAACTTCAAGCACAACAAAGGGAATGTACTTGTTCATGGTCTTATATTTGAAAAATGTAAGTGATCTGTTGATTTATAGTCGTAATTTACTACTGCTGCTCTGTTTCTTGGGGCTAAGAAAATATAAATCTCTACCTATGTGTTTTTAAGAGGAAATCTAAAGAAAACATCATAATCTCAGTGCTGTGCAAACAAAAAGAGATTTTCATTTTCTTTATTAAAAGAAACTCAGGAAAAGAACATTGATTTATAGTTGGAAAGAAAAACTTAAAAATCCATTATTTTGGTTACTGGGACTGGCAAATAAAACCAGACAAATTTCATCTGCATATGCAGAAAAGCCCTGTTTGTATAAAACTTTTCACCATTTGGAAATATTTTGGCCAGAATCACAGCTAACCCAAAACAAGGAGGACAGAGGAAAAACTCAAAAGTAAAAACAAAGCAAACCCAAACAATATTAAACTTGTGTTGTGCTTAAATTGCTATTTATCGCTACAACTATCAGTATCACAACAATTTGTTTCCATACATATCTCCACAAACATTTCCCCCCCACAACAGCAGCGGTGAAGATTCTGGTCTTAATTGCTAGTAGGCAAAAAAAAAATAAGGAATGTGTAGAAATGTATTCTGTCCTCAGAGTTCAGTTCTGAGCCCCCAGCTCTGAGCAGCACTGATGCCAGCAATGACAAACAGTGATGAGAGGTGTAAGTTATGCCTCTATTGGAACAACAGGCTTTTAACAGTGTGAGAGGTATGAAGTGACTACACACTCACTACAGAAGTTTGATCTTCGTGGCTTCCATAATATAACCCTTTGTAGTGCTGGCTACGCTCCAAACTGTTGTCAGTTAATTCTAAAACCTGGGGACAGATTAGGAATCAGCTTCCCCGCGACCATCCTCTCTGCAACCTAAGGGCTTCTCTGTTTAGTTTGTCTGGGACATGCAATTTCAGTGTTTGGTGGTCCACTGCACCAGGCCTGATGGGGTGGCAGCTCTGAGGCACAACTCAATCCAGGACTCTCTGGAAACGGGACAAGCAGAGCTTCCAGGCTCTCAGCAGCGTCACAGGCAACCTAAAAGCCTTGCAATGGATTTTGTGCACCCTCTGCAAGGTATCATCTCTAGGGATTCACAGCACTTCAACTGCATGTACCAGGCCCTTAATGCACATCACCAGAAGCATCATATTCATCAGGGTAATATGCATTCTGCACTAAAATTTTCAATTTTAACTCCAAATTGGAAACATGATTTTCAAAATACTAGAAGTCTGTTGTGGAACAGAAATCTAGTTATGCTGCTCCGCACAACACAATAAAGAATTTAGAAGTAAAATAAAACCCAAACAAGAAGAGGCCACAGATGGTGAACTATTATTCGAAACTCACCTGCTTTGATAGAATCCCAATATTTTGCCAAGTACAGTACATGCAAACACCATCAAACTGATCTGAACAACAAGAAAACCACTCTGCACTTCAAAATACATCCTAGATATAATATCATATTATTCTGAACATATAGTAGTGGAAGTGAATTCTCTGGGTATTTCTTTGTGCCAAACCCATAAAACATCAAACCAAAGTCCTTAAAACAGTCACACAATATATAGAATCAACAGTCAAATTTCTTCCTAACTTATAACTTGTTTATATCATACATCCAGCTGGTTTAGAATTGAACAAACTCACCTTCAAGAAGTCTAAAAATGCAGGTTTGGTGGCACATGTCTTCTTGAGAATCCCTACTGCTGTACTGAAGTTGTTTACATACTCGCTGTACGCGTCCAATACAATAGATTTGGAAAACTGAAAACATAAAAGGGTAAACTTTAACTATAAATACAGAAGATCCCCAAAAGCATAACTATCTAAACCTCTGACCATTAAGGACTCGCCCAGCTTGGAGCTAAGGGTTTTGCTTGGCCTAGTCAGTACTAGATCTACAGAAATACTGGTGTTGCCCAAAATAACCTTTCTGTAGAAGACAGGTTGGAAACCTAAAGATGTAAGAGCTGTGAATTGCAAAATGTAAATTTACAGAAAGAGCTTCATCTTGGCTATGACATGAGGGCAGAGCCTGGGGACTATGGGCAATTAAAGGGCATCAACTAGAGTCAAAGCAGCTGCTGGGATGTGCTGATCATCTCACTGCTGCCTATCTTCCACATTTGGCAAACCAGTGAAGTCCCAGGGCCTTCATGTCCCATCTTCAGCTGCTAAGGGTTTACCAGGAAAGGAGACAAATTGTGTAGCCTTGTGAGGGGTAAGATCGCTGGTCATTGCCTCCGTAGTAATTTTATCCCTCTCATCTGCAGAGCTGGTCATTAATGCTACCTAATGTGCTTCCGTCAAAACAAGACAGGTTTGCTTTAAACAGTAAGTCTTTAGTAACCATTTCCTTTTGACTAGAATGGGTTCAGAGCACTCAGAGATACAGACCCCAGCTCTCCTACAGCAGGCATGAAAACGTGATAACTTCCAGCAGCTGGGTGGCAACAAAACAAAGTACTCAAAGCAGCAGGTAGGCAGCCTTTTCTGTCCACACTCTCAGACTGGGAAAAATGCCTTATCATCAACCAAGGCCACTTCTTGTTTTCTCTTTCAAGCAGTGGCTAGTTCAGTCCTTTACCAGATGGGCTTCCATTAAGGGTGGAAAAGTATTTTATAAATACTCTTCACCTGTGCCCCCAGGCTCAGCTGTAATCCAGGAATTCAGGACATCACCTACTGTGGGCTTTTTCTACTCCAAATAAACATACTATATATGACTACCTACTTTTTAAGAGTTGCTGAGCCTCAATCTCGCCTTAATTTTGGTGGATTTGTGAATCTCTGTTTCCTCAGGAAAATGAACTGTTTACCTAAATGTCTGAGAGCTTGATCAAAGCCTGCAAATTTTGCCCACAATCCTTTCATCTCTGCCCACCAAGCCAAAGACAGGTGTTGGTGTCTGTTTCCTTACCAGGATGGTACAAACACACTCTGACAGTCACCATAGGCATTGGAGAATATGGGAATAAAGTAGGCAAGTTAGACAGAGATATGGTGATGGAATGACAAGCCTAAAATAAAAACAGATTATCCGTGCAAGTGCATTTGCTTACTGAAGCAACAAAGACATCACCAATCATTTCAACAGAGTCCCACTCAGATACACGACTCGCCAGCGCAATCTGAAACATTGAATGGCACTGAAGAATTTCCTTAAGTCGATAAAAGACCATTTTGAGTTTTCTTTCACTCAATAATTTTGGTTCCATATCTGAAAGGGGCTTCTCATATTGCTGTGGGGAAAACAAAACAAAACCACAACATAAAAAGATTTTAGTAAACAAGCAGAAAAGGTCTTCTAAAAGCACAAAAAAACCCCAACTTATTTAACAGTATATACACACAAAATCTCTCAACATTTAGCATGAAGCTTCTTTAGTAAAACTTATGTGAGTCATACTACAGATTCTTTACGGATTTCACTATTTTTCAAATTTCCAAATTATAACATGCAAAACATATTAAGGTACCTCCAGGATTCTTTTGAGAGCATCCACGTAATTCTTCTCACTGTCAACTACAGAGCCCAAAATATACCTTCTCACAACCTGTTGAAGAAACAAAGTTTTGTCTGAAACTCTAATCTGGTAACACGTTCATCATAGTTGGGAATGCTGATGATAAAATTCTCACATTAAGAAAACACAAAGCAATTTCAATACTGGAACTGCAATAAAATAATAACATACCTCTTAAAAAGTAATCAAATTTACCATTACTGTAAAATTATTTATTTTAAAGAACACAATAGCTATTGTATCTATATCTATAATCATTATTGACTGTTGCAATTTTAAGCTTTATTTTTGAAACTTGTCTTTTAATTTTAGATGTATAAATTTTGGTATCATTATCAACAATAATAGAAATAGATGATGTTGGCTACTTCAGTGATTTGCTTCAACAAAATACGTATCAAGTTTTCAAAAACCAGTCTTTTCTTTTTTCAATGTTTTATAAATTTATTAGGAGCAACCCGAAGGACAAACAAGCATGTGCTGGTTACATGACAGGAAGGACTGGGGAACCCATTTGGGCTAAAATTTAAACTTCTTATGGTTATTGATTAGGTTTCTTGCTTGTTTTAAGGATTTGTTGTCACGCAAATCCATCGCCTAATCCAGCTCATCCCAGGGATTTCAAAAGCAGGACTAAGAAAGAAAACCACACAAAGGCAAGATCAAACCACTCCCCACAACTACAAGGGAAGGCTTCTTTTGCTATTTTAAGCCAGCCTAAATGGCCATGAAACTCAAATCTCAGACTTGATTCTTTCTGCTCCTGATGCCCACGGCCTTCTTTAATTCTCCACACTTGTATTTTGCATTATTAAGTTAAACGCAAGTTATGCAAGGATTTTCTTTCAAGTACTGGCATTTCAAAGGAAGACTTCAAAATTATCTGAGGCCTCCCTTAAAGATACATATAGTAAAATTAGTTGTGTCTAATACGAGTTTAGAATGGATTTAGCAGTGTCTTATTAGGTATTATGTATCAGCTGCTCTGGTAAAGGATACTAACTCCACTGTTAGTCACAGTTAATTCTTCTGAAAAGAATAAACATCTGTAGAAAAAGTTTTTTTCACCCTCTATAATACACAAATAGATACTTAATAGTGCCTACGGGCTATTGCAATAGATACACACAATTTATGAGAGACTTGTATGCAAGTCTTACATTTATGTTCACATTTTTGCTAGTAACAGTAGCATACAAACATAAACAACTCACCCTAAGAATTCAGGTCCCAGTGTTAAAACAAAGCAAAAGCTATCGCAACCAAGACCCAAGGCAGGACACAGTATTTAAGCAGGCAGCAGGTTTAAACAAAAGCTGTCGTGCCACCTGGTGTTTAAAACAAGCATATTCATGTGTACAGCTCGTCCGCTCAGAGCCGTGGGGTGAGCAGGGGCCCCTGGCCCTCACCCCTCCAGCGAGATGCCCAGGGCTGCTCCATGGCACTGGATGACTCCGTCCCAGAGCCACCACTTGGCTTGGCCTCTGTGGAGCTGCCCACCCTCAGCCCACCAAAGCCACGCTGACCAGCAGCCCCACCCTCCCACACGTGGCCTGCTGCACCTCTCCAATTTGGTATTGCCTCCAAACCTGCACTGCAGCATGCATTCAGATCATTAATATAGGCACTAAACACCATGGGATGTGTATCCACTCCTGAGGGACACCACTAACACTGGCCACCCGCTGAACTTTGTACCATGGACTACAGCCATCTGAGCACGGTGTACCCACCTGTTTACCACCCACCTTCTAGTCTACCCATATAAATGGTATCTCACCTATGCAGCTACATGGGTGCTTCAGGAAGCTGCTGAAAGCCTTCCTAAACCAGAGGTAAATGATATCCTCTGCTGCATCCCTCAGCGAGTCATCTCCAAAGGACTCAGGCTGGCCAGGCACAAATGGACTCTGGTCCCTCTATGCTGACTGTTCCCAATCACCCTCCTGTCCTTCTGAACACAGACATAGCTCCCAGGAAGATCTGCTCCACCAGCTTCTCGGGCACTGAGATGAGGCCAGCCTGGATCCTCCTTCTTGCTCATCTTGAGGATGATAGTGTGACATTTACTTTTTCCAGACAACAGAGAAAGGCCTTACCCTCTGCATCCTTAAATCCATCCCCTCTGGTCCCATTGACACCTGTATGTCCAGCTGGCCTCAGTACCTCCTAACTTCAGGTCCTGCCTCACCCCAGCAGGACCTGCCTCTGGTCTCAGGACCTCAGGACCAAAGACCACCTTTGGAGGCCTGAGGACAAATGTCACCAGTAAAAGCTGAGGCAAAGACATCACCCTTTGTCACGAAGTCCCTGCCTCATCAAGCCCCAGACTCGTGTTTTTCTTAGCTTTCTTTTTGCTGCCAACAGCCCTGTAAGAAACCTTTCATTTTTGCCCTTCACACCTGACCAGCTCCAGCTGAGATTTGGCTTTCCTACCTCCATTCCTGCCCGCTTGGGCAGCTCCTCCTGAGTCGATAAGCAACATACATCATGACCCACACAATGATTACTAGTTTGCTCCAAACTAAGACCATTCTCTTTTTCCAAAAGAGGGTACTTTTTTTTAAACTACCTAAAAAAAACACCACCCCCTCCCACCAAAACCAAGGCCAACCAAACAAAAAAACCCACAAACACACACAAACTCTCGACCCTCTGTTTGGAAAGCAGGAAAAGACAGCATTCAGATTGATGCCAAGAGTTTACAGTATAATGAAATCTTACAGTAACATAACACAGTTTGGTAGTTGCATTGTTACAAGATTAGCACTTCACTGTGCTAAACACATCACAAAAATAAGCCTCACCAAGCAAACCAAAAATCTTATACCATTCTCCACAACTGACCCTTAAAGTGATTTCTTTTTTACTCATTTTCTGAAGGTACTGGCTAAGATGACTTGACACCACAAGAAGGTACAAAATTTCATATAGTTATTACTTGTTGTAACAATACAGTAACATGAACCCACAGGATTTATTTGCAGCCCAAATTTCTAACTGATGCTGATTTCACTGTTTCTTTAAGTGGTTTCCACAGTGACTATACAGGTTAACATGGAAAACAGCAAAATATATTCCTTCTGTAGACTTGAATTTATTTGGGACAAGTTTGTTTGTTTTTTAATCAGGAAAAGTCTTAAGATTCAGAGACCATACAGGATATTCTCTATATTTAAAATAGAAATCCTGGAGCACCTGGAGCAATGTCTTCTGGCTCAATAAAAATATTTATACTGTTTTCTTCTTCACTCAGACCCATTACATTTAGTTTAAGTGTTCAGGTAGTGAAACAATATAATTATTATATATTATTTTACAATGCAACACAATTTTGCATCTCTGGCTGAATTCAGGACTTATGCAACTATATCCACACACACCAGTTTTCAAAAAACTACTTATACAGTTCTGAATTTGATGTTAAGCATCAATATGTTTGAAGTGCAAAGCACCTGGGAGCCACTGAGGTGAAGCTGAAGGAGAAACGGAAGAGACAGAAGACCATATTTCCAAAAGCCTATTACCTGCTGCTGTGATAATCCTTCAGGCATAGGAGTCATAATTGCTTCTGTATGCATACAGTCCACATCAATAAATAAACTGAGCTCTTCTTCTTCCAGACACGATGATCTATGATCTGCAAGTAATTGAATAGCCAAAATGTCAACTTCTTACAACACATATATAGAAAGTAGGAAAAAAAAAACCAACAAACCAACAACATGAAGATCCTATTATCCAGTAATTACACAGCAGTCTTATTTTCCCTTGTCAAACAAAACAAATTTCCCAACTCTTCTATATTACCTATGAAATTACAAATACCACCACTGACAGGCGCTCTAATACAGGACATCTTTCAAAGGTATCTCAAAATCCTAAAATCCACACCACAGAAGACAGCCTATGCATCTTTTGCTTGACCTCTACTCTCTCTTCACTGCCGGGAGAACAGGGCTGCCCAGAGTGCAGGACATGACAACCCAGAATAAAGTACTGTGGCTCCAGGGCCAATAGCTTTTAAATAAATGACCTTTGAGAAGAAATTAAACACACCAAATAACAGGATTCAACTTTAAAAAACCCCGTACACTCTCCCATAACTGAAATAAAATAAGAAGCCAAATGTATCAAAACATTGGTTTTCATCAGAAATGAGAGTACAGGATTCTGCATTGCTCTTTACATACTAATTTTATGCGAAAAGCATCACCAAAGTGCAGTGATAGGTGGCAGCAGGCAGCCAGACTCAAGCAGAGGAGAGATCAAAAAAGAACCAATATGAGAAACTGTGTCTTAGAGCAAAAAGAGAAGTAAGGGGAGCAGGTCTGCTGGCTGGAAGAAATTCATTAGTTTATTTGACAAATTTGTAACCAGCTTCCTACTGATCTGGTAAGCAGCTAAGGGATGAAACCATCCACAGATATCCTGTGTCTGCCACCTAACCTCTAGAAACAAAAGCAAGAATGCCACGTCCACTGTAAGACTGCCCTGCTGAAGGAGGTAATTTTCTCCTGTGCAACAGCAATAAGTTAAAGACACATTTTTGATCACTCAAATTTGTGCAAGTAACTTTATATCTTCTGTCTGTGAGGTCCAGAAGCAGTCAGAAGCCTTTACAGGGATGTGAGATGCATCCTGGTCCTTACAGACAGGATGCAGCTTTACATTAGCTTGCTCACTAAAAATGTCGTGTTCCAGTCTTGTGGCTTTAGCTTCTTAAAATTGTAGTTCTGTAATGTCTGAAGTTACAACCATTCAATTAGCTGGGTGGAAACTTGAGCAGAAAGGCATATTGCCTCTCAGACTTATCCTGAAAAATAAATAAGTTTGTAGTCAATTAATACCTCCTGCCTCTTGCAAAAATTAACTGTGGACTGCTGCTGAGGCTCAAGACAGAAGGCTGATACTTGTACTTAACTAGAGAAAGAATACAATTACTTTTAGCTTTTTGATTTTAGACCATATTTTGTTTCCCCAATATAAACTCAGATTTTATCAAAAATCACCAAATTGTGATAAAGCAGAAGTCTCTTCCCCTACTACCACTCTTAAGCACAGAAAGTATTTGTTATCCCTTGCCACAGAAAACTTTAAACAGTCAGCTATCACATCACTGAAAAGCATATCATAACAGCAGACTTCCCAGACAGACAGAGTTACTTAATGGAGGAAACTGGACAGATTTGGTCCCTTAACATAATTGCCATATTCCTGTATACCAATACCTAGATGGCATCTATGACACTGTTTGGAGGGCTTTTTGTTGTTGTTAAGTGGAGCCTTCTCTGTGGTCATCAGGTTTCTCAGGTTACTCAGGTTCTTGCCCCAAACCTAAAACTACTCCAGATGCATTGACAATAATGTCTTCTGAAGTGATTATACCATACTTTCTTGCTATAAAAAGTTGATTTCATGTATCCAGTACTCAGCTCCCAGTACAAAAACCTGCTATGCCATTCACTTCCTTTCTCAGTAGCTACTAAAGAGAGTAACAAACACAGTATAATTTGTACATACCTTGAGAAATAAAAGATTTTGTTCTAATGAAAGAACGACCCTTTTTCACAGCTGCTTTTGTCTTTTCAAGCCCATCTTTGGTACCTTCTCTAGCAGCTCTCATCAGCTTTTGCATCTGTAAGATAAAAAATACAGTCTACATGTTCAGTGAATAATAGGAAAAAGTTTGAGCTGAACATGCAGAATACTTTTGATCAAAATATCTTTAAAAAGAACACTGTCAAGTAGTTTAGGCTATAAATATAGCCTAAAGTCAAAGGAGTATACAGCAAGTACACAGCTCCATCAAAGCTCAGATCTAAGCATCTGTACTTTTTCCTAATAAAATCAAACCTAGAGAAAGGGACCTACTTCATGCCAATATTGTATGCGAGCCTGAAGTAGCAGAAATGCTTGAGAACCCTTCTGCAAACATCTGAACTCAAAATAATCTCAAGTGTTCAGCTTCATGTTATATAACAAATAAATACTATAAACAGGTCACTAAGAGCCAGGGTTTCTTGCCCATCTTCCAGTGTTGGGCTAACTCTATCAAAGTATTTCTGACCCAAAGATAATCCCCTAGGCTCAGGTTTATATTAACTATGCTCTTAAATAAACACCGTTTTGTAGAAAATGTCACAACTAATAATTTAATTAATTGAAGAAATAAATTGATTTAATTAAAATTTGCATAATTTTATAGTACACTACCACAACAAAAAAGAAACTTCAAAATAAAAAAGTGTTGTTTTGCTAGGAAATCTTTATTAAAAAATATGCTTTGTATTTTTGATTTCCCAACATGTCATGAAGTCAAAAAATCCCCACTACTGTCAGAGCTGTGCTGACATCATCAGCGACATTAGAACACAAACAAAGCTGTCTTGCTGCAACAAGGCAATTTCTGGGTTTGAGCTGAAGTTTTTAGCAAAAACACAGCGTCTTTATACTGGCTCCATTCAAAAGCAGAGCATGGAGATCCCCACAGCCACAGCCTGACCCCGCATGACTGGGGGACCAGGGCCAGGCCAGCCCTGCAGAGCTCCCAGGGCTGCACACCTGGCTCAGCCTCAGGGACAAGGGCACCCATCAGCAGGGCAGGATGATGCCCCATCTCACCTTCTGAAATTGTTACTGTTAAAAATAAGCATGAGGAAAGGTCCTCAACTAAGCACTTTTATGACAAACTTCATAATAATTCAGCACATTTAGCATTAATTGCATACAAATTATTGTCCACTTTTTCAAGTTATTATCGAAAGAAAAAAGACATCATTATCTGTGTTGGAAAAGCAATCATTTAAACATAGCTAGTCACAAAAATCAACTACACTACCTTCAGCTCATGTTTTTGCTTTAGTTGCTGAATCTCTACTGCTCCCACAGTGTTTGCCATCAAATCTTTCATCTTTTTTTCATAATGCTCCTTTAAACGCGTTAGGTCATGAGAAAGCTACAGTGTACAAAAAGACACAATCTTTTCAAAAAGCCTGTAGTGCAAACTCCATGCTAAAGTACTTGTGTATATCATGCACGTTGCCCATTCTACCTATTGATACAGAGACAACTGAAGGAACATTATCATTTAGGGGAACGAATAGACTATCACCCCTGCACACTGCTGCACTCCTGAAACTCAACCAGGCGCCTTCACACTATGCTGGCAAGTATGTGAAGAAGGACAAAGTCACTTAGTCTAAGATAAGTGTGTATTAATTATGACGTCTTACAAAACATAAGGAAAAAATGGATCAGCTTTACCCAAGGGGATCATCTGGTGGAACACAAACCCTAGCAAATATATTTCTGACTATCCTTTAAAAAGGTGAATCAGAAACATTCTCAAACACTGAAAAACCCACAGAGGTCATTGGCACCCAAGATCATCAAGATGAATAGTGCCAGTGAGTTGGGCAAGGAGACACTGACAGCGGAGGAGGCACAGCCCTGGAATTCCCAAGTTCAGGAGAATAGGGAAGCACAGTTTCCTCAGTTCTGTCACAGCCTCATTGCATGACCATGGGTGTCACCATCTTGTACATTACTATATCCATTTGAAAAGTAAGGAAATTGTCCCGGAGAAATGCTCTGGAATACCAATTAACATTTGTTAAACATTTTGAGAAAGCCAGATAAAAGAGGCTAACATGTAACTAGAAAGAAAAGAAAAATTAAAACATTTTAAAAATTTTGTATGCCCTATAGTAGAAGTCCAATGGAAAAACCCTCAGCTTGATATGAACAGAGTTATTTGGCAAGAGATGAAAGCATCAGGAAAGGGCAGGCCTACTGAGTTGAAAACAAAGGGGCAGGTCTGGCATTTAGCTCCACTCAGCTGGGTCAGGATGTGATTACCTCCAACACAATGATTCTGGCATTACAGCAGTATAATTAGGAAAGCATCTGCTTCACAAACTAGAAACATTTAATAACACAAAAGGCTTCTCATTTTAAAATTTAAAAAAATAATCAGAAGTCATAGTAAAAAAGTGACTTTGAGGGAAGTCATGACAGCACTTCAGTTAAAAATCCTACCTCCAACCTTTCTGTATTTGTCAACGGACAGAAAAAATAACAAAAAAAGAAAGTCCCTCATAGGCTCTGAAAGACTATAGGAGGAGATGTGCTGGGAAAATACTGTAACATCCATCATGAGACCTGAGGAGAAGCAAAAGTGCAAGGAATGGATACAGAGAATAGGTATGAAGCACAGTGGTTTCTCAGCAATCCTTAAGTTTCTGTCTTTCCTCATGCTCTGCCAAACCCCTTCTCTTTGACTTCTCCACCTCCCAGCAACCATCCAGGTACTGCAGCCTCTCTGACTTCACCATCCACCAACTAATATGTTCCCAGCCTCCTCACCCTCACAAGGGAATCCTCCAAATCTTTTGTTACAAGCCTGGGAGAGCCGGCTGCAGGGCAGGACCCTGGAGCATAGGCCTCTCCTCCCACCACTCCTCCATCTCTTGCTCAGACACTCTGTATCTCATCTTGACACTGTCACGCTCAATCCACTGCCCATAGTTTCTTGTGACAGATCAAAGTATACTTATACGCATTTTTAAAATGGCTTTAAACCTTGCCTTGTGCACATGTGAAAATCAATTCCTATGACTATGACCAAAGCTGAAGCTACAGATAACAGGAAAAGATTAAAATAAAAGAACAAACCAGCAGGCATGTTACAACTTA
The DNA here is from genome assembly GCF_963082525.1 of Nesoenas mayeri. Taxonomy (NCBI): domain Eukaryota; kingdom Metazoa; phylum Chordata; class Aves; order Columbiformes; family Columbidae; genus Nesoenas; species Nesoenas mayeri. Next base: position 22,238,494 of record NC_137544.1, on the reverse strand, counting down.
CATGCCAAGTTATTTCCAAGCCTGTTACAAAGGTATTAAAAAAACAAACAAAAAAACCCACACCACACAAAAACAAACAAAATCACAAAACACAACAAAAAAACCACACACCTGTTTTCTTAGTCCAGTTAAAAAACTCCCCAGAAAGAAACAGCTGCAATAGCTTAAACTTGTTCTGGTCAGGACAAAACTAAAACAAAACCAGATGATGAGCTCTTGGCTTACTAAGTGCTGATTTGGGTGGGCTCAAGTCTTGCAGTTAATGGCTCACTCCCCGATTTCCAAAGAACAGGCAGCAAAGATGGAGGTGAGGGGAAAGCAGATAATGTGTACTGGAGGGAAACACAGACAGTGAGGCTTTTATTCTCATCAAGGTAAGAAACCTGCAAAATGAAGATGAGAGTCCCACCGAAGAACACCCTGGCCACTACCCTGCATCCTCCAGCCACGGGTGCTGGGCAGGTAACGGCACACAGCTGTGAAGTGGTTCTTGGGTGTCTGTCCCCAGCCAGCACACACCTGGGGCCATGAGGATTGGGCAGTGACTCTGGGCACTGAGCCCAGCCCAGCTTGTCCTCCCTGCTCAACGCCTCCATCCTCCAAACACCCAGAGCTGGACACCAGCAGCAGGAGGCTGCTCAGGTCCCAGGCAAGACGCCCCTCTTGCAGAAAGGCCAGGAGGGCAGGAGAGGAGCTGAAGCAGCAGGAGCACGGGCATCTGGGGCTCCTCCGGTGTGCAGAGAGATGCAGCAAGGGTAGCACCCACACTGCCAGGGTCTCCCTGCCTCCCGTGGAACACATGTAGCCAAAGATACTGCACCAGAGGTGTCTCACAGATGCATCCTTTTTATCACACCACCCCTATTCCTTCCTTAATAAATAGTACAGACTTCTCTTTGATCACAAAAATGTTTTGTTTTGTTTGGTTTTTTAAAGGTCAGTCACCTGCAAACAACCAAAGTGCTACAGATCTAAGACAGACAGGTAGGGAACGTTGGCAAACTGTTTTGTGACTTCTGAGCATCTGATGGATCCCAAAACTTCAAGTCTTGTCAGGCTTACCCCCATTTGTTCTTCACATTATTTTCCACGCTCATTTACCACTTACACTAATCCAGCAGCTGCAAAAGAAGAAAAGGTGAGGAACCACCCACAAGCAAAAACAATCTAATTTTTAATTACACTTTTATCCAATTTATTTCTCTTTTTTAAGAGGCTTTTGTTTAATATTTCCATCTTTTCCTTGTCACATTTTGTTCTGGACTGTCACTCGCACACTGATTCATGTTTCCTTTAAAAAGAGGCTGTTGGCATTCGAAACTGGATTGAGGAGAAGGGAACACAGGTGAGAAAGGCAAATGCCGGAAATCAGGATAACCTCAGTGACTGAGCAGCACCACAGGATACATACGTGTCTCTTGTGGTTGCCTCGCAAAAAAGAGCTGGGAATTCCATTTTTACACTCAGAATCACTCTGTTCTTCATAGCTTTCAAACTCACTTGAACTCCACCCATATTCCAGTGAGCTGTTTCCACCATCATCACCATTTTCAACGTCATCATAAATCATTTCTTCTGCAAGAATTAAAACAAAATAAAAAAGCTACACTGAAATTTCTGTTTGTTTAGGCACCAAAAAACTTTTTCAGAACATACTATAAAGAACTGTTTAGACTATTGTATGAACATTCTAAAATGTGAATTAAATTCTGTATTCAAACAGCCAAAGTAGGTTGAATTTGTTGAAGCAGAGAACTAAAGGAGGACAGTGTTATGGATACACTGTCCCGATTCTTTTAAAAACATGCCCTACTCAAACTACACTGTTTTGTCCAAAACCTACAACACATTTTAGAAGAAATTCAAAGGAAATTCAAACTGTAGCTGTGAACACACATCTGCACTGAGAAGATGCATCCTGCCATTTGCAAGCTTGCCATTTGTCCCTAGGAACATCTTCATCAGCAGCCCAAATGACAAATGCTAAAACATTACAAGAATCAAACAAAAATATCACTGCATCAAGCAGAACAGATAAGACCAAAGTAGCAAGAAACATATTACACTATAATATTATGACTTGTCATTCTTGCAATTCCATCAGTCATATTTGCAGGTTACCTTGCCCATAATCTAATCTAAGAACTTGAAGTACTAACCTTTTCAAGATATAAAAAGCTATATTGCAAAGACTGACCAAAGTATCACCTGTTAAAGACACAGCTCTTTTCATTAGCACAGATGTCAATTAAGACAAACTGATTCAAAACAAAATGGATATTTTTTTAGTGCCAATTACTTCTCAGGAAACAAGCATGCACTCTACATGCAGCATCATTCGTCATTACAAGTAGAGAAGTGTGGACACTTCTGCCAGGGATCCCTATTGTCAGGGGTTGCAATGCTTCATTTAAAGCTGTCTCATGCTAAATTCAGTAATCAGAAGCTGTGCTTTCATTTTTAAGATTGAAGTTTTATTTAAATTGAGAAAAAATAGGTACTCGAAAGAAAAGCTGATGTGTTTTACACATCCGCCTAAACCCTGGATTCTGTGATTTAAAAACTACATTGTGACCAATAATAAAATTTTAATATTATCATTAATTAAATTATTTAGAATTAAGACCAAGGAATGTCCTCTAATTTGGAAGAATAAAATTTTAACAATTATTTTTTTTAAATCTCCATACATATTGAGATTGTCCTTAAAATACACTTACTGAAGAAGACATTTTAGTGGAAATCTAGCACAGCAAATAATTTAAGAGAATCATCATAGCCAAAATAAGTCAAGACTTATATAAGAAGTCAAAAGTTTGCAATACTAGTATCGGAGCAGGCTATACCCAGTGATTTGGTGGACGTATCTTGTCCCTGTGCTGATGTAGACTGAGCCCTGGCTACAAATTTTTTTGGAACAGTGGTGTCTCCCTGACAAAATGCACAATAAATAAACATCAAAATCATGAATGTACAAAGATGAAACTTTCAATGTCTCTGGGAAAAAAAAAAACAGAAAGCCAAAACTTTAGTTAGTATCTTCTGGGTTAAACTGAAAATTCTGACCAAAATGCTCAGCAGAGCTTTGCTCCATGTCCCACATTCCTCCCCAGCTCATCCTCCTGGCCTTGGTGTACATGTTTCCTGACTGAGCAGCCACAGTGCCCAGAGCAGCACAGTCCTCTGAGGAACCTTCCAGTAATAAAAGCATTCAAGTCATGAATGCAAAATCATACTTTCAAATAATAAATGAAACAAATTGCAGTAATAATTTGTAAAACACCTCGCCTGTGCACCACCATGGACAAGAAATGAAAATGTTAGAGCTTTAAAGATAAATGTGGTTTTCACCCAAGAAAGCTTAAGTGTTTTCTCAAATCATTAACAACTTCACTATCAAACATCTACATCCCCTGAGCCCCGTGACGAGTAAATGCCAAGTTTCTAATAGGCTAATCCACTCAAACACAAAAATCAGTCAGTAGCAACCAAGCTTTAAGCACTGTCTCCACTATAACCAAAAACTGCAAAACAAATCTGAGTGAAGAACTCATTGAAATAAGCTTCCTGAGCCCCAGCTCCACCATAGTACAGGTAAAACCTTGGCTCCAGCAACTACTGAAAGATCTGTTCTGTCCCTTCCAAACATGGTCACGTCATCAGGAGCTGGACCACTCCACAAAGCTTAAACAAAATATTTCTGTAGAGTCGCAATCAGGATGGTAAACAGCCGCTCTGAATCTCCTCTTCCATCTTTTACATCAAGTGCTTTTATGTTGAAGGGGGACTTTCAAGAACAGAGGAGTTCTCTGCATAACCATGATAATGATGCATTATAATACATTACTTAACTATTTAAAAAACCCTTTTCCTACCTACCTTGCCTAGTTTAGATCACTAAAGCTACAACGTCCAACACTGTAATTCTCTAATATACAGAATACTTGAGCATTTGGGACAATATCTACAGAATACAGCAGAATTCAGCTTTCTGAAAGAGCTGTCTAGAAGACCTGCTGAGATAAAGTATTTTTCAAGAGTTAGTTTAACTCTGAAGTTTTTAAGACCTACCAATTACTGACACAGTGTTTTACATTTTCATCTATTTTAGGTACTTAATGAACATATTTATTAAGTATACATGCATATAATTCCACATCACATTGTTTTCAATATGGTCTGTATTACGAAGACCTCAAACCTGGTTCAGAGTCTGAATTTTCTCTTGGCACATCATCATAAATTACTTCATCTGGGTCTAAAAGCAAAACAGAAGAAAAAAATGAGAAACGCCCTAAAATGTTAATGTAACCAACACACAGTGTTTAAGAGGCATTTGGATAATGCCCTTAATAACATGCTTCAGCTTTTGGTCAGTCCTGGAGTGGTCAGGCATATTGATTAGATGATCATTGTAGGTTCCTTCCAAGCAAAATATCCTTATTTTGGTTATATTGGCACATATGAATAAGATGGAAATATGATTCATTCTCCACTAACATTTTGCTAGTACATCTAATCATCATTCAAATAATGCAATAATGCACAAAAACAGTATAAGGTATTTTCACGGTTTTATCTGCACTGTTTATGCAAACCTTTGGCAGCCTGAAAATCGAAATTCAATTCAACAGCCAACATTTCTCTCTTCTTTTTACAGTGCTATGGTATGTTCTGTGATTGTCAGAGGCTGCTCATTGCCTTACTAAATGGCTGCAGAGAAGCTTAATAGACTTTTTTTTTAAAAGAACAAAACTAAATAATGTAATGATCATTGTTTTACATTAAGAGGCAGGATAAGGATGCAAATTCTTCAGTCACTTCAAGTGACATATAAGATGAACCTCCAGCCCCATGGAAACAGCTGAGAACAGGCAGGATTACCTGTCCTCAAACCACTTGGTCTCTGTTCTGGTGTAAAATGCAGCTGCCAGCCAAGGACACAAACTAAGAAAAAGTGGCAATTTGTTCTCTTCCACCTTCTCCAACTTATTTGGCAATTACTGCATGAGAAGAACAATTTCATATACAGCCACAGAGCAGACTCTGAACATGAGCAAATTTCCACTGGACATGTATTGATGGAGCCAAACTATTTCCTTAAGACAGTGACAAGTGATTCCATAGACTCCAAAAAGCACCCCATGGAAAACTGTATGTTAATTTTGCTTTAAAATACACAATTTTGTTATGCTACTGAAAAATTTTACTGGTATAACTTGGTTCTGGAACATGTCTTAAAAAAATACAATAGAAGTGAACATGGACATTCCTGTAAAATATGTGTATATATATATATATATACACGTGTGTATAGATAAACACACATTGGTGATCACAACTTCTAAACTGACCTTCTTCTATAGTTGTGCTTCGGTGCTCACTGATACTTACTTTCCATCCACGCTGTATTTGCAGGATCTGCAACCCACTTGGCCAGAGCATCATCCTCTCTCTTGGCCTGGTTATCTTCACTTGAAAAAAAGGCCATAAAACAAAAGCATTAAAAGATACACCACAATGTTTTTAAATAACTGTGAACATAATAAGTATCTTGCTGTCTTCCAGTTCACACTCTGAGGTTGCCGATTACTCAACAAACACTGCTTCAGTATGTAATCGGGAGATAATTAATCTGTTTAACAGTCTGACAATTTTAGTCAAGACATTGAAAACACTTCCGTTCAGACTCAAGAAATATTTTGCTTTTGGATTCTTCTACCAGAACACAGAAACACTCTCTTAGAAAGCAGTGAATTGAGACCTGTTCTTTCACTGTAAATACGAGTAAAGATATTCTGGGCTACATCAGGAGCTATTGAGCTTGTCAAGACTGTTCTCCTCTGGTTGGTGCTGGTGAGGCTGAACCTGCAGCAGCGTGTCCAGTTCTGGATTCCCAATGCCCCTCTTCTAGAGGGGTTGAAGAAACAGAAAACACCTCTAGAGAGACGTGCAGAAATTGAATTCATAAACTAAAGCACATGGCCTACAAGGAAAGAGGCAGAAGATATGGAGCTTATTTAGTCTGGTGAAAAGGATGCCATGGGGTGATGCAAAAGCAGTTCCAACTATCTGAAAGATACAGCAGCTATGGAGGTGGTGGAAGGTTTTGGTTGGTTTGTTTTTTCTGGTTTGTTTTGGGGTTTGCTTTTTTTCTTTTCCTGTGCCAATGATACACAAGGGGGAATGGTCAACAAACTGTATATTGGAGTATTTGGTTTGGACATTAGGGAAAAAGAATTCACCAAAGGGTTGTACGGCAGGGAAAGCTGCAGCATCTCCATCCTTTGATATTTGCAAAGTCCATCTACCAAGGCCATGGCTGATTTCACGGCGTGTTGGCAGCAGTTCTGCTGAAAGCAGCAGGCCAGGCTATGAGATCTCCAGCAGCTTGTTGCAGCTGACATTGCTGTGACTCTATAGAAATTAAACCTAGGTTCCTTCAAAAATGCCACGCATGGTTATAGATGCAATACCTCAGCCAGTGCTGATTTTGGTAGGCAACCAGAGTTAAGGAGTTAAGAAAATTAAAATAAACAAACATCAAAGTGTCACAGTAGAAAAATAAAATATTTGATTGATTAAACGTAAGCCCCCTTAGAAATTAATGTTTTACAGAAGATTAAAACATCCTGAGCTGGAAATCACCTATTTTGAGGCTCCTCTGAGTTTCCAGAATTACAATGACATTCTTCAGTTGCTGACTGTGTACCTGCTAAGTACAAAAAAAAAAAAAATATCAGAAAAATGCTTGGAATAAAACAATAAAACATCAGTGTGATTCAAACAGTACATTTTAGCATAAAAAACTTATTTTACTAGTTCATTACTAATGAATTATCTACTTCTACACAACGTTTTTATTCTCAAACAAACATGCCTGAAAAACTAGAAGTTTCTTCACACTATCTATTTTGCAAATGAAAGAATTCAGAGACAGCAATTTGTTATAAGAGCTGTTTAAGAGGAAATTACAATGTCTGATGCATTTAATTCTAGTCTCTCAAACCTATATTCCTCTACAGGTAGTAACAACCCCATGAATGCATTTGCTTTTACTTGCCAATATTCCTAATGGTGTCAGACAGCAAAGGCTGCAAAAAAAAGTATCACAGTACATGGAATTACAGTAGCATCGCTGCCTAGCTGAAGAACAATATATTCAAATTATAAGAAAGACAAAAAAGGCAGAATATGGGGAGCTTTCTGTTCCTTCTGCTCACTTGACTTTAAGTTGTCCGCTTTGCCAATTCTAGTTACAAAATGGGGGATTGTTCCTGTTTCTGTAATAATCTATAGTTATTTCCCTTTCAAGTTTCCTCTTCTGTCTTAAAATTGTACTAAAGAACAAAGGACATAGATAAAGCATGATAAGGTATGAGAAAAAAAATATTTGGCTTGAATACTGAACTATGGCTCTGGAAATGATTTCAAGACACTAAAAGCGAATTAGTATTAATCACTCTTAATGGCAAGATAAGACAGGAGTCCTCCCTTGTACTACATGTTGTAATATAGTGCCACAAAATAAAGTTCAAGTGTCACCAACTTTAAGAAGGACTGAAAAAGAACTGACTGCATACATTTGTTTTTTTCTTACACATCTTTACTTCAGTATCTCAATCCCAGCACAGCAAGCACAGTCACAAGAAATCTTAGGTCATTCTGCAGGATAGAATTCTTTTTCTATTTCGACACAAAATCTCCTGCAGTCCAGGCTGACAGCTGCACAAGCATTTACAAAACAGCACAGGTACCTGAAGTTAAACAAGGATTCCCCTTCAAATAAAGTAAGGTGTGTAAATACAGTACCTTCTTCATCTACAGAAACACTGCGTATTATGACAGGACTGGAGTATGCTGGCATTATCAAAGGTAAATTAGATGGCACAGCATAACCACAGGGGACAGGAACAGAATATCCAACAGGCAAGTTCGGACTTGCACATTCATCTTGAGGACTTAGTTCTGGTGATGAAGACGGATCCTTGTCTTGAATTGGTGAAATATTTATGACTGAGTAGGGATTTACTTTGGCCGGAGTGGCTTCTGCAGCAGGTTCCAATGTTCGTAGCTTCTCACTGTTTTCTAAATTATCAGTCCCTTTAGCTGAGAAATTAAACAAAAAAACCCCAAAGTCTTATTTTTCATACCCATTCAAGCTGCTTAATATTGCTGTCTGCAAATATCCTAAACACTGACAAGGCTCCTTACTATAGAAGTTGCTTACAATCTATGACTCATAAATTTCCCACACAGTAGTGCTATCCTCCCCATTTTACAGATGAGGAATGCAACAGAAGAAAAAAAACTGGGTTACAAGGATGCTTATAGAAAAACAATAACTGGATCCTTAATCCTGAATAGGAGGATTTCTGACAATAGCCAGGGTCCTCTTTTGCTTGTCATAAACAGCTTTAAACCCTGAAGGTTAAAATCTGGATTCTACATTAATTTGAACTTCAAAACACAAATACAAGAAAAATTTTAGGAATAGTCATGAGGAAAGAAAAAATCCTGAAAGAATGGTCCTGAAAGTATCCTATAAGAAAAGGAGAAAGAACTTGCAAGGTTTTCCTCTTTGAAAATAAATTATTTTCTGTTTCTGTTACTTCTTGAGACAAGCTGAGGTACAGCTGAGGTACAGCAGAACCAAAGGCTCCTCTAAAGCAATCTAAAGTTTTTGAGCTGTAAGTACTACTTCACAAAAGGGTCAGTGAGCAACAGATTTTCAGTGAAAGGTGGTGTTTAAGTTTCAGGTTGTCAAACTGCGTAGTCACCCAATGAGTTACCCATCTTTTACTGCCATGAACACAACAACTCCGCATACAAAAGGAAATAGGATCAAAGTCAGCAAAATCAGCTGTTGTACACTTGAACAGAATGTACCCATTTCCAGACTACACCTCAGCACTGGGAACGCCTGCATGTGTTGTAACAAATGTTTTAAAGTTTAATAAAATAAAACTTCTGTTTATTACAAAAAAAAATATATATCTATATATATCACACATTCAGGCTCTGTTTATTTTTATTCACATCATCTTAAGATCAGCAACCAGTAAGCTTGGCTGTGAAAGCAACTTATCTCAAGCCATCCACACAGCAGTAGAGCTGCAAGAGCATAAAGTTTTCCTTTAGCATGGAACTGTGACTGAGACCAATCCATTGCTTTGGGTGTCACACTTGGATGCGAAACCTCACAGGAATTACATGTGAGGACCTTGTCAAACCTACCATGGGTGTAACTAGTAGGAATATTCAAAACACGTGTACAGTATTGCCCTGCAAACTTCTTTTTTAAGTATTTTTATTGTATTGTCATGAAAAGTCATCCAATAACGAGTCTTGGCTCTTTAGCCTAGTGGAGACACAGCACACCAGGCTGACTTACCTACGGCATGAGCCTCTTGGTGCTCTGTGCTGTTTCCAGGACCAGGAGGAGGTGGCACAAGGGCTTGCCTGTCTGCTTCTGGTATCTCGTCTCCACTGTCAAAGTCAAACTGTTCTCCCTCATCCTCCTCTTCATCATTTGTGCCCGTGGCTTTTGGTTCATGTTCTAGAACTGTGCAGAAAGACATGCTTTTGGTTGTTTGCTCCTAATAATGGTTTCATGGGACCAGTAAATGTTTCACATTACAAATGAAGCGTATACAATGAACCCTTAGATTTTTAGGTTACTGGAACAGAACAAAGGCTCCTTGACATGATAATAACCTCACGGAATTGTCAATTAATCCTTTGGTGTCAACAGTGACATTACTTGGAAAGCAATTAAGAACTGATAATGCAAATGCCCTTGCTTTTGTCATAATGAAACAAAATTAAAAAATTTTTAGGAAAACATTTAAGCAGCTGATTCTTCAAAGAAGAAAAGTTCACAGATTAATTTATTTGTACAGGGACTTTGTGACTTTATAACTTCAAGTCACTTTTTCTCTCTAACTCAAACTTCTAGGTCTATTCTTTCTTAACAGTGTCAAAATGCCAGTGACAGCAACATTCTTCACACACATCACAAGTGACCAGCAGATTGGTTTCCCTGCTCCAATCTGGGATAGTTTTGCACCAACAACCTTACACAACACGCTATTAGCCCTGTTTCCACACACAAGGTACACTTGGATGGAGATATAGGGGTGGCTTTTTAGTTCTTATCTTTGAAGTAGTAATGACTGAAATAATTACATCCTAATACAGCCGGGAAGCGGGAATGCAAAGGGTATTTTTGTCTTTGCTTGTGAAGACCCCGCAGCACAGATTTGGCTGGGGAGGGGGAGCAGGAAGAAGTGCCAGACAGTTTCCGTCTCTGCACTCTTTTTCCTACTCACAGGAGTCTTGAGAACCCACAAAGATTTAACCCCCTCACTGCTTCATCTACTGATGTTTTTGCTGTGCGTTCATACTGCATGAAGCCTGCCTACAGCATCTAAAACTTTTATCAGAGACACGGCACAGCAGAGGGATGGCCAGAGCAGCTGTAGGGAGGGATGCCCAAACCCACCAGCCTCCTCCATGCTCCCAGAAACCTTCACTGCCGCTCTCCAAAACAAAAGGGCTTCAACCCTCCCTCCCACCCTCCTTCCCTCAACCTGCCTTAGCTGTTCTTGCACTTTCTGGAGGAGAAACTCTTATCAGAGGTCCCCTTGAAGCACAAACGTCATCTGTGGAAAGTTTTTGGCCCAGCTGACCTTCCTCATAAGCTCATTCTCAAACCCATGATCAATAACTAACTTTCACACAGGTGTTCCACAATGTTTAGAAAACGTTATTTAAAAAAAAACATGTCACTATAGCACAAAAAATATATACTAAAAGAGATAAATATGTAAATACACAAATATGTTATAAAAACATGTGAAGTTGATAGAGTTCTCCCTGCCCCTCTTCAGGTAACATAAGATGAAAAACAAAGTCTTGCAAGGACAATTGGAACTCCTGAGTCATGAGGATATTATCAGCTTTTCTACCATCCAGGACACGTTTTGTATCTTTATGATAAAACCCACAGAAACCACAGCTCTAGGCTGCTTAGATTGTCATGGTAATCAGCATTCCTGCCAAGGCTTCTGTTTCTTCAGGCAGGCTGAGCCAGCATATTTTATCACAGCCACAAATAACAAGATCTTTCATGCAGCCTCTCTGTAGGAGAAAAAGTGAACTAATTGCAAAAATCTTAGGGAACAAAAAAGGGGTTATCCTGCATTTATTGTCATGGTTTATGGCTGAGGCAGCAGGACATTTAATTTAATTTTGATGCTTTTTAAAAATCCTTCTGTAAGAAGACTGCCTTTGGATTAAGGCTTTTCATTTTTGCTTTTGTCCATTAGCAATATTTTTTTCCTGAAAGATGCAAAAATCCTGCAGAGCTCTTCCATGTGATTCACGACAATCACAGCATTCTTCCCGATTCAGCATCCATCTGACTAGACTTTGTACTACTTGCTGCTTGACAGTAACGTGGAAAAGAAGGAAAACGTGGCTGGTGGGGGTGTTCTATTTCTGGGATTTTTTTTTCAGTTTATGTTTTCAGTATACCTGTGTACATCAAATTAGGAAAGCACAAACCTGTGAAATACTAAGTAGAGGGGATTTTGTGATTACAAGTGTGTGACACATTGGTTAGTGATGCAGGATGGGCAGTCAGGATGTAGATGGCAGTCACAAGCAGGTGACTGCCATGAAACCACAAGTTTTTGTGCACATACACTACTATCCACCACTCATCTCCTGTGCTATGTAAGTGAACCACAGCAGCAACCACTTCAAATACATGAAGTAGCTCTGTCTGCACTTGATGTGGTGGAAGGAGGGGAAAGAAGAGGTTACTGCAATGAGTTGATAATTTTTGCAGGATTAGGTCACTCGGGAAACTGGGGCATTGCTGGAGTGAGGCTGAGAGCCATGAACCCACCTGCTCACTGGAGCTCAGTTCTAGTCACCAGCAAAAGAAAAAGCGTGTGTGCTTAAGAAATCCCTGAGCCATGCAGGGAAACATCGCGGGAGCAGCAGGCACCTCTGGGGCTGCTGCATTAGGGAGCTTCTGGGTCTAGATGCTTCCTTAGGGCATATAAAGTAACTCGGGTATCAGATGCCTGATAACTCTCTACTTCAGCACTTTTGCACTGATGCAATTCCCCAGGCACTCAAGTCCAGCACAATGTCATTTGTCAGAGACAGACAAGACCTGCCACAGGAAAAAAAAAAAAGGTAATTTGAGACACTAAAAGCAAAGGGAGTGACTCAGGACACAGAAGCAAAACCTGTTTTGGTCAATCGATGCAACATGTGCCCCCCCCTTCCCCCTAAAGAAGCAATCAACCCATAGTTTGCAATTGTAGGAAGAAATCTTGACATAGGAGTTGATTTTCTCAACTCATATTAAAAAAAAAAAAAAAAAAAAAAAAGAAAAATATTGAAGGTGCCACCCTATTTTTTTTTTTCTGTTATGGCTGCTAGTGCTGCCCTGTTGCGTTTATTCAGAAACATTTACTTTGCATCAGAAATAAATAAGGCGCAGAACCCTGCAATTGAGCACTACGGTCTGGAAAGATCCATTAAATCACATCACTGATGGGACAGTGGGTTAGGATTACAAAACAGACCAAAAAATTATAAATTCCTTTCTCAGATTACATGTCTTTTAGAAAGGGCAGGAAGTTTTAAAACTGTATTTCAGCTTTGCATCACTTCTGAATTTGCTTAATTCTACAGGTATAAAGATAAACTTTAACCCTTGAAACATACTGATGCCTTCAGTCTCATACTTAATAAAAATATTCTTCTTTAAGCTTTTAATCTCAATGGCATACTGTTTCATTTGATGGAAAAAGTATTTTAATAACAAAAATAAAGACAGGGTGAAGGGCTTTTTGCTTCAACTGAAGAGCTGCTCAGCGCTGCAGATAAATACAGATTATATCATACAAAAAAAAAATCTTGAATAACTATAGTTTTGAAAATACATACTTTTTCTACAGTTGTTTGTGTTATGTCAAAAGAACACACACCCAGACGAAAGCACTTGGGAAGTGCTACAATAAATTAGGATGACACACAGCACAGTTAACACTTGGGCTGAATCTGGCTACAGAAAACCACCACAGATCTTGCAAAATTTCATGCTCATTAAAAAAGCCCCAGTTCCTCCAACCCTTTAACTGTAAATCAAAAGGATCAAACAAAAAAGTGCATTTCCAGGCAACTGTGCTTGCAGAGAAAATCTCTGGGGGTGGGGTGGGGATTTCCAAAGGCACCCCCCTCCCCAGCCACACAGAGGACAACTCATTTTTTTTCACATGATTTAAAAATGCAGTATTTTTTTTTTGCCAAAGAAATAATCACAGAACGCTTCGCATTATGAGTCTGCCTGGAATTACTTCAAATAATTCAATTAGTTACTAAAAATCCATTTTGCCCTTTCACCACTACTCACACCCTTAACTTTACACATGCCAACCAGAGCAATGAGAATACAATAACCAATTAAATTTTTTCATCTTATGCCAATACCATTCTGCAGCATTTGCTTTGCAAATGCTTCAGGGAAATTACTTGATTTCTAAACACTTCTATTTGGAGTTTTAAAGCACAAAAAATAAAAAAAGCTGATATACTGGAAAAATCGCCTTGAAGTTAAAGTAAGTGTGAAAGTGCGAATTTAGGATTAGCACAATGAATATACACTCTCATAATTGTTAGCACAACGCAAGGATTTATGGCTTTTTTCTGTGCTATGCTATTTGGTGAAATGACTTACTTCAAAAACAAGCTAATTTAGGCTGTGTTTACAGAGACTTGCTGGGGCATAAGCAAATTTAAACAATTTTTGGTTGCTTTGCCAATTGCAAAGCATTCTTGGCATTATCTGCTTTCCCATTCATATCCTTAAACTATTTATAGTTCCGTGTCATACAGCTAAAGAGTTACAAGTTTAAAAGTTACATTAATTTCAAAGCCCAGATTAAGCTAGTGAATCTTCATTAATAGTTTTCTTCAACATTTTATTTTAGAGATAAAGAAGTAAGACAAAACAGCTCTGCACTTACTATCAATTGCATTTTGAATGCAAAAGGCTAAAAGCATCCCAAAAGTCCGTCCTGCCTTGCAATTGCCTAAATCAGAGATGATCCTGAAGAAGTCAACTGAGCTTCTTCCATGGAAAGTCATGACAAAAGAAGAAAGAGAACACCAAGCAGGAACAGCTCAGCCATCTGGAGCACAGTAACAACAAACCTGTAAGGCCTGGATGATAGGCATACTGCATGCAAGAAATGTGAATATTTTATGTTATGTTTTAAGGTTTGAAAAACATATTTAGAAAACAAAAGTAAGGCTTCTGTAAAATTAAGAATGTCACCCATGTCACCCCTGCAATCAGTGGCAGTCCTTTCCTGTTTAATTAAAGTTAGCAGGGAACTATGGAACAAAAAAAAGAAATGCATCTATTATATTTGAAAGACTATGACAAAGAATTTTCTAAAGACTGCAAGACGTGGTAAATATGCATGTTCTTGGAAAGGAAAACTATTTTTCTTTTCTCCGTCTAACAGTCACGTTCCTTTCAACACATTATTTTTTGTTTTTTTTTTAATTGTGGTGAGGGGGCACCTCTAGAGTGTAATCTATCTTGTATATTCACTGAATGCCAAATTTTCTTTTTTTTCTAAATGATAAACATTTGTAGTCACTTTTACGACATCACTACCTAACACTGGTCAATGAAGAAAATAAGTGTACGATACTTTGGATGGAAAATATATAATTATTATTTACTGCAAAAAATATTCATGCAAGAGAACCTAAAGCAGACTGGCAGGAGCTGCTTGTTCTTATTTCAATGTGCAGAAAACATTTCTGTTTTACTCATGTAGTCTGGATTGCAAAAAGACACTTGGGACTGCATAGACCCACCTTCCTTCAACCAGAACTCCCTGAATTTTTCCACATTTACAAATTCTTGAGTACCTTGAAATACACAAAACTTTTCAGTTAAAAAAAAAAAAACTATCTCAGAATATTTTTATGCATTATAAAATTTGATAACTTACAAAGGTACAAAGGTTACAAAAATCAAAGCAAACAGTCAGGCATATGTGTGCTTGTTATTTAACCTTGATACACTCCAAAAATTTCTCTGAGGAGATACACTTGCCTTTTCAATCCCTTTATTTCTAAGGAGTTATAATCTACCCAGCTCCTTACTTAAGCGCGCAAGGCACTAGACAGAAGTAAGAAATGGCAGCGTGTAGATAACGGTAACTTAATTAAGTTATTCCCTGGTATTTTTGTAAAACTAACCACTTGGTCCAAACACACCATGCTGACTGTGTTCCCCAACAAACAGGCTCTCAGGCTGTTCACTTTTCATTTTAGGTGAAATTTCGTAGCAGAGGCTCAGCACTTGTCAGGAAGGTGAACCTCATGCCTGCAAAAGTTCCTTGATTTGACCACGGTGTAACCTTTGGAAATTGACAGTTGGTTCACATTCAGCAGGAACTTGCAAAAAGCCTGTAAGAGACTCAGTCGCCATTGGATTGCCTCTAGTTTCCCACAGCTTTTTAGCACTGATTAGACTGCATTCCAACAGCTAGAAAGCAACATGGTATTTTCTGCTTGCTCACATCTCTCACTTGTGACCGTGACTTCACTTTTCTCTCTTGATACTGAAGAAGTTAAATATTCTTTCACTCTGGCACCTGGCTTACGCACACCTCCTGTGAGGACTGGCTGAGAGAGTTGAGGTTGTTCATCCTGGAGAAGAGAAGGCTCCAAAGAGACCTTATTGCGGCCTTTCTGTACTTAAAAGAGGCCTATAACGAAGATGGGGAAAGACTTTTTAGCAGGGCCTGTTACAACAGGAGGAGGAGTAATAGTTTTAAACTGGAAGAGGGTAGATACAGGCTAGACATGAGGAAGAAATTTTCTACAATAAGGGTGGTTGAAACACGGGCACAGGTTGTCCAGAGAGGTGGTTAATGTCCCATCCCTGGAGACATTCAAGGCCAAGCTGGATGGGGCTCTGAGTGACCTGATCTAGTTGAGATGTCCCTGCTCATTACAGGAGGTTGGACTAGATGACCTTTGAAGGTTCTTTCCAACCCAAACTATTCTATGATCCTCTGATCAATGCTGCCTTCCCCAAATGAGCCCTCCGTTGGCAGCTGGGCAGGGTGAGGGGTGAGATGTGCAGAGTGACAGGGCAGGAGGGACCGTGTGAGAGGGGGCTGACTTTAAGAGCAAGTTCTCCTGCAAACACTGCCCTTCACTGACACCTCCCAGTCTGAGTGTGACATTTGCCAACACACCACTGGCATCCATATACCACTTCCTCATATGGTCACGCAGGTGAAAAGTGCCTATTTTGCTCAGGGAAAGAAAAGTCTAAAGCAAAACTGTGTACACGAAAATACACAGTGAGCACTCCGTCCCCTGAGAAGCACGTCGGAGACAAGGACGTTCCTTCCCCTCTCACTTGCAGGAAGCCCAGGTCCCTATGGGACAGGCATGCTGCAAACTGCACACGGCTCCTGTGCACATCCAAACCATGACCGCAACATCCTCATCACAAGTCTCTGCGGAAAACCGTTTCAAACAACCCAACAAAAATAGACAGTACGCATTCATGCAAAAAGTGTTTCCAGTGATGGAAACAAAAAACGAAAGCAAAACCACATGAATTAACGGGATTTCCCTGCAAATAAACAAATAAGTAAAAATGCCTCTCTAGTATTTCATAAATACACACATTACATACTAATTTTGTTGTTAAGCATGCACAACACATATTATTCTTCTGGCTATGAAACAAATTCAAAACTGAAGTCAAAAGAACGATGAATCTGCCTGCTCAAGTTTCAGAGAGAGACTGCTGACAACAGCATGCCAAATACTCAATAATTTTATTTCTTTAAATAAAACCCAGATCTGTGGATGTTAGGAAAAATTTACAAATACCAAAGGCATTGAACCTTACAAACTATTCACAATGCTAAAAAGTAAGCTTAAAAATAGTTAAAAATTAATATAATCAAGTTGCAAAGAAACCTAAAAGTCTGAAATAAAAATATTAGACACGAACTAGGCTGTCCGGAGAGTAGTGGCAGCTCCACCAGCAAGACCTGTACTCCTTTGTAACACCACAAGACACTTTTAAGTGCTGGCTATGGTATAATTAGAATAGCTCCTACATAAAATCAGCATTTTGTGACCATTTACATTAACCACCTTCATACTCGACATGCTGGTGAAACTGGTATTTCCTGCCATGGCCAGAAACATAGCCTGGTCTCTGGATGAGCAGGTCTTTTGTACGCCAGCACCATATTAGAAGATTCTGCCATTAAAATTTTACTGCAAAATGTTGCTGATGTGCAGCAAGTGAAGTCCTTAAATGGAGACGCTGTAAAGAAAATACATACAGCCATTTATTTCAAAAACTGCATAAATGCAGGACAGATCCCCACCTACAACCAAAACCATCCATATTAAAGGCTGTTAGCTTTCCATCAGTATTAAAGGAATACTAACACACATAACACTTAATAGTACCAAGGTTAACAGCCTAAATTAGTATAAATGCCACCAGGCACCTAAGACGAGGTATAGCAGTCAAAGCACAAAAGGTACCTTTCTGTCTGGCATGTCTGTCGGTAGACAGAGGTGCTGACAAGAGCTGCGCAGCCGAGCTCAGCCTCAGCCACTGTGCACACTAACTGCTGAACTCGCCTACAACATGCTGGGAAACGGACAGTCCCACGCACAGAATGGGAAAACCAGAGAGCTTAAATAAAACAGAAATCATGCAGCAGGTCTCCAAAGTCATTGGGGAAAAGAAAAAAAGTAGCTCTGTCATGCAGGGATGGAGCATGTTGGCAAAACAGATACAAATGTCATGTGAAGAGAAAAGGAAAAGAAATGTTTCCTAGGAAGTGT
The DNA here is from genome assembly GCF_963082525.1 of Nesoenas mayeri. Classification (NCBI taxonomy): domain Eukaryota; kingdom Metazoa; phylum Chordata; class Aves; order Columbiformes; family Columbidae; genus Nesoenas; species Nesoenas mayeri. The sequence goes on along the minus strand of NC_137544.1, from coordinate 22,220,560 downwards.
GGTTTTGGCCGTGTAATTGATTTATTTGTGATAAAATAACTATTTTTAAGGAAAACTCCAACAGTGAAAGCAATCTGGCTTGTTCTTTATTTCTTCACATTTTTTCTAGCATATATCATCTACTAATATTTAGTTTTCCCAATAATTACTTTTTACATTGAAGCAATTACTGTTTAATGGTTTGAGGAATACGCACTTTTCTAATACAGTAAGTTTAATTCCAATTAGCAACATGAAACTGCTTTATAATTTGATAACACCTTGGACTGAAAGGACTTTAAGAGTAACTGGGAGTCCTGCGAACCAGAAATTGGCAGATAGAGACCCTGGGGACCTAAGACAGGTGAAGCCCCAGACCCCACTTCCACAGGAATAAAACATACAGTTTGGGTACATAAACAGTATATCATACTGCAAAGAGCTGCAACCCAACCAAAGTAAAAGCTGAAGCACCCCAGGTCTTGGATCACATTTAGCAACATCCTTCCACAAGATCAGAGGTGTTCATGTGCTGAACCTCCCTCTGTTGTAACAACCCAGGCAGGGTTCAGAAGATGCTTGTGGCTTTGGGGATCGACTGGTCTTTTTGGACATGCTGCCACAGGTTCCTTTTTCCCAACAATAACACCCTGTAAGGCTGCCAGAATACTGCATGCAACCTGTTCACATGCTTAAAAATAACTTAGATTTAACTATTTGCATTTCTCCTCAATGTATTCTGAACAAGGAAACAAACTAGAAATCAGCTTCTATAGCCACTTACAGCATCTTTTACTACAGAAAAATTGTTACAGACCAGAACAGAAGCGCCACATCTTGTAAATCCTGGACAATACTGAAAATATTTTGGATTTCAGCTGGCTTCTCACGTACTCATTTCTGTTGTTAACCCTTCACCCAGCCTACAGAGCACTACACAGGATTTGTAAATGAAGACTGATTTGTAAATGAAGTTTAACATATGCAAAGTCTAACAAATCCATTATCCCAGCAACTAAGGGGGAGTGAGGTGGGAGTTAGTTTTACAGCATTCCCTTTCTTTGGTTTAGTTACTGTTTTAACGCATCTTGCTCTTCTTTGCCCTAACATGCTGTTAGGGAAGTCTACTCCCTAACACATCCTAAGGTCCTGTTAAGCTCAAAAAAACTATACTTCAGGAATTCACGTAATCTCACAAAACCAGTAATTCTTACATCAAGACTCACCAACTGAACTCTCAGTAATCCTGTTTTACCCTTTTAACATAGCTTCTACCAGAAATTCTATCACTTCAGTGGACACTGGCTTGAGCTGGGCAACAATAGTGTTTCCTTGGGACCTTGCAACGCATCAGCTTCAGAGTCCTTCTCATCACCTCTTTCATTACCCATGGAGGAGAAAAAGGAAGCCCCGCCTTGGCCTCGACATTGGCCCAAGACAACCACGGTAACCAGACTTCACAATTGTCCTGGTTTTGTTAAAAAACAAGTTCCTCTTCTAGTGAATTTGCCTATCAGCTAAAGCTTTCATATTAGCAGCATTTTCCTGGACAACCAGACACATGTTTTGGTAAACATAGCAATGGAATGCAAAGTTATTGATAAGCATGGATGCACCTCTTGTGAGAGGGGCAACAAGAAACAGGTGACCAAGAAACTGACCGAGTGTAACATCCCATTCACGTGAATACTTCATATAAAAGTGGGAGATCACGAGGATTGCATCCCTTTTGCTTATGGCTGACATTAGGAGAGGACCTTGCTAGTCATCCCTGTGAACTGAGGCCTAGTGACAGACTGAATCCAGCTCCAGTTGGCTGCAGAGTCCAGTCCAGGACTCCGGGTGCCGGCTCTGCAGTTGCTGAGACTTTAAAGATTTGTTTTGTATATTTTGTATTATTTTCTCTATTCTTATTAGTAGCATTAGTAAAACATCTTTAATTTTTCCAACTCTCTTCTCTCTGTCCTCCTTTCCCTCCCAATCGCCTGTGCTGAGTGTGAAGGGGGGAGAGGGAAGGGCTGAAAGGTGAAGAGGGGGGAGAGGGGATTAACAATACATCTGCCAGAGTTTTATTGTCACCCTGCAATCAAAACCCACGACAACAATTCAGAGCTTCAGCTAGTCCACATGGAAATTGGGAAGGAATTTATTCAAACATGAAGAGTCTTTTCAAGCATTTGGCTGGCAAGCGTTCTCCGTGTGCAAACATGAGCAGGTCACCATCAGACACGCAAGGAGTAACCCCAGACAAAGTCAATTTTACTTCCACCTTCCTTTGCAATACAGGAAACCACTAAGATCCTGCAGATACATTACACCAAACCAAGTCACTGCTCGCAGGGCAACATTTTACGTCAGCACCTGGATTTCCCTCTGTCTCTCCCTGTGGCACACAGAGCTGGGACATACAGAGACTGGGAAGCTGCCCATCAGTGTGGGCATCCCCACGGCACAGGAGCATATGCGTTCTTCTTCCAGCCCCGGAGAAACCTGGACCAGCACAACATAAGATTTTTCAGGAACTATCATGCTTTCACCCAACCAAAGTTACTGAGCTCACAACAGACTATTTAATGACAAGATGTATTCATGAAACAACCCTTCTATGACACACTAAATCATCGTCTGTATTTATTTTAATGAAACTATGACAAGGTCACATTTCCTGGAAAGATTAGTTCGATGAGAAACAAAAATCTACATAGGAGGTTGTAGAGTTTTTCCCCAAAAAATGCTGATCAAGTTAGGCTTTCCTCACATTGCTAGGCATAGTTTCCGTTCCTCTCTGCAGAAAAAGCAAGGAACACCTAATAAATGTTTCATTCAATAATTCAGACACTTTATTTAACTTACCATAAGGCAAACAAGTTTTTACTCATGCTCATGCACAAGATAAAAGAATTATAACAATGTATTAAAAAGTTAATCTCTCTGTAAACACTAGAGTAGAATCATTACATAGGCTTTAGGCATGGTTAGTGAATATTTACTGGTATCAGTGAAATGGAATTAAAAAAACCCAAACCAAAAATTTCCTCAGTTATTTTGCAGCAACGTTTATCTAGTTAATGCTAGATGTAAGTACTAAAAAGGCAAAAGAAGCAAAAAAAAAAAAATAATTAACACCTCTCCTTACACGTTGGCTTACTGTTTGAAGCTAAAAGTTCAGAATTTAGCTTACACAAATATTGATTGCAAGAATATCCTCAAATCAGTACAAATTCCTTTCCAAATTGTTTGTCTTTTAGGCAGACAACACCAGTTACCCCAGACCAAAGGCAAAGTTTTGCTGCCATCCCTCAGAAGCCCTTTATCTCATCATCAGTTGCTCTATTTGACCAACAAGTTAGGTCCAACAAGTTAGGACCAGCAAGTTAGGTCCAGCAGTACAGTCACCTTACAGAGCAGCTGAATGAATAGAAAAAATAAGCTTATTATTCAGAAAGAAAACATCAAACACAATCAAAAGGATTAAGTCAGCCTCTCAGAAGTCTATGACAGTGAACCACATTTTATCATTTAACACATTACAAACATCTCAAAAACATTTTACTGGATTACTTCAAAACCAAATAATGTATCATTGCATCTATGTAAATTGTGTTTTCTTTGTAGATGCTAAAAACAGAAATAAGTTTTCAATTAATCTACTTATTTTCTATCTCTTGTTTTTCCCCATGCTCAAATACATTTGGCTAGAAGTAAAAACCACATAACTAGAAGTGACATGTGACACCGTAGCTGCACTCTTGCACTGGGAATTTTCTTGTTGCTCTCTGTTACACAGCTTGTCTGAATTGTCACACAAAATAATTGATCCTTACCTTAAACAATGCATTTTCCTTGATTTACTGAGAGAATTGTGATCTTCAGAAATAAATAAATTGTTCTGTTACAGATGGGATGTCAGACATCAGCAAGCTACTGCCAGCTTCAAAAACAAGGGACCATTCATAACTACAATTCATATTCTGTTCTCATTCTTCTGAAATCTTGGCTCCCCTTTACCATCATTTGTAACTGTCTGTACGCTGGAAATAGATATGTAACAAACAATGCTGTTCAGCGCAAGACCAACTCCCCTTACAGCTGCAGTTTAATTTAAGCAGTGTTCTTATTTCAATCCCCCATCATAGTAAGTAATGTCTTTTTATTTTACTTTAGTCTGAAATACAATCCTACGTCCCCCCAGTGTTTTTCACTTCCATAAAACAAATTTTACAAGTGCTTTCCTTGTCAATAGTATAAAAGCCCCAATTGGACTGCTTCTCTCAGTCACAAGATCAGCTTGTTAATACAGTTAAAACCTAAATAAACTACAAAACCATTCACTAAACAGCACAAAAGGTAACTAAGCAATCTGAAAGAAATACATATAGCACACAGAATAAAATGCATTTCCCCTAGTGGAGAAACAGTCATCTCTACAGCGAAATACAGCAGCAGCCCAGCAGTTCCCTACTAGGATTAATAAACATTTTTTTTCTAAGTTTGTTTTGTTAGACTATGTGAAGTTATCCCAATGGGAACTTCTGTTGGAGTATAGATGTTCCTACTTCACTCTTTCTCACCCACAATCAGACTTCCTTCTCAGGGACAGAGGAACTACAACTATTTTAGTGTTCCAGCCCTGGCAGGCAAATGACAAAAAATAACCACGGAAAGACATAATCACAACACTCAATCACATACAGGATATCCAGATTTAAGTCCTTGGCCTCCTTGTTCTATGTCTCTCCATATGAGGAACAAAGAAATATTCTGCTCACTGCCTTAGAGAGCTAATCGTTTGTATAAAAAGGTGTATACAATGCTTTTGTAACTGGTGTATAGGAAATATCCTCAGTCTGTTTTCAGTTTAAAAAGTGAAAAAAAAAATCCCATTGAAGAGCATCTTAGATCCCAAAGTTCAGCAGAACAAGGTTTCTCACCCAGCTTTACCCACAGTACTGGGAATAGTGGGATAGGTGAGTGAACATCCAGCTCTTCGCTACACTTGGTCCTTCAGGGCACCTCATGCTTCCCAGATGAAGAAGAGTTAAAAGCAAAGAGAATATTTGACAGTAATGCAAAGACTATGCTATCAAATTCATTCTCACAATGTCCTTGTGTGGACACTGAAATGTCAGTATTTCACTTTAGAATTTTAATATGTCATATGTTTATTTCCTATAAATAGGAAACAAAATATAGTATCTATTCACAACTCAAGAACTGTACTGCAATGCAGCCACACTCAAAATCTCATCACTTTATATTAACCTATTTTGATACACTCAGTTAATTACCAAACAGAGCTTAAAGCTTATTTTAGGCCTTTCAACTGTTGTGAAAGGCAACTCAGTGTAGGACAACTAGGATGACTTGTTGGCAAGTATACTCAGCACGAGGAAATACACTGAACATTTTCTTATAGGTTTCACAGAGAAATCATATGAGGTATAGTGCCACGTACCAGAAATAGTGAGAGAGAAAGAAACATATTCAGAAATGAAAATGCAAAACCAGAAGCCTGTTTGACACATAGAGAACAACTTCCCAGCTTCCCTGGGAACACCAAGAAGCTGTTCATCAGGTATTCATCTTGCTGAGCAAACAGAACTGGTTTTCCTTCTGAAACAGGCCCCAATAAATACCTCTTAAGTCCTCACTTAGAGCAAAAGATTTCTACTTTACTTGAAAAACATCTTCTGATGTTGCAAAGAAATGAAAAACAGGCAGAGACCACACCTCCTAATAAACCAGTAATAGCACAAGCACAGGCCATCACATGTAAACATAATCTCAGCCTTATACATCCCGTCTCCAGGTCTAGCTGGTCAGAGTAAAGATGACTCCTCTACAGAAGCACGATGTGGTTCCTGATTCTCAGAATTACCAGCTTTTTAATTCCTCGCTGCGTAGTCTGCAGTTCACAGCATATCCCTCTCTTCTCTAAATGGGTTTGGTTAAGGACACTCCATTACAGCAACCAATTAAAAACATTATTATAACATAGAGCCATGATAAAATACACTATTTCGAAAAAGGATTTTGTTGATAGAATAAAAATAATCCATTTTATTTCACAAAATAGATATGGAAACATTTTACATATGAAATCTTAAATACCATTACTTTGTGCATAAATTCATATGCACAGACACACTAGAGAAGGGAACATGAGCCAGTACTATCATCTCTTAGCCAGGAAAGCCTTTGCATCTACACCCCTCCAACTGCTCCCTTGCTGCTAAAACTTGCATTCATTCAAATTATACAGAGAAAAATACTAGGGAATTTTTAATCATGGTTAGAAGAAGAATCTCTCTTTAAAGCAGTCTGGAGGAGGGAGCATACAAGCATTAATTTTTCTGAAGCTCCTCAGTACTTGAATTTGCTCTGAGGTAAGGGATTTAACTAGCACAGACTTGTCACTGCCTAATTAACAATGCATGAAAGGAATGTCCAAACAGCTATCAGCAGATATGTTGCATAAGCATAACAAATGAAAGAAATAAAGGTAAACTATGTTATTTTCCACTCTTTTATCACATGCATTTTTCCTTATCAAAAAGTGGGAGAAGAAGCCATACTATTGACTAAGGTAATAACTGTACCTTAACTTAAACAAAGTAGAGATTCAGATGGTTATTGCTAATGAAAAGACATTATTTAACATGAATTTATTTGCTTAGCTTTCATGTACATTTTCACATCTCCATGACCAAGATGAAGGTTTACCATTGCTTTTCCCCTTTGTATACGTTAGGATCAATACAAATACATTTGTGGAAGTTACTTGTCAAAATCATAGAAAATCTGCTTGACAAGAATAAAATTGAGATTTATAATGTGAGGTATACACATCTGCAAAGGGAAAGGAACCCATGCAACTTTCAACACTAGAGGTATATTTGTTAGAGCTGGCAGGTCCTGTGCATCCCTTCCGAGCAGACACCATGTGCAGCCAGTGTACACACATGCCAAAAAAAATCCCTCAATTATTAAAAAAAAAATCCTATATGTTTCCTTCCTTTAACTGTTACGCGTATTTATAGTTGTACTTGGCCCTAAATTCCTCACTGTTTTTCCACCTGCAAAATGGCTCATAAGAACTATCTAGAAAGTGAACTGAAGTGTCTATCAGTGTAAGTATTAACATCCATCTTCACTGATATTCCTTTTATTAATATGTTATTTTAAGAGAGTTGGCAATGGTAAAGTAAAAGAAAAAATATACAAGTTCCAACAGTTTCGAAGCTTTTTGAGATGACAGGGAAAGCATTCATTGATGCAAGATCAGATAGAGCAGAATCTCAATTTATGTTAAATAGGTCTAATCCCAGCCTATTAAGGAGAGACATGTCTGAAAATAAGGACACGATACACAGAGTTCTACATGTCACAAAGAGCTTTGCAGAGAAAGAACCTGGATTCTGGAACTGTACTGAACTACGTCACCCTGAATTTTTGTCAGAGTATCCCACACACTGACATGCTGAACAAAGCTGGAGCTGCTGCCACAATTTTAACTGTCTTTGAACATCAGCAGCCCCTGCTCAAGTGGAAATATCGATTCCTTAGGGATGGACTCTTCCCCCACAGCACTACATTGCTTTGGAGATATATTACCCCATAGAGACAGTTTCAAAGTAACTGTCACTAAACAGAACAGAGCTGAACTCAGAGTCCTGACCACGTGGATTAGAACAAGGACAGGAAAAGCATTTTTGCCAACAATAGCCTCAGTGATACCTCAAGCCGTAAATAAAACTGTCAACAATGCCGGCCAGAAATCTAACCCATTAAAAGCTGATTTCACAACTTTCTGCTTCTTTCCCATTTCCAGTGTCCTAGGCAGTATTTAGTAACAGACCTCTATCTGTGGCACTGTCTAAGTTAAAGAGAAAGCAGATTTGATCTACGATGGCAATTCCCAAATTACTAAACAGCTACAGCTGAACCAAACTAAGATAAATCTTCTTTCATATTTAAATGGCTTCATTTAGGTATAACTTCCATGTGTACAATAAATAAAATATCCTATAAGCAAGAATGCATATTATTAACATACATATATTAATATATGCATATATCAATGTATACGATAGACTGTAAGTCTATGAGTAATAATGTCCTATATAAATGACAGATAAAAAATTTATGGAAAAGCCATTACCTATACAAACTATACTAGCAACTTTACCAAAATAAGAACAGCTATACTTGGTTCAACCACAGGTCTCCATAACCCACATCTCCATAAACTTGTGCTTGGGGATGATCAGAAGAAGATCATTCCACTCCTAAGAAATCTCCAAGCATCCAGCTATCAAAAGTGAAATCCTTTTAGGACTTAGAATACATAATACCAAGTACTGTACAAAGGTGCATTTACAGGAAATCAAACAGGAAAAAAAATAGCCATATTATTTTACAGAAAACATAAATACTGAAGGCAATAACATGGCATCTTTCTACATCCTATTTTACGCTCTCTGAAACCTGGGCTATAGAAGCAGCCATGTAGCTAACATTATAGAGCAGGCAATGGGCATTGAGTGTGAACTTCACAGAACCAGCTCCGCAGTCCAGCATATATAATACTCTTCCATAAATCTCTGTGCTGAGACCACACAGAGGTTCAGCTGTGCATGTTTCCCTTCTGCTCTCCATGGGAACACATGCTGGCTAGACAACTGCAGCATCAGAAGAAGGTCCTTCAGCTACAGCCCTCAACAGACATTGCCCAGATTAAGTACGCCTGGTGGACACAGATCACGCCCTAACAGAAAACAACTCACACCACTCTGTCCTCTCAATTCAGAATCCAAATCTGTCCAGGCATTTGGGACACTGGTCCAAACATCCTGCCCATGCCACAGGCTTCACTTGTTTTTTCTCTAGAGGGCACCCTGTGCATGAACACTCGAGGGCTGCCAAAGTGCATGATGAAGGTGTGATGATACAGTCCACACAACATTGCCTTAGGAAACAGCTATTTGCAGATTTGGACTGTAAGGAACAATTGCTCCCCAGGTTTCTTCTCATCATCTTCTCACAGCACCAGCAAACAAGGTCCAAGAACAAGACAGGGCATACAACAGGAGTTCATGTTTCAGCAAAATACAACTGGGACCACGCCTTAAGGTTATATTGGGAAAGACATTTTTGGAAATATAATCAAATTGTTATGACAAAATTGGCTTTAAACCCCAAACTATTTCAATTACCTTCTGGTGGTGGGGGAGGGAATTCCTCTGTGTCCATCCTAGAGTATCCACCACGTCTTTAGCAGCCTGAAAAATCCTGCAAAAATGAAGGGAACATGTTTTGTATAATTTCAAAAAACTGAGACACTCCTTTTCAGTTTGGCCAAGCTCATACCCATTAGCTAATACCATTATGGAAGAGAGGAAATGTGCCTGGCTTCTTGCTTCAAAATGCATCTAGTCCAAATGTACACAGCCCTCGGTATTGGAGCCAATTCTTGTAATGAGCTCAATAAGCCAGCTGAAGAAAGATCAGGTTTTCAAACTATTCAGTACTCTGCAGCTCCCACTGTGACAATCACAAGCAGATTACTAAAACATGTTATTTCACTGCCTCTTTGGACTGTATATTCTGTTTCAAAATCTTCAGAAAGGAGAGAGGGGAAAAAATCTAGGAAGCTCATCAATTTTGATGATGCTTTTCTCCACTTGGCAATCAGAAATCGTAAGTTTAAACTACATACTCTATAAACAGCTTCTTCTTTTCCTTTCTTTTATTTTCTTTGTCAATCTTAAAAACTCCACCTCAGCCCCTTTGCTTCCACCTCTTCCAAGAGTGAAGTACCAGTGAGCAAGTCTCCTGAGCACCTTCTCTTTCCTCCTCTTTTCTCAAATGCCATCAGTCTCATGTTCTAAGGAAAAGAACAAACCTACAAAGCATTCCCACACTTTAATCCAGAATACACCGTACGAGAAAGCAAAGCTCAGAACCCCATGAGAGAAGTTCGTTCTTTCTCTCTCTCTTTCTCTCATTCTTTCCTTCCTCCCCCAGACCAGTATTTAATAGCGATACTCCAGTATCATCTGTTGAACAATGCACATACTCTGCCCCAACCCCACTTTCACTCTAACTCAAGAGACAGTCTATAAAAAAAAGAAAGATTTTTAGAACAAGGCTGAGGAGCAAAAGTAAGTTTCCGAAAGTCACACAAGACTGGAAGAGACAATGCTAAATTTTCTGTCCCTCCTGAGCAGCCCATAGATGTTAATCTAAAGAAGCCACCATTTCTGCTTGCAACAGCACACAAAACAGCTCAAGCCCTTGGAAAGTCTGTAAAGCTGAAGTATGAAAACAGCAAGTTGAAGAAGACAGTGAAATTCAAGGTACAGTGGAGAAATAAACTAAAATCACGGTTCAGAGGTCAAATCAGGTGCCACTTACAGAAGAGGTGGCAGTAAATGGAAGGGAGTGCCTCAAAAAAAGGATCCAATTTCACAAGGTACCAGACAATTTATCTCCCTAACATCAGCTATGCTAGGGCAAATCATCAGGACAGAGGTGCCAGGAAGGATAACAACTCTAATAGCATAAGATCTTCATATGATGAGACAATTCATAACAACTTACATTATCTAAGCATACAAAATTCCCTTTTAAATCCTCTTAAGCTTTGGTAATTCTTTATCGAGTCCTAGACAACATCAAGCAGCTTCAGAGCCAAGGCTCAGAAAGGATTCATGCACATATACAACATCTGTCTGCAACAGAAAAAACATTCCATTACATGCTTTCACTATACAATGTCCCTCCTAAAGCCTCTCACTACAATTTATATCTGCAGAGCTCAAAGGCATGTTCCTGTTTACAAGTGTCTGGAATGCATTTTGCCACACCAAAACTGTCAGACATAAAGGAGGGGAAAATATGGTTTGAAGAAAAAGCTAGTTTTCTTTATTCTTTTAAAGCGGAATGAGCGCTGGAACACAGGTTTTCAAGGGTGAAACAAGCAATGACTGGCAAACCTCTGAAAGTCAGTGTCAGCACCTCTTCCAAATACATCTTTCAGAAAGTAGCTAAAAGGCCTTCAGAATATTTATTTTATTTAAACGAATTATGTGAGTTTTTAAACACCCATGGAAGTTGACCTCAACAACAATTTAAAAAATCAGTTTCTTCTTCCCAAGCAAATACTAACAATTAACACGCAGAGCTGAGCAATAGAAGTTTTCAGCTTGTTTTCTGTTTTGATGTAGCTCACAGTGACATGCTTCGAATTGCACAAGAATCGTGTTGAAGAAGGACACAGACCCACTGTTAGAGTCCTAGCCACTGACTTGATTGCTCTCATCTCAACAGTGCAGTTATTCACAAGAAGAAAGATACATTTTCTCACTTAAGAATGCCTTAGGGGTTGACTTATACATGGCATTAATTCATCTTGAAGTTCCACAGATTTTTATCTACTTTCTACATGCTGAGAAAAACATTTGAGCAGCAAAGAGAGCTTGTGTATTGTACATTCCAGTATTACTCTCCATAAAAATAAAATAATTGCTATTTTATGTAGTAGACAGCACATTCATGGCATGATCTCTAACAGGACGGTATTTGAAAGAGAAGTTTTTCACTCTTTTATTGAGAGGCAGGGGAACTAATTCCAGTTGAAGATGTTTCAATCAAGACTAAGCCAGATGATTTAATTTGGCCAGGAGCATACAACAGTTTGTATTTGCATTTCAAGTGGCTTCCCCATTGAACTTGCTGCTAACAGAGTTACACACCACACAGCTATACAGGTGCATGCAAACAGTAACTGGGGAAATCACAGCTCAAATTAGGCTGGAAGGCCTCTGAACGTGCTCTCATACACTCAGGACAGGTGCCTTTAAAATTAGATCAGGTTGCCCTTGGCCTTTTCCACCCAAGTTCTGAAACCCACCAAAGGTGGAGGTCTCACCATCTCTCCTGTGCTGAAACAGCCACACCAGGAGGGGTTTTTCCCTTGTGCCCAGATGGAGCTACACTTGCAGCAGCCATCGCCTCTCACCCTCCTGCTCTGCACCACTGGGAAAAAGCCCAGCTCTGGATTCTTCCTCCCTGCCTTAGGGAACAGAGGACTCTAGTTGTCTTCCAGATGCCACATCATGACCACTGATTATAGGTTGTTTAACATCAAATTATTTAGGAAACGGAACAACTGTATGTTTTTACGACACAAAACTCCATTTGGAAAAAAAAAATAACAGATTAAACATGAAACACAGGAGCTATTATAGTCATATGTATTACATTGTAAAATCATGAATATGAATAATTGAACAACTGCCCTGACATACTGGACATGACACAAAGGTTATCAAAGTATGTTTGGGTTTTTTTCTGCCCTATAAAATCCATTCCTCAAACACAATGTAATGACTCAAACTGCTCCCTCCTGGGCTCCACGGCAATCACAGAAACACAGAAAGCAGCTCTTCAAGTTATCTACCCCAGAAGTCAAGATCTCCCGTTGCCTTCCAGCTATCTAAGAATTCACCTGTCTCAGTGACCATCACCTTCTTTCCTTCAGGTGAGGGTTAAAGAGGTAGCAGTGGGCAGTGTGAACCACTGTAGTGGTCCACAGATCATCTCCTTTCCATCGCTCCCCCCACATTTCCTGTGTGTAGCAGCATACAGTGGATGCTGGGAAAGAGACCAAGGAGCACCCAGACACTTTCATGAAAGGCAGATGATCCATTGTGGTCAAAAGACTGGCCCTCACCTCCCTGCCTGCTTCCTGATCCTGGTCCTTTGCTGCCAAACTGTTTGGAAGAACAGGCAATTCTTATTCATATTTACAGACTGGAAGAGGAAAGACAGCTTTCCATCTTTACAAGTTCCCAGGTTAATTGTCCACTTATAACAGGTTAGTTATTGGACCAATCTATCTGAGCAAACCCACATAAAGAAAATATTCTGAGCCTAAGAGACTACTGCTGTCAAAAATACCTGATTTGTAGCAGGGCAACATGCGTTTGTTCCAGCAGTTTAGCTAGTAACTTCATAACATTGCCCTTAAAGTCAGTAATAACCATGCTAAATGTATGTATTTTGAAAGAAAAAAAAAAAAATAAAATCAGATCCCTTGATACACAGCAGTACATTTAGGCCTCACCAAGTTTGTAATTATTTTTAAATTTTAAATCAGTGTTTAAGACAAAGAAAATTTAATTAAAATACCATATGAAAATCAGATGTTCCTGGGTGATGTTTCTCATGCACAGAAGTCCCATGCAGTGGAAGTGGTCAGATCTCAAATGGCACTTGCACCAGAAACCAGAATCAACCACAGTGAAATGATCCCCAAGGATGGCTCCCAACACTTAGTCCCATAGGGCTGGATAGAATGTTCTGCGAGAAGCAGCTGAGGACTTTGGGCTTGTCTAGTTTGGAGAAAAGGAGGCTGAGGGGCAACTTCATTGCTCTCTGCAGCTTCCTGAGGAGGGGACATAGAGCGCGAGGTGCTGAGCTCTTCTCCCTGGTATCCAGTGACAGGACACATGGGAATGGTTCAAAGCTGCACCAGGGGAGGTTCAGACTGCACATGAGGAAGCATTTCTTTACTGAGAGGGTGGTCAAACAGTGCAACAGGCTTCCTAGAGAAGTGGTCGATGCCTCAAGCCTGTCAATGCTTAAGAGGCATTTGGAGAATGTCCTTAACAACATGCTTTAACTTCTGGTCAGCCTTGAATTGGTCAGGCAGTTGGACCAGATGATCATTGTAGCCCCCTTCCAACTCCAATAGTCTATTCTAGTCTATTGTTTCAATTTTTCCACCAAGAATGCTCACCTTCAACCATGAAAGCTGGTATGGAAGGAGGTGGGAGTCTGCCGGGTTCCACAGCAGACCTTATGGTCTCAGAGCACTAACACCTGGTAGCCTGGCATGTGCGAGACCGAAATTCTGATTCCATGGCACATGGCAGTCTCAGCAAAGAAAACAAAGGCATCTTATACCGGTCCAAAGACTACAGAAGAGTCAGTGTTCATCTCTGTGACTCAGTTTCCCCTCTCATTACCTCTGGTAACTCCTTCTGCCTCCAGGACTAGGTGGTCTCTCAGCTACGGCTGCACATCAGATTTCATTTGATTGTTTCCTCTAATTGTGGGACAAACAACAGACAAGTTCTCAGCTACCCAGATACAAATACCGATCAACATCTGCATTTCCACTTCATCAAAACTATTTTCTGAAAATAATTACTTACACAATAGTCAGAAGGCAACAGAAACAGGACCAATGCAAACTCTAGCAAAGCTACAAGGTGGCACAGAATCTGTACCTGGTGGCACCATAGCCATGCACTGAGCTCGCAAGAGGCACACGCTGCCAGGCTTTCCAGCTCTACTACCCTGAGAACTGTAAAGGCCACATACCTTCTCTTTAAGGAGCGCACTACAACTGCAGCGACATCAGGATTCTTCATTCTTAATGGTGCAGAAAGAATGAGCCAGTGAGCATTTTTTAATAGAAAACAGGGAAGATGAAACAAGCAGATTGATTTCCAAGGAACTGTGACTCATGGAGAAAGCTTCGAGCAGGCAAACTGCAATGAAACTTCTCTCAGAAAGTGTAAGTATTAAATTCAAACAAACAAACAAACAAACAAACAACAACAAAAAACCACCACACACACACACACACACAAAACCAAAAAGAATCCACATATGAAAAAACCCTGTGAAGACGAAGCCCACAAATGTCTAAAATCCTCTCGTGCCCACATCGCTTATTGATTATTGCTGTGTAATACCAAACTGAGTCATCTTCCACCTATAAAAATACAACTGCTGGGAAGTAAAGCCTGCTGAAATTTGAGAGATACTCTTTTGGGAATGCATAGAAGCAAAGAAAAATAAAAGAATGCAAAAGAAAGAAGGTTATATTTTTTTCAATACCTCAAGATGGCTCTGTTACACAGGAAAAAAATAAAAAAACGATAGCACAAGTTTTTCTCCATACAAGACTATTCCTAAGAGACACAGACTGCAGACTTTTTGTTTTAAAAAAAGATGGTTTTATATTACAGTGGGTGTGAATGAAGCAGGCATTTTTATTACAACAGCTTATCACATCCTGTAGGCCATAGAAAGAGGTTGTATCAAGACTAGATCATTATTTCATTTACTGTGTATTTGGTTTTATTAATAGTTAACAGTTCTATATTGTGCTAATTTTATTCTTAAATTTAACAAAGAAAATTACCTAAATCAAAAGCAATAGAATAACAAGGAAATGCAGAGGCTCAAGTGAAAAATAAATATGAAGCCCAGTTCCTGGCTCAGTTACAGTCAGTGGAAATTCTATTACCAGCTGCAACACAGACAAGGTTGGATCTGCAGAGATACACATTTTTCCGACTGCATGCAGAATCCACTTCCCTGAAAGCTGCTTTGCTTCTTTTTCTGACACCCTTTCTCACACTGAGCAGCATCCTGCTAAAAACTAGAGAACAATGTGGCAGCAAGCCCTGAAGAAGCAGCAATCTGCAGGGACACCCTGAGAATATGGCTGGAGGTGGGTATCCTGATCCCCTCTTTTAAAGGGTATTATTTAAAACATATCTTCATCTAGAACAGATTCTTGCCCAGTACATCATCTGAAGGAGGGAGGGGAAAAGAGGAAGAAAGCAAAGAATGCATCTGCAGATTTGTCTGAGGGCTCCTACCCACAACACAAACAGAAAGTACTACGGATTTTTTTTAATATTTATATTCTTCCCCTCTAAAGGCAGATTATTATTCCAAACCAAAATACAGTACCACCGATTCATAGACTTGGTCATACCTTAGGGGGCCATGTAGGCCAACCTGCTGCTCAAAGCCAGGTCAGGTATCCAGTGAGACCAGGCTGCTTTGTCCACCAGGATCCTGAAAACCTCCAGAGCCAGCAACTGCACAACTTTGCCAGGCAACCTGTTCTCCTGCTTGGGTGTCTTCCCAGAGAAAAATATTGCCCTCAGAACTAGTTAGAACCACCTTTACTACAGTTTATTACTATCTCCTGTTGCCCTGACACCTTTCTGATAGGCTGCTGTTAGGCCCCCATGAAGCATCTCTTCTCCAGGCTGAACAAGCCCAGTTTTTCACTCGCCCAGATCATAACAACATTCTGCAAAAGACATTGCTGAACTCAACAGGAACATATTCTTTTATTAAGCTAAATAGCACAATACTTAATTTACAGATGGGAAAGACAAGGTCTACAAATATTTAAAGAATGAGAGGAAGGATGGGTAAACAGTTACTGAAACCAGAGAAGGGAACAGGTTCCCAAACATGCACGTAGGACACCTGCCCTGCAGTGAATAAGCCTTTGCTCCTGCCTTTCATGCTGGCAAATCTTTGAATACCCAAAGGAAGAAGAGGGTATGACCCTGAGTTTTGGAGGCCATCCTAGAGGTCGAGCGTACCACACAAATTGCAAGCATCCGAAGAATTAAAAGCGAATGCTAGCATCAGACACTTTTAGTCAAGACTGATTTTTTGTGTTGTGCCACACAAAACAGCAGACTGCATTGCTGGTTCAAGACCATGATCTTCCATGTCACACAAGCAAAATAAAAATTTATGACTGTTTAGAGCATTTTTCTTAATTTGCTTTGGGGGTACTAATTGACAGGAAGCTCAACATGAGCCATCAGTGTGCCCAGGTGGCCAAGAAGGCCAATGGTATCCTGTCCTGTATCAAAAATAGCGTGGTCAGCAGAACAAGGGAAGTGATCCTTCCCCTGTACTCTGCATTGGTGAGGCCACACCTGGAGTATTGTGTTCAGTTCTGGGCCCCTCAGCTCAGGAAAGACATTGAAGTGCTGGAGCAGGTCCAGAGAAGGGCCACACGACTGGTGAAGGGACTTGAACACAAGACCTATGGGGAGAGGCTGAGGGAGCTGGGGTTGTTTAGTCTGGAGAATAGGAGGCTCAGAGGTGACTTCATCACTCTCTATAACTACCTGAAGGGAAGTTATAGCCAGGTGGGGATTGGTCTCTTCTCCCAGGCAGTCAGCAATAGGACAAGGGGGCATGGGCTTAAACTCTGCCAGGGGAAATTTAGGCTGGATATTAGAAAGAAATTCTTTACAGAGAGAGTGGTCAGGCATTGGAACGGCCTGCCCAGGGAGGTGGTGGACTCACCGTCCCTGGAGGTTTTTAAAGTGAGGTTGGACATGGCACTTAGTGACATGATCTAGTAAACAGACTAGAGTAGGACCAAGGGTTGGACTCTATGATCTCTGAGGTCTTTTCCAACCCAGTCGATTCTGTGATTCTGTGATTGTGCAGTCAAGTAACTTCAGATGGAAAAGTAATCTTATTTCTGAAATTTCCTTTTTTATACTGAATCCAAATTATTCCATTTCAATATTGGAGAACAACTATTACCATAACTAGAAATATCTTCAGCATGATTCCTGGGTTTAAGTCATTAAGATCCTTGCATGCTGCATAACACTTCAGTGTTGACATAAACCTGTGTATGGTTTAGTTACAAAGACACATTTAACCAGAATTGTTATGCAGAGATTTTATTTTTTTTTTGTTTAAAAAATGCACCAAAACTCTAGTAATTCCGATGAGCCTCACATACAGAATGCAGTATTTTTGTCACAGGGAAAATTCCCTCTCCTGAAAGCTATTGTGATTCCCCAACAAATCAAGCTCAAAAACCAAAAACAAACAAAACAAAATAAAAAGAAAAAAACCACAACAAACAAACCCACCACAAAACAAAACAAAAAAGTGGGGAGAGGAATGTTTTTTAATCAATACAGCAAATAAAGCATTTTTTTTCCCCCTCCAATTGTACTTCATCCACACATTAACTGCAAAAGCAGAAAGCCCTGGTCAAACTTGCATTAAATCCATGAGTACTAGTTTTACAAGGCACGGGTTGTCTTTCAAGATACTGATGACAACTGACAAAAACTTCCATCAGAAGCTCTTTCCAATGACGCCCATGAGACACTGGAAGATCCAGTTCCTACCACGTTCTGCAAACCCAGTCCTGACAGAGACACTTTTCCTAAACATTTCCAGCCCCTTGGATACCACTGTCCTTGGAAAAGTAACCACACTGTTTCTCATCAAGGACAAGCTGTTACATCTGATCAATACAACAGTTCAGCTGATGAATAAAGTTATAAAGAACATAAATACAGACTCTTATTCCTGTCTCTCTAAAATAACTATTTGGAGTAAAATACGGAAATAAGTTTCTAATCATAAATTAGAGTCATAATGCACGCTCTAGAAAAATAACACAATTTTCATTTATTGTCTTTTTGCAACACCAAAATATTCAAATAAATCAGATAATGCAGCCATTAAATCATCAATTAAAGAAAGAAAGTAAAATAGCAATAGCACCTGCACAAAACAGCCCTCATCTTAAAAAAAAAAAAAGGGGGAAAGGAAGGCAGTTTTCCATGGTAGCTTAAGTTCTGCATTTAGTACTAACATCAATGGTTTTCACTCTTTCCCTGGTTTGGAAATTATCGAGAAGACCTCTTTCTTTTTCACTCTCTACAGGTTTAAAGTGAAGTTTTTAAGACTCACATTAGTCAGTTCATGGTTTGTAATAACCTTAAATATTACATATAAAATCCTAAAAGTACGCTGAGAATGAGACACCGAATGCTTTAAAATGGTGAAAAATATAAAGGCAAGCACCATAAACTCAAGACTCACTGTGGTCCTAGCAGGCAATCTAAATATTGCAATCTACTTCCCAATAACTTATGATCCTGCTTTATAGATGAGGAAATAATGTTTATCCCCTTTCTTGAAATTTCTGAAATTCATATTCTGTACCTCTAAGGAAAAAAAATATATTCATAAGATTTCTGCAATCTTTTTGAAAGCATTTTGAGAAAAGAGATTACAGAACAGAAATAAGAGTGAATGTTTGACCTTGAGCTTGGATCCTAATAGTTTGTATTCACGGTTCAGTCCCAAGTAACAAGTGTTGTACAGTACAGTAAGTCACTGAAACAGATTTTCCCAAGATAATGCCCCTATTCAGCACCACGTAAGTAGAACAATTTATTTTGCTCTGGTTAACTGCTTCACCCACGCATTTGACATTAAGCTTCAGGCTTCCTGACTGAGCAGCAAACATGTAGGACATGAATCAATGTTGTGCAGTTATGCATCACTTCCCACAGTCTTGCTGATTCAGGCAATTGGGAATGAAATCTGAATCAAGTTTTTTATCTAGAAACACAAGTTTGAAAACATATTTTTCAAACCTTGTTTAGCATTACTTGTCATCACTCCCTTAAAAACAAGTTGTACCTTTAAAGGTCCCCGGTTTCAAAGTAATCTGAAGTATTTTGGTGTGAGTAAAACTCAAGATTCTTCACTGTAAGAAAATGTCCGAGTCATTTAAATCTCAGAAGACGCTAATAATGCTGCAGTTTTTGTCCAAGGGTATGTGACAGACCTCGAATCCCAAGGTTCTGCTCTCCGCAAACAACATAGGCACACAATGACATTACTGAAAGAGATGTGAAAACAGAGAGTATTAAGACATGTATAGGTCCATAATGAGAATTTTGGTTTATCTTGCTCATGTACAACCTTTCCTTATTACAAAGAGCACATCCTCCTCATAACATGCCTATAGTCTCCCTAAGTAATTCTCAGGCTTCAATTTATGAACCCCTGATAATTTCCAAGCATCCAGGCTTGCAGCTTTTCTACTCTTTAAACTATTTCTAGATTCAGAAATGGATTTACTACTAATAATTTTCCACTAACAGCTGTAATAACAAGAAAGACTTTGCATTAATAGGAACAGGAGTGGAAAAAAAATATCTATACTGAATGCTGATTTTACAAAAAGGTCTCAGATATGAAAAAAGCCTCCCTCACATGTTGTAGAACATTTACAAAATGAAAGACTATTTCATACCACTATCATTAAAGCCTCATTTATTGCCCCATTAGTACATACAAAATGTTCAAAAAGTAAGATGTACTCGACAATTGCATTCACAGCATTCAATCTAACACTGTAATTCCAAATGAAGCTTCTCTAAGGGACAACTGCTGCAATAAATATTCCACAAGAAGCATCCAAAGATAGTACGGAAATGCACTTGTGGCTCAAAAAGCCACCAGGAGAATGAATTTATGAAAAGACAGTTCCAAAAATGCCTCTAAATTTAGAGGTCATAAGACAATTCCCCATGAGATTCCTTCTACAGTTCTAAACTAAAACTGTAAAATGGAAAGACATAATTTTAAAAAAGGCAAAAACCAGAAAGTCACTTCACAAAGGCAGAAGGAAAATTACCATCCCACATATGCAAAGATGAAGAAAGTAACTACTACACAATGTGCATTTCTCCATCACATACAAAAATCAAGAGCAGTGTAGTATTATAGATAAATGGATAAACTGACTGCAGCTCTGCACAATATATACATTTTAACCTGAAAGTCTGAATCACAACAACTCCTCCTCCTCCTCCAGAATTTGCTTCCCGGCTTCTTCATAAATAAACCAAAGTTTATAAATTTTCTACAACAGATTCTAAAAATAATTTATACTTTATATAGAAGCAGCTAATAGACTTCCTGGTTTACAAATGAGTAATGCATCATTCCCAGTTGCATTAAATTCCGTTAACAGTTATGAAGTCTGACAATAGCCCTTCGGGTTTTAGACAAGTTTGTTGTCTTCCTTCAGACATTTATAAACTATGCAAGGACTCCTAAACTGCTCAGAATTAACTGAAGAACTCCCTGGGTGTTGAGATTTCTTCATATCAAATGTATTAATCCTGAGACTAAATACCCTCAACTGCAAAAGAAATTCCCACCCCCACCCCTCCCTGAGCAGTCAGCAGTAGTGTCCTCACAAAAAGGAAAAAAATAATTTAAAAAAAATCAATACAAGATTTTATACATATAAAATGGTAACCAAGAAAACCAAGAAAACAAACAAAGAAAAGACTGTTAAAAAGAGTAACTTAAATGGACTGAAAGATACTAAAAAGCATCAAAAGCATTTTTAGAAAGCCATGATGTACAATATTAAAAATTCACCCTGCTCAAAACTAGAGACCGTACCTTTCAAAGTTTGGATTCTGGATATCTTAAAGACATGCTGTACAGCTACCTGGTTTAGGATAAACAGAACCTCTTATATTTTACATATAACTAAACTAAGTGCTTAGATTTAGTATTTCAACCTGGTAAAGGGGCTAGAAAAAACAAAACAAAACACAAGATTCTGAGGTACCTAGAACTTCAATTAGTATCTTATGGGGAACGGTTGAGGGAACTGGGGCTGTTTAGCTTGGAGGAGGCTGAGGGGAGACCTTATAGCTGTCTACAACTACCTGAAAGGAGATTGTAGCATAGAGGGTGTTGGTCTCTTCTCCCAAGTAGCAAGTGATAGGACAAGAGGAAATGGCCTCAAGTTGTACCAGGGGATGTTTAGGTGAGATATTAGGTAAAATTTCTTCACAGAAAGGGTTGTCAGGCATTGGAACAGCCTGCCCAGGGAAGTGGTTGAGTCCACATCCCTGGAAGGCTTTAAAAGATGTGTAGATGAGGTTCTTAGGGACATACTTTAGTGACAGTGTTAGGTTAACAGTTGGATTCTATGATCTTGAGGGTCTTTTCCAACCAAAACGATGGTATGATTTCAACTGAAATCAAATAAGAATCTAAATACTATTTATTTAATACTGTGGATTTTTAAAGTTAATTTCAATAAACATTAAAGCCTGTTTCACAGTATGCTACTCCAAGAAAGACTATCGCAGTCTACTGATGAGCGAAACCATCTCCTATCTGCTGATAGTAACCACAGTTCCTGGTCAGAAAAGGGTTCTGTGTCTGGGCACAGAGCAAGGCAACTGCTTCTTCACTGCTTTGCTGTGCTCACCATCAACATGTCCAAATCAACAGCACAAGACTTGCACATTTGGTCTCAACGTCCCAGAGCTGTGATGCCAGCCTGCATACACAAATCACACAGCACTGTGGCTTCTTTCCACGTCCCGTGGTGTATGGACTCCCAAAGCCCAAATCCAGAAGACCCTGCCAGGTGGAGTTCACAGACAGCACGTTCCTCAAGCATCTATCTCCTTCCATGGTCCTTTCCCCCACCACATCCACCTGTGGGTATCAGCCACGAAAGCCCCATCCAATGGACATCCAGTGCCCGTCCCATCACAAGACATGCATTGCCACTCACATAGTAGGTCATGTCTTATGTACAATGCCACAGAAAAGTTATGAATTCCACAGACTATATTAAAAAAGTCTGTAAAGTCTACTTTACTACTGACCCCAAGGGCGGGGGGGAAGACAAAATAGATTAAACAAAGCAAGCCAGACAGATTATCAAGATCAAACAGATCACCCAAGTGAAAAGAATGAAGGGCCCATTGAAGAAAACAGCTAAACAGACAGAACTGCTGCCCAAATAATGGGCTTGTACTTGTAGGTGCCCAACGTGCCCACGTTCAGGCAGTAAATCTGCGTCTCCTGAGCGCCAACAGCAAATTTTTAAAATGTAATACTTCCTTTCCACTGCAGAACAGATTGCTCACCAGGGTTCATGAAGCAGAGTAAAGGCTTTGGGAAAACATTTACTTTCGTTACAAAAATAATACATACACTGGCATTTCCTCACTGTATTTATTTGTCATGAGACAGTTTTTAAACAGTCAATATTTCTTATTTCCTGACTCATGCAAAAAAAAAAAAAAAAAATATATATATATATATACCTTTTTATGGTAACAGTTAAATTGCACAACTGAAAAAAAAAAGAAGATACTTTTAAAACATTCAAATCTGGTAGAACAAAATAAAAGCCGTGTCCTTAGTAGCTCTGGGGGGAGGAAAAAAAAAAAAATCAAATACTTCAATAAAAGAGAAAAGATTTTAGGATGGATAAAATCTTTTTGGTCAAAAATACAAGCACCACCTAAGGGCCTTTAAAATGAGCCTTTGCTATGGGCAAATTATGACCAGCTGTCTTCCTAAGCACCTGGCACTGCCTACGGACAAAGCACACGCACTCACCCAGGTGAATGAATGACTGGCCAATCTTTGAAAGCTGTTCTTGCCTTATCCTGTAAGAACAGGGCATCCTTCAAAAGTAACTACATGGTCTGGGATCACCACAGACAACTATGTAACTCTTCCAATAGTTGAAGTGCTAATTACAAAGAAACCAAAGACAATTTGTTAAAAAAACTCGAACAAATTTAAAAAATGAAACACAGAAATGGATAGCTGCTATTGCGCCAAAGTATTTTCCCCTCTGGTTTAAGAAAGCAAATTTAATTGCAGATGTCAACTACAAAGCTGGTGTTGAACACGGTTTTTAAGAAGGCAAAAGGAAAGAAACTTGAGTCTGTGAGTTTGCATTTTCTATAGCCTTGTCCGTCCCTGGTCCAAAGGAGGGGGACGCTGGAGCCGGCCAGCTCCCTGTGCTGAAAACACCAAGAGGTGCACACCCCAGTGAAGACCCCAGCAAAACCCTTGGGGAAGAAACTTTGCAACAAAGATCAAGAGCTGCAAGTCTGGAAAAGGAGCAAATACCTTTATTAACAATCGCTTACACCCACACTTCAGTAACCCGGGAAGCCGCGTTACACTGGCAAAACCTTTCTAACAATGCATCTAAAAAAACCGTCAGGTTTTCGTCTCCCCCAGCGAGGCGGCCAGAGATTCGCCGCCGCCACCCAGCGAGGCAGCCCCGGCGCCCCCGGCTCGGCGGGACGCGGGTACGGCAGCTCCGGACGAGGAGCGGTGTCTGCACACCGAACACCGAGCCCAGTGCACACCGAACACCGAGCCCAGCCTGCCCAGTGCACACCGAACACCGAGCCCAGTGCACACCGAACACCGAGCCCAGCCTCGAGGCACGAAACTTTCCGTGACTAACCCCGCCGGCTGCAGCCGCCCGCGGCCCCCGAGCCGCGGAGGGCACACTCACCTCCTCCACCGCGGCCAGGAGCTCCGAGCCCGCCGCTCGGCCCGGTCGGCCCGGTCCGCTCCGCTGGGGCTCCGGCGGCTGCCCCGCTCGCTGGACACGTCACTCAGCCCCCCCGCCCGGGGCTGCCGCCGCCGAGCACGCACTCGCCGCCGAGCGGAGCTCCCGAGCCCTGCCGGGGACCCGCCCGCCTCCGCTCCGGCCCCGGGGCCGCCCCCGGCCCGCCCGCTGCCGGGCCTTTCGGGCCGCGCCCGCCGCCATTGGGGCAGCGCGGCGCCCCGGCGCCTCCCGGTTGGCGCAGCCGCCCGCCGGTTGCGGCGGGGCGGGCCGGGCCGGGCGCTGCCAGCGGGCGGTGGCGCACCCCCCCGGACCCCCGCCGCATTCCTGCGGCCACACGTGACGGCGCGGCGGGGCCGGCCCACTGCACATCCCCGGGCACCTGCGGCTGCCCACGGCGGGGGTGGCGTGGTGGCTGTCGGTGTAACGGGCGGCAGGAGAGCGGGAGGGTGGCCGGCCCGGGACTGGCGAACTGGGCACACGGCCGACACACATTAACCTTTTTCTCTCAGCCACGTTCTCCCGAAGAGCCCGTGAGACGTGAGGACGCACGCTAGGCCACTGCAGCTATTCTGGAGTTTATTGTCATTTATCGGTTGAAGCGTCACTGCAGACCAGCCCTGACCCCATCAGCTGCACCGTCACTCTAAGCCCACGTCACACAAGCACTTCATGCTTATCCTGAAAGTAAAATCATCCACTTGTACATCCACGTGCATACAATTCAGGACTGAAGGTGCCGTTTCATAACACTACAAAACATTTACAAGTAGCAAGTATTTAGGAAAATGCGTACTTTACAACGTATCCATGTACGCATCCATCACACTGTGATGAAAATAAATGCTCTTAGGTCCTTAAATACATTATAAGTTCTTGATGTCACTTAAAGCTCTCTAATATTGCTACATATTATTTAAAATCTTCCGTCCACTCTTAAGCATCGAAAATTTCAAGCTAAATGCGGTTCAAAGATCCACACATCATCCAGCAGTGATCCGTGCCAATTTAAGTGCATTCACGCTACAGCCAGTAATGAAATACACCCAGGTATAGTAAATTCATTATAATTACACGAAAATGTTAGTAGAAAATGGTGGCATTTCAAAAGACATTTTATGAATCCTCCTTTTTTTCTCCATTTTTCATTTGCCTTTAGTTTAACAACATACAGTCACAACTATCCCATGTCTTTGAGTTGGCTCATACAACCTGAATTTACAAATTAAATATTTCGAAGTATTACTTTCAAAAATGTTTCCATTTTCACCGTTATTTCTTTTTAATGCAGCTCATCACAGTGTGAACTCAAAATAGTTCTCACATAGCTCTATAAGTTCTACATAAGAAAGAAAATAAGAAGAGAAAATTGGGCTATATGTAAACAGTAAGGCCAGGAATACCATTACGGCATTCAGTTCAGCTTCCAGCAGAGACACTACTTTATCCTGCTGTTTCTGTGATTTTTTTTTTAAATATGTTGCACTTCACTCACATCCAGGTATCATTTCAGGAGCTGAAATGGCAGCGAATCCATCTTTGGCAAACTGTTTAATGGCTGCTTATCATTGCAAGCCACATTAAAGAACAGACACACATCTAGACTAAGTTCAACTATCCCAATTTCATGATCAAAAATATCATTTACGAGCAATATCCTCCTCCTTTTAGCAGTCAACTCATTATTTGTGGGCATAAATTTCTCCCTTTCACTGTTAAAGAGACAAATTTCAAATCCTTCCTGTAGTTCTTTTCTGAACCCTTTTACAACTGCTTCTTTGATTCCAGTGACCATATATAAATATCCCTCTCTAATTCCAATAAAAGTTCGCTGTGGAAACCTTGTTGGACAAGTCCAACAACAGCAGATCAACTTATAATAAAGTAAAACTAACTTCCAAAATAACTTGCACTCTCTTCTTACTGTTTTCTAAGACAACATTCTATTAGCAGTCATAATTAGCACCCTAATCACTGCAATCACAAATTCATTATTTATCCACCCATAATTAGTTGTCAAGAACTGCATTACAGACAATGGCTTCTCTCCAGAGTTAACATGATGCTTTTCATAACCAGGCCTTAAGACGAAGATGTTTAAATCGGTTTTACTGGGGATATATGTACAACAAGAGCTCACCAGAATTTACTTCCCCTCATTGGGGACCCTTTTTTTTCTCTCTCTATGGAAATTGGGGTGGTTGAACGCAAACATAAATTTATGACACCGAAGAACATGCAACATAATTTCTATGCTTTCCAAAACACCACATGAAATCTGACCAAGGTAACTAAAACTTAGGTTTATCAAGTTCTCCAGTGAAGCCTGATTTTTCTCATTTTCTTCCTTCTGTTTACCAGCTGCTGTAGCTGGCACCAAATCTTAGGGAGTTTTCATCCGCAGGAAGTTCAGAAATTGTTTCTCCTGTTGTTCTTCACTGTGTCCCCTACAAAGAAGGGGGACAAAGTATGTCATCTGCTTACTGCAGTCCTTCAGAACCCACTCAAAGCCAGGACATCCAACGGCCTTGCTTAATTTGAACATCTGCAGAACTCACTCACTTGTAAAGTTACAGGTCCCCTTCACTTCATTTACCAAACAAGGCTGAGTGATGACACTTCATTTTTTTAATATATATAAACCTTTTTTTTTTTTTTGAGACAAACCACACAGCTTTCTTAAAGAGAGGCTATTACATCAAAATAACACTTGGTTTTACAAAAGCATTGCTCATTCACATTCTGATGTGATGCCTGCCGCTGGCCTGTCTTCCAGGTCTCCCTGAAGCACCAGCCCCACTACTGAGACACAGTTGTTGATTTCGAGCATACCGGTACATGTTAACTTGACAACTGAGTTTTATAATACTGTGATGTTTTACCAGCACTAGAACCTCTTTCATGAACAGGTTTACAAATGCTCTGCTTGCAAGGAGCCTTTCCAAGTCAAATTCCCAGATTGTTCATTCAGACAGACTAGGTAGCAATTTTCCTAAATTTTAACATTCCTCAGCACCAGAGTCCTTGTGTTACACCAGCTTCTCGTTGTCACAGGCGGCATGTGAACAATAGAACAGCCGATGCTGTAACTTGTTGTGGTGGGTTGATCCTGGTGAGCAGCCAGACGCCCACCCAGCCGCTCTCTCACTCCCTCTCCTCAACAGGACAGGGGGAGAAATCAAGATGGAAAGCTGGTGGGTCAAAATGAAGACAGGGAGATCAGTTAGCAAGTACTGTCGTGAGCCAAGCAGATTCAACTCAAGGAAATTCCATTTATTGCAAATTAAAATTAGAGCAGGATGGGGAGAAACAAAGACAAAAGCAAAAACACCTTCAGTCCCACCCTCTTCTGCCCAGGCTCAGTTTCACTCCTTCATTCCTGACTCCTCTGCCTGCCCACACGGGCGGCAGGATGAGAGATGGGGGTTGTGGTCAGTCCACAACACCTCCTCTCGGCACACCTTCCTCCTCTCATGTTCTCTGGTCTGGCGTGGGTTCTTCCCACAGGCTGCAGCCCTGCAGGATAAACCTGCTCCTGCGTGGGTTCCTCCAGACGCTGCAGGGGAATCTGCTCTGGCGCCTGGAGCAGCTCCTCCCCATCCTCCTCGCACCTCCTTGTCTGCAGAGTTGATTCTCTCACTTTTTTATTACTCCTCATACTGCCTGTGTCATATTTTTGCCCTTTCTTAACCACACTTCCCCTGGTGCTCCACAATCTTGGCTGGGGGGCTCAGCCGAGCCCTGCGGTGCATGGTTGGAGTCGCTGGAACCGGGTGTGTCCTTACAGAGACCCCCACAGCCCCCAGCGCCTGGACACCTGCACCCAGTGCAGGAATACGCAGAAGTTCTCTCTTTAACACAAGATCCCTACTTTTGTTTGCTTGCCGTGCTCTGATGGCTCTGCTTCATTCTGAACCTGAGGAAGGAAAACTTGAATGAATTCACTGTCACCAGAGGACCATGAAGCAATAAGGTCACACAACCGTGAAAGACAAATGCAACCTTCGGTGAAGCAGAGCTATTTTCCAGTGATGGAAAGGAAGTACTAGTGTAATACAAGGTGCTGAAGAGACCTAACATGAAATGCCATATACAACTCTAAGCCACCAACATTTAAGAAAAAGAAATTTGAGTGGGTAAAGTGGCAAATAAAAAGTATTAGGATGGCTGAGAAAATAAAAGTGTAGATTGATTTGTACTCATGAAAATGCAAAAGAGCCTCCAGAGGTAAAAAATATAATTATATAAGCTAACAAGACAATAATAACACAAGAATTACTATCAGGTTGGTGCAAAAGGAAACACAGTTTTTGCACGTTGAAATCTGCCACAGTTATACTACATATGTTGCTGAGAAAAAAAAAAGGAGTTAGAGTATCAGACAATCTATGTATTCAATGCCCAACCGCCACTTGGTCAGCACTGTACAATGTAACAACCAGTCTCAGCTACCTCATCCCAAAGCCTGCTAAATTTTTTTCATATTTATTTCCTGTGATTCCTAAGCAAGGCTGTTGCTGCTTTCCAGGATACACTTTGTTCCTGTAAATACGACCCACAAGACAAGATGATCAAGTTCGTTAGATGTTCCATGTCTACTCTATGCAAACTACTTCTCTGTACTTTTGCAGTTTGCCTGCATGGCTTTGTTTTTCAAGGTATTGTAGTTATCACCTTGATTTAGTCTTAAAATATCCTGACAGCAGAACTGCACGGTCCAGAAATGTAGGAAAGTCAGCCCTCTACCTTCTACAAAATTAGTGCTTTGTAAGGTATATTTTTTTCCCCCGGCTGCTGCAAGCACCATGCTTAAACTTGAGTGAGCACAGCTTTGGTGACAAAATGCAGTGTTCACATGGTAAAGTGCTGTTGGCTGCAGAAGTAGCAGAGCAGGAGAGGGAAGTTGTAGACCTATATAGCAGTATAAAAGTCAGGCCAAGTGAGCACCTGGAGCTGCCACAATCAATTATCAGTACTAAAACAAGGCACATCCTCACCAGTCTTCACAGTAAATGTCAGAGAACATATTGGTGCAAACAGTGTCAGCCTATACAGCGCTCTCATGTGAACTAAGTATTCAAAGGAGCGGGAGCAGCTAAAAACAGAATTGTGAGAGGAAATAAATATTTCAGACCAGAAGTAATATGTCCTTTATCTGATAAAACTAGTATTAAATTGCCACTCTTGCTGTTTGGGTCATATCCTTAAAAACTCAGAAGTGACCCCAGCTGACTCATCGAACATACACGCACAGAGCAGCAAGTAAGGGCACAGCCTTTTCCCTGCTTTTCTCTTTGGGGACATGTGAACAGTCCCCACTCCTTTCCTGTCTGCCACCCCGAACACTGATACAGCCTTGCACATTTGTTGCATCATTACCTTTGTCATTCCACCTCACCCAGCACTGCTCTACTTACGGAAAAGATGAAGGCACAGGAACACTTGTTTCTGCTCTGTGGCCCTACCACTAACAGAACACACTAATTAGTCAATCAGATCCAGAGCATGCGATGTCTCTTCCAACACTGAAAACCCACCTGGGGGCTGACAACTAGAGCAACTGGCAAAATTTACTTAATTAATGACCATCACTTACTTTTTGTTTCAAATTATCAACTTAAATACCAGTGCCATGACACTAGACCAAAAGACTGTATTTGCTGAATAAGACTGTCAGTCTAAATGTGCTCTAATACCTTCTTGGGAATACGGTAAGAACTACTAAGGAAAACATATTTAACTATTAATTGAGAACATCTGAATAGCAAAACATTAATAACATTTAAATCCCTTTTACAGATTATTTACAAAAAAAAAAGGACTTTATTCATGCAAATACTATTATGCATTGTTCTTCTCATCCCAATCTGTACCCACGCACATTCCAGTCAGTGGAGCTTTACACATGAATGTCTTACTTCTGCTTCAATTAATCTTGGGGACTTTAGTGCAGAGGCAGCTAGCAAAATTAATGCCAGTCAGTTGCTTACACAGTGCATTCTTATAACAATGATTACAATGCCAGTAATGATGCTATTTTCCTTTAACTCACTAATGCTGAAAACTATCAGGAATTCATTCCTGCAAAGCACCAAGCAAGATGTGCAGTTAGTGCTTAGAATTGTATATTGTTATTCAGCAATGAGACGAGTTGTTGTTGTGGGGTTTTTTTTTTGTTTGTTGGTTTGGGGTTTTGTTTGTTTGTTAGTTTGTTTTTAAGTTAAGGTGGCTCACGCTAAGCTATGAAGCGTTAAGTGGTACCAAAGTGTCTTTACAGTTAGAGCCTAATGCAAAAATAGACCACACACTCAAATACACAAGCTAGAAGGGTCATTTCCAAGTAATGCTTTCTAACCATTTTTAATACATACTTATATATAGCATAGCTTCTAGTGTTTTAGTCATTAACTAAATGTGTTTACATTAATAATTTTTTAAATGTTGGTGAAAGGGCATTAGTTTACAAGGTTTAATAGTTACTTCCATGGATATGACAGTACATTTGTCAACTTTAACAGAATATTTTAAAATAAACAAGTCATCTTTTTAGCGCATACACTGCAAAAACTGTTCAAGCTACAAATAGCAAGTAAAAAATAATAGTCATTAATTTCATCAATAAATAAAACTCACAGTAGACAATTATTCAATAAAATACTTTTATTTATGCAGACAGTTTAGAGATGCTCTACCATTCAAAAAACATTATGTTGTACAAGAATAAAGCTGAATTTGCTCAACACTTCTAAATTCACTTCAAGTGGGAGTCTCCCTGAGGTTAAGAAAGGTGTCTTGTAACTGCACATGCCATCAATATTTAATCATTGTTATCGGGGAAAAAGCAAAAAAACCTGAAAGAATTGGACATGGGTATTTAGCAGAAGGGCCCAACGGTACATGCTGAAACTTACTAGACAAAGACATTGCTGTGGTAATGACTACTGCAGGATCATGACCAGTACTGCGAGCAAGAGTAAATCTTACAGAAAAATTGGTGGAGGGGAAATGATAACAGGTTTTAGAACAAACATAGGACAGGATACAAATAGAGGCAAACATAAACTGTGATTTAGGAATGCTGTATGAAGACACTAAGAACCAGATGCCTGGCCAGGGTGTCCTAGATCAGATATTTTATTTAAAAAAAACCAAACCAAACAAAACAAACAAAAACCAACAACAAGCAAACAACAAAACACCCCCACCATCGTTTGTTTCTTTTTTGTTGTTGCTTTTTTGTTTGGTTGGTGGTTGTTTTTTAAATTTAAAAAAAAATATTCAGCCAGAAAGGTAACACAAACAGCACTCCTTGAATAAGCCTGTCCAACATGAAAGCAGGATGAAGTCTCTAATAGTCACTTAAGGCAAATGAGCAATTCACCCCCAAACATATTATGCAATAGTTTTCCAAATCAGGCAGCAGCAGCACACCTTGTGACTTGATCCAGCCATTCCTGAAACTGGACTGTGATTAGTTTCACATTAACAAAATTTATAAACAAAGTATGGCAAGTCTACCTTTGGGTTGTAAAGCAGCACTTAGTTATAAGAGTAATTAGACACCAACATTTAGAGAACTTTTCAGTTTTGTTTCAGAGGAATGAGACAGTCATCCACAATCATAAACCAGAAAATCCTCTTGAAGGGAGCTGTCAAAAAGCAGTGAAGAAAACACTGGAGTATTAAAAAGAAAAAAAAAAAAAAGGCTTTGTGTAACAGAACTGGTAACTCCAACTCTAGGCTATCAACATGAAGAAAAGTTGTCTGTATTTTTATCTCCTGATACATTTCTAGCTGAACTGTAAAATCCCCTCGCCCCTCAAACTGAAACAGAAATAAAGTGAGTGTTCTTATTTGCTTTATTGCATAGCTTTTGTTCCAGCAGGTCTAGCAGCGTTCAGGTTAACAGACACTCTTAGGTATTCATAATTATAAAGTAAGATGTGCAAAAGGTTTGAGACATGCCATAACAGTCCTCGTGTCAAAAATCTCACATTGAGATGCATACTAAAAATACTGCCTTATTATGATAAAAGTTACTTCTAATGAGATATTTAAAATGCTCTTAATAACACGACACAAGTTATTAACACAAAATATTAAACTTTAGAAGTCTGGTACTTGTGACATAACTACCTATCTGCTTGGACCACACCTCAACTCTTTTGGCAGACCCAAGTTCACTACTGAGCCAAATCCTCCATATTGTTTTATTTTAGCACATAGAAACTTCACCTCCTTTAGCCAGCCACTATAAAAATTACACACTTGGCTCAAACTTATTGCCCTTCTGATGCTTCCATTTTATGCTATGATTCTTCAGAATTCTGCAGCAGAGATTTTTACAGTTATTACCTTGTTTTATCAAATTCAAACCTTTACGTTTCAAGCTGCATAGAGCACACCATCATTTTGGTATCTGGTAACTTATTCTCTGCCTTCCCCCCTGGAACTCCTGTAAGTGAGGTTTGCATACTACAAGATGGGCATTTGGATCATATTTCTGGGTTCTGTTTCTGATGAATTCATCTCCCTGCTTTTTTCTGAAGTACTTTTAACATTACTCTCCCCCACATAACCCCTCAGGAGAGGTATGTAATTTCAAACTTTAGAAAAATCTCTTTTTCTATAGGATGGCATCCAGACAGGTAACACCACAAAAACACTGCAACCTCATTCTGGCCTGCTTAGAAATAAGAAGGTAGCATAAAATTCATATTTTCTCAATTGAGTATCAGCAGGATAACAGATAGCAGTGCTGTGTAAAATTATTATGGCCCTCTCAGCCTAGTTTTGAATGGACAATTTCAGATATTCACCACTTCATCATTATCAACAACATCTGGCTATGCCTTTGTGATCTAACAGTAAGAAGTTTCCTCCCCCTCACAACTTTGTGCTCACACAAAGCGAACTGGGGAACACAGCAACCTGACCACTAGCTTCCTCCCTTCACTTGGAATAAAACTGAAGACATTCCCACCAAAAATTAATATAATGGGGTTGCTTACACCAAACAGTGCTTTCCTTCCACATTTAAAACAATATGCTCCATCACAGATCAGTACACAAAGCTTTAAACACATGCCTTGACCTGAAATTTTTCACATATTGGGCTTGCCTGGTCTTAGTACTTCGGAAAATAAAACTGTGTAGCAGTCAAGTCACAACATATGACGAAGTTTCAAATGTCAGGCTTTTTATCTCACTGTGTCAAAACTAATTATCATTGTCATTCTCCTGCCACTAGGCGTCACTCTCTTCTAGAGTGATCTTTACACTGTCATTTGCTGTCCAAAGTTTCACCCAGGAACCATCAGACCAATGCCATCAGGAGAACATGCACCACAATTTGCTATGCCCCTATCTAAAAAAACCCTATCCTATTCCCTAGGTCAAGGTGAGATTTAGTGATGTGGCAAATAAAGTGCAAAGGATTGTTAACATCACTTTGTACGTTCTTCAAAGTAAAATAAAAATACTAGAAGAACAATTGAACTAAAAGAGGTGACTTGGGCTTTCCTCCAGAGGAGTCACCTCAGATTCTAAAACCCTCTATAACTCAGAGAATTTCCAAAAACTGATGGGAACCATAACCAGAGCACTAGTGGAACCGTTCATGGGAACCTACAAAGAAAATAATTTTACCAATGAACCAGCAAACTTTTCAAGAATGAGAAAGAGGGAAGCATTGTAATGTTGCCTCTTGTATGTCACTGATTTCAAGTCCAGAAGTGAGCACTATGATTACCCACCTAGCTGGGTCACGAGTATGACAAAGGCTTGCATCCCCACATCCATGTTTGTGGTGGATATGAATTCCCCATACTGAGGGTGACCTGGAAACTACAGTTCACTTTGACAGAGAACACTGAAACAATTATCTTCCTCAAGTGCACTTAGAAGAAGAAAAAAAAAACAAAAAACAAACAAACAAAAAAAAAGGAGACAAAAACCACCCCAGCCATGACTGCATTCTGCCACTGACCAGTTCAGCCACTTGGAATGATTTAATGGCACACAGGAACTAGGTAACCATGCATACCTAACTTGGGTCATAATTTATCTTATAAGCAACTCACATAATTTCTAGTATCAGTGTCTTCAACATATGTGAAATAGGATCTAAGCTAAACTTGATTCAAGCTGAGCTTAATAGACAAATTAACCATAAAGCCACTTTGAAGCATTAGGATAAAGGATATCACTAGGGAACATGTCACTCCTAGATCATGAAATACTGTCCAAATTGACAAAATTGTTGGCGTAATTCATAACTAAGAGGTTGAAAATCTTATGTGTATGCACACATGAAACATAAACAATGCTTTTAAATACTTCTGATGCATACAGAATACTACCAGCAAGGAATCGCTGTGTTAATGAGCTCTTTGCAAAAGCTTCTAGTTCATGGACGAAGAGTTACTTTGCATTGTATTCTTCCAGTGCCCTACTAGGAAGCAGCTGCTTCAGTGTTATATTCTCTTCTTTCGATGTGTTTCACCGTTAAAATTTCCATTTTCCGTTGCTTTATTTTCAAAGTTCCAGTCAGTTGGGCTGAAGAGCTGCTGAGTTTTTTTGTATGTCCAGTATGGGTTAAGTATTAGTGTAACAGCAAATAATCCAGAGAATAAAACAATAAAATGAAGAAGTCCCAGATTTTCTATCACAGAATTCCAATTGAAAATACACACCCACCACATGTGGTAAGTAAGAATCATGCGGCAGTGAAACAGGTGGATCATCACCCACTGGTTTACCTTCCAGAAAAGGGTATTAGCACAGCCAGCCTAGAAAAAACAAGAATAGAAAGTATGCAGAAGTGAGATTGTTACTTCAAGATAAGGACACAGGAATCTGTAGAACTAATGCAAATATCCAGCTTTCACATACACACACTCTCAGGCATTTTTTCCATGTAGAGCTATGATATTCCACATGCATACAGCATCCCAAATTCAGGATGAATCTATACCATCTCACTATCCACATGCACACAGCATCCCACAGAAAACTATATGGAGTACTACAGAAATGTCATCACAACAGAAGTAGGTATCATAGTAACACGGATGCCAGTTAGATGAACATAGTTTTGCTGAAAAGCTATCTAGACAAACCACACAGATTACCTATGGACAAGTGAGATGCATGAAAACTGTTACAAACTTAATTTGAAAATGATCACATGCTTACCTTTAGAAGCATCCAGGAAATGCACGTTGAGGGAGTACTCATCTCCAACAACATTCCCATCAAAGGCAGATAATGTCCAGATTTCACATTAATTACCAGACCAGCCAAGCCACCAAAAGCAAGCAAGTGATGAACTACCAAGAACACATCAAATGTTCTAAAAATAACGTTGGACACGTGAACAGCTACATTTTCAAGCAAGAAAAATCCAGCAGCTATTAAACAATTAAACCAGCTCCACTTCTGCTGTGAATACACTTTGTCAGCATAAAAAACAGGATCTATGAGCAAAGCCCATAACCCAGAAACACAACTCTGAAGTCCAAACACACCACGTGTGACTGCCATGTTCCAAAACACCTTCTCCTTTGCATACAAGGCACGATAAGTGGTACTTATCCGTGAAGACAACCAGTGAGACAAAAGAAATACTCCCAAGTAGATAAAAAAGCCAGCAGCTAAAAACATCAAACGAACTTCCCATAAGAGATAGTCCCAGTCAAAAATGGTCCCAAACACTGGATCATCATTTGTAGGATTCATTTCTTCTTTTTACAGAGCAAAGCCTTGCAAGGGGCTTGACACTTCTCACCCACACTACAGTCTCCTTTATGCCTGTTCAGCCTCTGCTATTATGCAAATCAGAAACCATGAACTCTTCTTTTCCATCTGGAACAAGGAGAAAAAAAATAAGTGAATTTTAAGTCATCCACATATATAGTTTCTAAACCATGGAGAACTCACTTCCATGGCAGTTACAACTTTGGTTCTGTTGCCATTAGGCACAGTCACCCCAAAGACAAGTAAACAGACGGACAAAAAACCTTAAGCAATGCGTTTAAGATTAACAACTGGCCTGCAAAATCTGTACTAATACACAGTAATGTACTGAAACAGAAGCTGAAGAGGGCAAAGTAGGAGGGAAAGAAAGAAAGAAAAAAGAGAAAATACAAGAAGGTAATCCTGTTTTCTTACTTATGAAGCTTGTATTTCAACAGCAGTGTGCTGTTATTCTACTCCATTATTCTCCTGTTCCCCTGCTTTTCCCTCACTGATTTTTCCACCCCTTCCTACAGCTTTGAGTGCAATTCAGGATCTCAAATACAGAGCTGGGACATGAAACTACTAAAACTTAATCCAGTAAGCAGGAACACTTACATACAAAAGGGGGTTTAGAATCATATCTCAAAATAAGACTTTGCAATCAGTTTCTGAACATTAAACCTTCCAAAAGAAAACATACTCCAGAAATACATTAAGAATATGGAATGCAGACAAGCAACATTAATATGCATTATTAACATTAGCATAATTAACTGAACAGCCCAGTAGTAAGTGCCTCAAGTTAGCTGAAACTTCCCAAATGCACCACAGTTCAAAGCCAGAGATTTGTGGAGATGGAAAAGCCTGATTTTTATGAACTGCTGAGGTGATATCAACATGACTGCTAGACCCACTGCAGCCTGTAAATACTCAGAACCACGATGCGTTTTAGAGTTCGGTGGGAGCTCAATGAAAAAGCCAGAGTACAGAGATGCTCCCGCCTCGCTCCACCATGACCACGACAGAGCAGATCCTGCCGGACCTGCTCACAACGGCCTTTGCTGGCAGATGCCCCACTCTAAGCGGGGGACGGACAGTCAGTCCCGGCCCCAAGGCCCTACGCCCGTCCCACGGCTCCACACCGAACGACACGGACTCGAAGGTGGAGACCCAGCAGCCTCCCCTCCGCCCATCGCCCGGGAGAAAAACGGGGTGAAACACAGTAATCCACTGGCACGAACAGGCCCTGAACAGCGCAACCCACGGCGGCAGGCAGCGGCACCGGCAGCGGCCCCTCCCGCCCCGGCCCAGCCGCCGCGAGTCCCTCACGCAGACCTGCGGTGCCGGCCCCGGCGCACAGACCTCGCTCGCACCCGCCGCTCCTCAGCGATGGCGGCCCGGCCCTTCCCGGCTCCGGGACTGCCCCGGCCGGCCAGCCGCCCTCCCCGGCCTCCCGGGAGCACCCAGTCCGGTCCGACCCACCGCGGTTCCCACAACAACTGCCTTCAGCGGGGCAGCCGCCATACGGCCCACTGCGCATGCGCCAGACGCCGCCGCGGCCGGGCGGCATGAACCACGGAGTGCGTCAGAGGGAGGGAGGGCGCGCCCATACCACTGGGGCGGGGAGGAGACGGCAGGGCCTCAGAGACCCTGGTTCCCCTCCAGGGGGGAGCCTTGTTTACTAGGTGGTTTTCCTCGCGTCACAGAAGGCTCATCACCACCACTGAAAAGTTCATAATATTTAACAGATGCATGTTCAACAATTAAAAAAAAAAAAAAATTAGCAGCAGTGATGCCATAGCCAGTACCTTTACCTGTAATTATCCAATTTCATTAAAGCCAGCAAATTATTAAATTGATGTCACAGAGCTCTGCTACATGATTCTTGCCATAATTGTGAAAACTGATCTTGTCATCCCAGTGACTCAGCCTGGCTGGGTCTTGCGAGCATCACCGGGCAGCTCCACTGAAACCACAGGGCGCTGAGCTCCTGCCCCGTGCCCGGGTTTGGTTCAGCAGCCACACATGTCACTGGCAGCGACTGCAAGTTTCACCAGGGGAAAGCTCGGTCCCATAACAGGACAGGTGTTTCCACCAAAAAGTGACCACAAAAAAAAAAAAAAAAATCAAGCCACAACATCTGTTACAGGGAGAATTGGCCCAGAACAGCCAAAATCCTAAGCTGGGCCTCCTCGTGGTGAGACACCTGAGCTGGGAAATCTGCCCTGAAGTCTGATGTCTGTTTGGTTCCCAGCCAGGGACAGGGATGTGCTGTCATTCCCTGAGGAAAACTGGGTTCTGCCACAGTAGCAGGACAGCTGGGCAGGAGGGGTTTTGTGCATTTGCTTTTAATTGCTAATGTGACAAACCTGTCCCCCACGGACCCTCCACAAGCTCTGTGAAAAGCACTATCGGTTCATGTGACACCTCAGGAGTTTAGATACAGGCTGTTTATGGGAAACATCTGCAAACAAAATCTACTGCTTGTATCTCCATTTAATGTGCTGGTGTGAGGCACCACACCTTCCCTCCGAGCTCCTCTGCAGACAGCCCCAAGGGACACCAGGGTTTGGCTGCAGCCGTGCCCACACACCCAGACACCACCTGTGTGCCACTGAGGTGAGTCACACCTGAGCACACCTGCCCCCTCACCACCAGCAACCTCCGCCTGGGAGGTCCAGCTCAGCAGTAAATGCAGGGCAAGAAATTTCAGCTGCAATAGTTGTTTCTAGTAAAGAACACGCTGATGATCAAGTGATAGAGGTCCTAATGACATGGGGCAGCAAGTTGGTGTTGTAGACAGAAGGATTCATCCTTGCACAAAAGCAAGAATAAATTGTTTGCAAAGCTTTGGGGTGTGGTCAGAGCCATTTACTGACTCTGAAAGGGAAAAAGTGCTACAGGGCCTGAGAGATGCTAAGTAGAACATCAGGAGGAGTTGTCGCTTGGGAAGTGCTTCCTAGCTAGTGGTGGATATTAATTTAATAACCTCTGTTCCCTAACAGATGCCAGACCTCCCCTGGGTAACATGAAAAGGATGAGAAAGATGAACAAGCAAAATCTGGGTGAGCTATTGTTGGAAGAAATTGCTTTCCCAGGTAACATGATGAGGCTGATGCACCAAGGGCTTGTGTTTTAGCTTCCTCTGATTTTATTTTTCCTGTAGCCATCTTTAAAGAATATCTTTAAATTGTAGTATCTTGAGGCAGAAAGTTTTTTTACTTACTTATAAGGAACTGCAATTGTACTGTAAAAACCAAGATCACAGGTAGGCTGTAATCTTTCTTGGGGATTTTCCTTCTCTTCGCTGCCTTTCTTGCCTTCTCAAGCGAAATCTAATTTTTTAATTACTACTAGGCTTAGCCATGATGTAATAGTTTTGTGTTACTTTCTGAATGTACTGATACTACAACCACACTTAGTGGCAACTTTTTAATAGGTGCCTCATTATGGTAATTATGATCGCTTCAGGTATTTCAAAATAGTTCTTCCTGCAGTGAGGCTCATCTTCCATATCATGTCATATTCAGTTCCCCTTTTTATGGCCATTCTGACTGGATGCTAAATTTCCGAAGCTAAATTTCCTGACTCTCTGCCCTGTCTTGATTTTGGAAGACTTTCTCAGCATCTTCAAAATGTCACAGATAGAAGAACAAAGAGCACCTCTAGGCAAGGAGCCCTGCCTGCAGTTTAGATTATCTGCCCCTTGTAGTTAAGAGCCTCTTCATACTGGTTCAGTAGGCTTCCCCGCAGTCAAGAACTGAATGTGATTTTTTGCACCTTACAACAATATCTGTGTTTTGTTGCCTCAATGGCTACATTTATGCAGCCCCCCAGGAGTGGGCTGCCTTTTACTTAGAAATGGGGTGGCTACATCCCAGCTGTCCATTGAATATTATTTTGGCGCACAATATTTCCCAAAACATCCATAGAAATTTGGGCTTCAGAAGTTCATTTTGACCGAACTCCTGCTTCAAATGGAACCAATGCCCAATACCCAGGAACCATCTAGAAAACTGCTAGGTGGCTCAAGCCAAACTTCTTCCAGGTAGCACACTAATAATTAAATCTTGCATGCAGTAATGAATCAGTAGCTCCTCTGTTGTATTTACTAATATACAGATAACTGATGATAGTTAAGGATGTCTTCAGTTTTATCACTTTTTTTTCTTCATTCCCTGAATCTGAGTGCCATGATCCCATGTCTTTCTCCTGCTCCCCGTGCTTTCCAAGGCAGACTCGTACCCTCTCAGTGGTGGGAGAGCACCTTAAAGGCAGAGGCTTAGGAGATGCATATGGAGGACACAAGGCCAACCAGTGAGAACTTCAGTGAGAGGGGAGCCTACAGTTTGTGCAGAGGCTGCAGGATGATTATTATAGGACATGTACGAGTGCTTGTGAGTATATGAGGTGGGAATATAGAATATAGCCAACTGGTGCTTCAATTGCCATTGGCAATGAGTTGGGAAATGTGTTTTAGGATGGGGTTGAGAAAGCACTTTCACTCCCATTGTCAAATTCATCCATTCATTGCAGACGACCGTTTATTCTGTAAAGATTTGCCTTGGATATGCAAGGGCAAAAAAATCTAGAATAAGCCAGGCTTAATTCTGCCTTTTGCTATGGCAATAGAAGGGCGTTTTCCATCTGCAGGAGACATGGCATAATGGCAAAATGGCCAGAAATTACCTGTGATGGCAATGAAGGGATGGAGATTGGGAGGAATCCTGACTGATGAGGTTGGCCTCTGATAATTTTGTAACTCGGCACTGTCTTCCATCATATTGCCACAATTCTTGACAGCATCTTTCATGTTCCATTTTGAGCCCAACATACAGACACACTATGAGGTTTTCTTCTGGCTGGATGAACACTTGGCATATGCCAGACAGGAACTGAGAGCATGACTGAACTCTCCGTGGGTCCAGCTGTAGTGCGTCCTGCAGCAGCTGATGGTGATGAAGGCAAAAGCCTGCACAGACTAGAAGCCTGCATTGTTTTGTGGGCAAGAACATTGTCCCAGCTCATTGCAGAAATTCTGGAGTCCTTGGCATGCAGGTATTGTGCACACAGCTGTGTGGCTACTATTAGTCTGTACGGTGAACAGTAAGGCCTTGAAATACGGTGATAATATATTATTATAATGTCATTAACCCCTTGAAGGAGCACTGGGGAAAAAATTATCATGGTCAGATATGCCCTGCTGCAGGAAGGTTGTCCAGGATATTTTACGTACTGACCAACCAAAAATAGTGCAGAAATATCAGTGTGGCCAAGCTAAGTAACAGATGAGACCCTTTTATTGATCACAATTCACATACAGTTCAAATGAGACTACCCTTTGAGAAGAACAACAAAACCCTGGCTGATGAGGATACAATAAGTTGGAATTGCATATGTGGTGGAGAGTCACCCATGTGTGTTGTAGTCTGTACATGGTTTGTGCCCTCTGACAATCATATGTAAGCTTGTAGCATGAATATGCATCAAATGCTTGAAAATAGGCCACCCTCACTAGGGCAGCACTCAACTATGCTATTAATCAGTGTTAATGAATCCTGGACAAAGTCTCTTTTGTGTTCATACCTATATTGGTTTTTATTATGTCTTTTAAAATCTCAACACTGGCTTATTGGGAGAATGGAACTAATTAGTAAACAGAGGGAAAACAGAAAATTCTCTTATCCTCTGAGTAGCATGTGAAGGAAATGAAGTTCCTGCCTTAGGTTATCTTCATTCATTTTTTAATTCCAGAGTACCAAAAACCTATGGTTAGTGGTACTAAATGCTGAACTAAGTGCTATGAGTATTAAAAAAACCTGAGCTGGTAATCTTCCCAATAGAGGATGAAAAGTCTACTGCTACTTAGAAAGCCAAGAACTCATTGACTTCTCAAAAGGTTTTATCCCTCTCTTCTCAAAGTTTTAGAAAAGCTTGCACAATTACAGACACAGATCCATGCATATACACACAGCTTGTGCTGACCTGTCACATAATCATTTATTTTCAGTGATATGCTTCTTAAATTCCTTTTTAAAACCAAAATTTCTTCCTTTACCACCTACTAAACTGCTGTCTGCATTCAAATCTATGGGAGATTTGCTACTACTTGTGGGAGCTTTGCTTCAGTTCAGTGGGAGATTTACTACATGCCTGCCTCAAGGAACTCCATAGCAATACCAAATGTGTAATCTTGCTTTGTTAATATTTTACACATACTCTCAAAAGTTCTCCTGATTTTCACCCAACAAGTACTTATGCAGTATTCCTACACACAAACTCCAGGTATTCCAAGAAGCACTTTGAACATGCTTGTTTAGGGCATTTTCCCTCTCAGCTAATAGGAAGTGTACTCAACTTCTTTCAGAAAACCTGTATTACAAGGCTTTCATGTTTGCCAAGAATTCAGGAAGTCTTTACATGGCATAACATATTCATCTACTCAGGCTTGTTTATTTTCCTTAGTACTTGGAGATCAGCACTAGTTTCCACAAACTCTTTTTCTGTTTCACTTATGGTCAGTTTTAAATGAATTAATCAGCTCCTTATGCTCCAGAACAAACAGTGATAATAGTTGCCTTGAAGCCCTTGATATTCCCAAAATTAAAAAAAAATCAGATATGCCGAGCATCCAGACTTCCATCTACCAGTTGTGGGAAAAATAGCAGCAATTAAAGTGGCTGTTTCTGCCTGCTTGAATCTCTTGAGATAATTCAAATAATGTAGAAGGGCTGGAATTTCTTTCTTCAGTACCTCTCAAGATTATCCCCCATTTCTCTTTACTATATGAACATTTTATGAAGATGCTGGAGGTATACAACCGCTGTTGAGCAGTGCCATATATCCCAGTCTCATTAAAGAAGCTGTGTTGGGTGTAGACATAGTTCAGGATGTTTATCATACCCATGCTGACCCTGTGACGTCTGACCATTCCCTATCCACTGCTTAATTGGACCTCACCAAGTCCAGCCTTTGGGCAATTATTCCTTTAATATTTCCTGCCTTCTCATTCTTTTACCTCCATTCAAGGCAAGATATCCTACCTTTTTTTCTTCTAATCCTAATTTATTTCTATTTTGATACAACACACTCTCAAGCCTCTCCTGCTTGGTCCAACCATCTCTTTCAAAATTTTCTCAAAATCTCAACTTCTGTCTCCCATTAGCCTGCAATTAGTCTGCAATGCACGAGATGTTGCTGCTTCACCTCTTCTTTGTCTCCTTAACCTCACACCTCACTCCAAAGCCTTCTTATTCTCTTTCCATTTTGTAAGCTTCTCTTTATGTTCCATGTACCATATACATGTCTCTTGAATCACTGCTTAAATAAATTTTTTCCTCTCTCTTCTCCCTAATTCTGTTAGAACCCTGGCCAGTCAATGCCTCTTTATGCTCCTTCCTGAGGATTTTTACCTCCTAGTGCCCAGCATCACTAGTGACACTATAACCACTTATTTTACCCCATAGCAATAATA
Source organism: Nesoenas mayeri (assembly GCF_963082525.1). Lineage (NCBI taxonomy): Eukaryota > Metazoa > Chordata > Aves > Columbiformes > Columbidae > Nesoenas > Nesoenas mayeri. The sequence goes on along the minus strand of NC_137544.1, from coordinate 22,177,337 downwards.
AATAAGAATAATACCAGCTGTATCCAGTCGTCAGTGTAAGTTCCTCAGTTGCTTCTGGTTGGCTTCAAGTAACAAGCACACTGTGATGATAGAAGCTTCGGTTTGCAGTTGAACCTTTTTATTTCTTCCTCACCAATCTACGTGTCTTAACAACGTTCGCTGGAACAGGTTGTTCTGCCTTAGTAGTCAGGCTCTTGCTTCACAGCTGCAGTCATAAAGGTTAGTCTAACTGGTGTTTCAAGTTTACCCAGAATCTCTAGTCCTTCTTTTTCCTTTCCCACACAGGTACCTCCAATGCCTCTTCAGGAATAAAAGGAAAATCCTGTGTCTGTCTTATGGAATATATGCTTATCATTTAGGAATTTTATTTAGCTCCAGGCAGCAGTCTCACCTGGATAGAAACTGGGGATTCTACCAGCAGGCAAAAAGATGTTGGTCAAGTTAGAAACAGAATAGTCAGTGACTGGCTTAGATGTGGGTCTCTACCAAGGGTTTGGTTGCAGATTACCACCTTAGACCATCTTTCAGTTGCATTTGCAGACACTTCAAACAGTTCCTGTGAAAACCGAGATGAAGTCAAGGACCTTATAATTGCTGCTTGGCAATGGTGGGCAGAAACTGGGAGCATTTCTGTAGCCTCAGCCAGAAATCTAATAAGTTTACTTTTGGGGATTTCAGTAAAGCGACAGCACATCTATCACATTGACAAGGTTCTCAACAGCTTAAATGACTTTTTGGAATACACAGTGCATAAGCAGTAAAGAAGATGGAAGGTGACCAGCTGTTTTCTTGTTTTCAGCTTCATCCAAGTGGAGACATTCGGGTATTTCACAAGTTGCAGTACAGTGCAATAATGACAACAGTATAAGATGACAATTATTATTAGAAATAGAGAACAAAATTTAAAATAATAAGTTTGTCAAAATGTCTTTCTAGGGATAGTGGGAGAAATCTAAGATGCTTAAAACAGCAGCTGAGAATGAGCTTCTTTCATGGCAGGTTATTCTAGACTTGCAAAAGATGGAAATCCTTTTTTAGGTAGTCTATTTAGATTTATTTATAAGAAGAAGATTCTAACCATTTACTTGAGGTACTCCTAAAAATACATTCTGCAAACCCATTTAAAAGTAAGTAAACAGCAGTTATCCAGTCTCTTTTAATAGTTAATGCAGTTTGTAATTTAACTAAGTTTCTGGTGCTGAAAAACCTTCCTAATACCTCCTTTCTTCCCAAAGCTAGCTTCACATGCAGGGGTCAAGAGTCAAGCATTTGAAATCTGCTACAAATCTGTCAGAGTGTTAGATGACCCCGGAGTTTTCGTGACAGTCTGCTATTTACTGCACTATAGCAACTTTGTGGTGTGCTGAAACAGAAGGCATCATCCAGCACATGACCACTGAATTGATTTATACCAGTTCATGGTCAGGCCCCGCATGGGCTTTTTTCATTTCTTTGTATTCCATCCTTCCTGAATTTTCACTTTCAGTAAAATGTAAACTGGCTTTTACACTATTTCACTAGACTCTTGCGTAGGTGCATCAGATAGTATAAGGTGAATGGTAAAACTTAAGGCCTTCCATTCACAAGACTCATATCCATAGAGGGGAAAGAACATATTTCAACAGTGAGAAGAAAGAGAAATGTGACAGATAATTCTCTGCCAAGGTATTCTCTCCTATTTCTTGCAAGCTTAATCAAAATCCCACTGAAATAAATCATAACAAGTTATGGACATAAACCATTGTAAGATCCTTTAGAGTATTTTGAGGAGATTTAAAAGAAAACACACAATCAATAAATGATAAAATTGAAAGGAAATAAGGTTTTGTAATCTTACCTTTTGTGCATCAGCCCACAGGAGATTTTCATAGGACCTTTTGAACCAGTTGGCTGTTTTCATTCAAAGTAAGTATGTCCTTAAAATTTTCATAAACATCAGCAGAAAGGAAGTCCGAATGAGTACCCCTTGAAAAGAAAGGCTGCACCACAGAATGACAATTCTCTGTCCTGTTTGGCTACATGCCCACCGGTTACCACAGACAGCCCAAAACCAACAGCACCTTGCCAGAAGCAGCTGAGGGGCAGCTCACTCTGCAAGTTGCCAAGGACCATGCAAGGCAGTCCAGAATGGGACCTTAAGGAAGTAGGAGAGGAATTTACAGCAGAAAAATCACTGCAAACAAGTTTCCTTCGCCTTGCTTCTCTCAAAACAATTTGATTTTGCTATTACTAATGGCTACTCAGAAGCACAAACAGGCTTTTCAAGCCTGGCTCTCAGGGAAGATCACACCCAACGTTGTAAAGATTTCAGTGGGATTCCTCACAGTGAAACACATGAGTAAGTCTTTGTGGGCTGAGGCTGCAATCTAGTAAAACTATGTGTAAATATTTCCTCACATTTAAAGGGTTAGGCTGCAGCGGAGTCCCACTGGTGACCAGCAGGCTGTGAAAGAGCCAGTTCTCAGTGACCTGAAGGCCAAGTTGTGCCACAGTTACGTTCCCACCCTTCTTCATTTGAAAACAATGCTGCAGCATGATGCTTTATCTATTTATTAGGTGTGTACAGGATGTCAGAGATGAGTGTTGGTTACTATTTGTTGTATCCTTTTATTCTGGAAGTCTTAGGCATTTGAAAACACAGGCATAATTTTTTTAGTTTTACACTGATAGAGATTCCTAAATAAAGCAGGCCTCAGGGTAATGATTAACTTCTTGCTAGACATTGTCTTCTCAGTTGCATAGAACTTGACAACTTCCCCAAGAGTGAAGTCAGCCTGGTTTTCTTCCTCTTGAAAAAAAGGACCCTCATTCTATAAATACTTATTTTAACTGATTCTTAGTCTTCTATATCTTCTAAGACATTATTTTGCAATCAATTATGTTAATAAGGGAAAAGCCCCACTGAGACTTACAGTAGAGGTCTTCGCTATAACCAGAGTATTCTTTTTTCTTTTTTCTACAAAGGTGACAGTCTGGTCTGAACTTTGTACTGAAATTGCTGTTTTTGTGAATCAAGAGATAGGTGATACCTGCTTACACGAGCTATAGAAATCAATAGCCCTGATTCTGTACCGGTTATTTGAAAAAGAAAATCAAGATCCCCACATATAAGGCATATGTTATATATAAGGAATACAAATGAAACAAATATCTGAATAAAAAGACAAGAAACTGAAGGCAGAAAAAGCCAATTAATTACTCAACACCTCTGTTATAAGGAGGCAGTTTTGACAGCAGCAAGGTGCAGCATTTCTCTTGCTCCAGCATCTCCAGTGAATAGACTATCATCAGAAACTAGATTTTAGCTGCCAAGTAATTCTAATTCTAATTTGGCCTTGAGGCTATTCCAGGTTTCCTAAGGGACAAATAAAACATCCCTCAGGAAATGTTTTTTCCAGCTCAGGAACAGAAAGGGGTGAAATGTCTGTGCAGAATGAAACCTCTGTTAAGGTCTTTTGTGTGAAGGAGCTCACTTTTCCCTATAAAATGAAACATAAGTTTACTTACACTACCAGAAATCAAACTGACTATCAGGGAGATAGCAGATGGGCTCATGAAATCATTTGAGGAGATTTTTCTGAGCATTTGCTCACTCAGCATATATAAAGGACTCTGCACTGACAAGGCAATAGATTTCTACTTGCTAAGGTTATAGTTTCATTTTGCTGAAGTCACTGGATTTAAAACTGCATGCCAAGAGAATCAGATTAATCATTACCACTGCTGAAGAGGATAAACTCAAAGAGAAAAAATACTGTGAGTACTTCAAAATGACAGATTTCTGAGGAAATCTGATAATCAACAACATATAGCAACAATAATAAGTAATATAATACTAACTTCACCTGAAGCCCAGATACACACTTCTTATTTTACCCCATTTAAGCAGTTATACATTCCCTATTCCCCATGTTGTATTCAATACAGTGCTGGCATTGGCAGCTGGAAGCAGCATGAATTAAGTGAATGCATTTGCCATAGCAACAAGTCACTTAAGTGCAAACTATTAAATTAAGTTTTTGTGACTTGAGTTATTATGACTTGCAAACTTCTCATCTATCACAGAAGGTGAATTTTTCATGAACCAACCTGAAGAATAGAAATGAGAAAATCCTTCCAGCTTCTTCCAAAGTAACAGTCAGGAATGAGTTCAAGTACTAATTAGAGTGGTACTGCTGCATAACAGAAGTCACAATATGATCAAGGCCACTGTCTTTAGAAGTGAGTGGGAAGTGAATAAGAACAAAGAAGGGAGCTTTCAGATGGGCAAATTAAAATTCAGCATTAAAGGGAGGTATGCAGATGAGACTGGGATAGGTGAAGCTGCCAGAGGAAAATCCTGCTTCCTATTGTGCCCCTTATTTTAGAGAGACGAGAAATCAAGCAAAATTAAAGCTGGGGCACATGTTCACTCCATGATCTGGCTGTGCTAGCAGAAGCTGTTGTCTTCGGCTGAACACCTCTCCATTACCACCCATGCTGCAGCTTACTGCCCCTTCTAAACTTCTCCAGTGCTCCTTCTGTGCCCATCAAAGCAAGCTGTGTTACTTTGAGCAGTAACCCTTTACTGGCCTGTCACATTTAAGTCCATGTAGGTAAGAAACTATTCTGCAAGCAGCTCAGCTAACAGCTGGGAGGGAACTATCATGTGTGGTAGAGCCTTCATGTCCTTCTAGCTGACAAGGGTAGAGATGGAGAAGGAGCTGTGTCCACTGTCTGGCTTCCCACAATTAGTAGTGTCTTCTATTTTGCACAATTTCATCTGAAAAAGATTCATAAAGCATCATCCCTGATGGTAGGAAAAACAGTGTTAAGAGCTTTACAAAAGAGAAACCCTTGAGCAAATCTGTGTACCATGGATTTTAAGTTAGGCTGATGTGTGATGTGGCTATAACTGGCAGAAGGAAAAAACCCAACATTGCACCAAATGCAAAATACAGTATTGTTTGGCTAAAACTAGCAGAAAATTGAAGCAGCCCTCTCCCTGAAAATACAATGCTTATTAGCTATATGTGTCAGATACAAGACCAGTAGCTGCTAGCAAATAATAACTAATGAAAGGGAAACAGGAAACGGTAATAAAAGTTTTGGATAAAATCTTACTGCCGAGAGTAGTACATACAGACATTATGGTATGGTGACTCACCACACCATCATGCCAGTGCTTTTGTCCAGTTTCCAGAGCTTCAGCGTATCATTTGGTGTCTAAGAATGGGATATGTCTTCAGTGCTAAGAGATGGCCCTTTCTCAGACAAAAGCTGAGTTGTCTTGGATGGTTCCTGACACACAGCACGTCAGCTTGTGTGACAAAAAGTGCTTTTATGCTGCTTGGTCAGTCATCACCAATACAGATGAAAGACAAGTCACTCTGCTGATCTGTGTGAAATGCTGAGATGTAATTTACAGTGCTCTGCATAACACTGCCTGATGCTCCCAAGCCCCCAGAAAGCAGATTATTGTAGTCATTTGACACATGGTCACAGGGAGGTTAAGTGAATCACCCCCAGCCAAAAAAAGGCAGAGTGATGGTTAGGCTTTGGAAATGTCTGGCTTTGAGTCTAACAAGAGGCACACTTAGATGTATATTATCTTGACAAATGAGCACATTGTTCCCAGGCTGCACTGCAATGTGCTTTAAAAAGTGCAACAGTAATAAAACCACCGTGGAACATCTCTCAGTAGGATATAGTTACAGCCCCAAATAATGTCACCTTCTCTGTAATCCTTTTGGACAACAGTGCCGGTGAAAATATCCCTATCTGATCCCAGTGTGACCTCCATGAGGGCTTGTTGACAGAGGTGGCGATACAATTTAGAGGACAAAATGTGTTCCAGTGGTAAATTTCAGGGTTGTTACTGGCTGCAAGAGGAAGGAGATATCCTCTGCAAAGGATCTCTTGATATTGTCATTATGCTAAACAAATTAAGACCTAAGCTTTGCAACATATAACCAAGCTATGAAGTTGTTTGCAGTGGATAAATTAAAGAACTCAATGATTAATACAGGCTTTACAATAATTTACTCCAGCCTTTTGAGTAGCACAGGTCACTGGACATCCATTAATTAATTTGCTTCAAGCCCAATAGATGTTGCCCAATTAAAGCATGTCTATCAAATAAAAATCCAGTGTTGATTTAATTCTTTTTAGTGATGAGCAATCTTTGATAGATTATTTCAACAGTTAGTATGCACATGGATCACTAATTGAAAGAATTATTTATAGTCTGAATTAGTTTAGCTTAATCGCCCAGCCACTGAATCTCATCATAGCTTTGACAGCTAGATTTGGCATTTCTAAATTGTAATCAAGGGGCCTTTAATCTTTGATCATTCAAATAGGTCAAGCTTTTAGGATGATTAAGCAATCTATAACAAGTTTTGTAGTTTTCATCTATAATTGTTTTTGAATTTTCATTCCTTTGGACACAGTATTCTAGTAGTTGTTTCACCAGCAATGTACAGGAAAATGCTATGAAAATGTTATTTCTATTTTCTAGCACTCTGTTTGCAGACAAGGATTATCAGAATCATCTCCAAATTTCTTTCCATGTTTCTGTTTTCTGAACACTATTGTGGTGGTATGGCTTATGTTCTTTGTGCCTGGAGTTACAGTCTTACGCCCGACTAGGGTAAGTGTGCAGACAATCTCCATGTGATCAAGCTGTCAATCTCATGCTAATTCACTGTGTGCCTGTTCACATGTTCAGTTGGCATTCCTGTTGGACACATTACTAGGTGTTAAGCCTCTTCACCTAAGCACAGTTTTTAACTGAGACACTGTAGCTGAGAACTGATAGATTTTTAAACGATTTTTCATCTGTAATTGGCTTTGTGAGATCTGCTAGCCTGCTGCTGAAAGACAAAACAGTGAACTTAAAATATTATTGAAGGACCTTTGGTCTGACACAATTTGGAGGCTCATGCTCATCTACATGCAAATAGTCAGTAGAAGGTATGTATTTGTAGAGAAAAGAGTCCTTATACATGCACATAGTTTTAAATAAATCGATTGAACTACTCTTTTAAGTACTTGTCAACACTTCTGGACAAGAAAACATGGCTTAACTATTTTATTAAAAAGAAGACCTTAGGTTTAAAAAAGCTTGCTCCTCTAAGATAGCATTAACTGAAATCTCTTTTTTTTCAGGAAATCAGCTCATAGACAGACATTAGAATAATGAAGCCAAAGGAGTCACAGAAACAAATGTAGCATGATGTCACAGAACCCTATGAAAACAGCTGGGCTGTGATGATGTATCAACAGCTAGGGAGGGCAGAAAAATGTCAGGCAGACTGCTAGTCCAAATATAAGTGTTGCCCAGAAGACTCTAGGCAGTAGGAATGCAGGGACATTTAGACAGAAGTAACAACTAAATTTACAGAAGGCAATGTAAATAACCAGGTGAGTCATAAAGGTCTTCAGCTTACCAACAACAGGCTACCATCACTAGACTCCCATGGACAGTTAATGATCTACAGTGCAGCAGCCACTCAACAAAAAACATTCATCCTGGAATAAACCAGCTTTAGCTGTAGCTGAAGAGTAATTACTCAACAGAAAGGACAGCTAACCTGCTACTGTGAACGCATATTATATTAACGTGCACCATTGCACTGTTGGTAGCTGCTTGCCAAGGAAGAAGGCATTGGGAGGATGCTTGTGTGTGCATGGGGAGGGCACTGACAACAATAAGTGTCATCAGGCTTGTCTAATAACAACTTCTGTCACATCTACTCCTTTCTTCCATTTTGCAATACCCCCAGGCCCAGTTCTCAAATTCCTCTCGCCTCTCTTCAGTGTCCACCTCCCCTCTCTCCTGCTACTGCAAAGTAACACATCCCTAACATCTTTTCCCTAACACAACAGTCCCCACTTCTTACTTTCCCTGTGCCCTATCCCCAATCCTCTGCTGCCAAACTAGCAACCTTTTATCCTACAAAGCCCATTATCCAAAGCCATGTGAGTGCTTCTGGGTGTCCTTCTCCCAGAATCTCCATGCCATAATCTTTTAATCCTTCTTCTTGGTATTTCTTTCCTACATTTTCACCTGCTCACACTTAACAGGTCGGGTTGCATAAAACTAGCTTAAAAGATGGAAAGAAAATGGCTTAAAGATTGACTTCTCAGAGCAGGCTATGACAGCTCCGTTGTTAGCATGTTTGCTTTCCTGCTGACAGGATAACAGCTTGAGATGGTCTGAAGGGAATCTTTTGCAGCTAAATCTTAAATCTTCCAAAATTAATGCTTAAAAGAACGTCTTCTTTACAGGAAGAACAAAATTTAAGCTAGACAATAAGTGAGGCCTTACTTGTACTTTTTATTTAGCATTTCTCAACAGCTGAGTGATGTTTCTCCAGGGGCTGACAGCCCTGAAGGAACAAATGGCTTGATCTTCTATCTGCTTTTAGTCCAGATCTCTTGCCAGATGCACAACAGGATGGGAAAAGAGATCATAAGCTAATTCAGCAGAAATGTACTAAATCTGGGAAGAAATATGGAACTGAGCCTATACAAGTCCATAGCCATAAAAATGTTTATGTGCCCTGTTTCATGAGCTCCTGTGCGATCATTAAACACCATCTGAGGACTGTGAAGGCTGTGCCACAGATGATTTACATCATACTTTTCACAGCTGCCTGAAGTAGAGGACAGAAAATATGCCCTGTAAAATCCAAGGACATTTTGCATTGGAGAATATTAAAAATATGAATATGTCTGTGTGTGAAGAGCAGTGTCAATGTTTGAGGAGAGAATGGATGAGAGGACAGAGGTAGTGAGCAGAGCCCAGATAATGTGGTAAAGTAATCAGACTGTCAGACAAATGTTTAATGTGCAGTTTTGAACATCTTCTCTGTTCAGTACATTACAAGCCTCTGCAGGGGAGGAAGTGGGGAAAAAAGGAAACAAAACTGATTCTGGAAAAAAACCCCTAAAAGTTATTTTAGGCACAATAAATCAAATATCAGTTCTAAACATGTGAACGACATTTATTGTGGACTACCTTGTTGCAGGGATTTGTGGTATTTAATGTTTCTGTTTCTAGGGGGAAATAAACATTATAGAAAAACATCAGAAATACAAAAAGAAGAGTAAGGATTTCATTTTTGAGTTTGGAAAGAGTTTCTATATATAAAACTTGTTCGTTCGTATTAAACCCGACAGCTGGTAGAAAACAAGTGCAACATTACTTTTAAACAGAGATTTCACACCCTTGGCAGTGTTGCACTTTGATGCCTTATGATTCAATCTTGCTTTCATATTATGGTTAAAAATAGAGATTATGTTCATTGATATATCTTAAAGGATCTTTGATTTTCACTTTCTTTGTTGTGATTTAGTAAATGTGCAAACTAAGATAATATTAGAAAATATTTGAAGATTGAAGGTCTGCTTAGACTCTGGGAAAGCATTGTTTGCCAGCCACTTGTTTTTCTACCATAGGTTAACCTAATACCACTCAGCTGTTTTGCTCCTTCTCTGTGTTACTTCATCTTAATAAGTATATTCTCAATTAAGCATTGATGAAGCACAAGAGGTTTGCTTTAATAAGATGACATAGTTTGTCTCAGGCAAATGAAAAATGGTATCATTTCTTCTCAACATTTCAGCATTTTTCTCTCATGTATGTATGCATTTATCAAGTGGCATTATGGAACTTTCCTTAAGTTAAACCGTGGGTGTACACCTAGCATGTGGAAAAACAAGTAGACATGTGCTTGTGATTTCTCTCATTTGAATGCATGCTTCAGGCAACTTATGTATAAAATAGAACAAAGTGCAGCTTGAATACATGCTTTATTTAGGAAAGATTGCTTGGAGGAAAAAAGTCACAGATGCTCACAGGTTGGCTCTGTCTTTAGACAGTAGGTAAGTGGAGAAGAAAAGGGGCATGATCCTGGAGGTCTTCAGAAAGGAATTGGCTCTTGGAGATAAGAGATGGTAGAAAGGGCATTCACAGTGCTTAACTCAGTCTGATGAATCTTATTTCCCCAATTTCCCTTTCTAGTAAGTGGAGAGAAAGTATCTCCTCTAGGGAGTGCTTCTTAGCAGCTAAGCTCTGTGTGACCTGGGACCCAAGAGACATCAGGACCATCATCACCATCTTCTAGGACCATACCTCTGGTTGTTGAAAATGTGGGCTCAGCAGTAAGATGCTGTTGCAGTCAGCATAGGTCAGCTCCACACAAGGCAGCAAGTAATGCTGGCTGAAGGTCAAGGGTACATGCATCCCTGTGAAGGACAAGCACACTTTTGGGAGTGATTTGGCTCCTTGGCAATTGCAGAGTGATGCTGCTCAAGATCTGAGGCAGTATCAGTGGGGCTTTGAAGACAAGGCCAGGAATCCATGTGTACCTGTGAAAGCTTAAGAGCCAGTCCTCTGCCTTGTGTCTTTTACTGTTAAGGCAGCTGAGGACCCTGAATTGTTTCTCTCTAGGTTATAAGCCCAGTATTTCCTCCTGTCCCTCAGAAACCGTTCAAGGAGTGCTGAGATAGTAAATGTAGTATTGGCAGGAAGGTACAACACAGGTCACAAAATAGCTGGCACATCTGTTTGCACAGGAAACATGCTGGCCAGTACTTTGGCTGAGTTCTGGCAGCCAGGCCATTGCATGAGGAGTACAATAGTATTTGCAGAGAGGAGAACCTTCTACTTACATCCCCATCTCTCTACAGTGTTGCCTACTCAAGAAGAGAAATCATGGCAGCTGTTATCTTCTGCTTTTCCCTCGGGTGTTTTCAGTAGCCCTGAGACCCACTGTCAGAGTCTGATTAGAATAATTGCTCAAACATTGTGGCAACACCAGTTCATCCAGTCACAGAAGATGGTGCATTCAGTATAAGGTGAATTGCGATTTACATATAACCAACAAACTAAAGATCCACAGCCCAGGCCGGCTGGCTGGTACAGGAGGTGGGGGATGAGCTGGAGGGCACATAGCTCCCCCTTCTGATATGCCCAGCATGGCACAAAGGGAAAAGCTGAGACCCTTCAACATGGCCTGAGACTTGTTGATCTTTCGCAATCACCCCTTCCCCCTAGACTTATCTCTCTTTCACAATAACACCTCCACAAAAGACCAAAAATTACGCAAGTGGGCAACCCAGAGGTTCATAAAGGCTCACCTTGTGCAAACACTGGCGACACCCACCCACCATCCTGAGGCCTACTCTGCCCACCAGTCTCACTACATGAACTGAACAAGACACTGGAGGACGCCGCACATCACTGGACCCAAGACTGCGAACTCCATGACACATAAAGCGGAGCCATAAGGATGGTGAAGTCTTGCTCTCTCTTTCCTTTCTTTCCCATACTTCTACTTTTTTTGCTTTTCTTTTTATAAATAACAGACTTACATAAGATTTACAGCCCCGCATATGCCACAAACTTTTTATGTTTACCATCTGAACCTACAATAACATAAATCCTTCTGCCACCAAAACATATACCATTTGGGCCAAGCTGCAAAATAAAAGCCTTTTGTTTGTGGACCTTAAGTACTGTGTGTGCTGTTTTCCGACCAAGGGGATCCACGAACTTGAGTCACTTCTCCCCCCAACTCATACCTCTCGGCGGGATGTGACACCCACACCAGACAATGATTCACATGTCTGCTATTAGGCGCTGTCAACCCATCTTCATGAATGACCATCCTTAGGTCTGACAGTGCATTTCTGACCCTCAGGTGCAGAATATTCTCCAATTACTTTGCTCATCTCCCCACAAATTATCTGGCATCACATCAGGGGAATAGATGGCATTTCACACACATGTTGTAGGGTATAGAGCAACCCCTGTGACAAGATGGAAGCAGTTTGGGCAGATTTATGACAGCACAGGCAAGGTTGGGGAAGAGAGAAAGGTCTGTCTCACCACCCTCTCTCAGATCTTTGGGATTTTAGCCCTTTTCTGGAACAGGTGATTAACCACCTGCTACACTGGGACCATTTGAGAGACAGAATGAAAACTAACGTCTCTTGCATCAGGCACTCCAGATAGCTGCGGACCCATGGAGGCAGCCCACAGTGACTGAGCATCTCCAGTAGCCCACCATGCTTGTTCAGTGTGCCTGGGGGCATACCAGGACATGTCAGCTGCAAAGATAATGGAGCTGGAACTTCATCAACTGCCTTGAATTCTACATCTACTTGCCAGAGACAGTTTGAAGCAGCAGGAGGTTCTTAATCTACTCAGATCAGGCAATTAGAGACAGAACAAGGAAGGAGCACAGCATTGTATTAATAACACTGATATAGGAGGTACAAATTAGCTCATTACCTCACTTTCTCTATCAACACTCCTTTTTGCCATCAGATGAATCTGCAGACTGCTGTGGGGCTGTACAGGTTGTTAGTGCTGATCCTGGAGCACCACCAGCTCCCTCAGGCTCATTGGATCCATAGCCAATACATCATCCTGCACGGTGCTCTCCTGCAAGCATGGTGTCTACATGATCTGCCTGGCACAGGACCTGCCAAAGGATGAGCACAGCCTGATTCACATACATAGCTGCTGTGTTGAAGAAGAGCATGACTCACGAGACTGCACTGAGACAGCAGTGCAAAGATCAATAACTCCTTAGGTAGCTCACTTGAATGCTCTTACTTTGTTCAGTAAATTAAATATTTTTGTTTGGCTGGAGTCCCCTCAGGGATTTCTGAGGCCTTTGCTATGTCATTTTTGCCCCTCCTTGGCCTGGAGCAGTGAAGAGGGTAGGCACCCTCTTGTGAATGAGGACACAGGGTCCAGGATCCAGTGTACAGCCCGAGTATCTCTCTGGGGAAGGGAGCAATGGAAATGGATATCCACCAAGGCTCCATTCTGCAGAGCTTTGGCCCTGTGGCTGTCAGTGCCCCAGGAGATCTTAACTTACCAAGCAGGAGCTTAGCTACATGGGACATGGAGACAGGGCGACAGCACATATGGATGTCTTCACAGTGCTGACATTTGTGCCCCACAGTGGAACAGGGTCCAACGTCGGCAAAGTGTGCCTCAACGGCCTGTCAGCATGTCTCTCATCAGCTGGCTTTGCGATGTCACCATATGGAAGCAGAATAAAACCTGAAGCTTTTGAATTGAGGCTCCACTGGGAAGGAAGCAGATCCAGTGAACAATTGTGTTTTTTTCACATTTCAGTTTACTTTCTTTTATTAAAATAAGATAGCACGCACAAAAAATACTGCAGTGGCCTCAAATAAAGCAAATCAGTTTCTTTAGAAATTAAGGTCTGCAAAAATCCAATAGTCTAACTCATCTTACATTCACAGACCAAACTCATCCATGGACGCATCTCGCAACTATTCCAGAGGTTCCTCTAATGAAGTAAAATGGGAGGTAGCACCCAGCTGCTGGAGACAGTGTTCCTGGGGGGTCGCAGGGGCTGTGCTCCCCAGGGTAGGGATGACCAGGCTGGGTCACAGGATGCAGATTTGGTTACCGGGTTCTTCCTCCACCCTGTGGCTGCCTTTGGCCTTACAGACTCTTCTCGAGCAGCCAGGGACTCGCTGCAGGGTGTTCACCTGTTTCCACAAGCTGTAGGGCTGGAACCCGCTTAATATGTTCCATCTGGGGCCAGAGGTGGAGGGTGCAGGGACATGTCAGGGAATGCGCTTGGGGTCTGCTCCTCAACTTTAATACCTAAGTCCACATCTGGTTTGAGGCAGCTGTGAGGGATGAAGTTTTGCCTGGTGGTTGGTTGCAAGGCCAGAAAATGGGACAGGGTCTTTGGAGCCCTAGATGGCCACGGAGACAAGCAGCCTTGGTGTTCACAAGTGTAACGCAGCGTTACCTGGGAGAGTCTGATTAGATTCCTGTACAAGAACTCTACAACTCCTTGCTGTAGTTCCTGAGGTGTCAATTTTACAACTTTACATTGTCAGAGAGAAGCCCATAAGAAATATGATGAAAAAAGTGTAATAGTTGCCCTACTGTTCTTATCCACTAATGGGTTAAATGAATGATTTATAAGCTGTACTCAGACAAATAAGGCCAAGCACAAGGCAGGAGTGAGTGCTACAATAAAAGCTTCATAATCAAAACTTCCAAAAGCTTCATAGCGGCAGTGCTGTGGTTACCCTGTAAAAGTAAACATGTAAGATTGAAACTTGTATGAGTCTCAGGGCTCAGAAATTCATTGCTCAGAAAGGTTTTGGGTGCTGCTTCCAACAAGCATTTTGACTACAAAAGACATTTCTTGCTGGATCTCACTTGCTAAAGATTAAGACGTTTTCAGAGTGTCATTATAATATATCACAGCAACAGAGGTTAGAGGGTAAACAGATGTAATGAGATGTCTTCTGGATGGGAACTGGGCCGTGGCTGAGAGGACCAGAATTTATGGCATTATGACCCTTTTCGTACAACTCTTGATGGGATTTGCCACTTTTTGGCAAACTCTCCCTGCCCTAAATTCTCATTGTAGAAAGGGTGTGTGGCTGTGACTTCGGAGCTGCAGGTCCCCAGCGGAGAGGACCTGGGAAGAAGCCTGTGCTGCACCCACCAGCGGATTCCCGCCAGCCCTGGCACCCACAGTCGTGGCAGCTCGGACTCGGTGTCACTTTTTGCAGGGTTCACCTTTGCTCACAGTTTTCACTATTTCTTTTTTTTTTTTAATTTGAAATTACGAAAACCTGCAACGCTTTTCTGCCGCGCTCCCGCGGGGGGAACAGCGCTGCCTCGGGCCCCTCCGCCCGGACAGCGCCTGCGCCCGGGCCCGAGCGGCCGCCGCGCCTTGCTCCTTTACCGCCACCTGGCGGGAGAGGCGGGAGGTGCGGGACGGGCTGTCCCCGGGCGGGGCGGGGACGGGCGGTACCGCGGGCGGTACCACGGGCAGTACCAAGGGAGGTACCGCGGGCGGGGCGCGCTCTAGCACGGGGGTGCAGGCAGGGGCTGTGTCCCAGTGGCAGGCTGTCCCCCCAGGCCGCAGCCGCGGCGGGGTTGTTTCTGCGGCGGAGTTGTCTGTTCTGTGCGGCGGAGCTGACTGTCTGTCCGTCTGTCTGTCTGTGCGGCGGGCTGCGGCCGGCGCTGCGGGCAGGCTGGCAGGGAAGGGCACAGCCCACTGGAACTCGGCAGGAGCTGTCCGCCTGTTTCCCTGTCTCGGTTGCATTTCCAGGCCACCAACAAATTAACGACGGTCTTATCAGAGGGTCTTAAACTATTTGGTTTAAAGCTCAGCGATCCTAAAGCTTCCACAAAAGTTTTCCACAGCGGCTGCTTGTCCATGTGCAAAGGGGTAGAGGGGATTGGTGGTGTCCGGAGTTGACACTCTTCTCTGCGTCTTTGAACGTGAGTTTTGGCGTGTTACAATGAAAGACAATGCGACGGTCTCCCCCGAAGCAGTAAAATTATTTATTACCTGTTTTGAAATGACAACATGTGGTGAAGTTGGGATATACTAGTGGTACACAGACTCCCAGCATAGAATCATAGAATCAAAGAATCATTTCAGTTGGAAGAGATCCGCAGGATCCATGCTACATGCTCCATGCTACAACCTCCTTTCAGGTAGTTGTAGACAGCGATAAAGTTTCCCCTCAGCCTCCTTTTCTCAGGCTGAACAGCCCCAGTTCCCTCAGCCACTCCTCATCACACTTGTGCTCCAGACCCCTCACCAGCTTCATCACCCTCCTCTGCACTCTCTAGTACTTCATTGTCCTTCTTATGATGAGGGGCCCAAAACTGAACACAGTTTCACAGGTTCACAATCATCTTTCACAGCGCTGCTGGCTCACTTTTGGTGCCTAAGTCAAAGCTCCAGACCATGGTACTTTCAGCTGCAGCACCGTTTGTCTCTCCACTTGTGTCACCCATCTCCTCCCAGTGCTTCCCCTGAGCCCACCTGGGGCCAGGCTGCTGCTGCCCAGAACCCCTGCTCTCCGCCAGTACCCCAAAACAGTGGTGTGGCTGTGGCTGCTTTCTCCTGCCCTATGTCACCAAGAACGCAGTGCTGGGAAGGATGCATGAATGTTATTTTCTGGAAAATTAGGCTCAGATCAGCACACTGCCATGCATACACATCTTTAGAAAGAGCCTATGGAAAAGGGACACAGCTCCTCACCTGCAGAATGACTCCCCAGAGTAAATGGTAGCTGTGGCACTGTTTCTTTGCATCACTTCAACAATTTTCAAGAGCTATTAACAAATCTGTTCTCCCATTTAAACTTAACTCAGTGATGAAAATCATTCAGGAATAGAAGATGCGGTGAGAGCTTGCTTTGCAAATAGCTATGGTAATTCCACTTGGGAAGGTATAGCAGGGAGAAGGCTGATGTTGGAAATACATGACACAAACCTGCAGAATTTAAGTTCTCCTACTTTTTCAATTAAAACATAAGCTTTTAAATCAAAGTTACTGAAACATCTTTAGTGCTTATTTGTTGGGAGAACGGAAGTGAGATCTGAAGCTCCCAAGAAGTCCTTAAAATCTTGTCATTTATCCCACATGTCTAAGGCTACAGCATGCACAAAGAGTGTATGTCATTTTTGTGGACTTTGCTCTGATGAATATAATGGCCCCATCTCTCGTTTGTGTTAATGCCATATTAGTGTCAGGGGGTCATAAAGTGAATTCTGTTTCTTATCAAGGTTTAGGAGCGTAGAAAATAGAAAAGCAATCAGGGACAGGCACAGGGTAATTGTCTCAATTTTCTGAAGAAAAACATAAAATGGAGGAGAAGAAAAAGGTGGATTTGCTGAATTCTGATCATTATGCTGTAAAGAAGTACAATGCTGTATTCACTCAGAGCGTTTAAGGATAGATGATATCACTAAAGCATGTAATCTAACCTCCTGCACATCAGAACTCTTCAACATTCACACAGTTCTTCCTTTATCAGGCTTTATCACTTGAGTTTGACTAATGCTTATTTTCAGAAAGTCAGTTATTGTGCTTTTGAAGGCCAAAAGAAATGAAGAATTTGCTGCTTTTATTAGCAGCTTGTTCCAGTGACTAATCTCAGTCTTAAAATGCATGCCTTTTCCACAATTTGAAGCAGTCTAGCTTCCCTTTTGGTGTTGCCTGTTACACTTTTCCTTGCTAGATTAAGAAGCTTATTAATTTCCAGTATTTCCTCCCTTGGAAAATACTGATATATTAGAATCAGATGACATGCTATTTTTTTGAGTTTGGGGGAGTGTGACTCGGGTGTGATTTTTTTTTATAAACTATACAGATTAAATTATTTTGACACTCACCTGTGAGGCATTTTATGAAATTTAATGTAACTTGCATGACTCTTTAAATTTGCCAGTGTCTTTTAAAGGCTCTGTATGGACTATGAGTAGTTCTTCAAAAATATCAAGGAAGTTTTCTCCCCATATGAAGCTAATAGGGTTTTCCCTCCCCAGTATTCAGAAATATTTCCCAAATGCTTATGCCACACATCCTGACACAATCCTTACAAATAAATGGCAATTTGCTCTCTAGAGCAAAACCTGAGTGACCATGTACTTTTGTGAGATCTGATATACCTGTCTTGACTCATGTTTGACAAATATACTGCTGACCCTCCCTGGCATACTATGACTGATTATCCATTATTGAAATTAAATTTTGTCAGCAATATTTTGTAGTGGGTTTGATCTGTTGATTTTTTTTAAGCATTAACAAGACCAGTGTATTATTAATACCTACAACTCTGAGTGGGGTATTTTTGTAATTTGAATCAAAAATAAAAACAAAAACAAAAAAAAAAAAGAGAAAAAAGTATTCTTGATTCTTTTATTTATTCATTTATGCCTCTTTGCTTCTCTTCTATGTTGTAATGTGTCTCCTGGCCACTAATTAAAATTATTGAAGTTCTTTTGTGTTCAGACAGGAACCTTGCTTAATTTCATTATGTATTTTCTTCCTTGCTCTAATATAAATCCCTGTGGTTACTTGTAACTTCTCACACTTACATATTATGTGGCAGCACTGGCAGTGGGAAAATGGAGGGATGGCTCTAAGGAACCCTCCATGCCCCAGTTGGGAGGTTTCTTATCTCACTTTCCACCAGCTGTTTTGGCCTAAGGAGAAGCTGTATTAAATCTGTTCTTCATTGGATAAGGGTCAGATTTTTTTCCCCCTATAAGCACCCTATAAGTGCAGAGTACTTTAAATCTCCCATCCCCTCTATCCCCAGCTAAAACCCATTCTGGGTGTTTAAAAGGACTAGATCCTTCCAGCATTTTTGCTGGCCTCCATGTGAGATAGTCTCTTAAGTGGGCTGAGACACAGCTGAGTACTGACCTGCTGTTTTTTCAGAGGCATTGGCTAGGAGTTGCTGAATGTTTACGTTGAGTAGCCCTGGTGTAAGTTTAGGTAGGGAAGAGAAGGTCCTTCCCCATCCCAGCAGCCAGCCTTGGCCCCCTTCATCACCTCTTCCACATGGATTTGTGCGTTTCCTGGACTGTACCCTTCCTACTCCCTGGCTCTTCTGCTCCTCTCCTCTGGTCTTGCTCCCCTCCTTCCTCAGTATGAACCAGATTTCTTCCTCGATACATTTTGCATCCTGGGCACTAGATGGGAAAGCACAAAGATGCCCCAAAGGACTTCCTGGCTTCCACGTAGCAAAAGCTTCTCAGCTCCTTCCCAGTCTCTTCAAAGTAGAGGGAAAACCTTGGTCTCCCATCCTGTCCCATACTGGGCTCTACAGCATTGCTTTGCTCTGGAGCTCCCCAAATCCAGCCGGCTTGAGCTTCCCATGTTCAAATGGTTTCTGTTTAATTTTCCACATATAACTTATGCAGGGCCAAGGTTTACTCCAGACAGACCATGGAGTTCCTCAGTGCTACGGCACTGGTGTAATGATTCTCTTATTTTTAAAAATAAAACAAAATACCTTTTCTTCCTAGTCCTACTTACAGAAATCAATTCTTTTGCCTAAAAATGTCCTGCCAGATAATTTCAACAGATGCTGACAACTGGTATGGAAAATTTGAGACTGAATTGCATTAACAATAAGCACTTGTGTAAAGGGAATTTATCATCTACACACAAGTGTGCACGTGTGTGTGTATTTATGCTCTCAGATGTAAGCCTGATGTGCGTAGTTATTATAGTAGATGAAGCTGAAGGGAGGAAATGAAATTCAAATTAAAGCAAAGTGCTTTGAATAGCACAAGCAGGGTGCAAGGAAACATTTGCAAAAGCATATGACGACCTGAAATCCCCAAATCTCTCTGAAAAAGAGTGAAATCCACATTATTAAAGAAAATTCCTGGATTTGATGCTTTGTATTGCACCAACTGGTGATATATTGTTTTGATGATTCTTTTTTTTTTTTGTGCAAGGTCTGTGTGGTCTACAGGAACACATAAATTCCTTTATTACAGCAACATACATTGATGGTCCAGATGTACCAATGCAGTCCCAAATGTAGCTTCCTTCCCAACTCATTTTATAGGAGTTGTAGCTCCCATTGTAGCTCCAGTTGCTTCCAGTGACATGGTGCAATGTATCTTCTTGTCAGGCAATGGATGCTCAGCCTCAGAGGTCATGAAGACCTGAATTTTCTCCTCTGCACCAGTGCAACAGGCTGACAACATCTGGAACAAAACCCCTGTGGCGAAGGGACAAAGCTGAGGCCAAAGTATTCTTGACTGTGTAGAAGCAGACACTGAAAAAAGATTCAGTGACTCCACAGTCTGATCACAGTTTTCCTTTGAGGAAGCATTTCCAGCCTCATCGACACAGACATACTTCAGTGCACATTATTCCCAAATACGTCTGTTTGCTGTGATGGAGAGCTGTGACTGCAGAAAGAGAAACGTGCTGTTGTGAACAAAATCTGTTCAGCTGTTTGCTATCACTTTCAGGGGCAATGTGCTCAGACACAGCAATGGGTGGCAGTGTCAACTGCTGAAATGCCGAGTGCTGTGTTCAGAAGCGCTGGCTGAGCCCGCTGGGCAGAGCAGCTGCGCTGTGCCCGTGCCAGGCAGCCCAGCTGTGCTCAGGGCACGGGCTGCAGCAGCTCGGCCGCTCGCCGCCTGCCTCCGGAGTGACACCCAGAAGGGCAGGCGGGAAAGGAGACGCGATGTGTTCCTGCCATTCCTCATGCTTTCCAGACTAGCCAAATGAGACCGCTGAGTGCTTCTTCCCTCCCGTTTGACGTAGCCAAAAAGAACTGAGGAATTTTGTACCTCCCCACACTGTCCCTCCACACAGCATTCAAAGGCATCCTTCAATCTCCCTGCTTCTGTGTTTCCTTCTTTACCAAAAAGGACAGGAGAACCACATTCATACTGGTTTATTATATGGATTACACTAGCCCATTTAGCTAAATGTAAGAAACAGTGAGATTCCTTCCAAAATACAGTATAATGAAGCAAGAAGGGTCAAAGGAGGTTTGCTTTTAACCAGAGCTGCACAGGGGGGAGAACTCCCAGGACCCTGGTAGTGTCTGTTTGTCCAGAGCAAAAGGAAATAACAGCTGTACCTTTTGAGAGCTTCAGAAAGGGGGGCAGACTAGCAGAAGGAGCACAGTGGTGTGAAGCGGGGTTAAAGGACTGTCAGCCCCTCTTACGCTTTCTGAAATCCAGATTTCCCTGGGGAA
Organism: Nesoenas mayeri; assembly: GCF_963082525.1. Classification (NCBI taxonomy): domain Eukaryota; kingdom Metazoa; phylum Chordata; class Aves; order Columbiformes; family Columbidae; genus Nesoenas; species Nesoenas mayeri. Next base: position 22,156,799 of record NC_137544.1, on the reverse strand, counting down.
GTATAAGTTAATGCGAGGAGAATTACAGCAAGTTAGATCCTATTTTGATTATAATAATCTTTCATTTTTAGCTACTGGAAATAAGCTTGTGACTGAAAAGCAGCTATTGTTCCCTTCTATCCATCTCTGACATCTCCCACTCACTTCTCCAAGAACAATTTCCCCCATATATTTTACCCTGAAAGTTACACCCTTTCATGAGTTGACTCAGAGTTACCACTCATCTTGTCCCTGAACTCACCTAACCTTTCTTGACAGGTGGAAATACAACAGCAGCTTCACCAGAAGCCTTTAATCTTTCTTCAAGAAAGTCAATGGTCCCAATGTAGCATCTGACACTAGATAATATGACAGATTATCACAGAAGATATTTACAGATTTTTCTTTTGTGACAATAAAGACAAATACTAAGCAGCTCACAGGCCAGCTATCCTGTCTGCTTTCCAGAAGAGAAAGTTTGGTCCCAGAAGGAAGCCAAGGAAGGTCACAGTCTGTTAGGTCTCACAAGGTAAATGCCATTGAAGTGAAACACATCACAGGTGGTAAATATGCCCCAGAGGCTCCCTACAGCAGGTCTTTCAAGTGGCCACGAAGTGCTGCTGTCTGCTCCTCAGGTCCTTCTCTGTACAAACCCATCCTGTTGTTCTATCACCTTGTTTTCTTCCAATTAAAGGGAGAACTTTGTAACCCCTGACTTACAACAGCATTTTGATTACATTCATTTTACTTTGATATCTGGAGACAAGCAAGCTGGGAAATGCCACACAGAGGGAACCTCCCCTCCACAGGTACAGTCACAGCTGGTACACATGTGGCTGTAAATGACCCTTCTGACTGAAGGGACAGAGATTCACATTTATCTCCAGGTATTAGGCTTTTTTCTTCCTTGGTTACTACATTCAGAATGTAAAATCTGATAGAATATTACAGCTTCTTTCTAATTATTAGAAATGAGGATGCTGTTGTAAATTTTGTTTATTCCATGTCACATTAAATAAGTCAATTGAGAAAATGTATTTTGCAAATATTATCTTGGGAGAATGGAGTGAACCCGAGTGGAGGAATGAAAGACCTTGAATTTATTATATAGCAGCATGTCTCAAAACAACTCAACTGCCTGTCCTAATTCAGGCTGGAAGGTGTCAAAATGCATGAGTTAGCATATCTTATGCACAGACTGTTTGCTTTCTGGCACAGTAGGCTTGTGTATATTCGATTCAGGATCTGGAGATACATAGTGTGAATGCTTTTTCACCCTGAAGCAGAATTATGGTAAAATCCTGTTTCAAATAATCTACAATAATCTTATATTGTTAATGGGCAAAGAATAAAGAATATAGCATTTATGTTTAGTTTGGTCTATAGGTTTTCCCTTTCCTTAGCCCTATTCTCCTCATCATTCTTTTGAGCTTCATCTTTCCATGACTTAGACAAGCAAGTGGTTTTGTCCTGAGATACAGATGTACACAAACAAAATATAAATTTTTGCCATTTAAAAAAGTAAATTTATATAAAATTTACATTTGATCATCTTTGATTTCTGTATGGATAAATATACACGTATATATGATATGTATACATATGTGTATATATATACATACACACATATGAAGCCACATAAACTTATACAAATATATACATATTAACATTAATGAGATTCTAAATACCAGCTTTTTTCCCAAGATGTCAATGTTTCATAAATTTATAAATATTTTACAAAATTTACTTTGACATATTCAAACCCCAAAGCGTAACATTCATCTGCTTCCCTTACTGTTCACTCATGATTTATTTCCTATCTGGCAAAACTGATTTATCACCTCTATTATGATTTGGTTTATGTCACTTTTTAATACTTAGAATCCTTGATTTTTACCAAAGCTAATTTCATTTTTAAATTTGTCAGAAGCAGTCTATTATCATATACTCCTCAAGGATCTGCATTTAAATTGATTTGTCATTATTTTCCATTCCATTGACCTGAGCCCTGTCCTCCTCAAATATTTCATTGCCAAGCTCTGCAGTGAGTATGATGAGGTTCAGTTGCAAGGAGGCAATCCAAGCATGGCAAAGATGGGTGCACAGCCCTTCTGATGAGCAAGACCCTCTGTGGTTTTGTGCATTGTCTAACTAGATCACACCCATACAGATGAGCTTGTGTGGGTCATGAAGAACACAATAACCACACAACAGCCACAAGGACGTCCTGGGGATTTTGGCTGAGCGTTAATCGTATGCCTGGTGAGGATCTGAGATTCCATTCAGTAGTAAAGGATGAGCTGATGTTACTTCTCATGTAGAGTGGAAACTTTCTTTTGATTTTTCCCTTAATTGCAACAACTCAAAAAGTCCATTGCCTGCTGATAATAAAAAGGGATATGAACATGGTACTGACGAAAGAAAATTGCTGACTCAGCCACTATGACCAATTTTCTACAATTCCTGTATTTAGTATTCAGGCATTTTATTCAAGAACGGCCTAGCTTCATTTCTTTGTGATCTGACAGAGAAGAAGTAGAAGATCCAGCGGAGATCCAGCCATGACCCTGAGCACTCACCTTCCTGAGTGCTGAGGCCAGCACACGTGAGCAATGCTGGGGACCAGCGGTGGCCACGGTCCAGGCCAACCTCTGCATCCACCCACCTGGTCATCTTCTCCTCTGGGAAGAGCTGGGGAACAGCTCTCTGAGCAGCACTTGCAGCTTTGGCAGGTGAATTCTCCTTTTACACTTGCAAAAGGCCAGTTGCTTGCAAACAGGATTGTGTGCCAAGCACAAGGAGGGGACCAGTGATCTGGGCACATCCCTCTGAGAGCACACATGCAGCCCGGCTGCTGGCTGGTGGTTCCTGTGGCTTTCCAGGGGATTCTGACATGGATCACATCCGGAAGGCTGTGTAGGGTTTGCTTGCTACCTTGTATTACTGACTACTTGAGCTAATATTTTTTTTCTCAGTATTCACTACCCTTATCCAAACAAACAAAAAAAGCTAGACTTTTATGCTAATTCTGATAATAAACTCCTTCCAGGGAATGGAGAAACAATTGCATTAACATTTTCTAACAACCTTTTTGTGTCTAAACAAGTCAGTCTTTTCTTAATCCACTTTCTGAACTCTGTTCACTTAGGTCATGCTTCCTACATCTCTTACAATCCTTGTTACTTTCTTCTGAATTCTCTCCACATGCTTCTAAGTTGCTCCAAAACAGGATTTAATACTCTAACCAGAATGTTACCAGTAGTGAACAGAGTGAAGCACAAACCTCTGCATACCATACAGGAGACGTCCCTACATCCCCAGGATCTGGCTTGCTGCTTTCTTGGTGCCATGACTGAGCCCTCAGTCATTCAGCGTCACTTTTAGATATTCTGAAATGCTTCTGCTTATCTCACTCATTAACATTTTGTGTCTGAGCGTTTGCCTGGAATTCAGGGGGAATTTCTGCCATCTCAGAGAGGACTTCGATGGAAGTGGCCAAGTTGAAGATAGCAAGATTCAGAGTGTCTGTATCGCAGCATTGCCCAAACATGACACTCTGGTTCCTAAAGGTAGGCAACCAAGCGAAAAAAAAAACCATCCTGCCCTCTGCCCCAGCCCTGCTGTGGTTCAAACATAGGACAGAGATCACCACACAAGTCCTGAAAGGGGCTCAGGCTGTTAGAAGTCCTTAGCCACTTGACATAGAGCGGAGTGAAGTGGCCATGGAGATGGCTGCTGAGCAGCCTGGGTGCAGGACGAGCCATGCTTCAGGTACCCAAGTTTGATTTCTGCTGAGCTGAAAACTTCTTCCTTCTATGGGTAATTTGTTTTAGCTTGGCTTGCAATGTCAAGTCCAATAATGTGTGTGCACCACGATTTAAGATTGTGTATACATGAATGATTACACAGCACGATAATTTGTTAAGCCACACTAATTTAATGATATGCTAATACATTCACTATTAGATTTGCCCTTTCCTTAAGAGCATGTGATTTAGCTTGTGTTGATTTAGCATCAGGTTGACTCTCGTTTAGTTTGTGATCCGCCATAGCCCACATCTTCTTTCTACTTTTTCTCAAATGGATATTCTGTCACATCTGAGCTTGATCACATTTTTTGACATAGCACTTTACATTTTTTCTTCACTGAATTACATCACATTGGATTTAGAAAGTGTGTCCAGTTTTTTGGGAGCACTGAATTATGATCATATCCTCTATAGAACCTGTAACTGCTCCCAGGTCCGTATGATATGATCAATGAATATTATATATTTTAATAAATCATCAAAGTTGTCAATTTACTGACTAGTGCTGAGAGCAGGTTAGATTTTTGTAAGATTCTCCAACTTCAAAACCTCTTCAGATTTCACTATGTGTCAAAGATATATAAAGATATTTAAAATAATATTTTCAGCCGCTCAAATTTACTTTTACAACCATTTTATTGAGACAATATTTTTCTAGTTTTATATAAAAATGTTCCACTGGAACTGTATCAAAAGCCTTAATGAAGTGAAGATCTATCACAGTCTACTGTTTTTACCGAATCCATTAGGCCATTCATCATGTAAAAAAGGAAAATTAAATTGGTTGACAAGATAGGATGTTGGCAAATCAGTGTTGCCTAGTTTTTATCACCGTATTATCCTTTAGCTACTTATAAATTGGTTGTTTAAAAATTCACAGAAGAATCTGTTCAGGGATTATGTTAGGGCTGCAATAGGTTATGTAAGGCACTTGTCTACATTTCAAAATTTTCACACTTCAGCTGTGCTGCTACAATTAAAACAATAACAGCCTTCCACAAACTCACTGCCAGTGTCAGTGCAGTTCAACTGGAATAAATATGCTAATTCCAGAACATGTACTCTGCACCTGATTGTTTGGTTCAACAACTGAAATAAAATATGTCACATCTATGCTCCAGCTTTACTGACCTTCCTAGTTCATCAGCAATGACTCTCCTCATTTGCATGGGTATGCCTATAATACTAAAGCTGACATGCAACCATCTGTGATACTATTGTACAAGAAACAGCTTGCTTGTTAGTCCTGAGATCCTTTCCAGATTGCAGGAAGGATCACCCTATTTTAGGGAACTCTTGAAGGCTAAGACAAGTGAAACGATTACTGGAATTTCAGCTAGAAGTGATGCTCTAGGTCATAACATCTATTGTTAGGAGACAGATAAAAAGAAGTGCTAAGCTGCTCTCATGACTTCTCTGTCTAAATTTCATTTTCATTAGAACTGCTGACATACAGCAGGAAAATTTTGAGCCTTCCAAAACAGGTATTAGAGGTAAAAATTCCTTTATACAAATAATGAGCCAGCAGAGTACTGAATCTTTAATTTTATTGGTCTTTCTGCCAAGACCTTTCACGGGTTCTTCGTATACCACCTGTCCACAGTGTACCTAGCATCATTCATTAATTACAGAGATGTCAGCTTCCACCTCCAGTTGACTCATGATGCCAAAATTCATCATCTCTATGTTAAATTTTCAAACAAACATCTTTCTTGGACGGCTTCCCTTCTTGGAAAAAGATCCCTGAAGGTATCTTCCAACCCACTTCATTATCCTCTCTTTTTCTGATGGCTATGAAACAATTGACAACTGATGGGCTACTGGGATGCTGCAGCTACCACTCTTCATTTTAATTAATAGCATCTCACTTTTTCCCTCTGTTTCTCTCCTGTGTCTGCATATCTGTTGTTTCTCACCTAATGGTTGGGTTGTAAACTCTGTGTTAAGGGAAGTATTTTCATTTTGTAAAGGTATAATGTTGTCTTGCTCCACAGCTAGGGCTCCTAAGTGTCATGATAGTATATATAAAAAATAAGCAATGAAAAAATCCAATGATTCAACCAACTAAGCACTTTTCTATGCCAATCTAATTCATATTTGTCATAGCATTCCTGGTACCTCCTTTATTTAGACTCAGAGAATCCACGCATCTTTGTTTCATGCCTACCATGTCTCTGTCTTATTCAGAAGTGTGGCCAATGCAAAGTATTGCTCAAATTTTCTGCTGAGATGCTAAAGGCGCTCCCTGAAGGAGACTTGTTTGCCCTGAAAGGAACTGAAAAACATGAAGTGGGCTAAAAGTTATTTTTGGCTATTCTGTTGCAAACAGCAAAAAAGGCACACAGAGATGCTCCAGGATTCACCTTTCCAAAACAAATTGTTTCAGTTTCTTCTACCTAATAATTAGTTCTTACAAATAATTCAGTAACAGAAGTTTTACACGCAAAAAGACTATTGTTATTTCTGTTAATGGCACACAATAGTCAGTGCAAAATTTTACATACCTATAGTACTAGTGACTGTTCACCAAAACATATCAATAGCATTGCAATAACTGATTCTACTATTTGCTGAATTCCACAGATTTCAAATGTTTTCCTTTGAATTCAGATAAAACCCTATCAAAAATATTTCATTGAAAATTAATTTCTTGACATTCAAAAGGCTACATATCTAAAGCAATAATTTAGTGCGGGATACAGATTTTCTTATTGGAAATGGCATTTGTTAACAACTGCAAAATTTAAATTGTAAGAAAGAGTGTACTCTATTTTTCTCAAAAAATTTAATTGCAGAATTATTTACAGGAGATGAACATAAACAATACATAAACCAATTGAAAGAGGCAGCTTCATAAAAGAGTGATGGGGCAAAATAGTGAAGCACATTTTCTTACAATCAGCTGGAGGTGAGCAGAGAACCATGAAAAAAGAATAACTCAATAATAAAACAATTCTCAAATATGTCTTCAAAGTAACAAATAACATTCTGGTAAAGAAGATATTACTGAGAAGCAAGAAATTATTGTAGCAATGAAACAACGTACTGTACATTCGATTTAGGTATCCTGCATGCTACTAAATAGAATTTATCAAAAGAACCATAAAAGCATGAGAAAGAGAATTACATAAAATAGTTTAATTCTAGTGAAGTGTAGCTTTATACAGATGGTGAATATTTGGCACTCAGTTCATCCTCATTGTTGATATGATTTCTTATGTGTATATATTTATATATATTTATATATACTTTTAATTATAACTAAACAGCTAGTTTCCTGGTTCTAACATTCCTTGAAATTCTATAGGAGGCATTTAATTTAGTCCTTAGGCCACACTTGATTATTTTGGCATGTCACATGGTGAATGAAAGTATGAGTTTTGTCTCTGTACAGAAAACCCTGCACAGTTGTAGTGGCTTTTCTTCAGGAAAGAACAGTTCTAGAGCAGTCGAAGTCAGGTTACTTGAAAGGGACATTTTCTTGTTTCAGGAAATTAATATATAAATTGAACTAAAGAATACATGCATGCTGAGCCCTTTTAAAATTATATGGCCATACTATTAAACCTCCAAAGGGTAAATCAAAGCATGGATATAAGCATGTGGATTCCTGGGTAATTATAAACCAAGTTAGTATTTCTTTGTGACTTTTGCAGAGACATGAACCTACTATCAAGCCCTCTGCTTGATTGTGACCTACCTGAAAGGAAGAACTACATCCAGCAAAGTAACTGGGCACTCACTAACTTGAGTGGTGAGTCCTTCCTACCTCAGCAGGGCTTGCTGAGTCAGATATCGATCTGAATTATACCGATTCAAATCTGACATTTCTTTCTGATTTCAGGTTCTTAGCATTGTTTCTAATACAAATGAGATCATATCTTAGCCTGAAGCTCTGAAATAATTCGTCTCACAAGTAAGAATCTTATATGACAGTCCAGTTTTAGGAGTGGGAAATGCTGTGTTGAATGAGAGAAGAGTAATGAAAGGAGAAGAAAAATTCTCACTAATGGGCTGTGTTGGTGAATAATGACCATATTTTCAAATAAACACTCCCCCTTTTTAAGCTTCAGTGAAAATATACATGGTTTTGTCCTAGAGAAGTAAAAAATCCTGTCCAACAAAACCAATTTAGAAAAATAACAATTTAGCCTTAATAAACCAGAATTAAATTGCCAGCTGATGAAAACTGTTCTGTTTGCTCAGTTAAAGAGCAAGGCATGTAGGCATACTATTTTATATTATCTACGATCTGACTTCAAAAGCCCAGTTCTGTTTCAGCAATGAAGGGCAATAGAAGAAACACCCATGCGTGGAAACGTGGGACCATGAATCTTCTGTGATCATCATTTACGAAATGCGATATGCATTTAATGAGAAGGGATCTGGAATATGTTTTTTAGGTATAATGAGTGGCATGGCCTCTTGCAGTTATTAGGATTTTATTTTGTTAAGAGGAGCTGAATCAGCCTAAACATGCTGACCAAATTATCTTTTGGGCAAGTTTCCATTTCAATTTCGTTTTCATACTTGCTGTCCTGAACAGCCTGTTATGTAGTTAAACAGCTGCAGCATTACACCATAGAGGAAGCTGCATTTCAGAGGTAAATTAAGCAATTTCTGTGTATACAGAGGGCTTATTCCTGCTGGGAGTCCATGTATGCATATGAGTGTGCCATAAAGCAGCTGTTCCCAAAAGATGGTCCCTGGAGGTGAAGATGGTGAATCATTGCAGAATGGCCATGAGGCTGCACTAGGTAGTGAACCCGCCATGGCTGTCAGTGCAGAGGCTGATCTGCAAGAAAGTGGCAGGTCTACAGGAACTTGTGTCTTGACTGTGGTTCCTGGGTCCAACTGTCTGGGACCATGACACTGAAAAATTGCTGTATATATATATATGTATGTATGTATGTATGTATACATCCTCTTTCTGTTATCTGCAGCATGAAATGGTTGCCTCTAGTCTGCTGATCCTGCCAGTGCAGAGACGCATCCCCATTGCTCTGCCATAAAAAGAACCCTTAGGGTTAGAGCTGAATCTCAGTTAAGAGCAGCCGCCCAAACCAAAGTATAATCCTTACACTCCAGCCCCTGTGTTAGCTGGTCTGGAGGGCAGATTGGAGGAGAGAACAGGGCACTTGACAGCTACGCCACAGGGGAAGGCTGCTTTTGCAGCATGTGCCCCTGACAGATCTCTCCTGCTAAAAGTGCTGGGGGGGTGATGCATGTGCGAAGGAGACACTTGCCAAGATCCCCAACCAGGAGGGCTCAGCTGCAGGTGCCATCAGCTCCTGCACCTGGCACCGGCCAGGGCTCTCCTGTGGTGCCCTCCCAGGGGAGCTCTTCCACCGCAGGGACCCTCACTGCTACTGTTGTGAACAGAAAAAACAGAGATTGTTCTGGAAACTTAATTTGATGCTTTTCATTCCCTGCCCTACACCCTGGAGGGGCAGTGTGAGCATTGCCTTGGCCTCTGCTTTGCTCAAGGTCTTCCTCCTGACTCAGTGAGACTTTGCTTCTCTTCCGTCACAGGCTTGGACCGTAAGGGAAGGCTGTGTGGAAGGAAACTCCCCGGCAGTGTGGGGACAGGCAGGAGAGGCCCCCGTGTCCCACTGTGCTGGCTCACCAGGCCATGGGTAGGGTAACCTCCCGAGCTGCAGCCCAGCCTGGAGTCTGTGTGCCAGCTAATAAAGTGCTTGGAGATCCTTCTGGACGAAAGGCACTGTGTAAATGTGTCAACCTGTCACACATCAGGAAGAACCTCTCTAGACATTAAGGGGTTTGCTGATATTCCTCACCTCAAACGTAGTTTGAGGGTGGTGTATTTACATCGTAAGATGCTCTGGGAACAGTAATGGGAGTAAAACTTCTCCAAATTTCATTTAAGCTCTCTGTCTTATACTGAGGCTGCGGCTGCACAGGATTTCGCAGCTTTTCAGTGTACATAGCTTGACCCCTGGAGCTGCCAAACTAGCTTCAGACATCAAATTAACAATCACAAAACTAGCCACTGATGGAGCAGTCCCCGGTGTGCTCCCTGCTACCGGTGCCAATGATGAAGCACCAAGGAGGACATCAAACCCTCTGACCTGGCCGAGCAGGCTCAAGGCTTGGAACAAAAAGGGCTGGGATGGGAAGATCTGGAGGCACAAGGGGTGGACCTATGCAGGGAGGATCAGGTGTGGAGCAGCGGCCCTGCATGAGGGTGCCATGGGGCCAGGAGCCTCTCAAGGGCATGAGAAGACCGTGCGTCACCTCATCGCGTAGCGGGTGCTTCTTTTCCTTGCAAAGTGACCAAAACTTCCCTCACTTTATACTAGATGCAATGCTGAAGAAGATAAAATGAATGTGTTGATACAGCAGGACATGGGCTTATTTTAAAACAAATAATTTCCATTATATGAAATGTATTTTTTATATATATATATATATATATATGAAATCCACACACCATCCTATGCACGCTTTAATTCCTTCCTGATTGATCTCAAATCTAACATAGTGACAATTGTCATTTTTTGGTATTAAACTGTACAATATTATTAGTCTTTGCACGCTGCCAAAGGCCATTCTATTCAGGTTGACAGGAAATAATGAAACACTTCATAATGCACTTCACCAATTTACAAAGAATCTCAAATCTAAAAAAAATATACAAAGCAAAAATAAGTATGGCGAATATCAATGATTTTACCAGTCGGGTCTTTTTCTTTATTTAAATTTTCAGAATTCTGTTTATTATACTTGTGTTTTACAGGCAATGAAGAAATGAACAGAGACTTTCTATAATTTTAATCTGTTAAAATAAATATTAGTCCAATCAGTATTTAATTAAACACTAAACTATTTTGCTATATTCAGCTGCTCTGTGTGGGTCTACACCATGAAGTCTCTACATAGAAAGCATTCCACTTTCTATCTTTATATTTATTTATGTTCCTCCTACATCGGTTTTGTAACTGAATTTTATTTTTATGATGTGGAGTCAGATTACAATTGAACTGTTTAATAAGATACCACATGCTGTATTTCTCACGTCAGGGACCGAAGCAATTTGACTTTGATTTATTTGCAACACAAGTATGATAAGCATAATGTTATTTTCCTAAACTAACCAGATGTACAACATATAAATAAAAATGGCTTATTTGCCCTTAATGATAGAATGTTACCTGTACAATAATTTAATATATTGCACTTTGAAATGTAACATGCACAGATAACATATTATCAGACTTTTCAGTAGGCATCTAGTTTACTTTTGATACTTTTTTTTTTTTTTTGGGGGGGGGGGAACAAAAGTGGAACAAACAGAAATCATAGATATCTGAAGCTTATATTGAACATTTTCTTGTAATGGCACGGGAAATGTAAAATTCAGGGTTGGCATAATTCACGCAGGCCTATTTTTGTCTGAGAACATTGAATAAAATTTTAATATATTATAAAACTAGCAAAATATGATTCTAAAATGAAAGATTTACACAGACTACCCCAAGTCAGCATTATTAGGTCAGCTGGGATCTAAGCTCATCTGTCATCTGTTGTTTTTACGATTTGTATTTATAAAGTCTGATTACTGGTAGAATCAAATAGAACTTGTCTTAATTACATGACCTGTTGCTGCAGGTGGGGGTTTTCAATCGAATAAGTCAACTGTGATTTCTCCTTGAAGTGTACAGGAAAATTAGATAAAATGTATCAGCTGCCATACATATAGATATGTATGTATATGTGTGTGTGCCTATTTTAAATTTCTTAGATCTAGGAAAGACATTTGCTTTAGTTCTGTGTGGGTATTTCTAATTAGCAGCTCCACTTAAAACAAGATACCAGTTGTCAAGACTAAAGATGCCAATGTCCACAGGTACATTTGTATTTCAAATAGTACAATGGATATAGGAAGCAGCATCAATATTGTACACAACCTAGGATTCAGCTCTTTCCTTAATAGAAAATGCCTTGAAAAACATGAGGGATGGGAAATAGAATGTTTTCATCTATAGAAGAATATTTCAGGGATTTTTTTTTTTTTCTTTTTTTTACTTTTTGAAGGGTATACATTCGTCTTGGTTTTTGCTTCCAAATATAGTTTAAGGCTATTTGGTAAAGTATATACCAGATATCAGGCTCAATTTACAGGGTTTTCTCCCCACAGAAACTTCTCAAAACTTTGTCTCTAAAGATTCATATCTTGAAGCTAAACATGCTTTATCAGCTGTGCTCCAAAGACAGAACTCATGCTTAATACTACACAATGTAGGAAAAAGAGAAGGAAAAAAACCCAAAAACCCAAAACCAAAACCAAAAGAAAACAGATTTGAAGCAATGTCAGATCTGCATAACCTATGATACTTCATGTTTTCAGTCATTTGTCAGGCTGCAGGGTGCATGGGATTCGGATTTAAAGTGCTCATCAGGTGAAGAACCAAAGTGCTTAAGTATAATTAAATAGCTGTTCTGCCTATGGCTAAATACATTGCATTTGTTAAAGCAGGTAAAAGGGGATGCGGGAGATGGGGCTGTCTGTCTGTCTGGGTTCAGGCTGAGATAAAGTCGTGTTCAGTAGGATTCAAACCTTGGAATCGGGGGCTGCGGGTTACTCATCTTATTGCGTCTTCACCTGAAGACTTCTAAGTGCTGGGTTGGCTCTGGAAGGTAGGTGAAGTGGAATAATTATGTCTTAATCTGTTTTAAATTAAAGCCTCTTGACTGTGGTAGTTACCACTTCTCTCTTCTGACAATGTGAGGCTTGAAAATATATTATTTTCCTTATATTCCATGGCTGGAAATCACTTATCTCGACTCTTTTTTTTTTTTTCCTTTTTTTTCTTTTTTAATGTCTGAAGCAAGCAAGAAGCTTATTCTTGCCATAAATGATACTGCATAGAAAAATAGTTCTAAAAAAAATACAACTGTAAACCACAGTTCACCTTTACCTTAACATAACCATTTAAACTTAGATATACTTACCACTCACATTCATATTTCTTAAACTGTTTACAACATCACAACTGGCATTTTAAACAAGCAAGATTTTTTTTTTTTCTCAAGGATACCCTGGAAACTCAATTGATATAACATTTTGAGATTTTGAAATATTACATGTAGCACAGCTCTTGATATGAAAGAGAAGGTTTATAAAATAAAGGTTAACACGCAAAAGAACTGTTAAAAATGCAGTGAGTGTTCCAAAGGAGCGAGAATATCTTTTTCTTTACACATCTTGCTACAGAAGATCTAACTTTTTAAGGCTTCCATTTTCCTTTCACCCATCACTCAAGTCCTCTTGCATTATAATTTTGCTTAGGTGTCAGAGTGTCGTTACACCGCTAACAGCAAACGGTGCTCAATGGGCCTTCCCAGCACCACCAGACTTGTACGCTTCTTGGTTTCTGATGAACTTTGGAGTTTTAGTGGCTGGATATCCCTGTTCATCTCCAGAAACTTGACATGACATGAGAGGCCTAATGTTATTTTGCAGTAACAAAGATGCGAAGTGTGGCAGAGCACATGGGTAAATATGTTAGCTGGGTTCTAGGAAACGAAACTGGAGGTCAGAGAAATAAATGGGTTCTTTCTTTCCTGCTCTTTACATTTGTAGCACCTTCTACTTGGATTAGCTAATGCCTCTAGTGAATGGTGAGATGCACCCATTTATAGTTTGTTATTCTTATCCCTAACTATCACACATTTTATAAAAATATAAATAACAAAAAAAGTAAGCTGGGTTCCATCTCAAGAGGTGTTTCTTGTTGTCCTCTGAGAATATATTGGATAAGTCAGGTCTCAACAAGCCCTATCCATTGTAGCTGATTGTAAGTCAGACAATAAATACAAAAAGAAGTCGTTCTTGCGGTGAGCTCAGCAAATTCTGAGGAAATCAAAAGCATTCCACTGTGCTTATGGCACAAAGAACACAACAGCAAGGGCATATTTAGTGGAGAGAATGAGACAAAAATTACCAGGTAAGTGACAAACTGTACAAGCATTTTGTTTAAAAAAGGAACTCTGCAGCATTCTGTCTTTAAAGCCGGGTTTGAGCCTCTGGGATATATATCTCGATGCTGTCTGCACGCTCTGTGGCTGAATTCTGCCGGAAAGAGGCTGCTCTCTTAGCAGCCATGAGCCGTCTTCTGGCTTCTTGTCGCTGTCTGTCGGGTAGGTCCAGAGATTTTTCTCTTGTGATAGGGAATTTTCCTTTTGGGGGCTTCTTTGGTACAGGAGGAGGAACCTTTCTTTCTTCCTGCAATAGGGTATTAAAAGGGAGGGTGAACTGCGTGCGGAAGGTACCATCAGCAGCGCATGCAAATCGAAGACATGAAATGCAAAATACTGGTTACATACATCAAGCATGCTCAATTTGTGCTCTCCAGTCAGCTGACTAACAAATTACATGAACAGCTCTCCACACTAGGGACACTGACAAAAACCCTGTTGTTCAGCAGCCATTACAAATTCTGCAGTCCTGCGCCTTAAAACAGACTACGCTTCCTTCTCCTGCCTTTGCAGGTACCCTGCACATGCAATCTGTGTACCTCGCTTTGCTATGAATTTGTTTCATTTTAGCTAACACATTATTACATACATTGTAAACAGAAACACACACTGGCTCTCCAATAAGAATTCAGCACATCTGTGTGGTCTGATCAAGTGAAAAGACTGTCTAAGATTAGCAGGACAGGATTTTAAATTAAATTAATCATACTGAGTTTAGGCTCAGCTGGATATGAGATAGCAGCTGTGTATACATGTCTATTAGTTTAGTCTCCTCCATGAATTGCTAAATGGCAACATGCAAGCACCAACCAGAGAGAGAACATAGGGCTAATTGTTCTGTTTGCCAGCCTGGACCATTTTAAAGAAAATTATATTGAAGAATTATCAAATTATAAAGTGAGAGTCGGTAGATTTTGGTACCAAAGTAGCTGTAAATTGCTCTGCAGGTTTTAAATCAATAATTATTTGGAAGTATGAAATGGATCTTTCACTCCATTTAGAGACTCTGAAATATCATATAGGGGCCTTAAAAACATAATGTAGAATCATGGAAGTATACAATAGTTTAGGTTGGAAAGGACCACTGGAGGTGATCTCGTACAGCCCCCATGCAAAGCCCACTTGAAATTAGATGCAACTTTGAATTAAAGCAGGTTTTTCAACATCATATTTAATACTGCACTGAAGAGCCCCGAAGACAGAGACTCCACAACTTCATATGCATAGTGTGGTATTATGATCGATTTTTCTGCTATATCATTTCTTAAAGTAATAGTAGTAGTCCAGAGTATGAGCTGTTCCTTATGGAGAACACAGTTAATTTGATGCACAGCAGGATTAAAAGAATACAAAAATGGAACGGATGTGCCTATGGTTTACAGATGCTTCATTGATTTTTTTTTTTAAACTAATTCTGAGTCTACTACCAAAATGTATTAGCCAAGACTAAATAACGAAGGTTATTTAATAACATAGTTCTACATTCTCAACTCAACAGGAATAGTGTAACAGCCTAAAATGCTGTTCCGCATGACAGCCAGCTCTTCTGCTCTTTATTTTCTCTATTTCCTATTTTCAGCTACGAACATAAGGGCTCCATTTCTCTCTTAGGAACATCACTGTTGCTGTCACTATAATAATTTCTTACTTCCAGTTGTCACTAGTAAGCAAGAGTTGCAAACTCACCATCCACCAACCAGTTGGCTGAAAATTAAAATCCAAGAGGAGCATGAAGAAATGAAAGAGTTGTCAAAATGCCTCCTACTTCCTCCCAAACCAAACAAATATTCACCTGAGGCCAACAATACTGACTCAAACCAAGTGCTGTCTTCATCTGACTGATAAAATAATCAATAAGGACAGTGGGACAATCAAGGTGAGGGATGGAGCTCTAGAAAGGGGGAAAGGTAGTTTCAGAAGTATATTGCTTTTGTGGGCAATTTGCCACCTTTGGTTTGTAAGCATCATGGCTGGGGTGTCTCCCAGGTGGTGGAGTTGCAGGACAGAGGTGCAGGCGGTTTGCCAGAAGTACTCTTTGTCCTCCAAACTTCTGTGGGCCAAGCTTTAGTTCGACCTGCACTATCTTAAGCCACATGCTTTTATCACACTCCTAATATCAGTTGTGCTGTGCAGGCAGGATTAAACACTGTAGTGCTCAGGTTTGAGCTGCCCCAAACGTAGCAGAGTGCTGAGTTTACCTTGATTGAATTCTCGGGCTGTTGTCCTCAGTATGAATTAAGCAGAACATGTTTCAGTTCTGGCCTTTAGAATGTCAATACCAATAATTTGAACAAAAGAATTACGGAGTGAATTAACAAAATCCGTTTTATTGGTTATACAATTCAGCTCAACATTGTTAAAAAGAAAAAAAACCCTCACACCTGGTGAAAGTTTCTGTGTATAAATTGGGGCATGCCAATTAGATGCGTTCTAGGGTTAGAAACCTACCATGTTTCACTATTGTATTTAACAGAAGGAGACCGCAGGACTACAAATGGGGAGTAAATGGTACTGTCCATGGTCTGCTTACCTTCCTTTCAGGTGATTCTATTATTTTCCATTCATTGAGCTTCAACTGGTGCAGTTCATCGAACTTCATGCTGACGTCTTCAATTGAGAGCTGCAATAAGTCCCAGAAACCTGCCAGGTCCTGGGAAGTTGGTCTCGGCATGGCACTCGGGTCCTGTCACACACAAAGGAGAGAACGTGAATAGACCAGGAGGCTTTAAACAATGTGCTTTGAGGCAGGAAAGGCATCATGCCGGGTTATATGGCTACGGTGCTGCTCGGCGCTGAGGCTACACACGCTTTACGGCTGGGAGCTGGGACTGGCAAGTTGTACATCCTACACAACCCAAACATGGGCGAGCTGGATGTCATATGTGAACCTTCCTGAATCAGGGAAGTGCCTTAGCACCATATGCTGTGCTGACCTGCCTTTCTGAAAAGGAACAAGCTGACAGCCTCTGCCTGCCAATTATTAAAGGGAAGAGGAATGTAGTTTGTATTCTGGCCAGGCTGAAGTCTTTCTGATTAAAAATTACATTCATGATAGCTGCTTAGAAGGCAAAACAGCATCATGAAGAAGTTGCCAACTTATGCCGAATTTGATGTTTACATTGTCTTACATTTTCAAATGTATACATAAGGGATACCATTTTTATGCGGATGGTAGGATTTCGTTCTCCATGGAGTAAAATCCCACTCAGAAACTGGGAAGGCAATATCCCCAAGTTCTGGAATTAAGTAGTGCTATGTGCACAACACTTAATGGAGCAAACAGTCGTGGTAACAATTAGCAAAATGACCCTTTATTTGACTATTACCTTTGTGCCCATACTAGATAAAAATTACATAAAATGGTAATATACTGACTCTTAAGCCCATGTTCTATGACAACTGGTACTAGTTCAGTAAGACAGGCTTACCACTTCAATTAAACAGAGTTTAATTGATAAACGTCTCTATGAAGAGGATGGAGAAATGTCTCTTCCCTTTCATGCTGGGACAAAGCAGTTAAGATGGTCTACACAACTGAGCTGGGAGAGATGAGGTTGAAACCAGGCCAAAGGGACTCTGGATCTCCCCCTTCCTGGCCAAAAGCTGTAATGACTAGTTTACTGTGTTAGAAATACTGGTGTTATTGCTGAAGTAAAACTCTGTGTCCAGTCTTTTACAAATCTAGTGCACAAAGGCATTTTATGTGTTGAACACAACCCACATAGTTGCCTAAAAACTGGGAGATAACTCAGCATTTCTATTTAATTCTTCCCTTGAACTGCACATTTCTAGGGGGTCTGACACCAGGAATTGCTACTCAAACTCAGGTATGCAGATGCCACTGTGGGACCTGAGTGCCTGGAGCTGGACATGACAACGTGAAGGTTCACCCCTATCTAAACTCCTCTGGGAATCTGGGCCAAGAACCAGTGTAAAAGCTTATCCACTTGAAAGTCTTCTTGACTAGAAGAAAGTCTCCTTTTCACAGGGAGCATCAGCAACTTAAGAGAAGTGGTCATATAAATTATAACAGACTTCTGGGAATCAGTATACAACTCCAGAGTAGCATTCACTGAAAACAACTTAATTGGGTAGATCCCAATTTACTCCCAAACCATTTAAAATTTATGTCAGTGGTATTAGTTACTCTGCAGAGACCAATAACTCAGGCTTCAGGAACCAGCTCCTTGTGAGAAATTTGTCAGGACCAGTCCCACAGCAGCTTGTCTTGTATTACAATCTGTTCTCTCCAGCCTGGTCTCCTCAGTCCCTCTTCCCAGTCTCTAAACAGCCAGAAATTGATGCCACTCTTTGAAATGCCACTGCCCTCTGAATCGAGGCAAATAGTTCTCCTGCACCTTTGTGCACCCCACTCTGCCCACAGTATTTGGGGCGATGGCAGCTTCCAGCACGGCTGCTCGCAGAGAGGTGTGCAGTGCGTGGGCTGGACACGAGAGGGCTGCCTCCCACTACTGTGCCTGTGGATCCGTGCTCCATGGGCAAATGCTGGTGCAAATGATGTTTATTATAGCTAAGTTTTGAAAAGATTGGCTTTTAAACTTGTTTCTTCGCAGAAGCTGCTCATTTACTTGTATCTTTCTCAGAACTCAGCTTTGCAGCCCTCCTTCTAAAGGAAGCCTGAAGCAAGCAAAAAGTACCTAGCTGGTGCTCGAGCTGCTCTGTTTTTGCCTGCATCCATGACATATTGAGTGATGATCTCATGAGCTGAGCAGGATCTGTGCTGACTAGAGTATGGAGGAGGACACTTCAAACAAAAAAAAGGTGTTACAAGAGATAATGTGAATAATGCAGCAAGGAGTAGTTATTAATCAGTGATTTTTTTATTTTAATAGCAGTTATTTGGAACAGTACACTGTAGGAGATAGCCAGACAGATTCTTAAAAAACCCCACAAACTTTGTCAAGCTTAGAAAGTTATGAATTTACCCTGACTGAGAGGCTTTGGTAAGAGTCCTTAACCCAGAATGTAAACAAATGTATTCCTTGAAGTTTCTGTGACCCTTTAGAGAAGTCTACAGGTGATGGGTGAATTTCCTGGTTAAATTTTGGGTTGAATAGTACGTTTCTCTTCCTAAACCCTTGACGCATTTTGGAATGGCTGTAGACGCTGTTGTTTTTTGTTCTTTGTTGCTGGACACTGTCAGAGAAGTTTCTGTGTGGTAGCCCTGTAAGTACAAGATGTTTTGGGGTGGGGGATGTCCTGGCTGGCTGCTATCTGGCAGTGTTCCCATGTGGCACTGAGATGCTGCCTTAGGAGCATATAGAAAGTCTGTTGTGTTTATGCACTAAGTGACTATTTAACAACAAACTTTGTCATTAGGCATAGGAAGAAAAGCCTCAAAACACAAATGAGCTAAAAGTCCAGTTCTGTAGTTGCTGCTTTCTGCAGAGCCCATTGCTGATTTAATGAAGCTGAAGAATATTCAGAGCCTAAATCTTCAGAGTGGGAGAAAGCTGCTGTAATGGAAGTCAAAGGTTTATTATCCAAATAAGAAAGAGGAATAAGAAAGAAAATCTCGCCCTTTTTTTGGTCATGTTGTCTGCAAAGCTGTGGATTTCTCCTTGTGCTCCTATTTCTTTTGCAGTAATGAATTGTTCACATTTCCACAGAGCTGATGGCTGTCCTGAGCAGGAACTGCGCTTGTTAGCCCTGGACCCACTTGAATATAAATGGAGGTTAGGCTCTCCAAATCTTAGTTTGCATAGCTTAATCAATCAGGTAATGGAGGGCACACTGAAATTTGCAGTGAGAAACTTTTAGACATTGATGAAGATTTCCTCCTTTCTCTACGAAACAAATGACTAGATAGGAGCACACATGATATATTTGATATTACAAACGCGGCCATCCCCTGCTTGCCTGCCTTTGCATATTTCCTCTGTCATTCTGTAACAGCTATTAAAATTCTTGTTTTGACAGAGCCTTTGAAGTGGATAATTGGATTCTTTCCTAATGAGGACCATATATCTTATCATTTTCTATCAGAAGGTAGGACATTTTTGGCATGACTTTCTCAGTAATATTTGATCGCAGTTTCAAGAATTCTGGATGTTTAATTTTATGGGTAAAAAGTACCAAGTAGGTCTCTGCAGAATGAATGTTTTACCTTAAGAAGTCATGTGGCAAATACTAACAAGTAAAGGAATGTATCTGGCCAGACATATAGGTCATGTCTGCTGTCATGCCCGCACCAGAATTCAGCACCTTTAATGTGCGAAGTGTAGGAGCAGTCAAAAGGTGCAAGTTACACTTGATTTTTGAGTGAGCTGAAAAGGCGTTCTGCCTCTAGCTGTAGCTAGAAGAATTACCTTCTTCAATTGATTAGTATCATCTTGCCACAACATTTGTATCACTGATGGCTGCTGTCATATTAATGAAGATAACATTTAGAACTGAGTTAGTGTCTAATGAACTTCCAGAACAATAGCAGTAAGCCTCACAAGTAATATACTGCATCTGCTCCTTTAGCCCTAGGACATCTTATATATAATTGGCACTGCAAATTATGAAGCCACATTTTATGAACATTATGTATATTCCCGTTTCCAAGATCAGTCCTTTTTTTCAGGTAGGTAGAAAGCTGGATCACATATTCTCTGCTATTCTGCTACTTTACTGTTCTCCACTTCCTGTAATGTGAAAAATTTCTCCTTTCTTAACAGAAATATAGTTACTATTTTAGGGCATTACAAAAACAAGCCATAATATTATGTCTCAGAATACTTGCATCTGTTCCCTTCTCATTTTTTTTCCTTTAATAAAAGCAGCAAAAAAAGACAGAACACAGCCAGACTGAAATTACTGAAATTACATATTTGCTTTGACAAAAAATGTACTAACACCATACTTAAGATTAAGTTAAAGAAAAAAAAAAGGTGCGGTAAGACAAAATGTGAGACAAGAAAATGGCATTTCAGAATGCTGCTGTTTGGGTGCACTACACTTAATTTTGTTGCTGCCTTTGAAACAAATTTTAAATTTTAAAACTTAAAGCTACATTTTGTGGAATATCTAGGTACGAATAGCCTTAAACTCTTCAAGAACAGCCAGACATTGTGACTTACCAGATTTTGCTGACACAGCCAATAAAATTGCTGGAATTTCTGAGACATGAGGAGCTGAGCACTTCCAACAGCACTTCGGATCTTACCTAGGACTAAGCATACAGACAGGTTATTACCAACTGGTGTCTTTTGGCAGTAAATGTAAAATCCAGCTCAAAAATACGTAGCTGCAATTACTGTTTATTTTACAAAGGAAGCAAATATTTGGTTTTGCTCTTTGTGATTATACACGTAAAATATTTTTGAAAAGGAGGAGATATAGGAATGCTCTATGGCACCTTACCCTTTGGCAACAACACATAATAGATAAATAAGTCAGAGCAGCGAAGGCTGTATATGCTTTAGGAAACAGAAGAAAACAAGAGAATACAGACAGCTTCCTGAAGTAAGCATGCATACACATGTTTTTGGAACAATTTTAGATCTCAAAGTAAATGACAACATTCCCCCCTCCATCTACATTTGCTCACGTAAACTGAAAGCTGTTGAAATAGTCCTGCCTCAAGAACCAGTTAGATGCCTGTTCCCTCTGACATCAAAGGGAGCTTTACATGTACCTTAGATAGTATCTTCTGGTTCTGCAGTCATTAGTGACTTCACTCAGCTGTGTGGATGAGCTCTCTTTATCCTCTCTGTTCTGGGGCTTAGGTTAATACACTAAAACTATAACATACTCCTACCATAAGGATGAGATCCTCAGAGGAATCACATCTCTGAGACACATCTTGGTACCCACATGAGGAATTACAGATTGCCTTCTCAGGAAAATACACCAAGTCCTAAGCACAGGAGCTTTGAGATGGGACACAAGGGGGTGCTCCCAGACTCCGGATTCCATCCCCCATGGTCTGTTGGGCTTTCCCCACAGTCAGTGTACAGTGTGCATAAGCACTGGGGAAAGGAACAAAATTCATTTTACTTAACTTTGCTTCCAAGAGTCATCTGTCTAAATCAAATTTTCTGGATGCTCTATAATCAGTAATCTGAGCTCATCAGCTCAGCCATGTTGGGCACTTATTTTTAGATGAGTTGAATCTCTTCCTGGAGGTGCCTCCTTCTGTTGACTGGAGTGCCTAGGGGGACAGGCTTATCCCTAGAAAACTAACTCCTCCTGGACTCCCACGTTTGCGGGGATAAATACCATACTTTGGTAGGTAGCAATATACTTTCCTACACCTCCTTCCTACACATCCTTTCCTACACTTCCTTTCCTCCACATCCTTCTCTAATGCTGAAAAAGCAACACTTTAAAAAGCACTATAAACTGGATTTTCAATGGAAGATTGATTTTGTCTGGAGAATTTCCAGATCTTTAAATAATGCTTAGGGTAAAAATAAAGAGAGGTAGGGGTGAAACAGGAATTACTCTGACATCTTTTAATTAAATTTGAGGAAACCAATTTGATAATTCAAACAGGATGCAGAGGGTGGAATGAAGCTACAATAGTGCAGCAGAACAGATCTGCAGCCTGTGGTATAGAAAACATTAAACTCTGGCAGAGCTTAACATTTTATTGTTATTTAGAATAAGTATAGGAGGGGACTGAGCAGCATGTGAAAACAGTATTTCAGTAGTAGGTATTACATTTTAATTCTGCTTTCTCTAGACCAGAGAAACATCTGCTTAACCATAAGTAGAAGCAAGAAATAATTCGGAAGTTTTAGGCTTCAGTTCTGTGGAAGCATACAAACTCTGTAACTTTAAAAGCACGTGTTAATATGTAGAGCTGTGGTTCCCAAACTCAATTCAATTTTCTGTTAGACAAATGGTACAGCTGCGTCACAACACTAAATTAAACAGCAATATGCATAATTCATCAGTCCTGTGTGGCACCCATTTGTGAAAGCGTTAAGTGGTTGAGGGCTGCGTAAGTAATTCACTGGGGTTTTGTTTTTGTTTTCTTGGTCAAATGAAAGAAAGTACTTTAATTGCTCTGGGGTTTTTGATCACCAAACACCTCACTTTCCTCTATGGAGTTCTTGGCATATGTAAAGCAATGTTTTGGGTGTTAAAACCTGAACAAACATACAGAAACCAAAATAAAAAATAAATGTTTCATTTGATCTGAAACAAATTGTATTAATTTAGTTTTCAGTATTTTTAATAAAGGCAAGCCTTAAGTTACAGTCTTGTATCCTCCTTTTGCCTCGGTGCTCTGTAGCTCAGGACGTCAGACATCACCCTGTGTGGGTCAGAGATGCTTCTTTGCCAGGCTGGGGAACTGTGCTGCAGCAGGTCCCTGACATCCCCCGTTCCATGCTGTGTTCAGCTATTCCCAGGGCAGAAAGAGAGTCAGGATGGTTCTGTAGGTTGATGGTTGCAGTGCTTGTCTCACAGTGAGTAAAGATCAGTTTTAGTTTCCTCTGCTGAATTTTATAGTTCATAGCTCAGACACATAGCCTGAGTAAGGGACACTGGTTTTAGCCCTACTGCAGAAATGTAGATCTTGACAGAAGCTTTGTAGGACTGGTATTTTCTGGTCAATCTCACAGTCAGCTCAGCCCACACATTAAATAAACATTTGTTTCACCTTCATTTTTCTAAAGGATCATGTCGACAAGCATTGGTGATTTAAAGCCCAGTCAGACCAGACAAGACCTGGGCACTGGCAGTGCAGCATTTTGGTGTGATTCTCATCTGCTGGGGACATGAGACAGGGTTTCTGGGCTACTTGCACGTGTCACTGAGTCACAGTGGTGAATACATGTGTATAATTACAGCCCTACCATTTACTAAAGATCTAACTCTACTTCCATTTCAATAAGTAAATTAGACCTAATAAAACATAGAAGTTAGAATCTCTCATATTCATGCTAGTCTGCTTTGCTGTAATTAAATTAAAGTATTAAAACACTTCAATTCATAATCTTTAGCACAATATTAATAGACAGCCAAAGCCTTGTTGTTAATTTCATGCATTGGGGAATTATTCTGATGAGTGCAGATTGATTATCTCCATGAAAGAATGATGAATGTTAGAGACTGGAGAGATTGAGATGTTTGGTGATGCATAGGAGATTTTGCTTGTAAATGAATGATGATAAAATCTATCAATGCACCTAAATATATATGATTTTCATATAATTCATACACCTCCCTGCATTAAGATAATGTTATATTTACTTGAATGTCAGGAAAGAGTCACACAACCTTAATTCTGCTCCCTGAAGCATATGAAGCACTCCATTTTTGTTCTTGGTCCTGTATGGTTTCTACCTTGAAGACATACAAAACCCTGACTATGACTTCAGTAGAAGCAGACTCAGGATTTATACCCCGGATAGAAATTGTGTAAATTGCCTGTATACAACAAGCACAATTAACACAATGGTGTCTTTTCTTCTGCAATAATTATATCACAAAATCGCAAGTAATTGATATGTGTTGTATTGCTTGAGAAATACCACAAAATCTTGTTATTGGAAATGTTTTATATCAGAAAGGTAGAGGGGAAAAAGTTAGATCTATATTGATGAAACCGAGATTGTAGCCTGATGCCGTAACTCTATTCTTGACAGGTTAAAAGCTTTGCTCAGTTGTGTCACTGCTGCACCAGCAATGAGGAACTACTAACAATCAATCTGCTTCTGGCATTCATTACTGTTTATTTAAATGATGTGTTTTAATTTAAATTTTCGTTCAGTTTGATTGTTCCATTTTTCTTCTATACTCATAAATAAATTGCTCCACAAGAAAACTGAGAAACTATGCCTGGAAAAAACATTCAAACCGGCATTTAGTTCATCCTCCTAACTCAAAGCAGGGTGTGATATTTGTCTGATCTTTAAACCTAAATTAGTAATCTTCAGTAATGTGTCTTTTTTTCACTATCAGCACAGCAGGCAGGTGTAATAATAAGTGTCTAATGTTCAGAGTGAGGTGACATTTTAGGACAGCACAGCTACCCGCTGGCAGAGCTCTGGAGGGGAGGTGGGGCAATGGGATCCTTGTGCACCAGGTGGCGCTCAGTGAAAATCTACTTTTTACCTCAATGGAGCTGAATTCAAAGAAGAGACAATTTGAGCAGAACCATGCAAATTCTAGGAGGAATTCTCTGACTCCACACTATGGGACTGTCTTTTATTGACTTTAAAGACTGTTTCAGGGCAATTAAGACATTCTGTAGTCATTCACAATATGCCAAATGTAAATTTCAATAGTTCCTGAAGGATAGGTTTGTGAAAGCATTAGGAAATTACGTCAGTAATTTCTCTTTAGTTAAAAGATAACTCATATTGGGTCAAACACCTAAGAAAGCTTTTATGGGTGATTAATTCATGAAAATACTAAAATAAATCGGTTGTGTTGTTCACTGTGGTTTTTTGTGTGTTTTTCCCCTCTCCCCCGCAAACTATGGGAGATTTAACTCTGTGTTTTTTGTTACTATTCAGCTGTGTTAGTAAAGCCCTTGCAGTACTGTGGAAATATCAGCCAGATGATTAGCAAGGAAAAATCCAGCATCCATGGAACAAAGGGCTAAGTGGAGAGAAGGGTGATATTTTGATCTCTCTCTAATGCCTTGTTTTTCACTATAGATCACTTTACTATGTAGTTATGCCAGCAGAGCTCCTAACCACGATTCGGATGATACCAGCAAAGCAACCTTTCTGCTGGCATAGTTTATGCTACAGCCCATTCTTTTTGCACCTATCTTAGCATTTTCATATGAGACTAAACTCTGCGTAGCTGCTCTGCATTTGATTTGGGCACTGAAATATTTCAGTGGCCAAGTGTGTGGCATTCAGAAGCCCAGGATGTCTCCTGCTTCCCTCTGCCAGACCTTGCCCAGCTCCCCCCGGGGCTCGCTCGCTCTCCCCTCCCTGTGCCCATCACAGAGCTGGTGGGCGGCAGAGTCCTGGCCCTCTTGGTCTTCAACAGCTTTGTGACAATTGAGAGCACTTTTCTTGTCATCACCTACATGCCAGTAACAGCCAAACACAATTTTCAGGGTGTAAAACTGAAACTCCAGTCAGCACCCTTGAGAAACACATATCTTTGCTTGAAGGCGCCCTGCTAGTGCAAATGATCAGGTGACTTACCCTGGGAACAGTTACAGCCACATATATATTTTTATATATAATCTATGTTTGTTATAATAAACACTGAGAACACAAACAACTGCCCCCCAAAACAACAAATGAAAGTTGCAGAGACTCCAAAATACAATTCATGTCAACTGACCAAAGAACCAAATGCTGTGAAAAGAAAGAGAGAGAGGTTATTTTTGCTACAATTATTATCTTTTCCTTTTCTAAGACCTGATGACTGAAGTTCTTTAAACAACATTATGGGAGAGAAGCTACAGTGAAAGAAAAAAATCAATACAGCAATCAGACAGCTTTCTGTGATCTCAGAGCTATTGTGCTAACGCAGAAAATGAAATTGTTTTCTAAAATGCAGTTCTATTTTAACTCTTCCTGTGATTAAAACAAAATAGAAATGGTATCAAAAAGACAGCCTTTTCCTATGAGATGCAAAGCTATATTTGGTCTTCAGGTACAATTAATATACCCAGGCCAAAAATAAATGATCCAGCATTAGCAATGACACTTTGAATGTGCAAACATTGCTGTGAAGTGTTTTGGGAATAGGAGCTCCTGCTGGAAGATGGAAAACCAGATTTAGTTGTTCTGGCTCCCCCATTTGCATGTATATTCTTCAGGGAACTGCCAAATGCTTAAATATGTCAAGGTACATTTCATGCTAGGATATTATTAAACTTCAGTTCTTGTGGATACATACCTTTCAACCTCAATAGCTCAAACAGGAGATACGAAATGTGTCAAAGGCTCAACAAGAAAAAAAATTATTCACACTGAAATTTTAAAATGCTATGAAGCTCATTCCCTTGGTGAAAATAATCCTTTGATAACTTCATTTTACCATGACGTTGATGTAAGCTATATTAGGTGAAGGGATACCATTTTAAAGATAATGTAATTTGGAAATTATTTGAGGAAGACCTCTTGAATCACATGAAATGGAAAATCAGAAGTCTGAGTGTCAATTTTGACAACCAGCTGAAGACAAACATCTGGTTTTGCATAAGCTATAAAGATCTATTCTGTAATAATTTCTCAAAGCTATTGGGGAGGCCAAAATGTTCCCCAAACACAAGTATTTAACCCATTTTCGTTAGTTTAAAAAGGGGATTTGAAAGGTCCATTTCAGTTGTGTTTTACTAACCCTATAAAGGGGAGTCACTCTTTTTCCTCTGCAAAGGGGCAAATGTAAAATCCTGATATTCCTTTTTGTATTCTAACTGAAATTATTCTAAGTTAAAAGGGTCTTACTAACTCCGAATAGTAATAAAAATTACTGAAGTCCAATTTGTCTTCTTTTCCTCTGTACAATTCTCTGAAAACTATCTTCCTGCTTGACGTTCTGCACCTGGGAAACAGGTCATAGACTAAAATCAGCACCTCCAGGTTTTGCTGATGCAGTACACAGCTTCATAGCCCAGAGAACAGCACCAGTAACTCCCGATCTATGTCTCCGAGTGAGGAAGGAGCACTGACGTGACAGTATTTCCCCTGCTCCTTTCGTGTGGCTGCAGATGTGATGAGGGCTGTGCATGAGGAAGAGCTTGTAGGAGAAGTCCACCCCTGTAGGCTCCTCGCTGGCCTCCTAGGGCTTACCTTCCCGTGTGTTTCTGCCCTTTGCCACCAACTAACTTTACTCTTTCCAAAGAGACTAAAGTCTTTCTCTTTGAACTTCTGCTTCAGATTGTAAGCACTGCTGTCCCCACACCAGAAACAGGCAACCATACAAGCCTTTGGGATACTTGATATTGACAGAGAAATGTCAGTATTCAGCAGTGCAAATACTTGGGGAACTGAAAAATAAGACATATACGGTAAAAAGAAGTGTTTAGAAATGGCCATGATGAAAGAAGGCTTACAAAGCAAAATATTTTATTATTCATACTTAGCCCCTAGGAGGGTATTAAAGTCTTCACAGTATCAATGCAAAGGGAGAATTCTCAGCTCATCTCTGCCATGATGAAAATAAGGACAAAACCCCTACACTCCAGAAAGCATCAGAGGCTGAAGGAAGAAAAATAGCCTTATGCTCTCCCCCATCCCAATTCCTATGTTGTTACTTGGCATACTTATGCACAATGCAGTGGAGAAACTTGACTATAAGAGAAAAAATGATGAGGTAAAAACGTACACGTTCTTTCTTTGAAAAGGTCAGTGCAAGAAATAGAAACTGGCCTTTTAGTCACCATACAGGTCTGGCCCAAGACCTGAGGGTAGATCATGGCAAGAACTCATTGAGAGGGAAAGAAGATGGTCAAGAAAGAGTTTTCAGAGGCAACGATGAGATGTGTGATAGTGCAGGAAACAATGCTAGAAAGAAAATTTAATATGAACTAATTTGTGATCTGAGAAAATCTCAACTGAGACAATAATTCAGATTGGCAAGGATTGAAATATTTATAAAACTGAGCCTGAAGAACAAGGATAATTGACCTCAGAGGGAATCACAGGGAGCTGGCTAGCGAGTGCTAGGACCACTTTGATATATTACTATCATTAGTGCTGGCTTGGGTCTTATTCCAAAATAGTCTACATTATTTTTCACTTCATCCCATCACTCCTTTCAAGGTGTCCACAGGACGTGAGAGAATAATAATGATTCTTGACAAAATCGTAATAAGAAAATGCAGCTGAACTGTCTAATGTTGTATATGCCTGTGTAACTGAAGAGGTAACTTAACTATTGTTCTTGCCTACTCCTTTCTGTTCTTCCAACAGACCCTTTATGAATAGGCAGAAGTGCCTGTAAAGGCATTAAAACATTTTAAAAATGACTGTTCATGAATAAGAGGTAAATTCTTAGGTTTCAGGAAAATGGCAAAAAAATGTTCATGTATGACCACCTTGTGTGCTCTGGCAAAGGGTCAAGCCCTGAAGCCATAGAAGTAAGCTGGAAGAATATGTCGGAGTTGGAGCTGTGGATGAAGCTACTGCACCATTTGAGCTATATCGAATACCAGATTTTGATTGTGAGCTTGACTCTGTGGCTGTCTCCTCAACTACTACAAAAATTTACTCCTGGAAACACCAGCTTGCACAGTCAGTTGCAGGACAAGGATCTTATATCTAATGGTTCTGTAGAGTGTCTTTGGTACTACAAAATAATAAGGAAAAACCACAGACCACAACTTTATCCTAACAGATTTCTTATTTAGGAGACATCTATGAGAAAATATATTGAAATGTTCTTACTTTCTTCAGAAAGATCATTTTCTTCTGCTTCTCTTTCCATTTCTTTACACCATCCTTCCATTCTCTTAGTTTCAGTATGTAGCAACTTCATAAACCAAGATCCATCCCGTCGACAAGGAGACATTCGACCAGTCTCTACTGTCTCAATGGCTGGCTCTAGCCAGGGTTCTGGTGGTGGAAGGTTTGAGGTGTCAACCGGGGTCCTATAATCTTCTCTGTAACTGAACAGTCCCTGTGTCCGTACAGTTCTCACTGCGCTGTATTGGGTGGGTGTGCTGGGCTCTGAGTGCTGCTGGAACGATGAGCCAAACTGAAGTCCCTTGTCCTCCATGGTGATGTGTCCTGGAAAGCCCTCCAGTTCCAGGTCAGCCTGGACAGCTGCTGTTACACTGTTTGAGCGCTTGAATCGTCCATGTCTTGGTGAAGAGGGAAGAAAGGAAAGAGATTAAGACATATAAATACTTAGAGGATTATACAGGAGAACAGAATAATGTTTCAGTGAATGAATTCTGGTTTTCTCCTTGGACTTTATGCTAAATATTTTTTCTTTGAACATATATCTCTAAAATAAGACAATGAATAACAACAGAGAGGAAAACCAAAACGTATTTTGGCATCATTGATCTGAGCAACGATACAAAATAAAATCATTTGAATTATCTCTGGAAGCAAGTATTGATTTATTCTCACACTACAAAATATCATGGATCATTACTAAATGAACTGGAAATAACTAGCAGAACTGCAAGGTTACATCTTTTGATAGAAGCTTGTTAAGTAAATGTATAAAAAGATTTCAAATATTAAGGATCATAATTAGATAAAATCTGAAAATCAGCTAAGTTAGGACTGTTGAGAATACTTTAATAAAAGAGAAACTGTAGTAACATGTTTAAGAGTGCAGTATTTTTACTTGCCTCATAGGATGGCCATGAAATGTTGATTTTCTATTGTAATATGCCACCGAATAATGACATTTTAGAAAAGCTTGATGTTAAAAAGTTAGATAGAGATGCAAAGATTATTTGTGAAATCTTCTCACATCTGAGCCTATTGTTTGAAATTGCTTCTAGTCAATGATAGTAAAAGGCAATTAGCGGCCAGATACTGTCTGACAGCTGCCATGAAATGAGATAATGTTCCCAGTTCCATAGTTAACAGACAGTGCCTGCCAGGAGCAACGGGTGGGTTCCTATACTGGCCAGCAGTTTTACAAAGCTAGAGAAGGACTGAACGAGCACAAAAGCTGATTCTAGCTTAGGACAAAGGTACCATGGGTAACAGCCTAACCATTATATTCCCCTGTGTGGACTAGGAAAGCCTGGGTCATCACAAGGGGTCCTACTGAAGAAGAAGTATTCCAGTATAAAGCTTTTGTATTTGTTCTGCCAATAATGAAATTATATTAATCCACTACTTTATTTTAAAAATTTTACCTCCCTCCAAATAAAAACTGGGAAGTTAACTAAATAGTAGCAACTACTAAGTAATCTCTACAAATTTTACCAAATGACCAGCATGCATATAAGAAATTTGGCTTTGTGAGTTATTTATGGGCATTACTTGCCAGATGTTTGTTCTAATATTAACCCTGTTTACAAATTTGTGTTGTGGGATGAAAGACTACGGGTTTTTGTACATGCTTGAATTACCGTTTTTCATCTTCCACTTGTATTCCAACAGAGTGGTATTCCCGTAGGCCTCTGCTTTCAGTATCTGAATCCGTTGCTGTTTCCACCTAATTCAACACAGAAGATAAATCTGCAGAGTGAGCAGTGACAACTCAGCACTATTTCTAACTGCACTTACTCAAAAGTAATTATATATTTCCTCCCTTACTGCTGAGAAACATCTAGCACAGTGAAATAAATGAAACAGGTATTCAGCCTGGCTTCAGTGTTTTGGTGCTTTGTTTTATTAATATAAAGCTTTGCACAGCTACTTCTGTTCTGCTATTTAATTCCCTATTTCAAATCTAAGCAGATGCAATTACTCAGTTCAGTGGAAGCAGGGACTAAGGTTAGTCTGGAAGACCTGTTCTTAGAATGAGGAATCCACAAGATAGTCCCTTTTTAAATTATTAGAAAGCAGTCTCATTATAGCCCTTGATTTACAAAATAAAATAAAATCTCAAGTAGCCCCATAAACTTGCAAGTGATAAAAGGAAATGCTGCAATGAAATTTTATTGACAACTGCGTTGACAAATATAGAACCATTTAAATGACGTGAGGGATATAGCAGAATGCCATATCTCACCTTTTTGAATAACATGATCCTGAAAATGCTATATTGAGCAAGTAATTTATGCACTTTTTATAGTATTCCCATCTGAAATACACTTACCAAAAT
The DNA here is from genome assembly GCF_963082525.1 of Nesoenas mayeri. Taxonomy (NCBI): domain Eukaryota; kingdom Metazoa; phylum Chordata; class Aves; order Columbiformes; family Columbidae; genus Nesoenas; species Nesoenas mayeri. The sequence goes on along the minus strand of NC_137544.1, from coordinate 22,125,342 downwards.
ATATTCGCTATAGACCTTTCTTCATAACTGAGACCACATTGCTTTTGCAAGTTTCTGAGGGATTTTATATAACACCCCCCACCACCACACCGCCCCCAAGTCTTTGACACAGACATAACGAGTGCTGCAGTATGCAAATCATATTGAATCAAGGGGGAGTCAGGATAAAAGAAAAAGAGAATTTACTTTTCCTTTTAAATGCTATTTTCACTGTTAAATTAAAAAAACCCCACAGTATCAGCAATATTTTCAATATGCACACTCCGTATGTGACTTCAAATAACACATTCTGTGATGAAGACAAGACAACTCTTCCCCTTGCAGCAGTCACAGGCATCCCTGGAAGGAGCCCAGTGGCCTTTGAAGCTGCCCCTCAGCTGCACAGTCTCCCTCCCACCAGATGCCTGGAAGAATGAAGAATTCCAAACACTAATCAGTACACATTCAGATTTACCTGATTGGGGGTCTTGGAGATGTTCATGGAAATAACTAGTGCAGAAACCCTTAGCAAATGTTAATGGCACACTTGAACTGTGCAGCATAGCATCAGGCACAGGTTTGCCAAAAGCTCAGTGTGACAGCTGTCAGGGAAAGATATTTCTCAGTAATTCCATTTATTGTGCATGAGGTCTGGCAGAAAGGACGTGCTGCTGTCTGTTTCCACCTCAGCAGTTGCGGGGAAGCTGGCTATATTCACTTGGATGGGCAGCACATTGAACTAAGATATCACACTTGATAACAGTCTCCAGGATTTTGTGGTGGCAGTATGAAAAGAAAGATCCCTCTTGATACTGGCAGAGGAAAAAAGCCTCAACCACATAGGCAGGTATTTTGGGGAGAAAAACTCCCTAACAAACAACAAAAAAACAGGCAAGTTTGTTTCCTAGTTAAGGTAAGTCTTGGCTGCAATGTGGGTGAGAAGCTTAAGCTGTACTTGGAGGGTAACTCTTTTCTGAAAGAACATTGCTGTAAGTAGAACTGGCCGTAAGGTCCAGTTTCTCAGCAGAAGAGATAGCTATCAGGAAAGATATCCTTATTTGTAGTGTAGAAGTGTCTATTATGCAAAGAGTCTTGAATAATAAGTTCAGAACTAAGTGATCCACTTGGTATTTACCCAGCCCTTCCAAGCAAGTGAGAAAAGCTGCGTACAGGACATCATCATTAAGGACTGGTGAGCCGAAATGAATTAACTGGGCCAAGAATGACATGCGCATCTGGCTTGTTGCAGAGGAGGTCAGAGGTAAGTTACACTTGTAGCTATGACTACAGTGATAAGAACTCAGTTAAAGGCATGTTTTGAAGAGTGAAATCAACTTATTCTCAAAGTAAGAGGAGATGCTACATAGTGAATATGAGCCAGTAACACAAAATGCTCGAACTGTGGCTCTTGGGTGTGCCTGTAAAAGTCCTAGCAGGAAGATTATGTTCAAGCTGGGGAAACACTTTCTGGAGGAAGCCTTTTGATGTTGAAATCTCTAGCAACATCTGGCGTGTTCATGAAGTCTAAACTGTCGTGAAAAGCTATGGTATTTGGCTTCATCCCCAAAGTAACCAGAGTCAGTCTTACCTAAAAAACATAACTTAGGAACTTGCTGGTTTTAAATTACAACAAGTAATGCCATCAAAGGCCATGTCTTGAAATTTGTCAGGCATGATTTGCCTTTAGTGCTGGCTGTCCAACACAATCCTAGCTGTGATCCAGACCAGTCCAGGTGTACTGCCTTCATCATGCCGTCAACATCTTACCTGGCATGAAGCATCAAGAACCCTGCCAAAGTCAATGACTCCTTCCATGCCTTGGGATTGCCATTCATGAACAGTTATACTGTGACTCTCCTTCACACCATTATCAGAGCTTGTCAGAAGCACTGCCATGTGAGGCTGTGCAAAAAGATGTAGTCTCTCCTCCAGTGTTTGACTAACTGGGCATGGCACTTTGACATTTTCTCCTGCTTCTATAGGGAGAGAGATGCAGCCTCAAAATCACCCAGACTACCTATTGTTCATAATGTCCAGGCTGACATTTTTGTCCATTACACTTCAACTTCTGAGGTGGGATATATAAAAGGAAAACCCTGTTCCCTTTGTCACTGCCCTGAGAGGTATTACCCTCAACACTGAGACACTGTGAAGATAGAGCTTGCTCACATAGTTCTCTTCCAGTGTTCACTTGAATACATACTCTGCAGAATATTTGCCCTCTGCCTTCTGTCACAGCCAGCACTTTGTTTCCATGACTTAGGAAAGAAAGTGCTCAGACCTTCATGTATCTTCTTAGAGAGGCTCTGGGGATACCTTATAGCAGTCTTTCATTACTTAAAGGGGCCTACAGGAAAGACAAGAAATTCTTTACCATGAAAGTGGTGAGAATTCGGATCAGGTTGCCCAGAGAAATTGTGAAAGCCTCCTTGCTGGAAGTGTCCAAGGCCAGGCAAGATGGGGCTTTGAGCAACCTGGTCTAGTAAAAAGTGTCACTGCCCATAGCAGGGGGGTTGGACCCAGATGATCTTTAAGGCCCCTTCCAACCCAAACCCCATTCAACGGTTCTATTCTATTCTATTCTATTCTATTCTATTCTATTCTATTCTATTCTATTCTATTCTATTCTATTCTATTCTATTCTATTCTATTCTATTCTACTGAATATTGAACTGAGTCCAAAGGAAAGGACCCACATAATCACTTCCACTTGTGGGACTGTTGATTGAGCTTGTTCAGACGAACTGCAGCTGCACACCTTTACAAGTCTGAAGTTTTGACAATGGAAAACAGATCTGTGGGTGACCAGGACAAAGAAGCTGAGCAGATGGGAACTCAGGATTTATCAGGGCCTCTCACTCACTCATATGGCTTGGCATGGAGGGACAGGGTATTGTGTGTCAGACCAGACCTCAGCCAAGGACAGACAACCAAGCTGACATCTCCCCATGTGTCAGTCTTCGCTTTCAGTTCCTTCTAAAGCACTGCACTTTGTTCATAGAGTGATATCTTTAGGATGGCCATTTCTACATCCTATGATTCTGTGGAATGAGTTGGAGACCAGATTGCTGGTCATGGAAATAGGCTCAATGGCATCAAATTAGTGGGTCTACCATCCGGTAACACTATAAAGGTGAGCAACAGTCAATGGATAAAGAAGAGACTTTTGGCTTCCACCAGGATGTCTCAGCAGCTCAGATATAGTGATGTTGGAAACATGATGGTCTAAGGATCTAAAAAAGGAAAGGTCCTAGAAGTATATCCTGAATAATTCACCCAATATGCAATTAACACCTAGAATTTACAGGAATAAGTGAAGTAATCTACTCTAAAATTTTATTCAAAACAAAATTATCAGGAAAATGATGGCCCAGGTATCAAAATAAAAATGACATCAGTTACGTCTAAATATAAACTCTTGCCAAATTATCCTTCCCTCCAGCTTGCCAGGACTGACGTTGACTAAATGACCTGATGATTGCCTTCATATTTTAATGTTTTAATTTTCTCACTGTGCCTTGTAACAGCAGGAGAATGCCATTTTTTTTTCTCTTTTTGCACACTCTAGGATTGCAAATATTGTAACAACCGACAAAAAAATAGATCTGGAAAAGGGAGGCAAATGCCAACACAAGTAAAAGTGGGAAATAACAAAACAATTTATAGCCACAAACAAAGAAATGAACAAATAAATTGCATTTCTGAATGACAGATAGTATAAAAACTCCTGCTAGAAGACAGCAGGAAACTCTTTAGGTTTAATCAGGTTGGCCAGGCTAGATTCAAATGAGCAGACAAGAAAAAGTAATAAGTTGGGTTTGATTGCGTGGTTTCTCAAACTCAAGTCTTAATAAATCTGTTGTTATTGTCCATGATTCATTTTCGTTTTAATACTTGCATGCATTCTAAAAGCCTTAATATTTGCAAATTGGCCCCCAACCTCAATGAAGTGAAATTATGTGACAATTTATATGTTTATCTGGTTATGAAGGAGTCTCACACAGAGGAGGAAATGTAAAAATAGACAGACACTGACCAAAGGCAGAGGAAAGGAGTAGATCTAATATAGCAGGTCATCTTCCTCTCTCCTTGCAAACAAGAACTAATAAACTAAAACTTCTTTAAAAATTTGGCACTTTATGCTGTGAAAAATCTTATTTTATGGGTTTATAGTGTGCCCATAAGGCTTATAATATTAATAGTAAATGTAATGGAGCATTTTGAGATTATCTTATTTGTTGTATCTTTTCACAAAGGCATATTACTCCCCTCCACATTTTTTGCTGTCAATACAAGGAGTAGACAATACAATGAATCCTCTGTGATCAGTCACTACTGACCAATCCAGCTCAAAATTTGAAAACTAAGTATCAGATACTGACACTGACTTGGTACGAAATGATCCATGAGTATATTATACTAGCACAAAATTATTTGAATAAATACAAATCAGTATTGCAAAAAACTTGCTTGTTATAATCAATCTTAGTTTGTTTATAGCCACTCATTCTAGAAAAGGATGCATGAACTGGCTAAATTATTCCTTCAAAGTATTTACCAAATTTTTTAACTGATAATATTAACTACATAAAAGTAACCTCTCTTTCTGTATTAACATAGTATTCTGCTATTAAACAGGAGCACGGCGACATAACATTGTAGTGTCCTAAAAATTCCAGTCTAAGCTTCTATACATTTTGTCTCTAAGGGAAACTTGAAGTTAATATGTTCAATGCATAAGAAAACAGATTTTAACCTGATGTCTTTTGCTTTTCTCATAAGCGTCAGTAATAAGAGTCCTTCAGGCCACATTACTTCTCCCCATGCAACTTCACTGCCCTCAATGGTTTTTTGCTGCTGTAACCGATTTGTTCTATAATTAAAATTTAATAAACAATCTCCCTGATGATGCAGAGGAAGGGAAATAATTCACCTTTCCTCCCTTGCATAGGCTTCTTAGTGATAACAAGAGTAAAAAAGGGAAGAAAACACTACATTTGACACTAGATCAAGTACATGTAATTGTGAATGCAGATAACCATTCTCAGGTACAGGGAGATCTCATTTGTATGCAGTGACTTCAAAGCAGGAAAAATACTTCAAATAAAACTACACTACTAACTGCTACTGCTTTCCTTAACTGACAGAATACTTTTATCAGCCAAAAAACACACATTCTTTCAAAATAATTTTTAGAAACCCATGAAAATAAATCTACGCTTTCATGCTTGAGGGATTTTTTGTGTCTCACCACAGGGCTACATTTCACTACTTCCCAGCAGAACATCTGGACTACTCAGAAACATTGCACGGCACAGTAAGTGCTAATTACCACAAGAATATCCTACAACAGGTTGGAAAATTCCATGGGTCTTTTTTAAGAGTTTTGAAATGGGATTCGTGCCAAGCTAACATGAAATAGTAACAACAAAGTAATGCACGCAGCAGTGGTTGCTCATAACTTTTTTAGTGCATTTAATGCTAAGTGGCAAATTGTTCCGAAGCAACAAATATTCTGCAAGGCAGTAATCTGGGTCTTCCCCACTTTGAATGTTTCATTGTGTTAGATGGCAGTTAAGAAAATGAGCAACAGTCATTTGTGAAAAGAGTAAAAAATTAGATGCCTTTAAAATAACCATAACTTTGTTTTAACTACATTTCCAACTGCCAAGATTTTCACAAGTGAGGAGGCTAAAACGCAGCCACTGGCTGGAAACTCTGCTAACTGGCTAAGCCTGTGAATTCTGACTCATCTATCTATCTATCTATCTATCTATCTATCTATCTATCTATCTATCTATCCACACATGTATATGTATAGGTCAATGTTAACTCTGAAGGCCAGGTTATAGTCTCTGTGTCATGGGGGTGTTATCAAAGCTTTCACTGACTTCTGCAGGCCAAGGACTTGACAAATTTCTTTCTCAAAAGCACAGGCTGACAGTGATTTCAGGAGGAGAATGAACAATGCTTACCTCTAAAACTTTCTATCATCTCTGATCCAAAAGATCAGTGTAATCAATGTGAATATTTCTTTTGATTGCTATGTGTACATCGAAGTACAGCATTGACAAGGATGGTATAACCTTTAGGTACAAAGAAAATGCAGATGCTCATCCAAGTAAGTGTGCCATGTGGGTACAAAATGCTTTGCCTTCAAGGGAAATTCCAGTTTAAGACTGTAGAGTTTCTTGAACAAAGCTTTTACCATATGATGTTAATAATTTCATTAAATATATATATTAATATTATGCAGAAGATCCCCTTTTGACACAAAAAACACGCAGGTAAGCTATTGTTGTAATCCCCTTGAATACAGAATTAGTAGCCTGCAATTCCTTTGATTTTAGGGATCAACATTTTTTTCCAGTGCCACTGACACATCTGACAACATTCCTCTTGATTTAAACATGGCAGTGAAAAAACAAAACAAACAAACCACCACCAACAACCAAACCACAGCTATTTTCTGGAAGAACTTTGTTTCTGGAGCTTTTTTGTTCAAAATTCCCATCTAGGACAGGGCTAACATACCTTGGCAAGGGTTACAATATCTGTGTCCTTCTCTGTCCTTGCAGACAAGGTGCTACTGATCATCACAGGAAGACCAAGGCTCTCCTGTGCATGTGGATACCAATCCTACGGCACATGCCAAGGACTTTTTAAAAGGACTTCTATCCATTACGGCTGCACGACATAAATCATATATACCAAAGACATGGGAGCCTTAAGCTTGGTCCATAGCATTTCCATATGCAGAGGCATCACTCGTCATTCTTTACCTTTGTGCCTCTCTGCTCCTCTATGAAGCTCTGTTAGCAAGCATTCTCACACCAATGTGTTAAAGGAATGAAACTTCAAAAATGCACAAATTAACCATCCTGATAGCAAATTAATTAATGCAAATAAATGCAAATTCCATGCATTACCCTAGCATGGCATGCTAATGAGAAAACAAGTCATTTAGTCAATCAAGGAAATATGCAAATAAAAAAGATCCTTTTCTGAGGTGCTTTGATGCAGAAGTCTAAAATAAAATAAATACTTCTACTGGATTTTGGAGGCAGAAATAAATGCAACAGAGTATTCTACCCTGCATTTTTATTCCTTACAAACCTGGCAACAGAAATACAATAAAAATGCATTTTCTGCTTAGAAATGCTTCAGAAAGGTACTTTTCACACTAATGTGAGGTTTGAAACTTACTGCAAACAAAAACTCACACAACTAAACTGTGCTCTCAGGACACTGAGTTGAGGGCAATTTTGCAATTTTAACTTTATCTAATGCCAAATGGTGCAACCAAGCAGTTTATATTTCTCAAAAGATAACAAACAGGTCATCCTTCTAAGCCCTGCTGTTGCAAACAATATTTGCCTTTCTCAGCGTGTGCACCTGAGAACCAGTATTTTGGGCCAAGCGTCAGATGCGAGGTTGCTAAAGAATATCCGCTGCCTCCATGGACTTCATTGCAGATTATAACACATTGTTAAACACGTCACATACCAAGAAGGGTCAGAGCCCAGTGAAAAGTACTGGTCATCACCTGCAGTAAGAAATAGCATCAGGTGATGTAATCAAAGTTTCAGAATTAATTGCTGAAATATCAGCACTGACTGAAGGAAGACACCAACATTGTTAAATACCACTGTGCACAGCTGCTGTAAAGAAGGGATAAGAACAAGCCTAGATACTATTCCTTTCTGAAGACTAAGTTTCAGGTTAGAGGCGAAATGGTACCCAAAATTACTGACTGCTCCTTTGAGCTTTTCTCTGTAATCTACTAAGCCCCTTCTCTGAACAATTTAGGATACACTATTTACTTCGTAAAACATTTGAAAAATAGCCATCTGAATATTTTACCACTGTGGCTAAAGTACATTTTACTCTTCTGCGTCTAAAGTAGCAGAAGCAAATGCTTTTATGTCGAGAAATGGACAAGCAGCTTGCTGGCAAAACCTTCCCATTAGCCTAATACGTCATGAACAGCAAAATTATACTGCACTAAGATGTTAAACAGTGAAGTTCAATCAGCAGCTATGACATGCTTAACCCAAATACTTTTCTCTGTTTGTATTGTGAAATTAATGGAAAGAAAATTACTACTTTTTAAACAAAATAGTATACTTCGTAGTAGATGAACAGTCACTGACTGGGCTTTATTACATGGACTATTACCTTCTCAAGGTCTATGTTGCTGTCTCCACGATACCTGTATATATGCCAAAATATATGGCATTTCCTCTATAGTTGACCAGGCAAACCCAGAGATTTTTAAGCACAGAAGTGAACCCAGTGATGAAAAAGGGAATATTCACATACTTAAAATTATATATGTGTCTAAGTAACAACAGAACAGAAGTCTAAATTTTCCTCTGCTCCTATGACTCAAAGACATTCTTTGCAAGTTCATTTTTCTGATTTTTATTACTACTTGGTATTTCCTAGAGATTTAAACACATTAGTGTTTTCCAATTAGTAGAAGGATTAGCATTCAGATTGTGCATTTGGAATTGTCTTATTTCATTTACCCCAAACAACACAATGTAACTGAGGTTTCCACAGCCTGACAGACATTTTGTCAGGTGAGATAAATATTCAATTTTTTGGTGGACAAATGGAGCAATACTCAAAGACTATTCTTATTAATATTATTTCATTACTTGCCATCTATAATTATGCTGTATTTATACCAGCACATTTCTTTCTTTTTCTTGGTACCTTCTCCCCAGTACAACTAAAAGTAAGTGGGGGGTTGTGGTGCTCTTTTGGGCAGAATAACTTGAAGATCCAGCAGCATTACACATTTTTCAAGGTCAAAAGATGAAGATAATGGAAAAAATACAGTCAAGCATTTTAAAGCTGGTGTAATTCTATAAAAAGGACTGTGAATTCATGGAGGGAAGGAGATGAACATGCTGTTCACCTGTAGCTCTGCAGTATAATTTTCATATCAAGTGTTAATGACAGGTAACCTCCCTAGAGATTTATTCATTCATTTTCTTCCAGGTACAGCATATTAGCCAAAGACTTTTCTGCACAGCCACATTGCCATGATGTGAATTACAATTAACGCTAAGCCGCCAGGGGTTGTTTGCTAGATTATTAGAGCCAGTGAAGCTGAATGGCTCATTCTATGCTATTTACAGAAAGAAGGCAAGCCATTCATCACAGAACAGATGTTAATGACAGGCTACCTGGATCCCTATAGAGGAACGGCGGCTCTTCAGAAACTCCTCTGCTTTTGACACCAAAATGGCCTTGTCGCTGGTTCGTATGGAGGTGCTCTGGCCCTCGGACGTGTGGCGCTGCGCAGCCGCGGTTTCCAAGGCGAGATTCATGGCCTTGTTACTGTCCAGGCTGTCGGTGGAGTTGTACATCCCTCGCCCATCCTGCGGCCACGGGGAAATCCTCTGCGTCCGGCTGTCGTGATACGCGTCCTGCGTGGACTCTGTGCTGCTCTGTGCCGTGACTGAGATCAGTGGCTTGGAAGTGGTACGAGGGGGTACCGGTGGTGGTGTTTTTTTGTAACTTGTGTAAGTTACAGCTATGGAAAGAAGTAAAAAAAAAAAGAAAAAAAGAAACCAAGATTAATCTGATAGAAACTTCACATCAGAAATCACCTTTACATTAAGATTACGATACTTAAAAATGAAGATGTTGCAAGAGAGCGCTCATTATGAACATCACTATTAGTTGAAAGTGTCTTTCAGAGTCAGGTGGGTACCCACAGCAACATTTTATTTCAACCAGGAAGCAAGGGGTGGAAATAGGAGTCCCAGATTATGGTGGAGATGAAAGAGTTAGTGGGAATTTGTGTGTAGGTGCACACTGGAGCTTTCTGAGGTTGTTTCTGCATGGGGTGAAGCTGGTAACAGAAATAAAGGAGGATATTTTTTTTCCTCTTGTTATAACCTGAACTGTGGGCTCTGTGTTGATACAGTGTATTAAGAAAGTAACATCAACATATTGTAACAAAATATTATTCAGAAATTTCTACTTTGTAGTGGCTGGAATTAGGCAAGACTCAAGACTTACACAAGAAGCATGTTTTAAAACTATCCACAATACAGTTAATAAAAGAAAAATCCAGGCGTGCAAAAAATGTTCCAATATAGGCAAAAGTACTAGATACTTGGACAACAAACAAAAACTACAAGTAATACCAAGAGCAGTGCCTTTTTATCTACTATCCTGCAGCAAGCCTTAAGTCCTTGGAACATACATTGAAGGGGGATAATGTTAAATGCAGAGAATATGGAAATATAGACTATAACGATGGGTCTGAAACACCAGGAGAACTGCATGCCTAAGAGCAGAACTAAGACTGTTAGTCTGATGAGTGTAGCGGGTCTGAATGTGGTTTAACATAGATTTTGTCTTGCAGCAAAAGGCTCAATAAAACGCTCAAGAAAGTTCTATAGATGCAGAATTGTGCCAATAATGCTTCCTTACAAATTTTAGTGATTTCATAGAGGTATTTAGCCATTAATATCTCACAGCTGAATTCTCTAATTTTCCAAGCCCACTATACTTTTTTGGTACTAATAAAAGAATTTCATTTACGGAAGTGTTTTTTTCCTCAAAGCACATATATTCATAATTCATAAAATTAGCAACTGATACAAAAATGCATTGTGCTACAGCTTTCTGTACTCCTGTACAGGAAAATCAAATCAAATTAATTTCTTGTATACTTGCAGGAAGATAAAGAAAATCATAATTTTTCCCTGTATCAATAATGCTGAAATACCATAATGTATACATGCAGAGACCAGGATAACAAATGACTTAAGGAAAAGGTTTGCCTTTTTCTGATGTTTTTAAATGCATTGGGCATTGCTACAGTGAGTCAGGTAACCTTGATTTTGATATGAGGTTATTTTTCAGCTCTCTGCAGAGATCAGTTTAGGAATTTGTTAATACCTGTGACTGCTGAGCCTGTATTGCCAGGGTAGCCTAAGGGAAAAGTGAGCCTAGAGAAAACTACTCCTAAATTTTGATTCTTGATAATCGTAAGTAAAAGAGAACGAGGCAGAGCTAGGAAGTGAAGACCTTCATTTGAAGCACATTTTGACTTACTGCTGATGCTGCTCAATTTTGGTAGAGATTTAAAGAGAGTCTTGCTCTGAGCTAAATTGCTCTAACGGAGTGAAAGACGTGAAAACATGCTCTTCAGATTCTGAGACAGTGTGCTTTTTTAGAAATGCTGCTTTGTTGTCCTACCACCAATCTTATCTCCTGTCAATTTTGTAACCAGCAGTTAAGAAGAATGAACAACCCAATGTTTTCCAGATGCTGTAGGATATACAGAAAGTTCATGGAGGAAGGGAGGGAGAGGCTGTAATACTTAGAAATTAAGACAGTGTCTTATGAGCTCGAGCAGTGGCTCTAAGGAATGTTTCCACTAAGAGAGTTGCCATAATCCTGCTCCCCTGCCTTTCCCCTGGAAATGGAGATGCAAGTGATCAAAGTGCTGGGAAACATAGAGACAATGGGGTGAAATAGGGTGAGTGAAATCCAGAACAGGAAGATATTTTTACCTATAAGACAGGTTATCACTCTTCTAACTAATTTACTGGTTTTTTTACCGTATGTCTTCATGCAAAAGAATAGCAATGAATAATGAAGCATATGGTAAATGTGATAATGAAACATCATAAGCAAGTATATCCCTACTACTTGGGCAGCACATCACTTCTCTGTCTAATGAATACATAATGTTAACTTTCTGTTGCAGCCCTTCATAGCTAACTTAATCTTCATTTACATTTCTAAAAAAGAAAAAAATCTCCTTGTGGCAAAATAAAAAAATCAAAAGTCACTTCCCCCCCCACCCCCATTTCTCTAGGATTGAATATTTTATTCCAGAAGTTTCTGATTGTTTCAGAGGACTGCCATGCCTTTAAGCCACCAAGTATTAGTTACTGCAGTATTCTGGCAAGAATTTGATCATGAGAACTAAGCAGGAATGCTCACATCTGTTCACAAATGAATGTTCACAGACCCACAGATGTTCAATGAGGAGAAGAAATCAGTAGAAAGACTGAATGTTCATGAGAAACTGGTTACATTTTTACAGTGTAATATGGCAGGAAGAAATCCGATTAATTTCTAAGCTACAGTCACAGACATCAAATATTGAGCAGGGAATAAAAAAAATCCATCTCTACACAGTTAATGAGCTTGTATCTGGAGCAACAGTTTCAAAGCCACAAAAATCTGGGACTAATTGGAGACTGTAACAAAATGAGGTAAGAGGACGGAGGTGTGAATTTGTGAGGCAAACCTTGCCACCAAATTCTATTTGCTTTAAACACTCAAGTGGTTCTAGTGAATAACAGAATGTCCTGAGTTGGAAGGGACTCGCAAGGGCCATCTAGTCCAACTCCTGTCCCTGCATATGACAACAAAATTTACACCATGTGTTTGAGGGCGTAGTCCAGTCACTTCTTGAAGTAAATAAGATAGTGAAGTAAATAGGATAACTTAGATGAATAATGTGACCAAGACTTGTCTTAGATAAACTTGGTGTGTGATTCTGACTTAAGAGATGACTACATAATAGATTAGAGGAGAAAAGTAACACTGTAATCCATAGTTTACTGTTCATGCTTGGTCTCAGGTCTCTAACAAATAAGTACTGGCCGAAGATCTGAAGTGGGACATTTTATGTCACTTTCAAATTTTTTTTCATTAATTATTACATCTATGAATGTTCCTGTTATCATCTGTAATGTCTTTTTCTATCATGTCCAATTCTTGGCCCTAGCAGTCATACAGACCACATATTATATATGGGCAGAAATATTTCCTTTTCATAACAGAAAATGAACTTCCTTTTCATTTATCATCCCCTTCTTATGCTAATGGACAGAAGCTCCTGTCAGCTTTGCATCATTTGCTACTTTGCAAATTTTATTTGCCTTAGTGGTTATTAGTCCAAAGTAAGCACATAAAACCTCCTCAGCGCTGCTTTATGTCTTGCCCATTTTTTGGTCCATCATTCTACAGCCTCCAGAGCTGTGCTGAGTTTTGCTGTCCCTGCAGGGGGGGCAGGTGCTGGGCAACGCAGCCCCAGGGCACTGAGCGCTGCCCAGGGACTGTGCCCCAGTGACTCCATCCATGACACTGGTGCTGGGAGCTGAACTGGGAAAAAGAAGAGTGGGATGGAGGATCCTTGTCATCAGCCACAGCAGGATGAGCTGGGCGTGAAACAGCGCGAGGGCAGGGGGTGCCAGAGCCGAGCTCTGGGCCGGCAGAGCTGCTGCTGTGCGACTTTAGGCTGATTTTAATTGTGGCCTTCAGCAGAAGCAGAGACATGCTTCATGTTTTGGTGTATAAAACGTCAGCCCTGGATAATCTTCTATTGTTTCTGTGGCTCACAGAAAATGACAAAAGATTTCTGATTTCTTTAGTTTTTGGAGTAGTTTTGGTGTGTGTATGCTGGGCACTCCTGGTATTTTTCTCAGCAATCCTGAGGGTCAAGCAAAGCAACAGCCTTCTGCCACACTGTAATCAATTTGTGAAATCTATAGCTGCTCTAAAATGCAAAGAAAAAAAATGGCATAAGAGGTAAATATCTTTTTAATGTTTAAACTAAACACAACGGGTTATGAAAAAGAAATTAACGTTTTCCTTCCAGTTGTATTCAAAGGCTATCTTCATATAGAATGCTGAATTAACGTTTTGCCTTTTTTAATAAAGTGGGAAATTTTTTTTGAGCCTAGAAGATACAGTTTATCTCCATCTGTTAGCTTATGATCATCAACAAAATATTATAAAAATGGTAAAAAACTGTTCTAATTCTAAACTGTAAGGGTATTTCAGACTTCCGTTTGAATCAAAGTATTATCTATTCAGGTACTTGCCCCACTTCAACATAAAGCTGTGCAATGGGCTCCACTGGATTTTCCATTAAGGAAGGACATTGTCAGAGAAACTGAGAGAAAACACAATGGTTCTGTGCTGCTTTGTAGTGGGCTGGATCAAATGATGATGAAAACCAGATATAAATTGTTTAGGAGAAAGGAGCAGGTAGCAGTGCAGCATAATGTGCATTAGTTTGTCACTCAGGCAGGAAAAAGTGTAACACATCAATCTGTTTTTGTAAGGATCACTGCCTTCATATGAAGAGTGCAGCGCCCATTTATGCCGGCTCAAGTCATCTTCTCCTGGCACATGACTCACATTTGATACCTTAACTGCCAGAGGACCATTTCCCCCCTCACATATACAAGATTGCCCATCGGTGCTGAATCTGGCACAGAGACGCTGCAAGTGACCTGTTCTGTAAACTGCATTAATGTCTCTCAGGTGCTTTCTGATCCCAGCTGGGAAGCACCGGTCAGAACCAGAGTATCAGGCAGAGGAACCAAGAAGACAATCCTGGCACTGGAGAACTATCGATTTGATGGTTTCAACACATACAACAGAAATCCAAGGAAAGCTTCCTGGTAATTCTTAAGTAATTGGATTTTTAAAAATGTAATTGATATACCTGGGAGCAGAATATCCCTCTTAATCTACACTGCATTTGACTAAACTTGCTTAAGGTTACTCTTGCTATATCCATAGAAATCAGTCAGTTACTCTGCCCATATTTCAGTGCCAACACAGTTCATACTAGAAATAAATTGACTAAAATAATTCAATTTAGATATAACTTGAGGTTATGCATAGAGATTCACAGACAAAAGGCAGAAGAGATGTGATATATTTGATGAAATATCAGTGGCTGTGGGTGACATTCAGAACACCTTTAAAAGGCAGCCTTTTAATAAATCACTGCTGTTGGTCCTTTTGCAAGATAGAGTCACCTGAGGGGTTTTTACAAATCAATATAACCACTAAGCACTTAGTGAAAATAACATTATTTAGACTAAGATCACAAAGTTAACTGGATGATGAATTTACATGAAAGCACCATCAATTAAAGGAAACGGTTGTCCCTTATGACATACTGCAGGAGCTAACTGGATTTTCTGTTTTTTAAGGAGGTTTATTCAGAAGGAGGATAATTACTCCGCAGGGTGTGCGGAGCTGTGCTGGAGGCAGAGCTCCCGGGGGCATGTTGCTGTGGGCAGGCAGGGAAAGGTTCTCTGAGGAACCACAGCATGGAGAGAAACACAGTGGAGACTCCCAGGCTGATCTTCTGCATTGGACAGGGAAGGTGAATGCTAACCCTGGCATCATTTCAGAACAGGAAAAAGAGCCATTCTCATAATGAGAGGCCACAATTTAATCCTAAAAGAAAAGGGTACTCAGTTATTGGGATAGACTTTCGACCATCATGAATGCTGCTCTAGTCAAAAGATTTTACAGCCCCAGCAAACATGGTTGTCCTTGAAATGCCCTGAAATCTCTTCACTCTGCCCCATCATGGTCATCAGGACCTCTGAACTACTCTGAAAATAAAAACGTACATATGGATGCATAACAGTTACTTCTCAAAACAAAGAATGATGAACATTAAAAGACCATTAAAAAATCAAAGAGGACTTTTGAGAAAAAAAAAAAAAAATCTCAGCCACTAAAAGAGTTTATTTCACACAAAAAAGAATGAATTATTTGATGATTTTTCTAGTAAGCTATGTATGTCAAAAATAAGAATACAAGTCTCTGTTTAAAAGGAAGGATGTTGGGACACATCTTTTATATATTTCTATTGTCAGCTTCCATTATATGCTGGTCTCCAATGCTAAACATGATTAAAAGGGGACGGTAGTGTCAAACAGGGCAGTTTAATTTTCACAAAGCAAATCTGGCTGTTCCTAAAGTCAAATTCTGAAATGTTAGAAAGGTGTTTCCTTCTGGGATCAGTAATACTTTTAAAGTTCAGTCGTAACAAGATGATTTAGATACGCTTAGTTTTGACATGTACAGCCTCTGGCTACGAAAGTAGGAAAAAGTGATGAGCTAGAATGAGGGGAAAAGGTTAAGGGAAAATGTAAAGTTAAATTAGTCTGTTGGATCCAAGTCTGCCATTTTCGATGTGTGCGAACAGTGTCCACCTCCAAGATGTACACTGGTGTTTTGGGGTTTTCTTTCTCTTTTCAGTCCTGCAGTCGTATGTGCTCAGGCTCTGCACATTAAAAAAGAAGTTTTACTCCATTACCTGACCCTGGGCAGAGCTAAATGAATGTAAATGTGAGTCATAGAATCGGAAAATTGTAGAAACATTTAGGTTGGAAAAGACCTATAGGATCATTGAGTCCAACCATTAACCTAGCACTGCCAAGTCCACCACTAAACCAAGTCCCTAAGCACCACACCTACACGTCTTTTAAACACCTCCAGGGATGGTGACTCCATCACTTCCCTGGACAGCCTGTTCCAATGCCTGACAACCCTTTCTGTGAAGAATTTTTTCCTAATATCCAATCTAAACCTCCCCTGGTGCAACTTGAAGCCATTTCCTCTCATCCTATCACTTGCTGATTGGGAGAAGAGACCAACACCCTCCATGCTACAACCTCCTTTCAGGTGGTTGTAGAGAGCTACAAAGTCTACTGTACATGAGTGCAGGGCAGGTGAAGAAGTCACATCATGTTCATGTACAGGCTCCTCCAGGCCTTTTCTTTGCTACTCCCTGGATAGGTTCACATTTTTGCTTTCTCCTCTGTGACTGAAAGACCCTGCCATTTCTAAGGGCTTTCCATGTTCAAGAGTTTCTCCGTTTGTAAGGTAATGAGTGTTTTTTTGAACAGTAATGTTATTCAAACCTTGCAAAAGTAGTCATTAAAACTTAGTAATGTCATACTGTACTTGAACTTCAAGAGAGAAATTTGTTTTTAAACAAATTAGTTCTGTAAATTGAATCTCAGATAGATTTCTCTCAAACATAATCCGAGAGCTGCTTTATTTATTAATTTTCTTCCTGCTTCTTCCTTTTTCTCTTTCAGCCCTCCACAGTGAATCCTAGTCAGGAGAGGGACCATGCAGTTTTGCAACTGAGAATGTTTTTGAGCTTGGATATCCATGAAAACAACCATGTTTTTTGCTTTCTAGAATAAATAGTAAGAAACAGTTGATAAATTCACAGTGATATTTTTGTGAGATATGTTATTGAAACCACTTCTTACACCCATATGAGTTTTATCAGCACAGTTTATATGTTGGGCTGCATATTATTTAAAGTATATAACCCAAAGCATTGTTTGGGTGGTAGGTATCTATAACTTCCTAACCATTTTTCCTGATGGCTCACTTTACATATATTAAATTTAGGTAAACCTGGATATTTGCCACACCATGAAGTCAGGTGGTCTCCCATTGCCACAGTCCAAGGGGGTAAAATGCTGTATTTATACTGTGCTGTTTTTTTAAGTAGGGTCTTCTAGTAACAATGAATTATATTATACCTTCAAGACACAGTCAGTATTTGAGAACTACAAATGGGAATCCATCTCACCTCACATGAGTCTCTTAAAAAACAGCCACTGAATTTTAAGTTAGTTGTCTGACCTGTTTTAGAACTACTGGGAGAAAAATAAGCAATTCTGAGGGCAACACTCACCTATCTTTGATGCTTATTTTACCAGGAAATGAATCAACCTATGCAAGTACCTACTTTCCTCTGTCAGCCATAATGTGAATCAAGGACAACCAGCTCAGGTCTGGACATGTAACTTGGAAATGCCTAAAGGGGTAAGATAAACTCCAGCCAACAGCTCTGCCTCTGTGACAGCACTGGTAGGACTCTGGTATGCACTAGGACATAACCTCTCCTGTCTTCTCTTACCTTCATTCATTGGAAAGGTTGGAGATTCATCTCCTCTGCTCCATTTTCTCTGTGATCTGGCTGCTAGAGAAAGCCTGTGTGGGATTCGCCTGCATTAATGACTGAATTCCAATTTCCTGCTCCTTGATCCCTTCTGCTGGAGGTACCACATAGCAGCTAGTAATAGTTTGGTGCAAGATCCCTTTGTAGCTCCACAGAGGTATTAAAAGCAAACCCTCTGTATTTCTGTAGTTTTTAAATTGTTTGCATGATTTTAGGCACTGGGCTAGCCCATGCTGTTAATCCCATTGAAGTTGTTGATATTGAAGTCAGTGGAATCAGAGCAATTCATGCAAACTCAGGATCTGGACCGTTATCATAACACATTATCATCATAATCAAGATTTGTGTTCTTATATGTGATTTTTAAAAGAGCTTTTCAAAATAGCATGTCACTGAGACACTGCTGTCATACAAATCCCATATAAAATGCCATTTTTAAAGCAGCATCTGTTTTTGACATCTCTCTGCTAAACAGAATCTATATGGCACTTGTGAAAAAAGATTGAAATCATTAGCATGACTTGTAACCTCAATCAGAATTTACTGGGGTAAGGCAAATTACTGGATGAGGTTTAGTGGTTGTTGTTGCTGGTTTTGTTTCTTTGTTATTTTGTTCTTTCTTTTTTTTTTTTTTTAATCTGTGTGTGCATCAGGTTAGACTCAATATTCAGAGTAAATCCTTTTAGGCCTAAGTTCTGTACATCTATCTGATCTTGTACAGGAAACTAACAATTAAGTGGAAATGTGACCACTAAATTTGGAAAAAAGCTGAAGTATAAGTACACACTACAATCTCCCAGAAGGAGAACAGTATAAAAGGAATTACTGTAATCAAGTCATTTAGTGTGTAAGTTGTTGCCTCCATACTGAGGAAACTTAGGTCTGTAGGCAGCCCATGTTACGTAAACGATAAAATCTGTTTTGACAGTGTAATTAATGTTAGTCTCAAAACAGAAATGCAAATCAAACAAGACATCAAGGTCAGAAACTGTAAGCCTTTGCCAAAGTTAAAGGAGATGTGGGCAACACAAACCTCATGGATTGCTGATGGACTAGTTTACAAAGAGTTCTATTTTAGATCAGTTAATTAGCGATAAATTATAGCCTAACCAGCATCCTGTAGATGGTAAAGTGCTGGCAGCTGTTTCGGTCTTCTTGACAGTTCCTACGTGCCTCTAAAATACTGAAGCTGCATTAAAAAAACACCACCTCAGTTTTTCGGCTGCAGGAAGGAAAAAGGTACCTTTAACTATGTTTACAGAATTTATGCCTGGCTTTTCAGGAATATAGGTTGCATTTGTCACATAATGAAAACGGTAAGAAACAAAGAGAAAAAAGAGCTCCACGTGCTAAGAGTCACTCTTACTGGGCTACTCTTTCCACATTGAAAGAAAATTGAAAATTTGAACATGTTTTTCAGTAGAATCAAACCAATATTGCTGTAATTCTATAGTTAAAAAAAAAAATAAATCTTGAACTCCCACATACCCCTATCACTCAAGTAAAATAATTTCCATCAGCCTCCTAAACCCACTCACAGACATATTATGTAGGCTTGTCATTGGTTTTGTTTGTATATTTTCTATTCTCATTCCTACAATAACTACGTGCAGCTTGTGATTTTCTTTAACTTACAGTAAGGAATTTTAAACTGGATAGGATGAGAAAAATAATTTGATCACTTAATCTTAAGAAAGTGTTGCATAGCAGAATAATTTTAATAGTGCATTATGATAATAGTCCTGCATTAAAGAATTCAAGTGATTACAAAATATTTTAATTAAAGACAATTAAACACCCTTAAATTATTCTTTTAATCCTCAGAAAGGTTCAAGTCTGGACACAATCTCATAGTTCACTTTTGAGATCAGCAGCAATACAGGCAATAGCCAAATGAAGAAATCATTTTACCCAAGATGCAGATGGAGTCAGTGTCAGTGTCAAAACCAGTGCTCAGAAAGCCACTTGCAGGCTACCAACTCTGTATTTAGGTGCAGGAAATTATGCTGCTGGCTTTTGAGCTCTCTCAGTTATCCCTGTCTTCAGTGAGACCAGGATTTAATCTCAGGTTTCATCCTGTAATGCAATTTGAATAGGCCTGACTTTTCAGATTTATAAAAGTTAGCTAGCTATACTATGCTATCATGGTGGACAATTTATATAGGCAACAGAGAGAAATAGGGATGACCAGAGGACAACTTCTTTCATAACAGATACCAATCCTAAAGGAGAAAAATCACATTTCATTGACTATAATATGACATTAATGTGACTGCCTTTGACAGCTACATTTTAGATATACGTATTAGGTTAGATGAATTTTTATGACTGAAATGTTTATGTTTTTTCCAGTTGGGGGAAGGAGATGAAGAGTAGAAATATATATATTTTTCTGGACACAGAACTATCCCAAGAGGGAAAGAAATGGATATAAAAGTCATGACTCATTGACATGTCCTTGATATTCTGTTCTCAGTCTCAGAAAGCCAAGTGACTTCAAACTCAATATTTCCCCTAACCCTGTTTGGCTGTCCTCTAGTTGCCCATGTGGAGCAGTGATGAGCTGCTTGGATTGCTCTGATATTCCTGATTTTCAGTGTGCATATTTTAATGAACTGCTTATGGAGACTAAACCATGGCCTTAGAGTGAGTACAGAGTTTGTTGGTAAGTACTGGGATGCTATTAGATGAGTGTAAGACACCTCAGTGTGGTTATGGGTTTGTTGACTGTCTGTTGGTGCATGAGAGGATCCACATGCTGTATTCAGTCTGAGTCAAACTCACCAAAACATAGCTATCTAATACCTTTTCAGAGGTCCTAGGTCCTCCTGCCTGGTATCTTTATTTTCTCTGATCCTTTGGAAAAAAAAATAATAATCTTTCAAGTATGTTTAAGTATCAAGTTTAGGAATTGCCCTTCTAGGGTAGATCTGAGTCTGAATAAAATTCCTGACATAGAAATGGAGCCTTAAGTACAAGTTTATCTTAAAATTCCATTTCAGGGAAATAGAGGACTGGAGTTGCTGAGAGGCTGGCAGAGATGTGCAAGCATCCCAACAGGTTTTTAATATTAAAACCCCCCAGAATTGGCTGGAAATAAAACTAAATGTAACTATAAAAGCTTTTCTCCTACTTTTGTGCCTCTCCATTGAAACACAGATACAGCTTTAGTTAAATAGTGAAGAACTTGCTTTGTCTCTAGCTTCAGATGCCTCTGTTATTTGGAAGCTGCCCACTAGTATTCTGTTCTCCTGGAAAAGACAATTTTGCAAGTTAGAAATAATGTCCCTCAGGAGAGGTACATCTGTAAGTGGTGAGCATTAATCAGAAAGTCCTTGCCATAGAATCGTTTTGGTTGGAAAAGACCTTTAAGATCATTGAGTGCAACCATTAACCTAACAATGCCAAGTCCACCACTAAACCATGTCCCTAAGAACCTCATCTACGCATCTTCTAAACACCTCCAGGGATGGTGACTCAACCACTTCTCTGGGCAGCCTGTTCCAATGCCTGACAACCCTTTCCATGAATAAGTTTTTCCCAATAGCCAATCTAAACCTCCCCATGAAGAAGAACAGTAGCAAAAGCATCTGAAATTGCCTCCCTATATGCCTGTTAATACTTTTTCAGAAATAGCATTACTATCCAATGTACATTCTAGAAACAGAAGGGTTCCTATGGAAGCAAGACTTGTACTGCAATAAAGGAGTTTATTGTTATTTTGAAGTGCAACTCTCTTTCTTCACACATAAGCCCCTGTGCTTTTGCTAAGACCCACAGGAGAGGAACTCCCTTGTGGCTGCACACACAGTTTTTTGGAAGAATTTTTTTGTTGTAAAGAAGCTAGAACAGAACACAGCTCACACTCCTGTTGTACTGAAAGTATAACAAAGCTAAGGGCCAGTTTGTCAGCAAGCAAAACTGGGTCAGCTTCAAGAGGGTTATGCTTAGTTACATTAACTGATGGGCTGAGGCTCTGATGGATGAAATATTACATGTGAGCTAGTGAAAATTAGTGTCAGAATGCCATCAAAATGATGTCTCTGTACCCAGCACAGAAAGCATTGTAATTCCAGTGCACACATCATCCTTATGGCTCCTGACATACATGCCTTCAACAAAAACCAGGACTGAGCACATGCAGAGCTTCTGAGAAGACTCCTTAGAGGTTTTTTTTTCATTCACTGAGGAACACAGAAGGAGAAGCACTGGCAGGAGAGGGATCCTGCCTTCTTTTCCGCTGCAAGTACCAGGAAGCACTATGAACTGATTTGTCCAGGTTCACCTGCCCTGTGAGCTTCCCACAGCTGCACAGACCCACCTGGGGACAATACCCTCTGGCAACTTCAAGCTAAACAGCTGGGCTAAAATTTAGCTCTGCCACTGTTAGCTTCTGTCTTGTCAGAAAGGCTTCAAACACCTGAGCAGTAAATCATCTCTCTTGCACGATTTTTTTTTTCTTTAATTATCCTTTTTTTTTCCTCCCTATGATACAGAAAATGAAGCTGAGAAAACTCTGTGAAAACTGATCCCACAGAACAGCTTTGAAGCCAAATTCTGCCAGGGAAGGGAGCACGGGTGTCCATTTTAATAAAAAGAGAACCAGCTGTCTGGCAAATCTAATAGGTTACAGAGGAATTATGTCAAGCACAGAACAGCAGGAGCGAGGGAGAAACACTCATTATACATTTTTTAAACTAACCATAGATGGAAGGCAGTGATTTAATTTTTTTTTTGTCTTTGCCTCTGCAGATCATCTGCACCAAGGAGAATGAGAATTATGAGAAGCTCCTGGCCACTGCTCCAACTGTTTTCATGCCTCATCAGCCTGAAGAGGCCAGGCAGCCCTGATTAGCACAGCCCTACTCCATCTCAGGGAATCCTAGACCTATGGAATATTGCAATGGCCCCTTGGCCATCCTCTGTTGAACTCCTCCAACCGAAGGGCTTGTGTCACCTTCATCCCAGCGACTCCCTGGACCACTTCCACCATGTAGAGCTGCTATTAAACAGCAGTGTCAGCACAGCAGCAGGATTTCAATGTATTTAAAGGAACTAAAGACTAATTATTCTCCTCAGATATATCCAGAGCAATGAAAATGATGTGTGCGCATCCAAGAGTAGAACTGGGCTCATCGTTTGTTAGTATAAGATTTATTCTCACAGTATAGGCACACAAGTTGGCATAGCATCAAAGTATTAATTCAGGATCCCCAAGTGCTCCTACAGATATATAGTATGTTTCCTGCAGAGAATTAGAGTGCCAGATAATTCCTTGGAGCCCCAACAGTAATTAAACAAAGTCAATAGGTAAGTTATAATGGAGAAAACAGCCTTCTGTATCTTATTTGGACTTAAACTTTTGTGGTTTTAAACATACCTGTTTTGGATACAACTGCTAGCTATTATCTAGCAATGGATACCAGCAAAAATCTCTAAGACTCAGCTTTTATTTTTATAGAGAGAACAGAAACTGTGGAGATGTTACTTCAATCCATTTGGCTGGGTTTTCCTAGACATAGTGCATTGCATTAAGAAGATCCAAGCAGCCACCCAGATGAAGTATCTCATGCTTGAGAAAATTAAATCACACATTAATTGATCATAAACCAGTTTTCTTTTAGTAACTGAGGAGTAAGGTTTTCCAATTTTTATACTTATATACATTTAACAAATAATTTTTGAGCATGCTGTTCTACAGGCTGAACAGTCCCAGCTCGCTTATCCTTTCGTCATGGAAGAGATGCTAGAGACCCTTTGTCTTCTTAGTGACCATTCATTGAACTCCACTAGCTCCATATGCAGTAGCACCATGACTTTTGTCTTGCCTTGGTAACCTCTTATCTTTGGAAAAACAAAACAAAACAAATAACCAACAAACAAAAAACCCCCAAACAAACTACTGCCATTAGTGTTCAGATGACAACCAGAGAACCAGAACCAAAACCTTTTGGGGTCTGCAGGGGTAGATGTGCTATGGAACAGTACTACTTCTTGATAACATGTCATAATCTCATGCCTTTGTGTTTGTAGGTACAGGACCATGCAGTCTATTTACGGGCAATGGGAGTTTTGTGACTGAATATCAAATGTGCTCTAAAAATTCACCCTGCATAGCCCCTTATTTAAAAAATGGAAAGCTGAAAACAGCTTCAAGTCAGTAGAAAGGAAACTTGCAATTCCTCAGGCGTTCTGAGTAATTGTATGAGCTGTAATTGAAAACTCCCTCATGCAATGTGACCTTGTTTGAATTAATTGGTTTTGGAATTAGTGCTCAATAGTTCAGTAAATGTGGAATTCTCTGAAGTTTACTCATTGCCAAGCAAAGTCCTACTGGTTGAGAAAAGTAAAATGGACCAAAGACAGTTTCCCACTTCTCATCTCTATCAGGAGACTCTTTAGTAAGCTCGAGTTTAGTAGGGCTATCTGCCATGAATGAGACAGAAGAAGGTGCATATACAACTGATCTGACAGTTTTGCATCGTGTTACATTTTCTAGGCAAATGAGGTAATTGTAATGCAGTGTATGGGCCACTTAAGGCTAGTAACACTATATCTCCTGAAATCAGTGGGTTCTTCATGCTGAGTTTCTCTCAAGATCAGCTAGAAAACCCTGAAGTGGGAGAAGAAAAAGTGATCTTGGACTGACTCTTAACATTAGGAGAGAAATCCAGAAGGTCTTTGTGTACTGTGAAGTCCATAGCTAGGTGGACTTTTTTGGTCATTAATCGATTCATCAAAAAATATAGTCTCTGTTGTAGCCAAATTATTTGGGTTAGAGGAAGCTGTAAACTACTTTTAAGTAACTGAAGATGATGCTTCCTTTTATTGATCAGCCTAAAAGCTGAAGAACTTAACTAGGACCACTCATTCAGTGCTTGTTGCTGGAGAAGAATTTTGTAGCTTTAAGTGGCATGCTTCAGTTCCTCCATATATAGGATATTTAGTCTTTTCTGTTTAAGCTGTTTCACTTTGCATATGGAAGCAATATTCACTGAGCAGATATACCACCTGATGGGTGAATGTCCTGAGCAGCAGGCTAAAGTGGTGGTGACTCTCTCAATAAAGGTGAAAGTGGTTTATACAATGCGTAATAATGCCATCAGGAGAAACTGAATGTGATATCCTGGACAGCCAAGGTGCAAATACCAAATTACTCTTTGTTTCAGAGAAGGGATTTTAACAAGTTATTCTGTTTCACAACAGACCATCCTAACTGCTGCCTCCAGTATCATTGCAATCCAGTAAGTATTTCTGCATCCACAGTAAAACCAAACAACATCAGCAGGAAAAAAACTGTGAGGAAACATCCTGAAATATTCTATAACACATGGAGTAAGCAATTGTCCTGGTTTTAGCTGAGATAGACTTAATTTTCTTCCTAGTAGCTGGTATAGTGCTGTGTTTTGGATTTAGTATGAGAATAATGTTGATAACACACCGATGTTTTAGTTGTTGCTAAGCAGTGCTTACACTAAGTCAAGGACTTTTCAGGTTCTCCTGCTGCCCTGCCAGCGAGGAGGCTGGGAGTGCACAGGAAGCAGGGAGAGGGTAGAGTTGACACAGCTGACTCAGACTGACCAAAGGGATATTTCACATCATATGACATATGAACTAGGGGGAAGTTAGTTATTCTATTTTTTTTTTTTCCTCTTTCTGTCTTACTAAACTGTCATTATCTTAACCCACAGGTTTTACCTTTACTTTTTCCACTTCTCTCCCCCATCCCACCGCAGCGGAGTGGGGAAGGCGGGGTGAGCAAATGATTGCTGTGGTGCCCACCAGGTTAAACCACAACAGTCATATACAGGACTCTCGACATATAGGTCATGTAACAAAAATAAGGTGACTTTCATAGGCAAAGAGAAAAAAAGGAGACTGCTCAATATCTTCCAGACCTCCTCACTGGTTAAGTTTTCATTAGAAATCTAGTGGTGTACCAGAGTATTTGAATTACTTTTCAGTAAGACAGGCCAGGTCATGCAGGTGGGATAATGTGTTACTGCAGCACTGCTGCCAGCCTAGTGCACTCTGTTGCCCCACAGGACTATACAGCCAGGGTCCACTATCCACTGAGCTGGTGGTGGCACAGCTCTGGCCCCTCAGGTAGCTTGTGTCTGTCCCTACAGTACTCTGTTACATTACTCAGACATTACCAGGAAAGAGCCTTCCAGGCTGACAGCATAGTGTATATAGGTGCAGATATACTTAGACAATAGGCAACCAACCTGGTAATACCTGGAAAAGTGACCCAGATTTTATGCACTCTTCCCGAAACGTGAAGCATTGCTTGCAAGAGTAGCAGAGATGTTAGGCAATAGTAGTTAGGATGACTACTGCACTCTGTGACTTCCCATTCAGGAAATTACATGTTGTCTGTGATGGAGGGACAAGGTGGGAGGCAGTGGCAGCTGGAGCTGTATTTTCTCAGCTGTGCTTCTGACAGCTGCAAATGCATGCAGTTCAGAGACAGAAAGCATACGCTGTCATTCATGGCTTTTAACATGAAGTATTTTTTTACTGGGTTCATTATCTCTTTACAGAATGAAACAGGATGGATAGAAATGCCCTACTCACAATGAAATATGAGTCTTAGCAGGGGTCACACAGAGTCCAGGTCTAGCTTACAGCGTGCCACCAATGCTGTCTGTCTCCTCTGTATTGTCACTTGTCTCATTCATTTACACCTGGCAGGTACTGCCCTATGTCTTGTCTCTTTACAGTTTCCATCAGAGGTGGAGAAGGCTGGCTCCACAAATAATTAAACTACATGGGTCCATGCAAATGTTTTGTGTTCATTAGCACCATAGGTACTACCAATGAACTATCTGGCTTTCTCTGTAACGTTGTACACATTTAAGAAGAGCTGATTACTGGTAGTTCTTTCTCCATCTATTAGAAAACCCTGTTAATAGAGTCCATTAATAATGTCCCACATAACATTCATTATAGTTGCGACCTTCCTACCTTCTGAAAGCTGTTCATGCATCGAGGGACATTTTAGGAAACTGCAGACTGTAAATCTATATTCCATACTTTTGTAATTGAATTAATAGATCAAATATTACATTTTTAGATACATGAGTTAATTTTTAGCTAAGCCTGTGTGTTATGATTTAATTGCTTTACGACATCGATAAGAGGCAGTCATGACCTATATCACTAAAATTTCAAGTAATAATTAAATTGCAATGCCTGTTAATTTTCTAAGAAATTGCTTTAGTTTCTTTGTCAAGAAGAGTTTGTTACATCTGAAGCAAAAAAAGAATTAATGTAATATAATTTTCCCATGAACCGAAAAGACTGAATTGGAATTGAAGGCTGACATGAAACGTCACCTTTTTGACATTTATTTGAACGAGGCCCCATATAAATGTCAAATACCTGCCAACACCATTTTCACATTTCAGGCAACTGCTGCTTTTACAGTTTTCAGAGAGGGCTAGATAAGTGTTGTTTGTTTGTTTGTTTTTGTGGTTGTTGTTTGGGTTTTTTTTTTAATTATGGTAGTAATGGTAGGAAATGAAGCATCTCCCTCCAAAGTTATAGAGGCTGAAGAAAGAAAATACAGAAAAGTTACCCATATGGTTTTAAAAATTAGAACTTATTTGGCAACTGACATTTTCAATTAGCAGTGAATCACATAATTCTTACTCTTCTTATAAATCAGATAAATATTTCTAATTTGAATATTTATCTTAAATGGAAGCTGAGGACAAACTTGCTCAGCGGTACAGATGGAATTATTTCCAATACGGAACGGCACTCAGAATCGTATACAGTCCACAGGCTTGGAAACAGTTTTGGCTCAGGAAAACATCTCAAATAATCCTTTTATTTATTTTTTTTTCCTCCACAATGTCAATATCATCTCACTACAACAGAGCAAAAAGAATAAATATTTGGGCAAGAAAATCTATCTGACAAATAATTCCCAAGACAAGGTAGAAGCCATACATAAAAAGAAGGTTAAAGTTTTCAAAACCATGGTATTTAACTAGCAGACTGCTAATCAATGCAAAACATTTTCATATGTATGAAAACACTGGGATGCAAACATATTTGCTGCCTAATCAGGTTATTTTCACAAATATATTATATTATTCAGCTTTTTGACTCTAGAGAAAATAAATTCCTTTCAGTGAGAATTTTGGGCTTATCTAGCACATAAACTTAAGACAGCTTAGGCTAAAACCAATCAACTTGGCAACCAAAGTAATTCTGAAAGTACTCCATTTCGGTATTGGAGTCAGACACTAAAATAGATCTTTAGTTGTGTCTTTCGCCATGGAAGGTTTCTTCATAATAATCACACAGTACTGTATGACAAAGATGAAAATTAGTCTCTGTGGAAGCTATAAAATCTCATTTTATATCAAGATAGATCTCTATTAAATAAAGGACAGAAACATCCCTAGAGGTGGCACTGTAAGCCACAACTTCTGGTTTCACACAAAATTATATATAGCAATTAAAATACTATGTTTAAGATAAAAATAACATTTTATGGTACTTCTCTAATGTAAATTTCTGTTATTCAACCTCAACTTACTTCCTTTCTGAGCTCCCACTGTTCTGTTATTCAACAGATGTGTCAAGCAAATAATTAAAAAGTCCTTTTGCATGATACATTTTGAGGTCTATTTTTACCTTTTGTAGATGGGTAGCCTGCACTGCATTTTAATAGTACATGGCAAGGATGATATCATAATTAGGAACTAATATTAACATATTTGGAAACATAAAACTGAATTTGAATCACTTAAAGAATACGTATTTGTTCTAGATTTCATTTTAGTTATTTAACTGCTATCTGTGCAGTATTTTCTCTACCAACACTGAATGTTAATATTCTAAAATGAATAAAGCTGTCATCTTTGCTAAGCAACTAATAAGGGAAAAGCAAGTTCCTGGAAGAATGTTAAAAGATCCTAAAAGTGAATGGTTTAACAAGGAATGTGAATGGTTACTGACAAGTAATAGTAGATGTGTGAAACTTGCCATATTGTTTATGATTCACTGTACTGAT
Source organism: Nesoenas mayeri (assembly GCF_963082525.1). Classification (NCBI taxonomy): domain Eukaryota; kingdom Metazoa; phylum Chordata; class Aves; order Columbiformes; family Columbidae; genus Nesoenas; species Nesoenas mayeri. Next base: position 22,096,549 of record NC_137544.1, on the reverse strand, counting down.
ACAACTGGTTACACCTTTTCTAAAAGTAACTAATTAATTCCCTGTTAATTGCCTATGAGTGTTTAGACCAAGTATTTAAAATCTTGCTTATCTTTTTATTTTTGGTACTTTAATGATCTAAATTAAAATTGGTGCAACCAATTCCATTCAGAAGATCAATTACTTGATAGAACTAAAATACCAAAATGTCTAACAATATCCAAATGTTACCATTTGCACTTTTTATATATGCACCTGGATAACTGTATGTCTGGGAAATAGAGGTGAAAACTCCAGGTCCATTGTATTATGCTTGCAGGATTCTCCCCAGAAGGAGTTCATTCCAAGTTGTAGCCACAACAGTACAGTATTACAAACCTAAGAATACTGGTATCAAATATTGTCACTGCAAAGGGAAATTGTTTCCACTGTCAAACATCCTTTTACAAAACAGAATGACATATTTTTACATGCAGAAAAATGGAAGGGTCAGTGTAGATTTGCTTACCTGTGGTTGACCTGATAGTGGAGGTGATGTTGGAAGATGCCATCGCAGGTATACATTCATCATCTTGGGAATAGCCTGCCTGAATGGCACGCAAGTAACTGTGGCTTCTTGTTCGGAAACATCCAGGGAGGTCAAGGGCATCCATTGCCTGAGCTTCAACTTCACTAAACACTGATTCACACACCGATTCAAATTGCCCATTAACCTCTGCTTCACTCATCTGAATAAACAACAACAATGCATTTGATTTTTGACTTGCTTTTTTGTGATCATCACGGCCTCAACATCTCAAATGGACACCTGTACATTGATGAAGAACTGTTTTAGCAAATAGTTAAAATGTAGTAATCCCTTCTGATCACATTCACATTTTTTTAATTTACATCAGCTGTTTATATGTATATAGTAAGTACATCACACATGCCATACGATTCATCTTACATTTAATATCTTCTGGCATATTCAGAGGATTTTAAATACTTGATTAAATGGTAACCAACAAGACCAGTCTGCGTTGACATAAATCCATGTTCTGCCAGGGTAGGAGAACAGAAATCATGTTTATTAGTATTAGCCCTTAAAAGGTGAGGGTGAATTGCCTGGGTTCCTCACGTATCAGCAAAGTTATTACTCCTGTGGATATTTAGCCTGTGGGGCAGGTTGCTATCTTCCTCTCACTATAAGGAAGTATCTTATACTTGAAGATGTGTAAGTTCAGAGGAGGTGACGCTTCTGAAAGGTATGAGAAATATTGCATCTAGACTTGTGTCCAGTGAAGCATGTGAAAGAATAATCATTGTCTGAAACAGAGTGAAAAGTGGTCAGATGGGAAAGTAGTGCTTGGTCCACCTTTGGCCAAGAAGGCCCTAAGCCAGACGCATTCCCTGGTTAACTGGGTTAGCCATTCAACAACTGTGGAAAAAAAGAGATGCAACCAGTACTGCTGCCTTTTCTTCAGCAGCATTAAGTCTGGTGCTTCTGTCACCGGTAGCACTGAGGAACCCTGCCCATCAGTGCACCTGGATGTGCTCACCTGCACCACCTCCCAGCCTGGCCCCGTGGGGGATTTCAGCACCAGCCTCCACCTCCTGCAGGGCTTGGGCAGGAGCCAGCGCCTTCCTGCTGACCCTGCCCTGCAGACTGGGCATGATGCAAAACTGCACATTTTCAGGCAGCTTTCATGACAAGCAGGGTCTAGGCAGTCTGGCCAGGCTCAGGGAACCTCTCAGTAGGGAACTGTGTGTTGCAGTTTTGAGGATGAGTTCATAAACTCTACCCTGACAATTTTTAACAGGTTCTCTGAAGTCAGCCCTAACTACCTGTAAATGTGTCTGAATAATTCAAAATTATGTTTATCCAAAAATCAGTCAGGAAGTTAACACTGGACAGACAAATGCATGACCTCCTGGTAATATTTTTTTTTTTAAGGGAGTGCTATAATCAGTATAAATACCAAGTTAAATTAATAGTGTCACTGAACACCACATCCAGTTGATATTACTTTTTCTATACGGCTGCTAAGTGCATTTTTCATTATTAGTGTTCCTAGTACATCATTCATTATGGAAACAGAATGAGTGTAAATGTTTCAAATGTTTCAGGATTTTGATTAAGTAAATGAAAATTTCGTATGGAACTTCTGATGATAATGAAGAACTGATATTTTAATTTCATGTAAGACATTTTGGCTACTAAATCTCTTTTGAAAGGAATTACATTACCCTTCACAAAATTTGCTTCTAATTAAGTTAAGCAGACTAACGTAATTCCAAAAATTAAAAAAAAAAATCTTACTCTGAAATATTTTGCATACAGGAAATTTATGGTAATGTAGTCCATAAACACTTTAAGTCCTAACAACTTATTTCAAACTAAGGTCATTGACAATAGAAAAATAAAAGTTTAAAAATTTAAATTAAGAATATAAACCATGACAGCCATAATCTTTCTTGACTCTGCCCTTGCTTAAGAGTAAAAAAAGGAAGGATCTCAGAAAGAAAAGATGTTAAAATAGTACAAATCATACAAACCGCTATTGTGTAGACAGGACAAGAAGGTGATGGTGTAATGAGAAATGAACAGGAAATAGCAAAGGTTCAGAACTTATTTTAATACATTTACTTTGTGTAGCATCTCTTAAATGCATTTATTACTCGTCTGGAAACAGCTGGACTGTGAGGTAGGATGTATGCGGTTGACACAAAATTACATAGGTTGGTGAAGACTGAAAAAGAAAATAAGGAACTGTATCCAGCAGGTTTAGTTATCTGGCCAACTGAGCAATCTACCTGCAAGTTAAATCTATTGTGCACATCCTTCCAGGTAAAGCACAGTAGATTAAAAAATCTGAACCACTGGTGAAACCAGTTAATCATTATGGTCAGCTCGGTGAACATCCCCATGCACAGCCATGGTCAGGGCAGCAGAAGATGTTAGAATAGTTCTATATTATAGCATTGTTAGGAGACAGCCAACAGCACTTGCTTTGGATGCAGGATCTAATCCTTGTGACACTCTCTCAAAACCCGAGTACAACAAAAACAGAAAATAACCAAACCAGGGTAATGAAAACCAAGGCATGAAAATGAAGGGGACAGGTTTCACAAGGGAGCTATGAAAAATAATGAAAGGTTTGGAAAATGGCTGGCTGTCTAATTCTGATGTGTGCTATACAAGATTATACTTAGATTTATTCCACATAAATTAAGGAATTTGACTGAAGGGCATTAGTCAGGCAACGTCCCAGCGCTCTGCAGTCAGAGGAGACTGACAAGCATTTCCAGAGGGCTCTCAGCCCACTTGGGATGTGCATTGTCCTGGAAAAAAACTTTCACTCCATTAACTACAGAAGAAGCTTTAGTTGTTGCCTCAGTTAAAAGCCTCAAGTTAGATGAGTTGAATCCAGGCCTGAATAGCCATGCAATACAAATTGAATTTGAATGAATAAAAAAAATGCTTAAAAAATATTTTGTTTTAATATAACCATTGCGCATAATGAGCTACTATTCCCTTAGGTGCATCACTAAATGGTCAAAGGAAAATAAAGTAACACATGTCTGAGAAGAGGGCAGGGCCCACCTGTCATGAAGCAACAGAGGGAAGAAATGTCAGGAGCAATACACATTAGAAACATTGGAAATTTTACAGCAAATCCTCTGATAAACAGAACATGCACATACTTCATCAGGCTGCTTGCACTTCAGGCCTGATTCATATCTGACTTCAACATGAATTACTACTAACAAACTAACACAAAACCAGCAGAGTGGAAAAATGTCCTGACTTTTTAGAAGTCCACATGCATAGAATAATTGATGGGACTTATTCTTTCACCCAAGAACAGTGAAGGATTGAGTTTAGATGTGAATCACTGGTCCTTTGGAGCATAATTATTTCAATCTCTATCTTAATTTGGCAATCCACTTTTACTGAAATTAGAGTAGATATTTTCAGAGGATGGGTATTGTAGGAGTGTGCCCCTTATAGTCAGTCTGAATCTTCTTAACATTTAAATATTTAATACGAACTGAAAATGAAAATACCAGTATTTATATTTTTAATGAAAAATAAATGGAAAATATGTATGATAGTGTCCCTTTGCTTCTAGCATTCAGTATTTTTCTTCAAATTTTGAACAAGGGTTGTGTTCCTTAGAACTAAATTACTTTGACAATTCACATCCTCAATTTGATATTAATTAGAAAACAAACACACAACAAACCTCTCCACTAGTAATAACTCTTGTATCTGTGATTAACCTATAAGAAAAGTTATAACAAGAATTTCCCACCTGACTAACACAGCTGGCCTGACTGAGCGTGCTCACTGCTCTCATATAGCTCTGATTCCTTGAGCGAAACTTTGGGGAATTGTAGTTTGCAGAGGGATCCAGGTTGTGACCCCCAGGCACGTCACTTGCAGTTTGAAGGTAGCTCTGACTACAAAGGAAAGAGGAAGAAAAAAGGAAAGGGTGTAAAACTCCAGATGGAATCAATTAGGACACTGAAGACAGCAGTTTGCATGAGACTCACAAATCCATTCCCCAGGGTCAAAATCTCCCTCTCTATAAAGCATCATAGATCTGTTGCAGTCAAACAACCTCAGCACGAGCAGACAACCTGTCTGTAGGTCAGCTACCTAGATGGTATGAAATGTTAAGTCTTTGCTGTATTTAAACATCATCAATCCTCCTGGCTATTAATGTTGAACTTTACTAAAAGAGAACGTTTAGGTCAACAGGATCAAGAACCAGAGCTAGCGCATAAACCAAAGTAGCTAAAAATTTTTCAATCTGTTACTTGTCATGCTCTTCATCAAGGTCTTAAGCATCAAGAGACTTTTTATCTTCAAAGGATTGATATATTTTTACAAAAGATCAAAATATCCCATGTTTAACTAAAAAAAAAAAAAAAGATTAATAAGGTACTCAGAGCAACTACACAAAGCTCTAGAAATGCTTTTCTTACAACACACCTCCCAGTTTGGAGGACTGGGACCCTACCACCACACCAAGCTTCTTTCAGTATGCTTTCAGGTATGTTAGCCTCCATGTTTTATAGCAAATACATTGTTTATCTACCATTCCAGGAAAATAAAAGAAGCCTAAGAGAAGAACTTTGCTTTGAATACAAAATTTAAAAATAAAAAAGTTGTGAGCGAGGTTTACCGGAATTCTAAGAACCTCTGAAAATCAAATTTTAAGAGCCACGTGACACTCATTTCTAAACAGCAGCGCACAATTTAAATAATGTTTCAGAAAACGTTTGGTTTCATGTGGTAAACAGGCATTTTTAATCTTTATTCCTTAAAGGTAGTTTTAACAAAAACACAATTTCCAGGAACAATAGGTTTGTGCCAGTTGAACATCTGTCAGTATGGGTAACACAGCTACTTGACGCTGAGCTGGCAGAATTACTCGGTGAACCCATGGCTGTGATATGTGCCTGTGTTGTCAGGAATTTCTCTGTGGAAGGGGAACCTTCCTCTCTGGAAGGACCAGACCACTCAGTGAATGAGAAAGCCACAGTTCAACTCCTGGTGCCCAATGAGCCACAAACCAGGACCTTGTTTTTTAGACAATACTCATCAAACATGGAGTGTGGCCATCGGCTGGTGCTTGAGGAAAGACTCAGCCTTCCTCACTAAGTGGATACAACCTGAGGTTCAGCTGGGAGCAATCCCTGAGGACAATTCAGGGAGAAATCTCAGACTCTTTATCATGGCTCTGACTACAGTAGAAAATAGTGTTGTGCTCCACCTGTGTGTGGTCATGTCCGTAGATGTCAGACGTGTGATGAGCCAGGGTCCCTCACAAGAGCAGATGGGATTTATAGACCAACCACCTTCCCTCCCAAACTTATTTATAGCTGGGACATCTATTATCGAGCACTTCCATGTGCTCTCCCTGGTTTGGCCATCTCAAGGTCAATGTAGTCACAGCCTTGCCTCCTCAGTAGCCCATGGCTGGGCTGTCTGCTTCTCTAAAATGGCTGATTTCTTCTTCTCCAGAAAAAAAGGACAGGATTTGTTTTCACTTTGGTGCAAAGCAGACCTTTTTTTTTTTTTTTTTATTCTAAGTAAATTTCCCTGGAGGACAAACTTGTTTTTTTTTCTTCCTGTCTTTACTCAGTGCTTTCTACAGAATATCTCTGTAACCTCAAGACAGGGGTAAACTATATAGAAACTAGGCTATAACTGCTAAAACCAACATGAGAATGTATGAGGCTGATGCAGGCATGTGATCAGAGGTCAATAAAGTTATTACAGCCTGAGTGATTTGCAGATGAAGATAGCTGCGTGATAGTGGGTCTAATTTCGTTTCAGATGATTAAAATGAGAACTGCAGCAGCATATTTTTGTTCCCACAGGTATGAAGATAAGGTGAAGAGGTGTAGAGCCTCCCCATCTATATTTAGTTGCTGTAACTAAACCTCCTTTCCTCTATAGCAAGCAGGCTGATGACTCTCACCTGCTTTGTGTGATTCTGTGATTCTTTGCATATGCTTTACTAAATCTGTCAGGTATTGTTAATTTAGTGTTTCTCAAAACAGCTAGATGAATCCCCCCTGGACCTTTTGCTTGTCATCAGGTGGTAAGATCTGGAATTCTGAGTTCAGAAGCAGTTTTTGAAAGAGATATTCGAGGTTTTCTCATTAAAACATGGGCCACATTAAGAAAATATAGCAACAATATAATGAAATAATAAATTATTTTATAAAATACTTAAAAATGAATTAATTTAAACAGCCTCCTAATAACTGTCTCCTTTACTAAGTAATGCTAAACAACTAGTATTTCATAGAATTTGGGTTGGAATGGACCTTTAAAGGTCATTTAGTTCAGCCTCCCCTGCAATGAGCAGGGACAAATGAGAATTTCATTATCTTTGTGAGGTATTGCTATCACTAAATACAATCAACAATTTCTGCAGCTATACCTTATTAGGGAAAGAAGTCTAGTATTCCATGGTACTGCTAAGCAGCTGAGTTTTGATGGATGAGTTCGGACATTACCTGAGAGTTAAATAATTTTTCATTTATGATAAGAGAGCAATTCATGGGACTGTAGCAAAATAAAAGAAATGTTACCTATATTAGTCCGTAAAAGCAATTTCACATCCGCTTGATGAACACTTTGGAATTTTCCTGATAAAGATTAATTTTCATTTCTAAGATATACACTCAAATTTATCTTCTGGAATAAATGTCTCAAAGCATGGTAAAAATTATGATCTCGCAATAAATATGATCCGGAACCAAAATGGCATAGACCCAAAAGTTACATAAGGAAGTTGCCCTCAAATGTCATTATCTGTTTCTCAACGAACTTTCATGCTTGTCAGCAATGCTACAAAGCACACACCATACATGACATGGGTAAATGTTGGCTTATCAATGACATCTACCCCATCTATAAGGAACAAAATTCTTGACGTTAATTTCCAAAACATCACAGCTCTATCACTTCGCTAAAATAAAATAATTTTCTTCTATACAGCGTAGTAGATGATCTTATATCTCAGCTGATCACTGAAGAGGGGCAAGACAAGCATGAGCACATGAGATCATTTGACAGTTCACCTCCAGGAACACACACAAATACACATATTAACAGCAAAGAAGTGACTCTAAAGCTCGGTACTATGAAAAAGGAGGAAGAGGATGAGACTAATAGGAGAAATTAAACTGCTATGTCAGTCTTCTTCCCATATGCTTTTCCAAATAAACAAGGTCCTAGGAATGGATTTCCTTTTAAAAGCTTGTTTTGTCCTCAAGGGTTGCTTTTCCCCTTCCATTAGCTAGGACCAGTCCAGGGCAGTTAGAAGAGGTCTTAAATTTAATGAGAAGTATCCTACCTATAAGCAAGGCTCAATGCCTAGAGAAACTTCTAGGAATAAGGCAGTGCCATGTAACAACTTTGAAGCTCTTGAGAACCTCTGCTCTAAAAGCAAAGCTTTAGAACTCCCAACAAAGACACCTAAATTTGCAACAGCACTTTCAGAGCTCAACAGATTGCCTGTGAGTATTCAAAGAGGACAAAATATTGTATTATAACCACATAAAGTGAACTAGAGTATGACATGCTTCTCTGCGACAGTATATCTGATAGCATACCTCATCGTATATCTGGGATAGTACATCAACATGATAAAGAGTGAATGGGAAAGAGGTAGCATATTCCAACACCAAAACATAAAGAATAAGGGAAGAGGCAGCTGCCCCAAAAAAAGAGTTCCCGTTTAGAAGTTTCTAGAAGCCCTGCATCACAGCTTCCCTTTTGTTACATACCTCTACTCTGCAAGGACTCAGGCCTTTGTATACAAACCTCATATGCTCTGTTGCTCCCATATGAAAGCTGCCCCTGCCTCCAGCCCCACAAGTCACATTTACCAAAACCCACAAGTATAGCTGTCCTTCATTCCTGACCAAGCCAGATCCTAATCTGTCTCACTCCCTACAGTCCCCTTAATACCCAGCTCACAGTTGTCCTGCTCAAGATCTTCAAAAACACCATCTCAGAAGCCAGAATTGGGCCACTTATCCTACTCTGTCTATTGCAGATTTCAGAAGTACCCATAACAGCTCTGTCTGTCAGCAGAGTCCAGCTCACCCCTGCTACAGCCACCTACTCCCTCACTGGGGACCTTGGCTTCCACAAAAGCACAAGCTCTTCTCCTTCCTCTACAAACTAACAGTTCTTGCCCACACCTCAGCAAGAATGAAATTTAAGAGCAGAATGAGGGGAAATAACTGCTGGAAAATACCTACTACTTTAGTCCTACAAGCAACAAGATATGCCAAAAAAAAAAGGTAAACCAAAAAGGATGGCATTTTTACACTTTTTACTCCAGAAAACAAATTTCATTCATGTTTTGCCATGTCTTGTAGCCATCCTTAACAGGATTCAGTACAGGAAAAAGGCAGGAAAAAGCTTACTTATATTGTAATCAAAATGCATTAGATGATGTTTGTCGAGAGACTTCAGGAGAGGAAAGACCACATCTATGTCTCCATATCTTTTCCCCACTTATGCCATTGCAACAGAAGACTTGTAAAACTAGAGAGCTACTTAGAACACGTTTTAATGAAAGGAACAATCAGGTAACCTAATCCAATAGCTGGAATCAAACACTAACTAATGATAAGGGAAGGACTCTTATTTTCTCATCTTTAGCCATCTATTATTCAGCCATCTACTTCTTCCTCTCTTAACTGTGTATTTTTAAAATGAGCAAGATGCTTACTTTGAAGGCAGTAAATAACTAAATTTGGGGATTTTCCTGCATTCTATGGTTTTATATAATTTTTGCGAAGTTTATATAACCATGGATTGTGTCTGAAGCAGCCCAATGACTCCAGCAGAGGTATTAGGGGGATTAGAGGTGTTCCAGCTGTGGTCTGTACCGTGGCACCTCACACCACTCGAAGTCTGTCACTTTGTGCAGCATTCAGCCCAGGCTTTGTTGTCACTGAGTTCAGATGCTGGTGAGCACGCAGGATTGTTTGTTGCATGTCTCCTGAAGCCTCTTATTGCTGCATGATGAGTATTACTGTAAGCTAGAATTAAAACATGCAGTACTGTACTGTGACTTATAGAAACATTGCATGTTCTGTAGAAGACAAATCCTTTTGTCATTTGGTGAAAAGGTATGTGTCATAGTTTAAAAAAACCATGGTTTCACTTTTAGGGCAACCTGAAATGCCAGATTTAGAGGCTGACATGGTTCTACAGCTTACAACTTGATCTAGTTGAAGATGTCCCTGCTCATTTCAGAGGTATTGAAATAGATGAATTTTAAAGGTCTTTTCCAACCCTAACTATTCTATGATTCTATAATTCATAGTCAAAATGAAAAAGAAACCCCCTAAATTCTCTCTGCTTTTTTTACTGTCTGTATTTTATTTTCTAAAAGGTGACTGGTAACATGTACTTTGTCATAAACATAATACTTTTGCTTAAAAGAGAATGAACATGATGCCAACAATGCAGCAAATGTCATACACTTGCCAAGGTCATTCCTTGATCTACTCACATTGAAAATAGCAATCACTCCCCAGAGCACCTATTTTCTGTCAAATGTTCAGCCACCAGTGCACCCTGGGTCAAGAAGGCAACAAAAGTGAATCAAAGTCTTCTCAGGCCCCTAAAAGTTGCAGTAAGAAAGTTACCTTCTGACTCTGAATGGGTCTATCAGGTTTATTAAGGGAGCATCAGATATAAAGAAAGACAATTTTCCATCAAATTAATTTTTGGAATTGCAATATTCTAAAATGGTACCTTTTTATTTGCATGATCATGCCTGCATTTGTCCAAAAATCTGGGAATGAATGGGAACATTAAAGAAAGTACAATCACCTCTGTTTAAATCAGTACATGCAATTCAGAAGTATCATTCTGTGACAAGAAGATAGAATTTGTAAAAGAATTCATCTTAGACACCTAAAGGGGAGGTGCATTAAGATTACCAAGGTAGCATAAGTTATCAAAAACTATTTTATTGAGAGATTTGCATTTCAATGGATATTCTTTTCTCTATCTGGATCTATCTTAACAATGTCTTTGTAGGCACACGAAATAACTCATCGACCGGAATCTAATGATTAAGCTTAGCTGGCAGTGCCATTGTACAGCAGCTGCGAGTCACACTGTGTCTCTGAGGATCCCTGCTGAAGTCAATAGAGCTCTGCAAAGGTGCACAGACGTGCCCGCCCGCAGCCCGCTCGAGAAGTCAGAGTATAGACATTAAGTCTGATTCCTCCTTTGGAATAGCACAGTTAGTTCAGTTCTTCCTCCTCTGGAATAGCACAGTTAGTCCACTTCTTTAAAAAAAACCTGAAAGTACACATAAATTGGGTGAATTTATCTGTAGTGAAGAATTTATTTTCTAATCTTTGCCAGACTGGATCTTCTCTTTGATGAGTGATAGATATGAGAATTTGGGCCAAATTAATTTTTTAAGATTCCTATATATTCCACCACTGACCCATAGCCTTTTTTAAAAAAAGGTGCCTGAAAAGTATAGAACATCTGATTTATGGGAATATGCTATGGAAAAGGTGGAGATTGCTGTTTCTGTCCTTATGAAATGCCTACTAATCACTGGTAGGAAAGAACCTTTTTTTTGTCAGTAACTATTTAGGGATTTTGTACAACATGAACCAGAAGAGAATGAGAGGAAATAATCTGGAACAGTTAAACAGTCTGGTGGTTTGATCACTCCTTGCAAAGGTACAGAGGATATAGGCTCAATCAAGCCTGTGCTCCAAATCATGCAGAATGTGCTTGTAATAAAAGAAGTCTGACGTGGGAAATCTAAACTCGGAGCTATTGTTTGTAAGAGGTGACAGATGTGCACATATGGCTAATCCTAAAAGTCTTGTCCCAGTATCCTATTTTGAGCTTGCCCTGGAGAGCAGACAGTGAACTGGTCAGCAACAACAAAACTCGGGCAGATGTGATGGCAAAAACTGAAGAGGTATTTAAAGCATGATGCAGAAGTTCAGTAAATAGATCTGAGGATCTAAGCAGAATGCCAATATTGGATGTATGTTCCCAAATGCCTTTATGGAATTGAAGTATTCATAATTTTCTATGGGAAGCTCTTTAACTTTTTTTTTCCCTTTTATTTGCTTTTGGTGCATATACACATATACATGCAAAAAAATGATAATTAGGCAGAACAAGTATAGACTACAAACCATCGAGACTCAGTAAAACATCTGAGCATGAGCTTAACTTAAACATATATGTAAATATATTAAAGCAAACAGGTCTTACACAAACAAGTGACCTTTTCATACTGAAGTTGAAGACATTAATGAGACCACATAATTTCTGAAGAAAAAATAGACTAGAATTGAGAGAAGTGACAATATATACATTATTTCTTCTTTTTAACCAAAAGCACCTTAATTTTAAAATCCTGCCTGTAAAAGAGAAGTGATTTGTTTCTGCACACGTACCTTATAGTCTCAGTTTTTATTAAAAACTAAACAAATGAGAAAAGCAGCTCTTGTTCAAATGCCAAGGAAAACTAACATTCCTGTTGCAAGCAGGAATGAACAGGCACCAGAAACTAGAAACATAGTTTCTCTTGGATCTCAGTATTTGTGCTTGTAAGACTGGACTGAATCTTACTGTAGTTTCACTGCAATCCACACATAATTGCATCTTTCTGACAAAAGCCTGGTTTATTCCTGAGAAGACTCCACACTTTGTTCAGAGCTTTAGGATCCCCTTTCCATCCCTAATCCAGGGTAATGCACTTCAGCCCTACAACATAAAGCTGGTATTCGCTACATTGAGGCAGGAGATCTGGGCTCAATTGCTCCTTGGGTTTCATACTGTGCTACTTCTAAGAGAACATGGTGCCTAACACTGCTTAACAGCACTTCCTATTATTCTGCAAAAGAAGAAAGGATGGGGACTGTCTTCTGACCCCATCAAAGATACTTCTTAGGTAGCCAGATGACTGGCTGCCCTTCATCAGCATTCCCTCTTAACCCTGTGGACTAATCTAACCCAGATCTTACTGACTGCAGCAGAGGACACTATTGCTGTGCCAGTGGCGCACTGATAGCATTATTGGTTGATAAGGCTTTGCAATTAGCCCTCAAACTCTCCTAAGTAAATCTTCAATTTAATCCCTCAGAGACTCTGAGTAGATGCTACTACACTATAGGACCTCAGAAAGCTACTAATGAAGTGTGTAATGAGGCTTTTTAGACTCAGAAGATCGAGGAAAAACCAAAGACAAATAAAAAGCATTTAAAAGATGAGGGCTACTTTTCTAGTGATTTTTTTTTTTTTCCTCATCTCCTCTACTGAAAAGGTTTCTCAGGAAAGGCTTCAAAACCATTCCTAATTTGAAATGCAGAAGAAGAGTTAATGGTAAATTGAAGTCTGCCCTAAAAAATTTAAAAAGGGCTTGCATCAGTGGTGGGCAGCAATCAGCAATGGATAGCACTGAAATAGGACACTAATTCCTCCAACAACGAAGCTGTGCTTAAACTCTCAATCTATGATTTTTTTGCAGCACACCCACTCTTCTCCATGTGCACACTGATCTACAGCCTGCAATACCAAGACTTCTCTCTGTGTACTTTCCCCAGGAGAAAAATAACAACAAATATGCCTGTCACTAAAAGAAATGGCATTGGCACTGCCCTTAGGAAAAGAGGGATGAAAAGACAGAGGTCTGGTCTCATTCAGTGCTTCCTAACTTCTCATTTCTTTTTCCACTTTCTCGTGTTGTAAGTGTGCTGTGGTCAGCATAACTGGTTACGAACAGTAAGAATTTTTCTTCTTTTTTTTTTTTTTTTTTTTTAAAATGGAGATTTCCCACATGTCATAGAGGAGCCTGATTTCTGGAGAGCCAAGGACTCTGGCAGTTAAGTGCTGTCAGATCTTCTCGTTGCTTTGGCAACTTTTTGTTGCTGTAATAGAGCCTTCAGAATAGAACATATGGACATGCCTTGGGTCATAGTCCAGATATTCTTTAAGTCAGCATAAATTAGTATGGCCACGGAGAGATGCAATCTTTCCCTCTGAAAAGGGGAAGGGCAGTGAAAGGTCATTTTAAATTCAGGTTACTATTTTGACCTGGTGTACCATGAGCTCAGAAGACATGCCAACTATTTCAGGTCTGTCTTAGGCCTATTAGCTTAAACTACTGAACAAAGTGGGTTTGGCATTGAGATACTAGACTGTGAAGAACAATGGCTGAAATATGGACATGCATTGTGCTCTTCAAGTGTGTTATGGACTTTAGGAACACCCAATGCAAAAGTGTTAAACACCTGAGAGGTACAGCTGCTTTTTTTCTGACTGTGACTCAGACTTTGAGACACAACCATACAGGGGTCAAAACCTGGCAAAGGGTTAAATGAAGAATACAGCCAAGACAGATCACAGTACCACTGGTACTGTACTGTGGTAGTCCATACTTTGTGCTATGTCAGATTTCCTTCCTCATTGAAATAGTACATTTCTGTACTATTTGTCTGCTCACCCATCGGCTTAAGGTGTCTGGACTACAAGCTGCCACGGTAAAGTCCGCCGTTAGAAGTTTGCAAAACAAAAGTACAAATTGCTGTCACTGATTTTGTTGTAATGTAGCTTAACCTATTTCATTGTCATGTTTGCAGCATCTAGTTTTCCCATGAGTCACTTCAGGACATAATGGAAAACTTCAGCACAGCACGACTGTTCATTTGCGTGAGTGATACCGGTATGATCTTCAAAAAGAGTGAGTTAACTTTGACTAAATGGTTAGACAGTTTCCAGAATCTTTCACAACACTTCAAAAAGGAGATACTGAAAATGGAACTTGATATTTCTACAGAGCTATCCTGTTCATTTACATAATTGGTATATTAAGTACTCTTTTCTTGAAAATGAGAAGCATTGAATAACTGGAACAATATCTTCAGTAATGGAATTGTTTTTCCATCACATAGTCCCAAATTCTTGTTTTCTTTTCAGTTTTCCTTTCTGAATCCTGGTGTCTGTGATGCTTCCATCTCTCAGCTTTGCTTGTTTTGGTCACAAATAGAGAGAAATGACATTTACTAGGTTGGAAGGATATCCTTACAAATAATGTGGGTCAGTCTTTCTTACAGGATTGCACAAAACTTATTAAGGACAGACATCTTTGTTTCAGCTACCAATTCTGTAAACTCTTCAGCTCTCTTGACTTGTACTATGAATTAAAATACCCAGCATCATGCTATCTACCTTCTACAAGCCACCTTCTGCAAACTGCCTTCCAACACAGTTTAACTCCATCCCCAGTAGCATCCTAGAACAGCAGAAAACAATGGACTGAACTGAACAGGCTTGCATTTCACCTCCAGAAAACCTACATTTGGTAATGGGATACCAAAACTGACATGCAAAAGACTTTGTATGCCTAACCGTAATGCAAAATAAAAAAAATAATTTAAGAACTTTAATATTTTTTTCTGCTGAGACTGCTGGGAGTCAAGATAATTTCCTCAATAAATGGGATTGCTGGCATTGTTCCAAGAAAGCAAAAAGTTGGAAAGGAAGCAGATTCAAGTACGTGTCCTGTCTCCACTACGGCAAGCCTTATTGCATTATATTTCACTCAAATGCAATTTAATAATAATAATAAATTACACTGGCCTTTGACTTAATGTTGTAGGACTAACTAGTGCAACATACTACTTAATCTTTTGAAACAGCATTCACAAAGAACAAATTGAAATGCATGTATTTTCAGTGAGTAATGTAGATATTTAGGCACATTTAATTATTGAAAAAGCCAGCAAAATCTGAGTGACTTAGGCTACAGCTATACTCAGAAATAAGCTAGGTCCATTATCTGACCCTTTGGCCAACTGGCCTGTACAGTTGAACTTTCTTATCCTCTAGACAAGGTGGCTGCATCCAACAGGGTTAGTCCCTCAGATATGCCTGGGCACTATGGAGAAGAGAGCCAGGTGGCCACGGCTGAAAACGGGCTGGGGACCACACTGGCTGTGCCAGCACTTTGACAGAGGCGGTGATCAGACGGCAGAGGTTGAGCATATGCCCTGCTTCTGTCATCTGCGTTAAACAGCAGTGGCAGACCCTGCTCTGCTTTTTTATTCCCACTGGATGTAAACTATATTCCTGTCCAAGACTGACTTAAAAGAAATTATTTCAGAATTTGAATGTTTCTCTTAACTCAGTTACATTTACTTATTTGTATGTTGTCAAACACATTTTTTTTATTCAGGTACAAATATACATTTTTATTGTTTATGAATTTTTAACATTCAATTTTCTGAGCCGTTGAGCAACACAAACTGACCAAATAGGGGCATACTTTTGTCAAAGTAGAAACACAATTTAAATGGGAAAAAAATCCTTGCAAAATGCCTGATAAAACTCAGAAGAGAAACATGCACATATGTCAAAGGTCTGTTGCAGCTTAAGTGAATGTTTTTCTAATTTTCATTTTATCCTGTTCAGGATCTATTCTTATGAAACCCACCTAAATACATTTTGCAGACAATCATGTTTTCTTACCACTGAAACTATCAATATTCAGTTTTTATTACAGGTCTACTGGTGCTCTGTTAGACTCCAGTTCCAAGCTATCATGTCACCCAAGCAGAGGACTAAGAAAGCATAAGCCCCATCTTCTTTCTGTCCATTTTCTCCCTCCATCCTGGTAAACAAGCTAAAAAGCCAGTTAATGCAGCTGACATCTTGAATTATGTAATTTCTCATAATACATGCCAGAACTGCTATTGAGTCCTGCTATACATGCAGGAGTGATGTTCAAAACCTTGGCTTCTGGCTCAGCAGTGTGACCAGCGGTACAAGGGGAACTTGGCATGCAATGGGGATTACTGAGCCATGCCAGAGGAGGAAGGAAGGCTCCATAACCATCATTGCCTGCTACATCCTCACAGAAATTTGCCAGACATAAAAAGTAACCACAGTGACAGCGAGACAGAGGGGTATTGGGAGGAGATGGTTTGTGGTGAAAATCCCGGTTTAGGATGAGCACTTTGTATTCTTGTGAGAAATTTTCTGTCTGTTTTGGGACTGCTGAAATTTGAAGATTTTTCACAAGAAAGACATATAAGAACCAGAATAGCTCCCACATTTCTTCCTGAAGTTCGTTGGAAGAAAATGTGTATGCTAGGCTGGCAGATTCATGGTGCTGCCCCTCAGTTTAAGGCAAAACCAAGGGTTTAAAAGATATCTGTCAGCAGCAGGCTGGCTGCTCAATTATTCCTAGTGCAGTGTTTGCAACAAATTCTTAACAGATCCCCTAATAATATTTCACAGTATTACAAAAACTTCCTTCTTTTTGAACTGCAGTTAGCAGTAACTATGCCATTAAATCCTTTGGGACCATGAACAGGCACAGCTGTCAACCCCAGTATATCGCATTAGCATCACACTTGTGTTTTAATCAGTTATATTTTGAGTGGTGTATTTGCAATACCAGGAAAACTGACAGAAGACACAACATTTGGTATTGATCTAATAACCACCTACCTTCAGGATTTAACAGATCAGAAAGGTAGGGTTTTTCTGGTTTTGCTTTGTTTTGGTTTTGTTTTTCTCTTGAAACTTATTATTTGAATAGGTATGTCTAGATGCTCTCTGGATCTGTTTACAAACTGTGGAAGTCTAGGACAGGCACTGAGAGCTGCCACTCAATGGAAAATTTGTGCTGTTATCTATGTTCACTTGTGAGAGGCCCACCCATAGCCGAAAACAAAGAACAGAACATATTTCATTTGATCTCAGTACTTGGAAAGTTAGAACTGTCTGTGCAAAAAGATTCCAGTTTGTGGTACTAGAATGGATATGACAAAGCAGGATGGCTGCATCCAAACTGCTTTCTGGGGATGATCCCTGGCCTACAGCAATGCCCAGCACATGGCCTGGCAGTGGCTGGGACAGTGCTAATAGACCCAGGCAACGTCTGCCAGGGGCCACTACAAAACCTTCTCAGTGTACATAGTCAGGTTTCTGTACTCAGGTCTGTTTTCTGGAAATGTTTAATTTACCAGCAGTAAGACAGCTGGTCAATGTGTGTAAGTTTGAGAAAGTCAACTATCTCCTCTTCCCCTGTTGCCTTCAGAAGGGTCCCTCTTAACAAGCCATAGACATCAGATCACCCTCCCTTAGTGCTTATTGTCCCATGAGGATAATTGCCCTTTTACTGGACTCACAGCTTTCAGAACCATTTGTGAGAAAATCCAGTACACAAGAATTCACAACATATCTCTACCATGGCTGAAAAATTAAAGCCTCTTCATCCCGAAAGACCTCTACTCCCACTGACACGTACTCACAAGATGAAAATTAACCATCTTTTTATTTCCCAGGGCTTTTCACAAATTTGGACTGAACCAGCTGATGCCTCAAACCCCAAACTCAGCCCAGATACAATGATATCAAAAATTCAAATGTTGCTTCCAATTCTTGTCATTAAGAGTTAATTTTTTAATGTTAGGAATTCAGCCAGGTCCAGGTCTGGCAGCAATACTTAAGTTATAGGCCATGTTTTCATCATTGGAACCAATATTCTAGCAAATCCTTCAGACTCAGATTCAGGCTCGGTTGCCTGAAAACAGGTCCCCGGCACCTTTTGAGATGCCATAAGATATCCTGCCTGAATTTTAGCTGCTAATGGAGAGTGGAGACCTGCCAGTCTTGTTTTGTTGTATCTCAGAACAGCAATCCATGGTACAAACGTCATTGTTTGTGCATCTGAATTGACTCTACAGAGATGTGTAAGTAAGCTGTATGAAACCATATAGTTATAAACCATTCTTTCCAGTAATAGTCAAAGCTGATGGTTTTCTTCAAGACTGCAAGCTAAATAATTCAATTTAATTAAGCCAAAAGGATTTTTGCCTAAGGTTTTTGTTTTGTTTTATTTTATGAAAACCTGAGTCACTATGGTACACTATGCATGGTTTTACCTACAGAACAATAAACAACCTTTGATCAAAGGTTTCATTCTTAATTTCTTCATTTTATGTATGTCTCCCAGGCAAAAAAAATCAATTTTCTAACACCCAGTCAGATTAATAGAAGCTGCAGATTTGAAATCAGGCTATTGCTTTGAAAGAAACTTTCTTCAGAATTATACTCACCGTTTAATAATAAAATGATATATTGAAGGGATAAAACAGAGAGAAAAATAATGATCTATTAGAAAGCATATATAACTACATATTTTCCTATAGTTTAAAAATTTGCCTTAGTTATTTAATAGGCCATATTGTAGGTAGTATGTATGAAAAACAAAACACCCAGCAATGTGTTTAAATGAGTATGATACAGTGGTAGCCGATACAAAAGCACTTTACCAATAAAGAGTAAAAGATGCCAAATATATGACAGAACTATATATCTGTTATTATACCTAGTATAGAATAGTATATTTTCTATTTCAGAGAAAACAATGAAATAACAAAGACTTATACAGAAGCTCCTCTGGAGAGAAATATTCAGAATTTTAAACTTTTGATAAAAACATGGATATATTTCCTTCAGTAAACATACAGTCTTCCTGAAGTAGCAGGTTTGTGGTATGAATGGGGGAAGATGACAGTTTTTCATCCAATAATCACAAGAAACTGTAATTGATTTAAAATGAAGACAAAAAAAGTTAGCTTTTTAACTATAGCATCATATTTTCTCATAGATACTGACTACTACCAGTAAGACACAAGGAAAAATTACCAAAGTCACAGCAACTTTCAGAAAGATGTATAACACGGTATAGTGAAACCTACTTTTGATGATCTCCCAGTGGTCTTTGTCCAATGGATTTTAATAATGACTCTGGTCGAACTGTTAATTTTGGTGATGTCTTGGGGCTTGTATCAGAGTCTCCACTTTCTTCATCTCCCATGGCCTTAATATAGCTCCCACTTCTCATTCTTCTACAGGGGATCTCTTCATCTTTCCCACCAGCTGGGTATCCTCCCCATTCGTCCTGAGGTACCTAATAGAGACCATAAAACGCACATGCGAAATGTTCATTATGGCTTTCATATGCTTAATTACTTCCTTCAATTTTTCATTTTACAATGACAAGTCATAAATTTTTTTATTCTTCAGAAACAGATCACTTAGAAAGAAATTTCTAAGCTCCCCAAATGATATGGCAAAATAATGCCAACTTCAGGACTGGAAATCTTGAGTTTATAGATGTTGTAACCTAAGGAACACTCAGGTCATGGGTGGTAGGCTGAGCTGCAATATCTATTTGTAGACATGCTCTAAATTGCAAGAAATAGCTTAGCTTAACCTCTTAAAAGTTTGCACACAGATTTTTCAGCTGATAAACAGTAAGTTGATCAGGTGTCTCAGACCTAAAAGTAATTGAAAGCTGAGCACTTCAGTTTTTTACCAGCTCTCCTCATATGTAGCTTTGGCTACTTTTTGGGAAGGTGAATGAAGTATTTAAGTTAAACTCAGCTGTGGTTTTGGCATAAATGGATAGGATTCTGATTTAGGGCAAACTTCAGCGAGAAAAAAAAAAAAAGTTGCAATTTGTCTTCTGTCATATTTAGAAACTGTAAAATGGTTCATACAGGCTGTAACGTTTGAGGAACATATCCAATTAATTACTTATATGTTTGGCTGAGGCTGCTTTCATGCAGCTGAGGTGGTTCTTCAGTCAGTGAGATTGGTAGTCGGATAACCCACAGCTGGTGGGTGGATCTCTCTTTGCACCACAAATTAGCAGAGAATTGAGCAGGAGTAGGTTTTCCAATCCAAAGTGAAACCAGCCTTTCTTTAAGACTTATGGATTACCTCAGTAAACATGTCTCTGCCAGTCTTGCTAATTATTTGCCTTTTGTTTAATCTTCCAAGGTGCTGAGTCCTCTGGTCCTAATCCAGAAACACACTTAAACATTTGCTTAACTTAAAGGGTATAAGCAGTTCTCTGAAATCCATTGTAATGACTCATGGTTAAAAAAAAAGATGTGACAGCATACATCAGTGGACCAGGGCTGATGCACTTGGCAACATCAAATCCTTTATCAACATGATGACTTCCTATATATTAAACAGTATAATGGCATTGTTTACCAATGTACAATAAATCTGAACTTCCATATAAGCTTATATTAAGGAGTTTCTGCAAAGCAGGATGTCTAATAAAGACTTTCAAATAGAATGTATTTGAGACCTTCTACAGACAGAGTTCACTGTGGAGCTGAAGCAAATGCTCCCATTGGTTTTAGAAGTCTTGGAGATCAGATTTAAATAACTCCCATGGTCTGCCTGTCATCCTTACTGCCCTTTCCAGATACATGAACTAGCCACACACTAGCTGAACAGACTTTGAGTCCCAAAAAGCGATTAAGGAGGAAATGGAGTTTTAAAAGAGGGCGAACAAGTAAAGAAAGAGATATTAAAATACAGAAACAAGCTCAGGAGAGAAAAAAGAGAGACTAAGGATGAAGTCAGATAAGAGATGAAACAGATCATACAGATCAGAAAAAAGTTAGAGACAAATATTAAGAGGAAAAAAATTATGAGATATATTCTTATACGAATCATAGGACAGAGCATGAATCTAAATGAAATACGGATTAGATCATGCAAAGAAATAAACTTTTCATATTATTCAGCTTTGGATGGTGACTGGAACGGGAGCATGAAAAATCTTGCCAAGCTTGAAGCCTGTAAATGTGATATATCATGCTCATTTCATTTCTAAGACCTAGCAGGTATGAGATTAATGTCAGAGGAAGGACTTTCAAGATTCTAGGACACGTAAAAGGTATTTACATGTCGTGATAGTTATAATAGCCAGACTCCTAAAATACACAAACTAAATATATTTTCTTAAGCTTTTCTATTTACTATATCTATCTATATCTATATAGATATAGATATAGATATATCTATATCTATATAGATATAGATAGATATAAATATATATAAAATACAGCTGGCAGGACTGTTAACTGTAAAAATCTGAATTGGCAAACTATATTAAGAAATATCAGTTAATATAATAGAAATATACACTCACTTTAAAATCTTCTTTATTATTTGTATGTCAGCATAGCTAACAACAAAATCCGAAGGCTGAAAAAGCATTCAGTGGTATCTACATGGGCCCACTGTAAGTTAATCTGTTGAATTTTTTGTACTAAAAGTGAATTCCTACGTTCAGTCTTACTACACTTTTTTTTTTTAAAAAAAAACCCAAACCCTCATAACTTTTTAATAGAAAAATTATTTTGGATTGAAATTTCTTTCCTTCATTTTAGCTTCAAGATAATTAAATAGAAAGTTTAAAAAGACATTGATCAATAACCTTTTACTTACTTGAATGCAAAAAATTATTAGTTTTTCAACTTTCTTTTGCCTGAAATTCAATGTTCAAATACCTAGATAAGGACTGTATTTAAATAAGTAAACACAGGCTTATTTGTTGATTGAAGTTGAAATCTCTCTGTAAAAGATAGGAGTGACTGATTTTTTTACATTAAAGTATCTAAAAATTAAGTTTCTTCACTGTGATAAGGAGCTTCCCGAGGACAAATCTTACACTTATATGTTACTATTTTTGTTGATTACTTTTATTTCACTTTCTGAATTAATAAGTTAAATGAATTTACATGATAGCTACAAACTGAAGAAGCACTGCTCCATTTGTGCTGTGATGTACTCACGGTACACACAAATGCACCAAGAATCCCTTTCAAATCAAAGTAACTTGTTGACTATTACAGAAGCCTTTATGATTGAAAAATGTTATTTGCAATTAAAATATGTGTATTTTTTACCCTTGAGCCATTCAAAGGCACAGAATAAAATGATCACAGGGAAAATGTTTCCGGAGCCTGGCAAGCAAGTGTGACACTGTGCTCTCTCAGAAGGTTTCATGCAGAGCGTAGGAAAACAGCTGGAGTCCTTCTGCTGTCCTCAAGAGCCAATGCAAGGGCCCTTGACCTTTTTTTTCCTCATGGACTGAGAATAGAAGAAAAATTGAGTCCCAGTTTGACCTGGTTCATCATTCACTTTAGCTGATAGATTAAATACTTGGAAAAATCTTTCCAAATCCTGGCCATCTCAGACCCCAACATGGCTTAAAAAAAAAAAAGCAGAAATATTATACTACTGCAGGAAAAAATTTTATTTTCAAATGTTAACAAAAATATTCAACAGCATGCATGAGGGTCATGAAATGTATATTTTCTAAAACATGAAAAGGGCTTTGCAGCTTGGCAAAATGCTTTCTTACAATAGTTACCAGTCCCTGAAATTCCCATCTGCAGGGCTTGCAGCTGCTAATTGGGAATAATTACCCTAATTATCTACTTGCATATAGTGATGAGTGCTGATATTTATAAAGTCTAAAAAGGCCTTCCTCCTGTTCTTGATGTTAACATGAACCGTTGTATATGCAGTTTCTATCCACAGAGGAGTTAGACGGCACATTACCATATGAATTTCCTTTTGTAAGAACAACGAGCTGACAAGGTCTGGATCTTTTCATTTCATTTTGTCACCGATTGCTGATTTGGTTATAACTACTACAGAAAATGATGAATCTCTTTCATAAATTTCATGCACTGTTGCCGTGAGGAGCACAGCCAAGTTCAGGAAATTTGGGACCATTTAATTGTTCTGACACTGATTCAGTATGATATCTTACATTAATCACCTAGGCCCCATTTTATTAAAGCACCTGGTACCTAAAATTTACTACATTTTATGCAACTGATCCTGAGAATGAACTCCAGGACCTTAGGTAGGACCCTAAATTACCCACAAAAGGTATTTAGGGGAGTCAGCTCTTTCAGAGTATCATCTGAAAGGAACCAAAAGGTCCCTTCAGTTAGCAAACAAAATGCAAAGCATGCAGAAAACCTCAAACACTTCTCCTTTCTTGGGTTTATTGTATCTGATTATAGGCAGCAGAAAGGCCCTTCTGTCATTTCCCATTAACAGTCTAAAATAATCTTCTCAAGAATAAATTTAGATTTGGTTTTGAGGAACTGAGCAGCCTTATTCTTTTTTTCCATGAAAAAATGGCTGTGGAAGTGGGAGATGTCACTGCTCAACTTCTACTAAGTAATGGTGGGAGTGCTTAGGAAGGAAAGAACTTAGAGATGATAAATAAACTGGCATGCCCTTCTCTTCTTGTAACTCACAGCATTTTCATGAATCACTCACAGATTGCCTGGCAAGGGCTGGTTAGAAGAGAAGGACTTTATGTACAAGCAAGGAAAGGCTGAGGGAGCTGGGTCTCTTTAGTTTGGAGAAGGGGAGACTGAGAGGTGACCTCTTTATGTTTACAGATATATAAAGGGTGAATGTCACGAGGATGGAGCCAGGCTCCTCTCAGTGACAACCAACGGTAGGACAAGGAGTAATGGGTGCAAACTGGAACACAAGAGGTTCCACTTAAATTTGAGAAGAAACTTCTTCTCAGTGAGGGTGACAGACACTGGAACAGGCTGCCCAGGGGGGTTGTGGAGTCTCCTACTCTGGAGACGTTCAAAACCCACCTGGACACCTTCCTGTGTAACCTCATCTAGGTGTTCCTGCTCCAGCAAGGGGATTGGACTAGATGATCTTTCAAGGTCCCTTCCAATCCCTAACATTCTGTGATTCTGTGATTTTGTGAAAGGGTGTGTTGCAGCCTCCTGATCCAGGCACTTAACATGGAATGAAGGAGCTTAGTTATTGTTCCTGGGCCAAACACCCACATGAATTTTATGTGAAAGGGTGTTGGATAAAACTTGTGGAGCACTGTAACAAAAAAAGAAATGTCTTTGCTCCAAACTGCCTTAGAGCCTGCTGCTCAGAAT
Organism: Nesoenas mayeri; assembly: GCF_963082525.1. Taxonomy (NCBI): domain Eukaryota; kingdom Metazoa; phylum Chordata; class Aves; order Columbiformes; family Columbidae; genus Nesoenas; species Nesoenas mayeri. The sequence goes on along the minus strand of NC_137544.1, from coordinate 22,072,237 downwards.
GCAATTTGGGGAACTGAGAAGATGGGGGTTAGACTTTGTGCAGCCAAAGGAAGAAACTGAACTCATATCTTTGCAGTGGGTATTCTAGAAACTTCATTGCTATGAAAACAAATTTCCATGTTTTAGAATAGAAGTCACTATCCATGTGTTTTGTTAGAAGTCCTCCCTGTTGGGTGTGTTGGTTGTGCTCAGATCAGACCTGTCGGAAGGATAGGATTTCAGACCCCTGACTGGACTTTGGCAGTGAGTCTGTCCCCTGATTCTCAGATTACAGAGATTCTGAGTGTAAGCAACAGCATATTGTCAGGGAAAAGAGGGGTGAATTCATCAAACCTCCAGAACAAACCAGGAATCAGGGAATCAGTGAGGTTGAAAGGGACTCTAGAGGTCTCTAATCCAGCCTCCTCCTCAAAGCATGGTCAGGTACAGCAGGTTGCCCAGCTGTGTCCAGCTGGGTTTTGAATGTTTCCAAAGATGGAGACTCCACAATCTTTCTAGGCGATCTGTTCCAATGTTTGACCACAGTTTTCTTTATATCTAATCAGAGATGGGTAATCTAGGCCCCCATTCAGAACTAGTGCTAGTTGTGTGAATATCCAACCTTGCATCTAAGAAATTCTACTGTCAAAACTGGAAGAACCAATGAAATATTAATTACTCTGGACTTTGACCACTGCTATTTCAAGTGTTTTAAATTTCCATTTAGGATTTAGCTAAAGAAGTCAAACTGGTAACAGCCACTGGCATTTCGAAACTGATCTGCTCCTTGGTTCCACCCACTTCCGTGGCATTTGCTTCCAGCTCCCAGAACTTTAAAGGTGTTTCACCACTAAACTGCTGGTCGGCTTAAAATCTGGCATATCACTTTACTCTCTAAAATGAAACACTTCTAAATATTTGGCTTCAGCTCAGGGAGCTGACTATCACTTCTTCATATTTCTCATTCTCAAAGGTTAAAATGAGGATTACCTACCTCACAGGAGTCCTGTGAAATTTAATTAGCATGCAGATATAAAACGCACTGAAATATTCATTATGACCTAAATCTTATCTCAGTAATATAAATTTCACATTTTACTAGAAGTAGAAGCTGTCTGTGCATGAAATTAGACTATAGATGATATGAAGAAGGATAAGATATGCAACACTATGAATCAGATATGAAATTTTTACAATTTTATGCTTTCTCAGCCTGGTCAGGAAGATGACACCCCTCCCCTCCAGAAAAAGGACACCAACTGACAGAGATTTTCTCTTAAATCATGCCGCCTTCGAGGAACCTCAGAAAAACAGCCTTTGTGCAAAGCTGCAAGTAGATGAAAGCAGATTATTGTCTCCAGCAACAATTACAAATGGTTGAATACTGCAAATAGTTTTGTGAGGACTCTGTGGCTTTGTTTATATTGTTTTGATGAATGTGGGCCAAATGCTCACCTCGTGACCCTCTGTGCTGATACTGCTGGCAAAGATGGCAGTTCAGCCACCTGCAAATCCTCTGCTGTATGTTGCTGGGTCCCTCTGGACTCGGTGCTGTTTCGATACGGAGGAGCGAGGTGCAGGCAGATGACATTAGTGGGCTTGTCCACACTACAAGTGATTTTTGCCTGCTGAGCCTGGAGCTCACTGAGATATTGTGCTAGAACTTTGATATGAGATGAACTGTAGGAACAGCAAGATGTGCGGTTCCAGCCACTTGGATGATAAAGGAATACCAATACTAACATGCCCATTCGGATGGTCAAAGAAGAAATAATACTAACATGATTAAATCACAGCAATTAGTCAAAATGCAAAGGGCCTTGGACCGGTTATACAGAAGTATGTTTTTTATGGGTGTAAGGAGTGATAACCCAGGCCAGTGAGAATGATAACTTGGGCCAGAAAACTGCCCCCATACGTATGATGCGTGAATGTTGAGCCTGGGCGTGTGAATGAGTGGGTTGAATGCCGCCCACAAGATATGCATGGGAATGTGACTGAAAACGGTCACAAGATGAGCGTGTTGTGTTTGAAATAACAGTTTTTGAAAAAAACACCCTGTCTACCCTCCTGGTCCACTCCCGTATCTGTAAACCTATAAATTGAGAACTGTTAATTAAAGAAGGCTCAGTTCAGCTCGGCTAAGCTCTGCCTGGCTCTGCTCTCACTGCTAACAAGAACTCTGTGTCTGTGCACCTCTGTCTGTGTCATTCTCATCGCTGCAATGAACTTGGACAGAAGTGAGGGCTTGACCTTTACTCAGATGATAACCTAGTCATATATAGCCTCTCAATCTAAGACAAGAAAACTGTAGGGAGTCAACCAAGAAACCTGGGTTCCAGTTGGCTGCATATTTCCTTTGGCAAGTGATGCAGGATGCTGCTTCATGGTCAGTTTAAGCAGCTTTAAAATTATACTACCATCAACTTAAGCTAGGCAGGTTTTTCGTAAGCAATATTTAGCCATGTAGTCATACCAGTAATGGTAAAGGGACTTAGAGTGCTACTTGGAAAAGTGCCCTAGCAACACTAATAAGGGCAAGTAAAGGTAAGTTTTCAACTGAACTGGTGAGTTGCTCCAACTTACTGTGCTGCTGCACAATCATCAGTGTTAGTGAGAGACAGGGATGCAAATGTTATGGTGATTACCCTGGGGCTGGGATGCAGTAGTAAACGAAGACCCACTCTCTTGCATGGAGGTCAGCTGGCCTGCAGCACTCCCCATCCCTGCTGTTGAGCAATCTTTGCCTCCAAACCAGAGTGGCTACCAGAAATGGTCCCTGGTCTGTGCTATGTCCTGAACCGTACCCAGGAAATGTTCAGGGAAATACTGTCTGGCTTGGACAAAGACAAGGTCCGAGAGGCTGAGCCACTCAACAGTACAGAGTATCAGGATCCAGTGTCAAGGAACATTTCCTGACACTATGTTGTTTGAAAGCATAGATGTAGCATTAGGTAGTGAAGCATCAAAGACCAAAATTTGGAACTTCTCATGCTTGCCACAAAATGCAACATTTCTGCCAATTAATTTGCCACAGTCATGCACGCAGAGTTTGTTTGTCTATCTCTTTACCATTTTTTGGGCCAGCTCACAGCTGCATTTTCCTTTACAAGTTTCTCTATAAATTGAATTAATTTAATTAAAATGCAAATTCTGCTTAAACCAAGCATCAAAAGGCTGAAGGCCTAAACTGGATTGCAGCTTGTCACTCACTAGAGGTGAAGGGGAGCCAGGAATATACCTGCCAGCTGGGCTGCCTGACTGACAGGGCAGCAGACGAGGCCCAGGGGACCACAATATCAGCAACTGAAGCTAAAGACAAGCTTTCCTGGCAGATGTTTTTGGGAGAGGTAGACTGAATTGCCTGAACCACATTTGCGGGGTGGATGGAGCCCAGCTATCTGCACAGCACAGTGAATAAAACCAGCCTGTTTTCTGACTGATGAAATTGTGGGAGAGAAGACTCCCTGAGTGTGGGGCATGTGCCCCAGATCACAGGGGGTCACCTGCACCCCTGTGGCCTTGCTGTGTGACCTCCAATGCTCCTGCAGGCAGCTGGGGTCCCGTGCAGCGCAGTGCAGGCATTGCAGTGCCTTACTGCTCTGTTCTTTTCTAGCCACTTTTGGAAATAGGAAAATAAAGCATCATCAGCCCCTTCAGCCCAGACTTTCAACCTGGCAGCCAAAATCACCTGTAGGTCCCCCTGCAAACATCTTTGCTTTGACCGCTGCAGACACCAAGGGAAATTCAGAGTTGTCACCTTATCATAACCTGTGTGAGTGGGGTAAGACTCCATGGTCACAGAAGTATAGACTAAGAGACAAAAATGCCCTTAAAGGAAAAGGGGAGGTGCTCCCAACATACTTACAATGCACAGCACCTCCAAAACCATGGAGACTGCAGGTGTAGCAAAGACCCCAAAGCTGTAGAGCTACTATAAGGCTAGACAGGGAAGAAGAACCTAAAAGGTAGCATACCCAGGGGTGACCTAAAAGAAGTTCTGTGTCTTATTTAATCTAAGCAGGAAATTTAATTCAGTGTCTTATTTAATCTAAGCAGGAAATGATATCACTTTTTTAAGGACTACTACTGAAAAAAAACCCAGTGCATGTCTTTAAAACAGAAATAATTTTAAAGGCTGTATAAAATAGATATATTTGCTGCTCATCTATTTTTCTCATTTTAACTAGTGGTTGACAGTTTTGAACAGCTAACTCCAGATGACTACAATTATTATATTTAGCTTGCAGAGTGAAATTAGTAGGTTTTCTGCTTGACTATCCACACACTTTCAAAAATATCTGTTCCCCTACAGATTACCAGGGATCTTATCCATATAGACATTCAGCCATTTAAACACATGTGCAATTCCACTTTAAAAACCAATGTTTAAGCACAGCACTGTAGGATGGCCAAAACCAGTTGGAAAAAAAAACCAAAAAAATCAAAGCAACGTTTACTAATGCTTTGCCATTTTTTACAGTCACCTGCTTGCAGGATAAATGGTACAAACTGCTCAGGAGAGGAGCTGGGTCTGCCCAAGGCAGCAAGCCTGTGGGATAGGAGAGCATGTGGTCATTATAGCCCCGAGTGTGCGGTCCTGGGAGTCTCGTTTGACAGACACAACTGGCCTGAGTGTGTTAAATAATAAGTTACTCCTCGCTGAAAACCTCCTCAGACCCAGCAACACCTTTGGGTAACAACTGCAAAGGTCACCCTTCAGCTTTGGTGAGGTGAACGTTGAAAAACGATTTGGCAACACACTGTACACTCATGTTATAAAGGAGGACAATTCTCCCTGATTAAAGGGCAATGGAATCATGGTCTCCCTTTTCTGCTCCTAGCTTTGACATTTCTACAGTAATAGGGACTTGCTTTGGCAGCTTTAAGAAAATACTAACTCTGAAATCTTTCTACTCTTGTTTGGAAAATGCTTCAGCAATTCATTTCAGCCAATATGAGTGTCCTAGTACACAGGCATGGGAGCAGTATGCTGTTGTATCACTGATTAACACAGTAATTCAAGACACTGGTAATCTGATACAGCTGTTCCGTCAGAGCTTTACACCATGATTGATTGAATACGATCTTGTGGGGTTTTTTTGTTTTTGTTTTTGTTTTTTTCCCCTTGAAAGGGGCATTTAAGAAGTATTTTGTGGGTTTTTTGTGACTCACTAAACTATCAGAATTCTGTAAATACATGGAAGTGTCAGCTTTATTAAATCCTTTTTATTTAGTGGTCTTAAAATCATAAGTGCAATACTTCAGAGAGATGATAGGTAGAGAGAGCATTATGAGGAACAAGTACGAGAGGTCGACCTTGCTGCTCTGTATGAGAGGACGACACTCTTATTGACCTGGGGTTTAACTCCACAGAGCGGCCCCAGGTACTGCACCCAGTGTTACAGGCTGACATTAACACTATGAACAGGCTGTGGAGCATTAACTGTTCCATCATTTCCCTTATTGTCTGGGCATCATAGGCCTCTCTTACATACCTCTGCTCCTGACTGGGAGGGCACAGGGCTGAGACACCCTTGTGGAACTGTCATGGGCTGTAGAAATGAAAATGGTACAGCACATGTCCATGCTGATTTAGGATGCAGACTACCCTGCTACCCTACTATTTCTACTAGCTTTTTCTGCTGTGGAAACAACCCAGTTAATTCTGGAGTGGTAGCTGGTTGTAAATCATTGTGAAGGCAGCGTGGGTGAAAGGGATTTGGATGCTAGCATCAAATCTCTGCTAGCTCTGGCTAGCTCCACGGTGTGCATCAGTTGGCAGAGTATTGGATGCAGTTTCTGTAGTTCATATATGGGTTTTATGTCAAGCAAACAGATACAATCTGGTTTCATAAAGACAAAGTGCTGAGAAAGATGGATTGAGTTCAAATCCATCCATCCTTGCAAACCAGAGGGAGAGTGCAAAGCAGTAGCATGCCTCTCGAGGGCAATGGTCTTGTTTGTGGGAGTCTGACCTGTCCCCAGAAGAGTTCCTGGAAAAATGTAACTGAAGGCTTAATGCCTATTTATCCATTAGCTTATCCTCAAAGCTTTTCTGCATGTAGGCAAAACTTAAACCAGCTAAGAGCCTTGTTGAAGCTGCTGCTTTTTTTCTTTTTCCTTTTTAAGAGACCAACTCTTGTGCTTTTCTTTCATTCTGTAGAGTACACAGCTGACATTATTACCCACATGCTTAGCAGTGCCACTGCTGTAATGGATGACGCTAGTACTTAAATGCACTAGGAAGACAGGAGTGGGCTGAAGCCATTTTTAGAACAATATGCTATTTTCTTTTTTCATGCTGACTCATTCACTGTACCTTGTGGTGTGTTTACCTTGGGTGCTTGCTGCTTCACAGGCTGTTGAATGGCTGAGGGAGGAATATTAATCAGTGACACGTAGCACTGTGTTCCAGAACTCCAGTGCCTGTGAGTGCTATGCTCTTGCCTGTCTTTTGGCTTTATTGTAGGAATTACTTTTATTTAACTAGCATTCACAGGTATTTCAGTCCTGGAAACTGTAAACAACATTTTTGTATTCATCATTTTAGTAGAGCTATCTAGTTCATATCCATTTTTTTCTGTTGAAAATCTTTGCTCCTTGCTAGTACACGTATCAGAGTGAAATGAATCAGTCATTGCACTGTATATGTGTTGAATGTAATTAGCCAAACCAGCTGATGGAGATATATCTCACAACTGATTTACCTTTTTCTTAACATAATTAGTATGAAAATTAAAATGACGTGTAAAACAGTAGAAGCTGCTATAGCTATAACTATACAAAAGTGCACTTTACTGCATGTGTGATCTATTATACTTGGGCTGTTCTGCCTCCTGAGTGAGACGACAGAAGTGTTTGGTGCCCAGAACTGCATTTGTAGCTCAGTTTGTCTGCATTCAAAACAGAAATGAAAGGCCCATACATTAAAACTGTTGCTAATCATTCACAAGAATCTCATAAATGCTGTTAGTGCACGGTTAGAAATGGGTTCTCTTTGCTCCTGTGGTGCTCGCTGACCATCTGGCTCCCATCACAGCTGATCTACCAGTGAGCTGGAGCCAAAAATGGGCAACCCATTCCTCCCTTCTCCCTTCTCTCTGCACGTTCTCACCACCTCCACTGCAGCAGCAATGATACGAATCTGATCATCTTTAGATGAGAAAAATAATCACTATTTTATACAGCTTTATTTCTGCTACTTTAGTTCTCCGAAACTGTCCGCTTTAGGACCAGATGACCACCCATGCTGGGACATGGCATGTTGACTGAATCACCCCTGACTGCCAGTAGCACAGTCCCTGTGCGAGGGGATCGCCCGGCTGCAAGGACGTCCTGCAGAAGCCCTAAGAGAGGAGCCAGAAGCCCTAAGAGAGGAGCCAGAAGCTAAGCCTGGAGATCTACCAGGTTAAATAAATACTTGCTTTCAGCCCTGGGTCATGACTTAAGCATATAATGTCCAGATGCCTTCCAAATGTCTTCCTCATTTCCTTTTTTTCAGGCATCTGTGAATTTGGTAGAAGCTCACTTCTTAGGAAGAAGTTTTCTTTGTTCACTCTTCAGAGTTTCAGTTTTAAGGAAAAAACAGCTCCGTAATTAGTGTGGAAGACAAAATGGAAGCCCAGAAACACAACACAGAAAACATGATCTCAAACATAGACCCTGCCATGGTCTCCAGTTTGGGATTCTATATACCAGAATTTTTCAGTGGAAAACAGAATTAGCAATATTTTATACATGGGTCAAAAGAAAAAATAACGAGAAGGAGTCTACCAGATGCAAAAGTGAGTTGGGTACAGCAAATCCTCAAATAACTAGGTAGCAGAGGAAAAGCCATATGTATATATTATAAATTTATATTAATAATATATAAACATAGACAACTAATTTTTATTATTCTGGGGTATGTTTATGTGTTCATATAGAAGACTGCTGAAGGACTATAATTTTGCCACTTTACTTTGAAAAGAATTTTAAAATATATAGCTGACATCACTCAGGAGAAATGTCTTTTAATGTCATGTGTTGTGATGCTATAAACACAGAGATCCTTTGAAAGGCCTGCTGTTTTTGGCTAATCTGTTCACTTGTGCACCTCAGGGAAATCTGCTGCTGCATATTCAGTTTCATAATCCCTCAAATTCTCATTTCCAGATATTCTGGAGCAAGAGAGTAAATTCTCCTGTCTAGGGAACCCAACATGTTTTTCTGCCTTTCTGTTTCTGAACCTAATAATTATTTTTATACAATCATTATTTAGTGATGCTTCTGACACTGCTGTAAGAGAAGTTAAATATCTTTCATCAGTTTTGCAGATAGAGCAATTGAATTGTGCAGTGATTAACAAATTACATTTCCTGGGTCAGAGAGAAAGTTAATAATGGGACTTATATATCTGTTTTTAAGGATTACAGTGTGACAGCACAGCATGCCTTAAAGCAGAAGTTTCAAAACCAAGCATTTAGTTATGATATTGACAGAATGGAGTCCCTTCAATTTGTTTGCTGACCTTGGGCTAGTGAACAAGCCAGACACTCAACCTGAAGGATATCTATGCTCTGAATGGCATATCCAGATTCTACAGAACATATATTTTATTTTAATATTTTGTAATGTGAATATTCCTGTTGTAAAATTCCTGGGATTATTGCTTTGGACACAACTATAGATTCTTTCTTGTAGTAACTGAGAACTCAAGTCTTAAAAAATTTCCCCTATAGGATCTCTGTGAATAGGGAATGGCTATCCCATTTTCCAAGGGGTTTAAAAACAAAGATCACAGAGAAAGTCCCTGGTGCAGCAAAAGTTTAAATTCACATCTAGATTTTACGCTGGATGAACCTACCAGTGGATGAACCATCCTAATTACTGGATAGAAATTCCTTTCTGTAGTCATCCCAAATTCACAAAAAGCATAAAACAATGACTCTGCAAAAAATGTGCTTTCCTGCTTCCTAGGCTTGCCACTGGGCTTGATCCAAAGCTTAGCAATAACCAAGTTTGTTTGTGAACTCAGTGTTTCACATTGACTTGAGGATGATGATCTAAGTTGGGAGTAAGGAGAAGGCCCACAAAAAGTAAAAGCTGGTGGCTTCTGTAAAGAAAAATGAGATGTAAAGAGGGGGAAGAAGAAACAGTGAAACATAATGAGAAGGAAAGCACAAAACCCAGCAGAGATGTAGAGGAACCAGAGCTGTAGAAGTCATAGTAAGGAAAAAGCTAGCCATACCCAAACTTCTTGGTAATGTTGGAGCTGTACATGTGGTTTTAGAACACAAATACAAGTGGAAGTCTTTGCACTGGACACACTTCCAGTTCTGGCTCATTGAGTTAGGTTAAAAACTTCTGGAGAAGTGCAGGCTGTTTTACATACATGATGATTGTGCTTGAATATGATAAAACACCACAGCTGTCAGTCTAAATTGGAATCAATTTGCATAGTAAAGCTAGGAGGATTGCAATTTCTTTATTTTCCTTTCTCTTCAATGAGGAACTTTCCCTGTTTCTGTAGGGAAGATTGATCCTGGATGTTGCCATATGCATTTGAAAAAAATTTGGCTCCTCAAGTGTTAATCATTACTACTGGTCCCCTGTTCCTAAGAGGGGAGAGAGCTCTGCACAGAAGCACAACAGTTGCCAGTCTGTATTTGTTGGCTTCTGCAGAGTCCACAGGAGCTCAAAATCTCTAAGTACCTATATCTGGAGTGGAGATTTGCCTACATTAATGTGAGAATCAGTTAAACTCTGGAGAAAAGAAGTTCCTTAAAATGAAAAAAAAGAAGAGAGGATACTCAGAACACTCTGGGCTTTGCAGGTTGTATTTGGTAAAAATATCTGAGGGAATATTTGTATACTATGTTACTTTCCAATGGCAAAGCCAGCTGAAAAAGTTATCCTCCCAGCAGCTCCCTCCTTTCTGCTCTACTCCCACTGAAGTTCCCTGTAGACCCTGGTGTGCTAATGACACTTATCATGGGACTGAGCTGGACCTAGGCCATGTAAATGATATAGATGTCTAAAGAAATATATTTTGGAAGCTAACTTTTAAACTCATATCACTTTAACCTCCAGATCATTGTGCAGAATCATAAAAAGCCACATTTGCATGACTTTGGGGTCATAAATGGCAGCAAGCAAGAGGTATTAAAGTTTAAATGTAGGAGAAAGTGGGGGCTTCTTGGTTTCTGCTAAAGAAAACAAGTGTGCAGAGCACCAGCAAAACCAGTGTGAGTATCAGGCCTGAAATATTTATCTCCCTGAGGTACCCATATAACTATTAACAAGGATAGCTTATAGTATGGTCTCAAGAGGTTCAGTTCCTAATGATTTTGCGTGTTTGAGACACAAAGAAAAAGTTTGTGAGTAATCACCATCATCATCGTCATGACAAAACAGTGGAGTACACCACTAAATCTACTCTCCTGTTACTTAGAACAACCTGGATAAAAGGAATAAAATAACACACAAACACACATAAAAAATCACATAGCCTATTTTAAAAATTACTCATTTACAGATGTATTTGACACACTTTTTATAGCTCCCAGACTGCTGGGCGAACTGCCCCTTTTTAGTCTGATGTATGGATTTTATCGAGATGTTCAGAGTAAAATCCGAAGATGAAAACACATCCACTGACCTTAAACTAATTTATATCACATCAGTTTTATTTAGCTTTTAATCTATGCCCTATAAACCAAGACAAAAGCTAGACTTTTATCACTTTTGTGAAGTATCTGCATTAGGTAAGCCATACAGATATTCTTTTAGGAGAGATACACAGATTACCCTTGTATTTTTTACAGTTACTTAATGGCATAAACTCAGATGCTTTTACCATTACAAATATCAGGAAAATCTTCCTCTTACCTGAAGGTAATGGCATGGCCTCAAGGAAGGTTTGATTTCCTGATGAACCAGAGGCTTATCTAAGTTCAGTGATGATTTGCGATAAGCTTCTTTAGCCTGACTTACTGTAAGTGTGGACCAAGAACTCCTTTTCATATATTTACCATCAGGCGTCATTGCTAGCCCTTCACAAGCTGAACATTTCACATCATTGTTACTTTTGGAAGTCTTCAAGGAGAGATCCCCAAAATGCCCTTGGAGTGTCTCAGGGTAGCAATGGGATATATGATCTGCATGGTGCCTATTTACCACACTAGGGGTTCGGTAAGTGCTATCGCTGTCCAAATTATCATCAGAGCTCCACCAGCTGCTCATTCCAGATTTATGCTTGGTTTCTGGCTTTCGCTCCTTACTTTTACTCCTTTTGCTGTGCTTGGAGTGGTGACCATGATGATGGTCGTCCCCTCGACTGTCTCCCTTTGTTCCATTAACGTTGCCCTTGGATGATCCTTCCAGAGAATGAGATTTAGTAAAAAGTTTCTGGACTGAATGAACGAGATGGCGTATTCTTCCTGGGCTCTCACTGCGTTGTTCTGCAGCTGTTGAGGTCCTCTGGTACTGTAAAGTGTGAAACCCATCCCGGTGAAGAGGAAGTTGTTTCTCAAATTGGTCCAAAAGATTTGCAGGAATACGGTTAATCTTAGGGTTACCGTGAGACATGGCGCAGTCGTCTCTGGAGTCGTAATGAGAGCTGTAGTGCATTCTGGGGAAAGTGCTACTTGACATGTGATCGCCCATTACCATGGGCATCATCATGCATTCAGAATGAATGGAGCTGCGTGGTGAGCAACGATGGTGGTCCATCGGGCAACTCTCTGTGGGGCTGAGAAGATACGATTGCCTTGGCTCCTGCCCATGGTGGATATGGTCGTGGGTGTGTTCACAATCTTCAGGGGATGCTAAGCCACAAGTATGAGCTGAACATAACTGTGGTTGATTGCGACTACCGGATAATCCTTTCATATTCCTCAGAGCAGGAGAGTATCTTTCCTCATTGAAGTGCTGAGAAGGCGACCATGAGTACTGCTGGTCTGTCACAAGAACACATAAAACCTATGTTATGTGTCTGATTAAAAGATTAACTTGCAAAATCCAAGTATATTGCAAACCTAAACACTTTGTGAGCTTGATGGAAAGTCTCACCTTTCATGGAATTTCAGTCACCATTTTAAGACTGGTTAAAATTGCTCTCTACGAGCAAATTATGGGGTGAATGCAGCTTCCTTCCTGTTTGCAAAATTGTCTGCTAGCAGTTCTAAGTTTTATGAAGCTATTCATTATACAAATTTACTCTAACAGATTTAATAGATACATTCAAGTATTCCATTTATTATTTGATATCTGGAATTCATATGAAAAGCTTTGTGGCTAGTCATTTAAGTTACATGGGTTTAGTTTCTATTTCTGTCATTTCTCAGTTGGATGTCTTAACCTAAATGTATGCCTTCTCCATGGAACCATTTTCATATCACAAACAGAACCTCATTTTCTTAAATGAATCTCAGCTTCAGGATCGCAAGTTCACTGTTCATAAACATAAATAATAAACAGCAAAGAGAAAAAGAATATGAACATGCTGAAATGAAGCTTAATTTTCATATCACTAAACAGTTTATGAATAAGCATTTCATACTATTTGAACATCTGTTATCCTTAGTCCACAAGTATTGCTATTAGCATACATGTAAAGTTTTCTCTGTTAGGCAGTTTTTCACTTCTTATGTCCAAATTACAAAATACTTATTTAACTACTCTATGTTGTTCCTGATAAAACAAATATCTTTAAGTACACACTATGGATTTCTAAATACTCGAGTATTCGTTCCTATGGACCATGTGCTCCAAGTTGTGATTATTAAACAAGCATGATTACAAAATAAGAGCAGGCTGTAAGGAAAGATTTTGATACTCAAGCCTTTGATTTTTTCTCTCATCAAATTTCTTGCAGCTGTCAGATGCTACAAACACCAAATTAAAAGAAAAAAAACCAGAAATGTTTCAATTTGATTTTTGCATTCACTCTCCCTCTTCAATTTCAGCTTATTTAAGCAACATTTCAAAAGCAGACAAAGATACAGGATGCAAGACAATCCTTTAGAGGATCAGACAGATGCATAAGTGTTTATACAAACCACTTAGCACAGTCTTTCTGCAAATTTGCTCTAAAGAATCTAAATAATCTTGCACAGGTGGCTGATACAAGGAAGTTGAAGGATTCAACCAGAATGGAAACCAGAGAATATGTACTCATTATATATGACAACATAGTTGGGCACTGGAGACCAGCCTTTAGAGATAATACATTAGGCAACAGCACACTGAGGCGTTTCTAAGTATACGACATATCTCTCCTAAATAATGTTCCCAATGTTGGTGAAAATTTAATGCCTGGGTATGGTCATGAAATAGATCAACACCCATATATGTTTATTTTTTTATCAACTAATAAGTGTTATGTCATTATACCTTCAGTAGAGAATGCAATTTGTTGCAAGTCTTTAGTGTCAGCAATTTCATAACCTAAATACTCTAAATTTTCTATAGTGGAAGATGCTTAGATAATTTCATTACTTCCTAATTTCAACAAAGCTCCACATAATGTTTCAAAATGAATGTAACATTAAACTAATAAACAAGAAAATATTCTTCATCCTAGGCACAATCCTGCTACACTAAAGTCAAAGATAGATTTAAGGGTCCAAATGTCACCTCCAGACTTGATCATGTGTGTGTGCATATATCCTTTTCTGGTTCTATTTTAGTTTTATATCAGTTTCTTGTACTGTTGGCTGTTTTCACATTAAAATAAAAACTTCTTATTGTTGATTACTCAGGCTGTTGTACTGTTCAGTTTGTAATATCCTGCATAAATGTAGTTACAAAAAGGAAATCTAACTGTTTCTCTGGAATAACAATGTTGATTATCCAATTAAAAGTACAGCTATATATAGACAAGGTAGTAAATTATAACAGTGCATTGGGATTCAGTCACATAAGTAGCACTGTAATTAATGGTACTTAACCTAGTATATTACCAAATATTATCAGGAGAATAATTATGGTCTATGTGTTCAACTTAGTCTGTGCTTCTCATAAAGGGTTCCCATAGCACCTGAGAGAGATTGCTGCATTAGTTCTTACAATCCCATGAGATGTAGAAGGCACTACTCTCCTTTTACAGCAAAAGAAACTGTAATGCAGACAGCATTTTCCAAAGTACTTGTGGATTTGCTGATTTTCATTTTCACAGTGCTATGACCCAGAGGGAGGTGGAAGGCGACTCTTCCATCAGACTGACAGCATGATGAGAGTCAGCCCCAAGTCTTTTTGTCACAATCTTGCACATCTATGAATGAAGGTAAATCTTGCACTTCATCTCTGAATCGCCAGTGCATTAAAAAAAAAAAGGAAGGGATCTGGCAGAGATCCAGAATGAAAGAAAGAGTTGAAAGAGTTGGACAGGAATAGGAAACTCATTTAAATGACTTCCCTAGCACAGAACAGCTAGTGCCTGGTGGTTTCTTTCAGCCTCATGCAGCATCAAACATAGCTCGGAAGGCTTCAAGCATTTTCACCCTGTTCCATGCCTAGGAATATGAGACAGCATGACTTGATTGCACCACAACTGATAATCTAACAACCGCTTTTCCGTCCCTAATGACTACCTGTAATTCTAGCTCAGTGCAACTATAGAAAAATACAATTTTCTGCACGTTGCCTTCCCAGCCTTATAGCATTTTATGTGCCTCATGGAATGTACAAAGTTTTTTGTTTGAAATACAGTAGCTAGAAACTGCTATAGGTATTTATTAAAATAAGCATAATGAAAATAATTAAAAACTGAATTAACAAGGGTCATTTTCCAAAAGCCAGATAATACATAAAAACTGGGGAGGGACCTAGACCAAGATATAGGCTCTTATGTCAGAGAGAATCCAGTAATTCCAAAATCCTGAAAATCCCTTAAAGCTCTTCTTTTCAGAGACTACTGTACCGATACAAGACAACCTTTAACCTTGACAAATGGAAGGATTTCTGCAACCCTTCCTGCCTGTTTCAACTCTTTCCCTGTTATGCAATCTCCTTTCCTGCCTTTTCCCCCTGTATTTTCTACCGGCCTTTGATGCTGAAAGAGCTGCTCTCTTGCTCCAAGCAGATGTTAGCTTGCCTGTCTTCAGGCACTGGTCACAATTTTCAAAGCATTCAAGCTTTTTCCTTGTGCCAGTCAGTATCAAGGGAAGAAAGAGAAGTTCAAGGACCAAGAATAGTGTTTGAAATAATGAATTAAAATTATTATTAATGTTCTAGGGCAAAAGGGCTAAAAACATCTAAGCAATGAACAGGAAGGGCTGCACATCTCCATTGTTCCCGGAACACTGCTCTTTGCTAAAGAGAATCAGCGTAAAAACAGTGGAAACCTCTCTGATATTCAAAAGAAGTGCATGTCTCCACAAATCTTTTTGCACAATTCTTTTTGTGTGTTACGTATTGAAAGCAAGCTCTTCAACCATAATAATAATTCCTTGAACTACTAAATGGTGTCTGATTTTTGCTTTTGTCTGTCTATCTATCTATCTATCTATCTATCTATCTATCTATCTATTTAGAAGCTTGTCTTTTTCTACTGAGAAATTAATTTAAATTGTTTTAACCTTATAAGCACCTTGGTAAGCTTCTTAGCCATCCAAAACATTTGTGTTGTTTTCACTGGAGAAGAAACAGCTCTTTTGCATAGTGCAACCAGTAAAATGCGTTGCCGAAAGAGATACCTAATGTAGCTTTCAAAAAGACGTGCTATAGAAAACGTGGCTGCTGCATTGTGCTCTTTCACTCAATCTAATTAGTGCTGCAATGAATTATGAAAAAAAATATACTCACAGTCTAACCTATAACTAATAAAAATATTAAAGAGTGTAATAGAAAATATATTAATCGAATAAGTACATATTAAGTAAGAAAATGCATAAATAAAATGTTTTAGATGGAGATTTGTCTGCCCGAGGACTGATGTAAATAGCATTAGATGAGAACTGCTTCGTCATTAACTTGTCATAGTATTTTTCTCTGTTTTAGTCTAACCTTAAAAACTAATATTTCCAGGGACTGAGGAAAGTAGCGAGCCTGCCATGTGCAAGGAAGAAATTCTGGAAATGCCTCAAGTTGCTATTCTGGTCCCATGAGATTTCTAACCTGTTTCTGGAGCACAACACCTTGTACAAAATCTACATAAAACTGCAAAGATTGAGTGACTACCTGTCTTTAACCTCCAGCTTTAGAAGATTTGTGTTCTCCGTTACAGTGAGTTGATGCATTTGCACTGTATGCAGTGCATTCACCTACCTGGGAATTCCTATCTAACATCTCAGACTGCTTACTGGAAATATTGAACTTCAAGGGGTAGCATCCCCTTAAAAATAAGCAATATCAGCTCTCTCAGGGTGATCACAATAAGGTGCTTTATGCACCCAGTCTCTCTGTTAAAGGAGAGAAGGCAGTTCTGAGGACTGAATGCCAAACACCATAATGCCCAAGGCTGACAAACAACCACTAGCCATGGGCTGCCAGAGGGTTCCTGTCTTGTTCTGACACAAGATCTCTCTGTTCAGGCTCCTGAGTGGTCCTTGTGGTTGGCACGTATGGCTGTGTTCATATTGGTAGCCTAAACAGAGCTAGAGGATGTGATCAGTCCACACAGTTAAACTGCTGCCATCATAGTTTCATACTATGTAAATAGGACTCTTCCCACCAATATATAGATATGATTTCAAGAATTACAAATATGCTGTCTGGATGTGGTTTTATTTTGGAATGTGAGAAGCCGGCATGATTCATCTCAGCCTGAAGTACATATCTAAAACCCTTTGTGTACATATTTATCTCTGCTGACTACAGCGAAAGCTGTGGTTGACAAGTTCTGCTGCAGAAAACTACAACATAAATATATAAATTTAGGTGATCTGAGGCACATGTCTAATGCTAAAACATGGAAAATGATTTGACAGCCCAAGCTAATTCAGTGTAACCACATGACGCATAATGACGAAGGGCAAGATGGTTTTTATAACTCCTGAGTTAGATAAAAATAGACATGCAAATTCTATTCCTAAACCAGCATCAGTGACCAGAACATACCAATTTGGAGCAAAGTCAGAAAACCCAAAAGGAGAAGTAAGGAGCACGTGGAGTGCTGCCATTTATTCAGGACAGTCACGGTTTCAATCACTGATGCAGATGTCTGCAGGTGGAAAAAATATTTGATGGCATCCAATCATACTGTTCAGCTTAACAATTCTCCGACTTCAGCTTCATCCATCTTTCAGAGTTTAGCCGACCGGCAATCCAACATCCCAAGGGATTTATTTCTGAGATAAATAAGCACGATCAGAGAAAAGGGTGCAGAATAACTGTTGATGAGCAAGAACGGTATCTCTGAGGTGGCAGGGTGGAGATGGGGTATTTAATTTCAGGGGACACATGGTACGATATAATGGGAGGAAGAAAAGCACGGAGAATTGTGATCATTGGGGAAATCTGTGACCAGGACCATGTTAAAGCATGGTTACAACACCGACTCTCTGGCATAGAGAACATAGTGTGCCGTGTGTGAAGAAGGAGAAATGTAGAAACAGTATTTGAGGAATGAAGATATCCCATATCTTATGGGCAGAAGAATGGGCACTAGGTCTGTATGGGGAAGATGAGTGGCACAGTATTGTGCCCATGCCATGAAAAAGGACAGGACAGAAAACCATGAGAGGCAATATGGGATGTACAAGAAGCTCCATGGTTTGGAGTGGAGGGATGTAGGAAGACCTCAAGATGGTGCAAAATTAATTTCCATTGGCTTGAAGCATACGAAGTTCTAGTATTGATTGGTATGTAGCACACAGACCTTCAGAGTGCTTTTCAAGTTTGAAGTACATTGCCACTATTCACCTTTTTGATAGTGCTGTGACAGAGGTGAGTCCACAAAATTATTTATGACTAACATTTTTTCACAGAATCTGTACAGTCAGTCAAGTTTTTGAAAAAAATATGAAGTATCAGGATTAGATCGACCTAAAGTAACTAACACGTAAGCCTTCTTCTGGAGAAATACAGCTGTATAGAGTCAATCAGGGCTTCACCATATGAATATCATTGAACAATTGGTTATAAGAAAATTGGTTACAATGCTTCCAAATACAGACCAGAAGAGCAAGCCCAGTAACATTAAATTTCTTTTGCTCCTTATCGTACCTGGCTTTATGGACTTCTTTTCCTACAGGAGAAAATTTTGCTGCTTGTAGTTACTAGGTCAGATACAGGAGACAATATGAGTTTCCCTTGGTGTTATTAAAAATGCAACAATTTTCTCAGCAATTAGAGAAAGCTAAAATAATTGAGTAGCACAGCCCAAAGGTATACACAGGAATCTACACGTGACTCTAGAAGTAAGAGGGAAATCCTTGTCACATTGATAGCAGTGATGAATCTCACACTAACTTCACTGGGATCTGGGTTAGTTCTAAACATTTGCTGAGAAAAGTTCTTGGTCAGGTTACCTATGAACACTGGTGTCACTTGAGGAGGATCATCTCTAATCAGGGCTGTATTTTATGGAAAGCACAACTCATGCTGGACTGCAATAAATGTGTTGGAAGCCTGGAAGGGTCCCCAGCCAGGGGACGACGGCATGGAAGGGTGAAACCGGGTCTGCTGAAATACTGTCATTGAAAGCACAAAGGACAAGATTTAATCCCAAGGATCCAAACCACTTGGACTAAGCATTCAGTTGAATGGAAATACCCGATCTCCAAGGCTTCTTTTCTAATAAGAAATACTTATTGTTGATTATTAAATGAAAATCAAACAAAATAAATAATGCTGATATTTATGAATTTCTTCCTTGAGTGACTTTTTTGCTTGGTGTTTCTAGAATTCTTCTGATTTTGTCCTTTATTTATGATGATATATCATGGAAGAAGTTTACTATCTTCTGTAATGCTGAGGGGACTGCAAGAACAAATGTTTCTATATCTAAGCAAAAATATTTATCACACATTCCTTCTAAATTGCCTTTTCTTGTTTCTTTAAAACATGGATATATTTTAAAGATTTTCCTTATTTTATATAGTGCTCTTCTGGGAAATAAATAACCTAAGCATTGATTCTGAAAGGCATTGATTATTGCCACAGAATGTATGACTGTTCAATTTAAAATATCTTTCTATCTCAAAATCTTCTTTAGTTTTTTAAACATTCAATACAGGTTTTAAATTGTCAGAACTGAAGAAAATGATTTGATTTTCTGTTTGCTTCAGCATCAGTTTTTTGCAGCCTTCTGATTCACCAACAATTTCAGAGTTTCAGCCTTCATCTGACCAAAACCAGTTATTTCTTTGACTTTTTGGAGTTCATCATTATCTGCTCAGCTGTACACCCTTGGTGCTGCCTCTTGCTGCTTTGTCATTGTATTGTGAACTTTTCTGCTCAGCTCAACCCACTGAGATGGAGGAGGTCTCATCCTGATTTTCCTATGGGGTGCAGGAAGAAACAGCAGCCTGGTGACAAGTTCCCTTTTAAACCTGTTGTCATAGCAACAGGCAGAAAATCTCCCTCTTTCTGTAACCTTCAGAATGGGAATTTTTCAAATCAGGGTGCTGTCTCTTTTCTGCCTGGTTGAGCTCTGTTTTGGGTCTGTGAGAAACAATGCCAATATTAATTGCCTTTTCCTGCAATGATTAGCGCCCAGATTTTCCATATGGCAGGGAAGGGTCAAACTGTGAACTCTGCTCCTGGGATGAGGGGGTGGTGCAAGTACCTACAGCCTTGGCAAGTCTGAGACAGGGCATCTTAATATGCTGCTGTCTGATTATTTATTAAGAAAAATTATTTCGTAAAAAGATGGAAAAAATAAATGGAATTGCAAAAGAAATTCACAATGAAAAGGTGACAACCGAACTCACCAGTGAAACTGGGACTGTGTAAGCAATATTTGCTGATGTTTATCCTGCTGCACTCATTACACCAGTACAAATCCCCTTAGGAAGACAGACTGAATCAGTGACCTATGGAGCTAGCGCTGTGAGAGGCAGCCGTGGTCATGTACCTCCACACTGGAAGTTCTCCCACCACCCTGGCTGTCCCAATACAAATTATCCTGCCCTCAACAGAGCCTAAGCAGCCTACGATGAATGTGGAGGTAGAGCACAGCAATTTTTTTCTTGGGAAATGGAGAGTACATAATTTAAACTGCCCATCACAGGAATTCATTTGAAAGGCTGCACAATTTATCCTTTTGAAAGGAGACAATGCAGTGAAGACACTCAGTGAAGAAGGTGGGCAGGGGAAGCAGTCAGACGAGTCAGTCTCTCATCTCTATTGCAGCCACCACACTCTCTGTGGGAAAGTAAATGGTGCAGATCAGCTGTGCATCCAGGTGCTACAGGGTCAGTGGGTCATGAGGGCGAGAAAAACATCCCTCCTATGTGAACATCCCACATGTGAAACTGATCTCAAGCTGTTTCAGCTTCTCCCTGCTTCTCTCTCTCTTTTTTCCTTGGTAAGGTCTTCCACCCTTTCCAGTGCAGACACTGGAATCAGTGGTCCAGATGTGGTCTAGCACTAGGATGAATCTTCACAATATGGAAAAAACTTAGTTCCTCTGCAACCAAACTTAGGAGCCTCCTCAGCTGGACAGCCCTGTCAGAATGCACAGATCATTTATAACAAAAATATTTGTTTCTTGGCAAAGTAACAAATGCATCAACCCCTTTAGTATTCTGTAACAGAAATGGATGAATAACAAATAACCCATTTGATTAATCTTACATTCTTACAAATATCTCCTTCTCCTCGTCAATTGACCTTGGGCCTAATGGGATTTTTGCAGAGTTATCTGACATTGTGAGGTGTTTAATTTTTAGAAATAGCTTCTGGTCTGCAGATCGTTAGTAAGCATTTGTTTCCAACAGCCTATAATTAAAATGCAGGATAGTTAGCATGTTTTTATTTGATGGTCAGGCCATATGATATGATTTTGTTCTATGACTGAAAGTAAATCACCAAACAAACAAGCTCTCAAGCCTAACTAAAAGGAATTTAGAGTTCAAAATTTATTTTTTTAAAAAACTTTCCCCATTATTTTCTTAACATTTTATGTGGCCTTGACCATCATATCAGTAAACTTCTACACTACAGTTTCTGGATACAGGAAAAGGAAGGATTTGAAGTGGAACTATTTAGAGGTATGATGGAATAAAAAAAAAAGGGGTGTTTTTTGCAGTATCCGTTCAACTAGGCACAATAAGCAAATAAGACAGTGATGCAGAGACATATTGGGGCATCTTTTATTGAAAACCTCTTGTAAGTTTAAAAGACTTTTATATCTCAAAACCAAATGAACAGTCTACATGTTTTTGCTATATGGAAGAAAGACAACCTTGTGCTTAGAGGTTTGATTTGGGAAATCTGCAGCCAAGGTTTCCTGTCCAGGCAGGAATTTTGTGTGTGTTCCCGGATAAGGCCATGGGAAGTGATGACAATGGCTACTGAGCAGCCTGAGCCTGCCCTTACGGGGTTAAAGTTAACCTTTGTGCATATCTCTTGTAGACTCCCTACCTCAGTTCCCCATAGCACAAGAATAAAAGTAACTTCTGTACCTTTGAGGGTTTGTGAAGCATGAAAGCATTCAGTCTCTGGGATAGTGCCCATTTAAGAATTTTAAATGAAGTATTTGCTACTGTGCCTGCTAATTACAGAGATAAGTGTCACTGTAGCAGTTTATTTTGTATGGCCAAGCCCTGTGTCTGACTGAAGTCCCACCAGCTCCAATCAAAGCCTGTTTAACCAGCATCCCTGGGTGCTCTGGGGAGAGGTGGATCGAGGATAGATCGGGCACAGAGAGCCAAGCGCCTACTGCCAACTCCTTGCCTGTCCTTGGGAAAAGCCTGTTATATGAAGCTAAAACCCATGAAAAGTGGAGAGTGTTCAGACACTGACTGCACTGAGGAAGGCTGGATGATTAGCTAGAAAGACAGACAGATCGGAAAGTCAGGCCTTAATTTATTTTTTTATTTCAAGAGCAGTTATATCCCTTCTTCCTTTCAACACATAAGGTCATAAAGGCATGATCATGCAATCAACAGTGATTGAATAACCATGAGTTACTGTCTGACACTTGAACTGTATCAATTAATCAAAAGCATGACTGCAATACTGTGAAATAAAAATACATTTTCGTAACTTGCCCTTAAACTCCATTAACAGTTTACTTTGCAATTGGGGCAGGTTAAGAGCACTATTAATAACTGCAACCTATATAATAGGTTTTAACCTTTTTCTTAACATCAACTCAATATCCTTTCCTGAAAAGAGTAACTTACTGAAACAAAAAGCCTTTAATGTGAGTTATCTTTCTTTGCTTAACATTATAAGCTGCCAAGTGTCAAACTTGTGTAAAGTAATTGTTTTCCTTATTTATAAAAATGAGTTAAAGTAATTTTTCAACAATCTATTTTTCCCTCTTTACTCTATTAAAATCTATATTTAAAGAAAAGTTCATCCCATCTTCCTTGTTCACATGTTTCTTTTACTGTTTGAATGCCATTTATACATGGCACATTTTCCATGTTTCTTGTTAAGATCGCAGCATTTGTTTTTGACACTCAAAGCAAATTGTTTCTTGACTCTATACATGCCTAAAGTAAACAAGACTGTGAGAAGTTTCCAGTTTGCATAGAAAAGAGTAGCTTCGTAAAATGTTTATTTTCTAATACATTAATAGTGTTCAGATTTTGTAACCACCAGCTAGAAGAAAACTTGGAATTGGAAGAAGTCCAGTTTCCATGAGACTTAGAGTGAGCTGCTTGAGATCACACATGGCAGATCTCTTGCTTCCACCACCATGCCCTGCTACCTTTATCAGGTTGCTTATTTGAGATATTCCTATCAAAAAGAGCATTTTTGGTGTGAGTGTGAATCTTGTAACCACGACAATACTTATCACCCTGAACCCTGTTAACAAATAAATGGTAATTGAAAAACTATGAAATATTGTCCTTGAGAACAGACTATGAATGCCTGAGTAAGCTTTTTTTGAAGGAATCCATCGCTTTTCTGCCTCTTTTAACTAATGGGGTCTTTTAGAGAATCAATAATGTAAAAGAGTTGAGATCAGTCCCATCCCTTGATACCTTTTCCCAATTAAAGCAGTGGATCCTTGTATTAATAATATTTTCGCTCTGGTGAGATACTGTGCAAACATTAATTAATCCCCACCAAAGTCCTGAAACCTCACTAGGAAATATTGAACTCATTTTACAAATAAGGGCCCGGAGCCAGAGATTTCTGTACCAGAGAGAACGTAGCTTGAAGCTCCTTTGAAAAGTGAACAGGTACAAGAGCCTAGAATAACTAATAGCCCTGCAGTTAGAGCTACCTCAAAGAACACCACCTCTGCTCTGCATTGACTTGGGCAATGGTTTTACTTCTCAAGGAAAGCCCTTTCTGTGGTTCTTTCAGGGATGAATGTCTCTAGCAGTCCTTCAGACTGAGGGTGTTCATACCAAATAAGTTCATAGTCATTGGACTATACATTAACATATCTATCTAGAGAGAGAGAGCTCTTTTCCATAGCCCAGTGATTAGAGTATTCACCCAGATACAGATTTCTCTCCAATGAATATTCACCTTTATACATGTGCAACAGTAAGAAAAAGTAGAGACTGAGAAAGATCTAATAGTCTGTAGCATTTTCGCTAGTGTTAGGTTCAGCTTATGGATTTGAACTGAAATATTCAAGTAACAGAACACACCACTGTGGGACAGACAGACAGACAGACATGCCCCAGTTGTCTGTAGAGATGTTAATCACTAGCACCGCTGTAGCGGCAGAGCTTGTCTACACTGGATTTAACTGACTTTCCCAAAACTTTTATAACAGTCTTCCCAATTTCCATCTTCCATAGTATGCTCCTTCTTGTTTTACAGTGATTTGGAGGATGGGACATCATATGTTTTTAAATTACTGATGGTGTCCAGTCCATCTATTTTGGTCATCTACAGTTTGGCAGCTAAGTCAGGAGGACTGGTTTCCTACTGAAAATATTAAAACCATCCACCTCTCCACATTCATTACCTTGTGATGATTGGTACTTTTAGAGGACTCCAATAGGCACACGAAATTTATCAGTAATGACAGATCTTTCCTTGCTTTTAGCCTATTTTTTTTCAGTCCTCTGGCCATAAATAGCTGAAGTTTTTGAAAGCAGCTTAGTTTCTTTGTAGTCTGTTTGCAATTTTGTTCTTGCTTTTTAATTCCTTGTTCCTGATTTCTTTTGACTAATCCTCCATCTTCTTCCCAATCAAAGTGCTGGATGATTGATCACTTTAGCCATATCTGTGTCAATCTTTGATTACCTATTTCATACGAGGGTCCTTACTCTTGTAGACACCTGACATTTAATACCATTGACTTATACATCATTTACTATGGCTTCAGAAATCCTGCAGTTCTTTCTCAACCAAATGGTAAGAAGAACAATTTTGACATGATTCATCTCACCCTAAGTTAAGCTTCTAAAGCAGGCCAAATCTGCAATGTCCTAGAAAAGTCTATCACCCTTCATTGCCTCTAAAGGAAGTCCAGATATTTACAGTTTAGACATATACATCTGCACTACTCTCCAGCTGTTCGATGAGATCAGTTCTACCGCAGGGCATCTGAATTCCTTCCTGTGTGGTGTGAAATGGGGCAGCAGGGAAAAAAAACAAACCAACAAATGTCCAAGAAGGCTGAGAGACGTGCTCATTCCATGACTCCTTCATAGGATTCACTTGCTCCTATGGAGCACCGTGTTTAACTGCGTCTTCTCTCTTACACTATTTTAATTAAGGCAGAAACTGCCTAAAGGTTCTTTAGTCTCTTCCTTCTGACTGATGTTTGGAACCTATCCTGTAGGTTTTTTTCACTTGATTTTTAATTTTAAGTGGACAAACAAGACCGATACAGGTATTTCTACACTGAATGTTTATGGAACTCCCTGACCTGAGTGTAACTGACTGGGAACATCACTTGTTTTAGAAAATCCTTCTCTAAGAGATAATTTAACATAATGACATCCCCTGCTTGAATTCATGCTCCTTATTCAAACTGTTTGGTATTTTTTTTTTCTTAATATAGCAACTATGATTTATGTTCCTGTTGATGTCCAACAATAAGGTCAGGGTGAGAGTTCATAATATTTTCATCAAATACAAAAATATACTAATAGTGCAAAATAAACCATTGCAAAGTATTAACATAAGCATATGCATAAAAGGAGAAATATTACTGTTACACTAAAGTCTGAAATGTAAGTACACTCACTTTGAATAAAGGGAGCTTTAAGAAGCAAACACACAGAAACCATTTTCCATAATTCTCCTCCAAAAATAACTGCATAAAGTAATTGCATATAAATCAAAATTTTGATGGTTTTCATATAAAACAGTGACAATCTGAACATGCAGTTCCAGGAACAGAAACTCCGTTTTGCACAATCTGAAAGGTATAGATCTGGCTACATGAAAGCCACTGGGACATTTTACTACTAGCTTTCTGAAAGAGAGTTATCAAGATGTTACTGATGGGTTCTATGAGCTTCTGATTTCTTCTTAAATTTAAAAGGTAACATTGAAAACTCTTTAGGCAATTATTATGTTTTCTAAAGGGTAAGACAAAAAGAAAAGGACAAAAGAAGGAAAGTTGATAATTTCCTTGAACACCTTCTTTTGAATTCATGGTTGCCTGGATGTTACTCAAATCTGATGTTTTTCTGATTTCGATTCTCTAACCTTACACAGCAGGTGAGAAATTCCCAGCAGGACTGGAGTGAGAGGTTTTTGGGGCATGAAGTGAGAGGTTTTTGGGCATGGGTGCCATGCCTGCTGTGGGCTGTGTGGCTGGGTGCAGGCTGTGCCCCCGAGCAGACTCCTGCCCCCACGGCTGCCCCAGCAGTAGCAGTTAACTGAGAGACGGTATCTGTACCTAGCTCCTCCTCTGGCGTCCCTGGAAAACTGAAGCCCGACTTGAGCAGATCGCCACCCTCTTCTTCTGAAAAGACAGAAACAAAGGAGCTATTTAATAATTCAGACATTTTTGTATACCCAGACATAAACGCTCCACCAGTTTTTAAATCCAGTCAGTGATACCTATTTCCATTCAGTATCCATGAGAAGCTGTTGAGGTGCTATTATCTTCACTATCTATTCCTCCTTACCCATTTTTCTAGTGTTCATCTATTTTTTTTTAATTTTGCCAGACATTTTCAACATCACTAGTGTCATAATATTAATAAATGTGTTTTTTTTATAAAACATCTTTTACATTGTTCTTTTCATCTTTGCTTAGTCACATTGAATTCTATTGCCTTTTAGCCTTAATGTATTTATTCCAGGAAAAATCATTATTGTCAATCCTCCAGTTGTGCCTTTAGCACTTCCCACCTCTGACAATAATGCCATTCACAATTCTCAGGGAACTTTCTTCACTGTTTATTTACAACCATTTCAATTTTGGAATTCTGATCTCAGATAACACTGTGATGGTGAGTTTCTCCTGTCAATACAATTTACTTTTGTGCCAGAGACAACTTCTGCAATTCTGGAAGAGTACTTCAGCTCAGACGATTTGTCTCTGCTGTACGAAAGCAGAAATCAGCTGAATGGTCTGAGTGCAGCTCTTGGCTACCTGCCTATATCACTTTCAGAACTGCAGCTTGTTGCCTCCGCATTGCGCTCTTGTCACGCTGGCATACAAATTAATTTGGACCTGGCACTTAGCTAGGATATTCCTAACACAGAACTGCATATGGAAAATTGGGTCAGTAACACTTCCTTAAAATACAAGGTTAGCTTGAGAATACATAGATTAGGATACAAAACGTCACAGTAACGTGTTTCATGTAAGTACGCAATACTATCTTTTTAGATTTTTAAAATTTCTTTTGCCTTATTGTCCATACTTGCTGGTGTCTCAGCTGAGTGGAAGTTGTTTGGTTATATACAGCCTTCCACTGTATTTTTTCTTACAACCAGTGTTAAAAGCACAGACAACTCAAAAGAACAGCGAGAGAGTGGAGCACTGCATGGCCTCTTACTGTATGTTTGACCAGCAGTTCTTCAGAGAAAGACAAAAATCACATATTGTACACCACGTTTCTGTAGTGCACGACCAAGGACTGAAGACCTCTAAATAACTCACATCTGTTGAAGTTCCTCAAGCCCTCAGGCAGACATTTCTGTAACTTTGAACCAACTCAGGCTTTTCTTAAGAGTACCTCAATCCCTGCATCAGATGAGCTGGGTTTTGTGGTTCAGCTCACAACAGACGCTGTTTTGCCTGTTTCAATGCTCCATTTAACAAATATATGTGCTTTGTGTATTTCTTGGTCTTGGCTGCACTTTTTATTTGTGCTATCATTTCTCCCAACCATCTCACAGCAAGCAAAATGAGTGAATATACTCATGTGGACACTCTCAAACAATTGTTCCCGGTTTTGATTATTTGTGAGGTTAAGAATACACAATTGTTAACAATGGGTAGTATAGCACAGATACTGCATAAAAAATAAGTCCTGAGGATGTGAAGAATGTTGGATAAGCTAAGATGTGAAATAAACATCTTGTTTATAAATACGATTGTTAAATAAACTGATTTTGCTGAAACACAGTAGTAGTAGAGATCTCGTTAAGTGACAGACAAAAAGTCATACGCAATTTTAAAAAATGACTGGCATATGAATTTAAATTAAATTTCATTTGGAGAGGTAATGGACAACTCTAATTAAATAAAAGCACAGATTAGGCAGTTTCCATGGAGACTTTGCTCACATGATATGCCTATATTGCATAAGTCATACGTATGTCCTCTAATTTGGCTGCACAGGAGTAATGAAAAAAATGAAAGTTATAATAAAAATATTCTGAATGATCCTTTATATTCATGTAAGTAACTAGGAGATCTTACCGCTAACTTCATAATGAAGAAACTTTACATTGAAACAGTAGTTTCATATTTTGAAAAAGAAGCTGTTAATTTATTCCAAAGTTATATCATGTACATATATTCAGAAACAGTTACGAGAATGATCCGAAGAAAATAAATATTTATCCCTTGAAACTAGTCAGCATTGTTCTCACAAGTTCTGCCCAAAACTAGACTAAAATTTTAGGAATAGGCTAAACTAGACAAAACATGTATGGATTTGTTGTGTTTGAGAACAAAGAAGAAAACAAACTTATTTTTCAAAATGAAAGGGAAAGGTCATGCAAAAGGATCCATAAGTCACATTCTGACTTTGCCATAAGAATTCCTGTGCAAATTTGGACAATTCAGTTAAATTATTTCTGCTTCAGTTATCCAGGTGAACTGGGATTAGCATTCATTTCTTTCTCATAGTTATGCTATATTTGATGACTATACCTATTCACATCACTAATTCATTGTTTAGACTGTCTTTTCAAAAGGCTACTGCCATTTCCTTCAAAGTCATTCCTTTAACAATAGGTTATATGGTCTTTTTTTTTATTCAGTTTTATATTTTTCCTATAAATTACCATTTTTATTATTGACCATAGAAATGAAAAGCATATCCTTCATCCATGAGCACTGCAGAAACCTTTGTATCTCACAGTAATGAAGTCAGGCAGATTAACACAGAATTCTCAGGCATGCTGAAATTCAAGCATCATAAAATGCATGTGTTCATTTAATGTCATTCACCTCCTCTGTCTCACAGATCGATAGTATTTCAGCTTGCCCTTTGCACACGGTGGGCCTGCTGGTAGATTGTTCTACACTGGTGGACATAGAGGAAAATGGTAATCTTAGTATGGAATGTTTCAATGGGCAATGAATTGGAAACAAAGACGAGGTTATGAAAATAGGATGATTTACAATTTAAGGTTTTAAACAATGTACGGAACACACAGACCACAGACAAGGGACACAATTACTAGTCAAAATTCCTTCCCAGTATCTAAACTACTGCATCACAGACTGGTCTAAATAAAAGCAAAGACCTGCCTCTGAAACTGAAACTAAAAAATTATGGAAGAATTCTTCACTCTCAACAGGGCTCAAAATAGTGACAAAAAATGATAGGCTTTAAAAGAGCAGAGATGTCTCGTTCTGTGAAAGCTGAATGTATAGTAAAATGATGTTGTGATCTGCATAAATAGGAGAGAACAAACTGTCATTTACATCTAGTATCTCTTTTTCTTTTTTAAAGATGTGATGGATCTGTCGTACATTCCAGTGCAACACAGCACAGACGACACTCAAGACTATGTTAGGAACTTTCCACAGCTGAAGTTCTCCAGATTTAAGATTGGAAACATCAGGAGACATTGCTAAGCTGGAACCAGCTTGACAGATCCAGACTCATTCAACCCTGAGGTTACTACCTGTACAGTGGGAAACGACACGGGCCAGCGCCCCAGGTCACGCAGGCCAGGCACATATTTTGTCCCCAGAACAGGCCGGATGTCTGTCAGGAGTGTGCCCTGGCTTGTGCTGTTCCTCACCACGCTGAGGAGACATGACCTGGGGAAGTGCTGTTTGCCTAGACATGTGGTGGGCTCCCAGTGAGTCACAGTACAGAGGGAGCTTTAGCTGCTTCTGCTCCATTTACTGCATCAGGGGAATAGGTCACAGTCCAATGTAAATCCAAAATAAAACTGCCGAAGGCCGTAGAACTACATCCATGTAAAACTTGGGTAAAGGAGATGCAGCTAATCTCTTGTGGGACAACAGTGTACTGTGCCTGAGCTGCGCTTGGTGCTGGTTTGCTGGTCAGTAGGATGTTAGTTTGTGTTGTGAACACATGTTCTCTTCTGCCCTGTTGCCTACTGTCTGTCTGTGGTCTAAGTGAACATTTTGACAGTCACTGTACAGAAGCCATCTGATATCACTGCTCTTCCTCAGTTCAGTCATCACTTTACGCAGCTTTTAAACTTTATCATCTCAGTTTTAAGCTCTTGATCTACTCTCTGAGCTTGACCTACCAGTTTAAATTCTCTTCCTTCACCTGCAAAGGTCTGCACCAAGATATGCCTCTATGTTGGCTCTCACTTTTTGTGCATTCATTCTGTCCTTAGTAACCAGGTATGCTGTTTTCATCTCCTAATCATACTCCTTCCATAACCTATCCACTCATAAAACAGGCCTCAGTCTCAGCAGGCTTGTTGCTCACATACTTTAAAAGGCTCACATCAGTAAGACTTACAATCAGTTAACTGCTTTTGCCACCACAATACAAGAGTAAGACCGAACTACAACCGGTATTGAACTTCTCCATTCATTGGATTTTAATTTATTTATTACTGGCCTGCTCTGAACCGTCCAATGATTTTTTTCTATGTGTTCTTTTCTTTCAGCCCATAAGCTCCCTATGGTAGCTGTTGTTCTTCTAGTTCTGTCTTATGTAGCACCTTGCATATTAACTCTGTCAACAGATGAAAGAAAACACAGGTCCTGAAACGTCTGGATTAAACAGCAGGTGCCTCTTCGTCTGATCACATCATTACAGAGCATAAAACGTGTCCGGAGTATGAATAAAGGATTCTTATTATATCACTCCATGATCTGAGAAAACCAAATCGCCTCTTCTGGACTAGAGATGCTTAGAGATCTAGAAGAATTATCTCCTGTACCCCAAAGTCCACTAGCCTGATATCCAGTTAAAGCATTTCTTGCAGGTGACCTTTGACTCCAGACAGAGATCTCCCCAGTCTGTCACAGCTTACGTATCACTGAGAACTGTCATTGGGCTGATCCTGACATAAGGGAAACGGCCAAATTCAGGCAAACCTGGGTGCCATTATGGCCCCCTTGCCCCTCTTGGGAGACACATAATTGGCTTCATTTGGATGTTCCCCAACTGGCCAAAATCGCTTGTGGCAAACCTATTCCTTTTCTAATCCGATATCTAAGAGATTACATCCAACCAGTATTACAACATCTGTGTAGTAAATTAGGCACGGCCAAGGCCCATTTTCTGGCCGTGAGGCCAACTGGTGTGGTCTAGCCAGATCTTCAAGAACAGGCTGGCTCCCTCCAAAGTGGGAATGGTCCCCTGCCAGCGCTAACTCCCTAGTCAAGCCAGGGAACTATTTGGGTCAGTGAAAATTAGTTGGTGAAGCTTAAAATTAAGCCACGGACCTCTCTAACCAACCTTATAAATAATCACATGGTTATTTGTTTGGCCTTTGTCCTGGCACTGTTTAATTTACTCTTACAGATGAAGTCCAGGTAGCACTATTGTCAAATACAATATTCTTATTCATTGTTTTGATAGCATGCTGGTAAGCAATAAACACACAGAGGCACAGCAGGGCTGGGAAAATTCTGATGGAAGTAAAAATTAAAGGTGATAGTAGGAGATTTAAGGTTATTGAGGTCTACTTTGCAAAAGGTCTGTGTGAAAAGTATTTACAGTAAGAGAAAGTCACTATAATTAAGTTGCTTTTGTTTTTCGCATCATGCCTTCTCTTTTATTGTTCTTATATTTTCTCATACAGACACATAAAAGTGCTCCTGACAGATATTGAAAAGATCTGTTCATCCCAGTCTGTTGGCTTCAGCACTGTCCCAAAGTGGATCCTGCTGGAAACAGGGCAAATATGTAGATTGACTAGAATACTTTTTCAACTTGCCGCAATCAGCACTTAAGGGATTTCCTGGGATGGAAGTTTAATCTAGACCATTGTTTTTAATGGCCACCAAAGTATTTATCCTCTATGGATTTGTCTAATCTTCTCTGAGGCCATTTATACGGATAGTCTCCACTGCATCCTGTGCCAATGCACCTCACAATTTAATTATGTTTTATTTGAAAAAGAATTTCCTTTTTGTTTGTTTATCAGGATGGCTGATAATTTAATTAGGTGCCTCTAGTTCTTTGGTTGTGAAACATAATGGATCATTGATCCCTATTCACTATGTCTATATCATTTATAATTGTGTAGATGTCTATCATATCCCTGCCTCAGTCCTCTCTTTTTCAAACTGAAGAATCAATATGTTTAGTATTTTATTATGGCAAAACCATTCTAAATATTTCGCCATCCTTCTCACTCTTCTCTGCACATTTTTGTTACTCTGCTAGGCCATTTTCAGACACAGCAGCCAGAAATTAAAACAGCTTTATGGCATGGGTTTTTCCAGTGACATGATGGAGTTCCCTGTTTTTGTGTTTTGTTGTTGTTGTTGTTTTGTATTGTTTTGTTTTAAAAATATTTTCATCTCCTATTTCATAACTCAGAGAATTCATTATTCATATAAAGCTGTGCCCAAGAGAGACAATGTGTTTGGCTTTCCAAATGCAAACACATTTCTCTTATTCATTACTCCAATAAATATTGAAGAATCCTGGCATTTTACTCAGCTCAAGTTACTACCAAGACTGCTAAAACCAAATAATCACCCTCCCTACCCCTTGATGAGCAGGACTGAGGAATTCCTGGTCTCTTGCTTTCATCCAGCCTGTCTACTTTCATGTAGCCTGGTTGCAGATAGCAAGTCTGTGAAATCACGCTTCAGCTATCAGACAGCAGCCAGGCACACAGCCTATTAAATCAAGGGAGAAAGCTGGCTGCATCCCTCAGGTCCTACATTTGAAAAAGTGTAAAATGAAATATATTGCATGGGAGCACAGAAGCTGTCAGGGGTCATCTTGGTCTTGGCAGCCCAAACTCCTGCCTCCCAGCTTTTGGCAGGTGAAAATCATCCACAAAACACGGGTTGCCTTAGCAATATTGTGGTGATCACCCTGAAAGGCTTTGGTTCCCCACAGAAGCCTTTTCAGAGCCACCCAGGGTCATTCCGCTCCTTGGAAGCCTTTCGAATCTGCCTTACCCCTTTTACCTCAGGGATCTGAAAGTTCTTCTTCCCTGTCCTGCTTCAAACAATGAACGCAAAAAGGTTCAGTATAATGCTGTGGAGTGCTAAAGCAGATTCACTTTTCAGTCGTTCTAGAATTTAAATGACAAATTCAGTTAAAGAATTCTGTTCTTGCTTTATCAAAATTAACAAATGACTGCAAGCAAAAAGAGCAAGCCAGTGATAACTCTTTGTGTTCAGACATGGCTCCATGTGATTGTCAGCTTCAAACAGACTGGGAAATTCCTAAAAGCCTTTTCTTCTTTCATTTTTCACAGCTGAATGACTGCATCAATCTGCCAAATCAGCCATTTACCTTTTATTGCTTTTCAGGATCTGAAATAGGAATCCCAAATCTTCTATATTAAAAAGTGGGAATATGAAAGAATAGATTAACTAATTATTGTGAATAATGACCCTTATTCTGTGAGCCCAAGACTTCTGGACACCGCAGAAAAACCTTTACCTCTTCCCTTTACAGCTCTTCAGAACTCATCCTTTTTCCTCCTCCCAGGTAAAATGCAACAATTGCCTTTTTTTTTCATCTTCCACCTGCTTTTGAGAGGACTTGCAGCTGCCTCCACAGTGGACACCTGAGGAGGTCCAAGAAGTCTATCTTGGGCCTTGGCAGAGAGTATATAGAATATACAGGTCATGAGCACAGTTAGAATGATTTTGCACAGCTGCAAAGGCTTAACTGTGGTGTCAGAAAAGTGTTTACTCAGTCTACTAAAATACCTGAAGAAATTAAAAAAACCATCCCTAGATTTCCCTGGTTTGTGAAAACTCATGATCTTTCTCTTACTAGATGGATGTAGGTATTTAACGATCTTTCTATCTTCTGCATATGCACGAAAAATGGAACTGACATATAGAAAAAATAAGCTGTAGGTGCAATTAGTCTTTTAAATATATTTCAAATGTACTTTGATGGAAAACATTCCTTTAAGACTGTCCTTAAAAATGACGGAGATCTCTAATGTTAAACTATATTTGATGGAACATGGGTTTTGTAACCTTTCCATTTTCAGGTTAAAACTAGATATGCTCACACTATATTTACTCTTTCTTAAAAACCACAACCAGATCTACAACAATTATTACTAGTGGGTCATGGCATTCTGTTTTTACAGCTTGGTTTTACAGTAGGGCAAAACGTCCAAGTGCTGTCCCTGTCTTTCAAATGTTCAATAAATAAGATCTTTTAGTGTTAGCGAACAACTGCATTTGTTACACTGATCTCAGATATGAGTCACAGTAGTCACTGGTTTACCATAGTAGGAGACATCCAGCATGAAAAACCCTTGATATGAGGGCATGACATCAAAATCACCATCATATCACACCAAAACCTGGGATGTGAGGGCAACGTCAGCAGTTCCACTGAACACTGAAATTAGCTGCAACTGTGAAAACTCTCAGTGAGGCCTTTTGACATTAGATGATGAAGCTCTATATTACCAGGACTTGATGTGTATGGATTTTTCTGTATGTGAAAGGTTGAAAGGAGAGTAAAGGGAGAGCTCAAATGCCTACACAAGCCAATTCTGGTGAGGAGTTCTGTGAACACTTAAATGTTGGGGGTGTTCTGATTGACAGCTGATTTTTTTTATTTAATAAATATGGTTACATAAAATATAATACATAGCTTCCTTTTCGCAATTTAAACAGATATGGAATAGTAGTTTCTTTTAAATGAGCCATTTCTTCCCTCTCAAAAACAGCAATAACCAAAATAAGGTTTCTTTCTAGAAAACATCACGGGTCTGTGGCAGCTGCAGCAGGCAGAGACTGATGGATTAGGATGCCTTATTTCTTTGCCTTATGCTTTCATTCTCCTGTAGATAATACTGAAGTTCTGCTCAGACGCTCAGTTCTATCCCTCAGACTTAATGTATTTTCCATTAAAAGGTCATTAGATCCTACATCTGCCCTCACCCTTGCCACACAATGCATTGCAATGCAAGTCTTGCTCTCTCATCTGCTTCCTTTCATCTTTCTCATCTTTAGCCAGTCCCCTTGTCCCATATCCCTCTTTTTTCCATCTCCGTCAGAGATCTGCTTTATGTTTTTCTTCTTTTTCTTTTTAATCCTCCTCCACCTGTCTTTCCTTTCTTTTCTTCCTCCTCTCCTTCCAGCCACACCCATAATAGTACTGAGGTGCAAGTAATATGTCACAGGTTAAAGCTCACCTGAACATTTTGTGCTTGTTTATGTACATGTACTCCCAACTATACGCTCTACTGAGTTATTTATACCACAGGGTCTTTAATGACTGACCGCAAGTAATTAGAAACAGCAAAGACACTGTTTCCCCTTCCCATAGCAATTGTCAACTACAAATTAAAAATCTCAACTTAGAATTCTTAAAATTAATAAAATTGTAAAATGAGAGTCTAAAATGAAAGAAACTTCTATGTTTTCAAAAATAATTTCATGCAGTTTTGACCTTCTTCACAAGTTAAAGAGATCTGAAGCAACACAAATTCAAGCTGGAAAAGTGAAACTTCTAAAAATTTCTATTTTTTTTTTCCCCCACATGTTTACTTAAAGAAGGAATTTGTTTGGAACTGACCCATAAACAGTTTCAGCTTCAGGAAGTTTGAACTTTACGAAGAAAAGGCTTCTGCCAGCTACCTCACCACGGAGAGCTTTCTCACTAATGCATTTGTTCAGCACTCTGCTCAGGGGGTGCCACCCTCCTCGGGACCTCTCTGGTTGCTCTAGAAACCATGTCATATACAGCACATATTTCTGTGATTGCTTGGGATACACAGACACACCAGCATGTTACATTTTAAACCCAATTATACTGGAGCTGAGGTGGATCTTTCTGTTTCTTGGTTGTGATATTTGACTACCCCCTGCGCAGCCACTGGGTTATTTAGACTTTCTCTACTACACAAACAGAAATGCAGGTGAGGGAGAATCAATTCTGCATTTGGTCAGTGAAAAGTTGTGTCTTGTAGAGTGGGCAGAATCAATATTCGGGATGTTGCAAAAAGGTGCGCAGATGCTTGGCTGGCTCCTAATCCTAAAGTTTGCTGGACTGATCTCACCAGAACAGATTAATTTTTCATTTAGTTTCCCAAGCATAGGCTTTTAATTGAAGCACCTTGGAACCTGGGCATCCTTGTCTTCTGCTGTTAATGGAGAGGAGTGGGCAGCTGTGGATTGACCACTGTTGAACGCACCTCCCCAGGGACTCAGAGGAGTGCTGGGTGGCTGGGCTCTTCACCTCCATTCCCCAGTTGAGGGCTTAAAGCAAAATGACATTCAGTTGGGTTGTCATCATCAGTTAAAAAGGAATTGAGAAACTGAACACAAATATTTGCTCTCTCTGCAAAGAAGCTATTTGTTCAGGTCACCTTGCGATCTGCATTTATGCTTGTAGCTGCTACACTGGGAGGGGGACAATCTGAATTTCTTTCACATTTAGGTATTGCTAATCCTTCTTGAGCTGCACAAGTGAAGTAGTTCCCAGACCTTCTTCACTAGAAGAGTTTCTCATTGAGGCCTATACATGGGCGGCCCATGGTCTACCCATGCACGGCCAAAGTCACTGACATTATGTATGGGGTCTCCCTAGTCTCTACGATACACTGAAGGTTCTTCAGACAGATGTCAGCCTGGCATTTTCCTGCTAGGAATCAATGCACAGCCAGTAATACCTCCAACTTGTTCTTTGGAGGAACTCACACAGCTGACAAATGCAACTAAAAAAGAGTTTAATAACAACAGCTTGGATACCTGATCAAGTTTTGATGGTTTAATGTGCTTAAGCCTATCAGCTCTGCTGTTCTAACTACCCATCTGCCTATAAGGTAAGTCAAATTAGTTAAGCCATAGCCTGGGAAGTTAAGCCATAGCCTGGGAGTAAAAGCACTTGGAATTAGCTTGTATTTGCTAATAGTATAATGGTGTAAACAAGCTCAGTTACCAAAGCTTAGCAGACACATGATCGCTTGCTAAGCCGTGGCAACCCAGTGGTGTGACAGGGCCCTCACTTTGATCTGATAATCACAGACACCAAATAAATGGGGAACTAACACATCATTGAATTTACAGTTACATTTGGGCAGTATCATTACCTTGAACACAGTATCTTTCAATTGCAATCTATTTTTTGCACCATCTTACTTTTAAAACTGTTTAGGACATTCATAAACATTTGCTCTTTGCTGGGATGTAACATATAGTCATGCAGTGTATCAGCCACGGCTGCATGTTTGGAGGAAGGAGTATAGAAGGCTAGTATAGGAGTCTTCAAGCTCACATTAGAAATGGAAAATAAATTATTACTGTTGGGTCCATTTTGCTTCTCCATATCTTTGTTAATTCAAGGCCATAAATAGAGCTGCCAGAAAGGTCAGAGATCTGCAAATGGAATATTGAGATTTTCATTTCTGTCGCACTGCTCAAATCAAGCCCAGGCTGGAGGTGACAAACTCATTGGCTGAAAATGAATTAGTGAATTCTGTCAATTCCCACAGGAGACGTGTCCATCACTGCAAAACTTTCACCCCTCCTTTGCTGTGTCAGAATGAAAGGGCAAGCGGAATAAACTAACCCCTCAGCTTTTCAACCCATTAGAGTCAAGTCACATCAGCAACACAGTATTGGGAATCTTGCCTCCACGTACCCATTATTCACCCACACAATTGTATATGACTCCTAGGCTGTCATTCCGGTATCTCTTAAGGACATTTGTGAGTGTTTCAGAATGCAAAGCTGGTTTTGTTCTATTGAAATCCATGAGTAAGGTCTCCACATTTTTAGCAATTTGGTCTCCCGGTAATGGGATTTAAAATGAGTTTAAATTAGTGCTTAATTTCTGCTCTTTCAGGACAATGGCAGTGATTAGTAGTAATGTTTGACTTCCAGTTCCATTTTTTTATGCAGCTGTAATGCTGTCTGCATTTGAGTTCTGCTTTAATGATTACTAATGGGTTTATTTTGAAAGTAACATAACTTGTTGTATTCATTCTTCGGACTCTGAACAAAAAGGTAATTTGAGTTGAATTATGCAGTCTGTTCATATAAGACCTTCCGTTGGTTAAACTTTATGTTGAGTCAGATCAAAGGAAAATGGCAAAGGCACTGAAAACACACCACGTATTTACACATGGCAGGTACAACACGACTGTGTGAAAGTGGCAGCTAAAACTAAATACAGCACAAAGATGTCACCCTGATAAGCAGCATGTAACAATGACTTCCTAGCATCAGTTTCTAGCATTTAAAGCACTTAATGGGTTAAAGTTGGCTGCTGCACCCTTAGTTCTTATATGTGGAATTGTCTCCCACAGGACATTGGTGTGGGTGATCACCTATGGGAGCATCGATGGCTCCGTTCTGTGCTCTACACACAACTGCAGTTTCTTATTCAAAACATCACCTCTGAGCCTGCCTTACTGTATGCATCCCATCCTTCTGGATCTCCTGAGAAAATTTTACATTACTTACTCCTTACTCCTTGACAGATAAATAAAGCTGGTTTTTTGGTGTTTTTTTTTTTTGTTTTGTTTTTTGTTTTTTGTTTTTTTTCTTGTTGGTTTTGTTGTTGTTGTTGTTCTTCTCTCTTTTTTTCCCCTATTCTTAGGAAATATCAGCTCTCTGAGACCTACATGTTTTTGCAGCAATGTATCAATTTTGATGAAGGTTTCCTCTTACAGTCAAAGAGAGAAGGAATCCTGCCTTAGAAGAACTTTCTAATTTTGACATTTATTCGGCCTAGGAGAAGCTGTTGTCAGCTCTCACTTTATCTGAGTCAGGTTTGGGGTTAGAAAGCAAGTCTCTCAAACTCTGATCAGCTGCTTAAAGTATCATGGTGTTCTGGCCTTGATATTTCCTAGTTTCTTCTGTTGTAGCTATTTAAATTAATTCAAATGACTAGATATTTGTTAAGGCAGGGGAAGCTGATTCAGCATGACAAAAGTGAAGAATGTCAAGTAAAGTGGAAAAGCAGAAGAATGTGTTTATGTTTCTTATATTGCCACCATTGTCCATACCTTTCTTCAGCCTTTCTTAGAAAAAAGAAAGAAGAAAAAAGGAAAGCTTCAGTTTCTGCTGGGTCTGGCTGGGATGGAGCTAGCTTTTTCATGCCAGCCTATAAGGAGAAGGAGGAGGAAGGGGAAAAGTTTGTGGTTATGGCATTTGTCTTCTCAAGTAATCGTTATGGATTCTGACTCCTTGCCTTTCAGGGAGCAGCTGAAAACCTGCCTGCTGGTGCGAAGTAGTGAAAGAATTCCTCTGCTTTCTTCGCTCATACGTGCAGCTCTTGCTTTCTCTATTAAACTTATTAAACTGCCATTATCTTCATCCATGAGTCTTCTCACCTCCCTTCTATTTTCTCCCCATCCCATGGGAGAGGGGAGTGA
Source organism: Nesoenas mayeri (assembly GCF_963082525.1). Taxonomy (NCBI): domain Eukaryota; kingdom Metazoa; phylum Chordata; class Aves; order Columbiformes; family Columbidae; genus Nesoenas; species Nesoenas mayeri. The sequence continues at coordinate 22,033,063 of NC_137544.1, read as the reverse complement.
GCAAGCAGCTGCGTGGGTGTTTGGCTGTTGGCTTGGGTCAACCCACCACACAGTTTTGTTGCAGTTCTGAAAACCTGCAATCCTGAAATTTCCTGTGATAGTGAAAAACAGTTTTCTGTTCAAATCAGAACAAAGCAAATGTTCAATCCTCCAAATAAGACCTGTACCTGCTTGAATATCCTCCACACTTACTGTGAAATTACCATAATTTACACCACCTAAATGCAAAAATATGAGGATATTACTTTACAGCTCTTTCCATAAAATGGAGGAAGAAGGGGTCTTTTCTCCATAGAATTTCATATATGGTTTTCAGCTTTATGTATAGAAGGGGAATTATCAGTGACTAAAACTTGCTACCATTTAAAGAAATGGAACATAACGTATTTTGTTGGAATGCTTTTTGTGCTACAAAAATTCACCAAATGTTACACTCAAATCCATTTTTTTCCCCCCAAATTTTGCTCCATCATCTAGGCAGTGAAGGCAGAGTCTCCTATGCTATCAAACTCACTTCTGTCTCCCACATGCTGATTAACTACTTACACCTATCTTCAGCCTTCTTTACTCACACACGCACACACACATTTGCTCAGTATCACATGCCTTTTTATTAAGAATGATTGCAGCACGTGTAACTTTAACCTGGTTAGAAATCAACAGTTGCTAAGCAATAACAACTCAGGCTTTAGCAACCAAGAATATACACAGAGTCCTGGTAAAACCTTCACTGAAGCCTGAACAGCAGCAGCTTTGTTGTCATCAGTACTGGAGCTAACAACCTCAACTAATGTGCAGAACTAATTAAAGGAAATCACACTTGATGGTAGTATAAATTTGTCCATGGATAAAGTTGTCCAGGACAGCACAACAGGGTTGGCTTTGCCACTCACTAAGTTACGCTATTGGAGTTTTGGAGACACGGAACCAGGCTTAGGTAGACCCAGAAGCCTCTAAAACATTCCCAGCTGTTTTCCTTTGTTTGGTTTCTCACTTGGCAACATCTCTCTTCTCCTGAAAACTCCAATTAAAAGTTATAGGTAACAAGGAAAACTCAATTAAAAGAACTTCAAAACCCTGAATTAGCATATCTGTAAACCACTGCTCAGTCGGCATGTTGCAGTTATTTATCCCATTATTTGCTCATTTTGGGATTATGAATTGTCAATACTAGTCTTCTAAGTTTACAGCATCTTTATGTGTGTGCATCTATCAGCCCATGGTTTCCTGATGCTACAATGCCAGATTTAAGTAATAAAAGAACTAATTAATTCATAAGTAATGAAATAACTAATAAATACTGGACTTATTCTACTAGTCGCTCCTAGTATTATTGCAGGTGTTTGTAATCATTAGCAGAAGAATTATTAGTACTGATAATAGTTCATGAAGAAAGCACACAACCTGGGACAGCCTGATATAGCCTGGAAATGCTACAGCCATAGAATTTTTCACCATGGTCTTTTTTAATAAAAACCAATAATTTCAAGGATGAGCAACAGCACTGGAAAGGTTAACAAAAGGAACAAAGAAACAAATGTTTGGGTGGTCTAAGTAGGAAGATACAGATATCTCTTGCATAGATAATGACTCAATTAAGGTAACTGGCAAGTAAATATAGTGACAATATACACACAAGACTTCTGAAAATGAACTCGGTAACCTACCATTAATGGTAAATAAATTGACATGTAAATGGAGTGGCAATGTAGGACTGCACTGTCGTGTAGTGAATTCAAAAGCCATCACTAAGTGGCGTATGTATTTATTTCCATTTACAGGAATCAAACTTCCTCTGGAGATGCATCTAAGATTAAACGAAACATGTGAAAGTATGAAGAAAAGTAATTTCAATGTTTCAGTCAGTAGTTAATGAAAAGTGCTGTAGATTTTTTATTTAGCTGTATATATTACGTAGTATGTTATAAACTCTCTGAAAGAGTCTCTGGGAATCTTTCACAAGTAGTCGCTGCTGCTTCCTTTGGTTATTTACACTCTTGCCTTTCTTCTATTCACTTGACTACAATTAGGAGGAATATGATAGATCTATAGAAAGGAAAACATCTGGCTGAAACATAAAACTTCCTTACATCGAGATTCATCAGATTTTCAGACATGAATTTTGCAGGTATAGTGGTAGAAACCTACTGCTTGCTTACCAAGTGCAAACTGGAAAAATCTCTAGCCAGCACAGTAAGCAGGAGCATCGCATTTATCCCAGATTACGAGAATCCTTCCTGTCTGAAATGTATAAAGACATCCCACTGTAGGAGTATATATGCGACAGCATTACAGTCTCCTTGATCCTAAGAGACTTTCCCACAACTACCAAAATAATTTCCTTAGCTTTTTGCACAACTAGCCCAAACTTTTTTAGCCAAGAATACATTTCTCTTGTTGATAATTCACGTTGAGAAATTATATATTTTGCTCAATTTCCATTTTCCATGGCCATGAATTCAGAAAATGGGGGGAAGGGGAGCAGGTAACCTCTCAGAAGATAACTGAAAGGATCTGTCCTCATCCTATTCACGTGTCTGGCCTGGTTTCCTTGCTGTGATTTCCCTGCAGCTACAACTTCACTGACTTCCGTCTAAGATTTTTTTTTTAAAACATGTATCATTTTCCTTATGGCTCCAGATTCTTCTTGGTGGTTCCTTTATGAAGTTAACTTTATTTTCAGTATGTACCCACAAGTCACCTCTACATGAAATAATAGGCCCTATAATAGCCTTGTATGTCTCAAGCTTGGCTTTTCTCACCATTTCAAAGCTACCAATTATCTGCTGAGAAAAGCAACAGGCATTCTTACATTGTACTTGTGCTGTGCCTTAATTAATTTCCTCATTAAACTGTAAGTAATTAACATTCCTTGGCATTTAAACTGCTTTTTTTAATATCAGAGATTATTTATCTAAACATGTTCAAGAGTTTCTCTCCATTAATCTTGCATCTATTTCATCATTCTGAGTCTTCTATAACACAGCGTATCAATATACCAAAACATTAAGTAATTCATTACAACAATTGCTTATGCACATACCAGTGGTGAGAAAATTGTTAATACCCGCAAAATTAAATAGAATATTATTTTGTCTGGATTTGTTGAAATGGGTGAAAAGCCAATGTTTGTTTGAAAAGTATTTTAAAAGCATAGCACATGGGGTGAAAGCTCATGAGCAGGCAAAAAAGAATACTAATACTTGACACCAATCAACCACCGGTATAAAGCCAAGCCTTCATGGCAAACTGAAATCTTCCTAACACCAATGCTGCACAGGAAAATATCCAACATTTTCTGGCTCCTGTTCACTGGAGTCAAGATGTTTTATGAAGATGTTTCGATCCCAACAAGGCTTCACCAGAAGTCAGCATGGGAAACAGATTCATTCTCCCTGGGATCCCTCCCTCTGTTCCCCAGGAGCAGGGCTGCAGCTCTGGGACAGGCTCGCCATGGGAACTGCCCAATCTGGATAATTCTTCTGGCTGAAGAATTTAAAATTTTGGAGGTTTTATGTCGAATTAGAATTAAATAGAATGTCAATATCCTTCCTAAAGTGAATTTTAATACCTAGGTCCACTTACAGCTTTTACTTACCTAAAAATTGTATTGGGGGGGACGGAAAGAGGAAGGAAAAGGAAAAGAAAGACCCCCCTGAAAAACAAACAATCAAGAAACAAACAAACAAAACCCAAATCAAAACAACCAAAAAACCCAGAGTTTTTCTCTGAAAGGAAACAGAAAAACATATTCCTAGGAAGAAGGTGAAGAATAATGCTGAATACAAGTGAGGATGTCTTTTTAAAGAAAGTGCTATAAGTCTAAGAACCAAAGAAGCTTTAAACAATTCTTTAGATATTAATCAACAGAATCTGATGACTGATAACTCAGTGCTTCAATGAGACATCAGTTTAACTCTTTAAGCAATAATACTCCTGTACTACTGAAGAATACAACAGTGCCCATCTCGTTCCCCAGAGTCAAGAATTAACTGCAAATGGACAGTCAGGTATTTGATACATTAAATAAGTCTGTGTAACTGAATCGAGTCTGATCTCAGGAATGAAGGCTCTTATTTTTAAGTTCCATTGTATTTGTCTAGATGACTACTCAAAGACTAGATAGTACCTTTCTCCCTTAGTTGTTACAGGTCTAACTGAAGACAACTGGAAAGATGTTCAAACTCAATTAACCAGTTAGAAAACTGAAGGTAAAAAGTAACTTTTAAAAAACTTATGGAAAAGTGTGGAAGTGTTTTGTTTTTAAGTTTCAGGTATCTTTCAGTACCAATATTCTACCTGGTATACAAAATAACGCATTTGTCCAAAATAAAGATTTCATTTTATCATTTGGCAATGACTTCTGCTTGCTGAATTGATGTGAATTTGAGTGGATCTGTGTGGGTTACAAAGTTGCAGTAGGTAATGCTACTGTCTGCTTTTTGTTTTTTCTGCTTTTAATCATTAGCAATAAAAATAGGCACTAGTTTACTACATGGCTGGAGTCCTGAGACTTTGTTTTCAGATGTGCCGGCTGTCTTGTTTTGTCTAGGCAAAACCAACTTTGTGAGAAAAACAAAACAAAACACAACAAAACGAAGCCCAAAATACAGCTTTTCAAAACTTAAAAATTTGCTTAAATTGTTTTCCAAGTAACTAAGTCAATGGAAAAAATATACTATGGAGATAACATACTGCATTAGAAATGACTCACCAAACAAATAATACATCTTTTCTGTTGCTGCTTTCTTAGATCTCGGAGTATTTTCCAGAGTATCCCTTAATATGAGTCACTACTTATTTGAGGTCTATTTCTGCTATAACAAAATGTTTATGTCCAACTTTCCATCACTGTGCATCAAAATTAAAACCTAAATGAGATGAAATGCAGTCAATTCACAAACCTTTTTTATTCATCTTCCTTTTCCATTTCTTCATTTTAGTAATCTCTTTTCCCTACTATTCTGGTATCTGTATTGATAACTCCTCCTGATGATTTATATAGGCTGCACTATACTAAAAAACCTGGAACTTGTTTTTTGCTTTCTGATCATCACCCTGCAGTTCATAGCATCTCCTTTCTCTCTCTGGCTCTTCTATTTGGAGAGCGATATGTTTGTAACAGGGAGCTGATTTTCTGCGTTTGGAGAGTGTTTAGTGCAAAAGGGACAAGGTGCCAGACGTGCAGTGTTACCTCTCTACAAACAACAGCAACAACAACAAAGCAGACTATAAAGCATTAAAGGCAAAATAAAAAAAAAATAAGAAAGATTAAATCATGCTCTATAACGTCTAGAAATACGCAAAGGAAACCCAAGAGAAAGAGCACATTGCTTTAGTTACTAGAAGAGGGCCTCATAATAAAAGACCTCCTCCTTCATGGTGACCCAAATGTGAGGAAAGGATGGAAAGGAGTCAGACACAGCATTGACTGAAAGTCTGAAATAATTAAAAAATATGAAGGTTTAAGTTACGAATGGCTGAGCAACCAGAAAGGTGCAAAAATATTTTTCAGGTTTTATTCAGACCATAGGCTGCAGATAGAAGGAATGAGTGGAAATTTCTCACATTTTTTAGAAGGAGATAACCTGTTCACAATCAATCAGAGAGTGGAAAAAGCTACACAACAATTCCCATTGCAAAGATTTTACTTCCACAGAAATGCTTTTGAGCATGCAAAAAAAGCACATCTACCACTAGGAAAGAATTTACAAAAGGAAAAACAATTAGTAGAAATTGTGAAGCATTGCTCTTCTAGGTGAATGTCAGTGGGGCTGAGGGGTCGAACAGCAGTTGGACACAGTTTATTGAAATAAATGAAGAGTCTGCACTGCAAGATTAAGAATAAAGAGATATCTTTACCTCAGCTATTCTCTGAAGATCTGTGCTGTCCTTTCTGCTGCTAGACCATCATGTAAAATTTGACATTTCAGCGTCCTTTTCCCTAAATTTCCTGTGATAAATATTTCATTTTAATACACAAAACAAAGTTCAATATCCTATTCTCAGTTTTCAAGAGACAGGTTAGTACCACCGGCCATGGCTTGTTGAGGCTCTTATGCCCTGGTCTTTCAAGGGGAGATGAATTAGAACTCACCAGTGCACTTAACTTTCTGAAAAGAAGAAAGAATAAAAAGAAAAAAAGGTGAAGTGGCAGCATGTGGGCAAATGGGAGAAGGCCACCAGGAACTTGTGGATCCTAATTACTGGTTTTGCAACTGGTTTGATTTCTGCCTCAGCTGCTCAAGCTCTGAAACATGAAATACAGCTGAACTCCTCAAACACAGCTTGGGAGTTTCTATTTCTGAATTTTTCAGCCCTTCCTTGCCAACGTGGCTGCAATGGGCCCACCAAAAGCACCACTGCGGAGATGGAGTGAGTGGGCAATGCTTGCAGAAAGGCTGCGTGTCTGTCTGTCCGTTCTCACGCCGCTGCCCTGGCAGACTGAGCCAGCTCAGGCCCTTACACCTCTCCTGGCCTCCGCCCGCCCCTCTCCAGCTCACAGCCTCATAAATACAGTGATTGCAAATATGACAGCTATAAAACGTAATACAAAGCCACTATTAGTTATGAACTGTTTTCATTTTCATGTCCTAGATCCTAAACCACACATTCTAGGCATCCTAGCATACTGTGACACCTCGTTCAAAACCAATAGAGACAGAAACTTAAATCCTGTTAAATTTTTTCAGATACAGAATTTTATTTCACCCATATGGTGCTATTTATAGATCAGAACAGGTGAAAGGAGAACTTCAAACGTATAGGAAGAGATGGTCCCAGCACTAAAAACGCTGCAATATAAAGACCAGATTCAGTAGGCAGACACCAAAATCTGTTGGTAGTTGCAACACTTCAGCAACACTTGGAGAAAAAGAAGCCATGTGAAAAAGAAACAAAAGAATAAAACAAAAGAAACAATCTGCTATTCATTTAAATTGAAGTAATTTTAAGAGAAGGCGGTAACACAAGTATTAAAAAAATTGCTGCTATTCACCAAATCTGTATTTTACTAAAAAAGCTAGTTGTCTGTTTACCTTTGACTAGGCTATCTGCATAGGGTCATTTGAATTTATTTTTTCTTTTATCTGCTGTCATAATTTCAGTTTACACTGAAAGCTGGTGACACGAGAGATTTTCAGCACAATTAAAGCTGTGTTATTCCTACAGTAAAAATAATGGGAAGAAGTCTGACTTGAGAATGTACTCAAATACAGTAAAAAAATGTATGTGTTACCTCTAAGAGTCAGTATGCACGGCACTATAGAATAATAAAGTCATATTTTACTGTTCTGTGAGATAGATTTTTTTGGAGGGCGGAGGTGGGGGTACTGGAAAATAGGCAAACATCTATTTATTGAGTTAGCTTCCATTTTCATGTAAGAATCACTCACATTTAGACTATGTTTAATATAATTATTATATATGCTTCTGTTAGTCCCACACTATGGTACCATCCTGCTCAAGGCAATATCTAAATTCTGCTTCCATGGCACCATTTATCATCCCATGTCACTTGTTCATGTGCATTACTAGAAAATCCTGAGAAACGTTGCAACATTGTACTGAGTTATGGTCATAAGCTGTGGTAAAGTGGAAACAAAGCCACGTGAACTTTATTTCTTGCATCAGTGTGTGCGGATTTTTTTTCCTTCATCTGTAACCAAACTGCTGCATTTTGTTCACAGCGCTGTAACAACACTCTTCCAGTCCAGCTGTATCATGCTGGATTCAAAGATAAAGCCTGCAAGTCATACAGATGAGAAGTACTATCTACCCAGGAACATTTCCAGGCTCTGGTGGGCAGTCAGATATATGGATAAATTGTTAGACTGATCTGTGACATGTTTATTTCCAGCAGTGGTATGGGATCAGAATCTTTCAGGGAGACGAGCAGATCTCTGCCATTCCCAGTGGACGCTTGGCATGCAAGTGTCCATGTGCACAGGCAAGTTTGGGAGGCTGACAGGTTTACTAACAAAAGGTAGGTCAGGCCATGCCAGCTGGCTTCTCTGGCCAGCACCATTCCTGGGCAGGTTCAGTTTAACAGCACAGATGCAGCTGCAACATCTACCCCATGCGGGAATGCTAAGGGCAGTAAAAGGCTCTTACAGCCATCTGACCATGTTATATAAAGGCACAAAACTTCTAAACATCTGGCTATAATTCATTATTCCTTTGTAAGATATTACAGATGAGATTTAATTAATTACTAACTACACACTTAATGAAGGTGTCTGGGCATCTGGGCTGCCACATACTCAAAGATTTATTCGATACATTCCACAGAGTTTGTACTGAGCTGAAGCCACACTGATGAGACCTTCACTGATTATAATGAGAACTTAAGACACCTAGTTCGCCTGTGGACAGCTCTATTTGACATTTTAATCTTGAATTGTATTCTGACCAACACATTTGTGCTTGCCAGCATTACCTAAGGTCATTCTAAACATATGGACACTAGGAAAACACAGTATTTTTCTTTCCAAAATTGTAAGTGAATATGAAGAATCAAGTGACAAATCAAGAAAGCACAGCATACTCCAGTTACCACTGATGTACAGGAACAAGAGCCTGGCGAATGCAGGTCCCTCTAGTATGCAGATGGATGGACCATCCACAACAGAGAGTTGGGAAGTACTTAAAATATTTGGTGGGTACCCTCTATGTGCCTCACTTTCCTCTCTCCATTTTGGTGAGGACGGGAACTGTTGTTTCTCTTTTTTATCCCTTTCATTTCAAATTCCTTCCTGGTCACTAGGACGGTAACTTGAGAAACACAGAACTCATTCACCAGCAGTAGCCAAGAAGAACTTGAAGTCCTTCCATTTCTTCTTCTCTGTTTCTTCTATTCTCCTTTCCATCCTATCCACATCTTCTCCAATTTACTCTGATGCATAATTTTATTAATATTTAATATGGGATAACTGCATTGTGGTTTTTGTTTTTTGGTTGTTTTTTTTTTGTTTGGTTTTTTTTTTTTTTATTTTGTAAAAAAACCTAAAATTGAGACATGGTAGATTGCTTGAATATGTTTTAATTCTTATGGTTAGGAACTATTCCTACTGAATTTACCGAAGCCAAAGTTATTAAGAGTATACAAGTACTTTTAAAAAAAATACCTAAATATAATCATTTTCATAATAAATAATTTTTAAAAATCAGTGTGTGAAAACTAGCTACTTTTTACTATTGAACTGCTAAAATGATCTTAGCCAGTATTTCTTAGATGACTATCACCTGAAGCATTTACAAGATTTATGTGAAGCCTGTGTTTCATCAGTGAAACCAGCTGACTTAATATTTTTAACAAAGGCCCAACTTACATTAACTGATTTTCATTTCCTTTGAACAGCAAGTTAATTTATTGCTCAAATGATTTTGTAATTCTTAAAATGATATTATTGCAAGTGTCTGACTGCAACTGGGCAAATAGTGGCATCCTGACCTATTTATAACACTTTTCAAATATATTGTAATGTATGATCTCTATAGGCTATGTAGCGATAAAAAAATGACAAAAAGAATAAAGTATTCCCAGTGCACACTCTTCCAGTTACTCCAGCAGTAAATGGTCTAGAGGGTTAGTGTATTCATAAATACATATATTTTATGCAATTTAGTGACAGGACTGCACAATTATCAGACAGTTTCCCTCATAATATATTTGCCTTCAGCAATTTATGCTTTCTATAATGAGAATCTTTGCCATTTTATTGCATTTGGCACCAAGCACTTAGATAATATTCAGAGCCTGAAGAACAACAGAAGATAACTACTCTGCCATTAATGGTGTAGCTTTTCCTCACTACACTTACAAGAACTCAGCTGTGCTACCGCTGTCGCCAAAATATTGCTACAGAAATCAAGCAGTTCTCTCTCTCCCCTCCCAATTATTTATTAAAGTTGTTTGTTTTTGGTTTTTTTTTTAACCAAAAAATAATGTTTTGGCATGTGAAAAACATGATTAACATGGAGATAAAGGCAATCTATACTAAATTACATACTGTTCCAAAATGCATCCTCCAACTTTTTCTTTTGGTTTTCCTTCTTGCCTTTTCTTCTCTAACAGAAATATAAGACTGAACGCTGCAGAGGTGAAGAGTCTCAGAAACTTTCTGCGTGATAGTTTCCTTTTCTAGAGACACTAATTACTATCTGCTTCATCTCTGTGTATAGCTCGTATTACTCTCCTGAAGCTCACATGTTTGCTCATAATTGACAATGTTCTGAAAAGAAATACAGTTCACATCTGTGTTCTGGCACTAGTATAGATGTGAGATACCAGAACTTAAGCAATCATTTTGGCAAAGACTTCCTATTTCAAACTCAGAGAACTCACTTTTCAGAGCTAGATTTACAAGGGGATCAAGATTCTCAAATCTAGTCTGACTACACTTAAAAATGCCGCCTATCTATCTAAGCAGGATCTATCCATCTTTCTACCTAAGTAATAGTCCAAAGTTTCAGTTTTCAGATCCACACTATGTTGCTGCATCCAATATTCTGTCAGAATCAAACATCTTGTCACTGTTTTAGTTCACCTTGAACATACTGTACTAGGCAGTGAGTAGGAAGCACCTAAACCCCCTCAGGAGACACAAGATAGGCATTTCCTCACCTATTTAATCTACTCCCTCAAACAACGTTCTGCACTAAGCAGCCCTCTAAAGATGCCAATAAAATTTCCTGTCTTAATAGGTAAATGCACTAAATACTACCCAACAATTATTTTTCAGTGAAACAAGAAATAAATTATTATAATGATACTTCTCCCTAACGGATAACTCTCTCTTCATCAGTACATCTCAGATTTCTTGATGGAATAGTTGGTTTTATTATCCATAATTTATGAATTGGGAAACAGTAAAGTTTTTTTTATGGAGTCATACAACAGGATACTTTAATAACTAGGTCTCCTGAATCCCTGGTTAATGTACCATTCAGATAAGCTATGAACACAAAAGAACTGTTAAAGACAGAAGCAAAGAGCCAGCTGCTCTTCATAGACTTATAAAGAGTCTCCAGTGATGTATCTGTTTCAACAGACAAATCATGCAAAAGGATTTACTCTTGCTCTTTTATGCCAAGTGGAAACCTGAGATTTGGGATGCCTTCTATCGAGATGAAAAAGCAGCAGAGGGAAACTAAGTTAAGGTAATTTGGTGTTCTGGATCCCTTTCACATCCCATCTCAGACACATAATATTCAGCCTTTTGTAGGAAATCCAGGAGACGGTCGGACTTAAGAAGTATTTGTGTCTCACTCACATTTGCACTACAACAATTTGGCTCATTCAGTGTCTGAATAGTTATTTATAAACAGATATGTGTTCACTTGTCCATTCTGCATAGCTTATGTTTCTAAGATAGGAAAAGCAATTAGCATGGTGATGAGACTGAGCTAATAAGCCTATTAGGAAGGAGGGTATATTAGGTGAGGGTCAGCATGCTGTTAGCCACATTCCAATAGCTTTCATTTGCCCTGAATCAGGACAAAGAAATCTAATGTCTATCTAGAAAACAGTCTTTTAGACCCAGAACCAACACCTGGCTCCCTCAGCTTCACACAAAATTTCTGATTATATTGCAGTCAGCAACAGCTCCTCCAAGTTGGTGTTTCCAGAAGTTTTGCTGCAGCTGCAGAATACTGAGCACAAGGTACAAATAAACAGGTATAGTGAGCAGGCCACACAATGCTGTAGTGTACAATGGCTACTCTGCAACCAGTACTTACAAAACTACTTTAAAGGTGGCTCAGGATGTGTATGCGATTTGCAGTATACACATTAAGTCTCATTCTTAACATTTATTATCTGGATACAGCATCCAAATGATGACTTCAATATGTCACTTCAAATTTTGATAAGGTGATTAGTCTTGGCTGACTACTTCAAAGAGTAAATATCCTTTGAAGTGATTTTGAGCTTTTGCACACATCCCTGTAAAACACCCATTACAGCTATTTCCAGGAACCATATGAGGATAATATACAACTATGTTTTGAAGGCTCAAATCCATGTTTGAGCATAAAAATGCAGCTCCTGCTGAAGTCAAGGAGTTGCATATGGTCCTCACACTAATCAAAGGAAAAGACTTCACAACTTGAGTCTGCTATTGCACACATCTCTAAAGCTCCACTCTGATTATGTGTTATCCATTTTCTGTTCCCCCAAGAAACTATGTGAGAAAAGCTTTCAAGAATTGTGCTATAGCAGAGAGCTGTCATAGCCAGACTGTAAAATATACAGCCTAAATAAGCCTGAAATAGCACAGCTTTCTAAAATGTCTGTATTAAGAATGACATTTGTACCTGATTACACGTAGAAAGATACCATACAGCTATGACCTGAAACTATGAAGATATATGTTTGAATAATCCCTGATGATGAGGGGAAGACATTCAAGTGCTGCCTTCAGCTGTTTCCTCTGCTTTTCCAAGCAGCCTGCCAGGTAACCTCAGTCTGCAGAAGTCCCAGAAAGGAAGAAAAGACCTTGACTGACTCTAAGAGCAGCAGATCGTCTAGTGCAGAGCATCTCCCACACAAGCCATTGGAGAACAGTAAAGGTGTTCAGTGTTTGCCAATAGGAAATAGGCTATAGAGCATTTCCAGCTATGAGGGCGTTCCTCTAAATTGAAAAAAGAAAAATTCCAAAGCAGCTGATGGACAATGGCATCAGTAAAGTGATGTTTCTGACTACTCTCCTTATGACATCTTCTTTTTTCCCTTTTCTCCCCCATTCACTCTACCACACCTGTACATACTTACACTCACTTAATACATTAAATTGACTAAATCCACAAAGCTTTGCATGTTCAGTAGAAAAAAAGACCTAAAACTGTTTCTGAGCAGTTAATCAAGAAGTCTAGGTAGCCAGCCGCCTCACAAATACTATTTTTAAAATGAGGTTTGGATCTTAATTTTAGTCTTCATCGGAGCAAAATCAAGACATTTCAAATTTTTTTCCTGAGGAAGATGGGATGTAAACACTTCTACTAAAGAACAAGCATAATGTAAATGGTCAGATGCCCCACTTGGTACGTATGTGCTGCTTGCTTCAATGAAGGGACTTGACTCTACATCTCTCAATGACAGCTGAGTATCCCAACCACCAGGCTAACGTTATTTTCCCTCCAACTGGAGCTGTTCCATCTTGTTTAAATAATTAAGTATCCAGTGACCCATGAAGAGTGTGCCTCTCTAATCCAGTGACTTGGGCATTCGCCTGGCAAATTAACTTGTTGATCTGATAAGAAAGCATTCTGCAAAGACATTTATAGTCAATTCATCCCTAACAAAAAGGAGGAAGTTTTTTTAGTTTTGTGTTTGTGGGGTTTTTTGGTTGTTTTCTTTCTCTTTTTCTCCCCATCCCTGCATTAATTCCCTCAGTAGCCACCTATCTCCTGATCCTGCACTGCCTGATGGCTGCCACAGGGCTGGCAAGGTAGCAGTTCTCTAAGTAGACATTTGCAAAGTGTAACTAAATGATTGCTTAATATAAAATGAGCTTAACATTTTATATGCAACATAAAAAGGATTTAAAGCAATTACATCTGAAAATCTTGTTATGATTTGGTTTGGAAATAGCCTAAGGAAGAGTGCATATATATACTATTGCAAAGTGCAGAGTTTAAACTATGTATGCTTGATCAGTGTGCACTTATGAAGTCTTTATACAGAGCTTCCATCTCTCATGTACCAAAAAACTAGCCCTGAGGAGTATGTAGAATGCTTTAGCAAAGAAACCCATTAGAGTCATAGGCCCTCTATATGGTGGAGTTGTGGGTCATGAAATTTGTTTCCTGCTCCTGCAGCAGGCATCACCTTATTTAATTCCTTCATGAACTTTATTAAATAGGAAAAATATCAGAAATACTACTAGAATCACATCTCTGCAGTAAAATGAAAAGTTTGCTAGAGGACTGCCAACCCATTGCTAGCCAAACCAATGCGCTGGATGAGAAGCAGACCTGGCCCTTGCAGCTGTTCCCTCTGCCAGCATCGCTGCAACGTCTCTGCTACAAGTGCAAAATGGTAAAAAAAACACAGCCCATGTTAATGGCATCACGATGCGGACCTGTTTCCAACATTTTTATCTGAAAACTCCTAGAGAGGACTGGAGCAGGCATGTAATTATTGTTCCAGTTTCCGCCTTGGGATTTAGCCGTTAGCACACTTGTTGGGGTGGGCTGAAACCTTCCCAACTGCCCTCTCCCCAGGCAGCACCCAGCTTTGTTTTGGAGCCCTTTCTCTGGGCCATTTTGGATGAGGTAACACAGTCCTGAGAGGGGACAGTTTCTCCCCTTACTGTGGCCCATTTTTCTTACTAAAATGGATTCAGTGGAAGAGTGGTAGGTACAACTGACAACTCTTGCAGGGCTGAATACTGCTCAGGGATTTGTGGTACCTGTTGCAAACAGGCTGCTTCACTACCTGCTGCTCATTACCTGGCTGCTGTAGCTTGGTTTTGAGTGCAGTTATTACATACGTGTTCGAGAAGAACCGCTGCAGCGACCGGGAGGTGACAGCTCTGGAGAGACCCGGGGGCAGCCTGTCCTTCCTCCTGCCCCAGGGCCTGCTGTGGGGCCAGGCTGGCTCATGCTGGGAAGAAGGGTCTGCACCATCCAGGCTTCAGTTATGACATTAGTCACCCATCTCCTGCCTCCCGTGCTACAGTGAAGACAATCATACTACAGAACATACCGAAACAAAGTTAAAAAATGCAGCCCTAAAATGTCTGTGCAAAGTCCACACCTGACAGCCTGGGCAGATTTTATAAACCTCTCCCTATTATTTTTCCCTGTGCTGGCTGCTGGTTTGTTTTCCTATGTGCAGTTGTTCGGGAAGTGGCACGATGCTCAAGCAATGCAGCAGTTGCCATGGAGAGAAGCTTGAGTTTGCACTTTATTTATTTAATTTATTTCTGAATGGCAGCGTGCTGCAGTATGTAAAACCTGCATGACTTGCTAACTCACGTGATGCCATGAACCTGGAGCTGTATCTAAGCACAGCCTGTCTTTTGAAAAGCACAGTAAAAAGCTGAGCCTCATTTGCACCTCATTCTGTTTCTTTTTTGGGATTGTATTTCCCTGGAGAGTCATATCTGAAATGTCCACCAAAGCAGAATTAACAATTGCCTCAATTAAATCACTATTTTTTTTTAACCTGACACAAAGACATCTTAGGCCAGTGCTGTTAAATATGCAATTTCAATGAGACTTTTGGGAGTGAGTGGGACATGGTCTTTTTATCCCTCTTTTACTTATTTATATAGGAACTAGAATAATGTAGAATCCTTTCTGCCTCCATGAAAAGAACAGTATTTGCAGAGCAACATTTACAATTAATTAGCAATGAAAGATGCTACCGAATTTTATCCTTCAGCATTATGGTAAATCGTGTCATGCTAAAGAGACACAGGAGAAATGTGCAAATATGTGAAGGTAACTTTCTTTTTAGACTCACTAAATCTGATGACACCAATGCAATGTGCAATTGTTAGTTAAAAAAATGTGTACGGGATAATGAATTTCTTTGTCCTTCTTTCATCCCCTCCCCCGAGGCTGCTGAAGCTTTCCAAATGGCCATTGTCTGAAACCAAACCCCACAGGAAACGTGAGTGTTTACTTGTACCACTGTCATTAAACAACCAAGGTAGAAACATAAAGTAATTTTTTTAATTATATGGATTGTGAGGATGTGGATATGGGAGATAGACTTTGATTTGTCTGGATAATTCGCATTTTTACATAGAAAATAAATATAGCTTTTTTACATCCATTCATAAAAATAAATTAGAACATTTGATGGAACACTGTACACAGAGTGTGAGTAGAGATCTTAAAGCTCTGCTTCTGTCATTTGGCAGACCCAACTATTTTGCCTCACCCAGTGCTTTGTGCATTCCCTGGTGCCTGGGAAAACAAGGATGCAAAACAGCCATACAAGCTCTGCGGGGCAAGCACTCTGTCTTTATTCTTATTTTCCACCCATTATATGCTGCCAAATTGCTTTGACAGAGCTAGCTATCTTTTAATAGGTTTGGTAGGTATTATACAGTATAGTCATATGCACTGATGATTAATTAAGCCAGCTCATATCTGAATTTCAATTCAAATCTAAGGAACAATATTAAATTTTGTCCTTCTCTACAAGATGAAATAGAGGATTAATCAAATGATAAAATAACAGAAGATCTTTTTCTTAGTTTAAAGGGATGGAAAGTAATAGATTGGCTCTGATTGGTGACTCTGTACTGTAAGAGTTATTTAAGGATCCACGCACTTGAACTGTACTATAACATTATTTTCTAAGTAATACCTTTCATTAGCACAATGTATGTATTTGCATTATGTCAAAGAACTAATATCAAGCCTAAAAAGGTAATATCGCCTGTTGTCCTTGCGTGGGAGAGGCGGCCAATAATTCAGCACTAGAAAAGTTAACTATAACTTTCTATAACTTTCTAGAAGTTTCCATAGGAGCCGCACAGGACTGAAGTAAGCATATATCAGAGAAAAGTCCCTGAAAGAGTTAGTCAACAAAATGTCAGTTTTAACTATATTGGAAACTGCAAAAGGAAAGAAACCCACTTAATGCATATGAATGTTTTATTATACTGCGTGTTACTTGGTGTGACCTAGATTTTAGAAATTAGATACAAGATTCAGGCAGCCTTAAATATGGGCATCAGTAGAATCAGCTGGTCAGAGAGGTCTAGAAATTATGCGGTATCTTCTGTTCTTCACTGATAGCTTCTTGGTTGGTCAGAAAAATCCCTTCATGTTAACATGGTAATGTTTTCGAACACACCAGAGAAATAAGACTTCTGAATACTTTCCAAGCTGTACCACCATCTAAACATCACAGGCCAGTCAGTTGATTTCTGTTTGAATTTCTACTAGGGCTTGACACTCGTGACAACACGCCCTGACAGCACGGGGTGCAGCACAAAACCCTGTCATGCAACAGGCAGTAATCCCAGTGCTCAGCAGCTGGGGCCTGGTGGCAGCACAACCTGCTCCTTCCATTCCCGCTCTGAATCCCCCAACACGAGCCCTTTCCTGATCCCCTCCCACTTCTAACACAGCCCCGAGGGACTGCAAAGTGACACCCCCCAGCCCAGTCTCTGCTGGGGACTGCCATTTGAGAGTCTTTCCCTGCATTTAGTGGCATGCAGGATACTGACAGTGAAAATCACCACCCCATGAAGCAGTCCTAGCTTCAGGTTTCATTATTTACTTTTACCTTTCAGAAGCAGATCCCAACATTTATTTTCTCTGTGCTATGCTCACAAAGCCCAGCAGTGTGTAACCAGCTGCAAAACGCAGGTAACTGGTCGAAATTGCAAAGAGGAGGTTTCTAGGCTTTCCCTGTACAAGTTGGTGCAGCAGGTGACATGTTAGCTTAAAAGAACATCAGTAAACTTGAACAGATTTATTTTTTTAAGGTCTTTTTTTTTCTTTCTCCCTGATACCAGAGTGACATCCACCTGGGCTTTCAGAAGTAGACTGTCTTGCTGAAGTCTGTGCTGTTACAGGCTAAATTCTTGAAAAGGGTTAAACACATTAGCCACTCTATTCAAGAAAGGAACGGGAGTGAAAAATGCAACTCCTTAGACCAACCTATCCTCTGGGCAAAACACTCATATCAATCATTAAGGAGAACATGGTCTACCACTTAGAAGATGACAGGGAAAAAAAATTCCAAACTCCATCTAAAATTTATTTGCCAAACAAATCCAAGTCATTTCTTTGAAGGGGTGACCAAGGAAACAGATGATAGAAAGGTGATGAAATCAATCTGTCTGTATTTCAACTAGGCTTTTGATAAGCTGTCATATGAGAAATTGGTGAGGAAATGAGAAGACAGGAACAAGCACTATATTGACAACATTGATTAAAAGCTGGCTGTCAGCCCAAAACAGAAAATGTTAAGTATTTAAAGTAACTAGTTAAAAGCTGGAGAGGCAGAGGTCTTGATGTTGCCATGTCCCAACATCTGGCTTCATCCTGAGACATTTTTACTATATTTTACATAAAATTTCTTAGGATTTGTTTCAAAGGAATAAAAAAAATAGATGCAGGAAAAGCTTAAAAAGGGGGACCTGTAACTGCTATGACTGCTACTGTAACTGAGAAAAGTATCTAGACTCCACACACGTATTTATGTTCTCCTGCTATTTTTACTTAACAGCATTATTCTTCCTCACACTGCAGAAGTAATTCTCTCTGAAGACTACACAAGGAGACTTGAAAAATGGGGGAAAATATCTTTTGAATTCAGCAAAGATAAAAAATAGGTTATTGAAAATTACTTTTATGATTTAGGATCAGGACCATGTTGTATATGCTGCACAAAACACTCAGGAGGACAAACTGTAAACTCTTTCATTGAAGTAAATGGGAAATCCACACATTGGTGTTAATAAAATACACACAAGCAGATTTTATTCCTGCTCCCTACTCAAAGATGCCCTAAACTAAAGCCCAGGCAGTGGGGAATCTTTTGCATATCTGCAGAGCCAGCTGAAATCCAAAGTGCAGACAAATATAAAAAAATCAGGACAAACTTGGGATTTGTTACAACTTCAAACAGAAAGAAATTAAGTGAAGAAACGTGAGATTGTTGAGATTCAAACTAAAGCATGTGTTTCTACAAAATCTCTCTCACTTTGCTCCCTTTGTATACGATTCTTCATTTAATTCTCCGCAACTGCAGCATTTCAGTTTTTAGACATGTTCATAATCCAGGATAAGATCTTCTATGAACTGTCAGTTTTTTAATAACATATCTTCAGTTTACGTTCAGACTTCAAGTAAAATGGGAAATCTAAAAAGATTAAAGCAATTGTGACAGTCTAAATCAAAGAAGTGTACTTGTCTAGAACAAATATCTTCACTTTTTCCTATCTTATTATTAATAATACATGTATAAAGCATATTAAGAACTACAAAACACAAACATGTCACACTTCTTTCACTACTGCAGTGTTCAAAGTAACTGGTGGCTCATGAACAACAGCTTCAAAAGCGGAGTGAGGATACACTTCCCACTACCTCAGCAATACAAAGAGCTTTAATCTCAAGATGGTAGATTTACAGAGGTATTACTTACACATAAAAATCTAATTAATATCCTGAAAGACCCATGTACAATGTAATTTTGTAATGCACATTTCTACAACTGAAAAGATGGTGGATGAGACAGTTATTTCATGTTCATGATACAGAAACTTCCGAAATTGTTCTAGCTCAATACATGGAAGTCATTAGACTATCAAAAATGTAATTTTTTCCCCTCCCTTACTCTTTGTCCTACCGAATATAGAATCATAGAATCATTTCAGTTAGAAGAGACCCTTAAGATCATTGAGTCCAACATTAACCTAACTCTTGCACTATAGACCATGTCCCTAAGAACCTCATCTACATGTGTTTTAAACATCTGCAGGGATGGTGACTCAACCCCTTCCCTGGGCAGCCTGTTCCAATGCCTGACAACCCTTTCTATTAAGAGGTTTTCCCTAATATCCAATCTGAACCTTCCCTTCTGCAATTTGAGGCTATTTCCTCTTGTTGTAATGCTCGTTGCTTGGGAGAAGAAACCAACACCCTCCATGCTACAACCTCCTTTCAGGTGGTTGTAGACAGCGATAAGGTCTGCCCTCAGCCTCCTTTTCTCCAGGCTGAACAGCCCCAGTTCCCTCAGCCACTCCTCATTAGAATTGTGCTCCAGACCCCTCACCTAATGAGAAATGGTTCCCTACCAGAGTCATGTGGAGCTACCACAATCTAAACAGATACTATCGGCAGCAACACAAAGGTTATTTCTGTTTAAAAACAAAGGAATAACTGTGATAACTCTCCCATAGTAAAACTGGCAATGTCTGGTAGGTAAGGGTTCTGATTATATTCCTTGTGTGTTTTATTGTTCTGCCTGCCTTTCCTGACTGGCAGCAGGGAGGAAGGAGAGAGGCAGCTCTTTCTCATGACTGTATAGTGCCCTCGTCATTAGTCATGACAGTCCTGACTGCGAGCCAAGCTGCTGCCTGTACATGATCCTAAATTCCCTGAGCTCAGTGCAGTTACAGTGACCTACATTTAACGCAGAATTTCTGTGAGGAAGAAGTACCTTCCATCAACCCTCAGCTGTGACAGCGCTTCTTAGTGGGAACAGTTTCAAACAATGATGAAAGAACAACTTCAACTTTTGAAAAATCAAGGTAATACCAGAAATAAAGTACGTTATATTATTGTCCTGATCTTTCTATGTGTGCTTATGACACTTTAGGATAAATATATCAAAGTGCACAAAGAGCTTGTAAGTAATAATAATATGAAACAGATCTGAGTTGTTCAGCTTGTTTCCTGGTGCAGAAAGCTGGATGGAGTCGACCAAATGAATATAAGGATTCAGCTCAAATTATTACAAAAGCTCTTTCAGACAAATTACTCTTTTGACCTTTCATTTGGGTGCTTCACCTTCCTGTACATAGTGCACAGGGAGTCACACTGTTAATGAAAGGCTTTATGAAAGACAATTAAAAGTAACAATGTAAAAAAAAAAAGCCTAAACAAACATTAGACCTGATGAAAAACATTGAGATACTTTTATTTTAAATAGTGTGCACCTGGTTTTTTTTAAAAAAAGATGGCTCAATCATTTTAGTCCTTTTTAGTCCTTTTAGTCCTTTTTTCTTTTAAACAAATAATTCCATCCTTAGTTTCTGTTTAGGGTGATTCCAGCTGGTACATCACTTCTGAAATATGAAGGTTAAACCCTAAAAGAATGAATATAAATCCTCCTCCACAATTCAGCAGGACTTTAGGAACAGAATTATATTGGCCTTAACACATAAAGGTAAGTGCTTATATGTGACTCAGAACTTCCAGAACCATCTCTAATCCTATATGTCTTGAACACGTCTAAATTTCTAGGTGAGTGCATACAAGCACATGTTTCTTACAATGTAGATAACAATATTTTTATAGATTCTTTATGAAAGAGATTGTCCTATAGGAATGAAATTTGCTGTAAGCAAGTTTCAATTTGATGAAAACAGGAAAAATCATTCCCTAAACCAGCTAAGGTAGACACAGGGCAAAACTGGTGTTAGTGAATATTTCTCAAAGCACCAGAGCCTATTTTTGTGGGCACGTGTTTATATTCTTTGATGTTTTTCACTAGAACATCTCAATACTAATACAACATCTACTCTGTCTGCACTAAGAGATGGGTGGACATGGACCCAAATCTACCTTGATATTTTTTATAATGCATATTTAAAATATTCCATGTGTTTCTAAAATTCTTTTGAGTATCTTGCTTGGGATCCTGATCTAAAGCATTACTGTCTCACCCCCATCTGAATTCTCTCTGTGAAGAGTAGTATCACGAATATTTGTAGTGAAATCTTGTAAATTTAATAAAATGTTACAGGTTAAGGTTTAAACTACAGTTATTAATACTTAAGACGGTTCCTTAATACTCTACTCTGCTGCCGTTCTCGCCAGTGCCTCAGTAATGTAAGCACATTTGTTTGACATCAACTTGGGACTTCACCGAGGCTCATTTAAAACCTAGAAACATTGATGGGACTATTTTAATTGATTTCAATGTTCTTGGGATCAGCTCTGTAGAAATTTAGCTATATAATACTGCTTCTAGAAATAATCACTTATTCGTCCATCTGAAACAGCACTCAAATGCAGAATGAAATAGTGTCTGTATATGAAATATCCAATTCCAAAGACACTTTGAATTGAAGTGGAAACAGCTGCATAGCCAGAACCATTTGAGTATACTGACTAAATACTAATACTATACTGGAAACATACTGTTTTCAGTGAGAATAACAGAAACACAATGCATTAATATTCATGGATATCACATGTATTATTAGTGTAATTAACCCCTCTCCATAGATTCATAACCATGGGTTTGGATAGGTGGACTACCCATTTTTATGGTGGACAGAAAATCAGCTGGACAGCTGGGTTTGCAGTGTTGTAATCACTAATAAAAGGTTCAGCTGGTGGCTGGAAACCAGTGGCACCTCCAGAGGTTAAAACTGGGGTCAGTACTGTTTAACACCTTCATTAATGTCTGGATAAGGGGACAGAATCTACCATCAGCAAAAGTATCAGTTTAAGGGGAAAGATCAGTACACTGGTGATTATCCAGAAGGATGTGACAGGCTAGAGAAACAGGCTGATAATAAACTCATTATGTTCGAGACAAATGCCAAGTCCTGCACCTGGCACATAATAACCTCCTTCATGGCTGAGGTTGGTGGCCTATTGATTGCAAAGCAGCTTTGCAGCAAAGGACCAGGGGTTCCTGGTGCATGGCAAGTTGTGTGTGACTGAACAGGGCATCCTGGAGGGCTGTCAAACACTGGAGCAGTTTTTCCAGAAAGACATCTCCATCCTTGGAGATGCTCAGAACTTGAATCTACAAGGCCCTGAGCAAGTCCAGGTTGGTGTTGATTTGAGCAGGACCTGGACCAGATGTTCTGCAGAGGTCCCTTATGATTTGTATTAGTTTGTGATTCTAGATGTTAACAACCTGCTCATAAAAATATAGAATACCATACTTTTATACTGATGATTACCAAGTATTAGCTCTGTTGTATACTACATCAACTTTTTCCATCTTTTATAAGTAAACAGAGTTGCACTTGAATATTCCTCTGTAGCACCATAGCCAGTTCAATTTTCACTCCAGAAGAATAAGATGGTGTATTTGTCTTTCTTAAAGCAAGAAATAATTTTGCAAGTCTGACACTGCAACAATGAAAGGACAGCATGCTCACAAGCCAGATATATTCTAGCTAACAAGATATTTGCTAGCATCTGTTTGATATGATTTAGTGACTACCCTCTGCATAGAGATAGCACACCATTCGTAGCATATGCTCTTTGCTCAGTATGTTTAATAAATAGATTGCCTTCTGTTCATTTGATGACACAAATTCAGTTGACTTAAAAAATGGCTTTGTATACCTTAAGAAAATATAACCTTGAAGAATTGGATTTAGTCAACAAAACATGGCATTTTTTTGACAATATAATGTAATTAAAGGGTATATCTCTTGAGTGTACACAACTACCTGGAACATAGAAGTTTACTGTACTCCTTTCCTCTGCTAACTGACCTGTTTCCCAGTGAACCTCTCCAGGAAACTCTGCTTACCATGTTTTCCTCAAAACTGCTTTTTTAGCACCCCATAGATTTTTATTACTTGCATACTGAATGTGTGGCTGCACTTTAGTTAACCTGAAGCCTTTGAAGAGAAATTAGAGACTCTACTGTGCGGTAGCTTGGAGGCAGCAAAGTTCTTTGCTATGGAGATATAATGTGTGCTTGTGTTCGTGTCACAGCATCTGTATAAATATCAAGCTAGTTCTCTGCTGTACATTGACAATTTTCTGGCTCTGCATGGTATTCCTTCTGTCTGTCACTATATTCTAGGTGTCATCTTTCCCGCACTTCCCATAGTTTCTCTTTACTTTGTCTCCTTTTGTTTTTCTGACTTGCAACAGAAAAGAAGTGAATGTACGCTATTATATGACACAATGAATGTGGTTTCACATTGTCTTCATTTTTGTTTGTAGTTCCCGTTGTTATTTTACCATCAGTCATTCTAATTGTCCTTAATGCAATAAAAATATATTTATTAAAAAAGACAGTGAGCCTTGCTACCTACTAGGAAGAGGTGATTCTTTAATACCAACATCAACTACTTCAGTACAGTACCACTACCCAGCAACTGAATTTCAGACATTACCTGTATCCAAACAAAAACAAATAGAAATAAAGACCAGCTTTTCTCCTAAGTCATGGGACTGAAAGCAGCCATTCTCTGAAGCGCTGCTGCTGAAGCTCTCTACTACTGGGGCATTCTCTGAAGCTCTTCATTCTCTGAGCTCTCCTACTTTGGATGACAGCTTTTCTTTACTAAAACTCTATATTAAAAAGCCAAATAAAATGAGCTTTAATTCAGCTGCAGTGGTGTTTTTCCTTGATTCTGAGGAATTATGATGTCTCCGCTGAGAAACAAAGTACCAACCAAGATTAAATTTCATGTAGCCATATTGATAACTATCCTTCAATGGTCTTCCTTATTTCAATTAGATTTCAAAGGCACAACAGCAAAAAAGTGCTGGCTCTGAATATTCTAAACAGGACATATTTTGCTGTACAGATTTTGAAAGTTGATGGAACACTTGAGTTGGTTTATTTGCAATATAGAACTCTGAATTTGTCTCTTTCAAGAGTTTATTTTTGTTACACCAGTCATTTGAAAACATCTCATTCACCTGCTGATGATACATAAGGCAACATAATTTAATTGAGATCACAGCTCTTCCCTTTGAGCACATGTCCAAATCCTGAGGCACATAAAGACTCCAAAGACAAAAATAACTTAACACATTTGAACATCCAGTTTCTATGGAGACAAATAAAAGTAAAATGTCTAATGTGAGTTCTTATTCAGCCTGATGCCTTACAGATTAGAAGCACTTCACTAAGCCTTAGGGACAGATATTATACACTAACTAAATAATTAAATAAATAAAATTATAAAAAAGAACCACCCCAAATCCTAAATCCTGTGTTTCAAATATGTACTTCTGTATTCTAGTTGCGTAAGAATTACCACTGGCAGTCAGTTCCTGTTCTTCTATTCCCACCCCACATTACAGGCTTATTGATATACTGGAAGTATAGTTTGTGTCATTTTCAATAGCAAAATCTTTTTGTTGAAACATGAGAAAACTCAAAGCTCAGGACTACAAGGCTTCTAGCCTTCACTCCAAGGATTTAGAGGATAATAGCTACAGAGTTAACTGCTACAGATGCCTGATGTTGCTAGGTCAAAGTAATGAATGTTACATGAACTGCCTGACCTTTTAAGCCAGGATCAGCAAAAAAAAAGGCCTGCAAAGCACAGCGTCATGATTAGAGCTGTAGAAGTACTCATGAGACTTCTTTCAGGGAACTGGATACAGAGCCCAGTTTTTAAAAGTGCATTTTAAGTGGCACTCTAGTAAGTTTTAAAGATCATATTTGAAGAGGTGCTGCTCACAATTATCATCAGCCTTAATGGTGTTTTCTGAATCCTGTGCTTCTGCAAGGTTTATTAGTGAGCCTAATGTCTCAGTCAGCTCCTCCTTCACACAAACTGCAGGTAAACTACAACAAGAGATTATCAGTATTGAGGGTCTCTACAAAGCTTTTTTCAAAAATGCAGGCTCTGATGATTATGTCTGAGCCAACTTCTACACAGCAGCCATGTAAATTGTCATTAGCACAGCACTGGGCTTCATCTCAGTTCCCGGCAGGGCTTTATTAGCTCCATACTGTATCACACTAATTATGACTACATGCTTTTTTGGCCTGAAACTTGCTCACAAATGACCAGCTCAGAGCCTGAGCAGAATGAATTCAAGCATGACTGAAAATACAGACATATAGAAGAAACACAAATTACAGTGCAGAAGCCAGCCTCAGCCACCTTAAGTTGACCTAACTTACTTGATTTTACTACTGTTAAGCATTTTTATCCACCTGAGGATCTGCCAAATGTTTTGTGTTAGAGAAGGTCAGGTATTCGCTCATCTAACATTTGCTATGCACAAAGATTGCAAAATGTATGAAAGAGCTGGGTGCAGCCGGGTGTGATGGACAGAAATCCTGTTGCCTGCTGAACTGATGCCTGGGCAGTGATGGGCAGGAGCCAGCCCATGGGTGTTCCCAGGTGCAGGTACCAGCACCAGGTCCCTGGGCCACTGGGGCAGCTGCAGGGTCAGCCCCAGTCAGTCCCAGTGTGAGCTGCTGTCACACAGCTCTGGACGGGCATGAACTGATCTTCCTGAGAGTCGCTCTCACCTGTGCTTCCAATCTTCATTGTAGATGCCATGTGTACCTTGGCCACCTCCACCAGCAATGAGTGTCCTTCATAACACCTCAGACATTGGATTCTCACTTAACAAAAGCTCCATTTGTCCAGCTAACGATTTGCTATACTGCAGACCCACCCAAGGGAGACTGATCCCTGCCTTCAAACAGTACAGATGCATACCCATGGCACAGTGTTGCGAACATTTACCGGTCAAGTATTATTCATATTAGTTGTCTGCAACTGCAACTTCACTACCTATTATTACAGCCTTTTTTATGTAAGTCTTATTTATACTTGTAGTACAGAATGTTAAGAAGATCTGACCTGTGCAATCAGATTGTCCATTTGTCTGGCAGCTGGCAGTTTCCCCACTGACCAACTCTGAACTCAAGGGCCGATTTAAAAGATTAAAAGAATTCCTACAGATAATTTGTGAAAAACAGGAAACTAATAGAGAAATGCACAGTAGTGCGTGCCCTGCAGCAGAAGCCAGCCATGCCACCAGCACTGGCAGAAGCCAAGAGTCCACCTGGCACGTGGGCATCAGCCAGGCAATGCTCACACAGTTGCAGGGTAGCTATAGCCTTGCTCCTATATGGGCTGTTATGTGGGACAGTAAAGGAATGCTGGGAAGTGGGAGATGAAAAGTCAGACAATGAACAGAATTCATGGGAAATTAGGCTTCAGTATTTCCATTTGCCCAAATAGGAGCTCATTTTGTACATGTTATCCTGCTCATCAGTTATCCTGCTTAATTAAGATTTGCCTGTGTACTTAAATGCATTACCAATTCTCATAAAGAGTAGTTGATGGAAAAATAATTTTACTTACCCTTCACTAAACTCCACAAGAAGAGATTTATGTTATTTGACTAGAATACTACCAAAATACCAGCATACTTCCAAGTACTTCAGAAACCTTACTTCCTGAGCTTTTCTTGCATTCTTATTTGACTCAAGATTCAACTGCCTAAATGAATCTTGGCAAACTGTGTTGACTCCATATATAGACAATGTGGAGATGAAGTGCTATTGGGTGAACACGCTGCTATTCATCTAATCCTAAAACAGACATCCTAAATAGGTCAGATGAATCATATCCTGAAAGTACTTGCTTCTCTCTGTTTACTGTAACGTGAGGCTGGGGTAACTAGCTTTAACACGGACACCTACAATGTAAATACTTAGAGATAGGTAAAATGAATGTCACCTTAGAAATTCAAATGTAGAATCAGATACTTAATATAGAACTAAACCATGCCAAAGTTCCCACAGTGAAATTCCTTAAAAAGAAAAAAAAAAAAAAAAGCAAATCTCATTGAACCTGAGCTGAATTTACCTGTTTTTTTTTTTTTCTTCCCCTAGAAGTAAAGCAAAAGTTCAAATCAGTTTTTCAAAACTTCTTGTTCTGTGTCTCCAATACAGAAGAAACAACCCCCTGAACAGCTGAAAGCACAAACTTCCATATCCATCTGTGGCACAGTGGCAAGAAACACCCATAACCTCCCACCTTCTCTGGTCCTTTGCATTTGCTGCACCTGAAGCTTATCACTTTTAACCCAGTTCATTTTGCCTCAACTGAACAAGCTGCACAGTTGTCTACCGTTACTTAGCAAGACTTAAAATTGTCTTTTAAGAAAAAAGAAATGTAACTGTAAGCAAAAGAAGTAAGACAATCAGTTCTAGACTGTGGCTAGTAACAACAGTTTTCAGTACCTGGGCTGATTTTTTCTTACTCTGAACCCTTCCAGGAGGTGACTTGTACATGCAGGGACACTGACTCACACACCTTACACCACAACACCCAATGAGCCCATGGACCATAGCTTTGATTGCCCATCTGACACATAGCACTGATCCCGCCTGAGACCTGGCCCACAGATCAGCTGGAGCAGTAGCTGCTCAGCATGGGCTGAGCCTCCCATACTGCTGAATAACTCAAAGCTTGGAGGCCAGGGCACAAACACTGGGAAGGCCACTGTCCTCATGTTTCTCACACCTATGCGTGTGCAGGTTGTGGTGAGTATCACAGCCAGATCTGCAAACTCAGAAGTGAGAGCCTCCAGCATCCACGGTCCTGACACAGGACCTGGCACTGCCTAACGTGTGGAAATCAGCTTACAGAGCTGACCTACTTGCTCAAAGGGTGGCCCTGAGCTGCGCTCATACTTACTTCCATGCTAAGGTCTGGTAATTAAAAACACAGACAATTCAGCAAGGTGATTTTTAGGGATTTTGAACTTTGTTAGGGTTTGAGAACAATATGTTTCCATAATAATCCAGAAGGAAGTTGTACGAAGATGATTGGTCGGGAGCCTCTACAGATTCATAAATTTCTATTTTTCATACTCTTTAGAAATATTAAGAATATACAGGCTACTATGAAAAGAGTTCAAGATGGAAATAGCATATACTTCTATCTTGTCCTAACATACCCCAAATTTTATCTAGCGTTCTTTGCATATCTAGCACTGATGGGAAAATAGATTAGACTTCAGTTATATAACTATAAAAATATCTTAAATCTTTTAGCGTACCTCTATTTCAAGAAAAAAATAGTTTGCTTTGTTGTTTGAATTGACTAAGATTTTGTTATCCATTTGAGAAAGCTCCTGTTTACAATATGTATTTTTATCTCAATAAATAAAAAAGATGCCTTCAAAGACATAAAAAGCTTGAAACAATCACATCATCATCATCTCCCTAATTCTTATCGCAGACATGCCTCCTATTGCATAACATATTGTGTTGGAGAGGTTTGCAAAAGACCATACAAACTGTATGCAATATTTTAAAGACTAACCCCTAAATACAGAAGAAGATGTCAAGAAAACACAGACAAGCTGTGAAGTGAAACAGCAAAATAAGAACACATTATGCGCCTTTTAGAGTTTATGAGGAGTGAATAGTGTAACATCTATTCAAAGCATGAAGTTCACTAATATCATTAAAATGTGTGACAATCAAAAAACACAGCTATAATCCACCTTGGCAGAAGTTAGTATGCCAAGCAAATCCTGACCCGGGAGTCCTGCCACATTCTTAATTGGAACAACAACTGGGTTTGCTTTAAAGAATGAAATTTATTTCTCATCCTAAGTGATACCAATAGATAACAGAAAAATCCGAGCAGAAAGACTGCAGAAATGACTGGAAAATAGATGCAGCTGTAGAAAAGTTCCTGGTGACAAAACTTATTTAATGGAATGGAATCAGATCATGCAAGGAAACATGTTTATGTTACCATGCAGGAAAGGCTTTAAAGCTTTTCTTAAAAAAGAAAGAAAGGAAAAAAAAAAAAAAGAGCAAAAAAATGCAGGGTATTCTGAGTTTGATCTCCA
Source organism: Nesoenas mayeri (assembly GCF_963082525.1). Lineage (NCBI taxonomy): Eukaryota > Metazoa > Chordata > Aves > Columbiformes > Columbidae > Nesoenas > Nesoenas mayeri. The sequence continues at coordinate 22,003,810 of NC_137544.1, read as the reverse complement.
GAAAGCTCTGTATGTATTAGAGAGAGAGGATTAATAGGGTTATCCTGCTGGTGCACAGGAGAGAGAAATAGCAGAGCAGTGTATCCATTTCTCAGTCTCTGTAAAGTGTCATGGCTCAATTAAGTTCAAAGGCACTACAATAAAGTACAGCAGGGAAAGAACTGACCCGAAGTTTTGTGCAGGCCTAACAGGGAAAACAGTTATCTGATGGCCACAGAATGCAATAGTCAGAATGAGAGAATATTCCTGTACAAGTACAGACTGTTGCTCAGGATTGTCTGTATGGGGTCTCTTTACATGTTGTGCTGGTTTGGGCTGGGATGGAGTTAATTTTCTTGAGAGTAGCTGGTATGAGGCTATGTTTTGGATTTTTGCTGACAACAGTGTGGATAATACAGGGATGTTTTAGTTAGTGCTGAGCAGGGCTTGCACAGAGCCAAGGCCTTTTCTGCTTCTCATGCCACCCCACCAGCAAGTAGGCTGGGGGTGGGCAAGGAGCTGGGAGGGGACACAGCTGAGACATCTGACCCCAACTGACCAAAGGGACATTCCATACCATTTGACATCATGTTCGGCATATAAAGCTGGAGGAAGAAGGAAGGGAGGGGACAGTTGGAGTGATGACATTTTGTGTTCCCAAGTAACCCTTTGGTGTGATGGATCTCTGCTTTCCTGGAGATGGTTGAACACCTGTCTGCTGATGGGAAGCAGTTAAAGAATCTCTTGTTCTGCTTTGCTTGTGTGCAGGCTTTTGCTTTACCTCTTAAACTGTTCTTATCTCAACCTGTGAGTTTTCTGACTTTTACTCTTTCCTCTCCTTCATCCCACCATGGGGAAATGAGCAAGCAGCTCTGTGGTGCTTAGTTGCTGGCTGGGGTTAAACCATGACACATATGTAAATACAACGGGCCTGGGCTATCACACCGGCCTCGAGGCAGGCTGACACTACACACTTCTGGCTCATACTGCTGATATCACTTCACTCCCTCTTCCACTTTGACAAATAAGATGCCTGCATCAAAACTGTCTTTGAGGAAAGATGCATGGCCAATCTTAGCTCTTGAAACATGTCCAGGTACAAGCAGGAGTGCCCTGGCACTTAACTATGTGGGTGGTCACACGCCAGTGAGAGGACTCAGCCCCTGGTCCACTTCAGTTTGCTATGGCAGATGCAATCACAGGCACTGGACAGTGTGGTTCACTGAATTGGTGCACACGGGATTCAGATCAAATGTGTATGAGAGGGATGACACAGTCCTACAATAGGAGAGGTTGGATAATTACACCTACAAGGAGGAAAGGAAAGTTTGATTACTACTAATCTTTTCTGCTTGTACAGTAACAAAGATCCTAGCAATGACCCACAAAATGCTTGACAGCACACCATGCAAGTCTTGTGTCAGAAGATGCCTTGCTTGCCCAAGAAATGAACTTGTTCTGGGAATCCTTCGAGATGTAGACAATACAGTGAACCTAGAAGACAAATTATCAAGGCAAATGGAAGCTCAAGAGTTTAGAGAAGACAACCATTCTGTTTAATGAGTTTATTCCACACTATAAGATGACTGAAACATAGTATCATTTTAAAGGGCAAACTTTTTCCTATATTTACAACTTAAATGTGTTAGTGAGTTCATCTCCATATTCATAAAGAATTGCTTTCTTCTCATAATATTTACCAATTTTGCTTGAATCGCATGCTTGACATAAATACAGTGTTCCAGGGAAAATATCTTCTGCTTGGCTATTTCTAGTCTCTTGCACATAGATAATCCTCTATTTATTTAGCAACTACATAATTTGTTAAAATAATATCATGGGGAAAATATGAGTTTCAAATTCTAATTTGTCATTTTCAGACAAATAAAGCACTTTTTATTGAGTAAGAAAGGAACAGACACAGTGGGAGCATCTTACATGGTGCGGAAAGGGTGTTACAAGAATGCAGGTAATTCTCTGCAGGGAAAAAGCAAATATTTGGCTGGATTCAGTGAGAACCTTTTATAAGGTATAACGGGAAGTCAGGTCCTGGATAAAAGTCATGAGGGCTCGGGCTACAGTTCTGAAGTTCATTTTAATATTGATTATTTTTGGCTACACCTCATCTCACAGTAAAAGATTATAGAAAGGGGATATTGAAAGGAGGCAGGTAGAGTCTTAATTACAACATTCAGAATAAAGAATGTTTGCTTAGATTATTTGCATTTTCCTGCAACCATACGTATTTAAAACATCAGCAATGGGGATATAAATCAGATTTAAAGGTTGATATCTTCTTGATTATGTTGCAATTCGAAAATTGCTCAGTTAATTATTATGAAAGGTATTGCTATGGAATGGTGTATTATTTCAGTGTTTACTCCCGGGGATTACTGTCCAATACTATCATTAAAACAAAGCAAAAACCTGATGGTGAATGAAGTATAAACATTGCTCTATTAGAATAAGATGTCACAAGAATTGTATCTCAAGCGCTTACATAAAAATTTGTGAGCTACTGTTCCCATAGCAACTGGCAACATAATTTAGCTAACATAGCTGCTTTCCATTCTAGGGACCTGTTGTCATTGCAGTTTACAAAATACAGAAGTAATTCTTTCTAAGACTCTGACACAGTAAACAGACAAAACATTGGAAACATGTAGAGGAAGGTATAGCTTTCATTTCAGATGCAGGCTAATAAAATGCTGCTTTCTCTTCTCACCAGGGATTCTCTACATTCCTCAACCCACCAGGTACTAATCCCATTCTCCTTATGGTGCAGGAGATCAAGTGACAGGCACCTGAAGCTGGCCTGCCTCTGCCTTAGTCTGATTCTTTCTGGAATGTGCAGAAGCAGCTTTGCTGGCAGATTCCCTTTCTGTCCTTCCTCCCCTCAGTTACCAGAATAAGATTCACTTCGATGCAGAGAGTCAGCACAACAGATCTGTGGCACCTGTTAAATCTCAAATTGAGCCTACACACAGTTACTAATTTAACATGCTGCTGACACCCTCCAATAGCTGTAAGTCTTTTGCTTCCCCAATGGCTCCGTGCATCTCGTTATTAATCTGAATCACCTTGAAAGTGTTTTTTTAAAAGATCTGGCTTCATAGTTCTCAATTACAAAAAAAAAATCTGTAAAAAAGTTTAAAAATAATAAGTTAAAGAGACATCAGAACTAATATTCTCACTAACGGTACTCTGAAATGGCACATTTGAGGAGCTATGGTCTAAATGGATAGATCAGGGGGAGCATCATCCATTTCTATCTACTGGAAGTTCCGGGTTGCCAGCCTGCAATCCTTGCCCTGTGAAGAACAACATCTCACACTATTTTCTCAGTGAGGCTGGAAGAATTCCTTTTGGAGGAGAGAAATCTAATCTATGTCAGCAAATGAATCAGTCCATGGGTTATGATGCTTTTGAAAGCAAGGGATACTGGACACTGCTTTTGATAGACCCCATAACAAAGTGCTCGCTCTGTCTAAGTCCTGCTGTGCTGAGCCCCTGACAGGGAGGCTAAGGCACTCACCTCTTCACAGATCTTCCTTCCTGAACAAATATATGGAAGGTAAAAACACTAAGCTGTTAACTTCACAGCAAGAATTAGTTATGCCTGATGTTAGGACGCAGATAATTTATCTGACTTCAAAGGTATTTTCTCATTTTGGTGAGGTCAACAGCACACCAAAGACAGGAACTGGCACCCATAGTTGGAAAAGTGGCTGTGGTGCCGTAGGTAGGTAACACGAAAATTTGACAGCGGCAATTCAGGGATCAATGTGTGAGATGCAATATATGCCACTCATGAACTTCACCTAAAAAACATGTGAAAAGTAACCATGGCAGCTAGCTGTTTTTTTCCAACTACAATTCAACGCGTGCCTGTTTCCAGACAAAGATGCTGTGACACAGAGGAATGATCCTCCACTTCCACATCCATCCGAACAAATATAAAGAATCTGCCTATTATTTCATTCATACCAACAAAGTATGTACGATCTAGCACTTTGATGAAGGCTTAAGTGTTCAGCTGATATAAAAAAGGAAAAAGCATTATACCTACCACTGTAATTATTAAAACATTATTATCCTGCAGCTGAACATACACAATAAATGAGCATTGGGTTATGCTACTTAAATAGTGTGTTAGCCTTCACTGTCCTACAGTACAAATCCTGCAATCCCCTCTCACAGATTCAGTCACAGCAATTTCAAGTTCTTGACCTGTGAGGCACGTTGAGCGTGCCTACCAAACTAGAAAGAATAGTAAATATCCTCTTTCTGTGAAAATTGATTTGGTGTTAACTACCAGAATAGTAAAAAGTCATCTCCATATTAACTAGCAGTGCCAAGTCTTGCATGAAATTAACCGCACATACACAAGTCAATGATCTAGATAGGTAAGACTCACACAACCACATCCAAAATGTCTGGTTATAGGAATAACAAGGATATTCAGTTAGAGGTAGAGATAGTAATGGAAAACATGGGCTGCTCTCATCTCTGATCCCTGTGATCACTTACTGGGCTCAGATCTGAATCAAGAAACAGTTCTAGAACTATATAAACTCCCCTCCATTTAAATTCTATCATCAGGTTTATTTTGAAGTAGTAGACATGGCATATAGCATTTTAACTTTGAGTAGTATTACTTAATATATTCAGAAGATTACATTTATTATCAGTATTTCTTCTTGCTAAAAATCTTGTAACAGCAATTAAATACCTGACTCACGATCTCTGCAATATATTAAACTTCTATGCAGTTTTTGTTGGCATGTAGAGAGTTATATGAACATCCATTCAACTTGGCGTAGCTTTCGTAATTCAAAACTAAGAGTGTTCATTTCAAAAGAAGGAAAAACCTTAAGGTCAGAAATAAATATGAATGTAAATAATATAATAATAAATTTAAACAATATTCTGAGGTGATATCATTTTAGGGAAAACAATTGCTGAGAAAGCAATACTTAAAAATAATTTAGAACCACAATATAGAACTATTACTTCTAAATCTTTTTGTTGCTTAGACAAACAGCTAAAATTCATAAAGAAGTGCTGCTTGATCACTTAATTGGCCATTGAGGATCATAATGGTCGTGATTAATAATGTGCCCTAGAAAACAGAAACATATAATAGGAAAAGATGTACCAATACGAACTACTTATTTTGTAAGATTTTCTAGGCCTGACCTTGAGCTGTTCCAAGCTGGCCTGAACGTGTAACTAAGGGGCAACTCTGGACAGTGTGTAATCACAGGAAATAGAAACTTTGTCAATTCAATATTTTATACTTGTCTATTTTGAGCAGCTACCACCTGAAAATTTAAAAGCATTTTCAAGACTTATTTGTGAAAAAGCTTATATTTAATAAATGTTATGAGAATGAGGAAATTAAAGAAGACAGGTTTTAAGCGAGGAGGCAAAGTTTGCAGGAAATCAAGCTTTAACCTGTGATTGTCAGACTTCTGTCTCAACCTGAAGACAACTCTTTTTACTTCCTGAGAGCATTATAGAGAAACAGTCAGCTTCTTTCCAAAGAAATGTGGGATCTAGTGCAAAATTAGAACAAGCTGGCTTTTAAAAGTAACTCCAATGGAAAGCTCAATAACTATAAACAGTACTTCACAGATATGTCAGTCACTAAAAACTCCACACTTTGGCAGATTCATGTCAAATTTATGCCCTGAGCCAATGACATTGTCTTCTTTCAATTCAAAATCTAAATTATTCTCCTTAAGCATTTGCCTTTGGCCATAATTCCAATTTAATATTTTTCTTAATCTGAGTTCTTGTGGACTATAGAACTGTTTTAAAACACCTGAATGTATTTCTTTTTAGGAGATTTAACATTTCAGAGTCTTCATTTGATCTGTTTCTCTTAACACTATGAAATGATGAGGCTATTTGAGATGTTATGTGGCATAATAGGTTCAAAACTATTTACATCAGCATCACAGGCTGAATGTAGAGCACAAAGAGTTGAATGACAGTTTAGAAAAATTGCTGCCTTAATAGAATGTTCAGGATAATTTGACAAACCAAATATCATAATTGCTGTCGCCCTTGTGGCTCTCAAGTAATTATGTTTTAGATTTTTCTAAAGAGAAATGTTTAATTAAAGAAGAATCAAGTAATGAATTCATGTATTTGCAAATCAGAGATACATCTTGTAGCTCTCCAGTATCTAGTAAAGTACAAATATATATTTTTTAATTTTTATTTCCTTTAAATTCTGTTTGGTTGTAATGAATGAGGTATATATAATAATAAATCTGATTCATCCTGTACTTTGAACATGACATACCGCACGGGACGTAAAACCAATAATTAATAAAATATCAAAAAAAGAATGAATGAAAAGCAGAACTAAAAATTAAATTCTTAACCTGATATTAAACAAGATCCAGAATTGTGCAGAACTGACTGAGACATTTTATAACTCATGTTATGCTAGTAGTACCTGTACCTCTATACCAACAGTTATTTACACAGTTCTGGTTGAACAACTATAAATCATAGTGAAGAACCAATGCAATGCGAACAAGTAATCCTGAAGAGTAAAATAAACCTATATGGTAAAGCACCAGCATCATCTGTTTCCGTGAAACTCTTAATTTCAAAGATGGAATATACAAGTCCTTCTGAAATTACCTCATTTTCAATAGAAGTTTGTATCCTTTTCATTTTTCTGTTTTGCTTATATTTAAGTGGAAAATAAACAGGTGAAATTGAGGATACATAATATTTTTTTTAAATACAGGACTGAGATTCACACAACTGTCAAATTCCCGCCTGATTAGCCATGTTAGTCTGTTTTCCCATCTTTGTTGCTCCATGACCAGGCCCGCGCCCTGGAGCGGGTCCCAGCCCCGCGCTGTGCACGAGCCGCCGGCATCCCCACCCCAGGACAGGTTTGCTCAGTGACGTGCGATCCTCATCGCTCGGCCACCCGTAACAGGAGGCTCCGGAGCAACCCAGATGGGAAACTCACGAGCCTGAAAGAGCTCAGAAGTAAAAGAATTCACAAAGTAAATGTCAGTCAATTTGAGATATTTTTTTTTTAAGTCTTCCCACTCTGGTGCAAATTCACAGATCAGACTTTTCAATTTGGTATGTAATGCTTGGTGGCAGCCTGATATTTTGAACAGCAGGACTATGCACTGTTAAATCCTAATCAGGACTCTAAAGGCAACAGAAATATAGTGTACACACAAGCTTTCTTCGCAGAATTTTCAACTGAGACAAAAAAGTCAAGGGGCAGGCACAGAACTATAAGAAATTACTGGAACTAAAAAAAGTTGTAAAGCCAGATAAGACCTATGCCAGATGAAGTGTAATAGATAAAAGGAGGCTTATTTCTGTCCATTCCATTTTACAGAACAGGAAGAACAAAGGGAGCTCAACCATGAGTGACTTTTTTGTTTTGTTTTGTTTTGTTTACTAGCTCATCATACTCCACCCCCTTATGGTTTGTTGGCTTTCATTTTATGTTTTTGTTTGTTTTTAATCAAGCTTATCTGCAGCCTAAAATGAAATATCCTGCTCCTTTTGAAATTGGCATTCATAAAAAATAATAAATGAATAAATAATTTTAAAAAATATGACTAAAGTTCAGTAGAAAGGTTAGAAAAAAATCATTTATCCAGATTTCAATTCACTGGGCAGGCATTTCCTTTGATAAAGTCAAGAGGATAGCTAGCCAAATGCATCTGTGAAATAATAATTTATTCAAATTTGTTCTTTAAAGATCTGTCAACTCTAATTAAATAACACTGAACTTTGATATTCTTTTGTTGATACTCTTGGACTAAATTCCTCTCAGCATTATTTGTTCTAAAACACTGATTTTTCATTAATATTCTACCCAACCTTACACATGCTTTGGGCAAAGGCAGAAAAAAGGATGAAGATGAGACTTCCTGTGCTCCTGACTCAGTGCTACAGTAACTGCAAATAATATGGTTGAGCAGATACTTTCAGATAAACTTTGCTTTCAGCCACAAAGCCCCAGTACTGGTGTAACGAATTAAATGATCATTTAACTTTTAGACCCAGCAGATCTGTGAACAGGAAAGTGCACAGTTCAGTAGGCTATTAACTAACCTGTGAAATGATGCTCATTATATAGACCAAGTGTTACTTCTGCTGGAAAATGAGGAGGTCACCAACCAACTGCCTTGATCAGATACACCCAGGAATTAGAATAGATATTTTGTGTTCACATTTGATTAGCATTTGAGACCCCCTTTCTCTAAATACCTCCTGTAGGACTGCACATGCCAAATTCCTACCATAGATCAAGCTATTATAGAAAGGTCTGAGAATGCCCATTCCACTTAGCTCCATCTTAGGTCTATCGACAGTGCTGGAGACAATACTCTTTTCCCTAGACTATTAAATGACTTTCAGGAACAAAAAAAAGAGAAATATTTTGAAATTGTAACCTAGCATTACATCGCAAACAATGAGGAAATGTTAGAATAACCAGCCACAGCTTTGTCCCTGAGGTATTTCATAAAACCTCAAACATATTTAGATGAATTGCAACAAAACAGTATTCATCATTAACAGCATGAAAAACAAAGTCTGTGGATCTTCTGAAGAGATTTGATACTTTGAGTTGCTAGTAAGGAAGGAGAAAATACTCCATGCTAAAGCAGAATTAAAAGAAAATTCAACAGAGAGGCAGAACGTGCATTTGGATTATCTACTGTAGATTCCTAACTAAGGTGGCATCTAATTAGTACATATGTGATCCACAACAGGAATTCATGGGCATGCTTCACAGCCATTGGAAAGCAAACCAGACAACTGCTATTAACTACCCTCTCCATGGAGCTCCTATGTGTTAAAGGTACATTCTTAATTTTTTCAGTGAGCCAATACAAGGTATTAGGTATAGGGATGTGGTTTGAGGGGTGTACTCGAATGGGGCATAATTCAGTGTAGCAGTAAGTACCTTGGTGCCTTTGCTTGGAGGGTGTTGGTCTCTTCTTCCAAGTAGAGACAGGACAAGAGGAAATGCCCTCAAGTTGTGCCAGGGGAGGTTTACATTGAATATTAGGAAAAAAATTCTTCCTGGAAAGGGTTGTCAAGCATTGGAACAGGCTGCCCAGGGCAATGATGGAGTCACCATCCCCGGAGGTGTTTAACAGGCATTTAGACGAGGTACTTAGGGACATGGATTAGTGCTAGAGTTAGGTTATGGACTCAATGATCCTGAGGGTCTCTTCCAAATGAAATGATTTTATGATTCTAATTGTTTTGGACAAGCTCCTGCCACCAAAATATGTTTTAAAGCAAACAAATAGAAGACTGGGAACATCTGGGAACAAATAACTTAGACCTACAGCATGGGAGATTCTGTTCTGTGAGGTAAAGACCTAAGGAATGGTCTAAATTCATTATAATCTGCCCAGTTTTGTGGAACGCTTATCTGTCAGACAGAAAAATGTAGTCCTGGAACCCAGATCTCTCTAGGTTCTCTCATGAAGACAAAGGTGCAAAGGTGGGTTTATGAAGGAACATAGTTATCTGAGTAAAGAAGAGTAGCTTGGTTAAGAACACGGGGGAAAAGCCTTTGGTTATAGAGACTTCCAGCATCACATTTTCTGTTTAGCAGGTTACTGAAAACGAGGAGGAAATTTCATATCCTCACATGTTTTGAAGTCTCTGTGACCTTTTTTTTTCCCCTCATCCTTTTCCCTAGTGACACATTCCTCTTTGGAATAACGATCATCCAAAATTAGGTGCCCACTCAGGTACCAGCAGATTGGAAGAAGCTAGGGGAAAACCATTTGTTCCTGTTCTATCAGGTAAATGTTGGGATCAACACTTGGACTGCTTGACGAAGACAATTACTCTGCTTCTATATACAGCATTTTCAAAATTTGTACATGTTCATATTCTCTACAGTTCTCCTAGGTTTTGAAAAAATGAAGAGAGTTCTAGAACAGCTGTCTTACAGTGTGAGCCTTAGAGAGTACAACACATCTGGTTCACCAGAACAAAAGTTGAAAGGTGCCTTGACTACTACATGTAAATTTTAGTAGTCACAGGGGTGTTAAAACTGTGATAGTTTAAAGATAGGGAAGATGATAGGTTTGCAGATCAATGCAATAATTCATTAGGCCAGTTGGCATAGCCAGAAAAAGTACACAAGCTTCTGTGTGCATAGGCTTTTCAACAGGTCGCTGCAGTTTCTCATAGACACTTGTTCAGAAAACAAATGTGAAAAAGGGAGACTTTTCAGTCTTACTAACAAAGGCATAGCAAAAGGAAGACTGGCAGCTGAAATGAGACAAATTCAACCTTTCCACAACATCACAATTTCCTAGCACTAAGGGTAATTAAATATTGGAATGGCTTACCAGGGGAGCTGGTGGACTCGCCATTGCTTGGAGCTTTAGGACGAGATTAGATATCATTGTAAAAGAGATGCTTTAATCCAGCTTCTGGAAGTTCTCAACATGCCCAAAACACTTGCAGCTCTGCATTAAGACAATGACTATAATCAAATCTCATACTTTAGGGTTTCAGCTGATCAACTGTAAGGGTTATAAAGAATTGCTTTTTCCTTTCACATAACAACCAGACAGATACTTTGGTGTGGTTTATATCCTGATCTGTCTCTGAAGTAGCAGAGACTGCCCACGTCTACAGAAAACACAGGAGGAGCAGGTGGTCAGTGGTGACAGGGAAAATACCTTTTCTCAGCCTGGAATTCACCAAGCAGCCACATCCTAATGTGAGCTCACTTTGAATGTGAAGCCATCTGGATGCAAACCACCTCTGACCTGGGGAGGGTGTGATTAGGTCAGCGCAGAACCAGGTCTGGTCTGTGCACCCAGCTGAGGGTCTGGGATGAGCATCTCACTAACACAGCAACGGGACTTTGGGAAAGGAGCCGCTCCACGCTCTGCCGCTGCAGAGCTCTGGCCAAGGGGCCAGTGAAGAACTCTTGGCTCATCAAACCCTTAGTGGTCTTGTTAACGAATCCTGCTGGGTTGGCTCAAAAGGAGTGCTTTTCCCAAGGTGAGATAAATAGAAATCTCAATTGAGTTTGTTTGTTTGTTCAGTGTGAGCTCCAAATCACCTGTTAATACACCATGATCATCTGGAGGTATCTCATCCAATTAACTAATTGCTATTGAAGAAGCATAAGTAACACCTTGATCTTTTCTCTCTCCTGAAAATCAACATGCTTTAGTGTAACTAAAGTTATCGTGTTTACACACCGGTATCAGGATGGATTTAGTGTTCTCTTTTCCAGTATAACTACATACATCTGTAACTATACAATCTGCACTATTTTAGCAGAATACTGTCATGACTTAATTATTAAATGCAAGTAAAGCTGAAGACAGCACACTCTGCTGCTTTTACAGTTTTGTGTGAAAAGAGTATTTCTCAACTCTGTCAAATAAAGTGTAAAATGACAAATGATTCCTCTAGTGATTTCTGTGAGCTGCATAGTGGAATGTCCATACTGTGAGTCTCCAAATAAAGGTCTGTTTAAGTCAAGTGCACATTTCCAGGCTTTTATTCTTCTCAGCTACCTATACTATTATCCTACATCCCTTTGACAGTGAGTTAAATTCAAAGATATTTCTATCTGTGCTAAGTAATGGGCCATTTGGTGCAGTTGTGCACAGCTACACCTGGAATGTAACACAGGCATATAATTCACCTGTCCTGCAGCTCAGGACATTTTCCATGCAGAATAAGGATGATTTCTCTCTACCATAATTCTGAAGCACACAGAAGACTCTGTTGTCATTACCAGTCGTTATCATTATGTTAAGACTGTCTTATTTCAAGGTAAGAATGGGACACACTGTGATGGCACTATCTAGTAACACAATATATTAATGTAAAAACAATAGCAGACTCAATTTTTAAAAAGGAGAAAATAAAAAGATACACTGATACTGCTTGTCTCAATGTCTATCTTGGTGATACATGCATATATTTGACAGCAATTGTGAAGATCATATTTACAAGATGGCCCTATTATCCAATACATTATTCCATGAGTATTCTTACTCAAACCAAATCAGACTACTCAGGATAAGAGTCTCCTCATCTGGGATGAAAATGGCAAAATCTGCAGTTACAGTCTTCCGACCTCTCAAACAGACATCACTTGGTCTGCTGCTGTATTTAGGGACAAACAGCTCTGACAGACCCCGTACCCAGATCTGCTCCACACTGCACACAAATTTAATGATAATGAATTTGAATCTTTTTTTTGGTCATTTGTTCTACTGAGATTCTCTACCTAATGCCCACAGTGCAGAAATGCTTGGGAAACCTCAAATAAATCTACTGTCCTATGATTTTTATAGAATACCCTTTAAACAAAAACTGAAGGCGGAATATTATATTATGCAATAGGCACATTAGAAGCCAATTATATAATAAAGACTAATATTGTTCTAATGATAAATATCATCACAAATTTCAACTAAATCTCCTTGGGATACAATATTATGCCTTAATTTTCACAACCTCTTCATTTGAAGGATTATTCAAGAACATTTTGAGTACAGGAAGTGTCTGCATATTTGCAGCTGAGATTTACCTTATCTTGCAGAGTGCTCATTTCTATTCCTCCTGTGACAAAATTTTTACCCAAGTAACATAGAAGTTCACATGATCACTGAGCATCAAATTCTCTGCTCTTTTATTTCTGCTAAAAAAATTCTGAATCAGTATGTTTGAATTGTTAAGTAATTATAGTGGTAAGATTCTATATTTTTTAATTGAGTGGACTATTTTTAAAGTTAATTTCCATGCAGCATAAAAAAATGGATGTGTACAGTAGAATTCAAAGAATTAACATAATTGTTTTCTCATCCTTTCTTGATTCTTTACTGAAAATGATGTTCTTACTGTTCAAATCCTGTTAAGCTGCTTCCTATAAATTTCTAGTAAGAGAACTGGAAACTCAGTATTTTATTTCTCGAATCTTAGCTTTCCTTAGACATTACCAGATACTTGGTTTTTCTTCCTTACAGAATGATGTGTCATTTTGAATTAACCAAAAATACTTTTGCTATGATTTTTGTTATGATTTTGTTATGATTAATACTTCTCCCCCCTTGATTTGCCTAATATTAAATATACTACAGTTAACATTTAAAGCACATTTTAAATTCTATTCTTTAAACTAGAGCATGTAAAAGCTACCTCTTCTTGATTTATCTGAAATCTAAAAAAACCCTAACAGTACAAATTTGACATATAACAAAATGCGGTCAGAATTAAATTTTACCCCCTCTAAAAGAAAACCCAGTAAACTCAATATAAAACAAACAAATAACATAATCTAATCTAACTGTCCACTTTACCTGGAAATGCATGCCCTGTTAGAGAATCCAAATCTGAAATTAAAACAGTGAAAAAACAATCTTTAACACTAATTGAATATTAAAAAAAATCAAAACAAAACCTGGCACCAAATATCACATTATCACCAACATCAAATCATATATATATGAAAGCAAAAAAAGAAGACTTAGGGTTACATTATGGAGTTTTTCCTCTCCCTAGTTTTGTAAAGATGTAAAATAGAATCTAAAGATGAAAGTTTTGAACGCTACGAGAAGTTAAGTTACTGTTTAAGACAGACAAACCACAATTAAATAGGAATTTTACTATATTTTTAAAGTTAATGAATCTCAGCTTTCAGAAGCTTATATTTGGACTATAAGCATTTGTTCTGAGTTTGTACATATGAACAATAATTAGAAATCTACAGAATGCTTTTTACATTATATCATTTTAAGATTTTCTTTCTTAATAACATAACAAATAAAAGATCAAATTTTGTCTATCCTAGTTTTCACTCATTCTCATGGGGGGATGGCAGAGGGATGCAGTAGCCACGTTCTCTTGGAAAAGCACAACAGGCAGACTGTGGCTGGGCAGTTTACCTTGATACGTGTACACAAGAGCTCACCCTGCATTTACAGGAACTGAATGTATTCATTAGCAGTGCCTGGCAAAAGGTAGTTGGGCAATCTAGGCACTTTATTAGAAACTTCTAGTACCGTGTCTAAATCACTTCATCTTAAAACAAGGATTTTGTTTCCTGATAGCAACCATCAACAGATACAAGATTCTGGATTAATGGTTTAGGCAACAGAAATCCTGAGCTGCTTGTAATACAGTAACTGATTCTAAAAACTATTGGAAAAACATTTACTCGTGAACTCTTGTATATGCAACTTCTCCTACTGGAAGACAAGAGGAAAGTGTGCTTGGCTTTAATAATTTATAGCTGTTTAAATAAGACAAATTTACTGAGGACTGAGAACATGCTTAATGTTGTAAGTGAACACCGGAGAAAAACAACCCAAAATGTGATAAATGTACTAGACAGAACTGCTTTCCAAAATCCAAGGTGGTGAACACAATGCATTAGCCAGCCCAGTATGTGGGGTCTTTAAGTTCTATCATACTAAACTTCATCATAAATACAGCAGTAAGAAAAACTAAACTCAGCATTTTTCCTTCCAAAGCCTGAGAGACAGATGAATGTTGTTGCCTGCTAGGAGCACATAAAAACCCCTCCAAAACCAGACTATGCATAAACAGAGTATAGAGCTATGTGTTGACTACTCTCTGAAAGCACAGAGACAGAAACAGCCACCATGCAATTCTGGATCATCCCAAAAAAACATGAAATACTTGAATTGCCCAAACTAATGGCACTGTGTACATGCTGTGTACACTGTGGCTGCCCATCCTATCACAGCAATAATAACTTCTACATAATTTTATCGATTAAAGTATCCTGATACAAAACCTTAAAATCCAAGAAAAAGAACAGGAAAAAAAGATAAACCGTTCTTCCTATAGCAACAGAACAATATCTACTCAGACACTTGTATTTTAAAGAAAAAACAACAAACACCACCATCGGCAAAACACAAACAAACAAAAAACAAAACAACACCCCCCCCCACTAAAAAAAAAACAACAAAACAAACAAACAAACAAAACAAATGAAAAAACACAACCAAAAAAGCGTGACTTGTTTCTGAAAAGTGCATGTACATATTGTGACTTGCAGCAGAAATCACTATTCAGAAATGCTATTCTGAAACTGATGTTGATAAGTTAATGCAAATTAATGAGGTACTTGTCCCAGCATAAAACAGCACTACTTTGTAATACTCTGTGTTAAGCTAATGATGTAAATTGTGGATATGTGTATTTTTGTGCAAGCTGACCTGCACCAACTGAAAACAAGATTGTTTGTCACCTGAGCATGTGTCCTGTGAGAACTCTTAAATAAAATCAGACCTACTTTGCTAGCTGAAACCAGAAGAGTTTATGGCATATTGAACCCACAAATCATGATCCACATGCCCCGATTCCATCATTATGTTTCACAAAGAATGATATGAGCTGACAGTGCATAGGCAGGCAATGTAAAGTTTCCCATATAAAGATAAATACAGTGTGCAGCATTTCCCTGCTAGACTTCAATACATGCAATTACTGCAGTTATAATGGAATGAAACCTTTGCTGTGACTGAAACAACCAGTGTATTCAGTCTCTGCCATAAGATTTCTTCTACTCTTCTATGGACTCCAAGAGCAGGAGAAAGATCAACATCTCCTGTTATTGTTCAGAAGACTTTGCAGTTTCTTTGACTGATTTTCAATTAAGTAAGCCTGGTCAGGTGGAATCCGATTTTCCTCCATTCCATTCATTTAATGAATTGCCCTGATTTGGCACCACGCACTTTTATTTTCATATATAAGACTTTCTAAGCAAAGAGCAGGAATATGAGATGAAAGCGGACTTAACAAAATGAAACACATTTACATCCCCTTTTTAAGGCAAAATAGCTAGCATCAATTAGCAATGAATTATATTCATGCAATCCATACCTGATTCATACTATAAGTCATTGATTTAAGTAGAAAAAAGAGCGATTTGATGATAAAGCTGACTTACAGTTACATTGCATAGCAAGATTTTTAAAAAGGGAGAGAGGATGTCCTTCTCAGCAGGCAGCATCTTTGGTGCGCCACATTCATTTCATTAGCTCGGTGCAAAACAGACGTTGGAGATGGTACAAGCTTTCCATGCCAATAAGCTAATTGTTTTTTTCTAGCGCTGATTAGCAAAGATGGAGTCCTGTCTCTGTCTTGCCCCCAGGGCCCTGTTCCTCCGATTTCCAAAACAGCATACACTGCACAACCCAGTACGCAACCTCTGACTTCCACTCGCATGGCGCTCTGAGCGCTGTGCTTACAGGAATATTTCAAAGTACGGCATAGCTGTGACTGCCATGCATTGGCAGAGTACCAGCCCCAAATGAACGGAAGGGACAATTTTTACAGTGCATGGGAAAACTTATTGAAGCTGCAGAGCACATTTAAGTATTTCACCATTAAGGGTTTTCCATGGCACTGTCAGATAGATGATGAAATACCAAACCATCTCTAGGAGCTCATACTTGCTTAGAAAGGTTAGGAAAAGCTAAATGAATGCTAAATCATGCTCTTTTGAAAATACTAGATTTCTTCTTGCTTCTCAGTGTTGAACAGATATCGCCAGCAGGAAATGAGTGTCTCTGCTTTGCTAAACTTCCACAGTTAGACTCAATCTTATTTCACTAAAAGCCCACAACTGGGCAGCAGAACTCAGGAGCCATTGTGGATGTGCACAACACCTGGACCATGAATTCTGCAAAGCTTGTGTCTTCTTCAAACGAAAAGAGAGGAGTGAGGTCTAGCCTCTCATAAAACTGGGAATATGAAGGGAGAGAAATAAAAAGGCTGGTCACAAAGAAGAAAGAGCTGACATAAGCTGCTGCAGCTGAAGACGCAAGATGACTTTCATTAACTGGAAGTTACAATGTAGTTTTGACAATTAGGTCAGTGAAAACTATTGGCATATAACTTCTAGGTCCAGAATTGGGTTGTGACTTTGGCCGCACCCGGATTTGGGGTTTAATTTGGTACTACCCAAAACTGAAGGCAGGGGCTAAACTAGAAGTAGGTAAGCAGTTCTTTGCATTAGCCTCTAGAGGGGGAAAGTTTCCTTCAGCTTTGGAAATTATGTTCATTATTCACTAAAAAGCTGTTTTGCAGTAGAAGCAACTCTCCGCACAGTCCTGTTGCCTAGACTTGGGTCTGCACTATTATTATCCTGCCACTGCGCCCCTAACCTACTGTGCTAAAACTGATTTCAGGCTCTTTCTTATTAGCATTGATACAGCATTGCTTTCATTTGCCACCAATCCTGTTAACAGCACAATTATAATTTTAATGAGAATGTAAACATTTTCTATGAGAATTTCCCTGATTAGAAGAGAAAAAAAGAAACAGCATAAATGTTGGAGTCAGGAATTCATAATAGTACAATCATCACCTTACAAATCCACTGCTCACTTGCACTGGTTGCTGGAATTTATTTTTACTCTTGGAGATCATTCAAAGAAAAAAAATAATAGCTGAACAGTTAGTTAGTTATTAAGACTTAGCAATATGACACTACAAAGCCTATTTGTTTCTCTGATTCAACTTGATACGATCAATCTATTGATAAAAAATTAGATCATATTGAGACAGGTAGATCCCATCTACAGTGTTAACCAGGGTTTCATTTTACCAGCTTTCTTTTCCATGTTATCACTAAGACTGGGATTCAAATTTACTTTTCTTCAGTAGAGGTGTCTATGTGTAAGCAAGGTGTCTGAGCTTCCATTAGCTCCAATGAAGAAGTAGTTGAAATTGAGTTAATTACACCAAAAAGTAGAAATCACACTTGGTCAGATGAATAGTTGGAACAGCTCTTTCCAATGACAAGATCTCTAATAACTATAGTGGGAGCTTAGATAGCTACCTGCATAACCTATAGTGTAGGTATTTGGAGCTGAATCTCACCACAAGAATATCTTTAAGGAAAAGAATCTTCATGTATGGATGTGGAACTGAGACAGTCAGAAGACTAATACAGGAATGATTTAGGCATGGGATATTAGCTGTTTTGTGGCTGGTAAATTTGATCGCCTCAGATCTCCGAAATGGCTAGTTAAAGTATCTCCTAGACAATAAACTTTGTCCTCTCAGTCTCTAGTGCAAAAACTTGCTGATCATTTCCTCAGCTCTCTTAAAATCATAAGATAATTATATAGGATGATGCTGGCAACTGTACATTTTGCCTTCTGATTTTCTGATTTCATGTTATTCCAGCAAGCATTTGGACCACGGATACAAACTGAAACACAGAAGGGTCCATCTGAACAGCAGGAAACACTTGTGAGTGCGTGTGTGTGTGTGTGTGTGTGTGTGTGTCACTGAGCGCTGGCACAGGTTGCCCAGGGAGTCTGCGGAGTCTCCCTTCCTGGAGATGCTCTAAAGTCATCTGGACATGGTCCTGGAGCACCCTGCTCTGGGTGGTCCTGCTTGAGCAGGGGATTTTTACCAGATGACCTCCAGAAGTCCCTTTCAACCTCAATCATTCTGTGATTCTGTGAGATAACAGCAATTGTTGAAACAACCCACGGGCTGCATATGGCTCCAGTATTGACAGACCAGGAGAAAGAAATGCATTTTTACTGATGAGGAGATTGAATTGAGGGAGACAGATCACCAAAATATTGATTAGGAAAGCTTTAATTAATAAGGCTGCTCTCATTAATACAATCTATCTGTAATTATTAATACCTGGTAACCATTCTCACTGCCCACGTGAGTCTGCTTGCACAGCTCATCCTTGTACTTGCACACCCACAGTTATCCACCAGTGCACGGCTGGGAGACCAACTCCAGCTGTTTGCGCAGAGCTGCAGGGTTGTAATAGCACACAGGGCTCTTAGGTAGGTGTCCAGAAAGTCCCTCAAAGGGTCTTTCCTTTCATCAGGTATATGTGTGATCCTGCAGCCTGGCTGCATGTAGCAGCAGCACCCTCTTGCACATGGTCCCATTTACACAACTGGCCATTGATGGGCCTGTGACCATGTGTGGCCAAATTTTGGTGCCCTGAGTTTAACCCAGGCTGTCAGTTTCAGGAGTTTATCAGTGCCAGGGAGATGCTGCACGCTGCTCTCTGCAGCTTGCAGTATCCTTATAACCTGCTCTCCATATATCTAGGGACCTATAGAAATCACTCACATGAGCTCATTCAGGAGGCACTTTTATGCAACGCAGCCCCTACCCAGGTACATGATGTGCTTTAACAGAAGAAGTTAGCGGGAGACCTAAAATCCTGTTATTCCAGATACAAACTTATCCTTACATGGTAGTTGTGATAATCATAGGAGGTGGCTATACTACCAAATACATATTATCCTTATAAGATTATATTCAAAATGACATGATAAAGGAAGAAAATACACTTCCAGATTTACTAAAGAATCTTATTAAAACAAAAAGCTTTCTTAACATAGAGGTAACTTTTTAGCATCCCCTTCCCTTGAATAGAAAATACTAATTAAATGCATTGTCCTTAGTTTCCTTCGAATAATTTTGTTTCTGTGTTCCTGAAGCTGTATCTA
Source organism: Nesoenas mayeri (assembly GCF_963082525.1). Classification (NCBI taxonomy): domain Eukaryota; kingdom Metazoa; phylum Chordata; class Aves; order Columbiformes; family Columbidae; genus Nesoenas; species Nesoenas mayeri. The sequence continues at coordinate 21,984,299 of NC_137544.1, read as the reverse complement.
GTAGGGGGTTTTGGTTAAAATGTCATCACCCTCTATACAGAATAAAAGTTCATATCACACTGCAAAAAAAAAAAAAAAAAAAAAAAGTATGAAAACTTTCTATCAAAAGGTATTTGGGATACTGGACAGAGCTAATTGTAAACATATCCTCCAGGTTTATTTTGACTTGACTGAGCTCCTTTAGTAGGTCCACAGTGGGTAACATACTTCAGAATAGAAACACCTGGGATCTACTGACCCTGGCCAGCTTAACTAGATCATGATCTGCTTCACTTCCTCCAGAACTTATGTTTTCCCCGTTTCTTTACTCCACCTCACTTTAAAAAAACTAAGTAAAAACAACCACTAATTAAAAATAAAAAAAAAAACAATGCCAAGACAGTTTCCTTACATTTTGAAAGCCATCATTAATTCATTTTCTCATTTTGCTGATCTCAAGCAAGCTGCCTGCTTCACGCTTCCTAGTATAATCATGGCCTCAGGACTGGTTTATCCAAACTCAACACAGGGTTTTTAAATAACATCTTAAAATGTGTTGTAGAACCTACAGCTACATACAGCCATCTCAAGATCAGAACACTTATGTTTTCCAAAGTAGCTCTCATCAGGATGCTTAAAGTACCTTATGGCTGAAATCCCAGCGCCAGTTCCCTGCAGAGATGGACACAGCACTGACTGTGGCAGCAGCACCCACTCTGCATTCACTAGCACTTGATAGCAGTGATGGAAGACACCTGTCATCAGTGGTAGGTGTACTGCAGTTCATCACAGCCTTACTGCCCCAGGCTGAGCCAGGATTTCCCAGAGGACTGCCACAGGAATGCTGTTGCACCACATGTAATAATCCCAGTGCTTGGAGGAAGGCACATTATATCTACAGGCACACTGTAACTGGGAAGGCTACAGCTCCTAAACAGCACTGAAGTTCAGTGTGTACATATGTAAAATGAACTCGCACATAGAAATGAAAAAGTTTCTCAGAAACATCAGTACTTTCATACTTTCCCCAGCGACTTCCCCTTCTGTGGTTACTTTAGCCATAAAAGAGGTGAAAGAAGTAATTTCCTAATGCACTTTAACTTAGCATGTCTACATACATTTTTAAGATCAGGATCACTTTTAAAATGATGGATGGCTGATCACTGAACAATCAAGTCCTTAAAATCATAGAATCATTTAGGTTGGAGAAGATGTTTAGGATCATCAAATCCAACCTTAACCTAACAATCCCGAGGGCATATCTCTGAGGTCTTTTCCAGCCCAGTCGATTCTGTGATTCTGTGAGTCCAGCACTAAACCATGTCCTTATGTACCACATCTACAAGTCTTCTAAACACCTCCAGGGATGTTTATTCAACCACATCCCTAGGCAGCCTGTTCCAATGCCTGATAACTCTTCTAGTGAAGTTTTTTTTTCCTAATGTTTAAACCAGAAGCCGTTTCGTCTCATCCTGCCACTTGTTACTTGAGAGCCATAGTTCTCTGTTCAGCCAGGTCAGTTGTCTTCCCTGCTGGCTTGTCTTTTGGTACATGGGGATGGCCTGAAATCTAAAACTTGCTTGAAAGTTTTAATTCTAACTGATTTTTTTTTTAAAGGATATTTGTTAATTTATTCGAGGTCTGTCAGAACTAAAGCCTGCACATATCCAGGATCTGTGGACCTGTGGTTAGTCCAGTACTATTCTTGAGCCTCTGCTATTCTAAAGCCTCAACTCTGGGCCAGAGCTGATTTCTTTCCTGCTAGCTCAAAAGGTGAGTATAACTCTTTCCTCTCTGTCTGAAACAGACCATACAGAAAAACCAGTTTCCAAATTAAGGATACGGTTAATGCAGACAGCCATTAGGTATTTATACTTATTTAACCTCTCAAAAATTGTTACTTGTAGGTAGAGTTTCAATACATGACAGCAAATCGCTGGTAGTTGAGTCTAGTTGAATCTGACCTATGCATTCAATCACAATCTCTTCCCATATGAAAAGTTAAAACATACATATTTTGCATTAACATGGAGTATATGCATTCCATGACTCAGGAGAAGCAATGACATAGCACACCTCATGATATAGTGATGTAATGACATTCAGAAATTTAAAGCTATCAAATTTTCCAGACCAGTAAACCATACAATAGATGAAATTAAAATATGCTAAATAAATGTCAACCTGTTTATGTAAAATTGAGATATTTGTGAAATCTTCTGATGAAATTCTGGAGGTAGACACTGGGCACGTGAGGAGTCTCAGAAGCTTAATAATATTACACCAAAAAATAAAATATTTTTTCTTTTTAAAAATCAGTTTCCTGAAAAGTGAACTGCAAAATAATATATCTAGTCAGTTTTATTGCAGTCCCTTTCTAAATCTGCTTTCTGCATGAGCAAGGCAATCCTATGAAATTTAAACTGTTCCACTTTACACCACTATTCATGTCAAACGTTATGACGCGTCTTTCGGAAGCTGCTTCTTCGTGTTGCCAGATTCTTTCAGTTTATCTCATTCTTTCTCTTGTGTTGGAAATGCTTGTTCTCTCACACTTTCCCTGTTTTTTTGGTGACTTTGCTTTTTCCTTGAAATTTTGATGAATATAAGCTCTTGAATCAGCAGGTGTTTCTAAACAAAAGTTAATTTTCTTTCATTTTCACCTCAGCATCCACTTCCTTTCCTCTAACTCACGTCAGATTGCTTTCAGGTTTTTGCTCAGCTTGACCTGGTCTTTCATATATCATTCATTATCTTCTACTGGCCAAGCCACAGTATTTTTTCATATTCATTCTCCTGTCTTTTTTTCCTTTTATCAGATAAATCTGAGCACTTACTATTAAGCTATCTTTCAAGACTTTGATGCCCTGTCTGCTTTCAGAGAGACTAAATAACTACGTTTATACATTGATATGTGAAGTACCAAGTTGAGCTTTATATGACAAAGCTGACTCAGTAACTTTCTAAATATTAGGACAACTCCTGTTATACTAAACATGCTGAGTTGTCTAAGTGCATTAGATTTGCAAAAGCTAGTGGGGAAAAATAATCTACATAAGTACTTCAAGGGGAAGAAAAAATCATTAAAAGTGTAGGCAATGAAACATTTCCATGAGGCAAGCCCAGGAGTTTTCTATCAGATAATGCCTTTCAAAAAGGAAAAGTTAGAAGACATTTGGCACAGTCTATGCATACATTTTGTAATCTCCAAAACGGGTATACAAGAGAGAATGATTAGTGTTAGAGGAATGTAGCACTTCTACATCCCAGAAGATAAATAAAGAAGAAAAACAAAACAACAACAACAACAAAAAACCAAACCAAAATAAAATAAAACTTTAAAAAGCTGTTAAATGTTAAAACAAAAGTAGAAAAAAAAAAAACACACCAAAAACCACCTAAAATCTGACTTTCTACATGAAAGACAATACTAATACATTCCCAATATAAGGACTTAAAAACTTAAGAATCACTGAAAGTGCAAGTATGAGAAATTGGTTATAAATGGCACCGGACTTAAAACAGAATTCAAGAACTACACTAGTGAAACGACACAAATGTAGGCAGTGTTGTTTGGTATTAATTCTGCTTCCAAGGTTTGGTATTAATTCTGCTTCCAAAGTATAATTTCAAGGTCTTTCAGGGCTTTTAAATCATTGAAGCCAAAATGGATCGTTTCGTCATTTTGTCACAGTACATAAGTACCGTGTAGGAGGTTTTAAAGTTTATGTCAGGTCAAAAAATGCTCGGACTCTATTTGTTTGAGAAAAATATCTTTCGTGGGCTTGAGCTGTGTTATGTACACATGGATGAAATCAGCTTTCATTGCAAATTGTTACTTTTGCTCTCATGTGGATCTTGGTTCAGAAAACTAGTGTGCTCTGACAACTGCTCTGTGTACTCTGAAAATGAAGACAGATTTTTCATAATATTTTGAAGATAATCAGTCAACATAGATATTAAAACATTACACTACAACAAAATGGTGACTGCTACTTTATTTTTTCTTTCTAATTACTGCTCACTGCCTCTTCCAACTTTATGTTTAGTTAAACCTTTTCAAGCTTGTAGCAATATCTGAAGAGACTGTGTTAAAATTAATTAAATCTTTGAAAACGTTTAGCCACAGTCCTGTGTTTATTGATTTTTCTTGAGTGACATCAATGAGAAGAGCAGCAGGTGCAGGTTTTCCTTTTGTCCTGTTGTATCACAGTACACAGGATACAGGTGGATTCTGGTATAGGTTTGTGAAAGACAACTTCAAGGGCAAAGATCCTAAGGAACTTTTTAATTTTAAAATTCACACAATTTTGTTGCAGAAAAATAAAAAAAATACAGAAAATTTATTTTTCTCTGCCTGAAGCATTCAGGGCTGAGAAGGAGATAAGAACTGTGTTAATGCTGCTCTACATACCACTAAAGTTGAAAGAATTAAATAGGCCACTCCATTTCACCAGTTCCCATACTCCGTGCAATGAAGAGAAGTCCGAACTAGCCAGGTTGTTAAAGGAAGCAATTAGGAAAGTCTATCAGTTCCAGGCAATTTGTGACGTGGCACAAGAAGCATGTTTGTGCCTCTGCTTACACAAAGAGGAGCAAAGGAGCGTGTGTTGCAGAGGCCTCTGTTGACTGCACACGTAGCGACTGTGATCATGAAGTTACAGAGGCACATTCAGGACACATTGCATCTGAGCTAGTAAGCCATTTGAAGACTAATAGCTGTAGTCCAAAGCCATTTGAACGTAGCTACTCTGCTTCAGGGCCCAGGTCGACAAGTCCACATCACTCCAAGCTACTGCTTTCTTTGAATGTCTTTTCCTAAGAGAAAGTCTTTATCAAAAAAGATAAATATAATTGACAGAACTTGCCTTAACTGACTTCTTCCCATAGCCAGTGTGGAGACAAACGGACAATTTAAAAAAAGAGTATACGGATGGGTCATCAGCCTGTAACACAAGGCAGCACACAATAACAATTGCCATAATGATGTGTTGTTCATGTCTCATTCACTGAGAAATAGTCAGCTTCTGAAATGGTGATTTAAGAAAGTTGTCAATGTTTTCAGTGACAAACATGAGTTCTATCAGAAATTACTGCAAGACTCCCTTTGATTTCATAGGGATAAGAATTGCAGTGAATTCAGAAAGAAAAGACCACGAACCAGGAGAAGGGATTTCAATGGGAAGAGTGTGTGATAATGTAATTAAAATCTCTACGCACAAGGGAATGAAGTAAAGGCTGCATTAGCTTTTGCCCATGGGGCATTTCCAGATTTGATTGCTTCACTCGGTTGGTTTAGCATTCTTTCAGCATAGTTTTGTGCTCTCAACATTTTTCATGCAGAATATAACCAGAGGTGAAAAGTTATTTCATTATGTAACTCCTAAGAGTCAGTGGAAATATTCCAGTATGGAATAAGGTTCACCATCAACAGTGTCTGAATATTGTAGAGTTTAATTATGCAACTACTGGATAAAATAACAAATATTTAATTCTAACCTAAATTCTAGGTTTGACTCTTCTGAACATTGTTGTATAATACATGGATGCACAGGTAAAACAGAGCAAACAGTCCGGTTACTATCTCTAAATCCAGGATACATATGTGTGAGCTACAAGTTAATCCTGGGCCCTGATATGCAAATAGGCAAACAGCCAAATTGTCACGTGTCTCTTTCACTTTGACCGACTTTGGCTTTGAAAAGCTCTTCCAAAGAAAATGCACTGAAACTGCTTTGCTCTCTGGAATCGAGTCAGTCTTGAAAAATCAGCAGTTTCAAATGGAAGGAAAGACTTATCAGAATATTCTAAAAATAACTGTATTTGAAGGACAAGTCTGGTCTGTAGTGTGTAATTTGAGATCATCTTTTCTGAATGAGAAAGACCTCCTTTCATATTTTAGCATATCTACATATTATATGTCCTGGAGTTTACTTTTACAAAATATCTAAGAATAGGAAGGCTGTATTTTTTCAGACCAACTTTGATATGGAAATAGACCTACTTCCAAAATGAACTGGTTAAACTTTGTAGAAATGATGTCTTCTCTTCAGGGTACATTATGAATAAGAAATTCCATGCAACATTAATTTTTATATAATGAGAGCCATAAAAACAAAGCCCTCAAAATCCCCTAAAAAACCCAACCTCACAACTCTGGAGATTGTCCATAAACAAAATGAAACAATTCCTGATATTTAGAAAACTCAAAAAAATCTCTGACAACACTTGTTTCTATAGGTAACGTTTATTTATTTCGGCAGTACTGCTTTCTCACTTTATTTTATAGTGTGCCTGTCAGAAACTTCAGTTATAATGTAAAAAAAAAAAAAAAGGCAAGAAAAACAGTCTAAACAGCTTTTGAGTCTTGTCTTGTTTCTAAACTTAGCATTTAACCTGATACAACTGAATTTTATGAGAAGAGCTATTGTTAAAATAATAAGGTGTAATTTTTTTCTACACTTGCTAAGAAAGATTCAGGAAGATGCAACTGTTTTCAGGTGCTTATTATCAATGAAATTATTGTCAGGAAAGGGAACTATGTTTTCTGCATCCTACAAATCTTGCAGTGATTTAGTTGTTAGAAAAACTATCGCACTGACATAAAGTGGAGAGGATAATATCTATCTTTCACATTTCTTAGTTTAATTGTCTTATTGCAACTGAATATGACACACAATGTAAGAAAGATTAATGATGAGAGAAATCTGAAGTCAGTAGCCTCAGGCAAGACAGTTTCTCAGAAATGGCTTTATAATCTCAGAAGAGATATGATTAACCTTAAATTAATTTGAGTTTTTTACCCTTTCTCTCTTTTCTGAGACAGCACTATGAGGCTCATTTTTCCTTCTGTATTCTGGAGAAAATTTACAGATTTCCAATTCTTGAATAGATTTTAAATAAATTCAAAAAGCATTGCAGCCAGGTTTATTACACAGTGTCAAGGATTTGCTACCATTGATAAGTTTTAAACTACAACTGAAGGTATGCCTAAAATATCTGCCCTAAGTTTCTTCAGCAGATTCAGCTCTGTACTAAAACAAACCAAATGGGTTGTGAGTCATTAGAGCAGCAATGGTAAAGTATTGTTTGCTCCCATCCCTAGAGGTCCTGAGGACATGCATCTGTCCCCAAACATTTCACATCACTTCTACTGCTCCTCTTCCTTATGAGGTCTTGGCTGGTCCTTGGCTTCTTCCTCTCCCCCTCACACATCATAAAAGAGAAATCTTTTTCATATCAAAGACATATTAGGACATTGACAACTTATCAGCTTTCGCCTCTTCAAGTCTTTGCTCTGCAGGCAGCCACCCTGGGTTCTGAGGGAGCAGCAAGATGTCAGGGCAGGGTGAGTGGCAGGCTGGTCAAACCACAGGGTGATGGCTCCTCATCTACCAATCCAGCTGCTTCACCAGAAAACTGCTCCTGCTTACCTCAGTTCCCTTCTGCCCCCAGATTCAACTCCAGGATATGCCTGTGCCCTAATTCTCTTCTTCATAAGGTTTCTGAATTTTTAACAGTGTCTTCAGTACTATGCACGTACCTTCAGGTGGAAAAGACCCCATTATCATTTTTTTTGACAAGGCTGTTGATCACACTACCCTTCTGCCAAGGAGCCAGCTGTATGTGCTGGAGTTCCCAGTTCAACCTCAGATTCTCACACACAAGGACCAGTGACCAGTGAAAGTGCTACTGCTGCTGATTATATACAGGGGTAAAGTATATTAATGAATCTTTGCATCTGGGTTGCTCCATATTACAGAATCACAGAATGACTGGTGTTGGAAGGGACCTCTGGAGATCATCTAGTCCAACACACCTGCTAAAGCAGATTCACCTAGAGAAGATCGCACAGGAATGTGTGCAGGTGGGTTTTGAATGTCTCCACAGTAGGAGACTCCACAACCTCTCTGGGCAGCCTGTTCCAGTGCTCTGGCACCCTCAAAGTAAAGAAGTTTTTCCCCATATTCAGGTGGAACCTCCTGTGCTTCAGTCTGTGCCCATTGCCCCTCGTCCTATCATTGGGCACCACTGAAAAGAGTCTGGTCCCATCCTCTTGACACCCACCCTTGAGACATTTATAAACATTGATGTCTCCTCTGAGAACAGATAAAGCAATCCTCAGGCACTGCAAAACAGCCCTGAACCTTTCCAATTATTTCCCAAGGGATTCACTTCATTTAAGCAATTATTCTATTACAGTTTCCTTTAGACACAAGATTTGAAAAATTCATATCAAGAACTTGAAAATGTTGAAAGGTTGTGCAAATATTCTGCCAAACTTTATGTCTGAGACCAGGAAAAACAAAGCTTCAAGAAAAAAAAAAAGGGGGGGTGGGAATAATACACTTCATCTTTCCTTAAAATTTTCTCTCTAATAACCTTGTTCCACATTGATCAAAGGAAAAACTGTATAATCAGTGACACAAAATACTTCAAAGAGATGGAATCACATCGATATCCATTAGTATAATTAATATATACTATCTCAAATCCTAACTGTGAGGGCAGTTTCCAAAGTGATACCTGGTAATTTGGTGTACAGTATTTTACTTAATGTAGGCACTGGAATTTTAAAAAAGTTGTAAAAAAATAAAATTAAAATATTGCATTATATTGAGCAATACTTACATTCTGAGAGTTCTCAGATTCTCAAGGAAAAAAAAGAAATAATTTTCTATACAAAGACATAGCAAACGTTTGCCTTTCTACATTTCAGCTGCACGTTGAAGTTCTCCTTTGTAATACAACGTAAGAAGGCAAGAATAAAAGCTGCAGAATGGCCAGCTCAAGGGATTCAGAAGGGCTGGCCTACTCCCAGCTCTACTACTGGTTTGCTGATAACTTCAAGAAATTCCCTTAGCCATATCTGCATGTAGCCTATGAAAAGGTAGCTATTTAGGCTACGCTGTATGCTTAGTTTCCTATAACCAACAGAGAAAGACACATTTCCAGAGGGTGACTTATTCCATCTGACTACAAAGATCTAAAAATAATCAGCCTAATGTGTGCACACAACTCTGGAAAACTTGTGGAACAACTACTTATAGCATGTTTATAAGTAAACGGAGGACAAAAAGACAGTTATTAGTTATAGAACTTTTTTTTTCAGTTCAATGCCTTTTTAATGCCTTTCCATGATTGGCTTTGCACCGAGTGTGTTCATTCTGACCTGGCTGAGTGTAGCCAGGGTAACTAGAGACAGGCACCCAGAGCAGCGGCTCCAAGCTTCCTGCTATGGCAGAATTGCTCCTTGGTTGCTGTGGCTTGTAGGACAAATAGGAACATTCATTTCACACAGTCTATTAAATTATCTCAGAACTTGTGAAGAATGGGCCAGATATGAAGTGCTTACAAAAGGAAAATACAGCTTAAAACTTCAAAGGGAGGGGGCAGGGAGGAGTGCTAGTCACAAAGATGTAGTAATTAGAAATCCCGAGGAAAGTTTCAGAACAAGAATGGTGTATAAACATCTGAAAGAACACAAGGAAATGAATGGCAGAGAACATTTAATGTGTTTGTCTAATCTGTTTTATTTTTGTGTTAGAATAGGCAGTCTCATATATATGGAGGAGCCTTAGGTGTCTCTTACATTGACCTTCTTCTGAATTTTGATACTGGCCCTCATGACAATGTCATCCATGTCACACACAATGTGAGGGACATGTTCTAGATGAAATTACTTTAGATTGAATTGATGGAAAGCCAAAATCTTCCATCACAGCCAGCTGAGATGGGATTTGGCAATCTGTTTTGGGTTTTTTTTGGTCAGATGGGGCAGCGTGTCACTGGGACAGCATAAGGAAAGGCTGAAAATTATTGTGAAAAACTAAAGAAATTTCTTGAGGAAAATTTAATTAATTAATTAAACAAAACAGGACTGGATTCAGTAAGGACAAATACAAGATACTGAACTCAGGAGGGAACAATTAATTGCAAGACACTAGATAGAGGGCAAGTTCTCGTGTGTCTGTTCTACACAAAACTGTCTGATACTACAGTTCAGCACAAATTAAATAAGTAGACAATGTCATGGTATTTATGGAAAAAATAAGCTTCGTAGTGGAATGTATAAACAAGAGCATAAGCTACAAGACACAGAAAGCTGTTCTCTTTCCACACCCAGAATGGGTGATGGACTCAGCCATGAGCAGATTTGACAGGGGAGAGAGAACAGAGGAGAGACTGGTCAGAGCCCTGGAAAACATGATGTATGAGAAAAGACTGAAAGAGTATTTGCTTTTAAGTCTAACAGAGATAAGACTGACAGGGTACAATATCAGTCTTCAGTTGCATGAAAGGTTGTTGCTAAAGGGAAGGAATAATCTGTTTCAACTTTCATATTCAAAAAATAATGAGCTTATTTTGAAACAGGGAAGACTCAGGTCAAACATTAGCTGAACTTTCTAACAGCAAGGACAGTGAAGCAGAGGAACAGACCTGATACAGATTTTATGGCCTTTCCATTGTTGGAAGCATTGAAAACCAGGTTAGACCAAACATCTGTTCAGCATCACGGATCCTGTGGGGGCAGGGGATAGGCCAGCTGTTGTGTGCAGTTCTTTTCTTGCTCTGTTTTTCTGAAAGCTTATGTTCTGCTAATTACAGGGATCTACTATTGATATTGTGAATGAATATTAGATTGGCCTTTTCCAGTCAGACAACAATAGACCCATATATTTTTTACCTTGTCAACATGAGAGGAATCTCAATGCAATATAAATAGCTTAAAAATAAAAGTAAGTTTAAAAGGTCCTTGCAGCTCACAACAATATTCCATGATACTTGAAGGAATACATATTCACACAATTCCTGTGCTGATTCAAATTAAGCCAAACTGAAAGAAATACAGAAAAAAGGAAAACTGAATATCACAAGAGTAATAAAGAATTGTGGTGAGCACTTTGGCAAATATGAAAACCTAAATGGATCACTCACCTGGTAAAAAAAACCCAAACATATATATATACCTTTTACAGACTACAGTGTGACGCTTCCTTCAAGCTCCCCATAAAAGTCAAAGCAATTTGAGACTGAAAGGGGCAGTGTTCAACAGAAACCTGACTAACACAGCAAAAGCAATGGGCATAAAAAGGACTTAACATATCTCTAGGTTTGCATTTTCTTTTATAAGTTTACACCTGTCTAACAAAATACAATAAAAAATTATCCCTTGTTTATAGACAGGCTGTAGAAATAAAGCCTTAATTTGCTCTTTCATTGGCCTTAAGTGATAAGCATCTACTAACACAATAATTTTGTTTCTAAGTGCAGCACTATTCTTATTTTTCTTCGGAAGGTTTCACTCTTCCTAAGGAATGTAGCTTTGCTTTATTAGAAATCTCAAGTCTCAGTGAAGCTTGGGAATGCTACAGGTAGCTTTCGCTAAGGTCAACAGAAACCCAGTGATTAAGTAGTCCTTTGTCTGGTGTACCAGAAACAAAGGAAGTCACTGCAAAGATCAGTTGTACTAGGAACTTAGATACAATATGAGGGGTTTTTTCTTGTCTGCATGGGAGTTCTGTCTGGGTGTTATTCTTTGGAGCCCTTAACCTGAAACATTAGAAACAAACAAACAAACCCAAACAAAAGCCTGAGGAATGATAGCAGGACCAATAGGATGGGGAAGGATTTGAAGAAAACAAGAGAATATATTTCCCCATTGTGGTTGGAACATCCCCTCACATTGCACTCAGGGATGCAAAGGCACTAGCTTAACACCTATCTATTTTTTTTAAAGTGAATTAAATAAAGTAATGCAAAAATTAGAATGAGAATGAAGGACACACTCCTAAGGTGTGTTTTCTGTTAAATGCAACAATCCTATTTTCCCTTCTAGTCTCAGTTAATGCCACTGAGCTAAGAATTCAGACAGTGCTCATAAAGCTTACACTTCCAGTTAGACGCATTTCCTCAGCCTCTTACTGCTGCTGTGGAAGCATATGAAAATTGTCATGACACTTCTGACTGGGAAGGACTTTGAAACTGCCTCTAGCAACCACAGAAACTGTGTGAACAGCTCACACAAAACCTGTGCTCAAGTGTGTCAAAAGTACAGAAATTATTTATTTTTTTTTTAAAGCTAAAACAGAATAACATTGGTAGGGCATGGTAACTGCAAGGCTGAGGGGCTTGAACTTTGCTTTGAAAGCCAGCACAGAGCTGGCAGGATCCATCAGTAAATGTGTTAGATTTATGATCTTGTACTATAATGAATGAAATATTGGGTGTGCAGCAATTCGTGGCACTGTGTGGTAAATCATGCCATGGAAATGTTCAAAGTTAAAAATAAATTATTTATGGAGGGACCACCTTCGTAATCAGTTTAACATCAGCTTGCAAACCACAGCCTAGGAGGAGCTTCAGGAGAAAGACTGAGGAGACAGTGAATGGTGCTACAAGAATATGCATTCTTGTAAGGAGAGATAACTTTAATTCAAACTGGTCCCCAGAGAAAACCGAACGTCAAATAGCTTCCTATTTTATAACTAGTGAATCACTCCTCTGGAAGTAAACACCATCCTGTTAATGGAGAGGAAAAATCCTGATCGCTTCTCTCTGCTGCCTGTATGTGGGACTCAGATACTTTGAAAAGCTAAATTTGAAGCGGAAGTTGTGAATATTATAACATATTCTTAATAAGACAACCTAGGATTGTCCTAGAAATGTCGATGTATGGTTTACAGAAAGGGAAGTATAGAGTGATTTCCACTTTCAGTGTCTGGTCCCCAAATTTTCTTCTGGACGTTACTAAAAACAGAAAAATCCAACTGTGACAGACAATATTTGTTTTATTTATCTATTTCATATGATGCCACATTCTTTCAATAGGCGTGTGGAGGGAGGGCAGAGCCGATCTTCCCCAGGGGGTGCAGAAATGCTGTCCAGGAGGGAGGGCTCCAACACCAGGCCAGAGGGGAGGGACAGGCAGGGTGAGGTGGCAAACAGCTGGTGGCACAGGTCGGTGTGGCTGGCAGAGCACAGGCACCCAGCCAGGCTCCACAGAAAGCTTTTCCTAGTCATCAAGAAGGGACTGCACGTAATCCAACGCAATGCAGGAGTCAAGGTTTCAAATGAAAGGTTCTTGGGCTGGGAGTAAGATGGGACTGAACAGCCTTTACCACCTGCAAGGACATGTAAGCTGGGAGGACATCAGTAGACAAATGCCATTTATTTTAGCCCAGTCATTTATTTTTTCTATTTTCAAATGTTGTCTGCTCTGTCATCTGCTCAAAGAAAGCTGGTTTTAGAAGATGAAGGCACTTGACAGCGTTTCTGAGGTGCCATTAAAGGTGCAGCACAGGTCACAAGGTACACAGCAAAAGGTCTCATTGGTTCAAGACCCAGAATTTCCTCCATTCCGAGCAGATTTTGGCATAACTTTCATACGAAAAATTGCTTAAAGAACCACAAGACTATGAATACTTAGGTAAAATAAATGTTTTGCACCAGTATGTTTTTCTACATGAAAATGCAGAGCAAAAGAGATATGTTATTTGAAATAAAAAAATACTGCAGCCAGGGTCCCTCTATTTAAAATTTCGCTCTTATTCTTAAACCATGTTTTTGTTTCACATTTTTGTTTTTGATTTATGTATATTTTTGATATATCTTTTTTTAATTTTTTTTTATTTTTTTTTTCCAACTACAACTATGCTCCCTCAGCACATGCGAAGATTTGATGTTATCAGTTATTTGGTGTATTCTTTATGGAAGTTCTGGGATTGTCTACTCACACTAGATGTACAGAGTGAAGAGTTATTTATTGGTAGCTTGGTCATGACATTCAGAAAATAAAATAAGGTTCCTAAATAGCTGTTTAACAGAATAAAGTATGGTATGGAACAACAACCTTAACATAAGCTTTCAAGTACTGCATTTAGTGGTCAGGTTTATAGAGAATGTAAATTGATGGAGACTTTGGAAGTCAGCAGAGCTCTTACTATAATCTGCTCCTACGTATTTATACATAAGACTGTTCATATATAAGAGCTCTTCAAACTCTCAAACATTTGTGGAAGGGAAATGACACTTCAGAATTTTTGAGATAAGAACTTCAAAGGCATGGAAAAACACTTTACTCTGCCATGCAGTCATAAAATTCTCACATAACAAGGACTTGCAATTTCCTCACAAATTCATTAATTGCAGAATTGAGAAAGATCAGCTGAAGAACCTAACCAAGATCAACCACTTGAATCCTACTAACACCAGCAAGAGACCATAAGCAAAAGCAAAGTCTGGATTTCATTCTGCTGCATCCAAAGCAAATATGCCAAAAGCTGTGAGGCAACCAAAAGAAAAAAAAAGCCTTTCCGTTCAAAAAAGTCAATGCCAGCAGAGCTCAAAGAACGTATTAAAACAGAGGATAAGCAAGGTAAAGATTTCTCAATATATAGCAAGGCCCAGTACTGATCCAGCAATAACAAAGAATGTAACTAGCCGTATTTCTTCAAGAATAAATCACCCTAAGGCAGGAATGTTCATCTGATGACATAAAGTCTATTGCAGCTGGCACCAAGGTTTATTATTTCTATTAATTTTAATTTAGTACTTAAGTAACTTTACACTTCTTTCCCCAGCACAGTTGGGTATCTCTGAGGAACACAGAAGAATGACTGAGTTTAAAAAAGGATTTATTGTCATTAAACTTGAGGGTATTTCTAGCATATTTTATCAATAATAACAGTAAAAATATCAATATTTATTAATGCAATTAATTTTCTTAGCCTATTAGCAAAATTAAAAATAACATTTTGAGTATTTGCCCTCTGCCTAATACAAACAATTACAGAAGGGTTCTACCTGGTTGTGGTAGAACTGTAGAAACTTGGAAATCATTCTAAGCAAACTGAGGTGTGAAATGAAAACTGAGAACCCCAAGGAAACATAAGCAGACATTTAAATCCCTCTTATAAGCTTGAGGAGCTTACATAGCATTGTAATAAAACAAACAAAAAAAAAAGAAATAAAATTGAAAATTGAGGCAATGATAGGAACAATTGGATATTACTAGGCAGGATATATATTCCCTAAAAGGGAAAAGAGCAAGCAATAGAGCTTTTTCTAGATGGAGTGGGTGGAAATGTATTCTTCTCCTTCAGGTATCCTACTCCCAGCAGTAGGATATGAATTTAAAACAACTGTTTCTCTGATCAAGCAGAACAACTCATAGGTCCAGAAGCAACACTCCACAGATTCAACAAGAAACATCACAAAGTTTATCATTCTTGTAAAGCAAAAATGACATCTGTTCTTTTGTCTCTTGCTGATGTTTCTTTTGTCATGAACTTGCGCTGCGAAGAGGCTGCGTCCTTCTGGGAAATATTTGCAGGAGGGCGCAGAAACCAAGTGTGGCAGCCATAACTGAAATCGCTGAAGAAAACATGGCCATAATAACAATAGAAGGAATAACGTGATTTCATTTTAGCAACCCTACAGCAAAAGCTTAAAAGGGTGCAACAGTTTCTGAGAAACATATTAGAAAATGGAACCTGTCCTGCCATCTTGTCAAAAAAGGGACACAGTACCTCTCTGAAGACATGGTAAACAAAACCACCCATTAGCTTTTGCCTGGTCCACTGCTTGACAGAGTTCTTGCAAGCAAATACTCAAACGTTGAATAACAAAGAAAAGAACAGGAGCAAGAAGAGGTCTTTTGATGTGCAGGGTATTTTTGCTACCAAATTCCTATAAAGCCTCTGACAATTCAAATTACTACAGGTGGTTTCAGTTTAAATCAAGAGTTTTCTAAGTAAATGCGTATAAAGCACTAATCCATCAGAATGAGGTTAAAGGGGATAAAAATCCTACAATCGCAATTTTAAATTACTAATTAGCTACTCAATAGAACTATTGCAGCTGTTCTTCTTGCTAACCATTAAACTATAAAGATATGAAGACAATGAAAAGAGAATGACCTTCTGGATGTCAAAGAATATTGCTGAAGGCATTTGCAGCTAATGGGCCTGTGCTTGCTCGTGCAGAAAGAGTAAATAGGTTTATTAGCTTACTCAGCTGGAAAATGCTTAGCAGCTACTGGTCATCTGATAATAAATTTAATTCATAGTTCATTTAGCTATAAAGGGAACTAATCTTTTTTTTATGCTGTTATTCAAATGTCCTGAAACATAATCTGTACCCAGAGGGGGTAAGACAGACTCTTGAACTCTAGAACAAAATGTTATCTACTTATTCTGTCCTAGTTTGCACCCTGTACCACTGCATGTGAGTTTCTTCCAATTTAAGAATTGATTTCCCAGGAAAAGATTAGTTCCTCTAACTAGAGATAACAAATGGAAAACCTGAAAGCTTCTTGAAAACTGTATCAGCCTTGTTGCAACTACATTGATTGCCTAATTATAAGATGTATTTAATAAAAAAATTAAAGTGTATTTTGTAAAATATTCCATTGTTTGACTTAAAGCAACTTCTTTTCAGACTACAGATTTGCTCTTGAAACAAATCTTGGATTTTATTTCGATCAGATTCTTCTGCTATGTATAAACTTCTACCTTTATGTTAACTCTCTAGTACTAGATTTGAAATCAAGAAAGGGCCATATCTACAAATATTTGCCTGCAGCTGCCTAGTGAATCCTTCCCAGTCACTGATCTTCTGGGAATTTTCCTACCCACCGAGGAGAGAACTACAGCTAAGACTGGCAGAAAGGAGAAATGAACATTCAGCACAAGGTAGAATCCCCTCTCGTAAGTTCACTTATGTTATTTTGTTCCCCATAAAAACACAGTCAAGGGCAAAGGCTAAAACAACTGGAGAAGCTCTTGATAACACAAATCAAATATCACTACACTGTGAAAGTGCTATAACAAGGAGGCAATCAAAATCAATATATAAATAATACGATAGCAGAGTCCAGCATATAATTTTCATGGGAAAAAGGGAAAGAGAAAAGAAGATACTACCCTTATAGAAGCAATGACTATTCTTTTTTTTTACCCAGAACTTTTTTTCTAGACATTCCATTATAAGACAGAAAAAAAATACAAATACTTTTGCTAAATTTCTGGAATATTTACAAAGTACATTAATTAATTCTGTGATCTGAACTATCATTAGTATTTGTAGTTGCCTGGTATTCTGTAAATTGAACTGTCATTTTCATACCTGTGAAACCCATCAGAAAATTACCTGTTCTTAGATGAAATGAAAATCACATTTGTTTAATGACAGTGCTGTTGCTTATGAGAAGTGGTTTTAGGATAGAATTTTGTGTTCTTTATCACAATTTTAAAACAATTGAAGGAATGTCCTTCACTTTTCTTTGCAAAACTATGTGAGAAATATCACACTGACAAACTAAACTGAGAGGTTTGATTAAAATCCCCGCTCATCACTACATCTTTAGATATCTACACATGATGTAATAGGAAAGACAGTATTCACTTGTCAACCTGTTTGTTACAGCTTGATCTTCAAACAGGAAAAGGGGAGCTCTGGCTTCTTCTGCTTTAGCTTGGAATAAATCTAACAACATTGGCTGGACAGTGTGAGCACCTTAGACAGGCTATGAGCATGTAAACCCCACTACCAGAGCCACATTTCCCAGGTGAAGTCAAGTCAACCCACATACCATGGTCACCTCAGTTGCTCTTTTCACTCAGGAACTGGCGTGACGTTGTTCTATGGCAGTGCTCTCTTTACACATTAAGTGGATATATGCATGGGTATTTTCTTCATAAACTGTTGCAGTAGTAACTCATCAGAAGAAATTAAATGTTCAGACTACAGCAGTGTCTTTGATATGCTTTTAGAAATGTCTTGTGGCTCAGGGATGTTTTGCATGCAGACTGCCAGATTTAAACGCCCACATGAAAAACATTGTTTATATCTGAATTACACACTGCAGCAGAAAAAGCTCATCAGATTTCTAAAAGGGATTGTATTTTTGTAGAAGCAAAGAGGCATTAGTCTTAAAATATCAGCAGAGGACAGTAACAAATATATCTTATTTACACACATTGCTCCAGTTACACGCAGCCTGAAGTCAATCAATGCTCCTGTGCTTCTTTCTCCTGTTAACTAGCTCTAACTAAATAGCTTCCCACCTTAGGAAACGATAGCTAAGAGGAAAGAGCAGACTCTGAGGTGTAGATATGCCTTCGGTTGGTTCAATCAGTACTGCTGTGCTGATTGTAATAATATCTTTCAGCTAGGTGTGAAATAAATAAATTTGTACACAGTGCTGTGCATGTGTAGCATAACAAAAAGTCATTCTTACAACATGCATTACTCTTTATAAGACATCAAAGGAAAAACATTAGAAAAATCAAGAAGAATTAGCAATAAGTTATAAGTTTCTATTACCTATGGAAACGTCTTCTCTTACATCCTCTACTAAGGTAATGAAAAGTTATGTGTAAAATGGGTACGAGTTTATAGAGGAGAGATGAATGGTACAGGAATCCAGGCAGTGTAGAGGTGAGAGAAAATAAAAAGAAGAAGAAACTTCTCTGAACATGCTGAAAAGGGGAAAGGGAGAAGAACAAGCCAGTCAAAGAAAGAAGGAAGGTCATGCCATGTTCTGTTTATTTTCTCTTGGAGAAAAAAGTCAGCAAGACTCCATGAAAAGAAAGGTGGAAGCTTTCAAAAGTAATTCAATAGAATAAAGGTTGCTGTACTTGTGGGTATGGCATTCATTTGTGCTGAAGATGTAGAGCTACCGCATTCACATGAGTTTGATCATGAAAGTCACAGAGCAATAAAATATTTCTCTTGCTGCAACCTGCTCTTTTACCCTACCTAGAAATGTCTTTGCTTACGGTACTCTCTTCTGGTTATGGTGCTTTCTTCTGGTTTGTCTCATTTTGGTTTATCTCAGATTTTTTTTTATCCTATCACTCAGAAAGCCTGAAGAAACCTGAAATTAAACTGATGTGGGAGTTTCGCATCTTGTAAACAAGGTAAGAATGCAGTGGTCCTTTTTAACTCCACCACATGTCCTCTAAATATGCTTTATAGAAAGAAGAAGAGTTAGGCAAACAAAACAGCTGAGTAACTATGCTAGGAGCTACCATCAGTGACAGCTGGGTTTTCTGGAATTTTTAATAGATAGTAGTAAAAGATAAAACCTAAAAATATTCTATGGAGCTTGGTTGTTTTAATTAACTCTCTTCCCCAACACAAAAGTATTAATATTTCAGTCTGCTATCTGTATGTATTTGTGGGACTCAATTCAGTCTTTCTGTGAGGCTAAACACTAATTAATAACTATTAAATATTTTGCAATATTTTATTAATCAGAGGTCTGTATTATTGGAAAAAAAAATCAGTTATTCTAAAAAAACTTTAGTGGAAAATAGAACCAAGGTATTTTGCTTTGGCACTGGGTACTTACGAACCAAGAGGCTGAATTGTTCTTACAGTTTTTCTACATGTTTCCCATGTCATTTTCTTCCCTTTTTTCTTGACCCCATCCAAATCTCTGAAGTCTACTGCATTTCACACTGAGCTGCTGCTGAGTTACAGAGCCACTGGTCCAAAAAACAGTCCATAAAAACTACAAGTAGGCAACAAAATCCTTGGCATTTAAATACAGTGAGCTGGTTTTCAGTTGAGAACCTTTTTATTCCTTTTTATTTCTGGGATAAGAAAATAAGGCTACTGATTGTGTAATATTCAGTCAGCTGGTACTGAATATTTTAAATGGTATCTCACACAGCCTTCAAAATACTAAAAAAAAACCCAACCAAACCTCAAGTGGCAGTGTTCTCCTGAGGATTAAGAAGTTATGAAAATAAAACTATGAGATAATATCATAAAGATAGAAACTCCCAGAATAAAATCGTCATTCACAATTGGCTAGATGAATGAACGCTGGAAGTTACGAAACAGCCTAGTGGGTTCTTATCGGTAATTTGAATATCATGCTTGACTAATTTCACAAGTTCTGTCCTGCCAATATATTCCACCAGTTTTTGACAAAATGAAAAAATATTGAAGGAAAAACCCCAATATTTCTAAATGTTTCATGTGTCAAAGCAGTAGAAAGTACAGGGAGTCAGTAATGTCTTGCAAAACAGAACTCTCCAAAGATGGACATTGAAAACTTACTAAAGGCAGATGTATCATTTAAAAATCTGTGTATGGTTAATCCAGCATAAACCATAGCAGAGGAAAGACCAAGCAGAGCTGTGTCTCATGTTACCCTGTTGTCCCATGCAGAAGCAGCCTCCATTTGCCCAGAAAGAGCTTGTTAGCTGAACAACACTTGGAGTAAAAATACCAACAACAAAAACAAAAAGAGAGAACATGGAGTTTTTGAACATCTATATGGTATTTTATATACTTATCGCTAGAAGATACAGCCCTCTGAATGTAATATATATATAGTAACAAGATAGGCAACATAGTAACAGTTGTTACTATAATGACCACAGAAACATGGCTGTATTTTTAAGGATACAATAAAACCTGATATATCTTTGCATGTTACATATTATCCCTTAGATTACTGACAGGATTACTGAGGCGTATTACCAATTGTTAAAGTAGAATGATTTTATGTGATAATCAAAGGTAAGGCTCTGTTTGTGGTGTGAAAACACGTCTTAAAATTGATTCCAGTCTGGATATAATCTCAAGAGTAACACAAGGAGATTAGGAAATTGTCAGGAAAAAGTATCAATTGATGTTTGGAGGCTATCTTTGGTACTTCCTCTGCATTGCCAATTCATGCTAGCTCTGTTATAAACTTCTTGGTTTGTGTCAGAGATGAAGAAAAATACAGAAACACATTTTCACATTAGAACTATACCTACTGGGGGTCCTTTCCTGATTGAGCATTCACAGGACTTATAGCAGGCGCCTTTGAGAGTTAAAGCACAATATGATAACAAAAGCCCTAAAAGACAAACACGGTATGGTGTTAGAGAGCCCAGTGGTATGATCACAAACCACAAGTGGTCAATTAAGGGTCATCAAAGGAATATAATCCTGAATAACTGGCCTGAACCCATTTTAGGTCATAGCAGAGGACAAGGAATATATATTCAAAACAAAACCAAGCTAAATATACAGAAAATACAATGGAGGTAACAAGAAGGGTTGAGAACAACTGTGCAAAAATGGAAGCAGAGGAAGAATCGTAGAATCATAGAATCATTTCAGTTGGAAGAGACCCTCAGGATCATCAAGTCCAACCATAATCTAATCTAACTCTAGCACTTAAGAACCTCATCTAAACACCTTTTAAACACTTCCATGGATGGTGACGCCACCACTTCCCTGGGCAGCCTGTTCCAATGCCTGACAACCCTTTCCATTAAGAGGTTTTCCCTAGTATCCAATCTGAACCTTCCCTGGTACAACTTGAGGCCATTTTCTTTTGTCCTGCCACTCGCTACTTGGGAGAAGAGACCAACACCCTCCATGCTACAACCTCCTTTCAGGTAGCTGCAGACAGCAATAAGGTTTCCCCTCAGCCTCCTTTTCTCCAGGCTGAACAGCCCCAGTTCCCTCAACTGCTCGTCATCACACTTGTGCTCCAGACCCCTCACCCGCTTCCTCACCTCCTCTGCACTCTCTCTAGTACTTCAAAGTCCTTCTTATGATGAGGGGCCCAAAACTGAACACAGTATTTAAGGTGGGGCCTCACCAGTGCCCAAAGAACCTTGTCTAAATACCTTTTAAACTCCTCCAAGGATAGTGACTCCACCACTTCCCTGGGCAGCCTATTCCAGCACCTGACAACCCTCTGAAGAGAAGGGAGGAAGAATGGATGCAGCTGTGTCTGCCCTGCCTAGGGCTGCTGCACCTATCAACCCCCAAGGGGCTTCCCTCTCCCTTGGCAGAGAAGGCAGTGCTGCCATTCACCACATTTCACTACTCAATTGTATCTAAAGTGCTATCTTTTGTTATGTAGCTGAGTTTAAAAAAATCAGAATCTGGGAGAGCAGCACGTGTCTCTGAGTGTTTTCTGCTTCAATTTTCCCACATGACAAAACGACGGATACTGTGGCACTGAGACACAGTGAAGTAGGATGCAACAGGTGAATGATGCTATCAAGTTACTTACGGAGTCTATTTATACATGACCTTCCTACAGCTCTAAATTGTGACATCTGCATCATAATTATTAAATTATACCCAAGTGACACCTACATCCTCAGTGAAAAGGTATGGAGATGTTACTAACTGCAAGATATGGAGACATTAGTAACTGCAAATGAGGATTAGGACAATACCTAAGCCAGAAAGCTCCTTTTTTAAAAACTTCTCAGAAATCACATCAATAGCTAGAAGGGGATTATTCTACCCTGCAATTAACTTGTTTTTGTCAAATGTTATGTTTGCAACTGAGCCTCTGTGGAGTATTCACTATGTTTGTATTTAGGTATCCAGACTCCCTGGCCGCCAGAAAGCAAAGGTACCTAAATTAGATACCTACTCCTAGTCTTCAGGAGACCATCTCTATTCCTTGATGACATCTGAACTATAGTTAAACAAGATGTTCAAGTTGGGCACTTAGAAGTTTATATTAGCTCCTGTGAATACTTCTGTATGTTTTCAGGCTAGAGTTATTATTAATTCAATGCATACACTGTAGTAGGATTTGTTGTAGTATATCAGCAATATTCTTTGATGTCAGTCTGTATTGTCAAGTAGCTACAAGTCAATGTTTCTGACTTTTTTGAAAACACTTGAAAGAAAACGTGAGTAGAAAATGGAAAGCACATTTAATGAGCAGATTTCTCCCACACTCTTTAGAAAAGAAACATGTCAAGTCACAACACCAAAAATTGGACTTTTAGAGTGTATTTATTCCTGAAACAATAAATCTATACATAGCATGTCAGCAAACAAGAGGCTACTATTCTACTCTCACTCAATTATAACATACTGTTTCAGAATCATTTTTTGTTACCTGAGTAAATGAGCTTTTCTGGCTCATCTAGCTAAGTGCTGATCAACAATATATGGGAGAAAAACAAAATAGAAGGAAACTTGGGAAGATTTTTAAGGATCTAATTTTTGCAGGTCTTTTTTCCTAAGTTTTTAATTCTAACTTACACAGAAAACTTTTCAGAAATTAGTAGAGAAAATAATTGCTACTTACTAGTAAAAACTTGTCTTGAAATCTCTTTTGGAAAAGGGTGGTTGTCTGAACAATGAAGAATGTCATGTTGAAAAGTGGTACTAAAACATCTCTTTAAAGGTACATTGCTATAAGCCACTGTTCAGCTATGAATGTTCCACCAAAAATCTACCTTCCAAATGTGGTCTAAGTATATTTTTATAATAATTAAGAGCTATCACAATAATACCTAAATTAAAAAAAAATATTGCTAGGGTTATGAGATGTGACAGGGACAAATAAGTGGGCTGGGTACTGTTATTAACATTGATTTTCGAATTATTATGAACATAGGCTTTTTGTTTTCAGTAAGTATGTTTCATTGTCACTGTACAGCAAAGAACAGTGAATAACCTTATCATATATAAATAAATTTTGTCACATTCCTCTTTTAAAGCAGTACAGTACAACTCCTCTAAGACACTGTATCAGGCATCATGACTCCTTTTCCTCTTACATTTATCTCTTTGAGAAACACCTGTGGTGGCAGGTAAAAGAAATGACCCTCAGCATTTGTATTTGAGTTCCCTTTGTCCTTGTCCAGGGCACTGGTGCAGAACAGCCTCTTGTTCCATGTCTTTTATGTAGGATTCTCTTTCAAGACTTGAGGGCCTTAGACAAAGCTGATAGGATTTAGAGATCTGCACCAGTGGGTCTGTTATTTGGAAAGACATAGTGACTTTTTGTCGCCTTGATGGATCAAATTCTATGGAGTCTAAAACTATGCATTGGCTGTAGTGGCAAAGGGTGCATAGGTGGATGTTTCCAGAGATTGCTTTTTTCAACTAGATCGCTGTTTTCAAGCCATGTCTCCATGTAACACAGATTCTTAGTCTGTTTTCTGTAGCAAAAGAGAAAGCTTTACTCTAAGTGACGGCATTACAGGAACAAAGCCATGAAGAGCATTATGTAGTTAGTAATATACCAAGTGACCAGAATTTTATGGTGAAAAAAAGTGAAATAAAATTACAGTGAACTTTGTTGGCCATTTGAAAAAAAGAAAGTATTAGATGCCAGTAGAACCATTTTAACATTTTTTCTGTCATGCCAATATTACATTTTTCCTTCTCCTTTCCTTCACAACAGTTGGTTAGAATACAGCTTGTAAAGTGTCCTCAAAAGCAACAAGGTGAGTAAAAGAGGCCAAGAGAGAAGGAAGAAAGAGCTTCAGGCACTGTTCACTATGTAATAAAAAGAAGATAAGGAAGATTTGCCCTTTCCCCTGTTCAAATATGTAAAAGGTTCCATGGGTTACAGTGACATATGTGAGAAGGCAATAATTTGGACATAATGGAATTCATATTCTACAGAAGCAAAAAGATCCCTTGTATACATGAAAATTAGGGAGGAGAGTAGAATGATGTCTGTGATTTTTTTATCATTCTATGTTAAAGTCCGCTACTCTACTAATTGGAATTTTTGTACTTATGTATTTATGTAGCAGCTGCATTACCCAAAACAAAACTGAATCGATTTCTTCCTCTCAAAGGTCCAGGGTTAAATTTAAACATACAGAATCGAACAGGCTATTTGTCTGAAAAAGGAAACCAATGAACAAATCATCTTTCATTAAAAACATTTCTTAAATGATACTAAACATTTTTTTCAACATTTTTTATTTGTCAGATACAGTTTCTGCATCCTTAGCTGGCAGTTCATTAAATGAGGAAATCACACAGTCCATCACGTCAAGCATTTGACTGAAGGACTGAAAAATAGCAGGCTGTTATCACATCTGTTTATTATTATTTTAATGCAAAATGATCAGCTGCACTGACAAACAAAACTCATTGCTGGTTAACATGAAGAAGGCACAGCTTGTGACCAGCTTAATAAGAACATTTGGGATCATTCTTGCCACCAGTTAAATTAATAGGAATTTTGCCTTTGAGTTCAATGGAAGCAAGACCAGATCCTATACAGTGCACTCATAGTTTTACTAATAGAATCTGAAATTTCAGTGATAGTAAAGAAATTAGCACAATCAGATTGGTTTAGCATAGATAGAAATGCCATGTCCCTTCTCTTGGACACCCAGAACGCCTGCAAATGAAACGTATCTGTACCTACCTCTGTAACTATGCATGTATTAAAATTTGTAAATGCATATATTATATTCCAGAGCCTTCCAAAGATTTTTTTTCCAAACAATGTCATCTGAGGCATAACACAAGGTTATATCCATGAATATTTGAAACTTTAACTTTTCATATTCTATCAACGTCCATGGAAACATACTCTTTTCCAGAGAGATTATATCGCTGCCTTGAGACAGAAAACACTTTTTGCCTTCTAGAATTCAGTGCTCTTTCTCTACAAGGTCTGACTTTACTTTCTCTTAAGGATTAAAATCAGAGTTAAGAACTGATGCACGGGCACTCCAAGGTACAGTGCTGTCTGTGCAAGACCTTGTGAAAATCACAGCATATGCAACACACATAGGAATTTCCTAATGGTCACAAAGATGTGGAGATAGATTACAATGTTTTACATTTACTGTTACCATGTATGTCTGTTTGCCCTCTGTTTCTCTACCTCCAAAAGCTTAGACCTTTAAAAGTTTGTTTGTTTGTTTGTTTGTTTGTTTGTTTGTTTTTGTATCGTCCAATTGCTCACCTCACTCTCCCTTTTGTCTGTGTTCCTCCACATACACCCTCATTGTCTCCCTCTTCATTCCTGTCCCACATTCAGTTGTTCCTGTGAATCCAGAAGGCACCACTGTTTCTTGATACATTTTAGGCCCCATATATAGGTCAATATAGTAACTAACTGCTGCTAAGTAATCACCAGAGAGTAATGCAAGTTTCTGGGAGCAGTGTCCTTTTTTCCACAACAGAGAAAAGGTAGTCATAAGCCATCTCCTAAGGTAGGTGAGATATCAGGAGTGAGTGGGAGATTCCACCAAGTTTTGTTTCCCCTTTTTGAGTCCTGCATATACTAGACCACAGCTAGCACACCAGTTCATTCACTGATCTGCTTACTACTTCAAAGATATAAAGCAATATGAATAAGAAGAATTACAGGAAAATGCAGAAGTGATATTCAAAGTAGAAATTAATTAATTACTTGTAGACATAAATTAAGTGACTTTTTAGAAATAATTTAGAAATTCTTAGATTTTTACAAGGGCTTGTAGTGATAGGACAAGGCGTAATGGCTTTAAATTTAAAGAGGGTAGATTTACATTAGGCATAAGGAAGAAGTTCTTCACCATGAGGGTGGTGATGCACTAGGACAGGCTGCCCAGACAAGATGTGGATGCCCCATCCCTAGAAGTGTTCAAGACCAGCTTGGATGGGGCTTTGAGCAACCTGTCAGGGGGGCTGGAAATAGATGATCACAGAATCACAGCATGGTTAGGGTTGGAAGTGACCTCTGGAGATCATCTAGTTCAACATATCTGCTAAAGCAGGTTCACCTAGAATAGATCACACAGGAATGTGTCCAGGCATGTGTTCAATGTCTCCAGAGAGACTCCACAACCTCTCTGGGCAGCCTGTTCCAGTGCTCTGTTATCCTCAAACAAAGGAAATTTCTCATATTCAGATAGAACCTCCTGTGCTTCAGTCTGTGCCCATTGCCCCTCATCCTGTTGCTGGGCACCACTGAAAGGAGTCTGGTCCCATCCTCTTGACACCCACCCTTGATATATTTATAAACATTGATTAGATTCCCTTTCAGTCTTCTCTACTCCAGGCTGAACAGACTCAGCTCTCTCAGTCTTTCCTTATGAGAAAGATGCTCAAAACCCCTGATCATCTTCGTAGCCCACCACCGGACTCGCCCCAGTAATTCCTTGTCTTTCTTAAACTGGGGAGCCCAGAACTGGATGCACAACTTCAGATGTGGCCTCACCAATGCAGAGTAGACGGGAAGAAGAACCTCCCTTGGCCTGCTTGCCACCCTCTTCCAAATGCACCCCAGGACACCATTGGCCTTCTTGGCCACAAGGCTGCACATTCCTGGCTCGTGGTTAACTTGCCCACCAGGATTCCCAGGTCCTTCTCTGCTGAGCTGCTTTCCAGCAGGTACACCCCTAACCTGTACTGGTGTCTGGGGTTATTCCTCCCCAGGTGCAGGACCCTATAGCTGACCTTGTTAAACTTCATCAGGTTCTTCTCTGCCAAGTCCTCCAGCCTGTCCAGGTCTCACTGAATGGTAGCACAGCCTTCTGGTGTGTCAGCCCTTCCTCCCAGTTTGGTATCACCAGCAAACATGTTGAGAGTGCACTCAGTCTCTTACATTGAGGTCCTTGATGAACAGGTTGAACAGCACTGGACCTAACAGTGACCTCTGGGGAACCCCACTAACTACAGGCCTCCAACCACACCCTGCACCATTGGTCACGACCACCTGAGCTCTGCCGTTCAGCCAGTTCTTGATTCATGTCACCATGTACTCATTCAACCTGCACTTCCTGAGCCTGCCTATGAGGATGTTGTGAGAGACAGTGCCAAAAGCCTTGCTGAAGTCAAGATAAACAATATCCACTGCTCTTCCCTCACCTACACAGCCAATCATGCCATCATTAGAAGGCTACCAGGTTGGTCAAACATGATTTCCCCTTGGTGAATCCATGCTGACTACTCCTGATAACCTTCTTTATGACCTTTAAGTTCCCTTCCAACCCAAACCATCCTATGGTTCTGTGAAATCATACTTTAATTAAATCAGCCAGTTGGTAGCTGAAGGAAGAGGGAAGTTAGGTTACTTAGACTGTGTGACTGTTGTGTCTTCAAGAGTTTTTAATTCCATACTATTTCTATTAAATTAATTCAAAATAAAAGTGCATTTTTCAAGCTGGATAATGTGAAAGGCTTTTTTGAATCACAGATTAAATTAAAGGAAGATACTCTTCTGGATACTGGTTTAACTGATGGCTGCCCCTTTTCTGTTCTTGCATTTAGCGTGTCACTTCCCTATTGAGTTTTGTTCCCTTTCTTCCTCAACTTAATTAAATGATCAGATTTTTCTTTCAGAAATACGACTGCAAGTATAGTATTGCCTGGATCCAACAATTCATTTCCTCTTTTAAGAAAGTCAATTGCTTCTATTCTAGGTTATGGTTATTTCCTAGAATTTTCTAAAGCCTCTTTTATAACAAGAAGTTTTGCCTTTTTTCCTGCTACATCAAGAGTGAGATAAAATGCATTTTTAAAGTAAAATTAACTATTTCAATCTTTAGATTTTTATTCCTTAGAGAGTTTTGATGCGGTAATTCCAACAAAAAGAGTGGCACCCATTTAGATGCAAACAAAAACTGCATAATTTAGAGGTGCAGTTTAAATAATGTTGATTTCCAGCTACAAAGATCTGGTCAGTATTACTGTGCTAGGAATGGGAAGTCATAAGGAACTTATCTTTCATGAAAGAATAGTCAAATTAATGTGAGTGGAGCAGATGTCTCAACAGATCAATAATATCCCCTTGGCAGTCACTAACATATGCCAAAACATAACATCTGAAAAACACTGTGGAAGAGCAAGACAATAAGCACCTGTTACACTATCCCAGTTTTATCGTTAAGGTGACACCAAGTAGTTCGAGCTGAATACAAACCATCCAACAGGAAAATTTTACATTCTGCTTAAATATTTAATCTAAATTTATAGGAAAAAAATTCCAAGAGCACCACTGTGGTCCATGGAAGGCATTGGTTCAGTAATAAGGAGAAAAATAATATAATATCCTGTTTTTAAGGGTTTAGAAACATTGGTATACTCGAGAATAGTTTCAGTGTCAGTTGATGTGAGGTTCTGCCAGTTCAATTATTACAAGATCTTGATTCTGCTGCTCTTAAATTAGTTTTTCCTTAATTCCTCAAACTTAATTGTTAATATGGGGAATAATGGTAGCAATAAAATCAGACAAGGCCATGTTCCATGACAGAGGTATAAACATGAACAAGGACAGGTGATAAGAGGAAGCTGTAAGTGACTTGCTTAGAAGACAACAAAGGAATTCTAATTTCTCCACCAGTCTCTATGACAGATACTAACTAATTTCTCAACATCAGCAACATTGACAACTCCATCTGGATAACCGAACTAGGCTTGCCAAAACTGTCCAAGGCAAACAAAAGTTCTCAACAGTCATTATTGCTTATTTAGTTTTAGTAGAATGTTCCTGACTTCTAACTTAATTTACAAAAATAAAAATAACTTATGAACACAGCCCCGGGTCGCATGCTTGGAATTCAAACTCCAAGGTTCTGAATAAAAGAGGTTGTATGTTAATTATAACTCACCTCAGTGTCCATCAAGCTGAGGTTCCTCATGAAGAACAAATAGAAATAATGTGCACTCCTTTAAGATCACTTTTGTCAGGCCCCTGAGGGCACTAAGAGCCCTCAATGGTCTGCCTGGCATTCCTTGAGTCTCACCCTGCCCACCACCTAGGAGAAGCCCCATTTCAGCTCACTTCAGAGTCCTCAGTCCCTGCCTGAGCAATGCTGTAGGTGTGTAGATGTCTCCAGTCCCATCTCCTTGATGGTACTGAGATCTGTGCTGTTGGTAGATCATCTCCTAGATGGGCCCCTTGGATACAGGCTGCAGCCTGTCTTTGGACCTAGCTCCTGGATGGACTTTGCATCTATGTTGTAGCCTTGTCTCCAGGCCTGTCTCTGGCCACATCCTCCTTTTGCTCTGGGCTGGAGTCCCTGGGCAGACCCTGGACCTGGTTCATTGCTTGTCTTTGTCCAGCCTCCCTGTGACTGTGCCCCATAGATGAGGCAAAAAGCCACACTGTGTCACCCTGACTCCCTTGACCTGAAGAAGCAGCCAGGCCTCTGCTCCCTTTATTTTGTCAGCCTCTCTATATGTAATGATCCACGAAGAAAAGCTAACCACTTATTTGGTGGCTAATCCAGCTGTGCTCAAAACTTTGACCTTATGCTATAATAAGGACAGAACAATAGAAAAATAGGGCTTGACAGAACCATGGGAGGTCATCTCAGCCCCCAGGCAAGATAAATGAAATCTACATTGTTTCC
This sequence comes from Nesoenas mayeri, assembly GCF_963082525.1. Taxonomy (NCBI): domain Eukaryota; kingdom Metazoa; phylum Chordata; class Aves; order Columbiformes; family Columbidae; genus Nesoenas; species Nesoenas mayeri. Next base: position 21,954,234 of record NC_137544.1, on the reverse strand, counting down.
AAGTGCCATTTGTCTGACAAGTTTTTAAAAACCTCCAGTAGTGGAGGTACCATCACTTACCAGGAAATCTATGACAATTCTTCATTGACTTTGCCATTTTAAAGTGTTTTCCAATAGCAAAATAGGTCAAATTTTCCAGAACTGTAAACTATCTCATTCATTTCTTCTAGCCTGCCTCAACAAGACCATGTAGTTCTTAAAGTACAATGTCCCAAACTGCAGCTTCCTAGCTGGCTAGGCTATCAGAGGCCTCATTTATTCCTGAGTATAGGATTACATTATGCATCTTGCTGGCTGTACTCTAGCTTTGTCCTTGTTTTTTTTTTTTTCAGAGCACTGTGTGCTCATGCTCAACTTTTCTGAAAAACTGCTACCAAAGCAGCTGTCCTTATTTTGTATCACTGCAGTAAATAATTCCTGGTTTATATTTTCATGTGCTTTGCCACTTTGTTATTATCATTTTGAATTCTGATCCTACCCTTCAGTGTATGAGTTGTCTCTGCCACTTTTGGATCATATGAAGATACAACAAACACACTATTCCATCAGTTATGTTGTTAATAAAAGTATATCTTAGACAGTGTACTTCATCAAATATAAGATACATGACAGCTAGTGCTTTGCTCCTCTATTCTATTTGACTTTTTGCTCTAGAAGTTTTCTGAGGATTGATATTAACTGACAACAATTGCCAGATTGTTCTCTTTGTTCTCTTTACAGTCAGGTACTGTGATTGCCTTTTCCCAGTTCTCTTGATGTCTTGCCTCCTTCTGCAAGATCTCAAACATAACTGCAAAGAGTTCGGGATGTAGACATATATAGGGTAGTGACAAAGTTCATGTCATGAAACTGCACAGAAGAGTTGTACTGCTTACACAGCAGAAGACCCTGGAGTTCTCTGCTCTAAACATGAATCATGAGATACCTTGGGCTATGCCAAGGTGGCATGGTGCCATGCATTTGTTGCAAAACTAATCACCAGGGAAGATCAAAATTGCTTAAACAAAAGGGGGAAAATTTGTATTGCAGCTGGCAGTCACACAGGACACAGGGCACACGCTGTGACTGGAACATAATCTACCACAAAACACGGACTGAGCAATGATGATGAATAATCAAGTTTGCTAAACATAATGTTATTAGTCACCTAACAAAAGTTATTATTTGGAACAAAAATGTGTATGGACTCTTAAAAAAAAAAAAAAAATAAACAAACTAAACCAAGGAATGATGTTGTATTTTGAGATAAGGGCTGTATACAGCTAGCAACAACATATCCAGTTAGTCCTCAACAATGAGATGAGAAAAATTCACTGATCAAAATACAGCAATCCTCCACATAGGAAACTCTGTAAGAGACTTGACAGCACACAAGAGCAGCTGTGCAGTTCATAAGCTCACTAGGGACACAGAACTGGTGTACAAAGAAATAGTAGGTCTAGAAATGTCAGAACAATGAACCAGGGAATAGCCACACAGCTGGATGTTATTCCTACCTGCAATATTAGTATTTGTAATTACAAGGCAATTCACAAATCAGTACATTTCAGACCAGTCTCAAATCCTGACAGTAACCTACCAGCTCTCCTTCCAGTTAACTAGAACGAGCTGGTAAGATAACTATGATCAGACTCCAGAGTTACATGAAATACTTTGCAAAATCTGTGCTGAAAACTGGTATTTGATGAACATATACAAATTTAACGTAATAATGTTAATTAACTTTTCATTCTGTTTAATGATATCATACCAAAATACATCTCTAATTTGAAATGGAAGCAGCAAAATTTGGAAATTATTCACTGTATCCTGGACAGAAAGAATCCTGAATGTTCAAGGAAAGAAATCTACATTTCATCTGACTCACAGGATTTTGTTAGGATCGCTATCTATATTAAAAAAAAAAAGAAAAAGAAAAAAATAATTTATATGTATCATATCACGTATTCTTCCTACCTATGTGAATCAGAGCCACCCTCATTAGCAGCAAGGCACCTAACAGTAGTTCAGATACATCAGTGAAGCCTCTTCTTCTCTCTGCCCCAAAACCGAATGCATTTAGGACAGCTTGGTATGAAGTCCTTCACCCACTTATGTCCCTGGCAAAACATGTAATGATTGCATTCCAGTCAAGATTTCACATCTTAGCTCTTATTCTTACTCCAGAGTGGATTTCCAGCCTTACTTTTAAACTTCCTTACAAAGGTAGCTAACCACAGTTTTACCATGTCAATATCACCAGTGGAATGATAAATGATGTAAAAAGCAAAAGTTTATGCATCAGGTACTATAATGTAGTTTATTCCCCAAACACATCTGAATGCTACCCAAACAACACAGAAAGGTGACCTTGGTGAAAGAGTCCCTAACAAATAAGCATTCTTACCTATTCATTATACAGAGAGTGCCTTATAAATGCATTGTGAAACTATATTCAAAGGCATTTGTTTTCCTTTCAGGCTCTCACTCAAATATTCAGTTTTTATCTGCAGCTCTGCAGTTCTTGGAATATACCCCACAATGCCATTTCCTGTTTATTGAAGGTTTCACATTTCATTTTAGAAATAAATAGTAATTTTTCCCAGCAATTTCCTAGGTCCTACTGTATTTCAATATCATGCCTTTTATCTTTTCCTTTATAATTGGAAAAGGGAACACAAAGAGAAAACTTTGAAAATATATGCCAGCGCAGGATGTTGCTGATGGAATGCTGGGTTATTTTGCAAGTCTTTATTAACATCACTTCTTTGATTGTATTTGATGTCCTTCTGTGTTGGACACTGAACAAGTAGAAATTAAGAGACAATTTAGCCTTTGGAATTTATCTCCTCCTGTTTGTTGGTTTACAATTGTAATTGTAAAACAATTAACAAAGATAAGAGAAAGTTGATCACAAGAGTGATTGCCTAATTCAGTTTTGAGCCTGAAGAGTCTGTTTTAGGCAGGACATGTGATAAAGTTATCACAGGCCATACAATCTTGCTTTAAGTAGAATCTTTTAAAGATTTATTAATGGCTCATTGGTTTCATAAACTGTTAACTTTTTTTTCTTTTTGTACCCCATTTCATTACTTCTCCAGTCTGTCGTGAAAAGCAAACAATGGTCAATTGCAAGAGCAATCTATAATATAATGTACTGTAAGCTACACAGATGCTTGTGGAATGCCACTTTGTTAAATCAAGGTCTTGACGAATGGCCAGTTCAGTGTAAGAGCCTTGTCTAGTGCAGCTCTATTGTACCACAAGAAAAAACAAACAAACGAAAGCTAGCCAGACTGTTCTTGCAATCTCTTCAGAACAGGAAGTGGTAGAATTAAATTTCTGTAAAATATTATAGTGTTTGCAACGTCAGAATCTGCTATAATTGAGGTTGTAAAGTACTTTCCAATCTAGTTTCTCTTTTCACATCCTTATTTTATAATATTTGCCTTCTGGGCTTGACATTTTCCAGGCTTCTTTGATGAAAAACATATTTGTCGATAATATTTATGTGCAAATACACTTGCAACTGTTTCGAATTCTAAATGAAACCATTTTTTGTTCTTCCAAGGGCTATAGCACAAGTGTCCCAGGAATGTTGTCACCTTGTCAGTCGCACTGCTGCACAATTTTGATTACTTGTACAAAAAGTAAAGAATTTTTCAAAATAGATGTTTGAGCAAAACAGCAAAACTCCTATTGCCTTCAGCAGGACTACAGCTTCTCTCAAACTTTTATATCCTTTGTCAAGTTTATCATAGCAATCTTTTTTTCTATGAAAACTGGGAGTGTCTGAGTGCTGTACTGAGCATATCAAATACATGCTTGAAAGAAGAGCTAAGTCGGACTCAGGGAGAGCACATTAACCAGAGCAGGTCCTGGTCTCCATAATATTTTTCTTTTATGGTCTCACCTTCAGCCTCTTAGTTATTGGTTCAAACTATTTCCAGGATTTCTTTCTTTCTTTAAATCAGGCAGTATTAAAATGATCTAAGGCTTTGAAAGCTGCTTAAAATCTTAACCTCTCTAAAGCCTCATATATTTTACATTATTTGAAATATTAGCCTGCCTTGCATTAGTTTAAAAATAAATAAATAAAAGCATCACAAATTGGTGGCTAAGTAGCCAAGAGAGAGTTAGCATAATTTATTAATACCTTGCATTTAAGGTTATATGCCAGGAGACAGGATAATAGTCTGACGCCCAGACTCTTTGGAGTTTTCAAATTTTAATAAGGTTTAAGATTTTTTTTAAGACTAATTAATAAATATTAGGGAAAGTTACTTTGGCTGCATGTAACTGAATCGTAACTACACTACGTGAACCTTCTGAGCTCCTGATCTCTAAAGTAATCCAGAAGAGATACTTGGCCAAAGAATCCTGTGGCATATTACCATGTCACAAACCCTGGTGTCATTACTCTGGTCATCAGGGCACACAGAGGGCTAGAAAACAGAGGGAGAAAAAGGCATGACTCCATCCAAACTCTGAGCTTGAAACTTTAGAGGTAGCTATGGGAAACATTTTCTTTTTGAGCCTACATTTCCCCTTTGTGAGGAAAATTTCTCTTGGGGATGCTGCAAGGGATTTATTTACCTATGACAGTAATGGGGTCATTTTCATTAGACAGGTAAACGGTCACACAAACTCAGTATACTTGGTTCACCATCCACAGTGTCATTTGTGCAGAGTACTTCTGCAGTTCAATTATTTTTCATTATACATTTGTGTCTAATTTGATGCTACGTGAGGACATTTTTTCTTGTCCTGCTCCTTTTTACTAGGGAGAAGAGATCCTTCATGCTACAACCTCCTTTCAGGTAGCTATAGACAGTGATAAGGTCTCCCTTGACCCTCCTTATCTCCAATTAAACAACCCCAGTTTCCTCAGCTGCTCCTCATCAGACTTGTGCTCCAGACCCCTCACCAGCTTTGTTGCCCTTCTCTGCACTCTCTCCAGCACCTCAATGTCTTTCTTGTAGTGAGGGGCCCAAAACTGAACACAGGATTCCAGGTGCAGCCTCACCAGTGCTGAGTACAGGGGATGATGACTGCCCTAATGCTGTTGGTCACACTATTCCCAATACAAGCCAGGATGCTGTTGGCCTTTTTGGCCACCTGGGCACACTGCTGGCTCATATTCAGCTGGCTGTGAATCAACACCCCTGGGTCCTTTTCTGTCAGGCAGCTTTCTAGCCAATCTTCCCTGAGCAGGGCCCAGCAGTTGGCCTTGTTGAACCTCATACAATTGCTGATGAATGGTGGAAAATGTCTTGGTGATCACGTCTGCCAGCTCCCTTGGTACCATCAGGTAGATCCCATCCAGCCCCATAGACTTGTGTGTCATGGGATTGTTTCAGGCTGTTGTCTTTAGACCATGCAATGACCAGAAGCCCTTCAGAGAGGAGAGGTGTAACGTGAACAGCGAGGAATCAAACTTAGAGCATCTGATACAACATCCGGGCATGGGATTTGCAAAACACATGAATCCAGATGAATGGTTCAAAACATACATGGCTGTGGACAACCGTTGTTGATATAAAGATGAAGAAACTAAGTAATGTACCCGACAAAAAAGCTTGGAGAAGGTCATTCACAAGCAGGGGACCAACCCAAGTCCTGTACCACACACTGCAGTTTCTATTTTGACAGACTTGTTAAGCCAAAGAACAGAATTTATTTTTTCCTATGTAGATTTAAGCAGCAGACATAGAAATATAAAAACTGAGTCCAAATTCATATGTTCATGCTATAAATAAAGGAAAGCCACTATGAACACTACTGCATCCTTGACCTCAAGTATTATCTCTTACTCCATCACCTTTGGTATCCTTTCAATATTCTGGTATTTTGAAAAAGACAAATTCATAATGAGATTAGTGACAAGCAATTTGGAAATAAATAGTTTACATAGAAAAAAAATATTTGTAACATTTTTAGGATTTACACATTTCCTACACTAATATGCCCCAACCTGGATTAAATACTTGTTTACTCATTTATACCTAGTTATCCCCAATAGGCTCATGCTGGCATGTTTAAAAATGCTCTTACAGAAGCAGTTGTGCATTTCACATCTCTTTGCAAAGCAGGAGAGAAAAAAAAAAAAATCAATGAAATATTTATTTCCTTTAAATGGAAATCCACATTTTAGGGAGACACAGGCGTCATCAGTTTTAAAAGTACTCAAGCAAAAGATAAAATGCAACTGTGAAAAGACCGAACAGATGGTTCAACGATGGTATCAAGTGAGCTTATCATTTATGAACCAGACAGAACATGGGCAAGGAGTTGTATGATTACAAACAGTAACACTGAACAACTCAGAAGTCCAGTTTTGGCTTTTTTCCCATAACATGTACTTATATTCTCCATAAGATCAAGATCAATGAGAATCAAATTGTACAACTCCAGCAGCAAAAATACATTATTAGACTAAGAATGGTCATTAAATAGGGCCTTGCATTTGTCAGCACTTGTTAAACACAAGGGCCAATCCTGTTACTAAGAAATTTTCTTCATACTTAACAGATGTTTTTTGCGTTAACCCTTGAAAACTAAGTGACCGATTGGAAATAAAAATAGGTTTCAGTCATTGTAGATAAATCTTCAGAAGATGAAGTTGCAACCTACCTTTTTACCTTGAATTTGAGAAAAAGTAAGAGTCTGAGGCACAGAAAAATTTTAACATCTCACTAAGCATCTTTGAAAGATGGATGACAAATCAATAACACTATACTTGACAATATATATATGCAGCTACAACCAGGTGGTGAGGTTGATGGTAAATATTAATTTATGTTATTGTTTGTGTACACAATATATGGAATGTTTCTTTCCATACTAAACACCTCATTAAAGATAATTTAACCAGCTGAAATGCTAGGATAATAGAAATTTTATCTATACTGATGATCTTTAGATTGGGGGAGGTAGAAGGGCTGATGTATCTGAGCTAAATAATGAAAAGGAACAAATTATTCCTGTGTTTGAAAGGTACAATTCTTATTTCTGTCATCAGATTTCACATTGCCAAAAGCTTCACAGTGATACAGAACTATCATAGTGATCTCATGTGCAAAAGAGATATGATAAATATGCTGTCACTTCCCAATTCACTGCAAGTGATGAATAATCAGATATAAACTGTCAGTGATTTAATATATTTACAATTTTTCAGTTTGCCACAGTGATCAAAGGTGAATCAGTTCAGAGCACTTAAGGTTTGCATATACATTCACCCTGCCTGCTCTCTGCCAAGGCAAACCTTTTTAGTATTATACATTGTTCTTGTGCTGTCATTGTTTTTCACAAAGATCAGCCTCCTTCTTATTACTTCTTACTCTAGTAATAAATTTATCACCTTTCTAGCCTCTTACTCACCATTCCATCCAATCAGAACCTGAACAACACTGAACATCTCACTAAACAGGTTTGAGACAGACTCTATCACAGCCCAGCAGCCTAACTCCACACTTCTATTGGTTTATAGTTGCCTTTACAGTTGCCTTCACAGTTGCCTCAACACCAGGGTACTGGGCTCCACAGTCAGGAGGTCATTTCCAGTCCTTGTCCCCACACTGTGCTGTGCAGCACACAGTGAAAGAGAGAGGGAAGAAGTCTCACAGGTGAAGAACCAACTTTTGTCTGCATTACATCACGCCACAGTGACAGCAAAGCCACATATCTGTAAGCTAGTAATAAGAAAAAGTAGCAGCATGGGTGCATAAGTGGGTAATATTTTTAGTATCCAGGCTTATCAAGCACAGCCACTCTTAATTCTCCACATGTTTCACTGACAGTGGTGTCATATACTCTTAAGTTAATGTGTGAGAAAAGAAGTAATAGGGAAGAACAGCAGGAGGCAGATGTGACATAGTGAAAATAGAAAATTTGGAGATGGAAGGAGACTGGAAGTATTTTGCTTGAGAGGCTCTGACATCCATTTCAGAAGGAAAGTTAATGAGAATTAGTATAACTACTACATAACTTTTTAACGGCCCATCTTAAATTTCAGTCTGTCACAACACTCTTGTTTCGTAACTACAGATGAATAATAATATCTGTAAAGGTCTTCAGCAAGCTGTACGTATGGTTGAATATGTACTTTTATTCATCTATAGACACTACCTCCTCTTCTAGTTTGGCAAAGACACAGACATTTTGTTTAGTACAGTGGAGAGGGACTGACGATCCACACCTGGTTTCTTGATTCCTTTAGGTTACCCCTAACCCCCCAGAGCTAAACAAAGCAGCTGACAGGAGCCTTAATTATTCATGTAACTGCCCCTGTGTTCCCTGCTTGAGAAATGGAAAGGAAAATGGGAAAAGTTTGTGGTGCGAGTGTCTCAGCAAGAGTTCTCTTCTCACACAGGATTTGGATCATGCATTTATGAGTCGATTATGGTTTTGCTTGTCTCCTTTTTTTTTTTTTTTTATCCTGAAGGTACCGATTTTGGACACTAGCATATGATTCATTTTTTGATACAGACTACCTTCATTAAAGAGCTGAAATGACATGAAAACATCAGCATTCATTTGCTTAGCCTCATCTATTTTTCTCCTTAGGTTACAAAGGTGAACTACATAAATGTAAATTAGTGTAGGAAGGATAGGATGAAAAGGAATACAGCGTTTCACTGGCCAAACAGATACCTAATATAGACTTTGTATCTGCCTTCATCATCTAGGTTCCCTTTCAAGTCAGTGATAACATACAGGTAATTATAAGGCACAATTTTACCTTGTCTTAAAGCTGAGGTCAGATAAGTTACACTTCTCTCCCTTGATTATGAAGATTGCCTTGTACAACCCATTCTCATACAAAAATCAAAATTGCAAAACGTCATGTTAAATGAGATTAATTCCTTCCATCTGCCTCCCCACTGCAAAGCAGCACACATACCTACACTTTGTCTCAGACCAGAAGTTTTGGGTTTTTTTTAATTTTGAATTTTCAGCTTTCATGTGCCTCATACAGAAACCTACTAAATGGCTTCAAAGCATCACAGAACTTATTCTTACACATTGTCTTTCTCTCTTTAATCCACCATCCATCATAGCTTTCCAGAATCCCTTCCTACCTCCCAGTTTCGCAAATGCTCAGAAGTTGCTTATTCCTAAAAACCAAAGTTTATCACCTCTGAATTTACTGACTTGTTGCCTACCACTTTATCACATCTAAAGAGAAATCCTATCTCTTTACTACACTTGGTCCTTTTACTATCGTTTCTTCACTGCAGATTTATGCTTTCCACTTCTTGTAAAAGTGATATAATTTCAGGTTTTTCTATAAACCAGTGTAAAATTCTTCTTCATCTGCTTCAGTTTATGAATCTCTGTGTTGAGTATCTTACGATAGCATTCCCTGTGAAGGATGATTCACCTATTTTCCTATATGACTAGTATTATTATGGTTGGAAGAGCTGCTCAGGATGCTCGTTCACCTTGAATGTGATACACACACTGTTTGCCTTCCAAGCTTTTCAGTATTAAGTCAAATAGATGTTATCATAAGGCCCACTTTTAACACTTTAATGAAGTTTGAATAAACCTGATTTTACCCTACATCCTCTGAGAGGACATGTGGCCAGATTTACTGTCATTTCTTCTCCAGATATCCTGGTCTTTCTTGTGCTTTATGTCCAACCCTGACAGGGATACTATTAATAACTCTCCTTAAACTTAAATCAGAACTGAAACCTCACTTATTTTCCATTTGTGATCTCAGTCATTTTGATCATCACTGGAGACCACAGTATTCAATGAATGAGCATATTTTGTAAAGGGCCTTGAAATGTCATTGCATGATAAGGTGATACAGCACGGATACAGCCCCAATTTTTAGCTTCCATTTGACATATCTTAAATATTTTAAAACATACATGAAAATTCTAGTTAATATTTAAACACAGGCATGCCTACACTTCAAATCTGAAGTACCATAAATAAATGTTAACACTTATTTAAATAAAGAATAGCCAATTTTGATGAACTGCAAAGTAAGTGGTCTCCTGCTGAGATTCCAGAAAACTACCATGTGTCCATTCTGGGGAAAAGAGCATACAAGTGAAACACAGAGTCTATTACTCATCTGTAAGGGTCGGTCCGAACAGTATTTGCCTGACCATCACCATCAGGGAACAGATGCCCTGATAGAAAGAATTGAACAATGACTTGGAGAGAGGCGGGGGGCTACCAGTAACAATAGCTGCTGTGTAGACTTCACCTGCTGCCTCAGCCAAGCTTACCCCCACCTCCTAAAAGGAATTGTGTTATATGGGTCTCTCCGACCTGGGGACAATAGCCGCTGTCCAGAAGATGCATTTTCACCTGCTGCTTCAGCCAAGCTTGCTTCCCACCTCCTCTCCATTACAAAGGCCAACGAAGAAGAGCATGTCCAGAAGCAAAACCAGGACACTCACCAAGGGTCCTGAGGTCACCCAGTGGACCAGAAAGAGACCCCTCAACACGAGGTGACACAGGTGCAGATGAGTCCTGGCAAGCGAAGCGGGGACTTTTCAGGCCTGCGCAGTTAAGCCTGGATTGCGAAACAAAGGCGGAGATTGGCCTCAAACAATGGGAGTGAGGGGGGGTGAGGAAGCATAAAAGATGACTCCCGACCGGACACCGTTGAGATCTCCCCACCAAAGAATCCCGAATCATGACAGAGGACTGGCAGAAGTCTTCTTACGGGACCTGAGATCAGAGGGACGCCTTTCGGACTCGTCCGGTGATAGCTAAATCAATCTCTTTCCCCCTTTTCTTTTCCTTTCCCTTTTTCTCTACTGTCTCTATCACGTGCCGCTTTACAGGCAAAATAATAAAGTAACACTGTTTGATTGAGTTATAACCCCTTGGCATTTTGGTTGCCTTAATTTTGCACTTCGAGATCAAGGTAAACAAACCATCACGAGTCCATCACTGAATGGACCATGACATCATCCCTCCCATGCAGTCCATGTATTTCTAACATTATGTTTGATAAGAACTTGTTGATGGCTTTTCTGCACAGCTTTGTTGGAGGGAGCAGGTGGTTTCACTGGACCCAACTTCTGATCTGTGTTTTGGTCTTGCAGAGTTATTTCAGACATGGCAATGACGAGAGGGATGTTCAGTCAGTCATAGGCAAGAGACACGATGAACTGTGCTCTCTGAAGCACACCCCTAATACTTTCCTGCATGCTCTCTTCTGAGTTGCTTTGCTGTTTTGTGCAAAACTACCTACATGGCTTTAAGTCTGTGCCACGTATCATGGTGAGGTTGCTATGAGAACATTTCTTGGTCCCACTATTTCATTTTGCCAGGTTTTCTGTAGTGCTCCTCTCACAGCTCTCTCTCTTTTTCACTATGGTGTACATGGGTCCCCCATATGGCAAGCAGTCTGCACTCCTAACAGAGAGAAACTCATCTTCCTCTGCATAGTCCTGTGGTCCAGGCACTTGTACCTTGTCATCCAGTTGCCAAATTTCCTAAGCTGGCACAAGCACAGGCAACAGCTCTCTTTGCAGAGGACAATGAGGAAAGATGTGCCTTTCTGTATTCAGCATTTTCTTTGAAGGAAATTTATATGTATTTCTAGATTAATAATTTGGAGTGTTCAGGCTCAAGTATGTGTCCACAGCCTATAACCGCTGTTTGCAGCTCCTACCGAAACATCAGCCGTGGTTTGTTTGTTTCTTTGTTTGTCTGTTTGTGTGTTTTTTCATTTGGACAGAATCTATTACTCACAGTGAAAATTAGCACAAGCTGCTTGAAATTCTGGAAAGGCACTAAAAGATACTATTCTACATAACTAGTAAAAATAAAAATCTATTTCCATTGAAAAACAGTAGGCAATATGACAATGAATTAGAATTTCAGTCACAAATATTAACCAACCAACTGCAAATATGTATTATACACACAGAAAAAAATGTGTTAGAGAATATTATTTTCATAAGTGAGCCTTTCAGTAGTTAAGAAGTGCAAGAACTAAATTTTCCTGGGGTACTTCAGTTTGCCACCCTAGCTTTACTGGTCTTAATTACATGATCTGATTCTATTTTCCACATATGTTCTGGCTTCACTCAGAACTCATGATGGTGTGTGCTCACTAAACATGTATCTAGACAATAGTCTGTTGTCTCAATGAGCAGTCAAAAAACATCTGTAGGTATTATTAGCCTCACATATTATTCAAATCCAGAGTTCAACAGCATTTCATAAACTGATTTAATTTCTTTATGCCCTGTTTTAGGCATGAAGAACTAAGGAATACCGAGAAAAATGTCAGAAGTTTCAACTAACTTTGAATGTCCATTCCGAACTGCCTAGAAGCCAATCTTTCAGAGAATTTAATTTTAAGTATCCCATCTGATACCCAAAGCAGCCATCCCAGTGGCCTCTGTCCCAGCTGAAGAGGCTCAGCATTCCTCCACAGCAGACCTCACTGCCTCAAGTCAGGTCTCAGAAAAGAAGAAACATTACATTTGTTGCTTTTGTGACCCTTTGTAGAAGGGAGGGTAAAAAAGCATCATCTAGGAAACGCAAGATGAAGGCGTTTTTTCCCAGAGTTTGGGGTTTTCCCAGTGTTTTTCCCAGAGTGATTTAGCAGACCTTGAATAGTTAGAAAACTTTTCCTTCAAGAATTGAAATCGCTAACATTATTCCTTCTTGGGTTTGAAAATTATTCAGATTATGCATCCTCCTTTTCTTTGGTAAGGTTACATGTCAACTAGTATATATATCTATATAATCTCTGTATATCTCTGTATCTCTATATATCTATATCTCACTCACATGAGTAGAGCCAAACAGGTTCCTAATCTGTGTAAATGAGTATGTAAAGGATTAAGGCTAGCAGAATCAAAATTTATTGAGAATGAAGAAAGAAATCTGTGTTGTTTCAAATCCAGTGTAAACGTCTCTTTTGGAAACAAAAGCAGATTGAATGCAACAAAACTATGCAACCAGAGTGGGGACAGTCACACTTCCTCCTGATTAAGTCTCAAAAAAAAGAATATGAAAGAACAAGAATAAATTTACACAAAATACTACAGCGATTCTTTCTGACTTTACTGCATTTGCAAACAGCATCATGATAAATTGGGGAATATTATATAAAGCTTTGGAAATCCATATAACACTATCAGGTAAAAAATCTCAAGTAAAGTGTACTGGTGTCTGTTGCTGAATGATAACATTTTTCATATAGAGAAGCAACTATTTCAGCTGACTGAAAAATAACTGGTGCCCACACATTTCTAGTTTTCAAATTACTTCCTGACTCAAGCAAGTTGCTGCTTGTATTATAAAGCTCTACTAGACCCTGGCATACACACTTCTACTCTGGAAGTCTTTGTGAAATCATTCTCTCTTGAGACAGAACATTTCTTTGTGAGACAATTCTCAGAACTGCAGTACTGACCTGAGCAGTATGATTAATTTTGTAAAGGCAAGCAAAAAAAAAAGAAGTGTTATACTCCATAAGAAGCATGTTTCGTCTGAATTCAGGAAGAGGGAAGAGTCTAGTTTATCCAATTTCATAATAGGAAGTGTGAGAAGAAAATTAAGATGGGCAAGGCTTTCATTTTATTGATCCAGTGAGTAGCTATGTCAGATTTAAGTTATTAATTAATATTTAGGAATTGATTTGAAATCTAGAGGGAGAAAATTAATTGGGAAAACACATATTACAGTAAATATTTGAACTAATTGGAAGGTCAAATAAAATAAATAAGGATAATGGACATTACAAACCTCAAGTGTCTCTTGAAAAGAAAATTTAATTTGGAATAAGCAAGGTTAGCTAGAAATGTTGAAGACAGTAGAGGTAGACAGGTAGTGCTATAAAGCAAGGCTAACACAGGACCGAGAACTAGGAGTGACAGCACCATCAGAGGCACTGATGATGGCAGCATCTCCCAGCTGCTGGTTCCAACTGAATTCCAGGCTCTGAAGTTGCTAAGAGCTGCTATTTTTCTTAAACGAAATTTGTAACTGATAATTTGATTGACAGCCTCTGTCTCTTTGAGAGGCAGTATCTTCCAATTCCTGCTGAGACTTAGCCTTCACCTTTGGGACAACAAAATGCAATCCAGTTGTATATGCCACTCTTGATACTGTCTTGACCAAAACATCAAGTGCAGAACAGCTGACTGTTCTTGTGAACAGCTACAGAAAAGCTCAAACAACTAAGAACTTGCTGATTTAAGTGACTTGGTTTGCTGAAAGCAAATTCCCTCTCAGCCTTCTCTTCCCCAGGCTGAACAGACCCAGCTCTCTCAGCCTCTCCTCATAAGAAAGATGCTCCAGACCCCTAATGATTTTTGTAACCTTCCATTGGCCTCCCTCCAGTAATTCCTTGCACTGATGAAGAAAACATGCTGAAAGAGCATGCAGATCAGTCAAATGTGAGCATTGGAGCAGAGATTGAAAATATTCACTTTGGAGTTATTAGGAAACTAGCCATTGGAATTCTGAATACCAGTAAGTATTTGTCAGGGACCTGCAGGAGAAGGAAAAAGCTAATAAAAAATTTTCAGGGCTAACAGAGAACCACATAGTCTATTTAATAACTTTGGAGTTAATTATTACACATTACATATGTGAGTTCTTAGAAGACAGTAAAACAATCCATATGCATCTCTCAAAAAGAAATCATGTCAAGCCAGCCTACTTTTTCTCCTAGATAAAGGGAAAGTTGTAGATATGGTATATCCTGAGTTTTAATTAAAGCTTCTGAAAATATTCCATTTAATATTCTCATAAATAAGCTAAGGCAGGACATGTAATCACCATCATGTGGGTGGACAACAAGTTGAGAAATTGCTCTCAGCAAACAATTATCAATGATTTGCTGCCAAACTGGAAGAGGATTTCAAGTGGGACTAGATCAGGGACTGTAAAGGGCTGAGATCTACCAAGTATTTCGATCAGTTCCACCAGTAATGGCAAAGACGAGACCAAATTTGATTGTTAGACTAAGTGCAGAGGAGTTCTAAGCACACTGGTGGCTGGAATAAAAATTATTTTTCAGACTGGGGCTGAAATTTCAGCCTCTGTCTGGAATTGAGTTGAGGCAAGGACAAAGTATTATACCTGGAAAACAGCAAACACAGTCACAACATGCAGAGTAATAGGGCAAGCAGCAGCTGAGCAGATAAAGGTGCAATAATTGTGCTCGATTAGCACCACTGAGCTCCAAGTAATGCAGTGTCCTCTTTTCACAACACCACTTTAAGGAAGATGGAGATAAACGAAGAAAATTGCAGGGAACAGTGAAAGGGACTATAAATAAACTATAACCTGTAAGCAAAGGTTCAAGAAACAGAATTTGATTAAAGATAAGAAGACTGCGTAGTGACACAGTATAATTCCTCCAACATGCACGCATGTGTTTTAAACAAAAGGGTGATTTGCTTTACTCAGTGGCCACTGTAGGGTAGAGAAGAAGCAAATGTAATTTGCAAAAAATACTATCAAAGCTGAATAGCTAGAAACTTTCCATTGTTAGGATGAAAGAAATAAGGGATACTACCAAATAATTTCTTTGGAAGTTTTTAAGTCCACATACATTGCTGGTGCAGCTTGTTTAGGTGTAGTTGATCCTGTCAGAGCTCAGAGACTGAACTAAATTACTTGACTTTTCTTCTTGATGTCATATATTTGAATGTCGTTTGATATCGACCACTACATATAAATCAAGCATCAGCAAGTGATATATGCCACTTTTAATATCAGAGATTTCTAAACTAATAACTACCAATGAAGCCACCTCAAGCTTTCAATTTAATTGAATCATCGGGATAAACCCTTTATAGCTGGAGATTCCAACTTAGCAGCTGCAGATTTTCAAATGCTTAAGTAATTATATGTATTTAAACAAGCGGACAATTAATGACTGAGAGGAAAATAATAGTAACTTTGTCTTTGAAAACCTTTTCTGATAAGGCTGATATTGGAGGAAGCATTACAATATTGAATGAAATGTGGAACCCATCACGTTAAACTATGACGAGGTTGCAGATTTCATCTTTGACATTACCTGAATTCCTGAGATAATTGGGACAACAATTTTATCACAAAGAAGATATGTTACAAAGTTGACCCAGCCTGTCCCATATGCTTCCACACCACTCCTGAATAATAGGAGTTCTGCTTTGATGTCCAGACAGTATGGACAAGCTGAGTGTTTCAGCATGATACTGTTTACTCTTAATTATGACGTGGACATCCAGCCCAACAATCAAGCTTTACAATATTTTTTCCCATAAGAACACAGTGTACCTTAACAGGGGAAAAATTTCTGTTGATCCAGAACTGGATTCAAACAATCAGCTCAAGTTAAACACCTGGGACTTCCATGAGTTTCACTACATATGTAACCTTTCTTCAAGAATAAATATAGTGTCATTTATCAGACAAAAATGAAGCTTAAACAAAATAGGGCATACTGGTAAGTACAACATGATGCAATAGGAAATTGCAAGGAAAAAAACCCAACCAAACAACCAAAGCCAAAAAAAACCAACCCAAACCAAACAAAAAAGCCCCAAACAAACAAAAAACCCACAAACAATCAAAAACCCACAAAACAACCAAAACCTCTAAATGATCATCAAAAGACATAAAATCCAAAAAATACTTGAGGTACTCAAATTTATGCAGAAGTGGATTTAGTGCACTTACAACCAAAAGGTCACAATTGCTCCCAGGGAAATCACCAGAGACATTTATTTTAATATAAATAAAGTGGGATTTCATTTTTAAATTACGGCCTTCTGAAGATGTATAGCTACTCTTAGGGGAGTACTTACATAAAGAGTTTTATCCTGGTGCAAAATTTGCTTTGTTACTGCAATCATAGCCCTGCGTTTGAACAGATGAACAATCCACACACCTCTAAGAGCCGAAGAGTACCTGCAGCTTTCAGAGGCAGAACTGAGTTCATCTGTTACTGTGCTGGAGCGAAAAAAATGTAAGAGCTTTGTGATTTCTAATATGGCATTTTGAAGCAGACAAACAGGGAATCAGAATATAATCACATGTACCTTTATTGTTTTGGGGTTTTGTTTTTTTCTTAATAATAAAAAGCATTAGTTGGATGAGGGCAAAGTTCCTCTTTTTCATTTTCTTTTATCTGCATCCTCAGTGAGCTCACTCAGAATTCGGAACAGATTTTGTTAGGCAGTTTTTGGGACCTGACTCTTTGGCATACCAACAGAAAAGCAAAAAACCTGTCCATCTGGGTGTAGCTTGTACATCACCAGGAACTTTACATAAACAATTATTTGTCATGTTAATGTGTGATAAAATATCAAAATGTCACCTGTGATAAATAACATTTCTTACTTGGAAACTTGATTTTTATCTTGAAATGGCAAAGTCTTTTAGGGGAAGAATACAATAGTGTTAGTTTCTGTCTGACCTAATACTTTCATTGTTCATAAAACTTCAGCTTATTTCTGTAAAGAGCTCAGACAGGCATAGCCTCTTGTTTTACAAGACACCTTCCATATCTCCTTGAGGTTTTCCTGTATTAATTTTGCAAAAAGTCTAACCCTACCTTTCCTTTTAATAAGGTGAGACAAGGAAGTCACATTTGTTCCTATGTCATTGTCAGATAAAATACAAACAAGAATTTGGCTACATTTGAAGCAGGTGTTCATGCATATTTAATCCATTGCCTGTTTTATCTGATTACATCTAATAGGTAAATAAACATTAAAAATAAAATTTAGCACAAAAAAGATGCTGATCACTACTATTGTAAATGAGAATACTATTACAATCCAATTGATACTCTGTTTTTTCATGATACTGTGTTACTACTCTTGTACTATGGCAGAGAATAGAAAAGGTACCGGTAACATCCCAGTCTGTGCAATATGAACCATCTATCAGGAGTTATTGAATTACTCAAAATAGATCTGTTTATCCAGTTTAAGCTTTGAACAGTTTGTACCAATTTAGAAAAAGGTAATAGGACATGTAAAACCAACTGCTATAGAAAACACGTAATATGTTGCAAATACACTTTATTAAGTGAACAGAAGACTCAACAGACCTACTTAGATTAAGATGTTTGGTTTGCTGTAGCTGGAGCATGGAGGAAAAAAAGTATCATATCTCATGTTTTATTAAAAAAATATATAAATTACAATTAAAATACCTTCATAACTACTGATTTTGCCAAGTACATGAAATTATTCAATTGCTTACTAGAACATAAATACAGATGACAGTCCTAGTAAAAGGTAATTAGCATATCCAATGATCCATGAAGCATATAGCTTTCGGTATAGAGTTTAATTACTACAGTCTCACACTAGGCCGAATATTAGGTTGAGATTTATAAGAAAAATAAAGGATTATGATCTTGAATGTTCTGTTGGCACAAATATATTTCCTAGACTACTCAGGTAGACTGAGAAACATAAAAGGTCTTCATGATGGTATGCAGTGAAACAATTCAATCACATATCCAGGCTGTAGTGTCATAGAGTTGTTACTGTCACTAGCGCTGCTTGTGCAATAGGAGTTATTAGTTAGCAGAAACTCATCTAGACCAGCAGATACCATTAATCCAAGCCAAACCATGGATGCTGTCTACCGGATTTTGAGTCTTCCTCATGTTCAAAGGCACATCAATGTAAACACTGTCACTGAGCTTTAACCAGCAAGAAGACATTAAAATTGAATAACCTTGACTGATGTCATAGAGCTAGTAACCACTAAATTTATGATGGCAGATATTAATGTAAACTCTAAATTATGTACAAATAAAGTATTTCCGAACATATTCTACTTACTTAGACCAATCCATTTTTTAAAGATCTTAATAGCCTTCAATGACAGCTACATATCCTTCCTGTAAAGCTAAAATAAATTTCTGATTTGTTACTCTGGTCAAACACTCAGCTGAATTTGTGAATTAAAAGATAATGGTGGCGAGTAACTTAATGGAAAAAAATAGTGTGTTTTCATGTGATAAAGCCTTTGTGAAGGTAAATATAACAAGCTGATAGAGAAAACACATACAGAAGCATATGAAATATTGTGTAATTTCAATAATTCAGACTTTTTCACTCTGAATTTGCTCCTGTATTGCTGAATGTCAGAATCTATTTCTGTAGTGGAGTTGGAAGCAGCTAGGACTGCATACTGGGGAACTGACTGCTCAAGTTAAAGACTGCAATGGAGAGTGCATCTTAGCAACAAGAATCCCTTGCTTTTTAAATTACTTTTTTCAGCTTCTCTAGAATTGCTTTAATTAGCCCTTGTATACAAATACAAAAATAATTAGAAAACATTAGAGAAAAAATTTGTTACCTTCTTGGAGGTCAATAACAAATCAAGTCAATGTTTTAGAATCTCAAAATAAGAGTACTTGCACTAAAAAGGACAGTTAACTTTTCAATGAAATTGTGCTCGTTTACAGCACAAGAAAAAAATACAGTCTAAATAGGGTAGAAATGATTAAAATTAGAGTTTTCATAAGACCACAGCCTCTACTGCTAGAACCAAGTCTCCCTTATTTGATCTGCATATCTAATCCCATTATCTGTCTTTCTATAGGCTATTTATCATTAGAATGAGATATATAATATACTCTGACCTATAGGAAAGTAAAATTGCTTCTTCGGTCACACAGGTTTCAAAAATATAAGGATTTTTTTTTTTTTTTTTTTACAAGGATCACAAAAACCACTTTAAAAACAGATCATACTAGTGAAAAGCTGCTTGCATTCTTGAGCACAGCAGTGCGCCAACCACAATGTGGGTGTTTCAAGCAAAGAAAACTGAGCAGTTTTGTAACAAACCAGGCAAACAAGTGTGCACCAGGAACGGCAAAGCAGTGAGTGCAGCACCTCTGCTTTTCCTCTGCACTCTTCCCATGCACATGTTATAATACCCAAAGCATTCTGTTACAGTCCTACTAACCCGCCTACTTCTGCTTCCAATAGCAGCAATGAATCTTGTCACTGAGCAATGTATAGGCACATTTCCTCCTCCCTGAGCAGAAAAGTGAGAGCATTAGGAGTCTCTGTGGAGGCTCCAGAGGCGGAATCAGGCAATCCAAGTAGTATCAGGTCTTAACTGACCGCTGGATCAAATCATCCAGACCTTTCAAGAGCACATTTCAAAGAAAACTGGGGCAGTTACTGAGTTACTGAGGGTGGGACTCCACTGACCAAGACCTCATATATGCAGTTTTCTGTGATGTCTGCTTCCGTCGTCACTTTTACAGTCAGTAAAGGTTCATGTCACCTCATAGAGGTCTTCAAAAAAAGGTCAGATGAGCAGACTTGAAGCATGGTTATTTCTCTTTGTTGCTTGCGGTGGGGGGTAAGATGCAGGATGTTAGATTATAGCTAAAGAGCACAAAAACAAAAACACCAAAGAAAAAGACAGAATACATGAGCTATATGCAGAGAGGAGTAGTGCCAGGATGGAGTGGGAAGAAAGGATAAGAAAGACCTGGAATTGGGAATGGAGAGAAAAATAAGGAAAGAAATAAAGAAAACAAGGGTAAGAAAGCTCCCTTGCTTGAAAAATAAACACATCCAAAAAGTTAATAAATTCTGTTTATTCAGGTACCTAATTGCGTGAATTATTCATTTTTTACAGAGTGTTATTGGTGTTCTTGGCACTTAAGAATAAAGCCGAGGCTCTGAGTATGAGAAAGTCACTGCTTTTTATTTTTCTGCTTTTTTATTTTTTAAATTGGTGAACATGATTAACTACTGTCTCACTTAAGAATACACACTTTTCCATCTGCTAAATCTTCCCATTAGAAAGGTACTTAGATAACAAAGGACAACAGACTGGTTTTGTTTAGCCACAGCACAGTTAATGTTCATATGATGAAGCTACTCTCTTGATGCTAACATAGAAATCTTAACACTACCAGAACAAAAAGTATCCACAGATAAACAATGATTTAAAGGTTGAGCTGGGCATAAACCTTCCTAATGACAGTAGTTCATTTCTTCAGTGACTGAAATAAACTAAATTCCTACTCGACTAAAGAAGGTAAAAGTAGGGGTTTGGTAGATGAGTCCTAGCAAGGATTCAAAGGTGGTTTTGAAGGAGAAATCTTAAGTTGTTGTTGTAACTCAAGAAGAAAGTTGTTCCAGGACTAGTGAGAAAGCAATGTGAAAACACTGCTGAAATTAAAGGTTCTGCAAGGCGGGCAGTCAGTAATGCACCCAGTGTTCTGGATGGGTGCTTTTTAATTAAATTAAACAAGTCAAAGCAGGGCCAAGTGTGAGCCAAACCGTAGGGAGGCTTGTCATAGGAGGCTTGAAGGTGAGTCTGAGCAAGTCTGGAGTTGCTGAGGAATGAGAAAAGACAACAACAGAGAAGAGCTGCGTAATATGCTGGGGGGAGAAAGAAGGATGATAATTGTATCTGTAAAATGATGAATAGCCTACAGCAGTGAGAGATGAAGGGTGTACTGGCTGGAGGAGAGAAGGTATTACTTGTCAGTATGCGGTTGAGATATATAACACACTAAGACATTATTGGGAATAGTGCTCATAGTTTACATGTTTTCCCAATCCTTATCTTTACTGCAGACATCTAGAATGAAATACCCTCTTGAGTTATATTTTTAAGGTTCATTTATGGGTCACTGACCATACTTTGCATTTTCAAGAAAGCTGACCCATTTATTTCTTAATACTGTCACTGGTGAATTGTGCAGCAGCTGAGTAATCAACAGATACTCTACTTTATGGAAACAAGTTTAGGACTCTATCAGTACGTGCATAATAAAAGGAATACTAGGGAAAATGTAGGCCCTCTCTGGAAGGAAACAGGAGAGCTGGTTACCCAGGATATGGAGAAGGCTGAGGTACTCAACGACATTTTCGCCTCAGTCTTCACCAGGAAGTGCTCCAGCCACACTACCCAAGTCACAGTAAGCAAAAGCAGGTACTGGCAGAATGAAGAACCACCCAATGAAGGAGAAGATCAGGTTCAAGACCATCTAAGGAGCTTGAAGGTTCACAAGTCCATGGGACCTGGCTGAGATGCATCCATGGGTCCTGAGGAAATTGGTGGATGAAGTTTCTAAGCCACTATCCATTATATTCATTAAGTTGTGGCAGTCTGGTGAAGTTCCCACTGACTAGAAACGTGGAAACACAACCCCCACTTTTTAAACGTGAAAAAAGGAAGACCTAGGGAACTACAGTCCAGTCAGTCTGACCTCTGTATGTGGCAGGATCATAGAGCAGATCTTCCTGGAAACTATGCTAAAGCACATGGAAAATAAGGAGGTGACTGGTGAGAGCCAACATGGCTTCACTAAGAGCAAACCATGTCTGACAAATTGGGTGGCTTTCTATGATGGGGTTACAGGGTTGGTGGATAAGGGAAGAGCAACTGATGTCACCTACCTGGACTGTGCAAAGCATTTGACACTGTCCCACACAATACCCTTGTCTCTAAATTGGCGAGAAATGGATTTGACGGATGTACCACTTGGTAGATAAGGAATTGGCTGGATAGTCGCACTCCAATTGTGTCCAATGGCTCGATGTCCAAGTGGAGATCGGTGATGAGTGGCATTCTTCAGGGGTCAGTACTGGGACCAGTGTTGTTTAACGTCTTTGTCAGGGACATGGGCAGTGGGATCAAGTGCACCCTCAGCAGGTTTGCCAATGACACTAAGCTGTGTGGTGTGGTTGACATGCTGGAGAGATGGGATGCCATCCAGAGAGACCTTGGCAGGCCGGAAAGGTGGGTCTGTGTGAACCTCATGAAGTTCATCATGGCCAAGTGCAAGGTCCTGCACATGGATCGGATCAATCCCGAGCACGCAGGCTGGGTGGGGAATGGATTGAGAGCAACCCTGAGGAGAAGGACTTGGAGGTGTTGGCTGATGAGAAGTTCAACATGAGCTGGCAATGTGTGCCTGTAGCCCAGAAAGCCAACTGTGACCTGGGCTACATCAAAAGAAGTGTGACCAGCAGGTTGGGGTCGGTGATTCTCCCCCTTTTCTCTTGTGAGACCCCACCAGGAGTACTGTGTTCAGCTATGGGGCTCCAGCATAAGAAGGACATGAACCTGTTGAAGCAAGTCCAGAGGAAGGTCACGAAGATGAGAGGTTGGAGTACCTCTTCTACGAAGACAGGCTCAAAAGAATTGGAGTTGTTCAGCCTGGAGAACAGAAGGCTCTGGAGAGCAGCCTTTCAGAAACCTAAATGAAGGCCTAAAAGAAACCTGTAGAGAGACTTTTTACAAGGGTATGTAGTGATGGGACAAGGAGTAAAGGCTTTAAACTTAAAGAAGGTAGATTTAGATTAGATATAAGGAAGAAATTTTTCACCATGAGGGTGGTGAGGCACTGGAACAGGCTACCCAGAGAAGCTGTGGGTGCCCCATCCCTGGAAGTGTTCAAAGGCCAGGCTGGATGGGGCTTTGAGTGACCTAGTCCAGTGGAAGGTGTCCCTGTCCCTGGCAGGGGGGTTGGAACTAAATGATCTTTAGGGTTCCTTCCAACTCAAATAATTCTGTGATCCTATGATTAAGTTTATGAATGTTTGTAGATATAAATAAGAGAAAACAGTTTCTCAGCCTTGCTCCCCAGGAATTCTACAGCTTGTGACTCAGAGTTTATTTTTTAAAAAAAGAAAAAAGGCATTTGTGTCTTTCATGAGAGGCAGCCCATTCCTTGGAAACTGTTTTATGTGACTAAAGGGACCAGGAGGACAACATGATGGATGGATGTACAAAACATGCAAACCAGAAAACAAATAAAAAATCTTCATCCACAACTAACATTACAGAAGTGATCATGCTAAGCTGTTCCCCTTGGAGTGCTCATCTTTTCCCCTGATGAATAAAAACTTTGCCAAAAATCTAAGCTAACAACAAACAGCACTTGTGAGCAAATGGTAGGAGAACTGGTCAAAATATTTTTCCCCAGATGTTTCACCATTGTTTTACAGGAAAAAGTAAATATTCAAGTGATCCAACAGTTACAATTGTGATGTGTTTTTTAACAAAATTAGAATACAAGTTCTTATACTAAAGCTAGTAAGTCTAAGGACATTTATCTTATGACCATTTACATGCACAGTACACTGATTCACAGTGAAAATTCTGGATGCAGCTGTAGGCACAGAAGAATTTGGTGCACGTATGGAAAGCAGACTTATTATCAATTGCTAGAATATTCCCAGAATGCCAGGTTTCAAGATATAATGAATTAATTTAATTGTAAAATGCTTTTAGAATTTACAGTTACATAGAAGAGTTTTGCAGGTCATTAACTGTTCATACTTCACAGCAAAGAGATCTTACATTACATACTAAATAAATTACATTAAACACATTAAGCTCAAAATTGATTACAATGACAAAAGTGCTCAGTTTGAATACATACATGCTTTTCTCTGAATGCCTCTTGCCAGAAAAGCAAGCTTGGGCTGTATTGTAACAACAAAGACACCTCAAAGGAGACTTTGTTCAACAGCAAATTAAACTTCATTTTCTGTGTATACAGTGGATGAGTTAACTGCTGGAGGTATCATGGGATATCCGTATACAGAAAATGCACTTGTTTGATAACAGAGATGTAAACATCCTTGACTGTCAGTTAGTGCAACAATATTCTCATGGAAAGTAGGCTTTTAAAATCCAGGTTTGCATACAGAAAGTATTTCATGAACAGGTTCTCAGTTCAGATATCGTAGGCTTTTATCATTTTAAGCAATTATTTCAGCTCTATATTTTTGGATTCTTGATTATGCAAATATAGCACAGCAGAGATGCATACATATGCCTTGACATTACCAATATATAGCCCTGAACCCCCACTTTCTCCACCCCATTTCACTTTGCTTCACTGCAGTAGTCAGTTTTAAATTCTTGACGATTAAAACTGACTTGACAATTATGAGTCTAGCCAATGCTTGCTTTTCAATGGGAATTCAATAGTAGGTGAGGCAGTAATATTGATCTATGAAACAAACTTTTTTTCCCACAGCTTTCAAATAAATATACCTAATTCAAAATAAAAATATCAGCACCATCTTAAGCTGATTATTGTTGAAATATAATGAAATATTTCATCTTGACCACTAAGGCAAAGCATGTACTCAATTGCCCAGCTGAGCAGACACCTAAACAAATAATGTATTAATCTTTCTTAGGTTGCTGGTTGACACTAACCAGCAGCTTCACAGTTGAATTTTATATGTGAAATTGCATATGCTGTTCTTGGTCCAAGGCCTGACAACCATGTACTTCAGAATGTCTCCTGAGATCCTGTGGAGGATTGTTGCCCTTGTCCTCATGGCCTGGGAGGTCAACAGCAGAATGCACAGGAGTTTTGTAATAATAATCCTTTGATTAACTCGCAAGCCTCGCTTCTACATAGTCCTGCATCAGCAGTATTTCTGCTGTTCCTGTGATGCTTCCTTTCTCTATTCTCTTACCTTACCAGTTCTGGATTTTCTCCAAAAATAGATTATTTTGCCTTCTTCTACTAAAGGTGTCAATAGGCAGTTTGCTCATCCTCAGCTACTGAAATATTTATCTTAGGGTTATATGCATTCTGGACCCAGAGCACAGCAACTGCAGTTTTGCAAGTGAGCTTTATTTCCATGTTCACAGCACTACTGTGCTTTGGGAACAGCCAAAGCTCTGACATGTCTGTATTCTGTAACTACTGAAAGGCTCCAGTCTCACCAGAGCTTTACTAGGGATGCCACAGTTGATCAAACAATTGCCAGTCTGTTGCAGATCTGAGAGCTGCAGCAGTTTTCATTCATCATCACACACCCAAGTAATTGAACCTCCAGGGCAATTCTGTCAAGCATCACACTTAACTTGTGTATGACATTTGTGTTTCTACAACTGCAGTTCATGGACATTTACGGAGAAGAGGCAGTGGAAGTAGAGAATGATTTGAAGGACTTTTCAAAATATTGAATGCTTTTCTGTACAAGAAATATGAACTATATATTGGTCCTAATTTATTATTACTCTTGTAAGTTTCCTCTCTGTCCACCCATCCAGTTCTCTGATCCCTTAAGTATACGGCTCTGGAAAAAAATTAGTAATCAAAACAATTAAAAGTGCTAACACTCAGTTATTTGATTTGGACCTCTATGAAGTCTACTTGGCAGAAATAAGACAAACAGGAAAGCACAGAGGGAAGAGAGGGAAATAATTTGTAGATCAGTTTAGTCAGCCTTCCCTTGTGCATGAGTTTCAGAAAAGAGACAAAGGATAGAAATGGATTTGGATAGCACGTTTATCCAAGAACCTGAGATGTCCTGTTTCAGGATTATGTTTAATTCCCGCTATAGGCTTAAGTGTAAATTTGATTTATTTGCATTAACACATTTTTGCTCATAAAAAACAAAACAAAACAAATGCACAACCAACCAACCAAAAAAACTCCTGAAATACAACTCACTCTGTGAAGCTTTGATCCGCACTCAGACACCAGCCCTTGAGCTCACCTTTGTTACTGGATGTAAACATGCAGATGTGTTTTGAGGATCAAGGCTGTTTTATCACTCAGTGTAGTAAAATGGCAAGAGAACAAAATAAATTGAGGATAAGCAAAACATGTTGAAGAAGAGAGTACTATTTTCTCTTTTTGTTTCTCATCTACACTAGAAACACAAAAAAGACGTGTTAAATGGCCAGACTTGGATTAGTCAGTCATTGTAGGAAGCCATTGGTTTTAGACTCAACTTGAAATCAACGCTTGGGAGCTGATGAAGACAGGACAGAGCAAGGCTGGCACAGCAGCTGCCCAGGAGCCAGCAGCCCCAGTGCTTTAGCCAGGGCTGTAAATTCAAGCACCTCAGCGTGCCTGATGGATTCAGTGTCACGCTCAAAATGGAACTGCCTGTCCATAAAGAGAATCCAATGTAGACAGGTTGATGTCAGCAACATAAACTTCATCCAGAAACCTCCGGGCAACTAGCATAGTGAACTTCTCTTTTTGTTGTTCCAAATAATATTTAGTAAAATCGCCTTTGTAAATAGTGAGATATTATGCCTTGTGTGTATGTGATCTCTCCAAAATGTGATGTTTCTACAAATGTCTCTTAAAAATGTTGGGATATACACCAAGAGGTCATGCTTTAGAACTGATTATCCACATTAACATTTCTTAAGCTGGAAAAATGTAAATAATGGGAAATACTAAACAAATCAAAGCTATGAAAATGGAATAACTCACTAAAGAGAGCTGTCATCTCCAGGTACTTCCTTTGTTTCATTTTTATTCCTTTTAAACAGAACCATAAGAGGTGATTCAATTTTGCTTCAGTTTTTGGTTAATGTGTTTATCTGTTTCTCTTGTACCATTATGGATAAAAAATCATCTACTCTCTCAAAAAAAAAATTACCTAGGCCACTGGAGACCTGTTCTACATGAGCCTATAATCCAGAGTAAGGCATTCATATGGAAAATGGACTCTCAGCTTCAGCATCCCTCTTCTGAAGTAACTGGAGTAGGGACTGAAGGGTCTTTCACATCTTGTGAAGGGCAAGCTTGTCAATCAGCTACTGAGTGCATTTATTTTATTTTATGAAACTACTCGCAAGCATCTGTCATCTCAATTCCGACATTTCCATGAGAAGTTCTTTTCAACAAGTCTGGCCTTTTCTTTAAAAATGCACTTAAAACTAATAGTTCAGATCACCCCTTTAAAATCAGTATTAATTATAGTTGCTTCTCCTGAGGAGAGATGCTGTACCAGTGTTATTCCACCAGAAATTATGGCCAGAAAAAAGCTTGCCAAAAGTTCGATACTGCTAGATAGAGTATGATATATTATGCTGCAAGGAAACAAGGAACGGTGTGGGGATATAAGGCTCTAAATTCAGGGTGAGACAGGAGAGATATTTACCACGAAGTGAAAAATGTTCTGTAAGAAATTGGTAAATTGAAGAGAACATCAAAACTGTGAATATTTACAAGGCATTTATCTCTTTCTAAGCCAGTAAGAGAGGAAGATCCTGGCACTTCTTGGAACTGCCCTGCTGTGTTCCCACATTTTATTGTGAAAACAATTATCATTCATTTCTTCAAATTACATTGAAGTGTTACTTCTGCTAACTAATGTCACTTTCACTTCATAAATTTCTTTTGGCTTCACTGTACATTTGATCCAGTTTTAGATCACACAGCTTATTAAGCAGGTCTTTGTGAACTCAACCAAAACATACTAGACACTATTTGAAATTTATCATTTAGTAACCAACCAATCACTACAAAACAAGCACAAACATCCTGACCAGAGTGTATGCATTGGGTATTTAAAACTAGCTCTGTGTCAGGTTCTGCCTCAGAGCCTTCTATTACTGTGGTCACATTGCTGCCTACTGAGTGGCACAGTATCATATGAGGTGATCACAGCCAACTCACAATAACTTAAAATGTGACACTGACCTTTCACTACATTAAAAGAAAAAAAAAAAAAACCAAAACAAACAACTGAAAGAACCTGTAGCAGTGTCCCAAAAGACAACAAGGAACATTACTATCTCTTTTTAATTATAAGTACTGAATTCATGTCTCTAGAGTTTGCTACTTCTGAAGATTCGACTGAAAACGTAACTCGTCACATATTAATGTGTAATCTCATTTTTAGTTGTGAGGATAACTTAGGTTTGCTACAGAATGCTAGTTACTTAGACCCCAGTAGTAAGTGTACTTTGATAGGAAGAGCTTTTGATCAGTCAGCAGAAGAGCAGCCGACTACACCGTCAGCGGGGGCTGTATTTTCTCTCTGCTTCTATTAGTGTTCTGCTTTGGATGCCCCTCCAGCTCTTCTGCCTATTATCTCCATCATTCTTGGAGACAGTAACAAATTGCTCATTTCTTTCCCCTGTGAGTCAGAATGATTGATTTGTCAATGTCTAGTTAAAACTTATGACAAGGTAAGCAAGATCTTGCACAAGTCTTTATATGTCTTCATATTCAGGGGCTGATCTTTCTAAAAGATAATGTTTAGGAATAGAGCACACAAAGTTTTCAACCTCACCTGTCTTGTAAAAGAAACCTAGTGCAGAATTTCCTTAACCTTCCCATTTCAACCACAGTAATAATTTCAATTTGGACTGCCTAGTCATTTAGATAGCTCAAATCCCGAGCCTGCTACTGTGAAGTAATTATGGCAGAAAGGTACTATGTGGTTTATCCAAGTACAAACATTTTCCACAGACATATTAAAATGTTAAAATTGGAGCAAATTTACTGTAGGTGTTAAACCTGCCACCCTGGGGAGGTTATGAGGCTGGAAAAAACTGTGTCAATGGAATAGTGCAAGAATTCTGATTATGAAGTTGGACTTGAACTCTCTTTTGTTACACCTTCTATTACATCCACAGCTGACCTTTTCTACTAGATGTTGCTGCTGTATTTGGTTTCCCCAGTAAGAGAAATGGGTGTGTTTCATCTCCTTCTATGATCTCTCTACTAATACCTAACAAAATGAGAACTTGAAGCTCAGATACATAGTTTGGGTGATCACAAACATGTTTCTCCTCAGGTTATGAGCAATCTGAGTTCACCTTTCCAAGGTTAAAGACATTGAATGCTAACAGACAAATAAGATTTATAAAGATTCTGCATATAAATCACATTCAGCTTACTGTGATGTAAGTCATGATCTTGCACAAGAAAAACAGCTTACCCATGTTATAAAAATAAAACACAGACAGACATCTCCCTTCTTTCATTCCTTGCTGCTCTTGACCATCCTTTGGTGGGAGGTCAGAAGTTCTCATGTTTTCAAAATTCTGCTCTTGTGCAAGTCCCGCCATCTAAAACCTCGCTTCTATTCCACAGCTCTGACTTCTCCATTTCTAAGCGGAATTTGACCCCTTTGTTACCTGGAGTCTTCCATCAGTCAGTGAATCTGTCGCTTATTTACCAAACATCTGAAATTCAGACTTGAAATCTGAATTCACCCTTGGAAACATCTCTTGGTCTGTGGGTGCTACAATGAAATCTGAGGATGCTGAAATTTAGCAATTTGTTAGTCTTTGCTAGTCTCCACTGTTAGTCTTGTGCCTAAAGCAAGAATTTTTCTGTTACCTTTTTTAGGTTTTAGATCAGTATGAAGACATTCAGTCATAAACAAGCCCCATATTCTAAACAGAGTGCACTCAGACTGAACTTTTACAGAGAGAGAACCTCTGGTACAAAG
Source organism: Nesoenas mayeri (assembly GCF_963082525.1). Classification (NCBI taxonomy): domain Eukaryota; kingdom Metazoa; phylum Chordata; class Aves; order Columbiformes; family Columbidae; genus Nesoenas; species Nesoenas mayeri. The sequence continues at coordinate 21,924,082 of NC_137544.1, read as the reverse complement.
CAGAATTCCTAAATTACATACTAATGCCTCCAAAGAATTTCTCATGGCAGAGATAGTCATAATATTTTATTTTCTGTGAGCATTTTTACCGCATTAAATAAATAATTGAAATAAATCTTCTCCCAAGCTGAGTTTAAGCTCTCAGCAGCTGGCTAGCTAGAAAACAACAAACACATAAACCTTATGGTAATCAAGAATCAGATTTAGCTAATAGAAGAAAAGGCCAGAATTTGAACTGCAGGGTCTTCTCTTGATCTTAAAGAGTCCAGCACATTAGCAGAGAATAAAAAAGGTAGAATATTTTGGCTTAGCTTCAGGAATATCCTCCAGCTCCTCTGTTCTGTTTCTGTGATACAAGGCAAATACTGAAGTGGTTAGACAATCACTTAATCAGCTGCTTCACCACTGCCACAAAAGTGAAAAGCTCTATGTCTGGCACATTTTTTTTTTTCAAGCAGTTTATGTACAGTAAATATAAAGGGAAACAAAGACAAACAGAAGGAAATCACATGTTCTTCATCAGTAAGGGAACTAATTTTCTTCTATATCAATACTATGAACTGAAGATTCCTGAGGAAAAGGCAAAAATAAAATCTCCATGATGCTGTTCGTGAAATTAATACAGAGCTTTGTTTCAGTTCATGAAATCCATAACTTCTGATTTGACTGTAAACAAGTTAATTTTCCTTCATGGAATTAGAAAGTTTTTTTCTGTTTTGGTAGCTAGCTTGGTCACTGTTTGAATTTAGTCTGAGAACAAGAACACCCTAGGATAGAGTTAATGTTGTTAATTGCTCTGGTCTGAGAGGCAAGGATGGTTCTGAGCGCTCCATCCACAGGTGTAAGGCATCCAGGAAGGGGGGCACGGATGGGACAGAGCTTGACTGGTAGCCAGACTGATCAATAAGAGTATTCCATTCCATTAGTGTCATGACTCATATTTAAGGAGAGTTGGGATATTCTGATTAGTTCTTCTTTATTTTTTTGGAGCAAGGGCAGAGACATGTTTGGTGGAGTTCTATTCAGGACTTTCTTTAGTTCAGCCTTGTGCCATCCAGCTGTTTGCAGAGGCCTCTGGGCCCTTCTGCCTTTTTCTCCCTTCTCCTTACAGGATCGGCTGCTGGGACCAGGTGCTGCTGCCTGGGACTGGCTGCTCGGTGTGGATGGAGTTCATGAGGAATTGCACTGAGTATATCTTATTTTATATACTATTTCCATTTTATATATATAAGTAGCACTATATTAGTGTTATTTTGTTATTTTATTAAACTGAGTTCATCTCAATCCACAAGTTTCTCCCTTCCCTTTTGATTTTCTCCCCTATTGGAGGGGCGGGAGGGGGGAAGGAGAGTGAGCAAACAGTTGTCATGGTTTTATTGCTAGCTGGGGTTAAACCATGACAATAACGTACAATAATCTACATCAGGAATGTGATTCTGATGCCAGTTTTGGACTCTCTTGATAAAGCACAAAGGCCGTTGAGATGGAATTATCTCAGAACTGTAACTATTTTATGCTATCTGAGAAGCACTTTAAGAAGCCTCTTTTCAGAATAGATTCTGATTTGCAAACATAAATTTAGTTCTTAAAAAGGACACTGTCATGATATACTTGACAAACCAAAAATGTAATGGCATAATGAAAATTCAATGCAAAATAAATACTCCAAGAGGTCACTGTCTCCACATATGCTGAAAGATAAATTATTTCAATGTTTTAATAATCAGTTCATCTCGTAAAGAAGGCTGATAATGGACATTAGTGAAACCGAGTTCAACATCTGAAGTTTCTAGTTAAAAAATGAGTTCATTCTAAAAACTGAAAAAGATTACATTTTTTTTCTTCCAAGTAACTCATAGCACCACGTCTGAAGCCCTACATCTGACAAAGTATGTTCATCCCATTATCATTTTGAGGGTTATATTAAGTAAATCAAACAAAGACTGAACAATGACCTTTGTCTGGCATTAACGTAACAGTTTATTCCTTTTGCTAAGCATGCTGAGGCTTTCTACCATGAGTGGCAGTTGATTTGTACCACTGAGAAAAATAAGCTGTGAGAAACGAGCCCTCTGATTCAAGTTTCAATTATATTGTATGGGCTTAAAACCTACAAAACCAGCGCTGGGCTAGGAATTGCGCTGTGGAGGACATCTTGCCTCCCAGTGCACCTGGAAATCCAGTTTTCAAGTAACTGGAAGAATACCATGCGAAGATTTTTCAGAAGTATTTTTCAGAGATAAGCACAGAAGAGCTTGCTTAACATTCATCTGCACAAGCTAATTGTTATTAACACAGTTGCTGCCATCATATTATTCATCATTTTCATGGACAGTCAATCAGCAGATACAAAAAAGTATTTCCAGCCACATATTCAAAGCTATTACTTTGTCACAGACAAATGTTAGCTTTAATATTTTATAAGGTATGTGACAATTCCAGGGCCTGAAATTGTGATAAAAGCTGATGGAAAATAATCAGCAGGTACAGAATTCTAAATCATTCTGCTTGAAGTTCTTTGCTGTGAAAGTCCTTGCTCTTTTTATACATAATATTTCCACTAATATCAGTTGTAGCTTTGCACAAGGTAAGAGCTCAGGATTTTCATACATCATTTAAGTGAACGTTGCTAGAAGTTATCTAAGATTTATGTAAATGTACACGCTAGGAGAAGTCAGCGTTCCTTCTGTGTGGAAATTTAATTTGAATTAATGAAGTTTTTGGCTTCTGAAAAGTTGTTTTCTTTTTTTCCTAGTACACTGCTTCTTAACCTTTTTAGATTTATGATCCAGAATCAAAGTAAAAAATTATTCATGATCTAATCAGTCAGAATAAAATGTGTACATGTGTGCAATATAATAATATAATTTATTTGTGCATGAGTTTCAATAGATGGGTTGGAAATACTCAATCTTGAAGGTCAGTGCATGGTGATAGGAAAAGAAGCTTTTCTTTGCTTTCTGTTACAGCTGCGGTGCTTCTCAAATCCTTATAACCACTCATTGTTTTGAGACTTTCCCCCTACCTAGAAGAATTAAACACTGATCCAGAAACAGTAACTTAATCTTGCACACACAAGATCCTGTGATACTGCACAGCATTCTGCATCTTGCTGATGTTCAACCTTCCATCTAGAATCAGCTTCCCCTTTTCCTAGAAGAAGGCAAAGATATTGATGATTGCCTTGCAGCCACAGGCTCCCATCAGATTTTGAGCTGCAAGCTGAGGCAGGCCCAGATTTCCACATAAACCAGTTGCCTGCAGAGGTCAGACTGATCATCTAAGAGTGTCCTGAGCCTGGGACTAAGGGACAGATCCAGGGAGTGACTTGGTGAAAGTCAAACCAAGCTTGGAAAATGTCCACCCCAATCTGTACACTGAAGAACTTATTACTGACCCATAAAATCTGCCACTTCAACTTGACTTTGTCAAATCCTTAGGAAAGTAAATAAGGAAGAAATGGTGAAATGTGCCCCCCTTAAAAACAACAACAACAACAACAACAAAATAACAAAATTGTATGTTTTGGTAGAAATGTATCATGTTTCTTATCCTACAAAGGCACAAAAATATCTTCCTAAAATACAAAGTACAAAGTAAGCTAGAAGCTGCACGACATGGAGATATTACTGTTCAACTTAGAGTTTAGCTACATATATGTACAAAGGAGTGTTACAGTTGAACGAATATATAATTTCTTAGCATTGTAGAGCATGAAAATAATAGAAGCTAAAGGAAAACACAGACAGTTCATGCTATAAAAGAAATGTTCTCATTTATGACACATACTTCTGAACTAAAATTTTTAAAAGAAACATGCTACTGCAGAAATTAACATACAGCAAACAAATCTGACACATATGAATGGCTACTCAAAACAGGACATTTCATGTAATATAAAAGCCTACTAAAGAGTTAGCAAGATAAGAAGAATGGAAAAAAAGAAGTGTGAATATGTACATGCATATTTCTATTCAAAGGTTAATTTAAAATATCAGCATCTTCTAGGCTGCACTGACCTTATTTATATTGGTCTGTACTCCAGGAAATGCTGAATTTCTGACCTCTATAGCACTGAATAACACGTGTAACTTCATTTACTGTTGGCAGAGGAAATATTCACATTGCCAGTGTTGGCTGCAACCTTAAGTGTGTCCTGACTATAACCTTTAAGGCCAGCTCTTCACCAGAAATCAAATGAGCTTTTCATTTATTCATTCATATTGGAGTGGAAAAGATAAGATGGTCCTTTTCTTTGTTTTGTTTGTTTTTTAATATCAACAATGTAGAATGAATGTACAATGAATGTACAAATAATACCTTCTGCATTTGGGATTACATCTTATTTGTCCAAATTAAATCAGTTTGGGGTTTGTTATTTTTTTTGGTGTGCACAACCCAGGAGAGTGAATCAGTAGGTACAGAAAACTAGGACAACAATGTCGTTTTCAGTACAGCTGTTTCCTGTACATTTGAGCAATAGAAATATCTGAACAATTAATTTATTCCAAATATAAATGTTAGGTGAAGGTCTTTTTTAAAGATAATAATTTGTTGACTTAAAATACATCTGAGATTTTTTATTTTATTTTATGACTTTTATCTTAAATTAGCACAAGATAGTTTGTAAAAGAAATGTACCAAAATTGACATAATCATACCTCACACTTAGCTTACATAGATCCTACTCCTTTAAATATCCCATTCCTGATTTCAATACAACTAAATAAAATGGGCAAATTTATTCCTTGTTATAGACAAAAGTATTCATTTTACTAATGCCATATATAACCTTGCAAACTATACGAACATAAAGTATAGAATTTAGAAGTATTCAAAATTAAATCTTCAAATACTTCAAGTATAACTCGACACTGAGAGCATCCTCTGCAACTTTTAGCAGAGAACTTCTGCTGGCTGCCCAAATCCAGGCAACACGACAATACAGTAGGAACAGGTTATTCAGTATTATATGAATAAAAACATATTATAGCTCCTTGCTAAAATTGGTGATACATATCTCATGACTTTATATAAAATCCAGCACAGTTCAAGAATAATGCACATTATGAATATATTATAAATTATTAACCTAAATAAGTTAATTAGTAAAATCAGAATTAGGCAAATGAGAAAGAGATTTGCAAATATTTAGGTTTGTACAACCTCCGTATCTTGCGGGTTACTTTATTTTAAAAAAATGTAGTGTAACTAACGTGCATATTGCCTTTTCATCTAGGAGTAAAAAAATAAGTTCAATATTTACAGACTACACAATGGAAAATGATAGGAAGACATTTCTATGCAACTTGATAAAGTTTCCATGAAGATGAAAAATCAAATCACTTCACTTTGAGAGAAGTAACTAAAGTTAATAAAGAAAGGTATATTAGCAATACTCAGATCAGGAGGAAGTTTCATGCTACCAGTGATTTTATAAGAACTTATAATTTAAATGCTAGCAAGGAAGTTCACACAGGCACACAAATGTGACTACTGCTGAAAATCAAGGTGCTGGCACAAAAATGGAACAAAGCAGAAAGATCAAAGACCTTGACCCTGTATTTATGTGGAATTTTTCCTACAAGATTGAATAGAATCAGTATTGTATCAATCACTTCAGGTAATAAATATGAATTATTATTATGTCAATAGCAGGAACAATAATCTTTTTAACTGTTTCAGTGGTATACATACAAAACAAGAAGCTTCTAACTTAAACAGACAACTGTGAAATTTCTATAATTAGCAAGAAAAGAACCAATATTAAAACTAGGCCAAGTAGATTTTATTATGTGTTATTGGTTCCTCAAAAATGCTAAGATTACGTGTTGAAAATGTGCTTTGCTTCCTCAGGCAACATCAATTTTTGTTACTGATAACTGTTGGTCTAGTATATACAGCATAAGTATAGAAAAGTTGAGACTACAGGACTCTTGAAAGTCATTACTAACAGCGTAAAAACTGCCAGTTTTCAGTGTGGATTACTAAATGTTGAGATTAGAGAAATGAAGCTTAGCAAAATTCTCTGGAGTTATTAATATGCCTGTGATAGTTTTCCACTAGATACCAAGGGAAATGTTTATTTTCAGAGCCAGAACTGCCCAGATGGAACACCATCAATATTAAGACATTCTGCCAAATTTAAGGTTTCTGAACTACCTACCGTCTGGATTTTTCATTAAAAACAAAACAAAAAACCCCACCAACAAACAAACAAAAAAACCCAACCAACCAAAACCCAACCACAACAACAAATACCCCCAAACACACTTCTTTCCCCTCCAAACCCCAACACACTAACCAGAACACAGAGGACACCAAATCTGGTAGTATCTGAAACAGATCCACCACTCTAATATTGATATATCTGGAAAAGCCCTCCTCAACTTTTAGTCATATTAAAAACTTCTATTTTTAATTGACATAAACTTCTGTATGGGTAAATGAGTGACATACTTTAGCATTCTTGTAACTTTTGTAAAAAAATTGCACAAACTCATTTCTTCCCAGAGAAAGTCAAAATTATGCTGGCATCTTTCTTAGCTTGGAAATGTAAATCAATAGTAAAAAAAAAAATCAATATCTTGTGACACTTGGATTTCTTTTCAGATAATATGTAATTGTCAGAAGATTTCTGATCTGTTCCTGATCTTACATTTGGAGTCATGTAGCAGCTATGCATTGGCTATTTGAACTATTAACCACTTAATAGAAGAACAAGTGTAGAAAAAAATAAAGTTCACTTTGAGATACATTAAAAAATAGGTCTCTTCTACACTCTCCTTTTACATGGAACATTTATTTTACAAATTAACAGAAAAGTCACTGTTCTAAAGTTGTTATTACAAGCTTGAACTCAGCAGGTCTAACAACTACCAACCAGTTCTTGTGTATTTAATGGGGGACCTTAATTCAAAGTGTAAGTGCATACCACAGCCCAAGAGAGATCTGAGATGCTGAGGAAGAATCTGAACTACCTGGCCAAATTCTTAGGAAAAACTGCTGAAGGAAAGTGCATATAGGAGAAAGAAAGCAGCAAAAGGACCAGATCGTGCATGGCAGACTTGTCCAGAACAGGTAACTTCTGCTACCTTAGGAGAGGCCTGCAAAAACAGTTTTTTGGTCTACAGTGCTGGATGGGAGAAGATGGTTATTTGAGGCAAAGAAAATTTCTCCCACTCACTAAAACATCTTTCACCCAGGACTTCATCACTCTTTGCAAGCATAGAAAAGATCATTAAATAATCCCTAACTTCATTTTGTTCCCACACTGAACAGACAAAATCTGTAAGACACTGATTCTGGCTGCCAGTGATAACAAGGGATAATAATGTGAAGAACATTATAATCTCTCTGCACTAGTATCACTGGCTTTTCATACATTTTATACACTGTGTGCCATGCATGCAGTGCAGTACTGGTCTGGTTCTGTGGTATGTGGACTGTCTCATTAGCAGACTTGTAGTTTTGGTAGACTTAGTAGTGTTAGATTAATGGCTGGACTTGATGATCTTAAGGGTCTTTTTCAACCCAAATTATTCTAAATCAGAGCAAGGCATTTCTGAATGTCATCTCTCTGAGTGCCTTTGTATGGTTTGGATGGAAACCGCCACACAAGTTAACTGCATTAAGTTCTAATGCAACCCAATATGTATATTTTGGATCTACAGTTGCCCCACTGCATGAATATAGCTAAAAAGATCCAGTCATACGATGAGATAGGAAAGAAGGAATTTTTCCAGTTCATTATTCAGAGATTGACTCTTAGAAACTCACAAGGCCTTTGCAGATGGAATACAAGGATTTCCACAGTGGACAAGGCCAAAGGTTTGCCAAGCTGGGGACTCAGGTTCTGATTACAGTAACTAAAAAGTTAATAAAAAATGAATTTGAAGAAAGTATTTATAATAACTTATCCCTAGGGGATGTATCTCCTTCATCTATTAAAAGATGGGATTTTTTGTTTGTATAAGAACATATGCTGGTAACAACTGGACGTCCCTCTATCTCAAATCTGTTGTAACATTCTTACTGTTCACTGAAACATCCAAGTTCCACAATGGCATTTGCTTTTCTCAGTTATACTTGTTCCGCTTTTGAGTGTTTACTTGGTCTGAATTTATTATGAAACTGGAATGCATGGTTTCTGTATTCTCATTGAAAATGGGATGCATTATTTAGTGCAGTGTTAGGAAAGTCTACTAGATTTGTTTGTTTGTTTTTTTGATTGGTGCCTTCTCTAAATTACATGGAGCAAACCATCTCAATATTAATTAACGTGTCATTGCTCCTTATGTATCTTGGTAAGTGTACTATATATCTTTAGATTCTGAAACTCTTTGCTATATTCCTTCCTGGTGGTGTCGGAAAGCAAAGATTCAACTCTGTATTTCAGGTTAGAGTTGTTTCTAGTATGAAGAAGTGGTGTCTTAATGTACTGTGTTGTACTTACCATCTCATTCCTTACAAATATTATTTGCTCATTTTCTTTAACTATCAACCTAACTAGAGGTCTTCACTGTATTGTTCATAATGAAAGTTGAGTCTTGTCTCTATGATGTTAGAGTTAATATGCAGGATGTTTCAAAAAGATGGACCCAGTGCCACAGATATAGTGATTCTAAATTGGATCCATCTTTTTGAAACATCCTGTAGACCCCAGCGAAGCCTTTGTGTATATTGGTATCTTTTACAATGCGTGGTAAGCCAGACTTGATTACTAAATGCTGTGTAATTGAAAAGACATTTGTTGCATAATATCTCTACTAGAATGAGATATGAATACTACAGGCTGTATGTAGACTGCAAGATCATGATGTACCAGAAAACAAAGTGAACAATAGGTAAGACTGCCTGCTACCCACTCCACAGTCTTTGCATAATTGCTCAGCATATTCTACCACCCCTATGATGCAGCAGAACTTCTACACAGAGAAACTTGTTTTCATCATAGAATACTTCTAAATAAATTGGAAATTGCTATCAGCATCACAGTAACAGGAAAGAAAGCCTAACACCTATAGCAAACCTGGGTTTTCTCTCTCATGGATAGCCAAACAAAATTCTACATACAACCACTCTTTTTTTTTATTTCAAAATGAGAAGAACCTAACAGGCTCTTAAGACTATCAAGAGAGGGTCAGATCAAAGGCCAATGATTAATGGAGATAACTGTTCCTGAAATTTCTCATGAACACAGCAGTCCTTCTAACAGAGTACGTTGTCTGTCCCAAAGACTGATCTAGACACGTGTCTATAACTTGCCATCTTCACGTAAGCAGAGGAAAAAGAAAGAAAACCAACCCAACGGTGTTTACCATGACAACATTATCTGTCAACTGCAGATCACTTCTACAAAGGTGGCTGTTGTTGTCTATCTGAAAACACATAATTTCTGCTCTTGTATTTCCAGAAGATGGAGCAGCTTGAAGTAGATTTATTAATAGGATTTATTAGACCACTAGCTCTGCCTTCTACAACTTTAGTTTCCTCTCAGTATAAAATAGGCCTCCTGGTCTTCAGACATCCCACAGTGACAGGAATAGTAGCTGACATGCTCGTCAACAACACAGAGTAAACTAATAATTTTTGAAAGAGAACACATAAGCCTGTGCAGCTCATACAAAAGACTGATGCTTGAACAGAGACCTCCGTTTTGTCCAACTCATTGTCTTTAGATGGGCTGCAAAGGAGGACACATGACACACATTTATCTATGGATCCACATATTTCACAGGTGAAACACTGAAATGTGAAATGTGTATTCTGGTAATTTATATCTCACTCCCATATGTGATACTTTTCTCTCTATAAAACACGCACCCACACTGTCCCCCATCTGTGTAACAAGGCGTATGCAGGTAAATGCACTTGCTTCCTGAAGTGCAGCACTAGCAGCTGAACACTTTGCCAAGTGCCCTCAGCAAAGAGCTCTGCTTTACAGTCATCTCCTATTACACTTGGACACACTGGTAATCCAGCACCAAACTGCTGATTTTGAAAAGGGAGTGATGGTTAGAGAAAGGACAAACCACAAGAACAGTGAGGACCGTAGTTGAACAACTAGACAATCAGATTTTGTAGCTTGCAATACACTTGCACTCTGCCACCTGGCTTACAGAAAATACATATTGTTCAGAAACTCACCGCTACCTGCCTGCAGGTTTTTCAATAAATGGCATAAACAGCTTCAGAGGAACTCAGAAGTGGTAAAAAGTAAAGCCTTGTCTTCCTCTCTCCCAAGTCCGAGAGATTTCTCCACATCTACTATTTCATGAACGAGTCTCTCCTTACCACTACAATTTTGAAAGTTTATCTTAATATACCAGCATACATTAATGTACTCAGTGAATTTTGATTTTTTTCTGAAAAGGAGGAGGAAAAAAGGAACCTGGATGCCAATGGTATCTACCATTAAGTGATATTCTTTGAATTAGCCTCAGATACTAAAAAAATCAAACTACAAGTCACAAAATATCTTAAATTTCTGAAGAAGGCTACAGAGGAAAGTCAGAAATTCCAATTAAAACATTTCAAACACTTGATATTTTAGTTATTCCCTAGTTTTCTAAGTAACACAATTAGTTTACTATGATGCCATAGCAAAATTTGTAGAATGTTCCAGAGAGAACGTATATTTTCTGAGGTTTGAATTGTTGGGTTTTTTTGTTTCTGATTTAGACAACAAAGATTCTTTTAGAATGGCCTTCTGAAAACTGAAGTCATAGCTATTGAGCAAATTCATCACAAAATGATGTATAAAATTTACGTGAATGTTCAGTGTTAGATAAGAAATTGTGCTAACCTGGCATGGAAAAAACATAAGATTATAAACCTTGTCACTAATCTAAGCTGTCATTAATGCCAATATTTTTAAAATTAAGGCAGAGCATTGATAATTATAATTCCAGTAATACTGTATTTGAGGGGAGAGTATAGTGATCCGGGAGACATTCACTCCTGGGAAAGTTCATTTCTACTCAGCTGAGAACGGAACACTATGTTCTTGAGGACTGTTCCTACAGCAATACATATAATTATCTTTTGATCGTGGGTTCTTAGTCAGATAAATGTTAAACATTTTTATTACCAATTTTTTTTGGAATTCCCTTTTTACAAAGTCCATGTGCATTTATTAAAATTTGCAAAGCTGAATAGGTATGAAAGAGCAGTAATGAAAAGAAAGGAGAATTATTGTTAAAAAGCAGGCATAACATGTAATAAAACAGAACTAATCCAATGAATAACTTTAAAGTTGGACAACCTTATAATGAAAGGAATGTCTCATGAAAGGCAAACAAACACCTGTCTTACTTTTCCTTTTCATATGTGTATCATCTGTGCTATTATAAATTTATCAAATAAGGGACAAAAAAAATGAACAAATCAAGAACTGACTATTTATTAAAGGAATGCAAAGTCAAAACAAATCTCTAAAACAATTATTTGTCAGAGGATAACAAAGGGGAAGCAGATAATCAGTGTTTAATTTACTGAGTTATTTCATTTGTTGCAAGGTCTCAAAGACGTTAACTTCCAGTCTTCACCTCTTAGTAACTTCTCCCTCCTAAATTTATAGAACATTACAAGTTTATATAGTTTTTCAGAAACTGCTCAAGACATACAGCTGAATGTCTTTGGGAACAGCCTAGAATCTATAATTTTATTTTTTAATTAATATATTTTGCTCCAGCACTTACATTTGCTATTTCAGACTATGTTTCTTAGAAAGACTCCAGATGGTTGATTTGAAACTAAGGTCAGCTTTTTTTTTGACATTTTCTTTAAAACAGCACCAATGTTAACAAATAAATAAATTAGAGTGATTTTTCTGAATAATGGCTTACTTTAAAAATTACAATCTCATTACTTTAGCATTCATTTAGGTAAATTGTGGGTCTCACCTTGGTATTTAATTAGTCACTTGGAAAAAACCCAAACAAAACAAACCACCAAACACCTCCACATGGGCATATATTTGCACTACATAACAGTTATTTAATTATCTTTATTTGAGAAGCAATATTTATTCACTTCATCTGTTAAAAAGTGTTAGCCTCTCACAGTCCACTGTAAATGTATTATCAAATATAAAAAGCATTTTCTCATTTCTCTTTTATATCCAATCTCTTTTTTTTCCATCCCCTAAATCCTTAGATGTCACTTCACACCCTCTCTTACCCCAAATTAGTTCAACAAACACGCAAAAGAATAAGAAGTAAATATTTCCATTTTTGCTCTAATGGAATATTTGTCCTTTAAGATATTTCCTGCCTGGAGCATGTACTGTGCTTTACTCAGCTTAATTCAATTCATTTTTGGTATCTAACGTAGAGTAGAATGTCTTTCTTTGCTTCTCATCATTTGGATACCATTTCCAATCTATTCTACATGTGTATCATTTGAGCCAAGTGTTCACCTCTAGCTGCTTTGAAAAATTTAGTAGGAAAACATGCTCACCTTCAGGCTCCCCACAGAGTGTACACTGTGACTCTGCAAAGAAAAAGAGATAAATTGTAATTTCTTTATTTTATGATCAGTCATAATTGCATCCAAATATAACAAAACTTATAGAACTCAATTTAGCATGAAAAATGCAATTTTATTTTCAGCACCTGTTTTTTAACAGCTGCAAAATAAGTTTCAAAAAATTTGAAAATAGAACAATATAAATGTCTAGTTACATTCATAGAACTATCACCTTCAGAGACTCCAGCTGAATGCATCCATGTAGCAGGGCTTTCTGCTGCTATATGTTTGCTGGTTTGGTTTTTTTTAATTTGTAGAGGTACAATACTGCAGTGACCACAGTCACTCAAATAAAAAGTTTAAACTTCCTAATATTTTATTATTGGGGGCAAGAAATAGTAATAGTGACAGAGTTAGAATATTTCTTATAAAAGACCTCCAAGCCCTCCCAAGCAAGAGGAATAAGTCAAATAGTCAATGTAAATGTGCAGTTATACTCTGCAAAATACTCAAGTATAGAAATTAAGGAAATAAAACTCCACCATTACAAACAGACAGCCTCTAAATGTCCAATTACTATTTTATTCACACACCACTATTTGGAAGTTAGCTGTCCTAAAAACTATTTTACATAATGCATAAATATATAACCACATGGAGGAAATATTTTAAAGTATCCCTCGAGGTTGAGCTGCCTCAGGTGTTAGTATCAAGTTGTAGAACAAAGCTGTTGTTTAGAATTAAAATACCAGAATCAATTGAAATCACAGGTAATGTAATCAAGTTGGCAGATAACTCTGATATACTGGAAAAAAATCCTGCTAGAACAAGACAGCACAGAATATTTTAAATCACAAATCTCTGAGATCTCCATTTTAACACTCAGCTGAAAAAACACGTCTCTACAAAATATGCAGGCACACACATGTGCACATGTATATATATTTTATATAAATTAAGTACAAAAAGCAGTTTGATGTGCCTGGTTATATACAAATCAAAATCAAAAGCTTGGTGAAATTATCTCTGGCCTTGAATGGCAAATAGGAGATTGGACTTCAGGTGTAATCTTGACTCAAAGGCAAAAAAAGGCAGAAACATTGAATATGAAACACATACACTGAGTAGATTGGCCTTTATAGTGCCACTGTGACATTGCCAGTTATTTAGAAGTACTTTCTCCAGAGAGATAAGAGACTATCTCACAGTAACCCCCTGTTGTAATGGTACTTGAACCTACACCTTCCATATATTTTACGTTTTTTAATTTTTTTTTTTTTATTCTTTTTTTACTACTGCTAGAGATTGTAGCATGCACGAGGGAAAGGAATGAGAAAAAATTACGTTCATCCAGGCAACTCTGCTGCTGATAGGTGGATCACAACATTTAAAACAGCATAAAGTTGTATGATAAGGGGGAATTAATTTTGATGCAGTTCAGCACCACGAACCATGTAGTTGAACCATCTGTTGACAGACCCACTAGTGCCCCCAGCAGATTTGACAAACTGCAAACATCACCCCAACAGCCAGCTTGAGAATCCCCCAGTGCAAAGCATGAAAAGCCCAGCCTCGGATAACACAGGCCTGTTTCTTTCACTGCTGGATGAAAAACGCACTTGCCACAGTCTGAAGTGATGCAGAGGGTGCAGCTCAGATCTTTTTTTCACTTTTAATTCAAAGACTTTCTGAGGTTTTACTGAGAGGGGCTGCCTGTCTGTGTGCAGTTTATTATCCTGATTGACAAGGAAGAACAAGCTGAGACTTGGTTTCTGAACTTCTGACTTTTTGCTGATCCTCTGTGTCCTGCTAACAACTGCTTCGCTGTTTGTTACAATCCAAAGAGCCTGCCTGGCACTTTTTGCACCTCTACACACCACCTTCCAAAGGTGCCCACTCAACAGTACAAATTATTAGCATTCCTTTTTTTCCTCACCAACATAAATTAGTGCCAATATTGCAAATCTGTGGCAGGGTAGACAGTCTAACCACAAAATAAGGCTTGCAGCTCTGACCATTGCCAGAGAGTTGTCCAAAAGCTAACTAGGTGTCAGCACTGTCCCTGCCAGACAACTGCTTTTTTGGACTTCTTTCAGGTGTTTGTTTAAGGTCTCACATTTATGGGCAAGCCAGGTGTTTCTTCCCATACCTCAGCATGCCTAGGGAGAGTTCATGGTGGGAATTTGTTTTAATTCATCAGTGTATGCCCTCCTGGGGATCATTTCAAACTGGCAGCACTGCCTCTCCACTGGTGAGAAGTAGACCTGGTGGATGTGGATGATTCACCAATAAGCCTCTGGTTATGAACTTCCCCACCACAGTTTGCTGCTGTGGGGAACGACTAGATAAACTTTTTGTTGTGCTTGATACATACAGATCGAGCGACAAAACCAGACCACTTCTACTAGACACGTGAACAATGATAGGGATGTTGTGTGGAGCACTGTTTTCCACAGAGCCTCTGTATGTGTGAGAGAGAAATAATTAAGTCTATGTAGATCCACACATTCTATGGTAATTGTTGAGAGACTGCATGTCCTAAGTTTCCAAAACTGAAATCATATACATCATATACATCACACTCAAATATCTGTAGGTTTACATTATACAGAAATCCTAAAATCCTACAGAGAAGCTATGTCTTAAAACCGATCTTAACTTACACACTCCTTTTTCTTTTTCTTTTTCTTTTTTGCTTTTTGTGTGTGTGTGTATTGTAAGAGGTCTTAGGCTACACCTTTACAAGAACATTTACGGCAAGAGAGAAATGTTCATTGTAAGTGATCTCTGGAGGTTGTCTAGTTCAGCCTCCCATGGAGAGCAAGGCTGTTGCCAACACAAGTTCTGCTCAGCTGGGGCTTTGATAGTCCAGTCCTGAAAGCCACCAAGGATGGACATTCCACAACCTCAGTGGGCAGCCTGCTCTAGCGATGCATCGGCCTTATAGTGTCCTACCTGAATCTCTCAGTCTGCAATTTGTGGCCATTCTTCCTCGTTATATCACCCAGCACCACTCAAAAGACTTTGGCTTCATCCCATCTATAACTCTCCTTCAAATAGCTGTAGTCCGCTATGGATCCTCACCTCAATGGATTAAATAAAGCCACCTCCTTTAACTATTCTGACCAGAGGGCCCTTTGCTAGACTCCCTCCAATTTTTCCCCTACGCTTCAAGAATCTGGGAACCCCAGACACTGAACACAACCTTCCAGGGGCAGCCTCACCAGCACCAGAGGGTCCTCATTCTACTCATCCTGGCATAGCCCAATACTCAGTTTGCCTATTTGCAATGAGAACAGTGTCTGTAAACCCCTATGCAGCTAGGTATCCATGTTCTTTCAGAAAAAAATGAACTAATAAAATCAAGTCTTATTAATACTAATCCCCTGATCCAGTTATAACAGTGCTAACGTATGCCACAAGGGAAGAGGGTACACATGGCCAAACACGGGCAGACTGAGACTCCTCTTTTCAGGAGTGGCCAGCCCTTACATCAGCTTAAGGGAATCATGAAATCTCAGCCTCAGACAAATATATTTTGTATGCCCACGCGGGATGAAATTATGTCTAAAGTGGAAGTGCTTAAGCTACTGTGTGTTGTAATGGAATGGAAGCAGGGACATGATCCATTAACACATTTCATACAAGGGTGTTTCTTAATCCCCTCTTTCTCACATTTCCTGGTAATGGATTATGCCTCTACATATCTGATTCACCT
Organism: Nesoenas mayeri; assembly: GCF_963082525.1. Taxonomy (NCBI): domain Eukaryota; kingdom Metazoa; phylum Chordata; class Aves; order Columbiformes; family Columbidae; genus Nesoenas; species Nesoenas mayeri. The sequence goes on along the minus strand of NC_137544.1, from coordinate 21,907,893 downwards.
AAAGTATTATAAAGATAATTTCACTGGAGATAATATTTCTTTTTAGTATGTTGCTAAACAGCTGCACTTAACAAAGATGCTCGTTCTTGCAAACCTACATGTGAGTAACTTGTCATTGCTCTCAAAAGTAAAATGACTAAGATGGGCAAGTGTTCAGAGACCTGAGACCCAATAAATCAATAGAACAAGGAAAACCTGTATTTATATTATTAATCTCACTCTATCATTTTGAAATTGTCTAGCCAACAGAAATAATCTTGCCAGATACAGGAACTTGCTGACAAAACAGGTCATAAGAAGGATCTTTTGAAGAAACAAATTTATCATGAAGACCAAAGCACTTTTTTCCCTTCAAATAATAAGAAATTTATTTTATTTTGATAGTTTTTCTCATCTAACCTAAATTATAAGTAAAACTAAACATAATATAACATAACGAGACATGTAAATGCCAACATTTTTTCTCCAAAAACCGAGTTCAACATTCCATTTTAATTTAGAGTGAAGACAAATTACCCTGCTAAACATGTTAACTTTTCTTTGCTTTGTATATACTTTTCTTGTATGGTTGGTGCAAGTACAATAAAATCTACTGTAAAAAGCTACAATTAGGAAAACAATATGTGGGCCAGATGAAAAATGCAAAATAGTCATTGTGAACGAATTACAATTCAAAATATCCATGCAAGCTATATAATGTAATAAGAGTAAGATGACAGAATATTATTAAGTATTTTAAATCAGTTTAAAGAAAATACTGGATGATATTTAATAGTTAACTACACTATGCTCTCGGCAGGGGTTTATCCAGCTTATGGAATCTAATCTGGATGAGTTTTGACCAAGATAAATGGAAGTCACAGTGTGACAAGAAATAATATGCAAAGGTGAAAAGTAGTGCTGAGGATAACTTGTCACTGCAGTACCGCATTCAGACAATGGATGCAGTCAGCCCTTCTGACTGCCCCTTGAATAATACCACATACCACTTCATTTCTATAACAGATCTTTATCTCTCTTTTCACCTGATGCTACCAGAGACCCTTGCAACTATTCTTCGCTGTCACCCTCCTCTATACTATTTCAAATTTTAATTGCAAGCATATATGTTTGCTATTGCTTATACTTTTCTTTTATTTTTTTTCCCACTACTGTCTAAATCTGTTTACTGAGTGGCCAAAAAAAGATACCCCTGTTATATAATTACTGGATATCACTGCCTATTTGAATTCAGAATTCGATGCATCAGAAGAAAACTGGATTTTATTTTTGTTTCACAGGGAAATGTGGTTGGCTTCACAGGAAATAATTCTCAGTTTGTTTTCTTTTTCCTTCCATTTATACAAAATAATAATAATAATTTAAAAAGCAATGAAAAAATTGATCAAGTTCCAATTAGGTAATTTAGCAGACAGTGCTTTAGATTTTGGTTCCAGTGGCAAGAAATGCAACTGTTTCTGACACTGTTTCATCAATGTCTCTTTACAACATTTTACTAGGGTGGGTGAAATGGAACTCTATGACACTTAAAGAGACTTAAAGTAGCCATGCATTATATTGGAATTTAGTGCAGCTGAAAAGCAAGGTATAATGTAAGGCTAAACTGTGAGACTTCTAATCATTTTCAGGATTTTAAGCCAATATTTGTATCTAAACATGGCTATAATCGTGCAAATAAAAGCTGACTGCACTATGAACTATATTTTCCAGCCTCTCTTTTCATGTCAATTTTTTTCTCTTACATTTTTTGTCTTCATTGATAGCTTTTTCCTCCTGTTGATATCTCACCATTGCACAATACCATCAGCTGAAGCATTGATGTGACAGACCTATAGGATAAACTCCATTCACAATCACCTCTTTGTTCCGCACCGATGCCAGAGCAAATCCTGTGGAGAGCTCCCGCTCTGTGGTCAGTCACCCATGTAGGGAAAGCATTGAGTGACACCTACAAAAACCAACTAGTGTTTTCTTCTGCAAAGCACTTTCAAGATTTAACTACAGAATTTTTTTCTAACATGTTGTCTAAGACCTCTGATGACAGCAAATACAACCCTGTTCATGTAAATTAACTCTGTTGCTAAATTGTCTTTGCAGTTGGATAGATTTTTCCTCTATAGTTCAAACAGGCATTGCTTTTGACTTTGCAGGTAGAGAATAAAATTTCTAATGCACTTTGGAAAAAACAATAATATCTAATTCAGTTATTTATTGTTTCCTTCACGTTCCTTTTTTTTTTCTCTTTTCTAAGCCTTCATTTTTTCTTCACAGTCATGGTTGCTAATACTCATCTCATCTTTGCTGTTCTTCCCTAGAGTCCTCGCAACTTAGCCATATTTTAAAGTTCTGTGTCCCACACTGAATACAGAATACTACATGAATGCTTTAACTTCCAGGTAGAGCAGAATATTTACACTGTAACACCCTTTTTATATTTCTATGCCATTGGCCTAATTTTGGGCAGCGCTATTTTCTTGACTCAAATGTGATTTCATCTCTAGAGGTACCTTGAGCAGTCGCCACCATAAGAATGACATAAGTCAAGGATACTTTGCTGGTCTGCCTTTGCAGTAAGAGCCCTGTCCACGTAAGCCATGTAAACCAAGGAAAATCCACAAGGCATTCTGGGTGCTTCTTACCACTTTTTGTTTGAAACTATGAAGTGCCAAAAATAATCAAAATGACACTACAACAAAACACTGTATTTTACAGCATTTTGAGTGCTGACAAATGGTACAGCAGGAAGGGAAAGCAACTATGCTCAGACTCAGACATTATTGGGCTCATTTCCATGAACAGTCATAAAACAAATAAACAAAAATAGTTTGAATTTACACACATATATATATACCGAGACATTTAGTTGTGTGCATATATATCTATATGCCTATCTTGAAACCTTTTTCTTCTCCTGAACAATAGTGTTTACACATAAAAATAACTACCAGCAGTCACTTCATCATGCAGAATGTACTGAAAAAGGTAATAACAACAATTGCTTAGAACTGTTGTGGATAGAGTCAATACATTTACTTAATCCCTCCGGAACTACTTCTAGAAGCACACTTCTTGCTGAGTATAAGAGCTGGCTTTCCTGCCTGCCTCTCACTGCTCAGCACCTACTGGATGACCGCTCTCAAGATGAGATTCCCTCGTGTTTGCAATTTCAACTTTGTTGAATCTTTCCTTTCAACTGGGGTATTCGAAACAAAGGGTCTTTCACTGCCAAGGATCAGGTCTTGGGGTTAGGAAAAACAAATATCTACTAGAGTTTTATAGAATAGGAAAAATACAATAGAAAAACCAGCTGCCTGTGAGAGACTAGAAGCTGTGCTATATTGGGAAAGACAGAGCAAGGGGAATGCTCAGCCCTGAGAAGGGCAGATACTGAAAGAACTTTAAATAAAAATAGACTACAGAATAACCATTATTAAAATAGAATGAGCCTAAAGCAGAAGAAAATCAACCAGCCTGGAAGCAAATTTAGTATCCTTTTGAGCAAATGAACTGACATCCAACCAAACGCATAAAGTAACCACTAAGAGACCATTATTTTCCCTAGATAAGAATATAAGGTTCATGCTCAAAGTAATGCCAGAACTTATTCACAGTACTTAAGCATCAGATTCTTCTCCGTATGGAGTTTACACAGTACATGTGCATCAACCAAGCCAAAAGCGATTTCAGAAAAGAATTATAAGACTAGACAATCAAATATTTTCATAGGAAAACAAAAATAACTGCATCAATGAAAAGCAAGCAAGAAAGAAAAAGAAAGCTAATGTTTCTCTTGATGATCTGAACACAAATACTTCCTTTTCAGAGGAGTAGTCATAAACACAGTAATAAAATGAACGTGCTTTAGCACCCTTCTGATACACATTTCAAATGTACTGTATAAAAATGAAGAGTCCAAATATCCCAAATGAGCTCAAAAATGACCAGATGATATGTTTATAAAGAGTGAATCTACAAGGTTTTATCCTCATTTTTATGCTAGTTTTCTAGTATTTGACATTCAAAGGTTAAAGTGAGTCATATTCTTCACAATCAAGGGAAAGAAACTTACCACCCCCAATCACATTTTTGTATCTTTACAAAAAACACCAAGGAGTTTAAGTCTGGTGATAAAAAATTGCGAGAGCGAGGACCTGTAAGAGTGCTGTGAAATACAAAACTGAAGACAGTCTGCACCAGAGGCTGGCTCCAAAACCCCTCTGGAGCCAATGCAAGTGTCACTGGAGTTCAGGCAGACTCAGGGACAAATCTCAACAGCACAATGCAAAACTAGCCAGTCTATTTATCACCATTTCTCTACTTTCTGTCTTTCTTATTTCACTTTGCTCATTTTAAGAGTTTTCACCAATATTCTCAGAGCCTCATAACGACAAGTAAAAATGGTACAAATCCAAATTGAGCACGATATGGCAAAGAACCAGCTAGATGGATGACAAAAAATATGGAATGGGACTGCACAGTTCTAGAGTAGATCACATAGGCTGATACTCTGGTACTCTGAAGGTTAAACTGATTTTTCACTCCTTTCTTCTCATTTTCTCTCATATAAGAATCAGATTTCAAAAGCATTTAAATGGAGTGGGGAGTTGACTTGACAAATAGATTTAAGGAGCTAATTTGAAATACAAAGGGTGTATAAAAAAATGACGACACCATTGGAAAAAGTAAGAGATCAAGTCCAAGATGTATCCACATCTGGGCAAGACTGTTGAATGACGTCTGTCACGTAAAGTCAGTAATGTATATCAACTTAGAACAGTACGGGTTTGAAGAGACATCCTGAGGTCATTAGAATTTATCCCTCAATTCCGAGCATTACCAACATCAAAGCGACTTTAGGCTTCTCAGGGCCTTGCCCACTCAAGTTTTGAGAATACACCAGGAAGGAGAATGAACAGTCGCTCTGGGCAGCTGTTCCAGTGTTTGAGCACCCTCATTATGAAGAGTTTTTTTCTTGTGCCTAATTGAAATTTCCCTTGCTGCAACATCTATCTATTCCCTCTTGCCCTTTCACTGTGCATGTCCATTAAGAGTTTGGCTCCATCTGGCTGTAATGACCCATTAAGCAGCTGAGGACAGCAATCAGCTCTGTTCTCTTAGTTTCCTCTTCAGGCTGAGCAATCCAGGTCTCTTCAGTGTCTCCTTGTGCATCATATGCTCCAGTACCCTATCCATTTCTGGACACGCTCCAATTTGTCTATATCTTTCTCATACTGGGGTGCAGTAAGGGCTAGAACTGGGCACTACTCCAACTGCAGCATCTGAAGTGCCAAAAAAGAGGGGAATAACAACTCCCTTCAACCTCCCAGCTGTGCGGATGCAGCCCAGTGTGCAGTCAGCCTCCACTGCTGCAGACACACTTCTGAGATCCTGATGAAAGGGCTCTCACACAAAAAGGGCTATGACATCCAGCTAAAGCTCTGAACTGGTCCAGTCTCAAGTATGTAGTGATCTCAGATGCCAAGTGGCTACTCGAGGAGGTTACAGCAGCAAGCTCTGTTGTGACAGGCAATGTTTCCCAACAGCTAGAGACCGTAGCTCAAGCACTGATCTGTTGTATGAGCCTTTTGTATATTCCTGAGAAGGAATCCACTATGGATTGCTTCCTTAATACGGGATGGAGTGACCAAGGTTTTTTTACAAGAGCACTGGGGTGTTCTCTGTAAGGATTTCTGTCTTGATCAGTCTATAACGACTTTTGGGATCTAATGACATTTCCAGATATATTTGCAAATCTTATGAGAAGAGCTTCCATACAGTCTCTGCTCCCCATCAGAAATGCTGCCTTCAGGAGGGAGTGAACAAATAGACAAGAAATATAAATCTAACGTGACATTAAACTTGCTTTTAAAAAAATAAACAAAAATCTATTTACGCCATATAGCACTTGCTGCCAAACAAATAAGTGTTAATAAACCTAATCTGGAAAAATTTAGAAGTGAACTGACAAAAAATATGCTTCCCTTTCCATCTTGAACATTCTCAGGAAAAAAAAAGTCTGCTCTGTTAATGAGTTCGAACACTTCCATCTCACTAGATATACAAATGTGACCACTGTCATAACTATTACAAAGGCACAAAGAGTTCATTGCAGGACTCAGATCAAAGCTCAAAATAACAAGAGTGCTTAATTTTAACCTTTACAATAGAAAATAAAAATTTATTTGGATAATAGTAACTTTCCCGTGAGTTAAACAGAAAAAAAAAAAAAAAGTCTGCCTTTTTTTTTGTAAAATAACTGCAAACTTCAAGCTCCTGACTTGTTCTGATGAAGTGAGGATCCATACTTGTACAAAGACCCTGTGCTGGAACAAAATGCAAAATTGGGCACATCTGGAAACATTTTTATGCACAAAGTTTTCCATAGTGAACATTCCTTATCAGTATTCAGAAACATAATAATCCAAAATTCCAGTTCCAACTAAACAAACATCAATCAGAACTGTAGATACTTCTGTATGGGGATATAGCAGAAGATTTGGTGAGGAGATTAGTTAAATGTAAATACGCTCAAGTGACTTGCAGCTGTCTGTAGAAAAAGCACACACATCACACTAATTGTTTTACTGACCTTGCGTGCTTGATGAGTAGAACCTCTGTGTTAGATAACATAGGCCTGTGAGAAACTCTAGGCACCTTATCACTATGTCTGAGATTCCTGCTTTGTTGTGAGAAAGAGCGGGAGGCTGCCCCTGCCTGAAGCCTTGAAATACACGCGAGCTCAGCAGGCCCAGTGATCTTCTACTAGGGCTGAACTGACCAGAGCCTGCGTCCCTGCCTGTGTCACCTCTGCCTGGGAGCTCAGGTGTGGCTTCGGAGATCCCCCAGCAGAGAGGTAACTAAAATAAAACTTGCTCTTTGCAATGCATTCATGGCCTCTGGCTCTTCTTGCAACGTGCCTGAGTATGTGTACACAACTTCATTTCACAAAAAAGATGTAAAATTGCAATAAAAAATAGGAGTTGAGAGTAAAAATTATTTCATGAAGATAAAAATGATATATGGAATTCAATGACTGAAAAACAGACTGATCTTTTTGCAGAATCACTGAGAAATTCAACCTTAAACACACAAAAGCAAAGTTGAAACAGCAGATTTAAATTTACTGTTTCTTTACAACCATCTGAGTGCCTTTTCTTTCTTCACTACATCATGTACACAGCAATGTACACCTCTTTAGCCGACCTCACCATTTAGGTTACTGCAGCAAGCTCGCATTCCCTGTCACTTCTCTGACCTTCACTTCTTTTATATTTTCGCAATGGTCTGGTGATTTCTTTAATAGTTAGCTACAAGAAGTCCAGATCTGCAGTATTAGGAGTCCAGACCACAATCACCAAAAGGAGCCCTAAGGTCAAAATAAAAATTATTAACACGTACTATGCCACATTTGTAACTTCTGAGTATCACGGATTACTATGCGTTGCTTAGAAACTTCAGGGGACCTGAAGTGCAAACCCCCAAAGCTCATATGGGATGCTTTTGTCTGATTCTTGAACACCACTAAAATAAGCACAAGGCTTGCAAGTATTTCAGACGTTGTTATTAACATATTAAAACCCTCATAAAACTCTCAAGATTAAATTAATGTATAGTATACTCAGCTAATTAAGTACAAATTACTGGCATTACCATCATTGGAGTAAACTTACATTGACCAGTCTAGCCCAAGGGCAGGATACTGTTGCCAGCCCCATCTGAATGTTATTGACTTTTGGAAATTAAGTGTTTTGTTGTGTCAAACATAAGATGAAGTTCTATAATTACACATCACCTTCAATCTAGTAATAAAGTAGGAGTCCAGAAAAGACACTAGTCATGTTAACTGCCTGTAATTTCTCAGATTAGTCAACTAAGTTTAAATCAAAATTTGTTTATCTCTGTTCTTCAGAACTACCTTTTTTCTTCCAAATCCATTAAATAAAATTTCTACTGTAACTGCTTCTTTCAATCTCAGAATAATGAAAATTTTTTTCTACTTCCTAACAAGATATAGAGTTTGTATAAAAAAATGAAAAATCACAGATTAATTGAACAGCTTCTCTTTATGATGCAGTGTTCAAAGGCTATGCCAGGAAACTGCCATGCTCAGTTTTTCTGCCTGAATATCTAAATGGGAGAAAATTTGATCAATCATAAGTTTGTTGTTAATGCAGCCTTTTCTTTTAGATAACCCTAGTACACTCTGCTGACTGAGCCCTGGTCACCTAAGTGAGGTTATATCTGCAGGAATGGGCGTGAATTTAGAGATTATAAACATGCACATCCTGTGATTTCCATGATTTTAGTGGTTTCCATCAAATTATTTATAAGGTGTAACTAAGGAGTAAATTCCTGAAAATTAGAAACTAAAGACATTATTATTAACAAGGAAATAATATTGTTTTACTTACAAGAGACAAGTAACGAAAAAGTTACGATCCAGCTTTCAACCATAAAATGATAAATAATTATACACAAGTTAATTATAAACAAATACCATAAACGACTAGTTTATAAAGCTAAATTCTCTTAATCACAGAAACACCACTGAATTACTAGTCAATGGAAAACAGACATCTGCAGGTGTTAAAGTAGCTTTCTGTCAGATTTAATACTTCATCCTTAAAGAAAAAATCAAACCAAATGAAACCCCCATGATTTACCATATTATTCAGCTCTATTTATCTATGTTTATGTATTTAAAATATTTCAGTTATCGGATGATGTAATTAGACAAATACTGTTTGACTTCAAAAACTATTGCACCTCAGATGTGGTTGAAAGCCAGTAAAGCATAATATTGGCTAAGATGGGGTCTGAACATAAACAAGTTTCCCAATATATATAATTCTTTAATATTTCAGGCCCCTTCAATAACCAACCATATGATCTTCATGAACTAATCTATGAGGCACTAGGAATAAAATGAATATATTTGTTATACTTGTCAGTGCTATGGCTCACCTGAAGGTTCATGGAATAAGTTTTCTAGCCTAGTTTTATTATTGCAAAACAAAAATACATTTAACATCTAAACTACCTGGAGGGATCTGAATACTTCAAGAATATTCATAAAACATTCCTACACATATTTTATCTCTCCATGTTCTGAAGGTACACAAGGTTTTCTCTAGGGCTGTAATTTTGGTTCCCTCTGGTCCCATAGCATTAAAAGAAATAATTAATTAAGCAATTTTTTAAATAAAAATAAAATAAAGTTCTAGATGTGAAAATACATGCTGTCACATAATTACACGGGATGCAAAACCTGCAAAAGCAAACAGCTAAATATTAACACTGATTTCAGCAGAACTAAGTACTTTGCCATACAATATCTGAAATGAGTCTAGTTTTAAATTGGCCCAGATTAGACGATCCTTAAATGCCCATACAGCAAAAATAAATCTAGTAACATCCATTCCCTCCTCTTTACCTTATTTTCTGTCAATTAAGAGAAATCACAATATACATGTTCTGATTATGGTAATGAAAGAATAAGTTGTAACATAAATAAATTTAGAAACTGGAAAAGAGAAGTACTCGTGTGAAAAAGTTAAATTGTATTTGAAAGGGGAGAAGAATTAATCTCTCAAATAAAGCCTCAGGTAAATGCCCAAATTAGCATTGCCTCATGTTACAGGCATTGAATACGATGCTTACAATTACCATTCAACTGACAATTATTTTTGTTAAGTGGAAAAATCAAGATCAATGGCATTGTATTGTTGAAACAATAATTAGGAATACAAAAGAACTGGTAGCCCTGAGGAAATCCAGGTGTTCTTTCAGCAGTTCTTTGCCTTGTTTGTCCAGCTAACTGGAAGCCTAAACTCTGTGTTTTTAAAAGGCCATTGAAAAGAATATTTTTGCTGATTGATACACAAGATAAAATGTTGCAATAAGCTCGTGTTCCCTATGAATTCATGTCCCTGCTACAACACTTTAGTCCCACTGCTCAAACTAACAACTTACATGGGTTATGCTTATATGAAACATTTTTCCACAGTGAAAAGAAACAGTTCTGCATAGTTTGTATGGTAGGTCTCCTTACTGTAATAGCTCCAAAATCCAATTCAGCTGATTTGGAAATAAGAGAGTCTGTCATGAAAGAAAGAGATTTTCCTACATAGAATCTATCAAAACATACACAAATACATAGACGGGAACAAAGGATAAGAATGGGCCTTGTGAGAAAGAGCTTGGTAACAAGAATGCAGGCTGAAGAGCCAGATCACAAAAAGAACATATTTTTCATCAACTAAGGTCACAGGTAGCAGGAGGTAACAAGCAGCAGAGAAATCAAACTGCAAGGCTTAAAATAATTACACCAAAACCAACCAAAAAAACCAATAGATCCAGAGAAATAAGATACGTATGAGAATTTAAAAGTGGTAGGGGTGTTTTGTTTGTTGGTTTTTAAATGCTGTAAGCATTGGCACTTCAAAACATCTGCAAAAGTTCACATGTGCATAGCAGCAAATGAATACTCAGTTTGTGTTTACTGAAACATTGAAGCTCTTTGGAAGTGCTACTAACTTCTCATGAATTCCCTGGAAAGAGTACACTCAGAGTAAAGCTAAATGAAACACTCATTCACAGCAGGATCTTGGTCTAAGTGTGGGAAACATCATCAATACTGTATATAAAAATTGAGAGAAGCGTGACTCAGACATTCATTTTTTTGGAAAGATGGAGAACTTAAAATATACAACAGTAGGAAGTGAAAGATCAGAATCTCGGTATGTGTCACCATGGCTCAGCCAAAATCAAAGGAATCTCACTGGTTTTTATCAATTATTTGGCCCAAGATCCTCCAATCTGTGGGTAATAACACAACTGGAGACAGAGCCAGTAATTAAGAGAATGCAATCGTATTCAAAAGGTTTTCCATTATTTTTTTGTGACTGGATGAGCAGATGGCAAATGCAGCTTAACACAGAAAAAATGTGAGATAATTAGAAGGGAAACCAAACACCAAGTTAGAGAATATGTACTAAATGGAAATCTCATCTAGCAAGCTAATCAAGAGAGGAATTTGGGGGTTATTATGAAAAATAATTAAAACCATCAAATCATTTCACAGCTGCTGGAAAAAAGAAGGCAAAGATGATAGCAGGTTACATTAATAGATAGATACACCAAAGTAAAGTGATATTATTAGTGTTCAAGGCATTCATTAAGAACCATCTAGAATACTCCATCTGGACCTGGCAGGCATGGGAGTGTGTGGCAAGGCAGCGCATTACAGATGAAAATTTGGTGTGCTAGCGGTACTCTCTGAATACCAGGCTTCTAGCTTTATTGAGACTGAGCCTCTTCCAGTTTCTTTCATGATGTGAAAAATTCCACCCAAACCTTGCCAAGGTATTTTTGTTCCCACTGCTCTTACAATGCTACTGCAGAGCCTCAGTCCTGGATGGTTAAAATCATCATACTAAATCACAACCTACATTTATTCATGGCCAGTTTATTCTTACACTGGCAATATACTTTAGGCTATATCACTCTTCTTTCTTCTTGCTGTTTACTGCCTTGTTGTACCTATAGAGGGCAATCATATCTCTTCTTGGCCTTCCCCTTCCTGTGTAAAACTTGTTAACCCATTATATTTTCTCTTGCAAAGTAAACACTCATCTTTCTTGATGACCACTGTAGTCCTATAAGATCAAGTGTTCACTTCTGTCTGGACTGTGCAAAGGATTTGACACTGTCCTGCACGACATCCGTGTCTCTCAATTGGAGAGACATGGATCTGATGGATGGACTACTCAGTGGATAAGGAACTGGCTGGATGGCAGCACTCAAAGACTTGAGGTCAATGGCTCAGTGTTCAAGTGGAAACCAGTGATGAGTGGCATTCCTCAGGGGTCAGTATTGGGACCAGTGCTGTTCAGCATCTTTGCCAGTGACATGGACAGTAGGATTGAGTGTCCCCTCAGCAAGTTTGCCAATGACACCAGCTGTGTGGTGTGGCTCATACACTGGAGGGAGGGGATGCCATCCAGAGGGACCTTGGCAGGCCTGAGAGGTAGGCCTGTGGGAACCTCATGAAGATCAACAAGGCCAAAGTGCAAAGTCCTGCATATTGGTCAGGGTAACCCCAAGCGTGGGTACAGACTCGGCAGAGAATGGATTGAGAGCAGCCCTGAGGAGAAGGACATGGGGATATTGGGCAATGAAAATCGCAGCATGAGCTGGCAATGTGCACTTGCAGCCCAGAAAGCCAACCATGTCCTGGGCTGCATCAAAAGAAGTGTGACCAGCAGGTGCAGGGAGGTGATTCTCCCCCTCTACTCTGCTCTCGTGAGACCCCAGCTGGAGTACTGCATTCAGCTCTGGGGCCCACAACATAAGAAGGACAGGGGCCTGTTGGAGCAAGCCCAGAGGAAAGCGACGAAGATGATGACAGGGCTGGAGCACCTCTCCTGTGAAGACAGGCTGAGAGAGCTGGGGTTGTTCAGCCTGGAGAAGAAAAGGCTCTGGAGAGACCATATAGCAGCCTTCCAGTACCTAAATGGGGGCCTAAAAGAAACCTAGGGAGGGGCTTTTTACAAGGGCATGTACTGACAGGACAAGGGGTAATGGCTTTAAGCTGAAAGAAGGTAGATTTAGATGAGATATAAGGAAGAAATTATTCACCATGAGAGTGGTGAGGCACTGGAACAGGCTGCCTGGAAAAGTTGTGGATGCCCCATCCCTGAAGTGTTCAAGGCCAGGCTGGATGGGGCTTTGAGCAACCTGGTCCAGTGGAAGGTGTCCCTGACCACGGTAGGAGGGTTGGAAGTAGATGATCTTTAAGGTCCCTTCCAACCCAAACGTTCTATGATTCTATGATTCTATTTCAGCACAGATTTCTGCTCTGTGAACAGGTCTCTATGATTGCAAGAATCACTTACGACATCGATATCTATGTTAGGTAGTGAGAAGCCCATGGAAAGGGACATGCTTATCTGTCACAGCAGCCAAGAAGTTGGTCCAAATGATTATTGGGAACAAATCCAGAACATAACAGCAATGCATCAACACAGCCATATTGGTATAAATTGCACTAGTTGTACCTGGCTGGGGAAAGAGGCAGATGGTTATGGGGCACTGAGGAAGGAGTGTCACATGGGAGAACTGGAGGTGGAAAGGGTTGGAACCACAGGATTGGGACGCTCTGGGTTGAACTGGGGTTCTGGGGTAGGAACTAGGACCAAGGCTGGAATAGGGTTCTGGAGGGAGCAGGAGCACTGTGGGAGAGGGGATATGTAACTGTGGGGCATGGGTAGGGGGAGTCATTTGCAGGATGAGAGAGCGGTGTATTGTAGGTAGCTCCAGATAGGCTGGGAGGAATGGAATTGCTTTAGAGTAAATTCAGAAATACAGGAGAGGCTCTAGAGCAGTGTTGGTACTGTTAATTTGGAGTCCATTTGCAGAGCAGGACACACACATACAAGCTGCTTCCTTGTTCTTGCTTCATTCCCCTTTTGAATTTTGCTTTGATAAGGAGATTAAATATGTGACTGAACTGTCTGGTCGTTTGGCAGTTCTCTGACTCTCCTACACGCTATTCCTCCACCTTTGCACACTGTCCTGCATTTCAACAGGGAATTTGACACCTAGAAGACAAGTTGCTAAAAGATTTGAGAATATTGGCATCTGGGCAGAGGAAGGAGAAACCCAAATTAAGACCCCCCATTGGAAAGGCAGCCTACAAGCTCAGCAACTATCAGATTCTTTCAGTCTCCCAATCAGCAAGAGTATTATGTTGAAATCAGCTATTATACAAGCTGCTCCTTCCCCAGCAGCTGGGATTTAGGGGAAATGGGAAGGTGCCAAGCGCACTGTGAACAGGGAGGCTTAGCAGATGTTACAGAGGAAGTGAAGATATTACTTGGGGTGGGAGGAAGGTTATTTATAAGGAAGAGGAGGAGAGAGGACCGGGCTACTGTAACACAGGAACATAGGTCACAATTCTATAAGATACTTTCATCAGTTCCAACATTAATCAAACAACATGCTTGCTTTCCAAATACAAAATGGCGTTGGAGTGTGCAGCATAAGCCTAATGTTGAACTGGTGAATTACTACAGGTCATCAGAGCCAATATATTCAGCAGAATTTCAATGCAATGACTGATATATGCCAGGTATTAATTACAGTTTGACTGAAAACCAGAACATATTTCTAAATGTTTTTTGTTTTTTTTTTTTATCACATCCCTTAAACTTGCAGAGAATCAGTGATCTCAAAGTATTGTTTAAACAATATTGAAAAATCGCAGGAATTTTTTTTTTTTAACAAAACAGAGAATCTCTAAATTACTGTTCTTCAGAACATTTCCCTAGAGTTTGACTGTCCTTTGGAGTATTTTCAACCCACATGTACAAGAAAGAATAAGACCTTTACTGTACATTTTTGTATGCCAGCTATTTCTTTCTTGTTCCTTCACCTGCTTCCTCTTTTCTAACCTGGTAGGTGGGAAACATGAAGTCTTATCTTCATATAACAATTATAACCATAAATTTACCCATACTGAGTAAAGTGATACTTTGCTTCTGTTACTGTCAGTCATCTGATTAGTACTTCACTGCAGCAATGGGAACGAAACTGCCTTGGAGACAGATTTCATCTCCAGGATGCTTCTAGGGTCATATACTTGCACAGAATGACATTGCTATTTTTCTTTGGGAACAACATATTTATTATACAAATTAAGACTGAAGTAATGTTGTAGTTCACTGATACCCAATATACTTAGCATCATGTACAAGGTATTATAGGTTAGTTAACACAAATCAGAATTTCTAACCAATGGAGAAGTTCAACATTTCAACAATTGCTTTTATCCACAATGAGAGTAAAACTAAAACATCAACCTCTTTTGTAGGTTAAATTACACCAAACTCGGACTAAGCTGAAATTTTTCACTTGAGTTTATCGAAGAGAAAGGAAATATTATTTCTATCGTTTTATTTATTTTGGTCAAACTCTGTTTTGCTGCTCCTGTTTCTCAGGCCTCCTCTCTCCCCAACAAGTAAGCTTCCTAAGCCACCTCTGTGATGGCAAATAGCTCCTGTGAAAACATATGACCACACATATAATGGGAAAAAGCCCAGTCTAGGAGACCTGTTCCATAAAAAGAGCATGGACACAAGGAAGGACTCTCTGAAAGGCATTCGAACCGCACCAGTTCATGCAGTTCAGTGTCTATCACAAACAAAAGCATTCCAACAATGCACAACCCTGGAACGTGGCTGATCCAACCTGAAACAGAAATAATTCCTTTTCCTTATGTAGTTTTCAACAAATTAAAAATCTGGCAGTTTTTGATTTTGCAGGAAATGCTTTCCTCAATCATGGAATATGTAATAAACATCATAGCTCATTTTTGCAGAAATCAACTTTTAGTAAAGGTATCTGTCACAGGCATGACGAAACCTGCAATATGTTAAATGTTATTAAAGAAGGTTCCTAATGCTAATGATATTTTTATTACAGTTTCTCTTGCAGCCTTGTTCTGTTCTTTTTGTAAAGAATTTTCTGAGCTAGAAAATGAGGAGAAGCAGGAAACAAACTTGGGCTGCTTTAAAAAAAAATAAACTGCAAAAGGCTGTTGCAATCTGTTGTGTCTCTCCGTTTGGCCCTCAGCCTAAATAATTAGTGCTGGCTACTTTTCTGCTAGTCATTCAAAGCTGTCACTCTTTCCCTACCAACCCAGCAGCCAGAAAGACTGGCTTAACACAAAGGTTTCCCCGAAAAGCAGCTGCATTTTCCTTTCTCTATGTTTGAAAGAAGACTTAGGTTATGTTTTACAAAACACTGGTGCATTTAAAATCTAATCATAAAATAACGTCTTGTGCTCAAAGGTTCTTATAAGTCCTTCCACTGTTTTGTCCCCAGTGGGTACCATCAAGTGATTTTATTTTTTATGTTGACAGTTTACTGTTCAACAAGTAGTTAGAGAAAGGACTGTGATTTTTCTGAATGTGAACAAGTGGCCATTGGGGGATACAAATGCTACGGTCATGTGGGTATGGGTCAGAATGCCCTAACATACATTTTCACAGGGAACTAAAAAAAAAAAACAAAAAAAATCTTAAGTAACTGATATTTTGCTGAAAGTCTGTACATGAGCTGGAGCGTGACAACATCTTAAGGGAAATACTGGAAAGCAGAATTCTTGCCTTAGCTTCCTGGTGTCAGTGGTGGTCACCCATTTCTAATTTCATGGACTAAATAAGGTCAAAACCACAGCCAAAGGCATAAGAAATAAATACTTCCTGCACTTTACTCAGAGAAGAAAAATAATAATTAAAAATTATATTAATGATCATTATTGAAGCTACAAAAGGTCTTCTTGCTCCTTGAGTATAGGCTAGGTACTTCTTATCTGCCTTGCCTCTGTCTTTAGTGTCATTCTTACTTCTCTGAAGGGGCACGAAAAGAGGTGATGCGCTGGCTGGCAGCATATGCTTCAGGTGAGGTGGTTGGTGGGGGTGGGTTCCAGAAAATTAGTTTCACAATCCTATTTGCTGGAAAATCACACCCTTCTATGAGAGTAATCTTACTAAATTTATTTGTTTAATCTGTCATTATAACACTAAAACAATACTGTTACAAATCAACTGAGACCGTATTAATATATTAGATTGCAGTGGGTGAGGAATAAAGTGGGCGTTTATAAAGCAGGAGTCATGATACTCAAGTTTTGCTAAAACAGCATACAGAATGGTCATTAAATTATAGGAAATTTGTAGGAAATTGTAGGAAATTTGTTAAATTGTAGGAAAATTGATAGGTGCTATTGTTTAAATTTCATAACACCTACTTCAGATTCCTTCCAGTAATCAGACCACTTCTCGACAAAAAGCCCTATCCATTTAAAACATCCCAGCTCTAATATAAGGTACTCTCTTCCCCTCATCTGAAGTAAAGCATAAATGTATTGATCTCCCTTTCACTGCTCATGCTATCTAGAGTAAGAAGGTAGTTGTTGATATGCCTGTAGATGATGGCATGGGCAAGGCAAAGTGACGCTGCCCAGTGCGTGCAGTGCACACAGGAAAATGAGAGAGGTGGCAAGGAGCTACACAAAGCAATCAAGTTACCCTGCCATGGAGAGCATGGAGATTGCAAAGACCACGAGAGCAGCCCAGGTTGCAGAGGAAGCGGCATAACCAGCTGCCTTTTATCGAAGGCATCATGCCAAACTCGTCATGCCATACAAGCACTTCTAACAGCTGCAATTAAAAATATACCGGTGTCTCCAGAGAAATGTATTTTCCTTCCTGCAAATGCATTTTTGTGCCATCCTCTCACTTTCATTCCTCCCCCACACGACACTGTCCTAAGGTCCAAAATGTACAAATGAACCAGTGACAGGCTTGGCATTCAATATCTGGCAATTCCCACGGAGATAGCAAATGGCACTTCATGTTACTGGGAAGTGAACATTCCTCAGAGGATCCCAGCATATGTCTCACAAACCACACTTAAAATTGAGAGTTTTGCCACTGCTGTACAGAAAGCTAGATTAGATCATTTCAAGTCAGAATTTAGTAATTTCAGTTATGAAGACAAAGGATTATTAAAAAAAATAAAGTCCTAATAAGTTCAAACAATGCTACAATTTCAAAACAGGGATTTTTTTTGCATATGGAATGGATAGATAGGATAGAGGATAATATAGATGGGAGAAACTGCATCTGTAAAGAGATCAAAACTAATCCTGTACATTGAAAAAGCAATAGGACATGGGACTGTTGTGCTCAATTGTAATGCCCTCTGAGGTAGAAAAGAAAAAGTAAAAAATGATTACTGTACAAACTTAAAGATTAAAAAAGCAACTCTTTTTAAAAGTTAAGTTATGTCGTATCTTTTATTTTTCTACTTCACTAACAAACTTCATCAATTCTTACCTGTAATTTGCTCTATCAGGTTGCAAATAAAACAAGGAGAATTGAATACCTACAGCTTCTCAGAACATTCATTCTGATTTAACCATGATGATTCTTGTTTACAGATGAACAGATAAAGCAGTCTTTAAAGGGTTAAGAGAAAAGCAACTTCAGGGGCGTATGAATAAGGATGCTGAGTGTATTTTTCTTTAAGAGCTAAAAGAGGCGGATTTGAAGGCGGATTACCACCCCCTACTGTGTAAAGTTGCTTGGATAGTACATTTAGGCTTTGGTCTTTTTCAGTCTTCTAATTCTAGTCTTTCTGAATGGAGGGACACACTAACCGAAAACAGACAGGCTTTTGCAGTACCTGAGGTCACGAGAGAGAAGAGATGCAGATGGCAAGGCTACCAAGGCCGGCAGGTGAAGACAGCAGGGCCAGAGGTATCATCCATAACCACAGCAGTGTCAAAACCTGGCAAATCAAAGTCACTGGCTCCTACCTCCTTATTTATCTGGTTCAGATGGGGTCAGTAGTACTTCATCTTAAAGCAGCAAGTAATCATGAAGACTAAAACTGAGTTTTCTGCAACTAGAGACTGCTAAATTTTTCACAAATTAGCTACATTTGTAAGATGATATGAATTTTAAGTCAAATATGTTTGATTAGACTAGAAAATTTTATTTGGCTGATTGGTTATTTTTGTAAATACAGTACACTAGAGGACAGTAGAAAATTTCATCTGGGATCTGCACAATAACAGCTCTAGAGCTGTGATATACACATACTATGTTCTTTACCCAAATGAATGACACAAAGATTGCTTGTCATAAGTGAAGTCAGTGAACATTATATGGAAAAGGCATCAGAACAAAGGAGATAATTTGCAGATGATGTTAGTTCTGTGAGAATAAGAGTGATATTTTATCAGTGCTGAGCCGGAACAATAGAAATAATTTGCAGATAAAGTCTGAAAGAAAAGCAAGGAAAAAAATGGTATTTTTATCACAGTTAATGTCTAAAGTTTGTGATGATTACTTTCCTGAAAGACTAGGATGATTCACTGTGGAAAAAGGAAGCTAAATAAATAATTCCTCTCCACCCAAAAACGTGTCAGAGGAAATCCATGGAGATCTGAAACACTTTGTTCCATGAGCAGGGGCCACTAAAGCATTTTTTCTTCTATTTTTTTTGTTCGTTTCCAATTATCTCCTGACTTTTTATATACCTATTACTGTATTCTAGGTTCTCCCTGTGCACCCAGGCCCTCATGTAGAAATTCCCATTTCCTTCCATTTCCCTTTTTCCCTACATTTCCCCAAACCCGGCACAGTCTTTCTCCAGGCTCCTCCACAGCGGTCGCTGGGCCATGTGCCAGCCCTGTGCCTGTCAGTCTGATCAAATCTGGGCCTCTCTCCCTTCCCTAGCTCCCCAGCTGTAGTTACAAAAATGACAAACCTTCACAACTTCGAGATCAGTACGTTTACAAGGCCTTTTTTAGGAAGTCCATTCCATTCTTCGGAGAGGTCCCTCATTGGTGTGAGGGAGTTTCCTCAGTTTCCCCAGCTGCCAAAGCCAGTCAGACACCAGCATGGTCACAGAAGCAACAGATCTGCTGTCTTGCCACAGACTGCACTATCATGAACAGCTTGCTCAACAAGAACAGCCCAAGAGTTCCAAGCAGGTGACCCGTTTTGACCCATTTCATCTTTCACTCCTTTCCCCCCTCTTCCCAAGCTCTTCCCTTTTACCACACTCATCTCCTCCCAAATAAACAGTCCACTCTATCTTCCCCTTCCTCACTGGCTCTGTTTTTGCTGACTTCATGCTCTTATTTGCTGATTCTGATACAGTTGACCTGGTATTTCCTGCCTTGGTCCTCAGTTCTGTTCAACTAATGGTTCCCTTTCTTTATCTATAGTGTCCTGCTTTCTCTCACATGGCCATCTTATGACCATCATCAAAGAACAGGCTGGGCTGTTTACATGTACATTACTCCCATTTGGCTCTCTGTAGCATCCTGCAGTTCCACATGTCCTATCTTGCCAGGTGTGCAACAGCTCAGGATTAGCCATCTACACACATAACCTTTTGAGGGTTTTTTGAGGATTTACAGATGGACACAATGATGGTGCGTGCACACGAAGCCTAAAACCTAGGAACATTGCCCTGGTAAAATCCAACAGCCCAGCAAAAAACATTTCAATCCCAAGGGAAACTGGATCTCAAGAATCTCCCTAAAGACTGTGGAGATAACTGACAGTACCTGGTGGGAAGCAGAGAGAATTTTTTGGCTAGGATATGAGACAGTTGAGTGAGGTCTTGTTATAGCATCGGGTAAGAGTAAGTGGTTGGAAGAAGTCCACAGGCACTTACAAAACACAGATTTACAATTTAGAAATTAGACATTGCAGTAAGGCTATAAGAGAAATAAGAGTGAGAATAATGAAATTTTATCTGAATCTTCTGGTAAATGCCAAGTATTAGGCTACTAGTAAGGAAAACATAAAAACATCTATACACATCATAGATGTCACAAAGTGAAAGAAATCTCTTTTTAACAAGCACAGGTGTTGAATTACACGTCTTTAACACTTTGAAATTCAGGAGGAACTAATAATCTATCGAATGTCTCTGGGTGGATCTAGCCAGAGAAAACAGAGTCATCGCCAAGGAGTAAATAGGGGCTTGTAAGACTATTTTTTTTTATTTTTTTAGGACATATAAATTATTACATCTTTAATGCAAAAGTTCAGTTAATTTCAAGAGGTGGAAAAAGCTACTGGGGAGGAGCTATTGTAGGTTTGGTTTTAACTAATAGTGAAATAAACTGGAAGTGCAGAACTAATATGGGGTCATCATAAAATGATGAAGTTTACTGTATGAAAAAAAAAATAATTGAAGTCCTTGTTCTGAGCTAAAATTACTGATTAAAAGAGAAAAAAAAATCCAGAATGAGATCTCTCAAGAAGATAATCTAAAGGATAAATGAGCACATGAGAGCCACTACCTACTGAGAGAAACTATATCAAATACACAAAAGCAAATCGCTTTTGAAGTGTAGGTATGAAAAATATGAAGAGACCATTCTACCTGCATCAGTAGTTTTTTAATGACCTAAAAAAAGAAAAAGAATCATTATAAAAGTGGAAACAAGAGCACATTATTAATGATAAGCATAATGGATAGCTCATATGCCCTATATGGATAAAAATCAAAAGGCTGGGGTGCAAAATGCATTTCAATTAGCTAGAGTCATAAAAGACAAAGAGCAAAAAGACTATAAATACATTAAGCAGCCATGGGAAGACAAAAGAAAGGAAGAGATGATTATTTAATTGGACAGAAGACAACAATATGGATGATACACAGAGATGGCCAAAGTGCTCAACGCTTCAGTTTTCATACACAGAAAAATTAATTATAATCAGCTACAAAACAAAATGCATTTTAAACAGCTGCCCGGCAAAAGAAAAGAAGCTGAAGAATATTTAGAAAATGCAGACATCTGAAGCTTCAGAGAATGAATCACTGTAGAGAAATTCTAACTAGCCAAAAGGAGCTGGGTCTCTTTAACTTGGAGGAGACTGAGGGGTGACCTTATTAATGTTTACAGATATATAAAGGGTGAGTGTCACGAGGATGGAACCAGGCTCTTCTCGGTGACAACCAACGGTAGGACAAGGGGTAGTGGGTTTAAACTGGAACACAAGAGGTTCCACTTAAATTTGAGAAGAAACTTCTTCTCAGTGAGGGTGACAGAACACTGGAACAGGCTGCCCAGGGGGGTTGTGGAGTCTCCTACTCTGGAGACATTCAAAGCCCACCTGTACACGTTCCTGTGTAACCTCATCTAAGTGTTCCTGCTCCGGCAGGGGGATTGGACTAGATGATCTTTTGAGGTCCCTTCCAATCCCTGACATTCTGTGATTCTGTGAAAGCAGTCTCAACAGAGAGATCACCTTCAAGAACACAAGGAAGAAGTAGCAGAATGGCAAACACCACAACTTCATCTACTGGGAAAAAGAAAGACTGAGGAAATTAGCAACATATTAGTCTAGCTTTGAAAGTAAAAATATTGCAAAATAAGGTAACAAAAAAACTAAGGTACAAAAAGAACATAAGACAATCTATAAACAGCTAGTAAGAATTTGCCAGGCACAGCAAAGCCAATTTGATTGCCTGCTGACCAGTGCATATAAGAATTATTTCAATACGGTTGTTGATATTGCTGAAAATTTTGATAAAAAGTCTTGTTAATTATTACTTTAATATTATCACTACTACAGAGAAACACAAATGTGGGAAAAAAAAACAACAAAAGATTCCTGCTGTTATTAACTGTCATTCATCAAACTTGAGAGTCACCAAAGTCGGAGGCCATCTTCAGTGCAGGCCCAAGTCTGGGACTAGAATATATTTTCAATGATGATTTACACAGGTGCAGAGGAACCTCATTCATACCACTCTAGGTACAAAAAGCGTTTTGTCAGATAGCATCAGAATTCAAAATGATCTTGACAAAGTTCAGTGTGTTCAAAATTCAGAAAATAAAATTCAACATACACCAGGCAAATACTGATATTGGAAAGGAGCAGTCACATGCACTAATACAAAAATGGAAACATACAGCTAGACAAGAATTGGCTGAAAGAAATCCAGGTGTTAACAGTGATCACACAGTAAACAGCAATGCCAACGGCATTTCAGAAAAAGGATGTACCTCTTTCTGGGTCATGTTAGGAGGCAATGCCTTGAGACAGAGTGTCAATCATTTGTCTTCCTGAGCTAGAAAATCCCTCCAAAGGTTATTATACCTTAAAAAGCAGCTCCCTTTAAGAAAGCTATAAACTAGGACAAGTCCAAATGAAAAACAAGCAAACAAACAATCAAACAAACAATCAAACAAACAAAAATATAACCACAAAACCCAGCACATTTAAAGTGGTTTAACTAGGATGCACGAATGAAGGAGCTGAGCTGTCTTGCCACCAGCGCACTCATATTATATGGCATGGGGTGTCATGCAAACCTCTTATTGCTAACTGCACCATGGCATATTCTATAAAAAAATCTGTAATCAGCACACAGTTTTTCATAACAATTCTCTTAATAGAATACAGAACATTTTCTGTTCTTTCTGGTTCTCCATTAGGGTAATGACCTCAAACTGAAAAAGATGCATAACACAGTTAAGTAGAAAAGCATAGCATTATTGAAACAATGTTGGGATCAGGTCTATTTGACAAACAAAGTAGAAAGTACATCACAACCTATTGTAGTGTTCTGTTTATCCTTTGAAGGGTTACCAACATTTGTATATACTGGAGACATTAAGCAGGGCATTTGTATTGTAGAAGCTTTTTATCCCTCCAGGCCTCCTGTAGCTCTTAACAAAAGCCTTATTCTAAATGTTTCTATGCTTCCTCCTCTTAATGCAGTAAAACAAATGTTATGCTTCCTCATCAGTACAAAATGGAAAACATTAATTATCATTATTCACTATAAGACAAAACATTGAGGTCTAGACTGAGGTATGTGCGAATGTAGCAGACTCCTCTGTTATGACAGGAGTACAAGTCAGATCTTGGCAATGGCGACACCAGCTGTGGTCAACAGCAGCCTTAAAGAGTTTCGTTAGAGTTAACTGCTCAGTATGGTTATAACAAAGTCTGCGTTCTAGAAGAGGTCTTTGAGAGTAAAGCACAGGATGGTAACAGGTGTCTTGAGAGCACAGACTTGGTGTAACACTGAGGCCCCGGAGGAGTAAGCACATAGTGCAACTGGTCAGTCCCTGGCCACTACGGGAGTGCAGCTTGGAGAGCTCAACAGAATTCCTTTCAGAGCACAGTGAAGAAAATAAAAAACACACACCAAACACATAAAACTGGCTACATGAAATGGAAATTCAAAGGAGAAAAAAAAGGTACATAAAAACAAGAAGTCACAGCCATTCTAAGAATGAGGACCAACAAAAATCAGGGAGAATATTGCTCCAGCACTATCTCCCCTGGTAAAGGATGCTGCACCTGATCAATGCCCTGCACCCCTTCAGCAGATGAAAAGTGTTTTTTGATTTGTTCTTCACAACATTTTTCTTCTGCAATTCAGAAATCATATATGAAATGTTAACTGCTAGTATATACTTGTGTGAAGTAAATCAGAATTTTAAAGAGTTGCATGTGTGTGTGTTTTACTCATCAATGCTTGCCTACATGGCAAGGTGATTGATATTACAGCACCAAATCAGAATAAACTCAGATGCAACAGTACAGCATATTTAGACCTCAGCTGGAGAAGTTTTGCATAAATGTGTTAAAATATAAAAAGATGAGTTTTTAGATCCCTTATAGCATAATTAGTGCTGATAACTGGTCACTCTGCTGATAACTGATCACTCTGGAGAAGTTTTGCATAAATGTGTTAAAATATAAAAAGATGAGTTTTTAGATCCCCTATAGCATAATTAGTGCTGATAACTGGTATTCAGTTATCCTGCCATCCTTCTTACAGCTGTTTAAGTTCTAAGATGCCCATTCAGTTCCACATATGATATGCTAGTCATATGCAGGAATGACAGAATAAACTTCCATGGGCTGATGTCACCAAGTAAAATATCAAGAAACTTTCACTCAAACTGGCATGAGTCAGGGAGCAGATAGAGCTTGACAGATTCTGTTTCAGACTGCACTAGGACTGAATCTGTTTGCTGTACAAAACGATAAGCTGTTTGATAAACAAAAGTTAAATTCATGGATTGGTACAAAATTTCCAAATTATCAGTCCTGTTTTACTCAAATGACTGAGCCAAAACAAAATTTTCTCCAGGCTGCCATATCTTTGTAAGGCTTAGTCTGCAAGTACACACCCATGTGAGAGAGAATGGAAGAACATTGCTGTTAGACCCATATACAAAATACCAGAATTTTAGACCTGAGTGTGTAGGAGTAAACCAGACCATTTTCCTTTGAAACAGGTGAGCAGAAGGACTATAGGGGGGAGTGGCTAGAGATTGAAGTCTTTTTCCAGACTTCTTGGCTAGAACAGCTGCGCCACTGCAGAGACATACTAATTTCCAGGAGCAAATTACTGTTCCCTCAGAGCAAGACAGAAGCAGAAGAGAAAATGTGATTCAGAGGAATATCTGAGTCACCATACTTCCCCAGGCTGGCATTACAATGATGCAGTTCGCACACCACTTCTTGCTCAAAGCTATGCCAATAGGCACGATCTTCCCCTAGATAAAGTACAGGACAGTTGTGTCAGCAACTTACAGTTTCCATAAGTAAGCTTTATATGCTGCTGTTTAAGGTTTAGGGGAAGATTGAGAATCTAGAAAGCTATGAGACAGAGCATTTGCTATGTTCTTATACTAAAATATCCCTGTGTCACATGCTTTGTGTCTTTTCATAGCACAGAAAGTCCCCGCTGTAGAATAAAACCCCAGATGGATCATTTTGTAATGATTAGGCATCGCTGTTTAAATGTAGAGACCATGAATCACTCTGCAACAGCTGCCAGTGATTTGCCTTGGAAATAAAAGCAATCATCTACCAAGTTTAAAGAGCTACTTTATGGGAAAGGGATGGGAAGCGTGTGTTCAATGAAAAAAATGACACAAAAATCCAGAAAAGGGAAATGATTTAGAAGTTTTGTCAAAGTATTCTGTAGGGATTACAGACTATCATCATTTAGGCTGCAAGGACCTCTGGAGTCATGGGTTCCAACCATGTTGGCTAAAATCAGGGCCAGTTTTGAATATAGATGTTCTCCATCTAAATGCGATTAACATGATTGAGGTATTCATGTTCTTTATTATCAGAAACAAAAGGAAGGTGCATTAGTATTAACTACTTGTTATCAAATTCTGTTTGACTTTTAACAATAAATACAATATACATAAAAAGTTCATTGTGTTATGAGCCTAGGATCTGTAAGTATAAAGAATTCTCTTGCCATGTATGAGAAAAAAAGAGTGGCCCTACTTTATCAGATCTTCTGTTAGCAAAATTCAATAAGCACAAAGGAGGAAATACAACTGGTCAACAAAAAGTGAAAAATCCTATTGTGTACGTTGGTCACCATTGTCTTAGCTGTCTTGTAAAACTATTATGGAAAGAGTGAGATATTTGCATGAGTCTTTCTTGTGCATATGCTTAAAACTGCTGCCATTTTGAGTTTCTGATCCAGTATCTCTTCACCAACATTCGCTTCAAAGACTCAGAAGTAGACATACTCAGCTGGGCATGCTCAGAGTCCCTCTAAGATACTAAGATCCTTTAATTCAACAATAACATTTCAGCATCAGTGGCAACTGCTATTGATAACACAAGGTTGATGAGTAAGAAGGAAGCGAACTGTTTTAATCTTTTCTATACAGATGAGGGTTGCCTTTATTCAAGAAGCAAGAAAACAGGTCTCTTTCAATGCCTTCTTCAACAGGAGGGATTTTGTTACCACACCTCTCCTTTCCCAGGAGTATAACCCAGTTATCAGACTGGAGGAAAGGATGGAGTGGGGTTTATGGTGCCATTGGAGTTGTCATACTGCATTGTGAAGACTGAAAAAATTCATAGGAGTCTGTTGCTAAAACACAGGAGGCAATATGTTTCTGCATCTCTGTTAGAAGGACACTTCATTGGGAACAGAAGTACCTACTTTCCTGTCCCTGCAGTCAATCTTGCCTGTGTATATTATCCTCTGACTAATGAAAGTGCAAACACCCCCGTGGTATTTGGAGAATTCATCTTACCATAGTACATTACAGGGAAAAAAAAAAAAAAAAAGTAGGGAGGATATCATAGAAGTCAATTGTCCAAGATCACAGGTACAGCCCCAGCACTTGTTACTTGCATCAGCCACTGTAGAAACAGTGGTACTTGCTGAGTTATTTCACTGATCTCTGAGATATCCCAGTGTATTCCTACAGTCACAAAAAGAAATATCCAGTTTATCTCTGTTCCAGGAAAAAGTAACTGTCTGAAACACCAACTTTCTAATAGGGCCACCTATGAGTTTCATTTTCTCTGTAAGCTTGGTTTCCAGTGTCCTTCTTATTGATAAGCCTTACTCGAGCCTTCTTGTGGACTCACTTATCTCCTGAGCAAACCTTCATTATTTCCTTACCAAAATAATTTTAACTTTACAGTAGTGCTGTGGCAAGGCAATCAGCCATCCTTCTATCTAGGAACTGGATTTACTCATTGAATGGCAGAGGGCCCTGGATCTGAGAGCCTTACCCAAAAGCTCTAAGGTGTCTGTTGAGAATCTTCAGAATACATGAGGGAGATATTTCTCTCAGTATACTCCTCTAAGAAACCATCTGGCCTGCTGGTTAGCTCACATCCCATGGAAAAACTGAGCCAAATGTCTCTATTATCCACACAGTTAGAAGCATTCCATCATAGAGCTGAATGGTTTGAAAGCCACACGATCCTCATTATCACAGAATTAATTTAAAATTGTCTTTCATTTACAATACGAGAGACACCTATCTACTAAATGTCTTCTTCAGACCTTCACGTATAGGATCTTCCTGGATGATCCACACTCCCATATACACAGTCTTTGTCATGCTATTAGACAAACGATGCTCAGTGAGATGAAAGATAAAAGTTCCCCCAACCACAAATAACTATGCCATGGCTCTATTTATCTGATTTCTTTAGTGAAACAAAATTGCATCAATTTTTAAAACTTGCTGTGAATATTTAAGCTCAAAATATCTGGCCCCATGAAGAATGCAATATTTTTCTATGGCTATATACTTCTGTGGACATTTGTATTATCTATGAATGTGATATTTAACGTGTAAGCCAAGAAAGGAGAGGAGCAATGTATTGTGCAAGACTAATGGACAGCTAAACATAATTCATTAGGTGAGACGGGCATTGTATAGAATGAGAATTTAAATCAAGCAGCAATGACCTTGGACTGAGCCACCTTTCTAAGTGAGTCTACTGCATTTTTGAATTTACTTTGGAGAGAGGTCCTTTTATTATGCAATGAACACTACCGAGTGGGATTCATATAATCAAATGTGGATGACTACAATGAATTACATTTAAGCTAGTTTCCTCAGAAAAACGGTCACTTTAAAGGCACCATTCATGTCATTTGATGTACAGCTCTGAAAGAAAGACAGACCTAAAACCCCTTATTTCTCAGCATTGATCATGAAAGAAGGTGGAGGTGATGAGTTCAATATACAAACATCTCTGTTGTACCAGAATTAGGTGAAATTAATTCCATCCAGAAGGACTAAGAAATTCTGCTCTCTATAGCCAGTTTCAGGCATCCAGATTAAATTCCAGCTAGGGATTTAATTTTAGAACTGGGGGATAAGGAACATGCCAGATATAATAACAAGGCTTACCTCCTACCTCCTTCTCTAAAAATATACAGTTTGTCTCCTAGTTGCAGTATACCTCAAAATGAGCAGACTACTGAATCATTTAAGGGAAACAGTTCTTCTCAGGAATTTTGTCATTTTGGGATTTTGATTCTTTTCAATCATGGAGAACACTTGAATCCATCTTGCAAAATCTTCTTCATTAGAATCCAAGGAAAATCTGTGGAGCTATAAATCGTTACATTTTTTTTTTATTTCAAGAAAATATTAGAAAAATAGTAAAGAACACTACTTTGTCTGCTTTCTGTCTTAGAGCTTTATTTTCAGCTGCAGTCTCATTTGGCACCAGGCTAAACTTCCTTGTGCTGGCAATATAAAGTGTGTCTGGGGAAGTAAACACAGTCACAGCATCAGGTCTGCACTGCTTGGCATTTGGACAGCACAGTTCTATATAGACCCGGAGTTTTCTAGTGCTGCTCACTTCGGTTTGTATTTTAGGAACCAGCAAAGCTTGGAGTAGCTGAATATGCTTAGTAAACACAGGTGTCCAGCTGTGACCTTGTGTTATGGATTTGCTTGTGTTGCTGCAACAAAATAACTTAAAAATGCACGAGGCATAGTTTTTAAACAACAAATACCAAATGAGCAATGAAACTATGAAAAACAAAGCTTTCAGAATGTAGGATATTATTCATCTGTCAAAAGCACAGAGGAAGCTTCATCCTTTTCTTCTAAGAAAGAAGTGCTAAGCAACCCACAAGGTATAAGGTATAGTGCAGTGTTTATTCTAGTTCAGCTACAACTACAGAAAATACTTTGAATAACTTATGATTCAAAATTAACTTTCTGTTAATAAAGAAAAATAATAATTTTGGCATACTATTTTGCGTCATATTCATAATTATTTTAATTAAAGTTATTGGCTCCTATTCTGTCCAAGAAATTAGTATCATTATTTATTTATATAATTTTTTGATATTAAGTTCATCTCCAGTGACTGTTCTTATGCTAATTGATATAACAGTACTAAAACATCTATGAAACATCTGAGTCATTGCTGAGAACTAGTGACAAAATGCTACGCGAGCTTCAAGTTGTTGCCAGGACACAGTGGTACTAAAAAGAGAGTAGGCTGAGGACAGGACTACAGAGTTCTTACACCTTTCCGGTTTCCTCTTCGGTCTGCATCACGCTAATATCTTATTCTGAGACTTCCATTTTGAAGGCTTTGAGATAATAATGCTTAGGTCATTAAGTCACCCTAATAAAGACCACTGAGATATACAAACAGCAAGCTTTAGGGAAATGTAGGTCATTTTAATAACGCACAAATAGACACAGCCATCTAGAATACGACAAGCTTCATATTCATCATATCTGCTAAAAAATCTATGATGATAGAAAAATATCATTTCTATAACATATTTCACTGAAGCAGGAAAAGACATTTGCTGCTACAAAATCTCCAGTTTAGAGGCCATCTTGAAAATGTCTTCCATGGCTTCATGTACTGCAGTGAAGTTCAATAAAACACATTCTCCTTAATCTTCCATTTGCCTTTTTCTCCCTGCCCCCCCCTTTTTTTTTTCAGTTGAAATTCACAATCACTACACCTGAATGTGGGTTCAGTTGTCTAGCCGGCTGCTACAGACTAGTCCCATTCAGTCAATGAGTTTAGCATGGGGAAAGCTACAACATCTGGGTCCCTAACATGGATTAAAACATCAGACTATGATGGATTAAAACATGAGACTATAATGCAAACAGCTTACATGTTTTCCAGCGTCCACTAATTCAAATCTTAAGTATTCTGAATTTTCTTTTTCCTTCTCCTGTACAATTTCTTCTCCTGCATACTGGCACTACAACTAACATTCCACAGCTTCACAGATAACTTCACCAGAGCACAATAAAAATTGCACATTCCCAGCAAAAAACCATTTGCAAAGGCATTTAGTGATAGTTCTAAAGTTAATAATTTATTGTCTCTCTTCATTAATTATAAAAAACTGAAAATTTTGCTACAAATGTCTGTGTTAAGAAGATCTAAGGAAGACAAGCTTTGGATCTGTTATATAAAATCATGTAAGAGCAGTGTTACATTTTTAAAGGGAAAGCTGCCTTTAACATTGGAATTCCTCAATATTCACCCTTTTGAGACATTTGGCTAGGAGATAACTGACCTTGAAATAGGTTATGCATCTTCAGTT
Source organism: Nesoenas mayeri (assembly GCF_963082525.1). Lineage (NCBI taxonomy): Eukaryota > Metazoa > Chordata > Aves > Columbiformes > Columbidae > Nesoenas > Nesoenas mayeri. The sequence goes on along the minus strand of NC_137544.1, from coordinate 21,877,449 downwards.
TAGGATGCATAACAAGTCATGGTCAATTAATACACAACAGAGCCCATAATCATGGAGATTATTGCCTGATCTGGAGAAAACAACCTCAAGGGCATTGCAGCCTAATTTAGCTTCGCAGTCAAATTGATAACTTTGGCACCTCAAGTACTCAGAAACCACAGCAATGAGTGTGCTGGAAACACGCATGGATCTCTAATAAACACTGACACCCTACAATGGTGTTTAAAAATGAGCTGTAAAACTTTAATAAATATTAGGCCCATAAGCCTCATTTCATAATCTTGCTAATACATGATAACGCAGTCGAGAACTTGTCCTCTACTATTATTTCCCAACAGAAAGCAGTCACCCAAGATGGAGAATTCAACTCGGGGCTTCCCCTACACAGGGTGAAAGAGATGCCGTTCAATAAAAAGGTCAACTGGGAGTTCCTCGCTGAGATGGGCCACTGCACGGCTCAGACCAGGCAACCACTGGAAATAATCTTACAGCTCTTCAGAGCTCCACTGAGCAAGCACGGTGCATTGACACCATTCTTATCCTCAAAAATATCCTGCTTTGACCAGCTCAACCAGAGAAAAGAACACAGGGGCCAGAGAAAGAGGACGCCTCAAAACAGGAAGAAAATGTGAGGCTGCATTTAATTATAATTTAGAGTGTGTAAGAGAACATTGTTTTTAATGTTTACACTTTTTGTCCTGTAGAGGTTCTGAACATCAATAAAACTCTGCTCATTAATGTCCACTGTAATTTTTGTGGATAGTTTTTCAATTCTGAAGATGACTGCCACTGACCACCCCACTCCCCCCCTCCAAAAAAAAATAGGTTAAAAAATTGGATCCCAAATTGCAATTGATTGTTTTTTTAAATTAGAAATGAGTTTTACATATGTCCTGAAGAAGCTGAAAATAAATGAATAATAAATAAGAACGTTTTATACTTGCAGTATTTGGAGCCTTTAATCCAAAGATTTTAATGGTGCTCTGAAAAGTATTTGCTAATTAACTTTCACTTTACTATGAACAAGACCAATCTCTGTAACCTTCTTTTTAACTCAGATAATAAATAAGAGGAAAAAAGGAAAGAAATTATGTGATTTTTCTATTTCATGCCCCATACTAGGTTACAATCAATAATGTGCAGCACTAGCTTGAGGTATAACACCTTGTTGTCATTCTCCACACACACCAGCCTCACAATGATGCAATGTTTTAAAATCCAGCTAGCTGTCCTACCTGGAGATGAGGGTTGAAGCTCAAATACTAGTGGTACTCCTGTTAGCAAATAAGTGAGGAACCAGTGGTAAGAAGTGGGTAAACTGATTCTCCCTATTGCACCTCAAGGCTCTCAGCTACAGATGAATGAAGAATATCTCTTCAGACTACCCTCCAGAAGAGGAGACACTGAGGTAAGTATGTCCATGTCCCCAAGGAAACCACCACGGCTGGCATGCCAGGACTGGAGAATCTCCATGGCTTGACAGCAGGTGCACTGAAGCACATGAGAAGTAACCTCAAACCTTTCAGGCTGAGAAGCAAATTCCCAATCCAGACCACTAGCCTAAAAGAAGGACAAGTGGCTGAATCAGATTGCTGGCACCATCAACCTCATGTCCATCAGTGGTTTTAGAGACCAAGCGAGGCAAAGAGATTTGCCAGGAAATACATTCTACTCCAATGAGTGCCTTGTTTTGAACCTCGTCAAACTGCCTTATCCAGCAAACGGACTATTCCAGGAAACAGAAAAAAATACTGACCACTCAGCCTGACTAAGCTATTCTGTGCTGTTAATACAATCACTTTGGTGCACTTAGTTACCTTCCAGGGTAGCTTTTCTCACTCAAGGCAGGCTGGGTTGACAGAAACTAATCCAAATTCTGATTTTTCAGCACTCAGTCACATTCAATAGGTATTGATTCCTCCCTTTTCCAAATGAGATACTGGTGTGGGATGGGGGTCCAGGAAAGAATAAAGGAATTTCGGAGATGACCTGAGATATGACTCGTCCTTGTCATGGACAGCAAAGGGGAAAGTCAGCTTGATCAAGGAATATGCTGACTGAAAATTTCCATGTCAGTGAATCCTAGGACTCATACTGATGACAGTGAGGATTAGGAAACAATACAGGTTTTCACACACCCTATCATTGCAAAGTAAGTCACACAGTTCTTTGAGTTTCAAAAATGATTACAAGGAAGAATAAAAGGAATTTTGTAAAAAACAAGCATAACCTGTATAAAAAGCTTAAAAGAGCTTTAAGGTTTAATGGACACCATCAAAATAGTAATCCAGACAACATGTATGGCTGCATATTCAAAAGGTACATGTACGTGGCAAGTATAATAATCTATCTCTGATTGCAAACTAAAAATAAAATTTCCTGGAAGAAGTAGTAATCCTCACCCTATTTATTTAACAATTGACTTAGATCATAATACTAACTGTATTAAAATTCTGTATTTGTTCATGAGTAATAGTTCTGTGTTTAATACCGAGAAGTTAAGACTGATGGATGCAAACCAAGATTTTACTGATTTTATAATTCCAAACATTCGACCACAAAACTCAGACATTTTTTTTCATGTATTTAATCACCTCTTGAGTATTTGATTGACTGAAGAAAGATCTTCTTATTACAAGATCAGAAATTAGATCCAAGTGTTGTTTTTTTGCTTTTAAATCTGAAGCATAAACAATTACCTAGCTATGCCATTTGGCCCTCATTCTGAGGTTCAACACTCCACCTTCCCCTCACCCTGCCTCTTGTCGCCATCATCCCTAATCTTTGTCATCTCTTTTAAGATGCAAACCATGCTTCCATGCCTCACCAGTTACACCTCCATCTCCCAACACATTTTGCAGCACCTTGTATACTGCTCGAGTTCCGCATTCACTGCAGTCTCTCCCTTCCATTCCTGTGGTCTACACGTTCCTCCCTAACAGAGCTTTTAACAACACTACCAAGACTTCCCATCAGCACTTTTAACCTTGACATCAGGTCAAGACACTCCATGCACTATATTTAACACTACTCAAATGGTGGTTATTGACTTGAATGCTACCATGTAGAAATGACTCTAACGGAGCTACCCTTGCGTCCTAGTTTAGAATCATAGAATTATTTAGGTTGGAAAAGACCCTGAAGATCACTGAGTCCAATAATAAACCTAACCCTGTCAGGTCTACCACTAAACCATGTCCCTAAGTGCCACATCTACACATCTACACATCTTTTAAACCCCTCTATGGATGGTGACTCAACCACTTCCTTGGGCAGCCTGTTCCAATGCCTGACAACCCTTTTAACCCTCCATTTCTCCACACCAAACAACCTCAGCCACTTCTCATAAGACCTGTGCTCCAGACCCTTCACCAGCTTTGTTGCCCTTGTCTGCACTCTCTCCAGCACCTCAATGTCTTTCTTGTAGTGAGGGGCCCAAAACTGAATGCAGGATTCAAGGTGGGGCTTCACTAATGCCGAGTACAATCACTGCCCTGGTCCTGCTGGCCACACTGTTTCTGATACAAGCCAGGATGCTGCTGGTCTTTTTGGCTACCTGGGCACACTGCTGGCTTATGTTCAGCAGGCTGTTGACCAACGCCCTCAGACATTCTGCCAGGCAGTTTTCCAGCAACTCTTCCCCGAGCCTGTAGCGCTGCCTGCGGTTGTTGTGACCCAAGTGCAGGACCCTGCAGCTGGCCTTGTTAAACCTCATACAATTGACCTTGGACCATCTTGCATTCTGTCCACATTCTCCTGCCATGGTGAGTGAGGTATTTCTCTGACAACTTCAGCCATGGGCCCATAATCATTAGGGAAGGGACTGTTAGACAGAATGATCGCAGAAACCCAGCCTGCTTAGGAAATAAGGCCATAAAAACAAGGCTACAAGACAAAAAAGGTGAGGACAAACAGAACACATAAAGCTGAATGACATAATTTAAGGCAACTGCATCATCAATATAAATTTACTCTGAAGACAGATTCACAGCTAGCTACTATTATACAGAGTACAGTGTGACTGTATCAAAGGGAGATGTCATTAAGCCATCCTCATTAACACTGCCTGCCAAGGACAGGTAGAACACAACTCATTAGAACTGCAACTCATATCACCCAGGAGCAGTAATGTAAGAGCTGGAACTTTTCACTGCATAGAAAACATTTACCAGGTAACTGGTCAGGAGATAAGTGACTTGGAATGTGTTAACGGCAGCAGGAGGATGGCTGTTCACCTGGTACCTGCAGTGGATGAGATTGGTCTCACAATTAACTCCGAGCAATGGCAGGATTTGCACTGTTTTTCTGCTACAAGTGCCTCAACACACGCTGTGAGTCAGGAGCCCGTGCAGCCCCATGAGCAGGCTGTTCAAAAGCGTTTGGCAGTTCGCTGTGATGCCTCCCACCTGATCTAACTCAGCTATGCCTGTGACTCATTTAGCCTGCTAATGCAAGGAGAGGCACGCTTTATCTCATGCATGTTCCTGTTACTCTCATGCTTTGCATAGTCATCTTATGATGGATTCGAGTATATTATGAGATGTCACTGATTGGATCAGTTCAGCTCATTTTCTTACCCACTTTTGTATTTCCAATTCTGCAAAAACACAAGAGTTTCTGTTACCTCTATGTCACCTATTCTACATCTTGAGTTGAAATAAGCCAGTGAACTTTGAACTGACTTCCCGCACACAACATAGGAAGCATGCAATTCAGCATAGAGGGTCTGAAGCCCATTTATATCTTTATGTATCATCTCTGCAACATCTCTGCTCTGTTAACATGTTCATACCAAAAAAACTGAACATACATATCGTACGATGCTGGCACAAATTTTCCCGTACTTTCCTCTAGAATTGCAGTGCTCTCTGATTTTATATTTTTGATATCTATTTGATATCTGGAACTACAAGGAGGAACCTTGGAAACAGAAAGATTAAGACAGAGTATAAGGCCCTCCATGAATACTGGATATGTTTTCTGTTGGCTCTTTTCCATCTGTGAACTTTGCTGGTATTTCTGAAGTTCATGGCATTGGCACCTCTTTTTCCAGCATGAGTCTATATAAACATCTGCACGCCAGTATGGACGGTCACATTGTTCTGGAGTAACAGAGACAGGCAGACATGCCTACAGGAGTAAGGAATGATGCTACAAGCCAATAAATACATTCTTCCATGCAGTGTGGATCACCAGGCTGAACACACTCACCAAAATGTGGCCAGAACCATCTCACACAACTAGCTGGCTCATGATATGGGAAATGTAAATGTGACACCTTCTGCTCTGATCTGTGTAGATCTAGCCTAACATTGCATGTAAAACACTAAATAAGGCCAACTTACAGAGTGGGAGAAACAAACATTTTCCTTTGGGGAGTGTCTTTAAGTCTCAGAAATTTCAAAATATCTAAAAGTATTATGTTTTGAATTGAAAATTATCATTTCAATTTCTACTACATAGATATTATATGCTTTCTTTGCTAGAATTCACTTTTAAGAGTCACACTGTCGATAACAGAGACAGAAAAAACAACTCAGTTCATTATTACAATAAGTCAATACTGGATGATGCACAAGTTGATTTTCTTCTTACTCATTACAAATACCTGAAGAGTTTACATTCAAAGTACAAAACATATGAGGATCCTTTTGGGAAAAAAAAAAAAAAAAAAAAAAAAAAAAGAAAAGCTCTGTCCTATTTTTTCAAAAAGGAACTGTGTCAAAATAGTGTGGTTTTACTTTCACATATGTATTTGGAGTGTGCAAATAGACACTGGAATATTTTTCTTCATATGCACTCTTAGGACTATTCTGTTAAGTTCTACATATTTATACCTGTGCATGCCTCTTAAAAACATGAAGGTTGGTCTGATTTGAAGCTATTCATTTGTTCATACATTTATGTATGAAACATGGTGGGATGACTCGCACAACTGGATGACTCGCATTGGATGGCTATACACTCTTCAGAAGGGACAGGCAAGGAAGGAGAGGAGGTGGGGTAGTCATGTATGTTAGGGAGTGGTTTAATTGTCTGGAACTTGATAAGGGTTACGATAGGGTTGAGTGTTTATGGGTGAGAATCAAGGGGAAGGACAACAAGGTGGACATCCTGGTGGGGTTCTGTTAGAGACCACCCAACCAGGATGAAGATGCACATGAAACATTCTGCAGGCAGCTGGGAGAAGTCTCCCGATCGCTAGCCCTTGTTCTTATGAGGGACTTCAACCTACCAGATGTCTGCTGGAAATACATCACAGCAGAGAGGAAGCAGTCTAGGAGGCTCCTGCAGTGCATGGAAGACAACTTCCTAACACAGCTGGTCAGTGAGCCTACGAGGGGAGGTGCTCCACTAGATCTGTTGTTTGTAAGTAGAGAAGGACTCATGGGTAACGGGTTGGTTGGAGGTCACCTTGGGCATAGTGATCAAGTTTTCTATCCCTGGAGAAGGAAGGATGTCTACTTTGGACTTCTGAAGACTTTGATCTGCCTAGGAAGCTGGTTGGCAGAGTGCCTTGGGAGGCAGATCTGAAGGACAAAGTAGTCCAGGAAGGCTGGTCACTATTTAAGAAGGAAATCTTAGAGGCACAGGGGCAGGCTGTCCCCATGTGCCAAAAGACGAGCCGGTGGGAAGAAGGCCGGCCTGGCTGAGTAGATGGCTGCAGCTGGAACTCTGGAATGAAAGAAGAATTTGTAACCTTTGGAAGAAGGGGCAGGCTACTTAGGAGGACTACAAGAATGCCATGAAGTTATGCACGGAAAAAATTAGAAGGGCCAAGGCCCAGCTAAAGCTGAGCCTGGCTACTGCTGGAAAGAGGAACAAAAAATTATTCTGTAAATACATCAGTAACAAAAGGAGACCGAAGGAGAATCTCCCCTCTCTGGTAGATGCAGGGAGAAACACAGTGACAGAGGATGAGGGAAAGGACAAGGTACTCAATGCCTTCTTTGCCTCAGTCTTTAACAGTAAGACCAGTTGTGCTTCAGATACACAGCCCCCTGAGCCAGAAGACAGGGAGCAAAATGAAGCCTTAGTAATCCAAAGGGAAATGTTTGATGACCTGCTACACCACTCAGATGTACACAAGTCTATGGGGCCAGATGGGATCCATCCAAGGGTACTGAGGGAGCTGTCAAAAGCCCTCACCAAACCACTTTAAATTATTTATTAGTACTCCTGGCCAACCATGGAGGTCCCAGTTGGCTGGAAATTGGCCTAGGTTCCAGGGAAGATTATGGAATAGATCATCCTGTGTGTCATCACACAACACATACAAGACAATCAATTGAGCAGGGCTGGTCAGCATGGATTTCTGAAAGGCAGGTCCTGCTTGACCAACCTGATCTCCTTCTATGACAAGGTGATCTGCTTAGTGGATGAGGGAAAGGTTATGGATGTTGTCCACCTAGACTTTAGTAAAGCCCTTGACACTTTCTCACAGCATTCTCCTGGAGAAACTGGCTGCTCATGGCTTGGACGGGTGCACTCTTCTCTCGGTGAAGAACTGGTTGGATGGCCAGGCCCAAAGAGCTGTGGTGAATGGAGTCAAATCCAGTTGGAGGCCAGTCACGAGTGCTGTTCCCCAGGGCTCAGTATTGGAGCCAGTTCTGCTTAATCTCTTTATCAACAATCTGGATGAGGGGATTGAGTGCACCCTTAGTAAATTTGCAGATGACACCATCCCTGGAGGTGTTTAAAGACATAGAGACGAGATTCTTAGGGGCATGATTTAGTGCCAGAGTTAGGTTATGGCTGGACTCAATGATCTTGAGGGTCTCTTCCAACCAGAATGATTCTATGATTATGGAATACCTGATCAGAGTAATAACACTTCAATGAACAAGGACGCCTTTGTGTCCTCGGAGTAAATAACTTACCCCTACATAGAACTCAGTTCAAATCAAGAAATTTTAATATAAGGGTTTTAATTTTAGCTAATTTCCTTCAACAAACCGTAGCATAGCCATTTAGGTTGTAGAATACCACCCTTTCAGAAAAGTGCTGTGGCAAATTGTACAGCCTCCTTTGAAAGACTTTAGAAATAAAAAAAAATGGGTAAATGTATGTTACTTTTGAAAACAGTGTTTAGCAAAAAAGCGAAGGTTAGATTTTGAGTCCCCTCTGAGATCAAGTGTGCCCCTACGGCACAAGGTCATATCAAGGAGATCTGTCAGAGTGGTGTAACTTTTTTTTGTGACATCCTGAGACATTAGTTCACAACAGAAATGAAAATTCCCAGAGGGCTGAAGATACCTGTACTGGTAAATGCATATTATTTTATAAGACACATTTAATACTAACTTTAAAACATCTTTTCTCTCTGACTTCTTTGTCAGTACTTACAAGACAGTTGTCAGAGAAAGAGCAACTACAGCTTAAGCATTTTAAGATGTTCGCTAAAGAATTAAGTACTAGTTTTCTATCTCAAAACATCAGAAGTAAAATTTTAACTACCATATGAACAGCTAAATATTTTACCAGCTGAGATTGCAACTAAATACATACAGAATATGGTCCCACTATGGAGTATGGTTCCATTGAAACAACTGATTATGAAAGAGACACTGCTGCTTAGGCATCTGGAAATAACACTTTTACTCTTGTTAATAAAAACTAGAGTTTTAACAGATGCCCACATGTTCCTGGCAGGTACTTCACAAACTATAGTTTAAAGCATTTTGCAGGATTAATTAATTGCCTTTTTCATGTTTATAATATGAAATACAAGCTTTAAAGACCACAGGGAAATGATAGCTAAACAAAGCATACAATTATTAGTCTCCCTTTGCAGGAACACAATCTCACCCTGACTGGGTTAGATGAAATCATAAAACACTTGTCTTCACATTTAGCCTTGATGATCTTGTGATATTTATGTTCTCTTGTAACATAAAATTCTCTTAGCTGATCATGAACAACCAACAGAGAAAATATGTTTTGGATTTGCGCAACAGATATTGAAGTAATATAGCAGAAGGTTGTGTGGAAGACAAAAAAGAAATATTATGTTATTTATAATCTGTCTCATGGCTGGCCAACTTTCTTCTCTTATTGGAACATCTATTAGTATGTTTTCTCCTGAGGACACTTCTCTCGAATGTGTCCTCCCTTAATGTCTGTTTTCTCTGCTTCAAAATATTGAGTTTACACTAAATCTTTTTTATTTTAAGTCACATAAATTAATTCTTCAAAGGAAAAAAAAAAAAAAAAGGTAACAGGCATACTATCTTTCCCGGAAAAAACTTCACTCTAAAACTTGATTTGTACTTCGTGGACTCTTAGTGCACCTCTATACAACGGTTAAGTAACACGCAGCAGCCTAGAATGTGAAGAAAATATTTGCTTTTGTTGACAGTGAGATAACAAGACTTTTCTCTTTGTTTGTGCTCTTACAGATTGAGTTTCCAGCTTAGAATGGCTTAGCCCACACTGGGTAAACTCATTCCTGAATTTCCAGATCCACTGGGGTCCACTGTACCACCTTGGCAGCAAGAATGATTTAAAATAAGGGTGAATGTAACTTAAATCAGATTATTTTATACTGTTTAAGAATGGAACTAAGAAGCTAAACCTTGATCTCAAGTGACAGCTCCTTCACACATGGAGCATGTAACAAGCTGGACATCTGAATGTTTTGAAACACACGTTAACCCTTTCTCAAGAGTAACTTTTGGTAAGAATGCAACATGCCCAAAGCGAGCACCATCACAACAAATTATTTGGCAAATATTTTATTATGCAGGCTGGATTTTTTTGTGTGCTTCCCCTCTGCTAATGCATCCAGTCGTATTAACCTCTTTTTTATTCAATTTCATCTCTCCTAAATGGTGTCCCATCTCTGCTTCTTATTATCCAATTATTAAATCAATTAATATATGGCTTTCTGTTTCACAGAGAATGCTCACATTTTTTGAATTAACAAATCTGAATCCTACCTTCACAGGCTAAGAATACTATTTTGCTGCTGTTTGAAATAAATGAGCAATGTGTCATATATATTTACAGTACTTAGAAACGTATATTTGCTGCTCTGCAAAACACTAGGAAAGGCCAAGCCCCATGCAGAGACATTTGCAGCACAATTTCTGTCACCACACAACAGATGGTGGTAACCAACACATAGAGCGATTGGAAAGCACACAAACGAGCACTGCAGAAGTAACTACTTAAGTTAGGAGCACACATTGGAAAGATTTGCTGTTTCTCCTTTGTTTGGTTAATTTTTCTAATCTAAATTCATGTATACTTTAAGTCTTTGTACAGATATTACTAAACATGGTTAAGGACAAAAGGCTTCTAGATCTGATCTTGAGACTGATTCCTGGCAGAAGCTAAATGCACTTGCAGCACAAAAGGGTTAAGCATCACGCTGGAATACAATATCGAAGAAACTACCAAAAGCTGCATTATTACTGAACACAAGGTTTAAAGTGCAAACAGCTAACCTACTAGTATGACAACTACAGGCAACATAAAAATAATTCTTTAGCATCTTAGAATGCTAACATGTTTACAGTGTTTTGCACAGTATAAATATAATGCCACAAAGTGACAAAATTAGAAATAGCCAGAAATGCTGCCATGGTAAGTATTACTGAATGGCAAAGAACACTAGAGAGAACTCTTCATGTCTGAATTACTGGAGAAAGTACAGCCAGGAAATAGCTTAAACTACTTACCCAGTGTAAGGCTGGGCAAGAAAAGGGAAACCTTCTAATTGTGTTTGTGCACATGGATAATGTCTGGAGACTCACTCTCCAAATGTGGTGAGTTCTTTCACACTTCTTTTGACTTCCATGCGAACAGGAGCCCCTCAGCATGTGGAGGAACTGCACTGCCATTGCCACGAATGAGCCCATGCACACCGATGAACAATGCATTATGACCTGCCTTAAGTGGTTCAATTGGATTTAATGGGACAACTCATATGCACCTGAGAATTCAGGTCTAATTCAGTAAATAAGGATTCCTAAGAGATGTTGTCATGCTACAAGTAAGAAACCTGTCACAGAAGAGGTCTACATAAACCAATAGATGAGGCTGACAAAAAAACAGCAGTTGGCTATAAAGGACTAGGACAACTGGTCCTTACACTGGAACAGGAGTGTAAGCCTCAAATAAAGCAATGGCTATTTTTTTTTTAACTGACAAAATAAAATACAGTAGTAAGCATTTAAAAATCAGTTATATTGATTAAACAATCGTGGCAATTCTGAGCTATTATTATTCATTTAGTTCATAAATTTCTGTAGAGTTCTGCTGAGTCACACAAATGGAAAAGCCAGCCAACTGCATGGATATATGACTTGATTACTATACTGAGACAAAACATCCTGTTATATTTCTGTGACATAGTTTAGCTTATTGATTTGAATACACAGATTGTGTGATTCAGATAGTCAGATAGGAGAAACAAAGACGGTAGTGTTACTCAGGATACCTCACATGGTGAGGGCCAGTGGGCAGCTGGCCTGAAAGACCAACAGCAGAGATGTCCATCAAACTACACCTATGGAAGAGAGCACTAATGCCACCTGGACCTGTTTGGAAAACATTTTTACTCATTTTACATCTGTTCTAACTTTATTAGACATGCTCATTTTTAAAAGGGATAGAGCAACATCTAAATGAACAGTCATTGATGCCAGACATTTGTCTTGCCTGCTTTTGTATCTTTATCCAACATGAATGAACCCTTACTGTAACAGTAATTTCATATATTCATATTTTCATAATACTTCCTGTGCAGTAAGCAGTGGCTCACTGCCTGCTGGCTTTTCCAGGACTCAGAAATATTTCTGAGAACATTTTACAGGTCATGCTACCTTCAGTAATTTTTTAATAACAGAGAAGTTCTTAGACAAGCAAGACAAAACAAATTCTTGGTATATAAAAAATGGAATAGACCTTTAAAAGAAGCCAGTCTGACCAAATTTCCTACAAGGTGGGTTTCAGTTTCAACTCCAGCCACTCCACCTCCACTTCCTCCCACTCCCACCCTTACTGGTCCCAGCCAGCAGTACAATCTGCCCCATCTCACCCCAAGAGCCAACCAGTGGGAGGGGAACGTGGCTCCTCTGCTCAGATGTTGTGAGAAAGGGTCCCATGGAGGGCACCCACCAGGGCAGAGGAGACAAGTAAGAAGGAAGGAGCAGCAGAAGTGAATAGCGAGGCCCAGCACCCACCCTCCTGCGTGCCCGGCCTGCCCCAGTGTGCCCCGCCGTGGTGTCAAGGGGAGTGGAACCAGGACACCAGCAGACGTGTCCAGGCTGGAGCTGGACCTGAGAACAGGGGAGAAAAGGTGTCTGTCCCAAATGTTTAGTTGTCTTCTTAGTTTCTCAGTGCTGAAGTCAGTAATGATGTTAATTGGTAAGAAATTAAGTGAAATTCCCCATGTCAAGAACGCTTCTCCGAGATGCACCATCATTTTAAAGGACTCAAGTTTTATCCATTAGGATATTTGGACATTCTGAACCTCTGTTATCTTTTAAAACATTTTTATAAATTTTAAGTGATTCACAATATCTTTTAACAAAATATATTATGTAACATCAATATAAAAATACACATATTAATGGATTAGCATCACTGTTGGATATATATAGTCATACATGGACAGCTTCATACACTATTTACGCATAAATAGAAGTAACACACTTGCTATATTCTATGATCACACAAGGGCAATCTTCGTCACTTTGACAACATACATGTGTAATGTTTGATATGCAAACTGGCTTCTTTCCCTTTGATCAACCTGTTAAATTTGTCTATTCTCATCCCTTTAAAAGGAGTGACATTCCCTATCATCCCCTAGGAGGTGGCAGAAGCTGCACGTTCCTTTGGAAAATGCAGCAGCGTCAGTACTGCAAAGCAGAGACAAGAAAAAGCAAAGACATGGAGAAAGGGCACACCTGGATCCTGAAGCTCAAAGAGAACCTGACTGATTGCTGAGAGCAGCAAAGGGCTATGAGCACACCAAGAGGAGATACTGCCAAGGACCGATAAGGACCACCAGAATTTGTAGGAACACAGCAGCAAGGAGATGACTGAAAGCAAAGATCATCCTGCAAGGTCACAGGGAGAAAGAGGTCACTGATTTATAAACCTTGCTGTATTTCCATTCTGCTTCATCCGGCCCCTTGGAGTTTTCTATAGCTTTTATTAATTATTCCAGTTCACAGCCTAAGAGAACCTGGCTTTTGAACCTCAAAGCCATTTGGATTCAATTTGGAAAGCTCTTTATAAGGAAAAAGGTTCAGGCAGCACTACCTCAAAGCTCTGGCAGGTTCAGGCTCTCCCACAGCTCTCAGTTCTCAGTGAAAGCTTAATAGAAAGCACACTTTACCACAAGGAACATAATGTCTTTCACAAACTATAGAATAGAACCATTGACAAGCACAACACAAAGGGTTCACTTGAGTATGTCCTGTAACTCCTACAGATTTGATTTACTCAGCCATGTGATTCTCCATTGATGTTGCTACTTTCAAAAAGGAAAGAGGTGCAGTAGTACCTGAGACACAAAAATTCCAGGCAAAGAAAGTATGGCAAGTGTCAGCAGGAAACTGACTGTGAAGCACTGAAGCTGGAGTCCAAGCTGGGATATCTAACAACATATTACCTTAAAACACAGATACCTGTAATTGTGCCAGCAACTTGTGCAGTTGCACAGTCAGAACTGTACTTCTGTGCTTCTGTGCTTCGATGCAGCTTTTTGGTATGAATGGTCATTTACAATATTTGGCCTTTATATACGCAATTTTCATTTGGAGGCAAGTCAATCTGTAACCATTTGAAGTATACCAATAAAGGCTGTGATAGCTAGCATTAATTTCCAAAGATATGCTTTAAAAAACCCTCAATTTTCTAAAGAATATTGCTATGATCAAAGAGTTCAGGTTCCTTGTCAGCTCTAGATGTTGAAGATTATCACAGTAAATCTTAGAGAAGCAAATTATTGTGATGCTGGCTTGACATCTCTTCTTACTATACGCCAGTGTAAAATGTTCTGCAAATATAAAACACTATCTGAGGAGAATGCTGCACATGTGCAACTCCATAATGCTGGAAGCTGTCAGTTTAACACTAACATACTAGCAGGGATAACAGCAAATAGAGAGAAAAAATATCCTGTCAGAGACAAATTCTCTTGATCTCAGTCATGAAAATTCCCAGCAGTTTAATGCTGTAGAAAACAGAAAATTTGGTCCAATGTTTTAAAGATAAGTTATTTTTAAAAAGAGAAATAAATCAATTTCCTGATACTGGGGTTTGAGATTTTCAAAGCAGATATAGCTATTCTTCTTCTGTAAAGGAAAATGTGCAGATAAGTTTCCCTGTTCAAAAATAAATCAAATCATTTGACTAGGGAATGATTCTCTATGAAAAGTAAATAGGATATTTGGATTAATTAATATTAAAAAACATTCATACTATATAATACTATGAATTGGTAACTGGCACATTAGTAGGACAAATAAAATATCAGGCTGGATTAATCAGTATTCTGACTTTACTGATAAGAAACTTCTCATTTAAGTTCAAAGCTTTGGAGGGGTTGTTTGCAAAAATATTCAGGGTTTATTCTTTTCCAGTGGCTGTGCAATTTGGGAATGAAATTGGTGAAAACCGACTCAGAGTCTTTTACAGATTTCTGGAATTCTCTCAGGAAAACTGAACAGGTATTGAAAGGTGATACTCTGTGGAATGGATGTGAATTTACTCTGCCTCTAAATGTACACAGTTGTCTAGAGTAAGATACAAAGTGGCATTCAATTTCATTCACCTGCAAGAAGACAGATTTCTTCATTGTTTTACATTTCAACAGCAGCAGTGGTGGTGGTTGCTATTGAGATCCACAACCATATTGCAAAAACCAGTTCATTTCCATGAAAGGCCAGTATTCTATACTGTTACAGGACCATAAAGAGGAAGCAAGTCTTCTGTGACAGATTTTCTTCTATTGTAGTACATTTTTTTCCTTACAGAATAAATATTGCTTCAACAGATGACAGCAAAAATGGCAACGTTTTCATTTATTGTTTGTGGTACCACTGGCTGTGAATGTGATCTGAATTGGTAGATTTGCAAAATGGACGACAATTTGCTTTCCTCAGTTGACAGTGGTTGTATAGAGCAATTGATCCATCAAAGTATAAATTAATGGAACATATGTGGACATTTCTGAACACTTTTCTTTTATAATCTGCCTAAATATGCTCATACCAGTCTACCCACACAACATTAAAAAACACAACAAAGGTTTTGCCCCAACACCATATCTTTCAATTCCAAAATCATGAAACACATCACATTTTACTAAATAAGGTGAAACACTCTTTTTTCCTCAAATCTATAAGCTTTCAATACAATAGACAGCATAAGGCTTTAAGATTCTGCCTTTTTGTCCAAAAACTTACAAATAGAGAACATATTCTCCATGTCAATTACAAACTCTCTAAGCATTGGTATCAATGATGTGCATCACATATAAAGAATTGTGGATCTGCGGTTCTTTGGAAGAAACTGCTTAGCAAATTTCTGAATGGAAAATGTGAGGTATTTCTGAATATTTCAGGAGTGTCTTATTGAGTAATGCAATGTCCTCAAGCAGTTGTGTGGTTATTGATTGCTACCAGAAGAAAACTGTAATGTAATACCATACAGTTTTTACTAAGCTCTTCTAATAGGTGAATATGTCAAAGTAATGTATAATGTAATTTAAAACAATTACAAATCCTTCAAGCATACCAAGCAAGAAAAAATTAAATAATGTTGTACTGAAGGGAGATTACTTTCAGATGGGTATTGAATTCTTCAATTCTTCAGTGAAAATCTCTGATGCAGAATGGCAGGTTCAAAAATAATACAGCTCTTGATGTCAGCAAATGTCTTTATAAATTACAGACGGTACTTACTTTCTATTTTATATACTTACCCAGCACCTGCAACTGTATTATCTGGGTTCTCCTCAGTCCCATTTACAGGTGGGAGAAAAGTATAGAAAGATTAAGGCCAGTGTCACACAGGCCATGGCACTTCGGATCAAACTCAAGGCCTCATTTTCTAAAGATCAGCACCTTGGCCATCAAGGTGCTGATCCTCACGAGGCCCTTGCATTCAGTTAGAATCAGCTTAGTTTTCTGGTCTGAATCCTGGCAAACCAGGGCACAGCACCCTAGAGACTGGATGAAGTCTTCTGGAAAAATATGTTTAGAGTGCAAATGCAAAGGTTTTCTACACTCCGTTTACGGGTGACTGTATCTTATAGATAAAATGGACAGTGCTGTGTGGTAAGTGCTACTGATTATGTTATAAGCCTGCAGTGTGTGGCTTGTTCTCATAAGGGTAATTTAAACAAGTAATAGAGACAGGTGTGAACAACAGAGACCCTGAGAAAACCTTTAAGGCAAGAGAGGATAATACATTTTGCTTCAAAAGCATGGGGAAATGCCATGCCTCCTAAATTGTATATGCATTATTTTGAAGCTGCATTCTCACAATATGTTGTGGTTTTCACACCATAACTTAAAACGCTATGCAGCCGATATCAACTTATTTACTGAAGTCACACTGGCAAAAAATATTCTGTGTAGCTCATACCATGCTTATCCTGCCATTTGCTGCTATTATGTTTTCCACATTTAATACATTAAGTGTATTTCTAATGGTATCTAGTTTTGAACATCTATTCTGACACTGAAGGTGATAGCAAGTAAATTCAGTTCCATTTAAACTAATGGAAAGGTGTGAAAACTGATCTAACAGCATTTGCAGCTAATTTTACCTTTTTCTTACTTTTAAAATTATCAACGTACTCTTAAAAGTGAAAACTTCTTAGTTTCTAATGCAATTATATGTTCCTCACAACTACTGAAGCAAAACTAGTTACTCATTTCCAAAGTTGGAGTTTTCTTTCCTGTTTGTTATTATGTGATCCATACAATGGCATTACCAGTCACCAAAAAATTACACTAAATAGTTGCTGAGATTCTTCAGTCTTCACGCAGGCAAAATGTAAAACTGATTAGTTCTTCAATTTATTATTTTTCATTTTCTGTTCTTCCCCATGGAGTTAATACCCATTCAATGAAACTTTTAAACTTTTCTCATAAGTTATGCTAATGATGAAGATTTTTACAATGTTCTTGATGAACTTGGTGGAAGCCACAGCTAGAACAGGATGAAGAAGTAGTAATTGTAATTCCTGGAAAAACAGGTAGAAAGAAACCAAAGAGCCAGATATATGAATAAGAAGAGCTGATATATAAATAACTAAACAAATTTTATAGATAAATAGTGCAATCCACGTGAAGGACTTGGTTTATTGTAGACTTGCTATAAAAGTCAAATAAAGGAGGGAGTATTCTGAACAAGGGCTGTGCAGGCTGCTCTTTAACCTCTTCATACATGTCCCCGATGAAGAAACTCAAAACAATCTGGACCACTGTCAAGATTAAGATTTTAACTAAAAGGCTTCTATGCTAATAGCTATGGAGCTATTTAAATACTAAAGAGTTTTTTCCTAACACTTGGTCTAACGAATAGTTAGTGTAAGAGTAAAATGGACTCTTCCAGTTTGTTAACAGCTACAGGAATTGCTGGCTACCCAGAAAAAGTGGGAGCAATAAAGTATTGATACAAATGTTTTCACTGTCTTGTACCCTTTCCTTTTCTAATGTTCTTGACGAATTTAGTGACTTCTGCCTTCCTCTCCAAAAATTAATAATGAAACTGTGGTAAATAAATAAACTCTAATAATAGAAAAAATGACAGTAGTTTTTCCTTTTACTTACTGAGCAAAACTGTTTTGAAACTTAATATCCAAATAAACTGTGACAATGTAAACAAAGGCTTCTGTAAAAACCAAACATATTTTCTGAATTAAAATATGGCAGAGGGCTATGTGACCACTCCAATTTTTAGATACTACATACTGATGTTTTAAGACCTAGAAACAAATATAGTTTTTTTGTGGCATTAAAGGAGATAATTATTGTTCCCATCCAACTAGGTGCTGAAGGCCCATTCTATTTCCAAAATTAACTCTGTTGGTAGGCAAAATCATTCCTCTGCAAAAGTGTGCATGTAATAATAATAACAATGCAGAAGGGAGCTCTATAAAGTTATTAGGAAAAGAACATTTAAAAACAAGTTTCTAAAGTTTCCTCAATAAATTTACTGTGAAGCCAGAGTCTGGGTTTCCTGAATGTGTGGTGTGCACAGATATCCAAACCAGAATATCTCTTTTTGATTTTTTTTTTTTACATTGGAAAATCCATATCCAGAACAAAGTAAATCTGAGAGGTAGGAATTTCCCTAGTTGATGGCTAAACCCACTAGTGTTTGGTGTCCTTTCTTTATTCAGAATGATGGAAGTTCCTGCTGCGTAACACCTTAACTTCAATAAAACAAACCACTAGAAAAACAGCAGCAAGGAATGAGCTTTCATGAGAAAAAGAATGGGTTAGATTCCCTCCTGTTTGAAAGAGCTATAATTTGACAAACGGACTCTAATGATACCCCTGGAAAAAATACATGGAGGAGAAAGACAACATGGACACAGGGATTGCCTTTCATTGCTTCAGGGCAGGACGAAGGGGAGCGGCAAAGGTGCTCCCCGTGCTCTACAGAGCCAGAATGGAAGACTTGAGTAAAGAGCCCTGACAGTCTGGCTTCCTTCAGGGGTACTACATTCATTTACACAGAAGATGAGTCCTGAGACTGCGTAATGTACTAACAAGAATCATTTTTTTCCCTGCCAGTATAAGATCTGATGGTATTATTATGAATGGATCTTCTCCATTCCTTTTACAGGTGGTAAACACAAGCGAAAGGTGGATTTTTACAGTAAATGAAATATTTCACTGGAAAGTATTTTGACAATGCATTAATATATATTTTTATGTAAGCCAAAATTGTAAGGAATAAAAAGAAAGCTGCTTCGATTTTCCTCACGTTACCTGGACTTAATGAGTTGCTTTTATGTCATCACCAGTATGTATATTTAACAGAAAAAAAATTAAAAAGACATATTTAAAGCCTGTAGCACTTTCCCAAAGCTGTTTCTCCATATCTTTTTAGAAAAAAAAATGGATTCATCCAGTTCTAACAGTTTTCCACTGTCTGGGTGATACATGACATGGATCTGAAAACATATGGCTGACTCAATCAAAATTTGTGCTTGTATGTGCTCAAATTTGTTAAATATTTGGTAAAGGAAAACATTTTTTTATCTTTCTTTTCACCTTTTTTCCCGAGCCTCTCTCAAAGACAATAAGAGTTCAATTCAATGCAAGAAAAATAATCATTTGAGAAAAAAAATCTTTAGGTGACATGCCACTTCTTAGCAACTTATGAGATTTCTAATGAAATTATATATCTCCTAAACTGACCCATAGAGAGAATCATACAATCAGGGAACTATTTAGGTTGGAAAAGGTCTTTAAGATCATTGAGTTCAACCATGAACCTAAGACTGCAACATCCACCACCAAACCATGTCCCTAAGTGCCACATCTACATGTCTTTTAAACCCCTCCAGGGATGGTGACTCAATCACTTCCCTGGGCAGCCAGTTCCAATGCCTGACAACCCTTTTCCATTAAGAGGTTTTTCCTAATATCCAATCTGAACCTTCCCTGGCACAACTTGAGGCCATTTCCTCTTGTCCTATCAGTTGTTACCTGGGAAAAGAGACCAACACATACACTCTTTCATCAAGAAAAAAAAGATAAGACAGAGTCATGTTGCAATATTTTAGTGAGCCCTTCATCTGGAAACATTGCTCATGTTATAAATAATGTCAGAATACGTCTACAGTTCTAAAGTAACAAGTAACTGGGACTTGTAGCTAATTTAGATTTGTATTAATTGTGCTTCCTACGTAATCAAAGTATAACTTGTTTCTGTGCACAACACTAACTGTACTTCAGCAGAATTCTCATTGATTTAAGTGGGAAGGAAAAAAGATCTATAATTTGCTGAAGTTACAGGACTCAGCTTACGGATAATGATTTTGTTCTCAGTTTAAGAGACAAACTGGTTATTTGTCTACTAAGAAAGTTCTGCAAGACAACAATATCCACTTGTCACCAAATTATTAATTAAGCTTCTAGTATCTAACTGTGCTCCCACAACATAATCGATGGATTATTTCCCAGTGCCTCACAGTGTGGGTGATTTACAGCCTTCTAAAGTCTTTCTTACTTTTCTTTGACTTAAAATTCACACATATCATGATAGATTCAGTTGCCATTAGGAACCTAAACATTTCTCCAATATTTAAAAAAAATAATCCATCTCTACAGACTTGATTGGTTTGGAGGTCTTTAGAATAACATTCTATTTTATCTCCTAAGAAGATAGGTATTTTTTTCTTACAATTTTCTTCCCTTTAAGATGAACATAAATGCAAGTTTGTTTCTGTTTCCAAGCTGTACAGGATATCTCTACCATTTACCCCTTTTCACTCTGCCATACAATGCCCACATTGGTCGTAAACTGCCTTCACATAAATATGAAAGACTATTCCTATCTTTTCACTCTTTCCACTTCCCATTTTGCCTTATTTTTTCTTACACTCTATACTCTACTATTATTAATTTGTTAGTCTGGTAATAGCCTTGATGATGCACCATTAATAAACAGTTAATGTATCTAACTTCATGTATGTATATTGCATTTCATTCCAAAGCAAGTACTTAAGTTGATAATCTACTAATAAATGCAATTCAAGTATTAAATTGCAATTATGCCTCTGGCAAAATAAGAAAAAAAAAAAAAAAAAATATAAGAAACACAACCCTCTCATTTGAAAAGAAAAAAACAAACAAAAAAAGCAGTATTTTTTTAAGTTCCCCAAGTCTCCTTGTTTTTGAAGGTGCGATATTTAGAACATCATAAAGTTAATTTTATTTAGCATATTTGTAGTTTTCTGATCATTAGCATTTGCAGTTTTCTTCTTTATTTTAGACTCGTCTCTTGTAGTCCCTGAAATTTGCTATTTTCCTTCTGTGTTTCTGTCATTATAGTACATGACTGTGATTTGCTTACTAATGCTTTCCAATTAGCAAAGCATTTACTGAGCTTTCACAGTCAATATTCTGTGATGGCGGAACCAGCTCCTGGAAAACTAAAAAGTTGATACTACCATTGTTCAAATAAGTCATGAGACAGGGTAAAATATATAATCACCAGCTAGCTTAACATTTTCTAATACATATTGAAAACAATTTTGTTGCAACTGGCAAGGGAGCACTAAGCAGTGCTTTATTTCAGCCAATATGAATGTGTAATAGGAATGTCTTGCATAACCAAGTTGATAGAACTCTGAAGATAATGCTGCTGTGATAGATAAGAGTGTGATGTGGCCAGTATGCATTTTTCAAGAAGCATTTGATAAGGCTACATGTCAAAGATAATTGGTTGTTGTAAAGAAACCTGACACAGAATAGAACAAATCTAGAGAACTGGAAAGTGCATACTGCCATTAATACATAAAAATTTTTGTCTTTGTAACTATAAACCATAAGGCGAACATAAAACTATTAGTAGCATTAGTAGCACAGACACCACAGTGGATGCATGAGAACAAACCAGCACCAACCCATGTAGGTGAGTACAATGATATTCTGCTGCATTGAAAGATACAGGTACGTATTTGCCAAAATTTTAATCACAAAAGGCATCCTTTCCTGGACAACTATGATTAAAATGAATCAATCTTCTGAACTTCATATCAGTACTTCAGAGAAAAATAATGGGTATGGAGGTGTAACAATGAAATTATACCTTCATTTTTTTTAATTGGAGGTAAGAGGTCACTTGTCTACTGATATTTTTTATTTGCTCTTTCTTTGTTTCCTTGCCCTTTTTTGGATAAGAAGATCTAAGAATCTTTAAGATTATTAAGAAGCCGTACTTAGCAGTGAAATGTATAATCTCTATATAAAGTTACAGAAGTCTTTAAATGCCTTTGCATAAACTATATAAAGCATCATGAAAACATACCAGGGTGATAACTCCTGCAGTGCAGTGAGATAGATTGGTTGGTTTAGGTGTTCTCTGAGCTGTGAATGATGAGATTCACTACTGGTCTATCTCCCATGAAATCAAGTCCCCCTAATCTCTGAGGCTTCGCCACCGGTCAGCTCATATCTTCATATTCTCAGCATACACTTGCCTTGAAGACTGATGAGTCTATAGTTTTTTCAGAGCAAATGTATGCAGGGTCAGTTCAGTATTCAGGCAGTGTCATCGACATTTTGTAATTATTGCTTGAATTGTTACACTGCTGTTTAGAAATGATAGCTAATAAAAATGTCATTTATTCATAAACATCAGAAAACCTAAACATAGCCGTTGAGCTTTTCATGAATACTGAAAAGTTAATAGTTATTCTCCATTGAAACTCATGACAAGTTTTTATATCTACCCTCTGAAATTGTTCCATAATGAGCTCTCAATAATGACAGACTCCACTGATTTACTGTCTTGAATACCATTGACTGACTGAACCCACGATGCCGAAGCAATTGTTTTCCCAGTAGCATCCATGCTTATGCAGCATATGCAGTAATACATCTTTGAATTCTGAATTCTTTTGCCTACTTTCCATATGTCTATATTTTTACAAGAAATCTGGAAGCATTGAACCTAAGTGCTTATTTTGTCTACTGATCTTATTAATCAGCCCACTACTACATGCTTGCAATCTCTTTTGGAACTACTTAGATTATGTCTGCAATAGACATCTTCTTTATTTGGTATTCTAGTCAAATACTGATAAGACTGGAAGGAAAGATGAGGAATGCCAGGATTAAAAGTTGCTTACTAACCATCATGTTCCAGTGGTCTTCTACTGCAATTTTTGCACCCATTTAGAGAAAAAATACTGAAGAGTAGACCAGCAAGGACATGCCTAAACTGTTGAGAGAGCATGAAAACAATGAACTCTTCATTGTATCTTTGTTTAAATGTATATTTCATACAGTTTTGCCAGCTTTGACATGTTACGCTGTTCTTTCAAATTTCTGTCACATGGCTATTTTGGGGCTCTCACATTTAGCAAAATATGCTAAAAATATTGGGAAACAAACAAAAATTCAAAACCCCCACACAAAACAAACAAACACTGAACCACAAACGTGTTCAAGCTGCCCACTAACACAGATATTTCCTGCTCTTTTTTCTTCTATGGCTAGAATGAGGCCTTCTTCTGTTTCCACAGACACTTTTATCTAGCCAAAGTCCATCTATAAATGAAGTGGTGGGACACATTCACCTGAGAGAATGTTAGCTTTGCAGCTCAGGAAAAAAAATAAAGATAATAATGGATGGGGGTGGGGGGGGGGAGCAAAATGTTTTTTACTATTACAGACTTAAAACATAGTTATAACAAATTAAAAGACCTGTCTATTTGTGACAAGCATAACTAAAAAATCATGTAAAGTTGCCCTTCAGAAAATCAGGAAAGGAATAGGGTCTTATTTTTTAGCTAATCCTCCTAAACCACCTACTTAAATCAAGCTCTAAAGTTTTGGTAAAATGCAAGTTACTCCAGAATGAACAAGAGAAATTACAGTCTACAGAAATGAGCCTTATTATGATATGCCAGTCCTTGCCATCAAGCCCTTGGGTCTTCAGCATGGGGTTTAGCGCTTACTTTGACAAGAGAACATTTAACTTCCAGGCCTTTTGTATTTAATTGCATTCATAGTTGGAGTCCATGCTTCCATAGGAGTACGCAATAGCTTATACGATGTAGCCATCATAAACTCTAGCTCAGCAATTTCATATGTCAGAAAGACTCACAAAAACTGTGTTCCAATACAAAGACATGCAATTCAAAGTTATATTTTAGCAGATGTATTCATAGAATTCATTTCTGGTAATTTGATCTAATCCAATTATTTTAGATACTTGGCTTTGTAAAACAGCTCAAAATACATTTTGCTGCCATTTAGAAGCATTGATATATATCAATATAGATTTATCTCAGGAAACGAGCTTTTCAGAATGAAGGTGAATGAGTCAGAATACATGTGACATTAATACATGTACACCTGCAAACACAACTACATAAAAATACTAAAAAAATTCCTTATGATCTCATTTATATTATCCAAATAATTTATCAGTCAAACAAATATGCACATGAAAAGCACTTCTATTATACTCACAGGCAGTAGCACAGTGACAGAAAAATTATATTCAGGAAAACAGGATGAACACAATTATAGAGCAAAACATGTGCAGTGAAAGACATAAATTCAAGATCAGAGAAGACTCCGATCCCTAAAAATCAAGTTAAAACAACACTTGTAGAGAGGAAGAGGATGCCTCGTCTTCCCTTACTTGTTTTATAAAGTATTAATAACTATTAGAGAAAAAACAAACGTTATCATTTGTGGTAGTAGTCATATTTCAATGACAGACAAATCTTAAAGCCTTAAACAATTTTAGTTTCCAGAGTTTTCTGCCTAATAGCCTTACACACCTTTGCCACCCTAGATTGCTGTTAAACAGAGCAGAATCCTGACTTTCCTTACATCTGAGATCAGGACATTGCTAACATTCAGTGGAATTACAACTATGTGAACAGGTTTTTTTATGGTTAAAATTGCACAACTTAACCCCATCTCTCCATTCAGAAAGTTTCATAGAGTGATATGAGCATTTCTGCTAATGACATTATCAAGAATTTTGATTCCTTATAGGATTTTGGATTCTTACAGTAATTTGGTTCTTTCTAACCTTGAGCACTTCCATAAGATGGAAGCTGGAAGTATTCTCTCCCTCTACAGCCACTGCAGAAATTCAGAGGTAAACCTCTCGCACAGGCAGTAAAGCTCAACAACAGAAACTAGCTATTATCTTTGCCACCTTAAGCAAAACTCTGGAAGTTACTTGGAATAAATATTGGCTATTCTCTACCTACACCCCATTGTGTGAGCATGGGTTTATCTTAAATTCTTCTTCAAATAATAAGAAATTATTAATCTATTGAACAAAGGAGTTTCTTACAGACAGCAATCATACCCACTTATATAGACACACTTTTATAGTCACAGATCACTGGGTTATGGTATAATGGCTGCAAGCCATCCACAAATGTGAAGTGTTATTCAGCACTACTCTGATGAAAACACTGGCAGCTGCTAAAATGCTCACAGCAATGAAAGAAACCATGCTGGATATTTATCCCTCGCACTATATATAGCCCTGTAGAATGACCTAAGCTTGTGAATTACACCAACAAAAACTCTTGGCTGTTCATAACAGATGATGGAGAAAGAGGTTACTGTCGAGGATAATAAAAGTGATTCTGAATAGACTTCCCCAGTAAAACATGTATTATGCATGGGCACCAGAGGACAGTCAAAATCTTCATTCATTTATAGGCATTAATACTGTGTAAATAATGCACTGTGGTTGCCCTCATGGTTTGCGTGATCATGCGTGGATCATGATGGGGATAACCTCCTGGGTACTGAGCCACATCTGAAGGCTTCTGCCCTAGAACTTCATCTTCCATACTTACTTCTAAGATGGAATAAGCACTTAACCCTCTTGCTGTAAGATATATTAGTGACCAAAGCATGGTGATAAAGGCAATTGCTACCACTCTAACAAAGCTACTGGGACAATCCAGCTCCTAAATTACCCTGAAACAAAGGAGAAAGACTGCTGCAGTCCAGAATTACACACTACCTGATTTTCGGTCATGTGAGTTAGTTGGTTTAGAACGGCACTGAATTCAATCAAGTGACCTGGATCCATTGAACTTCTTCAGAGAGCACTTTGAAACTGCAGGATTTACTTGACATCTCTTTGCAATGGCACAGAGAGTTAAGCAAATCACCAACTTCAGATTTTTCCACACACATACTTTCTAATAATTCCAGTCTGCTCCTTTGTTTGTTGTTTGTTGTTTTTGTTTGCTTGTTTGTTCTAGAGACTATTGATCCAGGTTTGAAGAATAATAACAATTATGATAATTTTATTTCTTATATGTTCCTCTGTTTGTTTCATAAGTAATATGGTTTTCTACAGTTTACAAATTAATAACTGCCCCTCTGTTGTGCTCTTCTCAGGCATATCAAGTGACAGGACAAGTGGCAATGGGCACAAATTTAAATACAGGACATTCCACTTAAAAATTAGAAAAAAATATATCACTGTGAGGCTGGTGAAACACTGGAGTATGTTGCCCAGAGAGGTGGAATTCCCATCCTTGGAGATACACAAAAGCCAACTGACATGGACATTGTCATGGGCAACCCACTCAGGACCCTCTCCAGGGATGTCTTCCAAACACAACTGTTTCTGTGATTCCATGAAATAATTCCACTTTAAAGCATCCGCTGGACAGGCACTCCCAGAATAAAAACTCAAATCTTGATTGTGTTCCCAGAAGAGAACTGAACAAATAGGAGCTCAAAGACACCTTTGACACTGGAGGTCAGTACAGTATTGCTTCCCCGATAGCCTTAGACTTTATGCCAAAATTGGTGCTAATCTTGCATTTGCAAAGCAGATTTCTGGGACAAATATTGGCATGGAAAAAACCTTTTCCAGTCTAGGTGATTTCTTTAAATAAAGATGGTAATAATATAGCAAGCTTATATCCACTACCTACTTTGTTTCAAAGATGGTTATTAACTGAAGATTCAGTCCACCTCCTTTTCTTGGCTAAGCCTTCTCTTACTGAATGCCAATCTGGACTGAGGTAATTGGCCAGTGTTTGAAATAACTCAGTTTTGTACATGGAGTTTAGAGGTCACTGCATGGTCAGAAAGGTATTATTTCAGGACTGCTTTATTATTTCATTTATAGAAGCCTAAAATAATAGTACATAAGCTGATTTTCCATCAAACTACTTTTCTCCAGCTTCACTGTGTGGTTTATGTTTGCAGAAGCAGTTCGCAGTTTCTTCTGGCCTACCTAAGCATGCTTAGCTACAGTGAAGGGGAAGGAAACTACCTCAAAAATGAAGTCCTTCCTCATTGCAGACAATCAATATTGCTTCACTGATTGAAACCAAGAGCAGGTTCCTTCTTCTATCCATGCATCCTTCTTCTATCCAAGCAAAGATGTCATAAGAGAATTAAGAAGCAGAATTTCTTTCAGATCCATCCTTTCCTTGCCCATGAGTTCAGCTTACAGTGCCAACTGCTTTTCTGCCCATGAATAGCTAATGAGAGCTCACGAGAGCACTGGATGTGAGGAAGACACACATCTTGAATGACCATAAAAGTCAGGATAGATATTTGTCACTAGTCATTTCATAATGATAGGTCAACTAGTGTGTCCAAACCACAAAAAAAAATAAGAGTACATTTTCCAAAAATCTGGAAGTCAGTGTATATCTAAACATTTAACTCCTCTTGGATACATGAAAGCTACTATTTAAAACACTTGTTATTTCATCTGCTGAGAAATTTAGTGAAGCTTGTCTCAAATTTTGTGCTAAATCTTCTTCCTTGACTTTGGAAACATTTATTCTGTAAAAATAAAAATTATTAGTAGCCCTGTAAGAGGGAATAAGCACTTCTCAGTATTTCCTGCTTCCTCTTCTACTCTAACTCTTCACGTTTGTAAGTAAAAAGAAACAGTCCCATAGCCGGGAAGCAAAGCAGACCCAGCAGTGGAACACGTGCCTGAGCACTGCCAGAACAAGGAGCCATGTGTGAGATCTGCATTGGACGATGCCTCTGAATATGCAAGGACAAGAAAAAAAATCCCGTGAAGACTGTTTGTTAAACAGTAGTATTTAAATTATGCCTTCAGACATGAAAATGAACAGGCTAAAGGGACCTGCTTCTATTTCTGCATGTGTTCATAGCAGTGATGAAAAGCAAGGGGATTAAGTTCACACTGGGAACACCGTGGGTTTCTAACAGCTGCTGGGACCACAGAGCCGCACTCAGACAGTGTCCGTGCCCAGAGAGGCACTGCTGGGGCAAGGGGAAGGGCTGACCCAGGAGAGGGAGGCAAATATAAATATAAATTATATATATAAATTATTATGGAGGAGATGATCTTTCTGTTTTGTTTTGGTTTGTTTTTTTTGGCTGGAGCACCTCAAGGAAAAAGATAGCAAGAAATGATGCATTGCTTTCTCCAATCTACTCAGCATTTAAACCTTTCCACCGTAGGTGAAGTGTTATCCGCTATGCCTCCTGCATGGCAGAGGTGGGGAGCAAATACTGCAGCCATCCTTTGCCAGCCTTGGTCACTGTCTAAAAGGAAAAGAATTTGCTTTCAGTACTTCTCTCCGCCATTGTGCACATTTATTTATTTTCTAACCCTAGTGACCATTGAAGAATACTGACTGCATGGAAAGTGAGAAAATTAGGCATCTAGGAATGCTTAATGAAAGGGACAGGTCACACATAGTAAGAGGGAGAAGGTGCACTGCTGGCATGACCTGAGAGAAGGGAATTTGGCAAAAATAGAAATAAAGCAGTGAGAAAGCCTTTAGTATTTCCAGTTACCAGCAGAACTGTTGGCAAAACTCATATCCAAGGGTCCTTAAATTGCTGACAACATTTTGTTCTCTTTCAATCTGATCCAGCTGCAGCTGGGTGAACACTGCAGGGAAGGAAGCGTTGAAGCATTACTAAGACTTGCCCCGTGTAAGTCAGAGAGGTTTTGCCTCTCTAGAGAGGGCAGTCAGAAGTTATAGCAAGGCTCACAGTGACACAGGATAGAGGAGTACATTTGTTGTTTGTTACTCCAGTTTGCTGTTAGTTGCCTAGATTCACTCTGTCCTCAAAGCAGCAGCATAAGAGGCAGCCTTTCTTCCTGAAGTGCTGCCTTGCATGGCTTTAACGCCAGCCTGAATTTCTTCACGGCACTGTACGGCTCACATCTGTTGTGAAGCTGACGCAACATACCTGGTTAATGATACATTAATACCAACACCCCAGCCTGTATGGGTTGCTGCTAGTTTCCAAATAAATGGTTCGTTTTCACATATGGAGTTTTCAACAATCTGGATCGTGCTCCTATTCTGTTGCATTAGTAATGAGTAAAAGCATCTGATTTGAAGGAAATGCCTAAACCAGGTAATTTTCTATATTTCTTATACAGAATCTCTTTTAAACTTTTTTTTTTTTTTTTTTTTTTTTTTTGCTTCTAGTCCCATACTAAACTGTATCAACTTAAAAGGGATCCCTAACTGTTCAAAACTTCCACAGAAGGGAAAGAACAAGAACACATGCCAAGTACTGGGAGGAATATCATTATGATTAATTCCTTGGCTGGATAATTTTGTCTGGTGATGGAGTTGTGATTAAATAGCCATATTAATTATTTATTTAAGACTGTTTAAAATATAGGTCATGGTTTCCAAATGTCTGAGGAAAATGCTTTCCATTAATCTATACAGAACAAAATAAAGACTGCTAGAGGCATCATCTATCTAGTTTGTCCTTACACGTAATTTCCACCTTGCCCCTTATTACTGTTGAGTCACCTCCGAGCTGAAAATTGCACAGGTGCTTTGGGATGTCAAACTCCCATTCACCTTCATAGGTGTCCAAGGCCTTCTGGATATCTGAAAAAATTCTGACATCAGCGTATCTGACTAATGCAGAGGCAGCCCCGCAACCTTTGAGGGTCCGCAACTGCAGCTGCTGCCGGCCTGGCTCCCTTCTCACTCCCCTCACCCTTCGGCTGCCAGCCAGCTCTCCCTGCCTTCTCCTCACGGCTCTTGGTGCTCAGCCATCACCATCTTCTAGCTCTCTTCAATCCTACAGTCGCATCCTCTACGCAATTCTGGTTACCTCTCTCCCAAGTCTCCTCCCCTACAAAAGATAAGCGATTGTGCTACTTCACATCTAGCTTCATGCACAATTCGGAACATTTCTGCAAGTGGTGCCCCGCTCTGTTCTCCAGCAGGCAGGACTAGTCCTGGTCCTATGGAATCTGGTAGGATTTTCCGGTTTAATTCAGTGGCTTTAGAGCCAGTTGAAGCAGAATTAGGCCATTTGATACTAAATTCTCAGGATGTGCCTGAATAAAAATAGTACAAATACTGTGGAATTCAAGCTCTTCATCCATAATATATTCATCTTGAAGTGCACAGCTGCCATGCATATATTTATGTAACTGCTATCTGTAGAAATATTTAAGCATTCTGTTCAACTCTGAAAAAAAATGTTTAGGAAAGTTAAGAATGGCTAAATGGTGAGAGTGAGCAAGGGGAGATCGTCATTAGACGTGTGTCTTCATAAAGCAGCAAACCACTAACAGTTTCATCTGAATTGCTGAAGAAATATAGAACAGCTAGAAAATCTACAGAGAGGGACAAGGATGACCAGACATATGGAATAGAGGAAATCTAAGCAGACCACAACTTTACAGCTTATAATTAGACAGCTTAAGGTGGCAATGACAAGCGTCTCTGTGAGGTATACTATTCACAGTAAAAACACTTGAGGCAATCCTTAAAATCCTCAGACAGAAGGCTTAAAACAAAGACAATGTAATTAATTTATAGAACCCATTTCCATAACATGTTTTTTGAAATCAATAATTTAAACAGGTTAAAAAACAAGATTGGATAAATTCATGAACAGTTGAGACATCGGAAGCTTTTAACCACAGTGCGATCTCCAGTCTGAGAGGACCAGCCACAGCAGAAGCGGGATAAGGATCAGAGAGGAAGGCGGCAGCACCCCCTACGAGTCCTCTCTCCTGCATTGCTGTTCTTCACCACCAGCTACTGAGAACTCTGGTCTCTCCCATTACAGCAGCTGTCACATATTTGCCCTGCCCTGTTCCCAGCCTTCAAAGACAAAAATGCCGCAAATAACCTGTTCTATATATGTAGTAAGTACTGCAGGCTGCAGGAACGTCTCTGCCTCCCCGCTCTGCCCAGCTGATATGGCCATGCAGAACCTCCTTACACATGCCTCTACTTTTTCCAGATTTCTGTTCCCTTCCTTTCTAAAATCATCTGCGGCAAGTCTTTAGTATCGCATGGTCTTACAACACAAGCACAGTCACATTAATCAGCAATATTTTTATTCTGTTGCATCTCTGGCAGGCTCCTGGCAGTAGAGCAACAAACATCCCAGTAATAAATGAGCTTTCAAGTGCACCAGACTTTACAATTCAGCTGCTGGCATGTGGTCTCTGATCAAAACTTAACTTACACAAGCCCCGTATAGGCAGCACACCAAGTAGCAATAACAGCAACAACACTAATAAACAATGTAAGGCACTGCTCTGACCTCAAGAACACAAGCCAACCATCTTCCTAACTATACCAAAATCTATTACTTCAGAGACTCTTTTCCTAAGCTACACCAATACTCTACTGAATTACAGTGAGGTAGGTAACTACAAGCATGATACCCATTTAATCTCCACAAACAATTAACTTGCACAGCTGAGCTCTACCACAAAATACCCTGCCTGCTGCCATGGGATGTTGCTTAACTTCATGTAGGTCATCGGTGAGGTAATAGACAGTTTTAACCAGCAACAGCAGAAAAGTAGTAAAATCCCATCACAACACATCCTTTGATAGGTTTTAATAAAAATACAGATCAAGTTTATAGCAGAAGAAACTGAAAAATAAAGGCAATTATTACCTCACTTTAATGTGTTTTAAATGTTTTCAAAACCACAGAACTTTACTGCTAAATATACCCCAACAAAACATACATTCAATGTAAAAAAAAAAATGCCTTAAACTTACCTCTTAGTTTACACTGATTTAATATATTTTTTCTTCTACTTTTCAACTTTCCTTGCATCTTGGGAATATAGTGGTTTTCTCCACCCGCTTCCTTCCTCTCACCTCCTCCCCCTCCAATCTGGCCTCCTTTCCTTCCTTGGAGGTTTTTAAGCTTTAATTTGAGAGTGTAAAGCTGAAAAATATTTGATACAATTTTTTTTTTTAATTAGAGAATTGAGCTCCTCACCATGGTTGAAGCATTTCTGGGAACAGCACCAAAAAGCTGGAAGCTACTGCACCGAGTAGCCACAGCATCTCTCTTAAAATCATCACTCATTTATTTTTCTCAGACAACTAGTGTTTCAGCATTTTACTTACAGACATGACTGGAGTTTAGGAGATGAAGGCTAGAAATGAGTCCGAGTCTCTTTGTTCAATTTTGGAACGTGAAACCCAGATTCCCAAATTCCAGCGTGGGCCCATCTCCAGCTGGAACAGGAACAAGACTCACCAAGTGGGATTTGACAATGTATGAGCTGAGGCTCATTTTCAATGAGCTCAGAAGGGTATTGATGATTATATGTTCTAACTGGAGGAGGTAGTTGTCAGTCTGCCTGCAGCGAGCATGTCACCACAGTGGGGAAGGGGAAATATTTTAGAGTTTGTGTGGGATTGTGCTTGCTGAATGGAGTACTTGGCAAGTCTCCTATCCTATAATTTGGACATTGTTGGGGAAAGGAAGGGGAAAGAAAAAAAAAAAAAAAGGTCAGATCTAACAATTTAGGGCCTCTGCAATGCACGTTCACACTGAGGGGTGTTGAAGAGACTCAGCATTTCCATATGCTAGTGAGAAACAGCCTACAGTCTATTTTAGCTCTACATGAATTGACTACAGCCTCTATGTCTTTATTTTTTAATGCTTGACGTAATACAGTAAGAGTTTGCTTTCACCTAATAAAGAACATTTTCCTGATATGATATCAAATTTGTGGTAATGCTGAATAAGTCATCTTTTCTCTAAATGCTTACAGATGTTTCAGGCATGTGGATAGGCATGAGGAAGAAATTTTGTACAATGAGGGTGGTGAAACACTGGCACAGGTTGCCCAGAGAGGAGGTAGATGCCCCATCCCTGGAGACATTCAAGGCCAGGCTGGACGGGGCTCTGAGCTACCTGATCTAGTTGAGATATCCCTGCTCATTGCATGGGGGTAGGACTAGGTGACTTTTGAAAGTCGCTTCCAAACCAAACTATTCTATGGTTCTATTCATATAGTAGACTTCCTCTCCATTCCTTGTTTGCTCAGTCATTACATTTCAGTCTTTCCTCTTAAATCAGTCTACTTAACCACTGACTTATTTGCCATTGCTTGAACAACAGCAAATTGCTCCTGCAATCCACCCTATTTTTGTGAAGCTCAACAATTACTTGTCTGCTCTTTTACACAGTCTATCTACACATTCTCCCAAAAACAGTATTTCCCTTTTTGGTATCACACTGATCACAAACTGGACTTTTCTGAAGCAGCAAAATAAAATATTTTATTGTAATTTAGTTTGGCTGTTTCTGTATACTTAATATGTATTAGCCATACAAAATCAGTTCTGAACTAATTTATCCCAGATGCATCAGCTTCTCTTTTTTCTCAATCTGAATATGATACATTGATAACTCCTCTTGCTCATGTTTCTAATCTGTAAGTATATTCTATTTTCTGTTTCCTGCTGTTTACATCATCTGCTGACTTCATTAACATGCTGTTCACTTGCTTTCTTTAATACTATTAATGAAACTGTTAAATAAGGCTGAAACAGAGACAAATCATTATAGTAGTACATTGGACATGAGTAATGTGTCATCAGTCAGGTTTTCTGCAGTAAGGCCTAAAAGCCTGTTTATCAAAATCATTCCTTTTAATTGGTTTCAATAAGTTATTATTTGTAGAATTGACTGATGCTTAATTGTTGCATTACCACAAAGCTGTTTGAGAAACCTTGGCATAGAAAAGCTGACTGCTTATATATGTGTTTTTGTTTAAACCAAACCTATGGGAAAGTTTGGATTTGCTTCAGAAGGGGTTTTAAACTATTTACTTGAGTTCTCCTATTTACCTCTTCATACTCACTATTTCATACCACAGTTTACTCTTACAGATTTAAGGTATTTGAATTAACTCCATGCAATTGATAAAACAATTAAGTTGCTTAAAAGCTGTGTAGAAGGGTACCTGATAACAAACATATAAGATTAAATAGAAGATAATATTATTTATTTAAATAGACACACATAGTGTGAATATATATGAATGTACAACAGACATAAACAGTTCCAAATGCATTTCCAGGATAACTAAGGGAGGCATGAGAGGTGTCTCTCTGTTAAACATCAAAAACAGATAAACACAGAGAAGGAACAGACAGATTTTACCTAATAGTTACTAATGACCTGCAAACAGACTAACTGAGAATAAATTAGGCTAGAAATGAGAAGGTATATAACAACCATCAGGACTGTGAGGCTTCAGATAAGTCTTGCAGTACTTGTAACCAAGGCAACGAAACTAATGTCTTTTAATACAAAGCTGGCTTGGTTCACAGGAGGGGCTGTCGAGTGGCTGCTTGAAAAGGCAGCGTATCCAGCCCTGTTTTCAGATGTGCCCGTCCCCATCTTCCTCCCAGCTCTACAAGCACAACACTGAATATCAACGAATCTTAAACCCTAACTTTGTATTTGAAACTACTGACTGTTCTCAAGCATGTTTTCTTCATACTGAAAGCCTGGAATTAATAGCAATCGTTTTGATGTACCTAAATTGCCTCATGAAATCTAAACAAAAGAAAATGAAATTATTATGTGTTATTACTAAGAAGACACTAGTAGCTAAAATTTTAAATGCCAAAATTCCAGCCTCTAAAACAGTAATTATAAGTAAATACATAAGGGGGAAGGCTTCACAAGCAAAGGTAATCCTGAAAAAAATGGACCTCAGCACTGGCCAAGTTGCTGAAAAGCTCAAGTTCTCTACTCCTGACACAGAGCAGCTATGTCAGGCTCTGCTGCCCCTCCCAGACCTGCAGGCAAAGCAAATCATTTAGACCACAAGAACACCCCCTTGCTACTTTTTCTCCTTTCGCTGTCAAGAAGTATGGAAATCTCTCATGGGTTAGAAAAGATGGAAAATATTTGAATCCGGGTCCCCAAATCCATTTTGGATCTGTGAAGTGTCAGAGTTGATAGCAAAGGACAACTGGGCATTTTTTGTACTCATAACATTTTGGACATATAGGTCATTTCATTTTGAGGTTTTCACCTCAGAGACTCTTCCAGACATGCCAAAAAATCAGCAGAATTCTTTTCATAAATTAAAAACTAGTCTCAGTTAAAAAGAGTATCGAAAGATTTGCTCATGGGTATGTATGAAATTTCATGGAACGAAGTGTTCTTGGTCCTCCTTGGAGCATTGTCCTTTAAGTTTTTTTAACCTTTATAGTGTATTATTTACACAGACTACTCAAAGAAAACTAACAAGGCTCTTACTCTACATATGATCTCTTTACATGGCTGAATAGTTCTTGGCCTCTTGAAAGCACACGATTCATTGTTTTCATCAGCCAATGATCATAATGATACAAAGAAAAATCATAGTAATTATAGAGCAGTCTACATAAAAGCTACATTTAATAAGCTATGTTCATCTCTGTTCCAACTCTTCTCGCTTTTGTCAAAAACCAGGATGTATTTAACCATTATGTGCTAGCTTGCATAGCTACAATTATTATCCTTGAGAAAGCAGTAATGCTCTGGCCCATTTAGAGGTTAAACCTTGTTTCTATCTGTTAACAAAAATACTGAATACTTAAAATAAATTGACAATGCAACAAATGTTCATGGAATCCAAACTAAGCATTCTTTCTCAAATCTCATATAAAAATAGGCTTAATTATATTTTTTGCTTTTCAGCTGGACAACAAAAAGCGTAACAAAAGGCAAACATATATATCTGTATGTGTGCATGTATAGGCATTTATACAAATATTGGCTAGAAATACTTGTATCATCAAAACTCTTTGTTTGTCGTTGGATTACTAG
Source organism: Nesoenas mayeri (assembly GCF_963082525.1). Taxonomy (NCBI): domain Eukaryota; kingdom Metazoa; phylum Chordata; class Aves; order Columbiformes; family Columbidae; genus Nesoenas; species Nesoenas mayeri. The sequence goes on along the minus strand of NC_137544.1, from coordinate 21,841,660 downwards.
TTGCTGTAGCATTTAAGAACTACGATTCAATTTCAGATGTCCATAAGAAGTTGAACAAAAAAAAAGAAGACAAAATACACTCTTTGTTTAGAGGAGACCACAATCGATGTATGAGACAGCAGGAGGAGACAGACAGCTGTGCAGCACAAAGAAAATTGAGAAAAAAGTTGCTCAGCATACATCTCCGCACATGACTACTTGAACTGAGCATTAGATGTAATCTGTTGCCATCACCAGGTGGTTTATGTAAACATTTATTGGTTATGAGGCCTCTTCAAATGCTATTTTGAATTGTTACTGGATTTATTTCAATATAATATGAACTAATGACAAAAAATCTCAGGGCACCAGCATAACCTGGTGCTATTTTACCTGTCGAATTTAACTGGGCAAAACTAATTCAGGCTATCTTGCAGGAAGAAAAAGCTTGTTATTGACTTTAAAGGGCTCGCTAACAGTAGCATACAACTTACAGTCTGGCATTATTTCAGTCTCACTGATTCATGATAATTAAAATAATTGTTTACTGCATAGCACACTTTTAATTAAAAAACAATAAGACATTTACATAGTTTCTTTCTTATGCTCTTTGTAAACACATTGTGTTCTGCCACACAAGTGTTAACTTTCTACTGCCCTGGAGAGGAAGCCTTGTGCACACAGGGGAGGAAGAATATGGCTTGGAGAATTAGATCTACAGAACTATCATGCAGTAATTCACCATTTCAGGTGGGAGGGATAAGGGGGGAAATTTCACATAAAAGTTATGAAGGGGGGCAGACAATGGGGCCAAACAATAAGGCAGATAATATTAAGAGAATTAAATTCAAAGATCCCAACAATCTGTTTTAAGGCTATGCCAGAACTCAACATATCCTTCCTATTATTAAAAATCATGAAGTATCCCAAAATCCTCCCATCTCATAAACTGCATACAAGATACCCATCTTCCCATCCTGCCATCTGATAGAGCTCTGAATTAGGGACTTACAAGCCTCAAGATAAAACGTGCTGTTGTCTAAAATAAAACTTGGAAAGCATACATTGTCTTTATAGGCTGGCTCACAGTCACAGGGACATTGTGTGTCTGCGCATGTATATGTCAGTTTATGAGACAAGACTACTGAACCTATTGATTAATTTCTAATTAAAAGAGAATAGAGTGAAGCACTGGGAAAATTCTGAAGCAACCTTGTATTGTGATATGCAGAAGAATGCAAGCTGCAGTTCATTGGTGTCTCCATAGAAACAAGACATATTGGAGGGTGTAAGACATTGTCAGAGGACTAAAAAATTTCAGCTTCAGCAGAAAACAGAAAAGCACCTAAGGGATTTTTTTAACCAGGAAAACAAAATTAATTATTCATTTCCCATATAGGAAGCATCTGTTTTTTAGATGAGTTACTTAACATATATCAGGATTAAGTTATGGACTGGGTAATCCTATGATTTCTAATCCATAAAATCTGTAGAAAAAGCATGGTTACACTTCTAAGTATAACGCCGAAGAGGAATATAAGTAGACTCTTCAATGAATAATTGAAAGCTCCATTCAATGTGCTGTTAATTCTTGGTACCATTTTCACACTCGCTTTAGACAGGGTGCTTATGCATTCTTATGAATATTGGCCCATATGCCCCTGTCTTGGCCTGTGCAAAAGGCATCCCCAGGAACATTAAAGGCAGCAGGGAGACGTTTCTTGAATAAGACACTACGCTCTCAACCCGCTCAGCATCCCTCCTACTTCAAATGAACAGAGACTCACAGCGTGCAGCTGCAGCGACTATTTTTAAGAAGTTGAACCCACACACAGGATGGATTAAAAAAGGCTCATCTCCTTCTGCCAACCTCAAGCTACAGGCATAGGGTTTTTTTCATTATGTGACCAAGAGACTTGTGTCAGCTGGTAGCTTCATGAGCTGGGCTGCTGTTCCCTGATTTTCTGCCCAGACCTGGCCAGTGCACCCTCAAGGACAGTCCGCCAGATGAACCGACCTCAGCATGCTTAGATCCTCTCCTAAAGACAGTCCTTATCTGTGGAGCTCCCCAGTGCTGCAGATAACTCTGCTTTTCTGCTCAAACAAAATTTCTGGGGAAATTATCAGTTTTTAGTTTCTGCATCAAGTCACTTCTCCACTTCCACAAATGAGCAGAAAGGCTGTCTTGCTGCCTGCATTGCCCAGGGTACAGATGGGGTATATACATGTATATACATCCCTGCTTGTGCTATGCACACAAGCTAAATTTGACAATTGCTGTTAACTTTTGGCTGGAGGTCACTCTGGTTTTAGGAGCTTCTCCGAGGGCTGCATTAAATAGTGCATGGCAGACACCAAAAGAGAAAAGGTCCTTCAGAATAATCAGGCCTTTTCCTGGTGGCATGGCATGGCATGATGCTGTGGCCACATCTAACCCTTCCACAACAATTAGCTGCTTTAAGGCTGCTTAGTCAGGAAGATGATTAAGGAAATGGATGAAAACTATGAGACTTCCCAGCTGCAAACAAGAGTTAGGTCTCTAAAAAGATGTATCAGGGAGTGAGATAGGAATGAAAAGGTTTAAGTTAAAGTGAAAAGAGTTATTTTGGGGCTTTTTGGTGTGCATGCAATACACAAGCATGTTCTGTACAGAGCACCCATACTAGAAAAAATATTCAGAGGACACACTGGAGACTAAGTATTACATATATTTTTTTTCACCAGTTCTGGTCTTCATAATAAATATTGAGGTATTAGAGCTGTGCCAGAGCATGCAGACTGATTCTCTAGCTCTCTACAGACTTGCATCAATATACATTTAAGAACCAGCGCAATCCTTTAATTAATAAAGCATGGCTTCTTCCTGTCAGTTGCCAAAATTGATACAAAACACAAAAGTGGGAGTAAAAGTGATTATGGCTCTTTTGTGTCCAGGTGTGCTTTTTAGTATTTGTGAAAAGACGTGAATTCAGAGAAATGTGAATGGATAGGCTCTATTGCTGCCTGCATAGGATCTCCAGGAAAAGTTAAAATTCATGGGTACACATGCAAAAGGGAAAAAAAAAAAGAGATGCAGAAGATGATGAAAAATAGTTAACGTTGCTATTTTTTTCTAAGGAGGATAAGAAATAAAAAAACCCTTGTGATTTATATTTGCTCTTATGAGGACTAATGCAGTGGCCCTGTAACCCTGATAGCATCCTACACCCCTGTTTATATGTGCCACTCTTGCCCACCTAATCAGTCTTACAGATGTTAAAGGTATTTCTCACACAAGTAACATTTACTCAAGGAATAAGAGATACCAACAAAACCACTTTTTTTCTGAAGGACATAATGCTAGATTGCTCCTTTAGGCAATCTCTTAAACTCTTCTTAGTTACAACTAAAAGCAAAAAAGCTGTGTGATCTCAAATATTCCAGCTTCACATCCTTCACTGTGATCACAACTTTGTCTCCTCATAACTTATACACAGTGACGTAAAATGAGGAAAGGATAAAATAATCTGAAGTCTCTTTTCCCCTTTCATGTACCCCTTACCTGTTTCCCAAACAAGGGAATGAGAAAGAGGAATGATTAACGTTTTCCACTAGTTGTGCTACTTATTGATGAAAGTCAGACTGAAAGGACACTAAGAAATAACACTCAGAAAGGAAGAGTGCATCAAAACATCTGATACGCGGTTGCTGATGTGTGCACCATGATGATATATTACTGCAATTCCAGATTAAATTAAATGGAATGGTGTTGACATATCTCAGGAGAAAATTAGCTACAGCTTACCCAATAAAGTCTTTATTATCCATGAAGCATGCTTGACACTTATTTTTACTAAGTATGGTACTTTATAGGAGTCTATACAAACACTGACTAAATGCTTTATTCTATCACAACTTATAGGTGTGTTCTTTGATATTAGATCTTTCATATCAAAAACACATCCCTGCCATGTGCAGTGACGGAACTTCAGCACGTTTTGACATCAGTAATATGCATTGACTTCTCCATAATGACTGCATGTGTCATGCATACATGCATGTATGAAGATCACTTGCACACTGAACAAACCAGAAAACATTGTTGCATACACTCTCACTAGCTCATCTAAGAGGCAAATCTATCCCCAGACCTAAATGGTCCAGGCCTATGTAGCAAACATCAGTGATCAGTTGCTTATCCCAGGGCTTTGTTAGACATATTGCTGAAGGATCACAGTTGAACTTTCCTAATCTCAGCTCTAGGAACAGTGAGATCAAAGATTTCTGCCAAATCTCCCGTCCCTGCAGATGCACACAGACCCAAATTTTCCAGAGATTCAAATTTTCTGGGCAGCCAAGGCTGGCTGAGTCAGCATAGGATTTACGAAGTTTTAGCACAGTTACTGGAGAAAACCCACTGGCCACGCTGGCTGTCGTAGAGTTTTGTCACTCACAGTTATCAGACATGGCGAGAAAGTTGTTAATAACTTTTACGAAAGACTGAAGACTATGGCAGTGTGTCCATCATTCAGGTCAGTGGTTATGGCTGTACTGTGAGACTGGTGAATAATGGGTTTAATTTCATGATTTGCCAAAGGCTTCTAAGGGACATGAGGGAAGCTACAGAGCCCCCGTTTAATTCTTAAAATAAGGATAATGTTCTTTCCTCAGAGGTGTGCTCAGATGAAAACTGAGGCAGGTAGCCATAGTGTGCAACAGGTTCACACCGGTTTGTTCCTATATATGTATACATATACATACACACATATACATATGTACATATATTCTCAGCAATGGACCAATGGCAAAGACCTCACACAGTGAGTTTGGATAAACAACCCAAACTCATGTGTTTTCCTAAAATTTGCAGGCAGTGCATCTTACTTAGAATGAGGGATGATTTTGTAAATATAAACATCTTTACATTATGCTTCCTAAATCTATCCAGGACACCATAGGGCAATATTATTCCTTTAGTTATGTTACCACTTGGGCATATAACTGATTGATCGTGAGCGTATTTAAGTGAGTTTGTTTGAGTTTTGCATTTTGTATATTGAATGCAAGCTGCTTTGAACAACTTTACTACTTTCTTTAATTAAAATAAAATAAAGCAGAAAAGGGACATGTTAATTTTCCAGAGTTGCATTCAGCCCTAAGCAGTTTGAGCAAGGCACAGTGATGCACAATATGTTGCACAGAAATTGTGCCTGGTTAAAGCTCCTGATATTAAAGAATAAGCATGCATCCAAAAAACAGTCGGCCTCAGACGCAGACAGATTGACACAGCATGGTGCAAACACTTCTGTATAGAAGCTAGAAATGCCTGCCTGTGAAACTTTGGCAAGAGTAAGTCTGCACCATGTGTATCTCCTTGTAAGTTTAATTGTCTGTATACAAGCTATTAGTCTACCTTCAGGAGTTACTTTTCTTCATATTTTTCTACTTCTTTTGTAGCATTCTGGCTAAATGAATACGATTAAGTCAAACAAACGAAAGGCAATCTGTGGTAATTTGAGGCTTTTGACCAAGCCTGAAGCCAGAGCTGATGAATAAGATAAATAAATAAACAGATAGATAAATAAATGTTTGTCTATTAATCCGTGCTGCTATTCCACAGGCTGAATTGCTCAAGGCAGAGGTTCTTTAGTGTAGACCACAGCTCAGCAAACCTAATGTGTTGATCTCCTGCCATCACTGCACTATAGTGCAGTCCTCCTTGTGTTCCTCATTATTATCTCTTCACTGCAGTAAATAATAGAGCTATCCTTCATGAAAAGGTATATAAAATAATCTAATAAAAATTTGCACTAAGGAACAGTGGTCAACCCAACTGAAACTGCATGAAAGTTCTGCAGCAAAATCACAGAGATTTCTTAGAAGAATTTGTATGCTGATTACCTAGTTAGCAGCAATAATCAAAAGAATGCTATAGGGATAAATCAACACACCTACAAGAGAAAGGCATGAACTGAAAACAAGCACAATACATTTCACTTCTCTGCCTTGCATTTCAGTGCCACAGCACAATGAATCTCTGTGAACAGCACAGTGATGGCTATTTTGAAGGCACATCTATCTGCCTGCTAAAAAAGATTATGTCCTGTGTGAGTCTATTCAGACAGTTTAACTGCATTACAAACTGTACAGACTATCTATGCCATTTGCATGTGTTGTTTACATTATTGTCATTAGGACAGTCCCAAGGTATCACAATCAAATTTTTTCTTGGTCTCTTCCTTTTGGAAAATATAGAGTTTTCTTAGATATTTGCTCTGGGCAAATCATAGTTTAAATAGGCATGATGTTCATTCTCATGTGTCTACATGAGGCTAGATGTAGCCTGCTGGGGACTTACACAGATGCCACGGTGATTGGAAATCTGAAAAACCTGCAACTCTACAGTTCCACCATTGCTGTGGGACTTCTTTGACGGTGTGAACTATTTTGTTCTCTGTAACTCAGAAGTGCTATCAAGTTGCAGTTGAAGTGATCTGGAAGACCATCTACATTAACACATTGTGGAGCAACTCGCACCTGAGCACACAGTCAAACCTCCAAGGAGATGTGCTGCTTGGTGCTCCCTTCAAAGGGAAGCTGCTGAGGACAGGATGCTGTGCAGTGCCCTGAGCACAGACAAACTGGCTGCCCGCTGGTCAGGCACTTCTCAATCTGAAAGATGTCACCTGTGATGAGCCAGGGCTGGTCCTGGCTCTGCCACTAAGGACAGACTCTCACCCTCGCTTTGTGGGCTAAGGAGAGCACACAGAGCCACACAGGCTGCTCTGGTGCCTGTTTGCCCTCATTTCTACCATGTTGGATGCCATACAACCTCTCAGGGTGTGGACTATATCAGAGATGGACAAAAAAAGGCATGAACCTTATTGCTTCTACAAGTATATTTTTCCTCATATTGCAATGTTTTGGAAATGGTTGATCCGCACTGTCAAACTTGAGGGGTTTTCACAAAAAAAACCCTACATGTGAATAATAATTACGAGAGCATTTCCATGAACTGAAACACTATGAAATTCATCAAAATTTAGATATTTCGGAATATTTCACTAAAAACTTTGTTTTCTCACCTGGAAATTTTCTGTGACACTTTTAAAAACCAGAATAAAATTAATGAGGTTTTAAACAGATGAAATTCAGGACAACTTTGAAATTTCAGATCAGGGTTTCAATTTTCATCCTGGTCTGTCCTACACTCTTCCCTTCCCATGAGAAAAAGGCAGGACGCAGTGCAGAAAAAAGCCTACATTACTGAATCTTCCACTTGCTTTGCCTACACATCATCACCTACACACCATCCGCATTACCTAAGGCTTTTTAAATTGCTGCTCCATTCTGTGCTAATCAGATATATTAAGAACTTTTTGTTTTAAACAAAAAAGTGCTGTACTGGATGTGGGTACTCAGGCGCTAGGGGCTGCAGGGGTGTCTGTGAGGAGAGCCTGGAGCTGCCCCGTGCTGGACACAGATGGTTCCAGCAGCTCCAACCACCCACGGCAGGGCACGGCTGAGCCCCTAGCTGAGGTGGTGGGGTCTTGGGGAAAATGTATTTAAGAAAGGGGAGAAAACAAGGGGGAGAACAGCTTTGCAAGCACCAAGGTGAGAGAAAATGGAGGGAGGGGAGGTGGTCCACGCACCACAGCAGAGATTCCCCTGCAGCCCGTGGTGGAGCAGATATCCACCCTGCAGCCTATGAAGACCCCATGCAGAAGCAAGTTTATCCTGAAGGACTGCAGCCCATGGAAGGACCATGCGGGCAGGGAAGATGTGTGAGGAGGCAGGAGCAGCTGTTATGGACTGACCACAGCCCCTTTTTCCCATCCCCTGCACTGCCTGGGGTAGGGGAGGCAGAGGAGTCGGGAATGAAGGAGTGAAGTTGAGCCTGGAAAGAAGGAGGAGGCTGGGGGAAGCTGCTATTTTCATTTGTCTTTGTTTCTCACTATTCAAAACTATTTTTAATGGGCGATAAATTAAATTGATTTTCCAAAATTGAGTCTGTTTTACCTGTGCTGACAACTGGTAAGTGACCTCCCTGTCTTTATCTCATCCCACAGCTTCTTCACCTTATTTTCTACCCCATCCTGCCGAGAAGGGGGAGTGAGAGAGCAGCTGGGTGGGTGACTGGCAGCTGGCCAAGCTCAACCCACCACAGGCACTGAAATCAGGAATATACACTGTTCTAGAAATTAAGTACAGCATCACATCAACTATTTTGTTAATTAACTAAAAAGCACTGCTTCAAGTCATGAATACAAAAGCACATCACAACTGTAGAGGTTTGTAATTATAGCTAAGAATTACAGAAGAGGTTAACAGATGAATGGTTATCTGTTTTTTATAACACCATTTTGAAAAATTGTTAAATAGCTTGGTGGAAAATACACTGCTCCTTGTTATTTCTGCAGACTGAAAACAGTGAAAGCCTTTCCCGGCTCAAGGTTGCCTAGCAAGACTCTGATAGCCGTGTAGGGAAACAGTCCAACATTCTACCTAGACAACTAATTTTGGTATTGGAGGAGGCACATTTAACCCCTGTAAGCACATCAGTGGCAAGTGAAAGAACACCATGAGCAGAGTAGGTGGGAAAGGGGCTGGTTTGTGCAAATAATCCATCTAGTCTAAGATAACACATAGGGAAGTTAAGTCTCCAGACTAAGCCTCAGTTACAGCGATGTAAACTTGGAATAATTTAAGCTAATACCTTAGCGATTCAAAAGATAATCTGCTTGATATAAATGCTAAATTACTAACCCCTCCACCAAGCCAGATCTCAGGTTTTACAAGAAGATAATATATAAAAATATTCTTATTAATCTACATGAATAATGTCTTCTTGCTGAAAATAAAAATCCTTCCACTCTCAATTCAGATTTATGCTTACTCAGTGGACTTCAGAGTACTCCTACATCTGATTTTTCCTACTATTAAATGCGCCAATGATTTGACTGAGAGGATCTGTAGCCTTTTGCTAAAAAGCAAATAAAAATCACACAAATCTCATTTTGAAACCAACCTATAGAACACTTAGTCAGACATCTGAATCTATAGATTTTGCATGCTTAGGGAAGGTTTGGTAGATCCCTACTTCCCTTTACTTGTGTGCACATCTTTATTTCATTCTTCTCATACTCTATACAACTTCTCCATAAGAGTGTCCTTCATTTGAAGAGAACAGCTGCTAGCACGGTAATCACAATGTCCCCTTCTGTGTCAGAAACAGTAGCTAGGAATCCTGTTCTCAACTGTTTTGCTGCATCACAGCTGCATGAATAAGACCACTTAAATTTACACACTAAAAAAAAGGGTAAAGTGTTTTGTTTGGAGGAATCTCTATTATTCAATGTCCAATACTGTTTTGATCTGTTCACAGATTTCAGTGTCTCTGAAAAAATTTTAGGCATGTCAGCTTTGTCTGAATTCCCTTGGAGCAGGGGCGCAGGTGCCATGTCCACGTGATCAGGAGCTATGCAATCCCCCAGCCCGCAATCCCATGGAAATCACATCTTGTCATAATCAAGTGACTACCCCAGATTGGATTCTTAATGGCACGCTACCTGGAAATTCAAGTGCAGCCTCTTTTAGTTTCAAACTAACCCATTTGAAAGCATACAGTTAAACTTAATTGTTACAAGCATTTAATATGAGTGAAAATTCTAGAAAGCAAAAATATATTATTTCACCCTTGGAGGACAGGGAGAAAAATGTCCATATTGTATTCAGAAAACTGGCACTGCTAAAGAAAAAAAATTACAATGGTTGATCTCATGATATTTAACTGCTAATAGAACTTGGAACTGAAATTGGTGAAATAGAAATTGTGCCATTAAATTAATATTAATATTATAGCAGTAGTCTTTTGAAATGCAGTTTTAAATATCTGAGTTGATTTCCAGGTCTCTGTGCTACTTGTGGATGTGATTTCTCCTCTTTCATTCTCATGCCCAATGCAGCAGGGCACACATGGAACCTTTCGGGCTAGAAGGTTTTCTCAGTGCTTCAAAACTAAAATACATGCAAGTGCAGAATGTGTTAAAGAGTTGCACTTCCTAGTACTTCCTTATGATAGTCTTCAACCAAATCTCACCAGTGGCAGTATCTTCCATGTATTTTCAATTTCAAAACATTAATTTTTGGAAGCTAATGAAAATCTGCATTCTTTATTAGCTCTCTAAGTCTGCCCTTGCCTCCTGCTATAATTTTAAGTTTTAAATCTAAGGAAATGGAAAACATGGTTGAAGAAGAGATTTGAAAGTGAGCGCATTAGTGGCCAGGTTTCCGAGGTGCCTTCAATGATTTTTGCATGCAGAGGCTCTTTCACCGGACTTTTTCAGAGTCCAAGCAAATTGACAGAAGAGAATCAATGCAAATGTCTGCCCTTCTGTGAGGATAATTTCCCCTTCTTCAGAATAGGCAGAAACATTTATGGACATCATAATATGTAATTTTTATCAATTTATGTCGGTAGTGCAGAAGCACAATTATACAGTGAGCAGCTCCTGCACTTTTATGTCCAAGAAGACAGCCTTTTACTACCTTGCAAGGTATTATCATCCATACTTTCAGAGGAATGACTTGTAAAGAAACGGAGTGACCTGTAACAACCAAAAATGTTTTCAGCACAGTCACACCTCCACCTTCCTAAACTGTGCCTGACAAACTCACCTTGCTCTTTTTTTTTTATCACGAATAATGGATATATATCCCATTTATTTTTTCTCAAATATCAGAGTAATTTATCATTCTATTATCTGTTGTTAATGGCATAAGCATAAAAATCAAATAAAAATACCTGAATCAGAGAGATTAATCTGGTAAAAAGCCAGTATGACTCTTTTGTCACTTTTCTGAAAAATCACGTATTGGTTCCACGGGGCCTCTTTTGCAAAGATCAGAATAAACACTGCAAGTGCATGAAACAGTGAAGATTGAAGTATTATGAACTGGTTAAATTGCAGTTCTGCTTGAGAGTTTGGAGGAGGCTGTTAATTATTCCTGTCTAAATTAAAAGTGGAAATTTCAAATTTACTTATCAACCATCTTCTTCACTTCAGAATCCCATCACTATACAATGATCACTAGTCCAAAATCCACCTTTTACTGATTTGATTGTTTAAAATGTGAATAGTTCCTGAAAGGGCTTATCCGAGAATTGCGTACCCACACTTCAAAGAGTTAGGACCAGAATCTAAGTGCACTGCATGGGCTCCGCTGCCAGGCTTGGGCACCGAGGGTGCTGTGTGTGCAGCCATGGAGAGGGGCAGCGAGCTGAGTGAGGGGAGGCACCAGGCAGTTTTTAGCATCCTCCCTGGCTTTTGTGGCCCATGCAATCCAGCAGCATCTTGAGGAGACACACACTGCTTTGCCTGCCTCTTTCGGAAGTGTGTGTGTTTGAGCATGTGTGTGTGTGTATGAACACGTCCCTGCCTCTGCTCGGACATAACAGCATTCCTGTATGAGACCAGGTACAGGAGACATAAGATCCCAGGGGGATAAGAGAAAATAGAAGTAAATCTAAAGATTACATTACAATAAAACTATTAGACTGTGCCCAGAGGAGGTCCACAAAGTTGGTGAAGGGTTTAAAAAGGAAGCCGTATGAGGAGCAGCTAAAGTCACTTGGTTTGTTCAGCCTGGAGAAGAGGAAGCCGAGGGGAGGCCTCATCACAGTCTGCAGCTTCCTCACAAGGGGAGGAGGAGGGGCAGCTGCCGAACTCTACTTTAGTGACCAATGACAACCCAAGGGAATGGCACAAAGGTGTGCCAAGGGATGCTTAGGTTGGACATTAGGAGAAGGTTGATCACCTTGAGGGTGGTGGAGCACTTTAACAGGCTCCCTGGGGAGGTGGACAGGGCCTGACAATATTCAAGAAGCGTTTGGACAATGCCCTCAGACACAAGGTGTAAATTTTGGGGTTGTCATATGCAAGCACATGAGTTGGAATCAATGATCCCTGTGGGTCCCTTCCAACTCAGGACATTCTATGATTTGATGATAAGTACTTATCTGCTCTTACTTACTGAAGCACAGACTTACCCGTAAACCCCCATGCTCTGATCAGACACTGAGGAGTTTAATATAAAGCAGTTAGTGTCTAGACAGCTTTGTCCTGTCTGGGAATCATGAGAATGATAAGAAGCAGGCACTTGCAGCACAACAGGTACATGAGGCATCCATCAAAGTAGTATTAAAACTAGCTCCAAGGGAGACCAAACACAAAAGCTGAGATACTATGTCCTGGAAAAGGGAACTTCCCATGTCAGAAAGCACTTCCCTTTCCCACAGGGTCTTAACCCAGACCCCTCTAAAACCAAGGGGAAGCTCATACTCATTTTCATCTAGAGTGCACCCACTACCGCTAACTGTTCCCACTACCGCTTTCTTTATAAGGCTTACATTGCACTATAAGACACAATGCTGAAATTGACATGAATATAGTAAGAAGCATGCAAATTTTATTCCATGAAGCTCCACAAAGGTCTGAACTGCACCAAAATCTACAGGATTTTAGAGCATGGCCATGGAACTGCCTTCTTGTGGTGTCTGTGCAGGAAAACTCAAGAACATCCAGAAGACTACAAAATGCGGCTACATAGTGTTGCTGGAAAGTGTCCTATGCTATCCGATTTCTCCACCACATATTACATCAAAAAAAGTTATACCTAAGTAAGCTTGCTGGTATTTTTAACTCACTATCTCATATTTGGATTTTATCTGTTTCATCGCCAAACTGAACACATTTTGACAGCTGCAGTGTGAACACTAAGGACCGGGGTTAATCTTTGCTTCCTGCTATAAAAACAAGGTCTTACTCAGACAGTGCTTAGTTCCATGAATTCCTCATCCTTCATTTGCTTTATAGATGCTCCTAGAATGGAAATTATACTGATAACCCAGCCATCCTATTCTGCAGTAATGTTGTAATATTGAAGAGAAACACTGTATCAACATCAGTTGCAAAAACCTTGCAGATACTTCTCCCCTTGTTAATAATTCAATCTGTTTTAGGAATCCAACATTTACATCAGGTAAACTAAACTTGTTAATATTACTTTAGCTGTAGATCTGATTTAAGAGGCTCTTACTAGAACTTAGTTTTGCTCCTAGGTCCAGATCTCTTCCTGTATCAACCTCAAAAGCCATGCTAATCAACAAGTTATCTGATGTGCTTTGAAACCGAACTGTGAAACGGTGCATTCAAAGAAAACGGAACTACACACACAGGAAAATAGCAGGGGAAAAAAAAAAAAAAAAAAGGCCTGTTTAGCTTGTATCTGTGTGTTTTTGAAAAAGCCAGTGTCATCAAAGCTGTGGTTTGGAGTGTGGCCACAGAAAGCGCCAAGTCAGCACACCTGGGCACACTCCAGGCAGGGAGTGGGGAAGAGCAAGTGTCCGTGGGCAGGATGTGGATCTGCTAACGGGATAATGAAATGGTGCCACAACTTTGGTTAAAATGTAGGGGAGATAAATGCTTAGAAAGCAGTTCAGAGCAATTGCGCAAATTAATTGTCTAATTGTAAGGTATAATTTTATCTTTTACTAAGTCTATCAAGATGTATACAGACTACATATTTATAACAAAAATACCATTGACTCCAAATAATCAATAAAAGCAAGAGTTCCTATGAGATTCAGCTACTTATCCTGCCAATCTTTATGACACTACGGTATTATTCCTCTTGGTTTAAGATGTTTTCTCCTTTCAGCTGCTGCTAAGCCTGCACAAATGGGAAGAAGCCAAATGACTGCACTGAGGAAACAGTGAGGCTGAATAGATACGAAATGCTGTCAAACATATCGAGTGAACAGAAAAAATATGCCTTTAATTTCTTTTAGTTCTTGCCTGTTACTCTACCAGCAATTGGGCAGGGGGAAGGAAAATAAAACAGATGCAAGAATGACTGTCACAATGACAAAACTCCACTTAAAGACGTATTGGTAAAAGTCATAGCACTAAAAATTCATGAAGAAAACTGGGATTAAAAAATCACCTCAGGAGAAATGTGCAGAATAGCCCCCAAATTCTGTGCCCTCTCCTAGCCATGCAGCTGATGTGAACAGTGAGGGACGTGAGACTTGGGGTGTTTAACCCAGGCCTCGTCTCTAAAAGGAGTGAGCCAGCACAAAGAAGGGCTTTCTAAGAACAAGCACTTGCCACGGAAAGCCTGATTCCCTCACAAACAAGAACATCTGAACATCTGACATCGCTCAAAGCACTGTCAAGCTCACCACCCCCTCCAACCTCACAGAAAAATTTCTATAGGAGATGAACTACCTCCGTTTGGGTTTCCTTGTCACCATGTAGATAGGAAGCCACAGTGAGGGAGTTGCCATGGCTGTGTGCTGAATTAACATCTGATCAGCAACACCTGTTTTCCTTTTTGATCCTCTGCATTCAAAGCCCAGGACTCCACTGGGGTCCTGGCAGCACGGGTGCGGTGCTACACAAGTAGAGATGGTGCTACATATAGGGACGATGCTACACGTAGGGATGGTGCTAGAGAGAGGCACGGTGCTGCCCGCTGCACAGCCTGTACGCTGCCTGCCCCGGGCCACCCGCTCACCAGCGATGCCATCGTCTGCTCTGTGCTACAGGAATATTTATCTTGACGTGCCTGGCCTGCCCTTGCCCCTCCTCTCTCGGCAGGTAAAGCACACGAGGTCTGGAGAGCTCTTCCTCTTCATGACCTGCTGAGAGATTTCTGCCCGCAGGAACACTACCTGGATCTGACAAGTGAAAAAGCAGCCTGATATTTTCTGGCCTGTATTATTAAAAGGTGGGCTGCCCTTATCATGATCCCAGTTAAGCCAGTAAGTGTTTTGCCATCAGCTTCAGCAGAAGCGTGTTCGAGCCATAGATACCAAGGATTTGATGATGGCAAGTCACCTAGAAAATGAACAGAAATTTATAAAGGATCTTGTTGCTGTCGTATCAAGACAGAGTGAAGAACTGGGAGGACAGACAACACATGATTGTTTTCACAACACATTACTATAGAGATCAGCTAAAACTTGAACCTGATAAAAACCAATGCCTTTCTCAGAAATTGCATGGAAATACATGATCCTTAAGTGATTTTCTGCTTTGGATCTCTTTCTCACTTTCTTTTCATGGGCAATGGTCACCTTTAAATCCTTGACTTTGATACCGCAAGTAATTATTTCTACCACAAACACTGCAGTAACATTTATTAATTGCACGCTGTTTCTCTTAAGATGGTAATGGTGACTGTGATGCAGTTTCACTTCCCTTCAGGAAAGAAATCTATGAACTACTATGTGGTTTTCTCTATATATCACTAAATGCTCTACTATGCGGGTTGTCTGACAGTAACAGACTTGTTACCCTATTTGTACCTTGGTAATGTACTGCCAAGAGGAATTAATAGCTTGCTAAGCAGAACTACTTCACTGCTTTCTGTATGCTTTGCTGGCATTCACACTGTCCTGTATGATTTTCAGGCTTTAACATCAATTTTGCAAGCGCATCTGTCAAAGACAATTAAATTATATGACAGATATAATTTGTATTGGACCAATTCATGCAAATCATTCATTGTTGCAGGTATGAATATTTTATATTACACAATGAGAAACTAAAAGCAATTCAGTTTGATTTAGCTATGGGTTCGCCAGGCAAGGATGTGTGGTTTTGTACATACTCCAGCCCTTTACACTGACCTTGGGCAGATTTTTTGAAGTACATACAAAAAGAAAAAATGTATTGCCTGTGGTATTCAAAGAAAATGAAGCTGGCACTCGCAGAACCTGTGTTATACTGAACTCTTACCAGTGAACAGAACTGCCTTTTAAAATGAGTGTAAAAGCCAGCTAATTTGCTTTGCTACTATAGAACAATTTATTAGGATTTTATTTTTGATAGCAACTAGGAAACATGGACGTGCATATTCCATATTCTTTCCTTTGTGTGCACACTTAACTCACTTTATATTCACATCAGAGACATCTATCTGATCTCATTTATACTACACTCACAAAACTTGCATGTACAGAAGTCCAGTTATTCATTATTTTCCCTGATAAGCCTCAGCTCATCCTCAAAAACAGAAACAAATGATTTAACTATATAAACTTATGGCAATAATGAAGCCAAGAACACAAAATTAAGTAACTAAGAAAAAGAACTCCATATATAAAGATCAAAAAGTTTTCAGAAAAATATGGCTGAGATTTCTAACATATTGGCAACAATAGAATGCAACAAATAATGAGGAAAATTTATGGAGCGTAACTAATACGATGTAATCTATGTTACAGAGCTGTATGACTCCTGGATATATAATTTTAAAACTTATTAGATAAAGCAAAAGTGGAACATTGTATGCTCTGTGCTATGGTCATTCATCCTCCACTATATTTGTTAGATTCATTTAAGAACTGTATATATTGCTTTAAAGATTATGGATGGAATGCTTTTATTTATATGCCCTTCAGCATGCTTATTATTCCAATTATGTTGATTGTCTTTCCTATTAATTTTAGATTACTTTATTATTTTTGAAAAGCTGTTGCCAAATCTGCTTTCCTTTAGTGGGAAACTATGAGAGGTGCAAAACAGGGAGGAAAGTATTAATGCAATTTCTTTGAAAATAAAATTTAAAAATAGTAAATGTCTACAAAAAGCAAGGATTACATAATAATTTATGCTTATTCTTCAAAAGATGCACCATGCAAACTGCTCGATGCTTGAAATTTGATCAGCTAAACTACATAACAGTTGCATGCCTGAACTACAGACCAGGTAATCTGGCCTCTACATTCAGTATATGCCACTTTCCTTCAGCTTTTTCTTAACACGCATAAAGGGTGGAGATGTCTTCAATTTCTAGATTACATTAAGAGGCTTTTACAGTGAAATAACTTCCCTGAAACATATTTAGCAGGTCTAATTATGCAGTTATTAGAACAAGATAGCCTTTATTCTGCCTTTTTTTTTTGTTCAAAAGCAAAGGATAATGTCAGGCAGAGTGATGCTGTTTAATATGCTCATGTGCTCAAGTACCTTCACATGCCTTCCAGCATTTTTAGACAGTGTGTTTCATTCAAAAAAAGATGCAAGCAGGAACCAACTTTGCTAAACACACAGATTTTAAACACCTAGTAAATATTGTTTGACTGTTTTCACTTTTCAGAAGATACTTTTAAAATGTACTGCACTGGGCACTATGTGATCATGTAGATCACTTGTTGCTAAATAGAAGGATGCAGGCTTTCTCAAATGACAGGGAAACATGACAGATATGGATCCACGAACCCATTATGAGCAAATGCAAGAGCTGATAATAATGCATGCCTGTAAAATAATCACATTAGTACTACAGAAATCAAACCTTCAAACTTCTCCACAGTCGCGAAAAAGCAACAGTAATTACAACTTGTGAACTGATGACAGCCAGCCTGTACCTTTGTTCTCATTTCATATAGACCTCACTTATTTTTTTTCCCCTTTTTGGCTTTGTTTCTGCATAAACTTTTAAAGAGTGAGCTTTTTCACTCGAACATCAGAAACCTATATTGGTGAATACAATTTTTTTTAATAGACATTGCCAAAACTAGAAGGCTAATACTCATGAAAAAAACCAAAACAAATCCAAATCTCTACTGTTGAAAAGTTTAAGACATTGGGGGGGAAGAAAAATAAATATAGAGAATTCTTCCCATACTCAAACATTTCAAGCCACCTGAACGCTGCTCACTTGCTGCAAAGTTGTCGATTCTAAAATCAGGATTGAATGAATCTTGCTAAGGGAGACCCAGTAACCCAGTGATCCTTCAGACCTCTGCTTAAAGGTAGGTTTCTCTAAAAAATTCTTAGATCAAATCTTAACCCTTACTGTACAACTGCTGTCAGCTATCTGCAAGAGTGCATACTATGTGTGTGATCACAGCACTTTTTTAAAGGTCTTTAAAGAATATTTCTGTTCAATAGCATTTTTGTTAGCAACATTTCTATAACGTAAAGGCTTCTATCACTGTGCAGCAAACATGTGGGGTTTTTTGCTCTTATCTCATGTAGTGCACTCGATAAGGGGTACTACTGAATCTTCTTCTGCATGCTGCATTACAAAGAAAACTGTCTTTTTGTAAGGCATTTTCTCTCCTCTGCTTTCACATAAAATAAAGGCTCTTGTAACTGGATGTATTTGTCTGTATTAGTACTCAAATGAAAACCAAACCCCTTCTACTTTATCTGAAGTATAAATCCCCAGAAAGATTCTTGCCTTTCCAATTGTGTTTGCTGTAATAAAGGTTAATATTGAACTGAACTTATCGTATTCTAGCATCACATGTTAAATGTCAAATCTGTGTGTGTGAGATCTATTTTCTTTTTTATTGTTGAAATTAAAGAATAGGACAACCTATGTTGGCAATATTATTAAAAATAACAGAGCTAAAGCATTTTACTTAATGACAGTTCAAACCTATTGCTTTCATGAGGAGAAAAATACATGGTGCAAAGTACTGGGGGGAGGGAAGGAAGAGCATCTGTTGAAAATTAACTACTTCGATGTTAATTAACACATAATTTTCTACCTGATGAGACAGTGTTGCAGAAAGTATAAATTCAAGGCACAAGAGTAAGAAATGAGTCATCTTTGACTTACCGTATGAAAGACTATTGCTGTATTGCAGTCAGCATCCAAACACAGAGCATGAAGCTTCTCACAAATCAGAAAAAATGTACGACCAAGGAACAAATCAAATGCATTGTAAAAATAAAGGCCAGAGATTAGAGTATGTATCCAAGGGTCTGGTTAGTCACAGCTTTGACTAGCCTGCTACAGAGCTCTGCAAAACAAGTATACTGCAGCAGTGTGGCAAGCATAGGATTGCAATGCATGTCCCATATATTCAAGCATAATAGAAAACATGGTCTGGAGCTTATTCCATGTGGAAGTGGGGTTTGTTTTAAGCAGGCAGGAAAAAACGGAAGGTTTTTTTCTCATATAATAGAATTAGAAATGAAGATTTTTCTTGATTATTGTACACAATAATTCCCCAGGATATCAATTACATAAAGCAGGTGCCTCTGTCTCCTGTTTCCCAGATAAATGCCTGTAATCTCATTTCACAAATGATCCTATTTAGACAGGAGCCACCTATTGTGATGATATCATTTGCTCTAGTATCCATAAATGGGCAACTTCCTACCAAACGTCACGACCACTGACGACACAAATCTTTATAATATTGAGTGGGCAGGGTGGTTGATGGGGTCCCATCAATCTACAGCAGCTTCTGCTGATGTGATATCATGAATCCTGCATAATCATCTAAAAGGTTGAAAATGAAGAGAAGCATTAAACCTGTCTGGTGAAGCTCATTAAATAAAAACACCTAAAACTGAAAAGAAAAAAATCCTAGAGAGATGGTGAAGGCAAATAAAACATAGCCACACAGCAGTGGCACCTTTTCAAATGCCTTCTTTACTCACGAGGATACTGGCAGATGTGAACAAAATCACTCTCAGTTAAGAAGTGTAGCTGTCAGTTTCTTTTTAACAAACAATAAAGACTGTATATCCTCTTTCCTTGCAAATGCAAAATTTATATTGACAGCAAAAAGGACCAGAGCTTCAATGATGCACACAAATTAGCACACTCTTACTGAATATTTTTAGAATTAGCAACTGCTTGTCACAGTAGCTTGCAATATGAACTCTGTAACAAAATATCCTCAGACTGTTTGAAATCCAGTCTGATAGACTGGTTTGCTTCATGCTCTAGCTGCATGGATTTCATTTCTCAGATCAGTGTTTTCTTAAGAAAAAGAATTTCTTTAAAGATACATATTTGAGAAATGTTACGATACAGTAAGCTGAAATTAGTTTCCATCTGCCTGCTTTAACACATAGAGATTTGAGGAGAGTTAAAGGTGATATAGGGTTCACTTGCTTCCCCATCTTTTCCCCAAAGGACTCGGTTGTGCCTACTGGCTAAAGCAAATTGCTTAAGAACTTTGTATTTAATATTTTTGCTTGTAGGAGTTGGTAATAACTTCAAAAGAAGGTCCCCAGTTTCAAAAAAAAAAGACCTCAGGGTATTTCTCAACAGGGTCTCCACAATCTTGGTTACATACTCCTGCATTGAACAGACTGAGCTGCATCTAAACAACTTGCTAATACACAGACTGAAAGGAATAACACTAGGATCCATCCACTCTAGCATTTGGAGAATGTTCACCAGAGCGCCAGTCAAGCTGGGGCTTCAGGGTAGAAAACTTTAAAGCTTAAAAGAGCAAAAACCGAGAGGACTTCATATACATTTCCACTGAGGTAGTTCCATCACAACACTTCTTAAAATCCAGCCCCTCCATTGTAGGCAGCCCTTGTTACACCTTGCATTTACCTCAGTGTCTTTGTGGCAGGGCCCACCCTTTACTGAACATCTGTATTACATGCAGGAAAGGTCCCCAAGGCAACCAGTGCAAATGTTAATAACAAAAGCAACTCTTTCAGAGTTGGCTACTACTACAGTGACTCACGTCAGGTCTAGACGAGGTGAAAGCAAAATGTGAGCACAGCATCCGTGCCTCCAAGGTGCAGCTATGCTGTCAGAGCAGAGAAGTCAATGGGTTTCCTAAAAGCACCATAAACAACTCCTTCCTCAGAGACGGAAAACAATGGAGAACACCAGAGCCCTGAATGGCCATTTAGACATGAGCAGGTGTTTTCCTTCTCCCTCCATCCCTCCTGTGCCCATCTTCCAGATAACACTAGCTGATCTCCTTAGATATGCTGTCTAGATGAAGATGTAAGTGCAGTCTTGACTCTGGGGATCACAACCCCTTCATTTCAGTACCAGGTGGAAGTAGAAAAGCATATACTCTGTGTGTCCAGATGGCATAAATATTTTCCGTGTGTTTCCATGACAAAAGACAAAGATAACACAAGAAACAGTTAGAAAGTGGAAGCATGTGTGAGTGTAACTGAGATTGATGGTCCAGAAGTTTCTCTCTTGGCTAGATGAAAGATGATGAAATTTGAATGAGGAAAAAAAAAGGGGCAGAAAATAGCTAAAAAGAATATTCATCACTGCTCCATCAAATTCAGTCCTGCTTTGGGAAACGCCAAATGTCAGATTTTCTTGTTAATGTACAAAAACTTTTAAGGCTGTTTCAGGGCACAGTAGGAAAGCATGAGTTTTCTTATGCATTTTCTTAAAACAATATATTTTTCAGCATCTGAGCCAAAGGATGTCACCACTCTTCCTTAGCCTAGTTTTGAGCTTACCAAGCACATAGTAATGAGCTTAGAGCAAGCACAGCTTTCCCATGCAGAGGAGGATGTTAAACATAGTCCAGCGGAAGATGCCCTGACGGTTCTGGTCTTTGACTAAAGGTCTCTAGGCTTTATAAGAGATAATGCTAAAGAGAATGGACTAGCATTCCGAAACAGTTCCCATTTGTGTAGGGCTTTAGTGTGAGAAAACACCTTAAACATACTCCTGTCTCAAGAATGGCCCGAAGGATTATACTGAAAGGATGAGTTGATCTAGTGAAAGGAAAGCTGTGGTATTTCATAATATCATAGAATCATAGAATGTCCTGAGTTGGAAGGAACCTACAAGGATCATCGAGTCCAACTCCTGTCCCCACACAGGACAATTCCACAGTTCACACCATGTGTCTGAGGGCGTTGTCCAGTCTCTTCTTGAACACTGTCAGGCTTGGGGCCGTGACACCTCCCTGTGGAGCCTGTTCCAGTGCTCCAGCACCCTCTGGGTGAAGAACCTTTTCCTAATGTCCAACCTAAACCTCCCCTGCCACACCTTCCTGCCATCCCCTCAGGTTCTGTCATAGGTCACCAAATAGAAGACTTTGGCACGAAGAGGAGACTGTCATAAACCACAACATCTAATGTTAAGCAAGCAGTGGACATCTGACAAAACTATAGACCATACAACAGAATATTCTAGTCCTCTTGATGTCTTTGTTTTACATTTGGGATCATAAAAACAAAACAAACAAACAAACAAAAAAAAAGAACAAACAAACAGACCATGAAATCCTAAAAATAAGTCCAAATGTCTTTAGACAAGCTCTAAAATGCCCACTAGACTTCTTTTTATTTGGCTTATTCTTTTCAGCACACTTGGAAACTAAGTCTCACCAGGCATTAGGGCCAGTCCATAAATCTGCACATTCCCGGGCAGAGAATAAGCAGACTGAATCTTCTTTAAAGTGTCTAGACCTTCCACTGATTAGAATTGAAACCCAAGTCATAAACCACCAATGGATTACTGAAAACTTCTTTCTGAAGAGGTGGAGACAGAAAGATGCTACCTTCTAAAACACCTACTGATATTTTAGTAGAAAGTCTCTTTAAAGTAGAGATGGAAGGAACTGCTTCAGTTAAATCTGCTTTGTCTGCTGATTCTGGTAGCGAGAAACCCTGCCATCTCCAGTAAGTGTCACTGCACCTTATAATACTTACTGGGGGATGAGGAAACCAACAAAAACTAGGATAAAAATATAGCAATGCATTCCTTTCAAACTGCAAGCAACCAACAATGAATACAAATAAAAAGTTAATTCTGACATACCATCCTTTTTCAGAAACAAAGTAGGAAAACA
Organism: Nesoenas mayeri; assembly: GCF_963082525.1. Taxonomy (NCBI): domain Eukaryota; kingdom Metazoa; phylum Chordata; class Aves; order Columbiformes; family Columbidae; genus Nesoenas; species Nesoenas mayeri. The sequence goes on along the minus strand of NC_137544.1, from coordinate 21,819,093 downwards.
GTTACTGCACATTGTATGTGCTGATTAACATGGATCATGCACACTGAGACAACAAAAAGCCTTATAAGAACTTGCACCTTCACTCGCTTCTTCAGCAAACTAACAGGAAAATTAGGCAAGGGTCTTGGACAAAGAAATTTTAGTCTGCTGTCCTTTCTAATCTTTGCAGCCAGAAGCAGAAATGCTAAGGGCTAAGCCAGATCTACTCGTATATAAAATCTCTTGAACTTGACAGGACAGAGTGGATGGACATCACCACAAGATGCATCACTTTGCTGTACTTAAGCAAAAATTCTTCCTTAAATCCCTCTGAGATTCATCACTATTGCTTTTCAACAAGACCATGGAAAACTCCAAAGGGGGATTTCAGCCTCATCAGGCCAAATGTAATTTGTCATAATATAATAATGATTAAGAATTATCTGCAGTTCTTAATTACTTGTCAAAATCCCATTACCCAACAAAAAACTAGCAATATCTATTGTCGATATCATTCCTAAACAAATTCTTAAGAAAAATAATCACAATAAATTATTACTTAATGGCTAAAACAATCAGAGAAAGACTCCGTTCACAGGCTTATATCTGTACTACCAGCTGCAGGGCTGGTAATCCAAAGAAAACATGAATGTTCATTTTAATTTCACACTTCATTAAGAATACAGGTGTAAAAAAAATCTAGCAAATAAAAAGTGACATGTTCTGATGGGAAAACACATAATTTTCATTTCCATATCAATATTTAAATAATTGAGATCAGAATCATTTAGATTTCTTTAAGGGGGGGATTTTCTTTGTTTTTTAAAGCCTGGTTAGCTCAGATATTGATCGATAAGGGATGACCGTGGTTTCCATCTAGTCACCCTCCTAAGTAAATCACTATTGTTTGGGAGATTGGTGGAAATGGATAAAAAGTTCTGTCTGATGTCATTCTGCCTTTGAAACTATGCATTTTACTAATCCATGGAACTCCCCATTGCTTTGAGAGCTGTGTTGAAACATAAATGGCCCAAAGGTTTGTGCAAAATATTGTTTAATGTAAGTAGTAACTAAATACCCTCTTCTACCATATGCCTCAATACTGTAGGATGCCTGGTAGAAAGAGCCAAAGGTTAGGTGGTTGGCAGGCTTCCCCCTCATAGCCTATAAATCCGATTCTTAGGCAATTTCACATCAGGATTCCCTATAAATTATAGCTGTTGTGACAAAAGATTCCCATTGGCAGACAGATACTTTGCTTCCTATGAAATAGTCCTAACATTGACCAGCAAAGCTATGCTATGGTCATAAACCTGTGACACATAAAAAGATGTCAGAAATTATTTATATTCTGATATTACCATGGTGGAAGATGCAACTGTGAGCACAATAGCTTTGTGAACAACAATCCCTCTCTCATTTAGAGGCAAGACTGCAAAAACTGCTGGCTACCCTTCAATGCAAGTGTTGAAGAATGGTAATAATAACAACAAAGAGAAAGACAATCCTACAACAATACCAACAATAACATAAAAAAGCATTTCCCATTGATGCCTTCTTTTAAAGACAATAACATTTTATTTAAAAGTTCACTTTTATATTCTTACCAGCATTTCCAGAGGGCTTAATTTAGAGTCTCCTAATAGCCTACCCTTTATTTCTTCCTTTTCAGAGCGGCTGGTGCTTTTCACTGCAGTTGCATTTTCAGAATATACCCAAGAACTTGGTATCTCAAAAAGCTTATTGGAAAAGAAAAATAAACAGTAAACGCTTACTCTCCCTGTGGAGATGTGTAAGCTTATGGTAGTTGAGAAGTGTCTCAACTTTGCACTGTTAAATTGTAACAAACTTTATAACAGGGGCATTATTTTTACCAAAGCTGCAAATATTTTTCTCAGGTAACACTGCCTCAGGAATCACTGGTCTGAGAATGTCAGTGTAGACTTTCTGACCCTTCCTTGTTTTCAGTAAAAACAGGTACCAGTGACTTGTGACAAATGACTGGCTTTTATCTTTCTACCTTTTTGTCTTCTGACCTACGTCCCATGTCAAACAGTTCTTTCACTTGCAATCCTGTGTTCCTGGCTTTGCCTTCTGCTTCCCTGATTTTCTAAGTTCAAATAGACTAAAAAATGTTGTGAGGCAATCTTTTTCTATCTGGTTTTGGATTTTAGACATTCCTGGTGTCTCTGAAATATGAGCAGTAGATATTACAACAGAAGTGAAGACGCTGCTCTAAGAAATCACTCTAGAAATTATGCAAAAAAAAAAACATAGCAAAGAGGTAGGACTTCAAGATGGCAAAAGGATGATCACGTTCTGGCTAAATCTCAAACCCACAAATGTGTTCTCCCTTGACAAACTGAAGAACCTAGTGTGCCTTCTAGTACAATTGTGTTGTAAATGTGTAATGTGATCAGTAAATGTGATCAGTAAATGTGATCAGTAGCAGCATTTCAGAGAAAAACTTCAGGAGAGGACCACAGGCTTATGACATGTCCGTGTCAGCTGTGTGCAAGAGGGGAAACAGATGCATGTTTTCTGAAGCTGGAACCTCCATTTTCATATTTATCTTCATTGACTATGAGTGACAAAAATGAAATGTGAAGACAGCAACGGTAAAGACTGAAATGCCTTGGGTTTAGGCCTTAACTGCATAGTGTGAACATATGTTTGGACAAAACACTGTAAATAACCAAGAATAGGTCACTCAAATATATAAGGGAATTCAAACATCTGCAAAACATCTTTTACACACTTGTGAGATCCCTACTGCAAAAAGCTTGCCACCATTTCTATTTAGCCACAGGTATTATAAATAACACAATATTTGTAAGTACTGAAACTACCAGGTTCAAGCTCCTGGTTGAGCCTTACCCAGTCATACAGTTTGAAGCCAAAAATACCCCAACTAAATTGTTAAGTCTGAATTCTTGAAAATAATGGTCAGTAAGATTTTCTCTACTTATCTCTGTATTGAGTTTAATTATTTTTGGTTTTAGGAAAAAAAAAAGTAAAATAAAACCTGAAAAAAATGAATTCTTCACATATAAACTGAACTTCTGCTTGAAGAGGGATCTGAAGTTTTAGCCTAGGGAATACAAAGAATGGGACTTTGAGATTTGGCTTTGTGGGAGAAACTGAGGAGAAAAAATCAGGGAAGAGCAAAACCAGATAAACAAGATTTGTGGAAGAGAGAGAGATGTCAGCAGGTGCAGACAGCTCCAAGGCTTTCTCAGGGGCCAGTGAGCACCAAGGAGACACCCTACATATGGGGCTCCAAGTGAAAGCACCATCTCCAAGTCATAGCCAGGAGAAACAGATAGCCCACAAGTTTTTGTTGACATTTCATGGCTCTTCGCTAATAATAACAATGTTATCTTGATTGTCTGGTGTGTAAACAAAATTCTGCTTCACATAATCTATGCTTTGCACCTCCGGTATAACTACCATGTAAGCCCAATATGAAATGTTTGCAGCTCTGCAACAGCTGGAGTTTCCGAGTTTGGGCCATTTGGAGTCAAAATATATCATAGGGTTGACATCACATTCAGGTCCTTGTTCTGGCAGATACACGGTGATACGAGATGACAAACTTTGTTTGGAAGGTGAAACCAAGTCAAGTTCTGTAACCTCAAATGTTGCCATGAAACAAAACTGTCGTCTTCTGGCCGTATCTCATAGGCACTGGCACTAATCCATTTCCAGACATCACAGCTCATAAACTCAGAACTGTTATGGACTCGATAAAGTCAATCAATACATTAGTTAAGTGAGATGGAATGATTTAGCTCTTAGCGGAAAAAAAATAGAGCTCAGTATTTTTTGTTGCTGTTTTTGGGCATCTCGAAATAATACGTTAAATGCCAAGGAAACTAAGTTCAGACAGACACCCATGCCTTGGCAAGTTGACTTGAAACAGAATCAGGAAAACAAAGTCTTTTTATTCTGTTTAAATAAATTCAGATGTCTTCAATGTAAGGACCACTTCTTACTATCTGTTTTACAAAGACGTCTTGAAGGGCTTTTCTTTTGGTGCTATTTCATATTGAGTATGTGCAAGAGCTTGACAATATACTGGTTTTGTCAAACTTTCAAGTATCAACATATCACTGGTGATTTTTCAAAGGTAGAAAAACCTACAGTACTTAAATGACTCTTCCGCAGTGCCAAATCTGAGCTAGATATAAAAACATGGTACAGTGGTAGTGGGAGGAAACATGGTACACTGGATCCCACAATATGCATTAAAAATAAATTTCCATGCAAATTCTCTTCAATCTTGCATGTTAACTTAAAGTAATAGTGGTAAACAGCTGCATGTATTTACACACATCAAAATAATCAATAATGTATGTTGACTTATCACAATCTTTATGTGTCCTATTTTATCAGCAACTCCGCCTTCTATTTTAGAAACTAAATTAAATTATATTTAATGCTTCATTTTTTGCAGAGAAAATACATATTCATGGGACATGGTTGAGACAGGGAAACTGTATATTTGTAATAAAAGAAACCCCAGAATACTTTAATGAAATTATACACAATACTCTGTATTGCAATATTCAATACCCAAATATACAATAAATTTATACAATAGCAGTCACATGTTGTCCTCCTCTATCAGCCTACATTCTTTTTTCAGAGAATCCTGCTCCCACCCCAAAAGAAAGTTCCCAAACTGACATGTACTAGAACTTTTAATCCATTTCTTTTAGCTTGATTAAATCCAGAGGCTTCTAGCATAAGCTGTGGCAGTTATAATATGCAGCAAAAGGACTGTTTAGCATGACCACTAAAACCAGTGAAATTATTCCTGACATAAACAAACTAGTGGAAGTATTATTTCAGTAGATTATTTCTATTAAGTTTCATGCTTGTTTCAGAAAGACAATGTGTGCAAGTCTACTCATCAACAGTGGTAAGTAATAGGAAGTAAAATCCTCTAGCAATAGCTCAGAAAAGCGTATTTCTACACATTGGTCAACTGGCTCTTCTTTAAGTGTGGCTTAGAGCCAGAGAATGACATGACAAAAATGCAGGTATCACTGGTAGATTTTTTAACCCTGCCAGCGTGCAAAGGAAAAGCATCAGCATTAACATTAATATTCACAGTGACAACCTTTGATGCTTTCATAATTTAGATTTGACCTCAGTGAGAAACTTGGCAAAAGACTGTTGTGTTCCTATCATTCTAGTCTTTTATGCAAAGGACAAAATCCTCCCTGCATCGACCCTTCATCGCAATTGCCCAATAAGAACCTACAAATTTTTGATAACTAGGATTTTGCAGACTAGAACTGAAGCACACTGGCAAAGCTGATATGTGTAGAAGTCACTATGGTTACTGCCTACACTTGCTTTGCCTCCAATAAAATCTTTCATTTCCATAGGCATTAAAATTCACCAAATGCACCAAAATTATTCAGACAAAAAATCCCCCATCTCTTCACTTCGTAAGCCTTTTAGCTGTGTTGCATTTATCTTTTTAAGTTTAGATTCTTGGCTGAGGCACATTATTACACATCTGTGTATAAAGACAAGTAGTGCAGTAGAAACCTTGCAGTGGAAATGCTGCGTTAGACCCCGGTTCAGCAGCATGTGTGGAACAGCCCTCTGCTCTTGACCAGTGCAAAGCCAAACCCCAGAAAATGCTGTGCTGGATGCCAGACAAGAAGCACTAGCTGGAGAATTAGTAAGCCAAATTCAGCTTAATACACTTAGTATTTTTGTAAATCTTTCCACTTCTAAAAAATTAAAAGTTCATCTTCCCTGATTAAGTTCCCCATCTGCTGTAATAAGAAGTAGCTATAAGTAAAACTATTTTTTTGTTTGCTTTATCTTATAGTAATCAGCATGATTCTTCCTTTCAGTATTCTTACCTAAATGTCAAACTGGCTAGAGCTTACAATGTTTCCTGAATTCACTGCTAGTTGGTATGCTATAAAACTGTTTTATAAAACTGTGTCCAGTGGCTGTGTCCTCAACAGCTCCTAAAAAACATTTATTACTTTTATTCTCTTACTGTAGGTAACTTCCTACTTAAGATCCTCCCTGCATGTCAGGTGATTTTGCTCCCTGTTATTGCCTGTTATTTTTAAAACCTGCCTGAGCCATGATCGCTGCTCCTCCTACATCTAAGTAACCCTTTCTTCCTCCCTTCACTTCAATACCTCCTTACAGCTAATTGCATTTAATCACCAGGTGACATACCTAACGGAGGTAGATCAATGTACTCTTTATCAGTTCAGCTATTTCACTTTGTTTTCTCTGTATCTGATTTTACTGACGATCTCCTTAGGTGAATGTTCTTAATATTGCTCTTCATACTCCCCATAAGGTCTTTTGGGAAGGTTTCACTTAGAATTTTTCCCTCCTTTTTCAGGAAGGGCAGAGTGTTCACTGGGAACAGGACATGCAGATAGAATATGTGAAATCTTTAGCAGCAATTACACTGAACCACAGCTATAGTTTGTAAAGAAACAATGCTGTCAGAGGCTTATTCTTGCCTCTGAGGCAGGATGTATAGCCCCTCAGCACTCAATTGCACGTAATCTCTTTGAGCATTGCCAGCCTCAGGTTTAGATTGGATATTAAGAACAATTTCTTCACATAAAGGGGTGTCAAGCATTAGAACAGGCTGCCCGGGGAAGTGGTCAAATCACCATCCCTGAAGGTGTTAGATTCTTAGGGACATGGTTTAGTGACAGTGTTGGACTCGATGACCTTGAGGGTCTTTTCCAACCAAAATGATTCTATGATTCTAGGTACTCAGACAACACCCCCAAAAAACACAGATGCAGCTTTCCCAAAACCAGAAATGCAAATTTCACTTGATACTCAGTTTTTAGTTGGTATATTCAGATCAGATTTCCAACCTGTAAGAAGTAAGACTACTGTCTGTCATACCATCACTGTCTTAACCCAGTTGAAAAACAAAGCTTCTCCTGTAAGCCCTCAGAATAACACACTTTGGCCAATGCATTAAATGGCACATTGAACAACAAATCAGCAGTTGTGACTTTCTCATGCATAATTTACATTGAAGAGAGAGGGAGGTACTTCCTAGAAGTTCAAAGCTTCAGATTTTAGTTTAAAAGAGTTTAATTCACTGTGTGAAATCTTCAGTCTTCAAGGACAAACATGTCGCAGGGCAACTAAATTATGCTTTCAACAGAATTCATCAATATCTATGTAAGTCATAGAAAGTGATATTAATAGTATTGAACAATTCTCTGCTCAAAATTTTTCAACATAAATGAGAATGTGGAAAATGTTTTCCTTCTGTTGAAGTCTTACTAAATTCACTTGTGTCCAGGCTTCAGCAAAAATAGAATTGCAGTTTAGTGGAAGCTTATAAAAGCTGGGTAACTGTGGAGAGTACACCAAAAGGCTGATCTTTATTGGTAAAGTGCTACTCTGACTTTTAAGCTGTTTTCTGTTACTCTTGCCTACTAACTTGTGCTCCTGTCTTCCTTCCTGGGAGAAATGCCAAAAAAATGAAGTGACCTCTGTATACAAACTATTAAGTATGTCACATCATGCTACTTAAAATATGTTATAAGCTGGCTGGCACAGAAACACATTTTCTTCTGTTTGGGAACATATATGGGAACATATACAATGAAAATTCACAGCCCAGCTTCTCGGGAACTGACAAGTCACACTACATATGGCTTCATATAGGGGTTCAGCTGCAGCATTATAAGATACAGCAGAGTATGTTAATCCATAAACAGGATAATTTATAATGAGACAACATTTAAGACAAATACAGACCTTGTTCAGATCAAATTAATACAAGTTAGGGATCAAATGACCTGTAAAGCTATGAATTAGGTTTTAGAAATCATTCTAAGCAAAGCTAAATGCACATAGAAGACATGCCCTCATTTTACCTAAAGCACAGACAAATATAGTGCAGATTCACAATCATAGAAATTGAGTACACAGTGTAAAGAAAACACAGCTATAAAAAAGCCATTACCAAATAGAACACAGCTGGCAAACAGATTTAAGGAGGTAATGACGATGCTGAGGAAATGGCAACTTTTGAGGGCCTGGAAGATGTAAGAGACAAAGTGAGCCACAAGTGGTGAACAAGAAGAGGAAGCAGAGAAAGCCTGCGAGACAATAGCCAGGGATGGAAGCAAGGATAAGAGTCTTTGATATAAAGAGGGAAACCTGCCCTGCAGCCCATTCTCCCATAGCCATATCTGTCAGACAGGCAGTGGAGAGTTTGCAATTGTTCCCCGCTGCCAGGCTTGTGTCGGCGCCGCTGGCTGCAGGGCTCCTCCAGGAGAAGGAGTTCATCTCTGCTTGTAGCCGACCCTGGTGTAACACAAGTGGACAGCTCCATCTAGAGGGCAAATATTCCCTCGGCTGTTAAAATGGCATAATTGCAACTCTAACGTGTTTCTTTCGTTTATCCACAGGTCAGCACGTACTCAAATAGCACTCCGAGCCGCTGCCCCCTCGGCAGGGATTTCCAGTTGGGGGGAGCGAGCCCCAGCCACCTCACCTTCTGCAAATTCTGAGCAGCTGAAAATAAAACCAAGCTTTCTCCAAAACCTACCTCTTCATTCGAATGGTCTCCAACACAAAGCCTGCCACACCAATTTTGCAGCATCCATAAAATGCCACAGATCAAAGGCTACTCTCATTCTGGTTCCAAAGGCAAAGGATTCATGAACTCTTTAACACTGGTGTCCCATAAGAAACAGACAGCCAAAGTATTTCTAACTAATATCTTGATAAACACAGCTATACTCAGTAGCAAACAGCATCAGTAGTTAATACAAAGTTAAACAAAATTTTAAAATGCTGAGATTATCAAAGAGGATGTTTATAATCCCATCTGCTGCAAAGACTTTCTTTACTGAACAAAGAAGCTGCTATCATTTTCTATTGATCAATTAACAAATATCTCCAGCAACATACTGATACTGTTAAGGAGCCTGACAATGCTAAGAGCACCAAATCACACACTTTAAAAATAATGATATGCAAGCCGAACTTCATCCTCTCCACTGCTGGGATGTGGGCTCTGTGCCAGGCTGTTCTCACAGAAGAGCTCCTCTTCTGCACACATCAGGAAAAAGCCTTCGAGTAGATGTGTCTGAACTACCTTTTCTCCCAGTCACAGGCCAAAACATGTACCGCAATGTAATTTTAAAAGCTTAATTCCACTGTAGCTTACTGTACTGTAAGTGCTTATTCAAACAGGCAACTAATTATATCAATATTATTTTTCCTGTTCGTTGTTTTTCAGGCTCACAGGATATGTATCACCAAATCCGCACTTTTTATAAATCAATATATTTAGATTCAGACAAGCTGTGTATCTGAGCAACAGTACAGCAAGGAGACACTGTTGTCTATGCATTAAATTTTCTAAGATTACTCATTTATTATACAATACTGTTCTAAATTTTACCCAACACTTTCTTCCGGTGCTTGTTAGTGAGGAAGAAAATTTTGATTCAAACAAGTATCCATTCTTCAGGTTAGATATAAACAGTTAATAGGAACAAATTTAAGACTAAAACTACTGAGTTGATAAATATAAGTAAGACATATTTGGGGGAAAAAAAAAAAGAAGAAAAAAAGAATGTTCCTTTTCCTACAAAGTTTAATTGCACAACTGGCTATTCATTTCTTAACCTATTATTTTCCTGTGGGTTTTTTTCTCGTTTAATATGTGTTACTGCAATACGAATATAAAGCTAAATAAACAGAAGCAGAGGCAACAAATTTTGCAGTTCTAGGTTTGAGGTCTTTTTGTTAATGGGCATATATTTCACGAAGCTTTTTGGTTTTCTTTTAAAAAAAAAAAAAAAGGATTCATTGCTTAAAACAAAAGCAGCAAACTACACAGTCATTTCTTCCCTGACTTCTTCCTACTGTATGAATTCAGATCCAGTTTTCTGTTATTCAAAACAAAATTAGTTGCAGTGATGAGTCATATTTTCATGGTAGCAAAGAATGTAAGATGTATGCCTATTTATGAAGCACATGTAAAAGAGTGCATCTGAAGTTTTTTAAGGTCTCTTCTTAGAGAAGTGCAAGAGCATGGGTGAAGAGTAAGCTCAGTGGTGGCAAGGAAAGAGCCCAGTGGACTCCGGGATGTGTTTGCAAATATGTGTAGATATTACTCAATTGCACTGAATCTGCATAAATACCCATGGTAAGAACTGGGTATCAATCAAATGAAAACACTAGAGCTGACCTCCAAAGCAGCTCTACTGATTAGCAATCACTTATGCTCAAAGACATTTCCACCTTGCAAGCTCAGCTTCATCCCTTGGCGTCAGACCCAGAACAGACCAGCTCTCAAGCAAGTCCTGCCTCTTTGCAGTGATTTGGCTTTGCAGCGCCCGGCACTGATGTAAATCAACAACTCAAAAACCAGTGGGCTCAGTGGCCATGGAAGTGGCACCATTTCTGTACCTCTGAAACATACCTCACAGTCCCAGTCTTTGCTTGGGTGGTCCAAAACTGAAGAAGATACAGGTAAGAGATGGACCATGGACTTTCATTATTACAGTAAGTTTTTGGAGGCGGTCTCTTTATGAAAACCTGAATTATTCTAATCCAATAAAAGAGAAGAACAGCTTAGGTCAAGGTGTACTGCTCATACAGGTGAATAAAGTATGGAGCACAAGGTAGCATGCTCAGAAAGATGGAGAACGTGGTCTATTATGGTATATATCTAAAGAAGTGGTACAGGGTAGAGGCAATTTACAAAAATGTAACATAGCCTTCTCTGTGTGTCAAGAACACATGTGACACATAAAATCCTACCCTTTCCATGAGATTGTGAAGATTCTATTCTTTTCTTGCTCTACCTGAAAATGGTAAAATATATGAACAATTACTTGGGGAGACTAGTCTACAGAAGTATCCACGAGTTATAATCCCAAAACTTCAAATGTCAAAATCAGAACAAGCCTGAGACTATTTCAGTTATGGTAGATCAATGTTCCTGGTCCAAATTAGTCAGCTGCCTGTTATGCAAGATCATCCTCCCTGCTAGTCATTCTCACAGGGTATTTACAGAACACTACATGGTGAGAATCTGAGAGAAGGTACTACCAGGAGGAGGCTACTTAAAAAAGAACATACCGCATGCATTTGCAGGCAGACATTTAAGTAGACATTTCTATACTGGACCTGCTTTTTCACATTCCATCATATACGTGCACACACATATGTATATAAACACATGCATACATGTTTGCATGTCATTGCAGGTAACATAAGAAGGAAGGAATACATAAATACATCTAAAAATATCGCTAGGGCAAGAAATCTTTCTGTTATTTTTCAGATAGCACAGGTTCATTTGGAAATAGCTTTGAAAATGCAGCCTTTGGAGAAAAGTATTTCACAAATCAAACTGACTGTCTCAAAGCTTATTTTGCCATTATAACATTTACTGGAGTTGCAGGAAGAGGGAAGAGAGAAATTAGGGAAATTTGGGTTTATATCATCTCAGTGCTTTCAAATTTCTCCTTTTCCAGATGTTTCATTCAATGCCCTGAACAAGTTGTAAACCACCTCATTAAAAAGATCACAGCCAAACACACACAAGATATTTTAGCACAAGGATCTGTTGCTCTTCAAGTCCCTTTCTATTTTGACCAGTTTCATCTGTATGGGATAATTTCTGCCTGCTTAACTCATACTAAAAAGCTCCTTTTAAGAAAAAAAAACGCGTAACAGAGGAAGTGAACATAAAGTGGAGTAGCTCAGAAAATCTATTTGAATAGCCTTTTGTTATTGCATCATATGACAGCATTACTCTGTATGCAGACTTATCTCCATTACTGCTCTATCAATACACTCACAAAGAAGCCAGGGAAGAGAAGACCAGTAATGTTCCGATTTGTCATCATTATTTTTACTGTATGTTTTCATTTTTATTTCTTAAGAGGTCTAGCACATGAATTAAAAGAAGTTTGATTCATTTTATTTACTCAGAATACAATCTGATCTGCACTGATTCAGGGTCCATCTTATTTGCTAAAGGCACAGGACAGGGAACTGGGGTTGTTGAACCAAGCTGAGAGTTTGGCTACTTTTCTTTGACAAATAGCAGTATTCTTCAATAGCACTTGACCAAAAATGCAGGAGTTTCAGCAAAGCCCGCCAAACTCCAAATGATGATGATTTGGCACAACCTGAGGTAACACTGAAAGTGAGTATGGCCAAATGAGTTCTTGCATTCAGTTAAAATGAAATGGACTATAATATAAATAGATCAAAATCAGGCCCAGATCCTGCAATTCACTGTGCAGGCAGACTGTCAGGTGCAAAATCAGCACTTTGGTGAGCAGAAATCTAATGAGGGAAAGCTCTAAAAAAAAACCCCAAAAACCAACAAAAGCCAAAAAGAATTGCTAGAAGAAAAAGTACTGAAATCCTGCACATAACTGGAAATATTTGCTAAATACCACAGACGTTAATAAACAATTTAAGAGAAATTACTTACAGCCTATAAATGATTCTCTTAACGTAATGAAAAGAATTTCATGCAACAATGTGTCAAGCTGGTTCAGAAAAAGCTCTAAAATAAGCCTGACGACTATGTTTATCTACAGCAAAGTGTTTTAATAAGTATTAACCAGTCCAAGAAGCGGTGCACTCCCTGAGCACAACACAAGTGACAGGGATTTTGGAAGAAGACTAAAGATGAGAGAGAAGGAGCGAAAGGTTAAACATAGAAATCCCAGAAAGAAAGGAGTCTTTAAATGCTGGGCTTTTTTGAGAACTGCAGCCTACAATGCAGTTCCTCTGCTTCATGTTTGCTCCGAATTAATAAAAAAAATGAAGCAGTCTGGTATTCTTAAAGAACTAGTTTTACAGAGAAATCTATTTACGTTAACAGGATAGGTTGCATCATGTTATATAAATAAAATCTTATACTGTGACACAAGGATCTGCTAGGAAAGTCAGAAATTCGATTGAAAGAGACGCTGTGAGAAATCTGCAAACCTGAACACCAAGGAGAAAAATGAAACAAAGAAAACAGAACAGGTTTCTAGACATTTCACAGAGAAAATATGTACAAATAATAAAGGAACAACAACAACAACAACAACAAAAAGCCTTACCATGATGTTTGCACAACTGTGTGTCTGTAGCCCATGCTATAAATGTGGATACCTTCTATTCCCATCATCTCAGCCCCTCTAGTGGCCAGTACCTGAAGATCTTGCCTTCAGGAGGGACAAGATCTATCAGTATGTACCATTTGCTGCTGCTCCTGTATCTTGTCAGTGATTTTTTTCTTAATTGTGTAATTTTTTCTGGAGATATAACTTGTCACCTTTTATTAGCATTTTTTTTCAGTGCTGCTGCTGTGTGAATACATTTAATTGCTAAGCAACAAAGAGTAAGCTCTGCACAGCACGTTCAATTACTGCATTCCCTGTGCTATGCATTGTTACTAGTGCACTTACATAATATGAAATACGAAAAATGGTAAAAATATTTATTTCTGTTTCCATAGTATCTAGAAGCCACAAGCTGGAATCAGGCTCCATCGTGCTAGCCACCAGGCAGAGAGCTAACAACTGAACATGAGAGCAAGTGAACCAATGCAAAGGGGAGAAAAGTTAAAATAAGGCAGAGTTTCTGCATTTGCACAGGTGAACAGGCTAAATTTTAGGCTCAGAGGTGACTACCCACCTACAGCTGGACATTAGTGATTTTCTGGCATTAAGGATCTATCCCTGTGGCTAAAATTCCTCAAATACTTGAGGCATTTGTAAGTGCAGTAGTCACAAGGCACAAAGCAACAACATGTGACAAAAGCCTACCAGTTTGGAAGAACGCACGCATGCATCTGTGCTGCATCAAGAAATAACCTCTCTTGACTTTTCTCTTCAAGGTGTAGAAAAAACAGGGCAGCCAGGATTTTCTCACCAAAAATTATATTTCACTTTCTGCCTTTCCTATCCAAATGCACATTTGCCCCTGCAATTGAAGGGTGCTACCTCCGCAATCTGAGTGTGGTGTGAATGTGGATTATTTGAGTTTGTCATAAAAGAGCCTGCAATTCTATCTTTCAGTTATGGAAGAACAGATATGTTTACCAAAGAGTTCTCTTTAGTCCTGAAAAGTAAAAGGACAGTGATCCATTCTTGCTCTTGGCATGATTACTAGCCATTATACCTCATCACAGTCTAAAGAATGGTTTATCTGCAACATTCAGCAGGAAAAGAAGCTTGGAAAATGAAGTTGTTATTGTGTAGGTTATCACAATTCTTGCACAAACTTGCACAACCACATATAACTATTTCTACTTCTGCAGTTAGACAGACATTTAGGTATTGGGCCTGACTCCTGCTGTGCCTCTTTAACATCTCCCAAGTAGCCCAAATCAGATGCAAGCTAGCTACAAAGAACCAGTTGGGAAGACCTGGTAGAATCCCCCCAAACTTTATTTCAGGATATTGTATACCAAGAATTATAGCAGGTATACTTTAAGACAGGTATCTGGTCTATTAGTCCCAAGGATCAAGAGGAATGTTAGGAAAAATAGGCAGTTGCTGTTAAATCATAGACAGTCATGTACACAGTCCTTCTGATTTCCTCTAACATTTTTACATACAAAGAAACTTAACTTCTCTAATAGCCAATGAGTTCTATCTCTTTTGGAGGGAGAGAGACGAGAGATGTGGTCGTGTTCTGGGCACACTGTCCTTTATACTCCATTGGGAAGACCAACCAAACAGCATTCTTATAAATGAACCACAGCAGGACCTCACAAAGAACATTATCAATTCCTAAACTAATTAATTAAAGCAGTACTTAATCCCACAAAGTGCTTCCGCATTCAGCTACTCAAAACATTAATTACTTAACCCCTAAAATATCTTTGTGAATTTATTCTTTTCATTGTTATTTCATAAGAGATGAGATGGTTGCTTGGAGAGGCCATATATTTCCAAGAACTAGAGAGCCAAATCCTGTAGTCAAAGCCTCTTGATCCAAATGCATGCCAGGGAACCAACTGCCAACCAAGAGACCCCATTTCTGCCTCCTGGGTGACTTTGGAAGAATTTGGTACAGGACTGAGACTGAGATTTGTGAAATAAATACAGAAGAAAATGACAGACTTTCCAGTTACTAGAAGGAGCTCAGTGATTTCCTTATGATCCAGAGTCCTATGACTCCTTGAACTAAGGGTTCCACAAAAGGTAGCACAGAAAATAAGTCTCACATCACTGGTTCTTGAGATAGAAACTTTGAAACCCCAATGAACAAGGCAAATTAACGGTATATTATATTATACTTTGTGTGCTGATAACAGTAAGAACTTAAGCTTTTCCTGACATTCAACTTCCTAGCATTCAAAACCTACTAAATGAATAGGTATGCTTCTACATATCATAACACTGTTCAGTTCTGAATTCTCACACTGAACATTAATGGTTTCTCCTGCTTAGCTCAAGACAGCAGGACTACCTTATTTGATGGGATTTTCCCTAAGCATCAGGCTACACATGAAACACATCTGGGCCTAGCATAACTTTCTTGAATTTGGACAATCTCATAAAACTCTCAGGGTTCAACCCTGTGACAGCTCCAGCATGACTGGGAAGTATTCAGTGCACAGCACAATCTCTGAATTTGAGCCGCAGTGACAACATGTGCAATCTAGCCAACAGGAAGGGAAAATAAAGGTTACATCTGATCATTTCAATCACACACTTTACAGCACAGAGTTCTTACAAATTCTTTGTTATTCCCACATTTTTTACAATTGTCCTTTCATTCCTTCAAAGAATTGTAGTCATAACTTGTTTGGCTTTGAGGAGTTCAAGAGATAAGTATACAAGTTAAGTGTATATAAGTACACAAGCCCTTAATAACATCCTTTGCCATTAAAAACATGCTTTAACTTTGGTCAGCCCTGAATTGGTCAGAAAATTGGACTAGATGATCATTGCAAGCCCCTTCCAATTGAAATATTCTATTCTATTCTATTCTATTCTATTCTATTCTATTCTATTCTATTCTATTCTATTCTATTCTATTCTATTCTAGTCTAGTCTAGTCTAGTCTAGTCTAGTCTAGTCTATTCTATTCTATTCTATTCTATTCTATTCTATTCTATTCTATTCTATTCTATTCTATACTAATGTTGGTCACAGCAGGCAGAGATCCCAGGGCAGGCAGGGTGGTGCCTCAGTCCAACTGTAGCAGTGATGCAAACACTCTGGGCTAATGGGATCTGGGAAGGGAACTTCTTTTCCATATAAAGCTGCATTACAGAGCGTGCCTACTTACAATAATAATGAATGGGAAACTAAGCCTGCACTTGTCAGACTCTCAGCTCTCTTTTATCCAAAAGAGCACCGACAGCAGCAGTAGCCTTCACTCATACTTGCCATATTGCAAGGGTCAATGGGACATTTTCAAAAGGTGTATGTGTAAAAGGCTCAGAGATATTTCTCGGTTCAGGAAACAAACGTTGCATTTTGATTGCATTTTTCCTTTGCAGACAGGTCATTCAAAGGAAGTGAAGGCCATGCATTCACTGAGAACAAGCATATGGAGAACCCAATGGGGTTCTTCCCCAATTTCAGTGCTTTAGGCATACTAAACATCGACAGCTTCCACGTTTTTTTTCTGGAACTATTATTTTCTATGTCTACCACTTCATGTGAGGTTTGTCTTTAAACCAATCTGTTAACACATGTAATTAATGTGCCCTTTTTTGTCACACCAGTGTGGGGAGATAATTTTATCCTTTATCCAGTCTGGAAGTACTCATAGGACAGACAGCAACTGAATAAGGAGCTGAGCAGTAGCTGTGAATTTTATTGTTGTAATATTATTAATTTAAGTCTTCTATAAACCAGTTTGTTAGGGATGGGCATAAGGGAGCAGAACATGATAGGAATTTCTGTAATTTAGTAGCTCAGAGCAACGAACAGGAGAGCACATCTTCAAGCACTTGCCTCCAAATCAATACTTCCTTGCTTGTAAGGTCGAGGCAGGGAATGTTTTATTTGTAATGTTTTAGAAATGGCTAAATGCTGCTCAAATGACAAAACTTCTAGAACTTGTACATTACTTAAACTTTGACCTCCCTAGAATCTGGTAGGATTTAATACATTACAGGAAAAAGGATCGTCAGCTCCTGAAATAACGAGGTGTAGTCAGTCTCCATTATATTCTAAATTTTGCTGTCATAACGGTAGATGAAAAACCCTTCCCAATTCCAAATATTTCAGCCAGTTGAAAGTGGGTTATCGGGTGGGGGTGGTGGGACATCCCACACAATCATGGTAACTAAAATCAGCAATTAGTAACAAAATAAATTAGTAAAAATAAGGGTCATAGATTTTAGACACTTACTAAATTAATAAGAATAAGGTTCACAGATGTTAGGTTTTAGGCACTTATTAGGCATTAAGTCACAAGAATGGTATCTGATAAAATAAGCAGAAGAAGGTTAGGAGACAATACTCTTGCTCTCACCAGGTAAGGTGACAAGACCAGTGCAAGGAGCAGTCCATACTGTTTTGGTTTTGGTAACAACCTGAATTACAAAGGAATGTAATGCATATGCAAAGGATTTCTTGGAAATATAATGAATATGTATGAGTTGTGTGAATACAACCTATGTCTGGGAATTGTTCGGGGCCCTCACTAGGTGGAGCGATCCTTTGAGGTGCCTGAGTGATGCACGTCAATCATTAAATGGGATGCTTGCTTTTAAAACCTTACACCCTGGTTTTAGAAATTTCTTCAATTAGCTGATTTTACGGTATCAATCAGCAACAGTTTTATGGGGCTGACAGGACACCAGTAAAATTTCAGGAATAATTCAAAACTTAGAGTAATGTGTCTCTGCAGAAAGGCAACAAATATTGGGTGAAATCTTATAACTCTGTAGAAAGTTCTTTGTGACATATATCAATGAAAGAGGTCTTTGTCGCCTTGCTCCATTTGCTCACGACAAGAAGAATGAAACCCCAAAACTGACAAATACAAATTTTCAGTAATCTTTATTAAGACATACACATTTGCAGATCCAGGACAAAACTGAAAGGCTCTCATCTACGTTTCCCAGAGGAAAAAGAAGGGAAGAGGTAGGAGTTACGACTGTTTTGAATGTAGAACTCTACTCTCCATAGCTGTGGCCATCTACCAGCTTTTATGTCCATGCTACTATTTTCATGCCATTTGGTAAGTTTGCTTATGCCTTGATTTAGTCCAAATTAGTGCTGCAGAGGATAAAAGATAAGGGATCTATTGGGAAAACAAACAAACAAACCAAACCAAACAACCAAACAACAACCAACCCAACAATAACAACAACAACAAAAACTTTCCGATATTGAAGATCAGACTGATTTTCTTCAGAAATAATTCTCAGTAGGCTGAAGGAAGCCTTCGCAGTTTTTCTAAAATACTGAAGGTATTGGATGAGGTGCACTTTGCATTCTTGACTACAATATAAGTGTGCACAGTTTTTTACTGTATGCTCTAATACAAAGAAAACTGCAATGTTCTACTGACATGCAAAAAAAGTGTATCCGAAGTAGTGTTGTATTATATACAATATAAAATTAAGTACAGTGGAATTATGCAGTATGTTGTCCTTCACCAGCACTGATAAACATCAAGTGTTTTCACAAATGCGTCCATTATGTTGTCTCAGAATGCTTCATAGTTAACATTATTAGAAGAGGAAAACTCTGTTCTGTAAAAGCAGTGCAGTTATGTGACTTTCATAATACCTACCATGCAGTCCATTAACCTCAGCAATTTTAAGTAGTGTCATAGTCATCCGTGGCATTTCAGATTTCTCACAGCTTCAAATCTGTGGGCAGCTTCACAAGCTTTTTGCAAAGCTTCTCATGACTAGGACATCTGTAAAATTCCCTCCACACTTCTCTTCAATTCATCTTGTTACGCACTCAGTAATTCACATCTCTGAATAAGGATAAAGATAGGTCCTTAAAACCATGCTCTACTGAACACGGCATCTTTTTTAAAAAACCTTATTGATAATTTTAGATGCTGTAAGATATTAAAAGCATGCCGTTTCTCAGTCTTACCTGTTATTCCCATTTCAATGTGAGTTTTTGATGAGCAGCACACTCAGTTGAGTCTCATAGTGAGGAGTCAAAACAATTGGATATCAAACTTCTGGCTTTTACCAACTAATCCACCATTTAACATATGTGCCTTCAAAGGTTTTAGCAACTTCACTATTTAGGTGAAAAGAATTTATATATTTTACAGTCATACAGAACAGTGCAACACTGTCTGATGTGTTGCTTAGAGACAACAGCTCAGAGCAGAATCCTAAAATATTCAAGAAATTACAATATTGTGTGAGTACCAGTGGCTAGTATTTTAATATTCTCCTTTTGTATTCTGTAAAAGTGATTTTCAATCTAGAAGACAGTACAGGGAACACACTTCTTTTTAGGTAAACAGTCATTGAAAGTTCTCTCTTCTGTTTTTTAATTTCCACTTAGTTGCTCTCGAATTTGACCTCTCTCCTGATGTTCATTTTGCTGATAATTTTTGCTATTCAATAACTGTGAAAGAAAGAGTATTAACTACAGCTTTGCTGTCAGAATTTCTTCCTGGATGTGTACTCAGGAAATACAAACGGGTTGAACAGGGATGTTAAATTTTGGCACAGTGGTTTTTGTTAATTTCTTTAATCCACAGAAGGAAGACATCAGTGCATCTTCGTTGATTCTGATCTTATGAAACGGGTATTCTTTTCCTGCAAGGAATCAAAATTAAAGCAGAACTGCTATAAAAATAATGTCTTTAAGTCACCTCTCTTAAAATCACTTGTGGTTCTGCCTTCTTGACATAAATATGCTTGTATTTCTGATACAGATTTGTGACAGAGGCCTATCTGAAGAAACGTTGGGTGATGATGCTAAAGGAATTCAGAGATCAGCATGAACAGAAGAGCATGTCATCTCTTCTTTTCTGGCTGACAGTGCTAAATAATGTTGCACCACATAACTCAATGTAATATAATATAAAAAAGATATTTAGATCCTCAGAGCATGCTAACGTCTAAGAAATACAAAAGACACTGGATCTTACATCCCATGGCATACACCCAACCTACATTAGTGCTAGAGGAGTAAGGGCAATATATGTACTCACTCGTAAGTCAAATCCTACCGACTGAATTCACTACCCACCATGTGTGATGCAGACTCTAGATACAGCCTCCAAATGGCATACCAGTGGACAGCTTTAACTGGTCTGGATTATCCACAAAAACCCTTGTGTCTGAGCTAGTTTAGGGTTTTAAGGACTACATGTGCTTGTATGCTCGTGAACAGAGAGGAAAAAAAATAGATTTGTGACTTGAACTCAAGGGAAAGATGGTTGCTTTGGATCTTGGTTTTACCTTGCAACTAAATTTGGAAAACTAAAACCTAAATTTGCAATGGCTTATTTGTATCATGGTAGCTATAATTCACCAACTCCTAGCAAACGCAGGCAGCAGTCATACCAAATGGCTCAGTGCGCTTCCTTACAATTATGCCATATCAAGCCACGCTATGACAGCATAAAACTCATTCGAGTCTGGCAGCTTTCCTACTCTATATGTTGGCCCTAGCTGATGCACGCTTTCTGACAGAGCCTTAAGTCTCCAGGGATTCCTGGAAAAGGGCTCTCCAGAAGCCGCTGGAGCCGCTGTGTCCCCGGCACACAGCAGAGCCCATGGAGCCCCGCAGAAGGCCGGGGACACAACTGTGGCATCACCCCCTGTGCTCTGCAGCTCCCACGGATGCCTTAGCTCTGCTCCCACTGCCCACGGGGACACTCTGAGTCACAAACAGGCAAGTAATGGGAGATGATACGTTGACTAGCGGGGGAAAAAGTCAGAATGTGGCTTTTGTCTGAGGAATGACGTTGTAGCCAATGTCCTGCACCCTCAGACAGCTCCATGTTTGATTTAAACTTGTCCAAATGGGGAAGAAAAAAAATTCATGCTTGCTTAACATGCAAGAGATGACACTTCAAATTAAGACACATAATACATACATAAATATATCTTTGTACTTTTTAACATATATCAGTGCTGTCTATAAGTCACATTTATTTTCCAAAGAGAACTGTAAACTAACTAAACACTAATATATTTGACAAAACAGAGTATCCATATTTGTAAGATACACTTTCTAAAGGTCATTTTCCATAATGTTGCATTGATCACCACCTGATTTAATTGCTTCCTGCTCTGAATTTAATGAGGGACTGAAAATTCTCAATGGTAATTGGGACAGCCTATTCTTTAAAGAGAGAGAGTGAGTGGGTAGCTAGTTGAAGCACAGAAGAATGTGTATTAGTCTGGAGGTGGAAGAAGTGCTTACTGAGAAAAACAATTAAAGACTATTTCATTTGGAAAACATTGAATTTTTATTTGTGCTACTTCACTGAAGTCCTGGATACGTTATCAATTCCATAGCAGGTGGGAAGAAAAAAAAGACAAATAAATCCAGCAACCACTAAACCAGTACTCCAGCTCCTGCTCAGGAGCTATGACGAGTCTGGTGTCCCCATGTCACAGCTGGGAGGACCGTACATGTGTCCCAACAGAAAAAGTCTTTTTCAGAAGCTGTATTTAATGTTTCCTGTCCATTCTGTGGCAGAAGCACGTCACAATACAGATTAATTGTGGTTCAAGACTGAGGTTAAAATCTGTCCTCAAGTATATGACCACAGTTTGTTGCCTAGTTGAAAGATTGGCTTGTTTTGTAGTTCCCAATTTTCCTTTCAGATCAGATATTTTATTTAGAGTCATATCTAGCTATGTGAAAAGGAAGACATCAACTCTTTATTCATCTGTCTGGTAGAAAATGTTTAACAAGGCACTGGGAGAGTGGCAAAATGTGCAAAACAAACAGCAAGCTCAAGCTGTAAGTTGCAGAAGAGACTGATGCATGAGTAACCACAAGCATGAGCAACCTGACTTCTCTTCCAAGCAGCCAGGAGAAATGGACTTCAGTAAAATGTCATTTACTTTCTTAAGAGAAAGCAAATGCAGGTTCAGGCAATGCTCACCGGGTCGGTTATTATTTACAATGGGCACAGACACCACTCTTGGCATCCTGCCCAAAGAGAATAGCAGGAGGGGGAGAGCTCCAACAACTTTCAACAGAAGAGAAGCTTAACTCTTCACAGCACAGTCATTCTTGCATGCAATGAAAAGGGACTTCACTGCCTATTATGGCTTGCTAGCGCTATTGCATTATAAATTATTATAAATAATCAAACAATGAAAAACAATTAAAATGCCTAGGCACAGGAGTTTTTTCAGATTACCTGCAAAACGGTTTCAGGTTAGAAAACACGTTCTTGCTTTGAAAATCTGCTAGCTTACCTTTCCCTGAAGAGACTGAAATCTGCCTATACTTTGCATCAAAACTACCTACCTTCTACCAAATAGTATTTGTCTACCTCCACAGGCTTAGAGCAGATACCCCAGTTCCCAGTAAGAGGTCTCTGCCCTCAGACTGAGCAACTTGTAAGGCTTTTGATTGCAAATGAACAAGGAAGAAATCCTTGCAGAGCCCTCTGCTCACCCTTGCATCAGTTCTTTGTCCCCTCAGCCCCTCATTCCCTGTGGTAGGTACAAGGTACACAGCAGAATAAGGCGAGAGGTTCACGGAGATGAACCAGTAATTCAAGTCAAACCTTCACCTCTTCTAACTTTGGGGTCACGCAGTGCTTATTCCCTTGTGACCCTCATGTGCCCATGACTAGAGGTCAGGAAGAGGGATGGCACCGGCTCAGGGCTTAATCTGATGCTTGGAACATGTCATAATCTTGCTTCAACAAAACGGAAGGACACTACATTAAATATCACTTTACCTAACCACATGCCCTTTTAGGTGGGGTTTTCTTGGACCTCTTTGGATGTGGCTATGTAATTATGATTGAACTCTGTTCTGACACAGATGAAGTTTAGAGAAGTTTCTCCCCTCAAGCACGGGGCAGTGAGAAGCACCCATGGCAAAGGCCGCTTTTCGTGCTTCATTCCTCCTTAATTTTTCAGTCTTTGAGGAAAAATAAGAACCTAACAACATTACTAGGCTAAATGAACTTTCAAGTCTATGTTTACTCAATGGCTTGTAATTCTGGGAGAAGACCGGATTAAAAAAAGAAAAAAAAAAAGACAGAAGAGAGACTATGAATGCTAGCTTAAAGCCATAATAGCTCAAGCCATAATATTTCTAGGACTGTTTCCATAATGTCCAGATTCCAGTGGTGTTATAAGGTCACTATTTAGTGATCAAGTGTGCAAGTGACTTCCTTAGAGAAAGACAATCTCTGACAGAATGCAAAGAGGAATGACGCAGGCAAGAGCAAGACAGTTGCTATTACTAAACTACACTGTGGTTATTCATTTAGTCTCTAAAGTGAAAGCATATTTTATTATTCACTCTGTCTGAACTCTGTTGTGTAAGCCTGCTTCTTTTGTAGACTGAGGACTATGTTACTGCAGTATTAAATGAACAGAAATAACATTTACATTCTCGTTGTATTTCCTGTGTCACAAAGCTTAAGAATGCCAAGTAGATAAATCCAAATAAATCTAATTTCACATTTCATGATAGCGAGATTCAGGAATAATAGAGCATAACAATATAATAGTGGAAAGGAAAAAAAATAAATCCCTGCATCATATGGGGCTTCATTTTCTTCTCTAAGAGTTACACACTGTCATTAATTCTGCAGGCTGTATGCTAAGATGAGGACATTTAGCCATTAAATCAGTCAGTGAATTGATAACTGTCAAGAATTAGTTCATCACAACACTTGTTTCTTCTTGATTCACTTTAACTCTAACAAAACTGAATATTAATGCACAACAAAAATAGTAGTCTCTGCATGCAAAACTTATGTGTTTCACTGAAGACACCCCCACTTCCTCCTACCAAACAGCTGTGTACACTAGTAGATTCCAAAAAAATTTCTTTGATGATAGAACACCAAAGAATTGCTGAGGTAAAAGGAAGTCTTTTTGACAATTGCCTTGTTTAGTAGAAGGTGCTTGAATGTATTTTTACTTTATTTACCAATTATAAAGCTGCTATTATGTTACATAACTTATTCCAAGCCAGAATTAATCCACAATAAAGTTGTGATCTGAATGAATCTTTAAAGATTTATTGGCACTTTCTAAACCATCTACTGGTGAGCTAGAAATAGGCAACAAAAGAGGTCTTACTAGGAAAAGAAGATGTATGGATAGACATGAAAACCTCGTATTAATCAACTATTCATGTGTTCAGGGGGAGCAGAGACATGTTGAGAAGTGCACTTTGGGTCCAAAACAGGAATAGTAACCCTCAGAATAGATATATGAGCCAAGAACAATATTTCACAGTGTTTATCTTGTGGCTAATTGGTGCCCTGAACAAGGTATGCTATGTGCAAGGGCATCATCTGAAACACAAGGCTTTTGATAGTACTGTTTCTGAGAAAAGTTATGAGATGATGGTACCTCTTGTGTGGATGTGTTAAAATCTCTTGATTATTTTCAGCCTGTAAGGAGTTTATGCAAAATGACATTAGCCAATTCAGGGTAGTTTGATGCTACAAAGCGTGGTTCTGGGATGATTTATTTCAGGACAGGATTTTGACCCACTGCAAATTGCAACTGCTTAGTGATGTACTGAAGAGCTTCCAGGCTGGAAGGACATGCAATGAACAGAACTAACATCAGCTTTCTTCTGTACTGTAGGAAGTTAATGCACAGTAACCAGGTGGTACCTCACAAGTTTCATCTCTTTTTACTAATAAAGTATTCTTGGTGATCAACAGCTTCCTTTAGGTTGTGCACTGGGCCTTGTCTTGAATAAATTGCGTGTTTGTAATGCACTGTCTCGAGTGTGAACATTCTGCTTACCCTTTTAGCACTAATTTAGATTTCCAGAAGGGAGATGAAGAAGCCACATAGAATCATAGAATCATTTCAGTTGGAAGAGACCCTCAGGATCATCAAGTCCAACCATAACCTAACCTAATTCTAGCACTAAGCCATGTCCCTAAAAACCTTGTCTAAATGCCTTTTAAACACCTCTAGGGGTGGGGACTCAACCACTTCCCTGGGCAGCCTGTTCCAATGCCTCACCACCCTTTTAGTGAATAATTCTTTCCTAATATCCAATCTAAACCTCCCCTGGCACAACTTGAGCCCATTTCCTCTTGTCCTGTCACTTGCTACTTGGGAGAAGAGACCAACACCCTCCATGCTACAACGTCCTTTCAGGCAGTTGTAGACAGCAATAAGGCTTCCCTTCAGCCTCCTGTTCTCCAGGCTAAACAGCCCCAGTTCCCTCAACTGCTCCTCACAAGACTTGTACTCCAGGTCCTTCATCAGCTTCATCACCCTCCTCTGCATGCACTCTCTCTAGTACTTCAATGTCCTTCTTATGATGAAGGACCCAAAACTGAACACAGTATCGTTACTAAAGGACAATGCATCTCTGACTAACACCCCTGAATAAAATGATATTGTACTGAAGCTATAGATCCAAGACAATCATTATTTGTCTGTACAAAACTAAAGAAAACAAAAAGGATGTTTTGATTATTTATTAGAAAAAGTATTTGTTCCCAAGGCTTTATTTCAAGGAATAGGTGGCCAAAAGCAATGCAGTGGTTGCTAAAGCTCTTATGTTATTGAGCCATGACAGAAGTAATTAATTTCTGCTTGGACCAAACTCATTATACATCAGCAAGGGGATTCTTGATGACCCAAACTTCCCCATTCAGCACAGGCAGCAGCTAGGATCTCCTAGCAAGCACTGATCAAGATGTCACAGGAGGTGACTCAACTCAGACAAGAAAAGGGGAGGGTAGAGGGAATCCATCGCATATTTTTAAGGAAAAGAGACAGCATGTTTTCCCATGGCCTGGACACAAATGAGATGAAGTGTGCTCTGTTGTTAGCCAGCAAACAGATGAAGTGATGCACAGAACATAAGAAGGAGAAAGAAAGGAGAGTCTGTCAGAAATACTTATTCATTTGAGATTTCCATGAGGAAGTGGAAAACCTGAGATGAGAACTACTCCTAAAATGAAGAGGTGGGTTTTTTCACACAGTCTTTCTACATACTGTAAGGGGAGCACTGCTTCACGTAGTACAAATAGGAGGGAATTTTGTAATGTTTCAGGAATACAGTTTGCAAACATTAACATCATGAAAATGCAGTTCTTTGCTTTCAGGAACAGCAGTCAGAATAGATGTTTTAGGTAAAAAATGTAGACTATTGGTGTCTGGTGGGGGTGGGGAGAGAAACTGAATCACAGAATCACAGAATGGTTGGGGTTGGAGGGATCTCTGGAGATCATCTAGTCCAACACACCTGCTAAAGCAGGTTCACCAGAGCAGATTACACAGGAATGTGTCCAGGTGGGTTTTTAATGTCTCCAGAGAAGGAGACTCCACAACCTCCCTTGGCAGCCTGTTCCAGTGCTCTGGCATCCCCCAAGTAAAGAAGTTTCTCCTCATACTCAGATGGAACCTCCTGTGCTTCAGTCTGTGCCCATTGCCCCTCATCCTATCATTGGGCACCACAGAAAAGAGTCTGGTCCCATCCTCTTGACACCCACTCTTGATATATTTATAAACATTGATAAGATCCTCTCTCAGCCTTCTCTTCTCCAGGCTGAACAGACCCAGCTCTCTCAGTCTTCCCTCGTAAGAAAAATGTTCCAGATCGCTGATCATCTTTGTAGTCTGCTGCTGGACTCTCTCTGGTAGCTCCTTGTCCTGAACTACATCTAAACATCAGATTTCCAGACACTAAAGTTGATTTAACAACCTGATATTCAAGATGCTGAGTTTGGTCAGTTGTATATAATTTCCCTTTGCCTGATGTTCACTTTAACCGAATATAGCTATGCTAATTATAACCTCACTGTACTTTCGCTCTCCATGGGGCTCCTGCTTTGCATAGGGCTACATTTTAATTAAGGAGAATGTTTTCTTCTGTGCCACTGATACTCAGCCAGATCCCATTGCAGAGGCTTCCTCCAGTCCAACCATGTACATCTATAACAAATGGGTGCAAAGGGGAACAGTAGCTGCAGCTCTAATGTGATTGAAAATAAAACTTCAGCCTCTCTCACAGGCTGCCTCCTTTCTTCGACTTTCAGAGCATTGTGAACACTGGAATTAATAATTTTTGCTGCCTCTGCTTTCTTCATTTTTATAAAATCACGCAGCAATAACATGAAGACTCCACTCTCCACAAAATTCAGATGATGAGGGATACTTATATTAATCGACAAAACTAAAGTAAAAACAGGAAAATTCCTTCTTCCTTGGACCTCAAGATTTCACTGCAATAAATTTGCAATTGGTATTTTCCTTACATGGATTGGGATTTTGGGCACAGATCCAACAGGACAGATTAAAAGTTAATTATTTCCATTCACCTTGTGATATTCAAATATAAGGTGCTGTCATGCAGAATGCGTATGGGACCTTAACTGGAATAACAATAATAAGGCCTTTTCCTTCTATTCCCAGATAGCAGAGAAAATAATACCAGAGATAACATGAAAAATATTCTTATGTTTACCTTTCATTGAAATATCTTGTACTTTCAATAGAAATTTGAAAAACTTATTTCCTATTTGTATCTTAATTCAAAATTATAACCTAATTAAATTTCTGTAAATGGCAATCTACGTTTCTGTAAATTGCAATCAAGAAAAAAGAGTTCATACACTAAAAAGTTAAAATGCTGTAGGCAAATCCCTTCTGCACACAACAGCCTTCTGCCCTAACTCTACAGTTTGGTATTTCAGGTCCAAAAAAATTGGTTATAAGTGATCCTGCAGGTATGCTACAGTATCCTCCATGTCAAAAAGATTGGCACTGAGCTGCTCAATGATCATACAGAAACAGTTAAACTAACCCAGATGTCAAAGGCCTAGGTGACACAGTTATCTCCCTCTTCGCAGCATAAATCTACTAAGGGAAAATTAGTGCCTCTTCAGATCCTCCAAATCATCAGCCTATATGCAATTTTGCCATTTTCCTTAGAATACGGAGGTAGCTACATATCACCTCGCTATAAAATGCATATTTCTGCTTTAATCAGGGTCATATGATAGATGCTGAGGGACAAGCTGGCAGGACTGGGAACCTCTGGAGGACACACAACAGCGACCACTGAGGCACAGGACACCCCTGACATGGCCAAGCAGTAGCAGGATCTAATCCAGCCCTTTCGCAGCCCTGCTCATCCATCCTCAGCTATATGCATGGATGCTGCCAGCACATTACTACGGTCACTCTAACATTTAAGGAAAATTCTTCTAAGTGAGAGCAAGCTTTAAGTCACTGTAACTATTTTTCATCAGAATACAAGATGTGGGTGATTCAGTGCCCATGGCCTTTTCAAATCCCAAGTTCCCACCAGTTCCAGCAGAGGCACCATCACTGTGCTAAGGTAGCACTGGAGAGTGTTCGCTGTGCGTGATCAAGTATTGGGCAGAAAGATGAAAGCACTTGAGCAATTTCTGCTAAGAATACACAAAAAGTGGTTGAGCCAGGAAAATGGCCAAAGATGAGTAGAGAAAATACAGCATTAACAAGGTTACCAATTGATAAAAAGACATTTAGAATAATATGGCCTCTATTCTTAAAAAAGTATAGGTCACTGTCAGCTTAATTTGCCTTTTTATTGGAGCAAAAATGAAGACCTCTTCATATGTGTGTGATCACAGTGAAGAACTAAAGAATTCAGAGCATATGCATAGCTTGGTTGTGTTTTAAGATTTGCCTTGAGAGACCTAAATGCCCACATATGAGCAATGCCTATTATTATTATTATTATTATTATTAGTCAATAATATAATTAATATAATAATATATTATTAATAATAACAATAATAACAATAATAATAATAATTTATATTTTTATTATTAGTAGTAGTAGTATTGTATATGATTACCAAGAGGTTGTAACCTTTTCTTCCAGGCACTAAGTTTTCTACACAGATATTCAACTTGTCAAATAGTCTTTTTAGTGCAACATGAGCACCAAGGAAAAATATATTATTTACTGTCTTCATCCAAACGTTTGAAGCCTTACTTTGCTTTGGTTGGCTCAGATCAGTAGTTAGAAATATTTCAAAAAAAAAAAGTATACTTTTACTATTAACAAACTGATTCCCAAGTACTTCTGGTTTGCAGGGAACACCAGCATTGGCTGCAATGGGAAGTTCAGAGATGGAGACTCAGACTTCCTCAGCAAGGAGCAAACCAGGAGCAGGGAGCCTGAGGAGGAGAGACAGAGGCTAGCTGAGGAAGTGAATAGCATTGGAATGGACAGAAAAAAAAAGTGGGAACAGGTTGGAAAGGAGAGAGAAGGGATAATCCTTATAATCACCAGGAATTCAGGATACTCAGCATTACTCTTCTAGTACCACAGCAGGAATCTCTGAATCCCACCCACAGACAAACCCATTCCTATTCAGTCCTGAGCCACAGGCTATAAATCATCTACTTCGATATCACCTATTCTGTTCACAAAGGTCTGTGCCACAACAACATCAGTAAGTCTAGCTCACCAAGGAATATTCTCTTCCTGTGAGACCAACATGCACCACCTGTCTAGACAACTCTCTGCACAGCTCTTTCCTCCAAAATAGGGTGGCGACATCCAAAAAGCTACTGATGGGTCTTGTCCTTAGCCTCAGCCACCACCTGTCCATGGCTAGGAGTTCTGTCCTCAAGCAAAAAAGAAGCAGTGAAAAAATCCCTATTTTAACAATTTAACAATATGTAAAATAATAAAATCTACAGATTGGAAAATAACAATATCTCTATATCTGTGGACAATATTAAGATCTGTGCATAGGATTGTTTCATTTACCAATATAGATGTAACCTGGTTCCTTATTTACATTGTGGCTGAAAACATATCCCTCATTTCTAATTTAATAAAAAAAAAAAAAAAAGGAGAAAGAGCTACAGAAAGAAAAAAGAAGAACAAAACCAGAACTTAAGAGAAGAAATCTGAAAAACAAATCAACACACAAATCTGTGTTAAAAAATACTAAGGCAGTAGAACCTGCACGTACTCTCAGATGAAGAGCTGAAGAGCTCTTCTCAAACTGTTGTGAGGGATGTAAATATCTATCTACTGGCCCTGTAAAAACAAAAATAGTGAAGTTTTGCAATCCTGGATAGGAACAAAATACCTCTCTTTCCAGTGTTAATAATATTGTTATTTGGACTTAAATCTGGGAAATGTGAGATGAGGAAAAAAAACAACTTTTGGAAATGTAGTGATTACCTCTTGAAAAACATTAACTCTTTACTTTGCAATAAATCTTTATCGTGACCTGACTCTGCTGATCACGGAGTGCTGGCAGCTGGACTACCAAGAGGCAGCTCTGCCGTCTCAGTATTTGATCACTTGACTTTTGTGGCTTCACAATGTGACTTGCAGCTGCACAAATGGGAATAATACAGGTTACAAGAGTGAGTTTTAATCCAGATTGGTTCCTTGCTCCCTTTCACTACATTCTTGAACAGATGTTTCCATGCACGTAGCAGTGAGAGAGTGTAGGATCATAGAATCATAGAAACATAGGGTATCTCAAGTTGGAAGGCACTCATAAGGATCATAAAGTCCAACTCCCTGCTCCTTGTGGAACTACCTAAAATTAAACCATATGCCTAAGAGCATCATCCATATGTTCCTTGAACTTTAATAGGCTTGATGCCATGAGTATTTCCATAGGGAGCCTGTTCCAGTGACTGACCACCCTTTCAGTAAAGAACCTCTTCCTAATGTCCAATCTGAACTTCCCCTGATGCAGCTTCATTCCATTTTTTCATGTCCTATCACCAGAGAGAGGATATCAGCACCCCCGCCTCTGCTGCCCACTTTGATGAAGCTGTAGACTGCCATGAGGTCTCCTCTCAGCCTTCTCTTCCCCAAGATGAATAAACCAAGTGAACTCAGCCGCTCCTCATAAGTCTTGCCCTCGAGGCCTTTCACCATGTCGGTCACGCTTCTCTGGACATGGTCTAATAGTTTTATGTCCTTCTTATACTGAGGCACCCAAAGCTGCTCACAGTGCCTGAGGCTGGATCAGTGCAGTGTGAAGTGGGACAAACACCTCCCTCAACCTCCCTCATCAGGCTATGCTGCGCCTGATGCACCCCAGGACATGGACATGGTTGGTCAGACCTTTTGGCTGCCAGGGCACACTGTTGTCTCATATTCAACTCACCATCAATCCAAATCCCCAGATCTCTTTCCATGGGGCTCCAGCCTCTTGTCCTCCAGTTTGTAAATATAACCAGGATTATTCCATCCCAGATGGAGAATCTGGCACTTGCTCCTGTTAAATTTCCTACAGTTGGTGATTGCCTAGTTCTCCAGTCTATTCAGATCTCTCTTTAAGGCCCCTCTACCCTAGAGGGAGTCCACAGCACCTTCTAATTTAGTATAATTGGCATATTTACATAATGTACATTTGATTCCTGTGTCCCGATCATTTATAAAAATGTTGAAGAGAACTGGTGCTAAAATTGAGTCCTGGGGAAGCCCACTGCTGACTGGCCTCCAGGCTGATATAAGCCTCAGCCAATTGCTCACCTAACATATTACGGACTTGTCTACCTGTGTGCTGATGTTTTATCCAGAAGGATACTGCGAGAAACAGTATCAAAAGCTTTCCTAAAAAGGACCTATCCGCCCAGCTCAGGACTGGCTCTTCCCATTTCGACATCAATGAAAATCCCTCTCGGGACACAAGACAAAGACAGATAGACAGTGCCCTTGTGGAAGCAGCTGCACGTATAACCCCGGCAACATGAGCCCAAGTTTGAGGTGCTGTCACTGCTAAGTTTGTAGAAACATTAATAAGAGTAATCAGAAGTTCCAAAAGACCTTTGGGAGCTACCTCAGTACAAATAAAATCAATATTTTGATCTTTCTCTTACGTCATTTCTCACTTTTGGATTCTAATATCGCTGCTAAAATAGCATAGTATCAGAAGCCAGAATTGGTATGATGGGAAATTAATTTATGACTGAACGTGAGTAAATCAAGATATGTTCTGCTTTCAGCTTTCCCCCTTCAAAAAGTGGATCACACGCCCCAGTTGCCCTCCCCTTGCTGCATTCCTGGAGTATGTACAGAGACAGCTCAGATTTGGCAAGGTTTGGACCTGTTCTCCAAGAGGGCAGTCTCTTACAGCTGTAGTGTCTCTGCAGCTCCATTCACAGATAATTACTGCCTCATCAGGTTTCCAAAATGTTCCTCATCCATCTTACCCACTCTTTTCACCAGCTATTGTCAGGAGCTTTACATATCTGATAGCATAATCTTCTTTTGCTTATTATTTGTTTTTATTATTACTGTACCATTATAATCTCATTATAGTCTTTTCTAGTTTCAATTATTGTATTTATTTTTTTCTGAGTCACTGTAATTGCTTTTAGTTTTTAATAATGTTTAAAATTTCCACTCTCTGAAGCACACATTATCATTCCCATTATAAAATTCAGTTAAGAGGTTGTCAACAATCTTAGCTTGCACTAGTCTTGGATTGATCTTTTTGCAATGCATGATACATGGAACCTGCTTTGCCAGTGCCTCCAGCCTACAAAGGTAGATTCAGATTCACTTTTAAACAACGGGCTCATCAGCATATAAGAACTCATTGGAGAATTGGTCTTCATATTGCTATGAAAGAGTAATATAAAATCCTTAAAGCATAGGAGCATTTTGTACTTACTCTCCAATCCATCCAACTGCGGAAATTACTGTTTTTCTACTGTGAGTGTGCTTGGAAAAACTACAATTTTATGACAAGACTTGATTTTTGTGGCTGAGCTTACAAGATATAATCACATCAATAAAATATAATCATGGAATCACAGACTTATGAAATCATAAAGTTACACCCCTCTGACAGAAAATAAGAAGACATTCTCCTCATTTCCCAATTATTTCTCTCAAATGTGAAAGTAAGTGTATATCCACCACTCACACACACATCCCTGAAGAAAAAATAAGTAAATAAGGTTTGTAAATCAATCCTGAAATGTTTTCTTGCATAGGAATCCTGTAACCTGTCATGAACCCACTTGAAATCAGTACAGCTTTACTCAGCTCCATGGATTGTCCCTGTGAAATGTTTGCAGAACCATTACTTCAAATTCTAGTGATGCAGTTATTTATTTAACAGAGATGGATTTGCTATCACATCTGATTAAACTAATTAACATGTTTCTGATTTACCAGGGTTGATGTTTTCCTAGAAGTAGGACTAAATGCAACTAAAATGCATTTATATTGTTATATAACTCTGTTTGGGGTTTTGTTCAGTTTGTTTGTCAGTTTGTTGGTTTTGCTTAATTACTCTCTTGTGTAGGCAAGGCACTTATATAGTAAAAATACTTCAAAAAAATTAGAGCTTTCTTTTTAAAAATAACTTTGGACCTGAATTCATCAACTTGGCAACAACCTGAGTTCTTCTTTTTCTAGGAATACTATTTAAAGATCCACACAAGTCCCACTGTAAAATATTGCGCCACTCTGCTCAGGAAACACTTTTCAATGATGTGAGAAACATGCCTCAGCACTTAAGCCCATGCATGCCACATTCATCACGCGTATCATAAGCGCGTAACACTTGCATACGTTTAAAATTTGACTTTGAATTCAGCAACTAGATGCATTAGGATACTGCATGTGTATTTACTCATGTGCAAAACCAGATTAGAAAAGTTTTTGAGTATTTTGTGATAAAAGATCACTGGAGGTGGGGCAGATTGCTCTAGTGGATGGCTGTACTTCTCGACGAGGCACAGCTTGACACCCTGTATATTCGGTATTGCGCGTAACATCCAGATTCATTCACAGGTACTGCTATGAAATCACTCTGCAGCTTGTTCATCTGCATAACTAATGATCACTTTAGAGACAGAAAGATCTATCCACAGTAACATTAAGATTAAAGTTAAAAGCTCTGAAGTTACAGACAGCTTGGAATAAGATAGTAATTCAAGTGTAATTTTCGGGAGAATATGCTGGCTGCATTGTACAGGTAACAGGGTGTGATGAAGAAAGCATTTAGTCCTGCTCCTGAAGCCCTTAATTGCCATCAACTCACATATAGTTCATTGTTTTGCAAAGATCTGTAAAGAATCATTAAATTATCTACTTTAGTCTCCATTTCTCCACAGACATCTACATTTCCCACAAAAACTTCAGTCACTTTGGTTGTCTAAACCATAATCTTTTAAAGGGGCACATATCAGCTCTATGTAACTGTCTTATTGGCAGCAGCATCTGCATGTTGGCCACCGAAACACCAACGCTCAAAGCATTTGCAGAAAAATTACATGCAATAAAAATGAAATAAAAAATAGTGCAGATGGAATAACAAAGGAAGTGAATTCAGTATTTTTAAAATTTGGTGCTTACCTCACTACAGCTAATATCTAGTTTTATATTTAGCAAAATTGGCAAAGAGCAATTACAGACTTAAAGGCAATCAGTGCCTGCACCTAGCTACGCAAGTAAATAAGTACAGCAAGTAAATAAGCAGCACATATGAAGATCTTTAAATTTATCCAAAGTTCATTAGCAAGCTATTTGAATGACAACTACCATGCAAATTCCCATAAACCAAGGTCAGAATGGCTAAGGAGCCTGGTGTTCAAAAGGGTTATTATCTGGCTAGAAATCCTATTGTATGTCTCACGCCTATTCTGGAAATACATCTCTGACTCAACAGGCCTGGCCTCTCTGAGCTGAAAGGGTCAACACCAAATTCCTCGTGTATGATAGGTAGAGGCAAAACAGATCTGAGTGGGAGCTATTTACAGATGAAAAATTTGCCATGGCCAATGTGTGTCCCACTGGCTAACCATCCTCACCATCAAAAAACTCGCATTCTATGCAGTCTGTCTGGGTTCTGGTTCTACTCTTCTCACATTGAAGAACCTTGTATTAAATGATGCTTTCACTCTGAAGTGATGCTCTTCTGGTTCAACAAAAATACACCTCTGTTCTGAAAAGCCAAATATCAAGCCCTAAGTATGACTGTGATGCATTTTACCCAGATCTTAAGAGGTATTTTTTTCCCTTTTCTGCATGCCCATGCATTTTTCCTAGGAAAAAAGGCATGCAGGAAAACTGCAATGTACTAATATCAATTTCAAGAACACTATTTGCAATTCTGAAATCCTCTTCCTCTATTTAAATACCATATCAGTAAGTCAGTCCTTCATTTCCCAGAACTATCTTAAAACAATGTCTTGAGTCCCTTGTCCAAGACCACAGAATAGGAAAAGTTGAAACTTCCAGTAATATATTATTTGCGATTCTGGTGTTGTGATCTTCTTTTCTTTGTTTCAATGCACCATTTCATTCTATGATTCTATGATTCATCTTCTCCTAAACGGAATAATTTTTTTGGAAGTTGTCCTGCTTACTAGACACCAATGAGACTGATTTGTACCACTATCCACTCCATTCATGGTGTTCCAATTGCTTGTTTCAGATACAAGTTTTAGAAGATTTTTTTTCATATTTATCTCCAGTTTAGTGCTGAGTAGGGTTGAACCTGGTGCCACATGTTGCACGGCCATTCCTGAACCAGCACTTTTTCACTGCCACCATGACAACTTTTTGACATCTGTCTTTCAACCAGCCTATTAAGTCTGTGATGTGCTATAGCACATCAATGGCCTTAAAATCATCTGCATTAAGTCAAACAGTTTACAGCACTGTACACATGTTTGGCTGAAATCAACTGAAATCTTGAAGAAGAAGTCTGTTGGCAAGGGCTACTTTCTTAAAAACATGTGAAAACCCACTACAGAATCTAAACCTGCAACTGCTTACTAACAAAAAAAGACAAGACAGGATTTTGGTTTTATATCAAATGAAACTAATTTGCTTCTGGAGTCATCTGGATTGTTACTTTGAATACTAGTATAATAGCAACATTTACACCTATAGAGATTTCTCAGTTATCATTGGATTATACTAGTATTAACAATGAACCGGAGAACTTTCTCAAACAAATCTTTTCAGACTCCAGATGTAAATGACCCAGCTTTACAGATACCAAGTTTATTCATAGATACCACTGCTACAGAGAGTCTAACTGACTTGTGTAATACATGGACTTTAAACTGAAAAGTCAAAACCAGAATAGAAATATTTATTGAAACCCTCTAATTTCTTTTATCACCAATACCATATCTTTCTTCAACTACAGTAGGATTACTCCTCTGCTAATTTTTTTTGTTTTACTGAAAATCTTACATTATACTTTTTTCTGCCAGTTTTATTTTTCCCTTATGCCCTTGGAGGAACACACTTTTGAGTGTTTTGGTGTATCAGATCCTCATAAAGGAAGGAGTCAGGCCTACAGAAACTTTCCTGCCTGTGATGACAGAGAACCCAGTAGCCAGTCCCATACCATTTTAATCTACACAGTCATATTTGAAAATAATCTTTGCATTTTTTAACCAGCTCGAGGTGATCCTGAGAATAACAAACTAACTCATTGAACTCTAAAATACTACATTACTAGCATCTCCAGAAGCATTAGTGAACATCCTAGACAGGCTCCTTCATTTCAAAGCTAATTAGGACACACAGGCTGTAAAAAAGTTGATTAGGTTTTAATACCAAGAAATCTGCAGGAGAAAAAAACTTACATGGAAGGCAATTATGCAGCCTTTACTATGTGCATATATGCCCTTTAATTCATTTGCATAAAATACTTAATGTTCAAAATCATCATTGCAGCAATATGCCTAACTGGATTTGTATATTTTGTATAATATAAGAAAAAAGTCATTAAACTCCTACAGATTTACTTCTCAGTGTGTAATTTGAATGTGAACATATTCAATTAAAAACACTTAAGCAAAGAAAACAAGGATTATCACTGGGATGGTAGTTGTTTCATAAAAATATGCCAATATTAAATGCAGACATAGCCAAGGGTCACTGTAATCAGTCAACTAATTTTTTACTATCATTTACTCACTGACTGCTGTACTTTCAGTATTGTGCATCCCAAAGTCAATAACAGAAATGAAGTTTTCATGTTAAAAATTCCAAGGCTGAAATTAATGGAATATGCTAAATATTTTTCTTGCCTTTCTGCATGGATTGGACCTTAATTACTTCAACTGAATGAACTAGATACTATGTATGGATCAGGAGATATAAAGGAACAAGGATACTTTTTTAAAATGCTTTTTTTTTACCAAAGGTGGAGAGCTGGGGGAAAGAGAGAGAGAGAGAAAGAGAGAAAGAGAGAGAGAAAGAGAGAAAGAGAGAGAGAAAGGGAGAAGGAAAGTAGGAAAGAAAGAGAAAGAGAGAAGGAAAGTAGGAAAGAGAGAAAGAGAGAAGGAAAGTAGAAGAGTAGGAAAGAGAGAAAGAAAAAGAGAGAGAGAGAAAGAGAGAGAGAAAGAGAGAGAAAGAAATGAAGAAAGGAAGAGAGAAAGAGAGAAAGAAGGAGAGAAAGAAGGAGGGAAGGAGGGAAGGAGAGAAGGAGGGAAGGAAGGAGGGAAGGAAGGAAGGAGGGAAGAAGGGAAGGAGGGGAGGAAGGAAGGAAGGAAGGAAGGAAGGAAGGAAGGAAGGAAGGAAGGAAAAAGAAAGAAAGAAAGAAAGAAAGAAAGAAAGAAAAAGAAAGAAAGAAAGAAGATTCATAACTGAATATATAATTGACTTCTTAAAACTGAGCTTTTAAACTAGGACTTCCTTAGTGTGTTTCCACCTCACATAGCTCAAGAAGGATTAATTCTTTGGGGCTACCATGTTGGTTTATGTTACTTGCTTTTCAACTAATACCAGAAAAAGAGCCAAATGTTTAACAAAAATTTAATTTAAAAAGTTTTAATTTGGGCTTAAGAAATTACTACTGGGCAAACACTCTTGTGATCTATGAACTCTAATCATATTTCCTTACCTGTGAAAAAGGATATTTCAATGCACTCATATTATGCTTGAGGGACTTTGAAAGAAATAGTACAAGGCAAGATTTACCTTTTCCCAAGAAGTTTAGAAAAAATGGTCAAGTGCCAAGGAAATATTTCAACACCTTTTTTCCTGGAAAAGAGAAATCGCAAATCAAGGGCAATAGTTTCCAGATACAAAAAGTGCCATTGCCAAAAGAGACAGAAATCATCTGTTCTCCATGTCTGTGGTGGACTGAACTATAATAGTTAAGTTTAAAGTTGCAATAGGGTATATTCAGTCTCAAATATGTTGCAATGTCTAGCAATAAGACTCATCAAACATAGACCTACATTACTGCAGAGAGCTGTGGAACCTGTCGTAGGCTCCACAACCACCAGGAATGAGCTCCTGGCAGGCACAAGCAGAGCTTGTGTTGGACAAGGAGAAGAGACTACATGACCTCTTCAAATCCTCCTCCAGACCTAGAGCTCTTCTCTGAGTATTTGAATGAGCTAAAATGTAAAAGCGTATTAAAAACCCATGGCCAACAAATCATATAGATAAAATTACAATGAAAAATGCGGTTTTATAGTGGATTAAAAAAAAAAAATCCTGTTATGCTGAACTCTTACATATATCACATTCTTCAAGAAGCCAAAATTACTGTAAAATTATTTCATTAAACTATATACAGAATTAGCCATCAATGCCATGAGAAACTGTGCATATAGGCAGATTGTGTTATAAGTTAACGGTTACCATCCACAAGGAGATATCAAATGCTACAGTACAGAACATGATCATGAGGACACAAAGAGAGAGACTCCTCAACCATGCCAGAGAGCCTAAATTAGAGATGAGGCTTATTGTCATTTAAGAACTTTGGAAATGCCCGTTCAGGATAGTTAGAAAGAAAGCATATTTCTGAAAAACAAATCCTTGGCAATGGGAATTAACCGTGTTAGAGAAAATGTGCTGCCTGTGGGAGTCTGGAAACTCAGTCTAAAGAGCAACAGCACTGTGGTATGACAGCCTTACCTTCACCCTGGCTGTCCAGAGTGCAAATAGAAAAGACAGTTCCATCCTTAACTAAATGCCCCACCCACAAAAAACCACAACCAACCAAGCAAAAAAAACAACACCCCCCCATATCTTTGTTTCTGCTGCTAAATGAGCTGACTCTTGAAAATCTCACACCATCCTATGCCAGGAGGAAACAGAGAGGAACAAAACACCAAAGTATTTGTACCGCAAGCTAAACATCCCAGGTTCTCCTACAATGCTCAAGGTTAAGCCTTGGCTAACAGAAGATTCCTTGAATGGGAAAAGAAATATTTATGGTATATTATTTATACCTGAGTCAAAAGATCCAACAGGAAAGCAACAGAATTCAAGTCGAATAACAATACAGTTTTGCAGGGAGCCATATGTCTTCTAAAATGCCAAGCAAAGATGTCAGTGACAGTTAAGGATGCTCTGCAGTTTACTGTTGAGAGTAAATTGTCAATAACTTGCTGGTATGCTGAAAGATTTTTTTCAGATAAATCAGCAGAGCATTACACAATGTCAAATAGGCAAGAATCTACTAGCCCAAAAGACTACATTACTCAAGTGTAAGTATAGTCAATATCAACCTAGGAAGTGTTTCTTACATGATTAAAATAAATAAATTTTTTAAAAGATAGAGAGAAAAATTAGAAGATAAAAAGAAAGGCAGCAAAACAAGAAAGACAATAATAAGCACATAAAATTCTATAGGGAAGTGCAAAACATTAGGCATGGATTTTCAGCAAAATATTTAATAAAGTGATAAAGCTGCCAAAGAAAAAAAAAAGGATGAAAATAACTACCAACAAGGGACAAGACTGGCGTTATTGTCTATGCTGAGTTATGAAAGGCCCTAAGGAAAAAGAAACACAAAATATCACAGAATATATCTGTGATCTGTGATGCTCTTGAGTTACAACTCAACAAAATAAAACACAATGAAATGGCATAGGATGTCTTCCACAAGGATTTAAATGGTAGAGTTTCAAAGAAAGAAGATGACTCCACACACATAAATTACTTGAGTAAACAAGTCAGAGACCAGCTCTAGCAGAAAAGAACGGATGCAGCCCAGGAACTATTACTTGTAATGATTTCCAACAGAGATCTCATGGCTGAGATTTTGAAGATGTCCACCTTAAGGCCAAAACCTGCCTTTCACTGTGAAGGTGAATCTCACACTAATTAAAAGGACAAGCAATCAAATCTACCTCAGAGTTTACCCTTTCTTGAATTTTAATTCCAAAAACATGAAGTCCAGCCAAACCAAAAAGTCATGGAATCATAGAATGGTTTGTGTCGGAAGGGATCTTAAAAGGTCGTCTAGTCCAACCCTCCTGCCATAGGCAGGGACACCTCCCACTAGGTTAGGTTGCTCAAAGCCCCATCCAACCTGAAATTGGACACTTCCAGGGACAGGGCATCTACAGCTTCTCTGCTTCCAGTCTCACCACTGTCATTGTAAAAGAATTTCTTCCTTATGTCTATTCTGAACCTGTCTTCTTTCAGTTTAAAACCCTTACCCCTTGCCCCATCAATAGAGACCTTGGTAAAAAGTCTTTGTCTTTCTTATAAGCCCTCTTTATATATGGAATGATGCATGATGCAATCTATTTTCTATCAAGTTAATAAAAGAAACGGAAACATAATCATATTGAATACTTACAATCTGCCTCCCATGAAAAACAGAACAAAACAAAAAAAAAAACAAAACCAAAACAAACCAACAAACAAAACACCAAGCAAAATAAAGTATTATCATCTCCATCAAAACCATTTTCTCTGCCTATGCAGGCTGATGTGCCTCATTAGCACCATGAGTTCATGTTCACAAAGAAGCTTGTCTCAGCATGGGAGGCTCCCACACAGAGCCGGTGTCTCTGAAGTGCCAGAAAGTATCTGAAGAGTCCCTGTCAAATCTGATGGCCTTTCTAAAGAAGCTGTCTCATTTGGATGATACCAAGACACTTGTGTTTGCACAGAGAGAAGCAGATACCTTCAGCATCATCCAACAGCTTACTTCTTATTGGACATCAAAGCATTCTGTGGCTTTGAGGAACACCATTCGTCATCGTATTGTCCAAAATCCAAAAAAGTTTCCAAGTCAGATCAATTATCTCATTCCCTGTAGCAACAGCAATATTCAGAACACCACCAAAGAATCTAAAAAGAAAAACCCACAAATTGGGGGTTTTGGTGTCTCCCACTACCATCACCAGAAGAACAGTGAGGTTTTGAGCAATGCTTTATGTTCCTCCAGATCAACATCTTTCCTTCATTAGTGCCCTTATCCCCATCAATTTCTCAACAACATTTTCAAAACCAACTACCATTTAATAACATTATCAACTGCTTTTGTTAAATACTTAAAACAGCAGGCCTTCAATGACATAAGCATCATAAATTGTCCATAGCAAGGAAAATGTAAAGTATCTTGCTAATTGTATGGCAGTTCTCTATAAGCTGCTGAAGTGTGTTTAATGTTACAAACTGAAGTAAAGGTGACTGCCTCATTGCCATCCTGCAGCCCAGAGAAAGAGTTCAGAGTAAATTCTCAGTAACCACACCAACACCACACAGGCTTCCCCCAAACTAACTCTGGCTATTTGAGCTTTGACTTTTTCACTCCCCATAAACCACTCCAGAAGTACAGCACAGGCGTGTCATTCACTGAGCCACTTGAACTATTTATCCACAGTTTTTATCTTGCAAAACCTAACTACTCCTTTCAGCAGCAGTTAGCAATCTTAAAACTGGTTTCACAGAAGGAAGGTTCATTTCTAAAACAGAAGGTGAGATCAGTAATTGAGTAGAGATTTCATTGTACCATCAGTGAGTACAAAGTTTTCCTCCTTGACCCAAGCTCCCTGGTTCGGGGCATGTGCCTGCAAGACACAAGGTCCTTCCTCAGGGAGGGAGGGGGGATGCAGGGCATGCTTCCTCAGGGGATGCACAGCCTGCTCCTGCCTGCAGCCTGCCTGCAACCTGCCTGCAATGTGCCAGTCCTGCCAGGCAGAGCAGAGGCAGGTGGAAGTCAACCTCCTTGCTGTCTTTGCAGCATTTGGCAGTCCAGAACATAGGGAGTTCTTGTTGCTGCACAAAACACTTCAGGGTCTGCAATTGTGCATTGCTCCGGAAGACAACACTCCACTTTGTGAGACGTCATTTGTTCCACGAAAGGCGTATTCTTTGTTCTTAGACAGCAGGCTCTGCCTTTCCAGCTATGCCCCTGGAAGATCATGCCACACGAGCATGTTCAAAAGAATCACAGGCAAAAGTGGTTATTTTCTGCATTAGCTAGTAACAAGCGTCCTTCTGCACTTTAATATTTTCCTATTTCTGATGCACTTTATAAACATTTTTAAGCACTCACTACTCTCCTCTGAGCTAAGCAAGTATTACCAGCAGTAATGTACTAACCACTGGCACATACCAACCCAACACTGTGTTAGAGAAATAATTAAAGACCAAAGTAAAAGCCCTCAAAGATAGAATATAAGTCTTCAGCAAAAATGAAATAGATACCTCACTGTTCAGATTATCAAATGCACAATACTTGTCACCAGACTAATTTGGACAGTTATTAAGAAAATGAATGTCCTGCTAAAGAAGAGGCTTATAATACAGTACATTTGTTTACTGTGTCTTCTTACTATTACAGTTTCCATAGAAACAGGAGAGAGTTAGAAAATTTCAGCAGTGGGCAAAAAATTCTAATGATCTTTTTTAAAGAATCATGATATATATAAATATATCTATATATTGAGTTCAAATAGAATACATCAGCAAGACTTACACTCAGGTGTACGAAACATGGATCACTAGTCCTAGTGCAGAGGTGCTCATGATGGTACATGATTTCTAAGTCTTTATGGCAACAAAAGAAAGGAGACTTCCTTTCAGACACATTAGTAACAGTTCACACTATACTTGTCCTTCCTCTTCAGGTTTTTCAATTCCTTGTCACTTCCTCCAACTGCCCTCCAAATGCGCAAGGGAGCAAAAAATACTCAAGTATTTTCAAAATATACCTCCCTTTCCATGAAGTGTATGTGATATCCCTTACATTTATAATCACCTACAGCTTAAGCATGATGTAATTTCTTATGCCTTGTGGGCTGATTTCTGTGACTCACAATTTCCAAATATATTTGTGAAGGTGGTTCATGAATTAAAGTTCTGTCAGCTGAAGCCTCCAGCATTGTTCTGCCCAGGTTCAGTATGGAGGCTCCTGGCTCACAAGAAATTTTAATGGTACAGTACAGAGGATCAGTCCTTGGTCTATAAAGGACATTCAAGAAGCCCTTATATAAGGCAAGAAAGATTGCAAATTGCCCCCATAGCTTTTTGTCATGCCTTCGTTATTCTTTGGTAACTTTAGGTTTCCTATATATACCACTGAAAACCTTCAGATGATTCATCCCTGGGTTTTGCTGTCAGATGAGCACAGTTGTGAGTTATGTTTCTCGTAGTTTCTCTGGCACTGCATTCCTGCTTCTCGCTTCTTCCCTGATTTTAAGCTGTGTCCACATAAGACCTGGGGGAGCCTGGGACAGCAGCCTGGGTCAGCTGCAAATTCATGCTTCTTTACTCAAGCATTTAACTGCCTAAGTCTAGCAAATCAACATATTTTAATAAAATTAATATAATTTACATACATCTAATCTTGTAGAATTACTTTCATAGAGGTACACAAATATTACCTTCCTTTCTGGTGAAACATCTTCACCTTCTCTGCCCCTTTCCTGCCCCAGTGATCTTTGCCCCAAGAAGGATAAGCTAATAGGACAGTTTTTGCTGTTCCTAAGCTCTTCCTCTGCTTTTCCCTGCTCAACAGCATCATTCCTCTTGACTAGCAGTTTGGGAGATATTCTCTGGAGATATAGCTGGTGTCTTACCCAAAGCAGAGTCATACTGAGGTAACTAAACCACGTGTGGATGCATTTGCTACAGTTCAATCTCAAGTGCAGAGAGTGCCACAGTGCTTCTGGTAATATACTTCTACAATAAGCAGCACTAACAGCTTTGGGGATCACATGCATTACTGGTGCAGAAATGCCTGATATCTCCCATTGTGACAGAAAGGAGACAGTGGTTAAATTACTGCCTGTTGTGCACAACTGTAGGCATTAGCAGCTGTTACTTACGGTGCTTATAGTATCCCAAAAGACAGAACCATGTCATACAGCATTACTACAAATAAAATCATTTTAGCATAGAAAAAAACAAAACAAAAAGCAAACAAACAAAAACAACCAACCCTCCAACATTTTAAGCATAGAGAATATCACTGTAGTTTATCTTTAAATGGAAAACATGAACAACCT
Source organism: Nesoenas mayeri (assembly GCF_963082525.1). Lineage (NCBI taxonomy): Eukaryota > Metazoa > Chordata > Aves > Columbiformes > Columbidae > Nesoenas > Nesoenas mayeri. The sequence continues at coordinate 21,774,749 of NC_137544.1, read as the reverse complement.
AGATGTTTTGATAACAAAATGTATGTCTCAATACTCACACCCCACCAGCTCAAACAAAAGAAATATGAAGGAGAAGAAAAAATGTACATTAATAGAGTCAGCTGAAAGAAAAAAAGGTACATCTGGAAGAATCTCCACCAGTATGTCAGTGGAAGTGGGATGTTCTTTTCTGGAAAACCCACATCTGGAAGAAAAGACAGATCTCATGGTTTTAATTGTGGAGAGGCTTGTACGCTACATCTTTTAAAATCTGTTATTCAGTCCTAGGGAGTTAAATACAAGTCCAAAGCATATGGCAGACTACTCCAAATTAAGCATCATGCCTTACAGCAAAAACATTGTTTGGGCATCTTATGAAAATAAAAGTTACCTAACACTATGAGTATCTTAGATACAGAACCCAATTCCTCATACGCTCCCACTCCTCTAGTAAAAATGGGTGGTAGAGGAGTGGTGGGGTCTAGAAGGACAAAATAAAGCAAAAGAGAGCTTCTTGAAACAGATTTCTTCTTAGAAGTGAGCAATGTGAATTCTAGTCCTTATTTTTTCTAGCTTACATTATTTTTGCAAGGAAACTTTTGGGACAAAATCCACTATTCCCACATTCCCTGAAAAAAAAAAAAAAGCTTCGCTCTTCAAAACCTTGAAGAGCTTCTACAAAGCTTACAATACAGCTGAAGTGAATCTAGGAGAAAAGACTGATGGTCAGTTTGAATGCTGTCTGTATTGCTTGCTCCTCTCAGGACTGGGAGTCTTCCCAGATCATGAAAGGATATATTTTTAGGATAACACTCTACTTAAACAGTTCAATTATGATTTAAGGGAAAAAGGAACATAATCAACATGTTAATAAATCTGTAACAAACATATCTATGACTTCTATACTTCACACATTTGAATATGTACGATTAAACCATATCAAGCAAGAGATCTGTCCATACTTCCAACTTGCCTCAAAGTAGCTGTAGAGACAAGACACTACTGAAATGGGGAAAAAAAGCTCCTGAGGCTTTTGAAAGGTGAGGGAACAGTTTTGGCCCACAATCAAATTCCTCTAGTAGGAATGAAACATTGGTGTGGTCTACTGTACCCATGTGAAACCAATGAATCCAAGACTCCTTCAGCATTACAGCTACACGAATTGCCTGTGCTCCTCACCATGGACTGGTAGTTGTTCTAGAAAACAGTGCTAACATTTTACTTACTCACTGTATGAGTAGAAATGTCTGTCTTTTGTTTTTTCTGCTCAATTACAAGCTCTTTAACTCTACCTACATGCTGCACTACGTTGGCCAAGTCGTACATTTTGCCAGTGGACTTTAAAACTATATTCCTCCACCAGACAGTGCCTGTGTATAGTACGCTTACACACGCATACACACACCCTCAGTCCACGTGATTTCTGTACTGCCTGCACAACTATTTCAGAAATAGATGAAAGCACTGAAAAATAAAAATCCCAAACTCTGGCATATAGAAATCAGTCATACTACATACTGCTTTCATATAGCAATACTCAGTCACATTACTAACATGACCAGTTATCAGAGCTGCCTGCAGCTTCTGCTGCTGCTGATGTACACTTCTCTCTTCCTTCAGCAGCTGAGCTGTATGCATTGGGAATGCTTTACAAAACATTCCAGAAATAAAGGTCAAGTAAGCCTTCTTGCAAGAGATGCTCTTTTCTGGAAAGAATTTCCTTCTTACACACCTTCAGCCACCAGGGCTCTCACAATGTTAGACAGAGACTGCAAACACACATACTAACATGTCTGCCTCTAGAATTAAGCTTCACTGAGTTAGAGCCCCTTCTTCAGCCCCTGATTCCCTCACACATATGAGAATGAGACTGTTGTGAAAGTGCTATTTTACAGCTAATGGTTTATAGCCAGTTCCAAGAGCACAGGGGCTAGCCAGCACTCTCCTTTCAGGAGAGGATGTTTTATTGATCTTGGAACATTTAACGTGACATCTCAACATCAGTGAAATCTCTTGCTCAACTGTTTGTTTTTAAGACTACGTAATTCTGGTGAAGCACAACTGTAACTTCTCATAGCAATCAGGAGAGGAGAAAAACATCTCTTGAACTCCAAAAAGGACTTTGTACTATGCTAGTAGCCAGCTAGGACACTGTGCAAAGATTGGAGCACCACAGCACCGTGCTGTGATCATGACAAACCTGACCTCTTTGAAGTCTGAGTCTACCTCAAACTGCCTGTAGTTGTGTACCACACAGAGACCAGATTTTAGTGAATTATGCTGGACAAATTCAGTAAGACAAGGCAGTCTTCTGGTTGGTTTGAGACTGAAAATGTATAGTTCCTTCTTCTATTTAGACATTTAGCAGTACTAAGAAGTCTAAAATGACCCACAGGATGCAAACTAACTTTAGAAGATAATATCTTCCACTGTCTGCAGGTTTATTTTTAACATCACTGCAAGTTCTCTGCCTTTCAGTGCCAATTACACCTTAGCCAAATTCTGAAACCAATGCTCCGGTTCCTCATGGCTGTGCTCCCTGTGCTGCTGGTCTTCTGTAGATATGAGAAAAGCTAGAGAAAACAACAATGAAAACCAGCGTTTGGGTAATAAGCTTAAATTCACCTCGTGGGCTGTGTTTAGTGTAAAAGAATCAGGAAATGAAAAAGTGAAAACCCACCCAGTCAGGAATAATGAAATGAAAGATTTGGTATCTTTACTCAAACCTCCTGGTTTTTACCTGTTTAAATTACATTAATTCCTACTATCAGATCCCCTTCCAGGCTGCCCAGGGAGGCTGTGGAGTCTCCTTCTCTGGAGACATTCAAACCCACCCAGACACATTCCTGTGTGATGTGCTCTGGTGAACCTGCTTTAGCAGGTGTGTTGGACTAGATGATCTCCAGAGGTCTCTTCCAATCCCAGCCATTCTGTGATTTTGTGATTCTGTGATTTGAACTAGCACTAAAAAAACAATCAAACAAAGCAAGCCCTTATTTTTCAAGTCTATAGCCAGTGTTAACATATTTACCCAAATCAACTAAGTCTTTTGGAAGAAGAAAGCTCACAGACTACAGCATATGAGAGTTTCTTTAGTGTAAAAAACAGGATATGAGACATTAGAAAATCAGAGATTATGCCGTGTTTAGGGAACTGTCACATGGTTATATGATTACCCATGATATAGAGATATAGGTTGAGGTTCTCAATGACTTTTTTCGCCTCAGTCTTCACTGGCAAATGCTCTAGCCACACTGCCCAAGTCACAGAAGGCAGTGACTGGAAGAATGAAGAACTGTTCACTGCAGAAGATCAGGTTCCAGACCATCTAAGGAAAATGAAGGTGTACAAATCCATGGGACCTGAAGAGATGCATCTGCAGGTCCTTGGGAAACTGGCAGATGAAGTTGTGAAGCCTGTATCCATTGTATTTGTGAATATGTAGCAGTCTGGTGAAGTTCCCACTGACTAGAAAAGGGGGAACATAACCCCCATTTTTAGAAAGGGAAAAAAGAAAGTCCTGGGAAACTATAACCCAGCCAGTTTCACCTCTGTGCCCAGCAAGATAATGGATCAGATGCACCTGGAGACTATGCTAAGGCACATGGAAAAGGAGGTGACTGGTGACAGCAACATGGCTTCACTAAGAGCAACTCATGCCTGACAAATTCGGTGGTCTTCTACAATGTGGTTACAATGTTGGTGGATAAGGAAAGAGAAAGTGATGTCATCTACCTGGACTACGCAAAGCACTTGACACTGTCCCGCATGACATCCTTGTCTGTAAACTAAAGAGATATGGATTTGATGGATAGACTACGCAGTGGATAAGGAATTGCCTGGTTGGTCTCACTCAAAGAATGGCGCTCAAGAGCTTGATGTCCAAGTGGAGACCAGTCATGAGTGAGAGAAGTTGTGGGTGCCTCATCCCTGGAAGTGTTCAAGGCCAGTCTGGATGAGGTTTTGAGCAACCTGGTCTAGTGAAAGGTGTTTCTGCCCACAGCAGGGGGCTTGGAACTAGATGATCTTTAAGGTCCCTTCCAACCCAACCCATTCTGTGAATCTATGATTATGTCGTGTTAGAGAACTGCTGCAGCTGCATTCTCTTCTAAACAAATCTGGGGGTGAAAAAAGGTTCATATTTCAACAAGTTACTTCGAAAACATGTACACTACAACAACATACATGAAAGAGGGGAGAAGGCTGTGCTGCCGTCCAGCGGGACCTGGACAGGCTGGAGAGTTGGGCGGGGAATAACCTGATGAAATTTAACAAGAGAAAGTGTAGAGTCCTGCATCTAGGCAGGAACAACCCCAGGTTCCAGTAGAGGTTGGGAAATTACATATTAGAGAGCAGTGTAGGAGAAAGGGACCTGGGGTCTTGGTGGACAACAGGATGACCATGAGCCAGCACTGTGCCCTTGTGTATATGTATAGGTGTTTCTAGAACTTTCATGAACATGTAATACTTTACAGCATTTAACCAAGCTCACAGTTACTAGAAATTTACACACGTCTTTAGCAGAGTTATCCCCCGTGTGTCCAGCACTGAACAAAACATACTTTCCTTATAATCTCACAAGGTTGTAAAGTAATTTCCACGCCTCAACAGCATAAAAAGTCTTCAGGTATTTAAAAGATATCTGCAAGGACCTGAGAAACACGAGGCACCTATCATCCACACATATTTATGAGTTTAAGCTGCAGTGAGGAAGGCTCAAATTATGTATCAGGAAAAGTTTTCGGTGGTGAGATCAGGGAAGCTGAATAAAAGGCCTGGAAAGGCCACACAAGCATCTGTCAGAAAAGAAGAGGGTACAGCTGATCCTCCTTGGGGCATGGTGCAGGTCTGATCCCTCCCTGTTTCTCACTCCTTGCTGCTTTGGTCACTGGCCAAAATACGAGGAATAGCAGCTTGGCCTAGAGACCCCAAACACCATCTTCCCAAGAAGAGGCCAACACAAAGCCGTGGCTGGGGTTCAGCCACTGGGGAAGGGACAGCAGAGTACATATAATATACTGCTTGCAGTAAGTAGAAAGTTTACCTCACCATATACCCATCTGTATGGCGACTGCTCCACAGTCCTGACTTTGGTGATCTGGTAGTGTCAGTAACATGGAGGAAAAAAGGAGAGCAGGAATACCTAAGGAAACACGAGACCCCTACATCATGTTCAGAATGCATTAGATGATATCCTTTCTTTCTCTTCCAGCCCAGAGCATTTAAATTAGATCTTCTCTGAACTGGATGTTTTCCTCCTCCAGGTTCATGTGGCATTATTGAATTAATTGCTGTCAACATTTTTTGCAATGCAAGCTATGTCTGACAAGAAGTTCTGTCACAGCTCATCACCTCTGCCACTGGGTATTGCTTCACACCCTTTCATCAGTTTATCCTTGCATAGTCCAGTTCAGTTCTCCCTTCTTCATCCTTTACTGGTGATCCCAGACACCTCTGCAGCATTAAGATAATGGGTATTGCTCATAACAGCTCTAATGACAGGTTTTATTTGTTTTTTTAAATTATTTTGCAAAAGTTCACATCATATGCCAGTCCAACTAAAAGCAAAACAACCCTGATACCAAGGTATGAGAATTTCTAGACTAACTTGAAGATTAAGAAAATACTTACTTACTCTCACTTTATTTTCACCCCCCTAATTCCCATTTCCATGGAAATAGGGCTGGAAAGTACCAGCAGGCAGCCTGCAGCTGAACACCTGAATGAGAACGCTCATGTTGAACTCAGCAAGCAGACAGCAGGTGAAGCCTGCAGGAACTGTCTAAAAACCTATAGCTACATCTTGAAAGTATAAGGACAATCTCAGTTTAAGCGAAGAACTTCTAAAGAGGGTGATACGTAACTCTAGTGAATATTCTTGTATTGCACCAGCTGATAATCTGACTTCCTCTTCTATTAAACATGAATAAAATTTCTTTATCTCAACAGGACAAGACAGAAAATGATCACAGTTAATTAAATACTTCAAAATGTTCAGATGGATGATGATTTGTTAGTGAATATGGTAAGTTATTTTTGTAACAGGACTTTGGCTTCTGAACATTGTCCTGTGATTCCTTCTGTGAAATCAGACTGCACAGTTCATACATATGCACTGCAAGCCCAGTTATTTGTATGGCTCTTCTTACAAACATCCATTGCATTTGAATAAATATGTATATATGGGGGAAAAAAAAGAAAGAAAATAACAACAAAGTAGTTGTTGGTACAACATTTGCTGGTTATAAAACACATTGGTTTTGAGCACCAATCCACACTCCTTTTATTTTAAAAGCTACTAAAGCAACACAATTGTAGATATAGTTAAGGAAAAAAAAAAAAGCTATTGTAACTTCTTTATCCAATTTAGTAAAGTTTCAGGCAGGAATTCTTTTTAATACTATCTTAATACAACCTTAGATTTTTCTCCTGTTCAATATTTGCTCTTCAAGCAACAGGAAGAAAAGCAAACAAGTAAAGGATGAGACATTACCGTCCTGGGCTATACTTTACCCAGTGAAGAGAATGGTTATTATTAAACTCCTGCTTTTGTATCTAAAGCAATTACCACTCTCTCAAGCACATATTATTCATCCTTTGCAGAGAGCAGAACAGTGGTCACACCTTTTTATAACGTAATTTTAGCCAATGCACTGGACAAAAGCGAATGATTATAACGAAGGTTTTAACGTCTTGTGCAAATCCAATATTAGTACACAAGAGCTGACCTGAAAATGGATGATGGCGGAACTTGAGACAACATAAATCTTTTTTCTTTCCTTTTGCCTTTTTCTTTTTAAAAAGAGTGTTGTTTAAAGTCTAAAAGAGCTATTTATCAGAATCGAGTCAGCCAGATAGGTACGGATGCTCTTTATTGTATCTATGCTCTCCTTCGCTATCGGAGAGGAAATGCAAGCTTAAAGCACCAGAGAATGGATCAACCCAAAAAGTGCCTATTGATTCATTCCTTCCTTTGGGATCTTCAGTGGAAAAAATGAGCCAAAATTTGCAGTCCACAACATATTAAATTCACATCTGTGATGGAAAAGGATAGAACAGAAGCTGCTTGTGCAATTTCCTTGCATGACAGGAAACTAATAATTGTGTGTCAAGAGCACAACAGCAGCAGACAAAGCACACAGCTGTCAGCACCTCTGCAGCACAAGAATGTCCATTTAACAGCTGCAGCAATGGTAAAAATCACACAGAGTGCCTTCTGCTAGTGACTCCCATTGATAACTCACGTTTTACTGCACCAAGTGTATTTGTGTTCACCTTGAGGATTATTTACTGTGCTAGATCATAATACAGGGAGCTCTGGGATAAACAAAAATCATACTCCAAATCATTCATTTATCTGGTCTAAGACTGCTTAAACACAGTATATACAAAAGCATAAGCTTTCCAATATATTTCTTCTTTTTATTTGTATGAAAGCATCTACAGCTAAACAACCCACATATACTGCCTGAAGAGCTCTATTTCAAGAAAGACTGGAAACAAAAATAAATTTTAAAAATACATACATTTAAATAAAAAGCAACCCACATCAGGGAACACTGATTTCTCTGTTTCAAAGTTGCATTCCCACCACTCAATTTTTTTCTGTTTTTAGGAGTACCAAAATGTATTGTATTTGATGGCTATCTTCATTTGGAGGGTAGAAAGAGAGTGTTTTGCTCATACCGTGTGGACAGTTTTCCAAAGCATTATCATAACTGAGGGCCTCGCTAAGCAGGGGAGAGTGGGGAGAAGAACATGGGGCCTTCACCTCTGCCTGAGGTTCACAAAAGTGACCATGAGCGGAGGTTTCTGACTTGGCTGAAGAGTTCCCACTGGCAAGCCATGGATCAGTACTAGAAAATATTTATAAAGGGAATTAGAGCTGGCTGCATGTATACACAGAGGGCGGTGGGTGTCCATCAAAAGGTATGGGTTATTTCTCCCAGCTGGAGCTGGAGAGAGAGAGGGCTATAATTCAAGAAAATAAGTAAGCTGCTCCCTACCAGGTCATCAGTGCCTTCACACTGTTTCCCCTTATGATCTTGTTAGGAATACCTGTACAGAGCATGTAACTGCTTTTCTTCCAATTAGCTTTATAATTGCTAATGCACCCTAGTTGTTGCTGGCTGGTTAACTTATGGGAGATGGAAAGAAACTGAGAAGGGACATCAAAACAGCTCCTACAGTACTCCTGTGGCACCCAAGAAGGAAGTGCAGAATAAAGATGTCTGGTCTGGGATCTACTGCTTCTTGAGGTACAGGGTATGTGATAGATACAGGTTCTGAATACCACTTAATGTGATAATGAACATACATTATGCTGGTGCATGACATACAAACTTTTAATTTAGTAATCAAAATATATTTATGATTAATGGAAAGCCACAAATAAATTAACGCTTAAGAAATGAAACATCACTGTCTATTAGAAAAGCTTAATGGGAGCAACTAGCTTGCAGCATTCACTGTTTTATTTAGAGACTGAAATTTTGTAGATGTTTTATGTGTTTGAAAAGTGAATCATTCTTTAACCTTTGAAACGCCTAATCTTGTTAAATATGTCTTCTTCCAAACTGCATTGCTGTGGAGCAGCTGAATTACTTTTTTTATCCTCCCTTTTGAAAGGCTCTGCAGGAAATGTTTTTATAGCCAAGAATAAACACTGAAAATAAAAGTTCGTAGCAGAAGTACTAGCATAGCCTCACAAGGGGACAGTGATCAGCACTCCCGTGCACCTTTCTTTCCACGCATATGTCTCTTCTCCAGTTTACAAATACAGAACATCAATACTGACAGAGTAAGTGTTGCCACTTCACATTCTTACACAGTGTAGGAAGGAACAGTAGAACACACAATTTTCTAGGGTACAGGCAATCCAGGGCCATACTACTTTAAAGCTAATTGCATATATTCCCTAAGAATCACGGTTGGACTAGGTCCGAAGGCGACCAGATGAAGGGATGGCCTGGCAGCACTGGCTCCATCACTTCCAAGGGCTCATTTCTCCCTGGGATTCAGCTCCAGTGCTGACAGCAGGAAAGGGGCTGGTCCTGGGGCACTCTGGAACAAGGACTCCAAGGCCCCCAAGCTGGGCGCTCCTGAACTGCTGAATGGACATGAACAAGTGGGGAAACTACATCTGTGTCTCTTTTTTTCACCCATTCCTACTCCCTACAGCATCTGTGTTCTTCCCTAATGGTTTTGGAGATTTCATTTAACGTTTCTTCCCCTCTTTTTTCTCCCATCCCACCTCCACACTCAAATCCATCTCTTTATCCCTCTCTCCTTTTTATTACAAACAACACTGAAGTCTGCATATTGCTGAATTCCTCCAAATGTCAGCAGCTCAACACAGACAAAGATGTAAAGCTCATTATCAGGCATTTCTCTGAGCTCACTTAAAGAGAATGGAGCTGGACAAGATTATATACAATGTATACATCTGAATGCAAATAGCACATTCCACATTTACACAAATTTAATTAATGTCTTCTTAGCTTGGACTAGTTGATTCAGATATAATCAAACAAGAAAATGGTTCATCCATCTCTAATAGACTCAATGAATCAAATTCAAAAATTCAGTTGTTCTTTTCCACCAGAAAGGAGCTGAAAAATTGCCTGTGTCCTCTCTAAAGTCTTCTTTTCCTCCTCTCCACCAAGTATTTAAACACCATAAATGGAGGAAATGGCACATAGACATCATTTATTTTGCAACTGCTGGCAACTCCCAACTATATAATACGTAGGCATGAAAATACTTGCTGTAGCAGTCACACAGAAGCAATAGAAGTTACAGTTGTTTTCATACCTAAATGTACTTGAATTGCACAGCAGTTGTTAGGTATCAAAAGCCAATAGGATTCCTCTCTAAAGAGCTTAGTTCAAAATTTTCAAAAACAAATTTTACCCTAGCAGGCTCCTCCTTTCTTTTATGTCCAAATGGAAGCACTTTTGAAGGTGATTGGCATTTTAGATAAATGTATTTCCTGATATTGATAATAAAGGCATATTTCACCTTCTTTGGATAAATGGTCAGTCTTACCGCCCAGCTCCAACCATCACTTCAGGTAACACTGGCTTTGACACCTACTTCATATACTTCTGTACAAGTCAAGAACATTTGGTCATCAAAGGAATCTGTATCAAATTCTTATTTTACAAATAAAATTTTAAGAAAGTTAATCAGCACAGGATATAAGCCCAGGAGCACATAGACAGGTTGTGGTCATTATACAGTGTTTTCTTAGTCCAGTTTTCAGGAAAACTTGAAATAATTACAAAGGCCAAAGTCTGTCTGCAATCTGTTCATTGATTAAAAACTTCCAAATTATTGCTGGAAAAGGTGTATTATTAACTATCTTACTATAATATACTGCTCCTGTGTTCACAGATGAAAATGGAAATGAGATTTTAACTTTCATTTGAGCAGTTGCAGGTAACCACAAGTCACACCACAGTTCAATACAGTTGTCAAGTTCTCAGTGCAACTACCCTTCATGCAAACTGCACCTGAAACACAAGTAATAGCCAGGCAAAGAACAAACCCTTTTATTTTAATTGTAGCTATTGGGGGAGGGAGAATGAAGCCTTTTAAGAGCCGCAAGTGTTCACATGTATTCCATTAATCAGATATCAAAAATAAGGCATATTATATAGCTCACAAGTGCATATGCAATCATTTTCACTCAATTTATAAAATTATAAAAATAATTTTAAAACTTATCTTAAAAGAAATGGTTTTTCTTGTAATAAAAGAATGTAAACTTAAATAATAATTTTCTTCTTGTCCATGCTATTGTTCTCATCAATTGATTTGTTCTGGCCACAAATGCATTACTTTAAGTCTCCTTCTATGCAACATAAGGCATCATTAGTGATATTCCTTCTTTACTCTATTCCTCTAGTCCCTGAAAAATAAGCATAAAGCAAGCATCTATCTGCAGTCAGAGCTACACATAATACTTACTGCTTAGCACCTTTGCAAATCAACAGGACCAGACTGCAGATTCCAGCATTAAACCCCTTTTCTTGACAAAATCCTAACTTTATAAATAACAATAGAGACACTTCAGAAGTTCATAGAAATAACTTTGTAAGCAAGACCTGATAGTAGTCTCTACAGCAGCTCCAGAAAGTTAACAGAACACAGAAAAACTTCACATGAAAGCAGGTAATTTAAATAAAACATCTAAGTTGTCACTCCCTAGAAGAGGACTACAATGATGGTAAGTAGCAAACAAGACTTCTCTATATTATCCAATTTGTGTTTGCATTTCTCCAAATCATATTACAACATGAACTCATTAAGCAAAAGGTTTACCTGTGTTCCTATCAGGTAAAATACAGCAATGCTTCTGCAGTATGCCAGGCAGGACCTGTTTTAACAAAGAAAGAGATGTTAAGGTACATAAATATTTTGATAACACACACAGAATAGCTGATGATTGCTGAAGTGTACATCTGATCAAGCTTTGTGCTCTCATACTGCACCGAAATTAGCCATCACCCTTTAAAGTCTGCAAATTTAAAACCAAAACCAAACAGTTTCTACTGACAGGAGGCCGGCACAGCCACTGTCTGGAAATGCTGAGTGTCTAACCTCTGAGAAGACCCCAAGCACCAACACAGCTTGCATTAAGTTTTTTAAATCCAGTGAGGAGAATACTTTAGGGACTTGAGACATTTTTATTTTTGATAGAGCCTGCTGTTGCTGTTTGGCCAAGGTGAATAGCCAGGTATGAGACGGCTAAGAGTCAGACAGGTACTGCCCCTGCAGCAGCACCCTACATCCTCACCCCTTCCTGCAGGACTTTTTGAATACACGCTCCAGTAACCCCACGGGGATGAACACTTCCACTTCTGTGTCTTCTAGCACAACAAATTAAAGCCTTAAGAAACTTGTTTCACCACGCTTCTTCCTGCATGTACGCATGCAGAGGCAGAGCCATTGTGAAACTCTGCTTTTTTCGCTATTATAAGCCAAAAAGTCAGTCTGTGGTCAGAAAGCTGCCCTGGACAAAAAGCATTAGCAAGAACTGTGCAGGATAAGAATAGTTCCCCTTTCAACTCCTCTAAATACTACTGAAGGTGAAGTGTTTAAATGTAAGCTCTTATATTATTATTATTATTAATAGTAAAATAATAATAATAATAATAATAATAATAATAATCCAACAATTCTTCATTTATTCTGGCATAATTTTAAAGTTATGCTTGTGGACAAAAGGAAAAACAAACTGGGTTTAAGCAGCGGATGTTAGGCATGGGGTAATCGAGTCAGATCCCCAGAGGTATGTCTCAGCAGATGCCCCCAACAGCTTAGCAAGGAACTGCTTTTTTGCAAATACTGCTGATGGTCACATCTAGGGCTTTACTGCATTATTGCACATACATGTTGTAAACACGTTTGACTTACTAAGTAGCTTATTTTTCTCAAATTCCTTCTGGCTCAGTCTATCATGCATACACACACACGGACTTTTGTCCTGGTGTAGGTCTGTAATTGATGGTGCTTCTGGAGGCTGTCAGAAAGCGCTTCCTTCTCTCAACATGACATAGGACCTCATAGGCCACCCACAGCCACTCTTGGAAGTCCACAAAATTTGAAGGAAGAATGAAAACCTACTTCAGGTTCACAGCCACCTACTTTCAAGATGTGTGCTGGTCTTCTTCACTCTGTTGCCACCCCATTTAAGCAAATCCCACCATCCTGAAGTTAAGGTACTCGACATGAGGGCTCCTTGACTATAGAAACACCCTCACCAGGAGGTGGATCACACTGAGGTACATGTGTGGACATCTTGTACTCCCGAATTCCTGCATGCTCAGCTAAGCCAGCTAAGTACTATCATTTCTCATCTCTTTTGGTCTACACAAGAGCTTTTGATAAGTAAATGGCTTTCTTAAGCAGAAATCCTTCTCCCTTGTCTCAAAACTAGTGTGTTTGCTTCAGGGAGGACTATTGGAGGCAACAAAGTAGGACGTGAACCCAAGTATCAGCTTGCCTTACCCCATTTCACAGGCAGCAGGCAGACTGTATTTTATGAAGGATCAAGACCATAAATAACAAACTTCTGAAAACTCCACTGATCATTCTACAGTGTTTCTTAACTTTAAAAATTAAAAATTCCAGTAATTCTTACGAGTACAACATCATACATACAAACTATAGCATTTTCCTTATGGCCACAGATATAAATAACAGCACAGTCTTACAGGCATTGAAAGCATAAAAATTAGAAGCAGAGAACAAAGAAATCCTAAAATGAACAGAGACAGGCTTTCAAAGACTGAATTTAAAAAAAACACTGTCTTACTCAGACATAAGGTAACATTTAGTTCCTAGTGAAACTGTCATATTTTCTTCCGCACATTCACAAACCATGGAGAAGCATTATGAATTTATTATGAGCACCCAGTTAATCAAATTAAGACAAATTAAAAGAAGACACAGAAAAAGCAGGTCTGGAGTAGCAAGACAATTTCAACGTGGGAAAAAAAAGCTCTAGAACATACTTCTTCCTTCCTTGTAGGCTGGCTATATATATCATAATAGTCATACTGAAAAGCACAGGCTGGAAAAACATTTATTTGTTGCTTCTCTTCACTCTCTTAAGTATTAAGTAGGCAAACAGCACGGCAAAGGCTAAAACAAAGCTTCCTTCTCCCCAGCCCTTTAACGTGTTTAACCTGCACAAAGCCAGTTTCTGGCTGGTAGGAGTTTGATATCAACCTCCCACTTGCTTATCTGCAGTATACAGGTTTTTACACTGTACCCATCTCCATGGTATCCAAGAGCCTCTTCACATTGCTCTCCTCCCACTTTCTCCCCACTGCACTTCTCTCCTCCCCAGGGAACATGACAGGAGAATTCCTCAGCAAAACTGTCACCTTTCCCTCTACATGTCTCTCCTTTCCCCAGCTGCTTTTCTTTCATTCATTTGCATGCTGTAATCCCCAGTTCGCTCCTTAAAATGCCTCATGTCTCAAAGCTTTTTCTTTAATTTCACAGATAATCCTTAGAGTTCATTTATTTATTTATTTATTTTTCTGTGGTTTGAAACTTTATCTACACCTGCAATTTGAGTGAGAATTTAAACCCAAATCAGACCTGGAGTGTTTTCTGCTGTAGAAATTAAACCATGGGAGCAACTAGAAGGATTCACGCACAGGGAAAAAAAACAAAGAGAGACTAGAATATTGTTTTAGAACATTCTATTTCCTCAGCAAAACAGTTTTCGATTACATTAAACTGATGATTTAACCTTCAGTTGTTTTGTAAGTTCTCAGCTGGAAGCTAAGACATTGCAATACTAAATTAAAACTGGACACATAGATGCAGAAACAAATAATAAAGCAGGTAGTACGTCCTTAAGACGAAGGTGCTTCCCTCGTAGTAGCCAAATTAGCCCTGGCCCACAGTATACAGATGGGTGGGCACATGTAGCGGAAATGGAGGATTTGCTCACAGTGCCAAGCCGAAAGCTTCCTCAAAATCAGTGAAAATTTCTAATTGATGTTGGTGGACATTGATCAGGACCCACTTGCATTTGTTTTCACTACAGCTTGTTGTGATTAGAGATAGATAAATATATTTCTGCCATAATTAGTGTTCAGATTTTTAGTCTCAAAGTAGCACAGGGTAGTTACATACCTGTTTACAATGTAGTAAAGCTCATATTTTTATATGTTTGCTTGGAAACTTTTCTTCATTTCATAACAAGATGAGTCCTCTGAGTGTTCAGCATGCAATACTTTTAAAAAGTGGTTTAACGAGAACTAGAATTAGTTCCTAAAAAATAATTTTAAGTTTGGAAAGTACTAACCTCTAACACTAGTTTAAAAAAAAAAAAAAAAAGAACTTACAGAGAAGTGAAAAGATGTGAAGCAAAATAATTCTAGTATGGAAAAAATGGCTCTGTGAAATAGGTATCTACTCACTTAAAAGGATCCGCTGCACAAAGATATTCAGCCCCCTCTATGGTACTGAATGATAAAGATGTTCTGCTTTCTACTCCACTTATAATTGGACTGTTAAGATAGCCATAGAAAAGTGAGCTGGATGCTACTTTCCTTTGCCCATTTACACTTTATTCTGCTGAAAAGTAAGTCAACTGAAAATCAATGTTTCACAGGTCCAAAATTACAGAACACCTGACTCAGGAGTCCAAGTGCTCTGTAGGTGCAATTCAAGGCAGAAGTTAACATGGATTTATACTGTGGTTTGTAACTTGGTAGAAGGAAGAAACCTTAATTTGAATTTCAGGTGCTAAGATGAGATATGATATATGTCTCTGCTCTTTACATACTAGAAATTCAGCAATCCCAAAGGTTGGGAAGTCAGAATACATCCTTTTGGCTATGCCAACCACACAGACCATGTTTGTGACCACTTCCAATGACTCCCTCTGAGGTGTCTCCTGCCCTCCTAACCTCTCTTCCCAGAAAACTGTTAACAATTAACATGTCAAACATTTTGATTGCAAGAATGTGGTAATATTCAGAAGAAAAATGTGTCAAACACATAGTGGGCACATGCACATCAATTTATAGAATTTTTGAGAAAACATATTGAGGAATTTGAGCTTTAGTCATGCATCAATGGTTTCAAAGAAATGGTCCTTGGGCAGAGTCATCCCATCAAGTGTGCCTTCTGTGGAAGCAGTACAGCACTGGAGAGAAGGGAGTTTAGATATTCTGGTGTGATCCAGTGAGTGAGTTCCTATTTTTTCATCTTTCAATGGCCGTGTAACTTCTTTTGAAAAGGTATTCACCTCCTAGACCTTTCAATCTGCACTGCTCTGTGCTAAGCATTGCTGCTTAACTACCCCTCACACAGATCTCAGGAATTTTAATTGTTTTCACTCTAAGGATCATATTAATTCTATTG
The DNA here is from genome assembly GCF_963082525.1 of Nesoenas mayeri. Classification (NCBI taxonomy): domain Eukaryota; kingdom Metazoa; phylum Chordata; class Aves; order Columbiformes; family Columbidae; genus Nesoenas; species Nesoenas mayeri. Next base: position 21,758,876 of record NC_137544.1, on the reverse strand, counting down.
CTGTATCTGCTTTTCCTTATATTTGTTTCAGGGCTTTTGTTTTAGACAAGATTTTCTTGTCAGCTACTACAGAGATGTTTTGAGATAATGTTTGTAACAACCAGATCTTAAAAACACTGGAAATCCTGCACTCGCACTTCTCTGGATGTCTTTTGTTGCCTCTTGTTATTACAGGGTATATTATATTTGGGGTTTCCTTTTTTCTTATTGCTTCCTTCTGCTTTGGACCTCATAGCTGAGGATTTTAGATGTCTCTGTCCCAGTGACTCTGACAAAAGGAGAAAGTCCTATTGCTCTGGAACCAATTCCCCCCCTAAGCAGAAAGGATTTGCACTGAGGATTTCGCTGCTCACAGCAGCTCACTATCTAACAGGTCTGCAGAGGTGTCTGCCTGCAGACAGGGCGTGAAAAGTAGACAAGGGTTCCCGTTCACAGGCTGTTGGGTGATACAAACCATCATAAATCAAAGGTTTATCATTATAGCATTACCACATTTCTTCTTTCAGAACAGTCAGGTTCGTGCAACCAGGTGCTGAAATGCTACTCCAAGTTATTGCCTTCAGCTTCCTAACAATATGCAGTTGGTTCAACCTACAAGAAGCTAAATCTGAACTTCATTTCACTCTCACAAACATAACTGTAGTTAGGTATGCTTTTTAAAGGGTATCTATGGAGTGTACAACAAATATCAGTTGTCATTTCAGTTCCTGTAAGAACTCAAAAGCAACCTAAGATTACCAGTGGGTCTCTTCTGTGTCTCACTTGAAGCTGTTACTGATAGAACCCACACTGAAACCAGTAATAGTTCCAAGTTACTTGTAAAATCAGTCCGTGAAATGTCTGGCTCTGGAGGAAGTGAGCAGCAGGGCCAAAGGGACCTGCCCTCCCAGGGCTTACACAAACCTGTACATCTTCCCCACCAGGGCAACGCAGACCCCAATTACAATGGCAAAGCTCACGCAGACAGAAAATAGTAAGGCTCATTTTTTTGGTGTATCTGGTACTGCTGAAAATAGTAGAGATTTTGCAAGACCTTTCAATCATTCCCTGCCAGCTGTCAGCTCCTCTGCCCTCCCAAGGAAACAACCTTTCACCGTAGCTCCTGATGAGCTGCACCCTGCTGCAAAGGCAGCCAGTGCCAAAACGTCTCCCACTCACGGCGGTTCGAGCAAGAAGCCCATCTTGTCAGTTTATTTGATTGTATGCTGATGAGATGGCCCAGGCTTGTCTGATTAAGTTTCTTCAAGATTTTACCAGATCGCTGTTGTCCAATATCCAATTTCACATATACACTGATGAACCTTCATGCTAATTTAATGTCAAAACAGAAATTGCTAATGACTCATCTGCTTTGTGGGTTTTTTGGTAAAATTATTTTCTTCTTTTATCATCCTCTACCTTAGTCCGCCATTCCCAACCAGATACCAAGAATATAAATAAAACATCTTTTGTTGAAAGGACAAGTTACACTGAAAAAAAAAAGATATATCACATTTACCATATATCAAATACTTTGATATTGTATCAATGTCGCTGTCATATCAAATCACATTTAAATATGTATATTGTCTCCTTTCTTTTTGGATAAAAAGAAATGTTGGGTTAAGGAAGATAAATCTCAGAAATATTCTGAAAACACTACAACACCCATACTAATATGTGTTCTTTCAGATGAATTACATCTCAAAAAATGGAAATTTTCTAAAACCCTTTCCACGATTAAAGGAAGTATTGACACCAACAACAGAAGCAATGTTTCTTAAACAGTTTTCAACTAAAAGTGACAGACATTGGAGTAATGAGGAACTCACTGACTGCATAATCTATCTTTTATATTTGAATCAAAATTAAATAAGGGAAAGCAACCCTAGAAGAAAAGGTACAGTGTTATGAGGGCCCCAAATAGAATACCTCAGCTCCATTCACTGTCTTTAGCTTCATTAATCCTTTTATCCAAGTCACCAAGCCAAGTTAAGCTGAAACACAAGTTTGATCATTTTTTTGATGGCTCAGGAAAGAAAACATGATTATCACTGATACATTTCAGATTAATGTTAGCTTGAATCTGCATTAGCATGAACTAATTATAATTGTCCTATGATTAACAAGTACTTATATACATGAATCTTTTAGAAGTTATCATCTAAAGTATAATCCCTTCACATAGCTTTCATAAGAATATAATATGCAGACTAAGTAGAGTAACTTGGCAATATATACTCTGAAAGTCCGCAGCACATCAAGCTCTGAAGTGTCCAAAATAATACCTAAAGACAGCGTTTTCCCTATTTAATAGCATCACAGCAGCCACAAAACCTATTTCTTTCAGATTTCCTCTTCAGTATTTAGTCCCTTCGAGAAAAATACATCAGCAACAACAAAAACTCCTTTATACGTTTCACTTTTCAGAAGAGTACACTCCTTACTGACAGAACAAGACTTTACTATAGTGGCCCATATGTTTGTGACCTCCAGGTCCAATTACTGTAATTGGCTGCACTTACAAGAGAATCCACAAGTTATTTAAGATGCCTCAGAATAAACACAACATCATAAATAGAAGCCTATGGAGAACACATCAGTTTGTTGTTCAAATAATGCACGGTTGCACCACTGTCCAAAACTAGGCCTTCAAAAATCTGGAACAAGCAATGTGAAAGTTCTCTGAACCTGAGAGGTTGTGATACCCTCAAAGTGCTCTGAATCTGAGAGATAATGATGTTGTCCTTTCCAGGGTAACATTGCTGGGAGGAACAGACCAAGACTTTCCAGTTGATGCCATAATTCCTTTTTTCTAAAGCAAATGAATAGGAGGATAAACATCAGGACAAGATCAATTCTATTTTCAACTTCCCTTCAGATGAAATATTCCTAATAAATTCATCAGATGTACAGTCATTGCCCTATACATAAGGCAACCAACAGAAACAAATTCACTCACTCTGGCAATTTGAGCTGAGAAATGTGTTTTGCTGTAAACCAGAAATCACAAACACCTCTTCTGCCCATTACTACCATGAGCAGCAGTAGTATCTCCTACCTGATGGCAATACCTAGACACAAGATACCCTGTCTCTGGTGTGGATCATGTGGATCACAGGTCAGAAATGACTGTAGGAGACCACTAATAGTACAAAGGTTGGACACAATTCTCTACAGACACTCTGCAGGGACAAGAGCCCAAGCCTCATCTTGGGCTGAAGAAGGAATGGCCAGAGACAACCCTTGAGGTGCTGACAAAGCATGGTGGAGCATGGCAGCTAGTGACTTCCAGGGACTGGAAAGTGAGCCTGGTTCGCGGGTCACAAGAAGGATGTAATGGGTAATAGCTGTTGGGTATTATTTGCTTCTGTGGGGGCAGAGGCACCTATTTGCTGACCAGAGCAGTTGTCTTAGGAGTTTGCTGCTTGTCTGCAGCCTGCACATCCTACAGCAACTGCAGGGTTCACCCAGCCCCTGGTCTATATCCCTGAGCTGTGCAACCATGAGGAACAAGGAAGGGATCAGTTAAAGACATCCAGATAGAGCAAATGGATGGGGATGGGTGGAATGCATCCAAAGGTGATGACTGTGAGTCCTCACTCTGTCATACACGATTTTAATATGTTAGATTTAGTGTGCTAATATACTGTCAAATATCACACCAAGATATAACATGAAAATGCAGCAGTCCGTCCATCCTCCCTCAAATGTATTTATAACAGACATACGTCATTTCTATTTCTACTAATGAATCAGAAGTTTGAATAATGAGCATATTTACCTCCACCTGCAAAATCCAAAACGCATTATAGAAGCACAGCAGCTTTGGGAGTGAGCAAAAGACAGCTCAGAAGTTACAAAGAAGTCACCCTAGGGTTGCAATTGTTTAATTAAAGAGTAAGCTGTGGAGAGTGATTTGGTGAAAGAAGTTGCTTATGAAAAATATTTTTTTACTGAGTTGTTATGATTTATTTATCTTTAAGCATCTGACTGTGTTTTGGGCAAATAAAAATGCTAGAACTTGCTATATTGGAGCAGAACAAACAGCATTTTCATTCTCCAAAATACAAAACACGACAATAATAGTTCATTTTTTCCCCTGCATTAATCTTTTGAGATACAAAGTATATAAATACCTTGTAATGTCTAGACTGTGAGGTCTCCTAGTTGAAGAACATGGTACTACAGTGGTACAGATAAATGTGAGAAAGCAATCCTCCGGGGGATAAGGATGCCCTGGTATTATTCTTGTTACTGCAGTACTGTGAGGGTCCTTGCTGCAACGGCAGCAGGGTTTGTGCAGATAAAAATGAGCATAGAGCAAGGTTACAGCAAATCACAGTGAAGGCTTTCAGGCTAGGGAATTTTAAGCCCTCTAGCAGATGGGTGCTGGCTACCTCCCCGCACCCATCACTCGCCGGAGTTGCCTGACAGACTGTCAGCACTGCAGATACCGCTCCCGACATCCCTGCCACAGAGATTCCTCATCTCCTCAGTTATTTCTTCAGAGTAGAAATCCTAGTCCTCCTCATGGGTCCTCTTAGATCCTACATGCCAAGCTGCTCTTTCCACAGCGCTCCGGGCTGAAACCCTGTCAGGCAGATGAGGGTTCAGCAGACCTACCCGCAGCAAAAAAATCTTCCTGACTGAGGAACAGCTTCCAGTGAGCACAAGAAGCCCAGTGCTGGAGAAACGGAGGCACCTGGCCATCGGGGAGAGGGCTGGACCTGGTGGCACCAGCCTGCAGCCTGCCCCTGGTGCCTCACCGGGCAGTACTTGACCCCTCAAAGGTTTGGTTGGAGGAGAGGCGAGATGTCTCCTTGCTTCCATCCCACTCCCACACTGCTGAAGAAAGCCAGCCACGGCTTGGTCTCTCCGGTTTTAGTCTGGGGGAGCGTTGTGGAATATGTTTTTATTGTTGCTTGGCACAAGAAGTCTTTTTAATGTGCAACGTCAATAAAATCTGTGAGTCAAAAGCACAGATTATTCAGATAATAAATAAACTAGGTAAATGCCAGGGAATCCCAAGTGTTGTTTCTCCTTGCTGCTCTGGAATTGTATTTAAGATTTACATGTGAAGCACAGGGTTCTTAAAGATTTTTATACCTATATTTGCACTGCAGAAACAGATCAGTTAAGCACATAAAATAGAGAAATAGTCCTTCCCTGCATCTTTGTTAGAGAGAAACTAATCTTCATTAAAAAGTAAAGTTTATGGTTTTGTACTAGGACTTGGCAACAAAACTCTCCCAATGGTCGGCTTTATTCTACTGTGTAGGAGTCATAGATATACAAATAAATTTGGTTCAAAAAATATGATTAAGGTGAGAGAGGATGGTTTAAGTATAAAAGTTACCACCAAAAAAAAAAAAAAAAAAAAAAAAAAATCCGAACTGTTTACTTGCATTTATGGTCCTGATATCACAGACCTTTCTCACTGTGAATCAAAGAATTACTCATGTATCAGAAGTGGTGAATCATGACTTGAACTAGCAAGGAAGTCACCCAATACATTATAATTTATTAGTAGTTTAACTATAACATTTGGTTGCTTTTAGAAGCTATTTGTTATATCAAATTTCAAGTTTATTAATAGCTAAGAAATAGAAGTCACCTTTATGAGTGGAGGAAACTGAAGTCCCCATTGTATTAGGACCAGGGTCTATCTATCTGGTAAAACTATTCGGTATTACACTTCAAAGGCAGCTTTCATACATTTGTCACTTTGGAGAAGTTGAGACTCTAGACATAAGTAGCACGCTCTGTCCTCCATGGGACAACTACAGAGATGAATCGTGTCTGCAATTTCATCTATCCATTTCACCTGGCCAGGTGAAAGATGCCCTGAAAATGGGAACCAGGCATAGTTTTCCCAAAGGCTGCTTTGTTGTTCCATGTAAGTCAAGTCCATTTTGTCATCCTTTGGCCCAACACACAAACTGAAGTAGCAGCACGCAACAGAATTCATGCATACACAGAACTGGGACATTTCACTCCTGATGGACAACTGCAAGTGACAGCAGAAAAACGGAGAAGGAAGGGTTATTTTTAGGAATACTTATTTCACAGATTTAGGTTACACAAATCTTTCATGCAAAGAGAACAAACAGAGAAGGATGCCTGTGCCTTGTTCATGCCCTTGGCAATGTTTGATAGCACAGGGGGATATAGATTTCAGAACACAAAGAGCCTACCCACACCTCCTTCCCCAGCGAGCAGGCATTCTTATGGTAATAATAGCTTTCTCTTTATGACAGAAATTTGTCTTTATTACCCATGTTTCATTCAATATTGAACAATATGATAGCTTATTGTGAGCCCCAGTCATTTGGGGAGTTTTCACTGAAGGTGGGATAAAACAAGGATAGGTCTCAGTAAGCATGTTATCATTTTTTCAATTCCAGTTGAACAGTTATGCTTCTAGAGAGGATTTCTGATGAAGGAGACTGCTTAATTTGTGCAGTCTGTTTCTGAGAATACAAAATGGGAAGAGCAGCAGGGCAGTTTTAATCTGTGAGCTGATGATAGTACAACACACTGCTAAAACTATGTAGTTTGCACAGGTTGCTCTTATCTTTAATCAGCTTCAGGTCTGCGTACCCCTAGATGACCCAAAGATGAACACACAGAAGGGGTGGTTTTGATGTCTATAGAGATGAAAAGATAGATGTAAAACATGCACAAAGGTGCTTATTCCTCTGCAGCTGATGTTCCTGCAGTGCTGTGAAAAGCCAGGGAAAGCCTGGGGAATCCCCAGGAGTGTTACAAACCAGCAGTCATCAGAGACCTGAGGTGTTCTTGGGGATAGTCCTGAACGGAGCACTGGAGATGAGAGCGCTGCCTCACTTCTTGAGAAGCAGGCAAGAGGTACAACTCACATAAAACACAGGAGACTGAGCTGCGAGTCAAACATCTGCCGCATAGAGATGCTAGATTCTTATCTTTTAAAAAGCTGCCACGATCAGTGGTTGCGAGATAACACACGTCCTCTGTGAATAAGATTTTCTCAGTTTTGCACAATCAGCAAAATATTACTCAGATTCCAAAGAGCTCTATAATTTAGTGGTCAGCAGACTGCCAAATAAAAGGGGGGGGGGAGGGGGGGGGCAAGTCCCAGCCTCTTTGCTAACACTAATGAAAGCATTTTATACAACGCACAATTAGTTTCACAGAGCCTAGCAAAATGTCCCCAATGTTAGCATACCAGAGAGGGTTATAGCACTTTCCCAAGAACAAGGAAGACTAAAGGAAAACACCACACTTGGAATTAATCAGAAGAGTATATGTACTCCTGACAGCTACATCCCAGAGCAGCATGCTAAGTACTCCCCTACACAGAAACAAGTGCCCTTTTATTCAGCTCTAAATGTTTTTGGGGTTTTATAAGGCTTGAAAGGGGCAATGGGGCTGCACAAAGTCAATTAGTTTTCAAACTTGGACAAATATTTCACTGTTTTTTGTGATACTTCCAGGGACTCTATTTGCCATCAGAGAAATAAGTACAAGAACTGGTGGAAGGGTAAGGGAACATTTTTTTTTGGTAAATGTATATGTGGAATGACAGAGCTTTTATGTATGTGTTTTCTTAACTACAAGCTAAAATAAATGTCACTTTAGAGAGATTGTTTTTTCTTGCTGGCTGGGCTATCCAGTTGAAAATAGGTTGTTTACAGTCTGTTTATTTTTAATTCTTCTTTTCATGTTGCTTTCAAGTAAATGTCACCTCCCAAGAACAAAAGGTTAAGTCACACAATGCTGAACTATATAATCAGTCTGCTTGACAAGCCCAGTCTGCTGAAAATATTAAAGAATAAGCATCTGACCAGTAGACAAGCTATCTCCATTGACATAAGATCCTGCTTCAGCTTTTTAATTATCCTCATGGGTCATCCCATCTTCAGACCCGTCAGTACTGATGTTATCTCATCACTAGTAAACACCAGCAATTTGGGTTTTTTTTCCAAAGACTGAACTCTTTATCTTCAAATGAGAATCTAGAGTTAGCAATGAAGTTGCTTGAGCCTGTCCCAATTGCACTGTCCTGACAAATGACTAAGGGGCTCTGCTACTCACTGTTAAGATTGTTTACTCTAACCAAAAAGCTATTAGAAAGCTACCAAAAATATTGTTTTGATACCAGCCAAGATTCCAAAGTGTGAGCGGCCTGTTTATTTATACAAATATTCTGTGCAACTACTGCAACATCCTGCTGCATTTCAGACTGCTGCATTTCAGACCAGTTTTTATTATTCAAACACATAAAAAGCCATGAGGTAACTGTAGCTACTTTGCTGTTTGAAGTGCTTGGAGTAAACGTTATGAAAAGTTAAGTGTTTGTTGCAGTTAATACAGACAGCAGAAAAAAATAGTATGCAAATAAATTGTAGGAGTCTTTGGACAGAAACTTTTACAATGAGGGTGGTGAAACACTGGCCCAGGTTGCCCAGAGAGGTGGTAGATGCCCCATCCCTGGAGACATTCAAGGCCAGGCTGGACGGGGCTCTGAGCAACCTGATCTAGTTGAAGTTGTCCCTGCTCATTGCATGGGTTTGGATTAGGTGACCTTTGAAGGCTCTTTCCAACCCAAATTATTCTATGACTCTAAGATTTTTCAACTTAACACCCTAGAATCTCGCAATTTTCAAATCCTTTTTCATTTTCCTGTGATTATTTTATACTATACTACAGCAGTAACAGTAATTTATTTTGTTGATCTCATTACAACACCAACAGGAGAAATTGTGATCTATGAGCTAGAACAGAAACATTATTGTTATGTGTGGTAATGTGCAAATTTATAACAATGTAAATGTGAAAAAAAAAAGTGTTAAATAAAATAAACTACTACTTCAATACCTATACATATTTCCCTTTGACTCAGCTTCACAAAAGGATGCTCCTTTAAATACCATACTGATTTTTTGGCATGCAAGTAAATTTTTCCTGTCTTTCAAAGGTGATCTGCTATTTGCTGTTCATATTTTTTCGTATCTAAAATAATGAGACTATGAGGAATAGCAATATTATTTATATGATCATACAAGGCCATACTTAATTTTTTCTACATTGTGTTATGGATGAAAATATGTTTGAAGACCTTCCTCCTGTTCTCTTATATTAAAAAAATAATTAATTTATGCTATATCCTATTCAAATTCACGGATACAACGTGGTCTATTCTTGACCATAACGAAATTAGCATGAATGCTGGTCCACTTCGCAGTGCTGGATTCCTCACTGACATGTATTGTGCGCTTGTCCTCCTTCCTGTCAATGAATTCAAACAACTGGAAATGAGGAACAGATACTTGGCATTCTTTGCTGGAAATTAGACATTTAAAAACATTGAAAACCTAAAGTCTGAATGTGATTACAGATTTAACAACTGGCATCAGGGGTAAAACAATGTAAGAAAACTTTGTTTGAGGTGTTTGGCCAATAATGTCAGCACAGAGTAAGATTCACAAAAAATGACATATAACTGGAAGAAGCATGTAACAGAGTAGTATTCATTGGTCTCAGAATAACACAATAAATATGCCAGGGGCTGTGTGTGTTTGCTCTTTGACTCAGCATGATGAAGTCTTGCTGGAGCACAGACGCTCATTACAGTTTAGTATTTTGTTGTGATTAATGTCCATTCACAAGTCACTGACTCGAGCCCTGCTTCAGTGCTCTGTCCCCATTTAATCACATGCTTAACTTTAAAGTGTATACTTTAGCATTTTGTTGGTTTACAGCATAGACATTATCATGAGTAAATTTATTATTAAAATAATATTTAAATTAGTGAATTAGGAGTCAGAGGATAGGCTTTGCCAAGGGTATAAAGGAAAAAATAAATATATAATGTATGGTCCTGTACATATGGTTATAGTTTTTGGTCCATACAATGTTAGTCAAATGTAGGCGTATGCATTTTCTCTGAATATGTTGGGGGGGATAGAGAGGAGGTTCTAATTAGCTTATGTATCATTTTTAAAATAATGCTGGCTATATTTACTATATTTTTTGATGCCCACTAATGCAAATGAGATTAGAATTTGTCCCTAGTCTCTAAGGAGCTACAACAATGTAGGAAACGCAGAATGAGAAATAAAACATGTGACACCATTCCTGGGATCCAGGGCATAATGCTTTGCTCCCTGCTGCTTTGCCCAAGACCACAACTGCAAAGAAGCAGAAACCATAATGTTCAAATAATTCAGTGGTCAAACTTCGCTCTACCAAGGGATGCAAAACAATCATTACCAAAAGCAGCTAGACTATAAAAATTAATATGGCTGTGATTCAAATTAACCCAACAGTCTCTCACAGTATCAGTACATTACTGATGACATTTGTTACAGTAACAGCTAGGAATAATAACCTTTTATTCTTCTAGTTTACACAGAAAATTTCTAATTTACTATGGTGAAGGATACTACAACAGACTAGGGGTGTTTGTTTCAAGGAGGGGTAACCAAATAAACAAGAAGATCACAGAAAATGTGAATGCATAGCCTAAAATTTCAGAATTTTTCATACTTCCTGGTGCTTCAGAAAAGCATTATCAGGTGTTTGTGTGTTTTTTTCCCAAACATGTAATTAGCTTATATTTTTGCATACACACCTTTACATTCTGCTTGGTATCCTAGAGATGTTATTCAATAAACCCCCAAAACCAGTAGTGTAAATAGATAAAACAGTAACTCTTTAGTCTTGCCACATTTTTTAACTGATTAGACAGCATTATAACTTTCATAGCAGCAAATACTATAATTAAGTCTATCAATTTCATTACAATTTCACTGTTTTCACCTGCTCATTCTCCTCCTCCAAAATTATCCTTCTATAGATGGCTTCATCTAAAATAACGTCTGAGATGCATTATTATAATTTGAGGCTTATTGTGAATGCTGGTTTTTGAAAGTCCATAAAAAACTTGTTCATCCCTGCGAACTGGGTATACAGGATAAATGAAAACAAAGAGGGGTTCCCAGGCAGCTTTGAGGATGGTCTGCCTTGGGAAGGCTGTTGGGGTTCCTGCCCCTCGCTACCCACACTGTCCTTGTCACTTAAGTGGCACTGGCAGGGAAGGTAGCTCAGCTATCAGACCATCAGCCAGTATCACCCACTGCCCCGACACCTTCTCTTCCACGTGTTTGGCTACTTATCTGGCCCAATGCTGACCTCATTCAGTTCACTGAGCTGGCAGAAAACAAAGAAAGAAATTCAGAAATATATGAAAAAAAAAAATAAGTCAATTTCTGCTGGCTTACTGAGCTAGATCCTGGCCGCAGAGAGCAGGACCACACAGCCAGGGCGGAGAGGGAGGTGAGACAGAGCAAAACCACCCAATTTTACATCAGCAGGACCAGCGGCTTGAGAGAGACGAGGTTGGTGTTTTCCTCTGATCTCGTTCCAAGTTAAACTGGCACCAATTTCTACAGTAAACCCTTTTGTTAGGTGTTTAAAGTTAAAGTGAGTCCTTTAGACAAAACAGCCCTAGAACTGAGGGGACAATAACCTCGATGGAAGGCTGAAGGCAATAAGAGACAGACCAGGGCAGGGACTCCCTTGCCTGGTTGAGCTAAAGCATCCACAACCATGCTCCTCCTCTTGAGAGAAAGCTTAAAGAGCTTAAACTTAAAACACCAAGACTTAACACAAAAGGAAAACAGTTACTTTGCAAGAATTGGAGACAAGAGCAGAGTCAGGAGAGTTTTCAGCTGAAACTTTTTGCTTAGTGCCATGAAAAGCAGGAACTAAATCCAGCAGCATCAAACACTCCTGGGAGGAACCAGTATCAGAGTCCTCACACAGTCACCTACACTCTGATGGGTACAAAGGTCATTTCTCAGAGCAATGATATAGCCAGTAACAACGTATTTTTGAAAATTCAAACTAAAGATCAAATTTCCAGTGAATTATCTTTGCTCAATACTAAGGCTGTCATTTTTGCTTAACACATACCTGAATTTTTTCAACCCCCCAAGACAGCGAAACTACTCTCTGTATGAATGATTCTTTCACATGAAAAACTCTTCTATGCTCTGTAAGCATAAAAAGAGCTCAGAAGTTATGTCTGCTGAAGTGGATATCTCTTATACGGCTGCCAAGAGAATTTATGAGTGGTTTATGAAATGTGGGTGATGTTATAAAACAGCCATACCACTGAAAGCTTTTATGTATGTGAAATCTGCTATTTCTGGTAGCATTTGTCATTTATCTCTCAGGCCAGAGACAGTGAACGATTACTACAAGGAGAAAACATCCACATAGGTGAGACAGTCGTATGGCCAAAGGCAGGCTAAGGACCAGGCATGACGGTAAAGCAGTTCCCTACCTTTTTCTTCAGAGAGAACATTTGAGGCAGTGAAATTTACCTGGATGGCTTGCAGATTTAGTTCAGTGACTATCTAAATAAAAATATACAAGGCAGTCCTGGAAGCAAGGATCAGAACCACACGCCTTGGTTCCCAGCACAGAGCCCTGAACAGACAGCAAAATCTTCCTTATCTTCTCCTGCAGAGTAGCTGAATTTCAAAAGAAACGCAATGCAGAGTTTTTATTCTCTAAAATGACCCATAGCAGTTACAAGAGTTATTATGACTCATGTTTATACCTCCAAAGGGCTGAAAATTAGACTTCCTCAGCTGCCAGGGACGGAAGCTACTCTGTAATAAGCTATGGCTTAGATACACCCCGTGAGTTCAGCTCCTGGAGATGGGCACCTGATTCAAGCTCCTTTTGGGTCTGGACCCAAGAGTCTTAACTGCGTTTCCCTGGCTGCACTTATCTAACACTTTTCCTAAGCCAGCTGCTCTAAAGCTGGTCTTGTTCTTGCACCGCACACAAAGGTCATTTTTCTCTAGGCAGTTTGCTCTTGAATTTAATGTTAGATGTTGTAGCATATGGACTCATTTGCAGATAAATTCACAATATCTTATGAAATTCTGGCAATGGAATAACATTCTGCTTTCTGTACTTTGGCCTCAAGAAATCTTCTTGTTCACTAAGTGTAAGTATTATGATGTTAAAATGAATATACTTGTTCTCTCATTCTGTCATTAGAGATTAACATTATGACTTTATGCTAATGTGCTATTTTTCCACAAGTCCAGTGATTTACAAGACTCCCTCATGCCTTGAAACAAGCCATTACCTGCACAACAAAAGCACTATAGCTCTCCATTCTCAGTCTAATCAGGTATTGTTGCGTCTCTGTTCTTTCCTGAGGCTTCTTTGTTTCCCAGAAGCCCAGGGCCGTAGTTACAAAAACCTAATGTACCTGGTGCCTGTTTCTCTACAACATCCCATGTAAGATGGCAGAGGGCTGCAATAACACATCGTTAAAATCAAAAATACACAGACTACTTTTAAAAATCTTTTTTTTCTTGTATTAATCAGATAGTTGTCTGGAAGAGGAAATGAGCAACAGTTCTTTAAAGCATCTTTAACAATTCTTTGTAGTTCAGATCTAATCTGATCCAAAGCACTGCTGGCAGCTGCACTATTACTGTGCATTATCCAGAGAGAAGAACAGAGCAGACTTCTCCTTTGCTACTCTTTTTTCTTTTCTCTCAAAAATACTCTGAAGCTATTACAGGTCCCGATCCCATGCTCCAGATGGGAGAGCAGGGATGAACACATGATGGCTCACTGTCTACTTCTGGTTTTGTTTTTTTCTGTCCAACAAACAGTGATGGTCTGGTCTGAGTACTCAGTTGAAGGACTGGGAAATGCTCCAAAATCCCCCAGTTTGGATGTGCCCAAAGAAGCTCTTATAGCTGTATTTGCATTTAGCATCCTTTGCAGTCCCTACTGAAACCCACCTCCACTGATTTCAAAGGGAAATTATGTGAATCTATACTGACACTTTCAACACTGACACTCTGAACACACTGACCGTATGCTTTTATAAATGAAGCATCTTTAGCCCTTCCATTCCAGCATATTGTCTAGGAACAGCTGCTTTAGTGACTTGTTTGTGACAGTGGCTGCTGCATGAACTCAACTGAATAAGTTACTCATGCAAGTCATGTGGAAAGGCTGCTGTGATAAAAAACTGAGAAGAAATGAATGGAGTGGATAGGAGGCTACTGTACAACAGCATTTGCAACTGCGATCAAGGAGCCTGAAGGAGATATCTGATCTAGGCAGAATAGCAGGGGAATAAACTGTGATGCAAAGTGAAAAACAAAGCTGACATGTGAGAGAGAAAAACTGCTTAGGAAGTGTCCATAGTGCAAGTTGCTGAATCTCCTTCAGAGGTAGCTCAGGTGCAGTGTCACTTCGTCAGTGGCAGGTGGAGCAGCGGGCTCCAGCAGGGCTCTGGCTCTATCCACCACCTCAAGGGCAGCTGTGGAGAGGCACAGCAGCAGCCAGCTTGCCCCTTCCCCTTGTGACATGGTGAGAAGATATGTTGCAGCATCGGAAATCCCTGACTTTCACACCAAGCAACAACTAGGCAAGGTGTGCTGGGAGGCACTGCACTCTGCCAAAGGCATCAGGAGCGCATCAGAGGTAGGCGCAAATGCAGTATGGGTCTGCCCAGAGAACTGTAAAACAAGCAGAAGTTGCTGGAGAACAAGCAGATCAAGCAACGAAGCAAGATCTGAGACAGACCCAGGGTGTGGACAAGGATGGAAAGGGAAGACAAATTCTGGAGCCTGTCAGGGGACCACAGTCCCAAAACAGTGCTGGCTTTGCCACACAAGCACAGCCCCAAGTCCTGGTACTGGCTTTCATCTTTCCTGAAAGCCTGATGACTTACAAGTAAAGAAAGGAAAGGTGCAACAGCAGTGTATGTATCATCTGCTGCCCTTTAAATGCCACTCTCAAGAACTGAGCCACCTGGAGGTACCTCCCTGCCTGTAATGCTTGAATCATCAGCTTTTGCCCAAAGGAAAGATAGCTTCAACGTTGCCCAAGCTTCAGAGAAGCTCGTTTGTAACTGCTGCCACCTTAGTGAGTGCTTAACTTGTGGAAATGTTTACCTGCATGTCTTGGTGGTGATGGGCATGACGGTGACCACAACTTGCTCTAACACAAATGCCAGAAATAGAGGGACATACATGTCTTTCAAAAGCTTGTTGTTGCCAAGTACAGATGAGCCTGACAGAACCAGGGGTTAAACAGAAGGTCTCACGAGATAAGCTCTAGCTAGAATTACCTGCAGGGACTATTGACGTCCCCAGCAACAAAAGTCAATGGGGTAGAGAGTAAAGAGCTGCTGGAGAACAGAGATGGGAGAATATTCAGAAGCTGCTGAAGACTCCACTGGCTGCCATTCAGGCTAGGAAAAAATCTTCAGAATTTTCAGCTTTGACAAAAAAAGTCTGTGACACAGGTACGGCAAATGGTTCAAAATATACCACCAACATCTTTCCTCATATCTATCACAATATGACTTATATTGGACTGCCTGTATTGGAACATTTTTAACTAAAGGTATCACAAAGGCTTGTCCATTACTAGGGTAGATTGCTTTGGGTTTTGTTGCTGGCTGGTTATCCTGTGCTGCAGTATCTTCAGAATATCTGAAGACTCTCTCATAATTCCTGTTGCTAAGCAAAAGTTGAAAAAATCCAAACCTTAGAGGGGTTAAAGAGGACACCTGACTCAAAAATTAGGTTCAGTTCATTTCCAAGATAGACTTGAGGAAGTACAGCAGGTAAGTACTTCAAAGGTGACTATTAATCATTCTTTAAAATTCTTCAGTGGCCTGTCTTCTAAAGGAAGCTGCATGAATAATGTGAAGAGAAAACTAGCTTTGACAGCAAACACTGACTTGGGATTAGGGGAATTTGATAAGGAAGATGTCTGTGTGAGCCAAAGGATTTGGTGCAGGGTAGCCAGCAATGATGAACATGAAGTCTTCCGTGGGATTTAAGTTGTTCATCTTGGGCTTTGTGCCTTTGACTAAGTTGCACTTGTTATTGCTTCTAAGGAATGTAAGATGAGATAAACATGACATTTACTTTGCTTTCATGCAAATTTCTATTACTTTTACTTAAATTACTTGCCAGAATGGTGACTTTGTATAGACATACTTTCTCCTAGAGAAGAGACCCTTATGATTTTTAATGAGCAATGATGAAAGGTTAACGGAGTTCAGAACTGACAGTCATATTTAAAGGTTTTGTTCAGAACAGGCTTTGCCCTTTTGTGCTCCTTCACTATTGCCCAGGTGGGGTGCTGGTGATGGAAGCAGCATCAGCAGCTTGGATAAGGGGTGAGGATCACAAGAAATGAAAAAAGTGGCTACATATCCATGAGCCCTCTGGTGGGTGCCTTCAAAACCTGAAACCTAAACACCCTGTGTCTGGTGCCCTCAAAGCTAGAAACCCAGAAACCATCTGTTTGGTGTTTTCAAACCAAGGTGGGCCATGGGGCAGATACCTAGTTCTGGTGGCAGTGAAGGTGATTTAATCCTTGAGGACCACAGGTGTGAGGGATATGGCTGGGAACAAGCTGGATGTCTGGTACACAGTTGAATCCCACATCACCATCGAAAGGAGGCCATGAGGAGAGGGTGGTGTGAGCTGTCCCGGCAGGTAGCGTGTGGGTCACAGGTTGGTCATGCCTGATCTAGAAGAATTCTTTGAGAACATTAAAGCACAAAGACGCTTGACTGATTTAACTGTTCAAGGATGGCAGCCCATCACTGCAAAGATTATATTTGCACATACATAGCTGCATTCATAGGAAAGGCTGATGACCGGTTTGTTAAGAGTGGCACAGATTTTTTCCGTGGCTTGATTCATAGCCCATATGAGTGAGTTAGCCTCCTATATCACTTCTTTTTTTCACTCAAAGGCTCCAGGGACATCTTTGTGAAACTGGAGCCTAACATTTTTCAGTATGGAGGCTTTAAACTGTTTTAATTTAAATAAACATGGAAACATATATCTCCATCTTTTTTTTTGTATCCTCTATTTTCTGTATCAAAATTTTCATTCAATAAGATAACAGACAGTATAGTATAGCACTGTCAACTCTTGTATTTTTATTTTACTTTTCCTAATTTCTTCTTGAGGATCCAGATCATTAGATCAGGAGACTGCAAAATACATGTAAATTCCTTTAATAAAAAGTTTTCTAATCTACATTTACAAAGACAATCTTGAGAACGTGAAGCAAATGAAACCTAAAGGCTCAGAAGCCAAGTAAAAACCAAACTGCAAAAGTATTTTTAATAGGAAAAAAAACACATCATTTTTAAACAATCCCATGATTTTTTGAGGCTGACTCATGATTTTGTAATGTTTAAAGTTGGCAATACTGATACCCTGTGATTTAGGTGACTAATCACACACTGAAAAGCTAATAATCAAAGCAAGCAGTTTGTGAAGTACCCACAGACTAGAAAATATGTATCTCGACTACTCAGCAAAGGCTTATGCATAAATTGACAACAAATAGAATCAGTTTATATAACTGCTTCACAAAGAGAGAAAAGAGCTAATCAGTTAATCAGTTATTTTATTTGTATCACATAATGCTACCAGCTGCAGTACTGAGCGTGAAGAGGGAAGAGCACGGAATAGAGAGAATAACAGGGTAGCGCTTCAGCGATGCATTCATGGGGAACAGGGGAGCATGGACGCAGCTCCGCAAGCAAAATGCAAAAGTAAAAACTGACTGAAGGAAAGCTGCTGCTACACTGCATGCCAGACAAGAAAATACCTGGGGGAAGGAGGGAAGCAAGCAAAAAAAAGTCAGGAGATAAGTGGTCAGCTGGCTACAAAGAGTTAAATCTAGGTGCGATGTGCAGTCCATGGAAGATGTCTGTGGGAAGGCACAGAGATAATTAAAGCAGCAGAGGAAACATCGTTCCAAGACAGGCGGAGGCAACAGAGGTGAATCCTGGCTTCTCTGTGGGTTTTCTGATTAAATCGCTTGTTTGTGCACAGCAGTGCTCAGTTGGGCTCTTTCCTGTCTTTTATCTTACCTGATATTAAGCAAACAGCAGAAGGAGGTGTATTTAGCACGTGCTTGGCACCAACTATGTGTTCTAACAAGAAGATTCTTTTCTGAAACTCTGCTCATAATAAAATTATTTTTTTTTAAGGATAAACCATCCACACATATTGATGCTGCTCGAGCAGTTTAGTTCCCTCAAAATAAAAATGGCAAGCAAGGATGATTTCTAATTTTCAGAAGTTAAAGAGGCATTGAAGAAATATATAAAATATGGTAGGACTCCATTTATTGACTTGCAAAGGCAGAAGACAACCATTTTGGAAAGAAACACTACACATTTATCTGATTAAGTATTTTTGTAGCTACTTTATTGCAAAATATAAGGAATATGTGGCATTGGCCTACAAGTTTGTACCCTCTTTATATAAAATTTATATCTTCTTTATATAAAATTTACATTCTCTTTATCTAAAATTAAATAGAGCTGTTAGTAGTTTCAGAAAATTCTCCCACAAAGGCACATTTAATTACAAGTCTTCCAAATGGGAGTTTCATTTTCTTTTAAAGAACCTGATATAGACAGGATATTACATTAGTAAGGCGTCTGGTCTGATCCTGTATGGAAGCTCCTATATCCCTGGGAAGAGAAAAGAGAAACTACGCTCTGTTTGAAAATGAAGGTCAAACCAAAGCAAACAAAACCAAGACATCGGAGTGAATGGAGCAGAATGATCCATCTGTATTAGGGCTTTCTATAGCAGCTGTCACCGACCAGCCATCACCGTAATGTCTAAGGTACTGCGTAATTGGAGTGGATACCAAAATTCAAGGGGAGATTGCAGGCTAAATGGGAAAGACAGAGGGATGTATTTCACAGCTGTCAGCCAGATAGGAAAGATATTCCGCTCCTTACTCCAGATGGAGAAGAGCGGCTCACATTTTGATGCAGTGAGTGAGGGGGCGACTGAAATGCACGGATTCATTCATGAGCTGCATGTGCAATGCAGCCTTGTGAAAATGCTGTAGTAATGCACAGAAAAAAGGCGAGGGGGTTTATCAGCATAATGAATCCCTTAGTGCAGCAGGCACAGGGGTCACTTAAACCGAATACTGTTGCAGGATATCTGCCTCGCATTCAGAACCTGTCTATTTTGCTTTTACATTTATTTTTAATAAATGTCTCAACATTAACTATGGCACTATAGCTGCAGGAGCCCATTCTCTGGTGACAACTTTCTACCTATGTTGACATAGTTTCTTAATTAACTGAAAAATACAAATGTTTTCATAGTAAGGTGTGCAAGTGCACATAGGAAAACATATTTAAATAAATATGTTGGGGGCAGCTGACGGAAAATTCAATGACTAAAAGCCCTAACAATGTGTCATGCCTAAAAATTGGAAAGCTCTGATATACACACATTAAGTGGACAGAAGTTGCTATAAAGGTTCACAAAGAGCAACTCACTATGCAATATACTGACAATGTACTGACAAAACAGCCCTGTGTATTTTCAAGCAGTGCTTTCAACATCCAGAACATTTCAATGCATTTATTTTACTGAAACAAACCATTTCTGATATTGATGCAAAATGTATAAGAATTAAAGTGAAATCTGTCTTCATTTTTCTGCCTTGATGTATAGACTTTGAACAGCGCATCCTGCATATTCTACCTGCTCTTACTATTCATATCATAAAATACGTGTTTACATGATACTGTATAATATTTTTCCACTTCTCCCTAGGTGCTGTAAACTAACATACCGATCTAACAGTGGACATTAAATATGACAGTTGGGGATCTGCCTAGGGGAGCTGAAACATTTCTGGTTTATTTCATGAACACTTTGCAAACTTGTACTCTTGTTTATGGTTTTTATTGCAACCTTGCATCATTTGTTTTGTTTCAAGGAAAGGATATATAAGGATATATATAAGGATATATATAAGGATATATATACTGATATATAAGGCATGGTTTGCATGTGATTCTTTCTCGTATTTTGCCTAGGAATAAAGTCTAGTTAATGTTATAACGCCTTTGTCAGGAGCCTGCCTGACCCAGACGGAACTGTCCCAGCCCCTGCAGGACGACACAGCAGGATAGGCAGCCAGGGGGAAATATGAAGGAATTGTGCACAAGCTGTTGGGAGAACAGAGCCTCAATATGGCTCTGAAGGGCAAGAGGAATGATGCCACAGAGCTCAGCCCTCCAGAGGGGACCTCAGCCTTGGCCTCTGTATCCTCAGGAGGCTTTGATTGCTGCCAGGGGTCAGGCCAGGGCATCCAAGTGTTTGGGCAGAAGTCAGGGAGTCCTGGAAGACCAAGACCTTCTCAGTACTAGAGGGATTATTATGAGGAGACAACAGGACAGCGGTGGTTGCCACCAGTATGTAATCCAACAGCACTGCCTGGTGCAGCAAGCTCTGGTGTCATCTGGCCGAGGAGAGGCCCCAACTAATGCTCAGAAATCCCACCAGAACCTCCTTTATCCAGAGAACTGCTCTGCCCTCAAGACGGTTAGCTCCTTGTAGCTGTGTTTCTCTACCTGACCAGTTCCTTTCTTCCCTCAAAAAAACTGTAAAATGTGGATGCAAAATGACAATAAAATCCAAAAATTGACAGTGTTTTATGCATGAATATGAAATCTTGTATTTCAGCCTGCGTGGCACCCAGCAAAAAGCTGCCTGGTATCCACCAGCACCTTCTCCTTGTTTGTCTCCCCATGCTCACATCTCTGCATGCTCTGCAGCCTCTCACATGACCACCGAGGCCTCCGTAAGTAGCATCCTTCACTGACAACCTGTTAGCTTTCAACAGACCTGTGATTTTGCTACAGGAAGGAAAAACAGGCAGCCATTGTACAGTACCAGTAGGTGCTGTGCAACGGCTGAGAACTGCCAGGATATAACCCTTAACTCCTCCACTGACGATGATGCTGTTAGATCCCCTGACGCACAACTGACAGATTGTTCAGAAACAAGTGAGTGTGCCCCCAAGGAAAACATAAAAGCAGACAACCAGATCGCTGCAGTGAAAAGGCTCTGGGCCAAGATCTGCAGTGGGCGAGCTCATCTCGTAGCAGTGGTAGACCTGGAGATGAGATGGGGCTGTGGGCAGGAGCAGGCAGAGGGTAGGGACCAGCAACAGAGAGCTGCCAAAGAGGCTGGAACTAGTGAAAAGCCAAACCACCACAACTGTATAGGTGCTGTAGATGCAGCGATGGGATTCATATGATTCATATTCATGGTCTCCGTAGGCAACAGAAAGAAGCAAGCACCCTATGAGAGTGATGCAGATGGGTTTCTATGGCAGACAGATGAGCCATCTCTGAAAGCCTGTTCTCTCCATTGACTGCAAAGGCTGACTACGCAGGATCCACAGCAGTGTATTCTGTGGCTCAAAATAAATGAAAATGATTTCACCAAAGTTAGATGAACTCTATTTTTTAAATATAAACTTCATGCTGGACTTCTACGCCTCCTGAATTTTGAAAACAAATTGCTTATTTCTGCTGATTTAAATACTACAGTCACCTGCCAGTCCGTTTTATATTTTGCTTCTTTTATATAACATGATGAAATGCATGGAAGATTTTTATTATAATATTTATAAATATATTTACACACATTTATTTAGCCTACACATGCACACATGAATGTGAACTTTTTTAAATTCCATTGCCAGTCTCCTCTGTCAAGTATAACTGTTTTTTTTTTTAAAAGCATTCCTATGAATATTTACATTTGAAAGCGTGCTACTAGTGATTTACAATATGCTTTTAAGATGCTGTATCTCAAATGCACATAATCATATACATCTCATTATTGTTTTTTTCAATAGACTTTAGCATAATCCATTTTATATTTTGCTGGGCTCTTCTGCAGGCTTTGAAACAGCAATCAATTTGCAGTGATTTCAAGGAGCTTTGGATTGGACTTTGCATTACCCTATTAAGAGAGGTAGTCAGGTTTACTTTTATTTTAAAATTCTCCCAAGGCTGGGAGGTAGAGTAGCAACACTATCACATTGAGAAAAGCCACACATCTTGCCTGAGAAGCAAACACAACTCTTGGATAGACGTGTTGAGAGATATGACATGTGCATTCAGAAAGAAAACTGTCGCGAAAGTCACAGGTACTGTGAGGTTGGAAGCAAAGAGCAGTGAATGTGGTGGATAACCTCAGCCTTATTCTCTGCTTCACCCTGCTGTATCATCCATTTCTACCTAGGCTGATGTTCAACTTGCAAGCTCTAGATTGAGGGTTGTAGCTAAATCTCCAAGTGCCACATCAAGCTCAGGTTAATTTAACTTAATTCCAGCTATAGGTTCTTGCTGTGCCTTTACCTGCAAGGCAGAAAAGCATGTTCCCGTCAGACCCTGTCACTCTGCTCAAGGATTTGTGTTCAGCAATCTGGGGACACCTCCACCTCCCCTTCCACATGAACAGAGGTTGCTCCTGACGTGCCCCTCACAGAGCTCTGCACCTCTGGGATCTCCCCGCAGCACCTCCACGTCTGCTGGGACACGCCACCAGCAGACTGCAGCCCTCTGAGGGCCACCCTACCTTTAGGGACACAGCTTCCTCTCAGCTTCTGCCTGATACTCCTCCCTCATACAACTTCATTCTTTGTTCTCAATTCATTATATTGCACTGAAATTAATTAAAACAAAATTTTGAACGGAAGGAAAGTATTTAGACAAGAATTCACATAATTCCATAGCATCTATATGCTTTCTTTGCACTTTAGCAGCCATGTTTCCATATAAAGCATTGCCAAAAGTACTGAGCAGCTTTCAGCTGAAAAGCAGTCTCTGCAGGTCCTCTCTAGGAAAAGACATGGTCAAACTTGTTAATGAGACAGTTGTTTATTCCCCCTAACACAGCTGTAGGTTTTAATCAAAACACGTTGTGATACCAAGTCAAATACTTTGGAGAAATGAAATTGCTTCTGTATCCACACAGTTGATTCCATCAACCAATCTATAATCCTGTCAAAGAAAGATAACAGATATATTTGACAAGTCTTCCTTGCCATCAAACCACACTGACTGGCATTATTCACATTTATTAACCAATCCTTTCTCTTGGCTTTTCCAAGTTAACCGTTCCAGTATTATATTGGAATCTGAATTCATGCAAGACCGCATTTCTAGGTCCCATTTTCTAACCTTTTTTGACATTTGAACTTGAACTACAATAGCGCTTTTCCAAGTCTCTGAAACTTTCTTAGCTCTCCAGGATCCTGACCAGTGGTTCAGAAGCTGCCTCAGCTATTTTCTCTGTAGCTCTTGGAGGGGGGGGGGGTGGAAATTACTCAGAACTGACAACCTGCAAAAGCTCAGATTTCCATCATCTAAGGCAGGCTCACAGCTTTCACAAAGAGTTGTCTGCCTTTTGCTGAGACCACAAGGAGAGCTCAGCCACCCCTGCCACACAAAGGGAGAGCTGGGGCTGGAGAAACAGGGAGCAGCCAGAGTCAAGGTTGTTGTGCCCATTGCTGCTGTTCCTGTGCACCTCTCGTCGACAAGGAATGTACACCTTTATTACCATTTTGTGTTTTTCTTCTAAATAGAACCATAATTAGTGTAATTACTATTCAAAGGAATACAAGAATTTGCCACTGCTTCAATGTTACCTGCCTGCCCAGCTCAAGCAGGACTTCCAGATGTGTTTCTCAAGGTGAAATGCTGCTGGTAATACAACTGCTACTACACCTACTAACCAACCTTAAATTCAATGGGAGAAAATGAGGAAACCTAACTACAGGTCCAGCAGGAGAAAACGAGGAGAAATAATTCAGATTTTATCATAATGACAGGGAGGAAATCAAAGGACAATGATTTCTCTTTTGTCTTTTAAACGCAGTATTTTGTCTGTCAGATTCATTCATCTTATACAAAGAAGAGCAATAGTATACATTTCCAAGATAAAATCAATTATGCATTATCTTAGAGTTGTACAATCTCGTTCTCCAAAGAAGCCTTAATATGACTTACATGTAGCATAATATTTTATTCCAGATCTATGAACAAAGCTAAATTTCACTGACAGATCATTGTACAAATTCCAATTTACGGTCAGTTTTTCCAGTATTCTCAGAGAGTATAAAATTGCAAAGGCCATTTCTGCTTGAACCAGAATATGAATTTTGAAAGATAATGAAAATAAAGGAGCAAATTAAGAAACCCGTTTGATTCAATTCATTACCTCAGAGCACTTTTGCTTAAAATACCCTTCTATATTTTATGTCAGTTCTCAAATGACTGAAAAAAGCTTTTGTTCCTCAAAAACTCCCAAACTGTAGCCAAGTTAGCCACACTTTAATTAGTTTCTTAATTTATCTCCATTACGAAATAAAATAGGGAAATAACTCTTGTTTCTGTATTCCATTAAAATGTTTCTGTACAAGTTTAAGACTATTTTGTTATCATGGTATTCCAAGTTTTAAGCAGCCCATCTTTGTAAAAGCTAAAAATAATATATCACGCTTTAGATTATCTTAATTTGCCAAGTTTTGGCAGAACTCACAAAGGTACAGCAGAAGTTGCTGGAAAATTTGCAGGGCTTATGATATTTAGCCCATTTTCAAAAAAATCAGTTCATCAGTTCATTTCCATTTCCAAGAAGATTCTTTCAGAAACAGCACACTTTTTTTTTTCTTTAATTTCAGCATGAGGCATTTCAGGCAATTGAATTAGAGCTTTTCCTTGACTTTCCTAGCTGTGATCATGTTGCATTTCAAGAGTGCTCTCAGTGGCAAGACCCTGGCCAGCCTATAAAACATTTCACTCATTGACTCTGAAAAGATCTATTCCCATTAAATCATTCTCATGACATCTCTTAGACAAATTGGGAATGAGAGGACAGCTACAAGCTACCCGGAAAGTGAACCTCCATGCCACAAGGCAAAAGATATTTTGAAAATGTTAAGCACTAATAAGTAAGTTTCTAACCTGGACAAAATTTTGCTTTGAGAGCATGGACAGCATAAGGTACTATAACCAAAAAACCCCCAATCATAATAATTGAGTCTATTGACAGAACAGCTGAATAGTGTGCATACAGAAGAAATGTGAAATCTTGGGCAGGAATAAATCTGTTAAACCACCTGTGTGAACTGCAATTTCTTAAAAATAAACCTGAATTTCTATCTATTTAAATATTTTCCAGAAGGTCCTCAGTGATAGCATTTTATGGAGAGAAATATGTCCAAAATAAAGAGTATTAATTGTAAAGAACAGTACAGAATGATGAAGATACTCTCAAGTCTGCTTGATGTGGGAGTATCTGATGAGAAGGAGTGACATGTATGCAGCAACCCCTGCAAGATGCAAAATAGATTATTTACGCAAAAGAATCTGGCAGAGACTGATATTCATAACAACCACATGACTTCTCAGGTACCCTGCACTGAGACGTGATTGTCCAAGTAGAAGAGCAAGACTATTATTGTGTACAGCTTTGATCATGGACATTTGAGAGACACTACCTTGAGGTTAATATGCTCAAGCCCAGCCACTTGCTGCCACCTCTGTGGATATTAAGAGATGTTCCCACCTCTCCTCTCCTCTCTCCTCTCCTCTCCTCTCCTCTCCTCTCCTCTCCTCTCCTCTCCTCTCCTCTCCTCTCCTCTCCTCTCCTCTCCTCTCCTCTCCTCTCCTCTCCTCTCCTCTCCTCTCCTCTCCTCTCCTTCCCAGTTTGGCTTCCACATTCCTGGTCAGAGACACCACCATGCTTGCACCATATGCTGCCTCTCGGTCTCTGCTGTCCCTCAGTGGACATGGATCAAGCATATGGTTAGAATAATTTCCCTAATAAGCAAGTCTGTATTTTGCATAACTGTGATACTATATATTCACTGCCCACTGAGCGCTATGTATGTTTTAATGACAGATAAGGAGACAAAATGGGAGACTCATAAATGAGCTCAGGTGCTGCAAAACTCAACACTCCACTGGTTGCCTACTGCAACCAGGAAAACTCTGTTAGGGACCCAGGAGTGCATCTTCTCTATAACACTCAGGAAAACAGGTGCATAAAATGGGAATCACAAGACTACTGCAGTGAGTGGGAGCATTGCCTTGGCAATGGAAATAAGTGAGGGAGCAACATGGCCTGACGCCTAGCTCTCCTAGGCACTCAACTTCAGGCTGCTGGACTTCCACAGCTGGAATTTTCTTCCATACATGGGTGCCTATGGCAGCTCTTTCCTACAATATACAGCTGGAATGTTTCAGACTCTGACAGGAGGTGAGAAAATGTGATTTAAGTTGTTGCTATAGATGACTAGATTCAAACAACCAGCACCTTCTGTCACTGCAGTGAATGCTCTTATTATTAACTGCCTGATCCCTCTTACTACAGCTCTTCCATCTTGCATGGCAAACTACTTTTTTTCTTGAATATTTCTTTTTTTTGACCAGAGAAGGACAAATACACAGAATGGGATAGTTAAAAATTAATTCTTCCTGTAGTGTATATGGAGCTATTTCAGTGAGCATGGAGCACTAAGCATTCACAATCACAGAGAAAAAACACAGGCATTCCCTCACTCAGATAAGTACCCCCAACAAGTTCCAGTAACTGCTTTTTCTCTCTTGCCTTATTAAGATTTAATTATTTTTTTGCAAAAGAAGAAACTCCAAAAGACTTCCTCTAAGAGGAAGAACTAGGACACTCAGACCAATTGTTGATAAACTGGAAGATGGGAGGCTGAGCCCCTTCAGACAGGAGGGGGAACTGAACACCGCTCCATCTAGCTGGGAATGCTGCAGCTGTTTTATTGCTAGCACTGGATCTGCTCTCTGCCATGCTTTCTTTGTGCAGGGAACTAGTGGGAAAGCAGTTTCTTAGAATGAACCCCACAGGTAAATAAGCGTGTACTTTATAAATTCTAGGATGTAAGTGGGAGACCTCAGCTGCTGCAAAATAACTTCCTATTTCTATCACATCTCCTTGTGGCACGGAGCAATTCGGGTTCTGATAGAAAGGCACTGTCTTTGAAGAGCACAGCTGGAGAGCAGTTTTGTAGGGATTGCTGCTCACAATACATGCAGGGGAAGGAACAGGGTAGTGCAGAAATCAAACCCAGCAACCCCAGGAATCAAAATGACATAGCAGTTGTTCTCCCTGCCCCTGAGAGACCACCTCCATCAGCACAAGGCTGACTGTCCACTAAGCAAACGAATGAACAGAGCCAGGACCCTCTGATTTCCATTAGACTTCCTCAGTGGGTTGGGGTTTTTTCTGTTATTTTTGAGGTTGTTTTTAAATCCCCATGAAAGTTTTTGCTTAGTCAGTGGTTAGGATAAGTACACTCCTTGCATGACTTCATCTAGACTCCGATGAAACAGTCTAATTTCATCATCTGCTGTGCCTTTGTCTACACACAAACCAGTTAGTATTTCTAGTGTGGTCTAACACAGTCCTCTATAAAGGAAAAGTAAGTGGCATGATTTACCGATAGCAATCAAACTGTACTTAACAAATCTTCCTGCATATGTAGCAAAGAAAGTCAGGAAAAATGGTCTAAGAAGTATATTTATGCATACTGTAGTTGCAAAAGTTCCAGGTCACCTAGCTAGAGTTTTAACAAGGCAAAGCTAACCTCTGGGGACATGGTTTAGCAGTAAACATGGTAATGTTACATTAATGGTTGGACTCTATGATCTTAAAGGTCTTTTCCAACCTAAACAATTCTATGATTCTAGCTCTGCAAACATGCCATCAAATTCTGACAGGTAAGCAACAAGGAACCACAATATTTGAATTGGATTATATTATTTGAGCACATAGTGCATCCTGAACATTAATGACAAATTTAGCAAGTCACTTTTCTAGCAAAACTTGCCAGACATTTAGCAAAAAAAAAAGGCTACGCTTCTTTTAAGTGTTTAAGAAGAAACTGTTGTTTGAAATCAAGTCTTTCAGGTATTTTTTGGTTTTGGTATTTGTTTAAGATCATGTCTTTCACGTTTATTTATAATAAAAAAAAGTGTACATCACAGTAGTTTGGCACAGCATATGGGACCGATTACTTGTAAAATAAAAAGTAACAGGACCATTTATCAAAACTTTGGAGCATGACACAGATTGCAAAGTAGGGTCATTGTACATATGATCCAGATTATGCACTGCTTTATAAAGCATCAGCCAGATTCAACAGAGAGTCAGTTAAACTCCTGTATCACTGGAGTTACTCATTTCAATGTATTTCAATTGCATTAAAATCATACCGGTATCAGCATGCACTAGTTACAGCCTGTGCAGAGCTTTAGTTCAGAAAGTGTTGCAACAATCAAATCATGTGGCTCTCAGAGAGAGTTCATAGCTGGTGCAGCCCTCTGACAGCAGTGCAGGAAGTTCACAGTAAATATAAAGTAATGGCAATAAGAGAAGATCTGGGACTTGGAAAGAGTAAGACTGGCGATGGCCAACCACTAAGGAAGATGCATTTCTGGCTTTGCAATAGAAAGTTCTGATTTGAAAGTTCTGACGCCTGGACACATTCCTGTGCAATCTACTCTAGGTGAACCTGCTTTAGCAGGTGGGTTGGACTAGATGATCTCCAGAGGCCTCTTCCAACACCAAGCATTCTGTGATTCTGTGATTTGGCCACCAGAAACAGAAAACACCATACTGCAGCAGATAAACAGCAGCAAGGCAAGCCTGAAGTGGCATGGCTTGTCTGCTTTTATGTGTCAACTTCTATCCTTCCAGGGTACAGGCTGATGCAGGGCAATCCCGTACATGCTATCCACACTCTCCTCCACATGTACAGAAAGAGGGAGAATAGGAAAGAATACAGCAGAGCCCTCATACAGTTCTGGGAACGTTTGTGCAAGCCGAAGGGCTGGATATGAAGATCCAGGGAGCAGATCAGAGCTTGGTTCCCTGCATCTGAGCGCAGGAACAAGGGCTGTCATTTAGAGAGTGGGTTTGGCTTCTGTGACTGAAGGAGGGACCAGCCTCAGGATCAGTTCACATGACTTGACCATGTTAATCTCGGGCACTGACATGAAACATACTTCAGACTTTTGGTGAGCTGCAGAGAACCAGATCTGTTCTCCCTTGCCTTGCCCAGGTCCTTCTCACCCCCTCACTGGGTGTCCTGTCCAGACAGGCTGGATCCCCATGCTTGTTTGCACTGTGCTTGCTGCTAAAAAAATGGGGTTTCCACTCTTGCATGGTGCCCTGAAGTGGCTCCTTAGCACAAGTGAAGCCAAGGGGTCTGGTGCAGGGTGAGCTGCACACCAGCAGAGCCAGATGCACTTCACCATGGCTGCCACCCCCTAGAAAAGGCCCATAACAGTACTGAAATTACCGTGAAAAAATGAAAAATTCTGCCCCAAGCCCACAAAGCTGGCTAATCCTAAGTAAAATGTTTCAGAGGTTTGACATATCCTGGCAACACAACAGATATTTTGGAAATCAAAACCTACAGCTTCTGTGTTTCACTGCTGAGACACAAAATTCAATAGAGCTTTTCTTTGGTACGTGCCGAAAGGCAGCTTTTGCTTAATTTTAAGGCTGTTTAAATTCTCCTCCTCTACCTACTATCCATGCTCCAGCAAAACAAATGGTTCACCTTTCTGGTGAGCAAGCTGCCAGCTAAGCTGACCTGCCACATCTCACCAGCTCTGAAACTCCTGGCACCCGAAAGATTCTGTGGCAACAAGTATCACAATTTATCCATGTGATGCATGCACAGTCCTCATCTTCCACATCTCAAAGTTTTAGCTGTTGCCCCCTTGTGCCCACATGGGAAGAAAGAGGTTTTTCTTGCTCACTTTCTTTCTATCACTTGCAACTTGTAGACCTCTCCGAGCTGTTTCTTTCCTAGCCTGACACATTCAAGCTATTGCAGAACTTTCTCCATCCTCTTTCCTCTTTGATGCGGTTTGTCCGTTTTTACTAATCCTTTTTCACATGACCGGCTTTGGAAAAATCAAAATATCTGCTTATTTTTTATCAATGAAATACTTGCTGCAGCCTGTGTTTGAGAAACTCCAAGCTTGATTACTATTTATTGTTATTTTTAAAAGGAATGCATGACTGATGGGCTTAGTTTTCTCTATAATTTGGATCTATGGTGAATTTCTGTGTGACTAGATTTGAATATAACAGAAGTAAATGAGCAGATCTATAGTTGAAGTTTATGGCATGCATACCACAGAGAAAGGGTTATTTGTATTGGCCATGAGAATAAGCAAAATCCATGTCCGTAGCCCTGGAAACCAGTTGCTTCTGCCTGAAATTTAGCTTATCACCATCCAGCAGCCTAATCAAAGTGAGACGTGTATCTGTGCTCCACTTTAAATGACAGTGGTGTGATCAGCTCTTGTAGAACCATATCTGTAAACTTTTACTGCCCTGGTTGGAAAAGCTATAATTGGACCTTGGAAGGTAACTAGCATTTAAGCCATACCTGCATAAAGAAAAAACACTTTAGCAGCATCATGAGGTAAACTAGGCCAGGTCAACCACACCAGAGATGCCATTCAATCTTCAAGATGTTTTACCTTCAGAAAAAAACCCATAGTGTTTCCCTACAGAGACTTTATCTCAAGATGGTTTGTGTCAATTAGTTACACTGCAGCAAAACCACGTTTTTCAAGACAAAACTACATGCTGTAGTCACGGACCAAGAGCAGAGATGAAGAGAGCAATCAGCCCCTTCTTCGGTGTTTGTTGAGCAGCAGAGCCTGGCTGGCAATTGGACAAAAGGCAATTATTGATGTGCAAGCAGCACTTTGCACCCACTTTCAATTTATATATTTAAATAGAGAATACAGATTCCATTAAATCTGTTATGTGGGTACACTTCCTCTGCAACAAAAAATTACTCTTACAAAATAAATTTATCTGTTTATCTCAATATGAAGGTTCAGTACCATGCTCACCAAAAGCAAATAAAATACAGTCACCCTGTCCCAAGTTCTAGTTGATGCCTTTCTTCCTAAAAAAGCACAATGTTACAATGATTTCCTGGTTTTCATAACTTTTTAAAAATATTATTATTTCTGAGGTTGGAATTCTTCCTTATAGCAATTTATACCTCCCTTCCCCCACATCAGTTGCCATTTCTTTTCCTTAGCAGTAGCCTAGCAAAGGTGATAACATCTATGGAGGATCCCTCAAAACTTGCTCTGCCGTTACATGCAGCCACGCACAGGGAAGGTTGAGAACCACTGTGTTGGGTGCAAAACGATTTTGTGGCATGGAGACAAGGGAAGACCCCTGAGAAAGCATGGATTGGACCCTGACTTTACAAAGACATAGGTTCTCACTTCACTTGTCTCTTATGGTTAGCAGTGGGCTCTGGGCATAGCGGGTGCATCAGGGTGACCGCATGCAGATATAGCACACGCTGGATATTTTGTCAAGTTGATAGAGTTGTGGTTATAAAGTATCTAATACTAAAAATAATACAAGCTGCGAGGTAAAACAGAACAAAATGCAGTTCAAAGGCTGCTCCACCCTGGTGCCACATATACACAGACAGGGCACTGAAAGCATGATTTTAGAGGTCATTATTTGTTTGCAGCTGGTCTACTCCAGAGAAACCACAGCATTTGGTAGTTATATAGGCAAGCATCTAAGAAAAAAAACATTGAAAATATTAAGATTTTCATCTACATCAGCAGGAGTGGCTACAAATGAAATATTAGAAAATAAAGTCATGGAACAAAGAAGATAGCTTTCAAGATTATAGCTATCTTATAGTCAAGCAAATAAATTGCTAGGCTTGGAAAAGGTCATGGTCTTTATGGATCATTCATAACTTATTTCTTACTGGGTTACTTTACACAGGTTGACATAACTTCCTCCTTATAAGGACATGAAGTTACATCTCAGGTGCAGCCTGTGAATGGAAGGCTCTCTAGTCACTTAATCGCTTGTATCACTGCAAAGAGAAGTAACCCGCTTATGCTAATGGCCAATAATTTACTTACAAAGCAGATAAGAAACTGAGAGTCATTAAAAATAATATCCCATAGTACTTCAAAGTTAGTGAACCTACGATATAATATAAAGAAGACAATAAGCTTCATCCAGTCTGAAACATGGATCTGGATAACATGGTCTTGGATTAATTTTCTTTGGTATATTCAGGTTTCTTTCCATGCAATGCCTGTTTTGTTACCTTAATTCTTCCAGAAACACTTCTGATGATGAAATGCAATCTTGAAATATAAAAGATAAATAATTTAAATTGTATTTTATACTGCATTCATCACATCTTTACTTTCACTATTCATTTTTCACCTTCATATGATTACTGTGTGTAATTAGAAACTGAAGTAAACACCTAAAAAGCAGACAGCTTAAGCAGGATTTATAAATGATGCTGTGATGAATTTGGGGATGAACTTTTCATCCACATGTTTAGATGTACCATTAATAATAAACAGAGACTACAGAAACATTAATCAACAAAGAATGACACACAAAGAAAATGGAAACTATAGAGCTGCACAAGATCTACTGTATATATATGATATTTCACTTTATTTACAGCTAATGTAGTTTATAATCCTAACCCAAAACTGTACTTCAGGTCCTGCTCTCCCACTTACAGCACTGTTAATTAATTAATTATTACTCTCTCTGACGATCAACGACAGAATCCGAGGGAATGGCAGGAAGATGTGCCAGGGGAGGTTTAGGTTGGACATCAGGAAAAGGTTCTTACCCAGAGGTGGTGAAGCACTGGAACAGGCTCCCCAGGGAGGTGTCACGGCCACAAGCCTGACAGTGTTCAAGAAGAGACTGGACAATGCCCTCAGACACATGGTGTGAACTGTGGGGTTGTCCTGTGCAGGGACAGGAGTTGGACTCGATAATCCTCATGGGTCCCTTCCAACTCAGGGCATTCTATGATTCTAAATACCATCCCCCCTACATTTTGTTATGTTCAAGCATTTTCTGAATCACATAATGGTTAGGGCAACGGTACCATGTTATTTCAACATAATAAAACTAAAATCCCAACAGCACATGAACACCTAAAATGGACTTCAGGCTTACAGCTTTTCTTTTTATTCCTTGAGTTGTAAGTTCAAGGAAAAACAAAACACAAAACCAAAACAAAAAACAAACAAACAAACAAACAAACACACCTCACAGTAGAAAATTATTACCATTTTGTAAATTTTTTGTCCATTTAAAAATTAATCACAGACGCACCCATGCACAGTCATGCCTTTTTCCACCCGCCCCGTGTAGAACTTTTCCTGCCAGGACGCGGTGGGAGCCGCAGCCCCGCTGTGCTCCGCGCCGCTGGGTCCGGCCGGGCCGGGGCCGCTCCCGCGGGCACTAGAGGGCAGCGCTGCGCCGCGCTCCGCTCCGCTCCGCTGCCCCCGCGGGACCCGCCGCCGCGCTCGCAGCGCTGCCGGGCTCGGCAGGTTGTTGCAATAGCGACGTGCCAACCATAAAAACTTCACTGCATCCCAGCGGCCAAAAAGCTTTCTGGAAAAGACGTGGAGGCGCGACGTTCTCTGCCAGCGCTCCGGGCGTCCGGTCCGGCACGAACAGCTCCCCTCGGGCCGCCCCCTCGCCCCGGAGCGGGTCCCCCGCCCCAGCCGCCCCGCGGCAGCAGCAGCAGCAGCCCACGGCCTCGGTGGCAACGGGGCACGGGCGTGGGGCCGTTCTGGGTGTCGCTGCGTGCCAGACGGGTGAAGTAGGAGAGTTTGGGGAGGTGTTGGCAGGGCCGCTGCGAGGGAAGCGACAAGCACGGCTCAGGAGAGAGAACCTCTGTGCTCTGCTCTGCTCTGCTCAGCCCAGAGGCGGCATCGCACACGGACCGCACCACAGCGCTGGGGCCGGAATGCCGGGCTGTATCGTCATCCCGCTCCCTCCTCCAGACACCCAGGCTCTCGTCCTGGGGGCTCAGAGCAGCCCCTGAGCGGTCCCTAGCGTGTCTGAGCCTTGTGCAAGGCTGCGGGCACCCACACGGAGCTGCAGCAGGTGGACTCGGGGTAGTCACACTCCTACTTCAGAGTGTGAGAAACACTCAGCTGAGGAATGAATAACAACGGGGGAAATACGCTAAAAATGCAGAACACCTCACCCCAAAAGAAAAAGGGAAAAGGGAATGGCTTTTAAGTTCTTGTGGGTGCACATAATGCAAGAATAAAACCATGTACCCAAGCAGCTTTTAATTAAATTAAGCATAGCAATGGAGCATGAAACAAGCAAGCACAGGGACATGTGCTGTATGTTAATAACCACACTATGGAAAACATTTTGATGTACTCAATTTTGCTATCATATACTGCAAACGTTTATAACAATCCTTTTGCTCCTTACGTGCAAGATACGGGAAGAGAGAGACAATCTGTAGTTGAATCACCTAGTCATTCATTCACCAAAAAGGACAGACGTCATCTATCGGAACCACATATATGCGATTAAAGAAAGAACTGAGCTTGTTTAGGATAATCAGCACAGCAATATAGGTAATCAGAAGTCTACTGAGTGGAAAATGCATACTATACTGAGCCCTCCTGTACACAACCCAAGAAATGTTATACCACAATGGAAAGGTGGGAAAAAAAAAGTCACATAACTAAGAAAAATGAGTTAAAATAATGATCCTAACTAATACCCAGTGCCTCTTGGGTGAAACCAATAAAATGAGCAGTGCAGTCAGACAAGTTTAGTGCTACATAAAAATAAATAAATAAAGCGTGAAAGTGCATCTTTTGAAAAGGTTGTTTGGAAATGTGCAAATGGAAATACACATGATAAAACCGTATAGCATATTCACAGTGAATCTGAGATATCTGAGACACGTCAGTCCCATAGAGCTGACCCCATGTGTGTGTACCCCACAGAGCTGACCTGTGCATGAGCAGGGATCATGTCTAGAGGACAGTGCTGTCATTAAATTAATGTTCATCAAAGCTCTAGGAACATCCAAGGGACACTTTGAATAACATGGCAATTCATCTGACAAGCAGGAACTTGTTAATCTGCCATAATTCAGCCTCATTGCATTATGTGCTCACACCCTGTCCTTGGTTTACTAATTGATGAAACAACAGAAGCTGAATTTCAAGGTAAAATTTTATTATCCTCAGCAGAAGCTTCACTGAGGTGGCCCTGAGGGGTGTTCCCTGGGCAGATGCAGGGAATGGAACATTGACATACTGGCAGCTATTTGCCCAAATGTCTGTGAAAGGAGTTAAAAAATAAGGAGACAGGAAGAAAAAGCTAATAACCTGGACCTGAGAGGACACAGACAAGGCGCTCCATAACACAGAAAGCTAGCTGACAAATATGCTGCCATGATTTTACAGTGTTCAAGGAATTCAGGTTTGGGCTTTATTCCACAATGCTAAGTAATGTAGTACCAGATACCTTGTATCAGCAACACCCAAGATCCAGTGTCTAGGCCTCCTACACCACTCCAAAGAAATCTGAGATAGCTAAGGATGGGTCCCATGTAAGCCAGCACATTAAAGCAACCCACTGGAGATTATGGAGATATTTGAATTTTACTACTTATTTTTCTCTGGAATTCAGGAGCTTTTCAGCAAACAGTGGGAAGCAACCTCTTTCTCTTTGGGAATGAAATACTAGGGCACGAGCCCTGGAAATGCATTAGAAAATACTTTTTTTCTTTCAAAAACTGCAAAAGTTTGTCTGTCCTTTCAGAAAATTCCCAGAGAAATCCCACTTGGTAGTGGGCTCCAGAAAATACTCCCCTGAATTCTCCCTATAAATATTGTCACTTTACCACTTTGGGGTAGTTGGAGCTTTATCAACAGAAACTCTTTACTTTAATCTTTTAGAACTTTTTTTGATTGTATACCTATCTGCTGCCTACAGTTCTTTAGCTCTTTGCATACACCTGTTGTAGACAGGGCTACACTAAGAAAAGAGCTGCCTTATAAATCTGTAATTCCATCTACTGAGAGCAGTTCAAAACACCCCAAACACGCTGCAGTGCCGAACACAGCATGCACTGGTATTTAATTTCCATCAGCATCTCAGTGAGCCCAAAACCCTTCCCAGTCTTTCATGCCTCGGTTTCCCTGCAATAGCATTCCCTCAGCTCAGTGTGCTGGTGTGAACATAGGTACCATGGGGCCTGGGTGATGCTCAGATATCACCTGAAACTCCTGCAAGAAAGTACAGAAAAGCTCAGAAACTCCCACAAGAAAGTAAGCTGAATCATCTTCTCAGTCCAAAGGCAAATACAACAGCTGAAGACCAGGAGACATTCACTCCTGAAGTAAGGGCACTTACTTCAAGGGCACTCTTGAAGTAAGGGACAGGGACACCTCTTAATTAAAGGTATATCTAAGTTCCCTAAAAAAAAAGGGGGCTGCATCAGGGCAGGTTTCGGGGTTGCTGCTATGGGCAAGTATTGTGTATGTGCAGCAATGATGGTCTCAATCTACTCCTGAGAGCTGCACACAGCAGTGTAGACATGGCCAAAACCACTTGTGTTAGATATGCTGGCATTTAAATCTGAGCTAAGCTCTTTGTTTTGATTTATAGTAGAAATAGGGCATTTTTACTGCAGCAAAATCAAATCAAATCAAAACAAGTTAATTCCTATTCAGAAACCAGCAAATATTTATTTTTCTGTAGCCTTCAGAAACAAAATGTTAGTTTGACTTGCCCGTCAGCACTGAACACTGAATTACAGCTCATCTTCTCTCAGCCTAATAAATACTGTTTGTATGGACAAAGTCAGCTTGTATGATGTTGGAAACTCATTCCTCCTTCCCACCAGCTCCAGTCTCTCCAGCATAGTCTATGTTCTTGCTTTGTGTTTATTTCTGCACTGATTTTCTCTACATTGGTTCACAGCAAAAAGACACCAGCTTACTTGAGCTACCAGGATGGTCTTACATGGGAAAGAGAGTTCAGCATTTCAGGACAAAGTGACAATTTGTTTTTCTCAGAATTTTGCGTCAAACTCAGATGAAGTGACAAAGAATAAGCTAACACATATCATAGGAGCTGATGCCTACTAGCCAAGTGTATCCACCCAAATGGTAGAGAATAATGAAACCAGCATTAACTGTGCTGCCACAGACCCAAGTCAACCAGCAGTGGGGGAGGAAGCCCACGAGACAAGCTTAAAAGCACAAAACTGAGAGCCTGGAAATGGGAAGACAAGCCAGAAGTTGGTGACTGCAGCCTGTCCCTACACTCACAACACCAAGCAGAGCAACTTGCAGACTTGAGGACAGGGTGGCTTGACCCTTCTGGCAAGTTAACCATGAGTCAGCAATGTGCCTTTGTGGCCAAGAAGGCCAATGGTGTCATAGGGTGCATTAAGAAAAGTGTGACCAGCAGGTTGAGGGAGGTTCTCCTCTCCCTCTACTCTGCCATGGTGAGGCCACATCTAGAGTACCGTGTCCAGTTCTGGGCTCCTCAGTTTAAGAAAGACAAGGAATTACAGGAGGGAGTCCAGCAGAGGGCTACAAAGATGATTGGGGATCTGGAGCATCTTATGAGGAAAGACTGAGAGAGTTGGGTCTGCTCAGCGTGTAGAAGAGAAGGCTGAGAGGCGATCTTATCAATGCTTATAAATACCTCAAGGGTGGGTGTCAAGAGGATAAGATCAGACTCTTTTCAGTGGTGCCCAGTGGGCACAGACTGAAGCATGGGAGGTTCCACCTGAATGTGAGGAGAAACTTCTTTACTTTGAGTGTGCCAGAGCACTAGAACAGGCTGCCCAGAGAGGCTGTGGAGTCTCCTTCTCTGGAGACATTCAAAACCTGCCCAGACACATTCCTGTGTGATCTGCTCTGGTGAACCTGCTTTAGTAGGTGGTTTGGACTAGATGATCTCCAGAGGTCCCTTCCAACCCCAACCATTCTGTGATTCTGTGAAATCACTGCAGGAAATATGACCAAGTGCAGAGAAAGAGGGACTGGTGGGCAGCAAGGGTAGCGGAGAGGAGGTCAGAGGCACAACAGCTCATTTACCACCTGGCTGCCCCAGGGCTGCAGCATCTCCTTCCTCCTCCAGCCTCACAGCCAGTATTTTGTGCTCCTTTCAGGCTGCTTCTGTGCAAAGGAGTGAGGAAACCCAGCCCAAGGCTGCTGCAGTTCAAAACCACCACTGTTTCCCTGTGCAGCCTCCTACAGAAAGGCGGGTGCAGGGCAAGAACAGCCTTTCCGGCGCCCCATGTCCCAGAGGGAAGGTCTTCCACCCTGTGGAAGTCCTTTCTTTCCCCTCTGTCTCCCCCACCTCTGGAGACATGCTTGGAGACAGCATCAGAAACAATACTAGAAAAACTAGTAATTCCTCATTAATATTTTAAAATATTATTATGTATATTTGTTGTTGTTTATATTATTACATATTATGCTAAATAATGAATTGGATTTATTTGGATAGGCTTGCAT
The DNA here is from genome assembly GCF_963082525.1 of Nesoenas mayeri. NCBI lineage: Eukaryota > Metazoa > Chordata > Aves > Columbiformes > Columbidae > Nesoenas > Nesoenas mayeri. The sequence continues at coordinate 21,720,601 of NC_137544.1, read as the reverse complement.
TAACTGTGTTATTTTATTTAAATTGGATTTATTTAGTAGTGCTCTACAACTCCTCACATGACCCCCAGGACAGAAAGTAGCTGAGACTGATCACCTATTTCAGGTAGAAGGGAAAATTAAAGACAAGATGATGCCTTTTGTGAATGCTCTGGGATTCAGAACAGGACCAAAACCACAGCAGGATATCAGTTTTGCTTCAAAATAAAACCTCAGAATAAACTAAAGAAAGAAGGAGTGTAATCATACATGTTTATGAGAAGTCAATTGTTTCAAATCCGGAGCAGAGGGAGGTTCCTGCCATATGCATCTAAATCTTGCAAAGGTCTAAAATGTAGGTCACATCTATTCAGGACACGGAACATCCCTCTTGGCTACTTCTACATGGCTTCACATTGAGCTGATTGAAGAGCTGCCTGGCTCAACATGCCGACCACTTACCATCCAGTTCTGAAACCCTCTTCACTCACCCCAGGTGCTGTATAAGGTTTTTTATGGGCTTCATCTCAAGACTGAAGACTCTGCTATTGGGAGGCAGGACCAAAAACCAGGCACAGCAGTGTTGGGGATGGGAGTGTACACATCCATCACAGATGCCTCCCTGACAACTCTCAAAGTGCTTCACAGGTAAAGGTGCCTAAAGGTGAGTGTGCTCATTAAAGTCATCTGAATAACACATATATCTTTTGTGTAACAAATAATCTGGCCAATTTTACCTTGACTATTAACTTAGTAATATTTGTCAAAAATCAGAGCAATTCAACAGGATTATTAGGAATAATTTCTCATAGGCATATGCATGGTGAGTTCTTAATCCTGAACTTTCTTATTCCTCCAAACTGCCAAGACTAACTGATTTACTCCAAACAGTTGTTAAATCAAAGCTTTTGCATGAACCTACAAATCAAAGAACACACTCAGTCCTGTGATTTTTCTTTGCTTGGTGCTGGGGCCCCTGCTGATCCAGGAAATTATAGATGTAATTTTAGAGGGTCATTTGGTTAAGTTTCTTTTGAAGACAAAGGATATGTAGTAACTCAGACAAACCCAACCAATGCACCTAAGAACTGAACACTATAACATACATCAACTTGATGTTTTCGTGTTACTTTAAGCTAATACGTTATTTAGTTCCTCATTATTCTTTGATCTGACACAAGACTTAAGAAATTTTGAAGTAAGAAATACAGGAGATAAAAGGAAAAGCAAAGCATCTCATTGTCAGATAGAATTTTACAACTATCAGATTTAATGTAAAGATTACAGACATTTATAAGGTGATTTTTTACATGGCAGCCTGCAGCCTTGTTTTCAAACTGGATAGTGCATTTGGGCATTATTTTAGACTTTGGCTCAAGCAGAAATGTAACTATAAATCAAGTGTTAGTTTTGGTTGTTTTCAGTAATATGTGTCAGAAAGGACAAGTATAAATAGGCGAGAGCAATGTTTACCTTTGTGAATTAAAGTTTTCTCCTTCCATTTGAAAACTTATAGTAACATAGGGGCTGGAAATATTTGCCCTCACTGCTAATATGGAAGGCAGAAAATATTTTTCAGTTGTTTTACAGAGCAGTTTGTCTATTTATCCATGTGTATCTACTAAAGCTAAACAAGTTTCGGGTAGCAAAGGTTATCCAAACTCAAGAGAAGGAGCATGCTGGAGTGAGAAACAAATGGGCTATAAACTGCTAATTGTTGAAGAAATAATCTTTTTCTTAGGAATACAGTGAAACTGAGTCATTACCTTCTCATTTGCTCAAGTAACCATCTTACACTTCAATTGATTTATTGATGAAGAATTTAGAAAAAGAGCTAGTAAGCATCTTGGAAACTTTAAGGCACATTTTTATTGCTCACATTTGAGATCCCTTGAGCTTGCAACACTGCTGCAGATGAGCAAGCCGGATGGCCACCATTTTTTGTCTGAAAATGTTTCTCTACAACAAACTTATTTACTGTAGAACAGATGTCCATAACAATGAAAAAATGAATAACAATAAGTACAATGTATTTCTACAATGTCAAGTCATTGCAATCTTGCCTTTCCATTAAGAAAACTAGTCTTTTCATACAAAATCATTTCCAGAGATGAGATTCTTGGAGAAGATAAGAATTTACAATTTTAGGCTTTCCTTGCTTATTTGAATTTCACAAATGTTCAAGATAATTATGGCAACTATTTTTCTTTCATTGTGGAAGATCCCTATCTATCAGTGAAGACACTAATCCTTGTCGCTATAAATCTGTATCTGTTGTCTCAGCATGTGTGTCTCAGGTCTGGAGCAAAACTTCAAAATGCTTTTTTTGCTTCGGGTTCAGTGTTGCCTTATTTGATGGTAGTTTGTAAGGGTTAGTTTTAGACAATATGTAGACCATTTTATGGAAACATTTCATTGCATATTATGATACAGTGTGATTGCTAAGTCATATCTGGGACCATTTATTCAAGAAAGCAAATGAATGTTAAATATTCTAAAAAAATAAAGGGAAAAAGAGAGCTCTCTTTTTGTGTAGATTTCAGGCTGAAATGGGTATGTTCTCCACTCCAAAACCAGCACAATTGTAACACATTCTCTAAAAGAATACAAAGATGCTCCCCATTTGCAACTGAAGAGAAGTGAAGCTGAGGAAGGTGTTTTTGAAACATAAACTTCTTTACACCGTCTTATTTTTCTCTTCGGTGAAAAAAAATGAGACCAATTTTTAAGAGTTTTAGAACTCTTAAAGCAACTGGGTTTTTAATAAACACTTTAGAGTCTTTCCCTTCTGGACCCTAAGGAGACCATGACCTTGGTATGCTTTGGAAATGCTTCATTTAAGACAAACTGAAGTGTGAGTATATGAGTAGCAGAGTAACCTCATATCTACATTTGAATCTGGTTTGGATACAATGGCAAGCTTTTATACAGTACTTTTTTGACACTGTAATTCTGAAAGTAGTAAAAAGTTCCATGTATACATACAGCAAGTTCATCTGCAAAATGAGTTTGGTATGTAGCAGTGGCAATGCCTCATCTCCACTACTGAAGACTGATTAAATGCAAGGGGTAATGCTGGCAGAGGCCTGAATCTGTGCAGGAAACTTAACGATGCTCTCAGAGGTTCCTCATAAAAGAAAAACACATTCAACTGCTCGGCATATGTACCAGCAGATTGCAAATTCATGTGTTGGAGGGGCTCCCAAAACAATCTTCCAAAGACGGCTGAACACCAATGAAAGGCCAACAGTGGCTGGTATTTGAATCTAGCCAGCCCACTACAGTGTGGGTTTTTTCTGCCTTTCCTCTTTCTTCAAAGAGATTTGGGAAATAAAGGACATGAATCTCTCTGAACCAAGAGAATAAAGAGCAATACTCTCAATTCCAGCCTATTAATTTCCACAAGCTACCAGGAGCCGCAAGGAACAAAGAAGAGAGAACAAAACACCAAGTAACTTTATCCTTTTACCAGCATTTTTGCAATGCAACGGCACCTCTGAGACTTTAATATCATTGCTGAAAGGGATTTTAAGCACTGCACTGCAGTGCCAGTTTGCTTGGAAATCACATTATAAACTCTATTTGCAAGACAGTCGTCCTATACCTTAGTCTGTGACTTAGGTGACAACTGAGAGATGCCACTCACATTGTTTTTTTGTTGACTTAAAGAAACAGCTTAAAATTATAAAAATAATTTTAAAAAATACTGCATCAACCCTTCATGAGCTGGACTCCATAGTGAAATATTAAAATTAATCCATTTATGAGTAAAATCATGGAAATAGACTCTTTCATAAGTGCAACAACTAGTCATCATTTTTCTTTGGATTAGATGGTTTCAATAATGAAATAACATCAAAACTTCCCAACCAAACAGTCCAAGTCTGTTCTGTGACAGTGGACTCATCAGTGGTAAGTGCAGGCACAGTCCACTGTAGATGTTGACACCTTCCCAAACTGTAGCTTTAAGTTGATGAGTTAGACCCCTGGTCCTGCCAGGAGCCTGCTCCAGTGTGACCTTCCCACAGGGTCACAGCCTATTTTGACCAGCCACTTGCTCTGATGTGGTCTCCTCCCTGGGCTGCAGGTGGATCTCTGATCCACCATGGACCTCCATGGGCTGCAGGGGGACAGCCGGCCCCACCAGGGTCTGCGCCACGGGCTGCTGGGGAATCTCTGCTTATTTTTTAATAAGTTAGCTTTATCCCTTCAAAAAGTCACTGACTTGTCTGCACAGTGCAGCATAAGATAATATACAACCAGACAAACATGTCAATTGGCAGTGGCTTTAAAATACTTTCTGCTAATGTTTTGTCTCGCTGGCTAAATGCTGCCTACACTGTAGTTAGAGAACAGCAAAATGAAGAAGCAGAAGCCTTCAAACAGACAAACTTGAATAAAAGCTGAATAGCTCAAATAGGAGCTGCAATGACACCTAGATTCTGGTCGCAATGTAGGTTAAAGGCTGAGCTTAAATCCAGACACAGGACTAGGCATCAGACCTGACACCTGGAGGACTCATTCCAGGGGGAACAGAAATGGGACAGAGATACTATTAATTCCATAACCGTGTCACCAATCTTAAACAAGGACTCATGGATAGAAACTTCATAGAACTATACAAACCTATCTCTTAATCTTGCTCTGTCTATGTAATATATAAATGATTGCCTATATCTTTAAAAAAAGTCACCAATCATTTTCTGGTCTGGTAATACAGTCCTTGAAATACTCTTAGTAATAACAACAACAATAATAATTATTGTTATTATTGTTGTTATTATTATAATTATTATACCAAGAATCCTCTATAGAAAAAGACGCTCTAAAACTCTAAATTGTTCACACAAGAGACAAAGGCTTAATATTTTTATCTCCCCACCCACTGGTTACTAAGAAAAATTATGTAATAAAAACAAAGGATTCCCAGTTGTTTCTGAATACTTTCTGAGCAAAAATAAATCACTTAAACTCCAGAGATATTTTTGACAGCGAGCTAAAGGTGTATTATGAGAGAGTAGGAGGCTCAGTGGGTGAATATAATCACTGCTTACCTATGAGGGGTGTATTAGAATCTATAAAGAGAAGTGTGTGGTTGCCTTGTTTAATGGACATTAGCCAGAGGAGCAGTCACACAATTCATCTTTGCTAGCAATTCTGGTGAGTGTGGTAGGGATTTTTAGAGCAGAGCCATAGATCAGCATAAACCACAATTATTCAGTTGGATGGCAAAAGCTAATGCAGCACCTCTGCTTCTGGTAAATGCTATTGTTCACACTTCCATAAGCAAAGAAGAACCAGAAGAGAGTAAACATCTTCATTTTTTGCATTCCAATTCAGATTTCTTATCTAGATCTTCATGTAGCTAAGTAATACCATCTTCTCAGTGTTTTCTAGTAACTTCAAAAGCATCTAAATGGAAACCTACAATCAAGCACTGACAGTTTGGAAAATACGCTCTGCCCTATTGAGAGAATTCCTTTGAAATTGTCTCCTTCTCTGGAGACATTCAAGACCCACCTGGACATGTTCCTGTGCGACCTCACTTAGGCGTTCCTGCTCCAGCAGGGGGATTGGACTAGATGATCTTTTGAGGTCCCTTCCAATCCCAAACATACTGTGATACTGTGTGATACTGTGAAATGCATATAGTGATTTATTTTAAAATATCTTGTTAAATTATCACGTAATGTTAGTATATATAGTGCATTATATACCATGCTCTCCACCAAGTCTCGACAGAACAGCTTTGAAAGAGACAGGAACTTAGATAATATGGTCTTGTTATGCAAGACGTTAAATTATGTTTCTGTGTGAGATCTCCTTTTCTATAAGTTCATATTAGGACATGATGTCAGGATTTGGCTTTGGCCAAGCTGAGCACTACAAAGAAAATCAATTACAGTTACAGCTCCACATTTAACATCAGCAATTTTATTCAGATTAGTGTCATTCATATAGTAAATTAAGCGACCAGTAGATTGCTTTAATATACTGAAGTAGAGATGGTTTAAATATCTTTGTTAATTCAGAATTATTTCAGCTGAACCTTTATTCACAGGGCAATGCAATCCATGGCTAACACCCATATTACAATTTCCTTCTGCTAAATTGTTCCTTACGTTCAAGACTCATCTTTGCTGAATCCTAGCGTCTGATTTGCAAAGCCAGGGATGCTGTCCAAAAATATGTTCCAGTTTCCGTACAGTATGTACTCCCAACAAAGTGCTTCACTTATACATTTTTAGTTAGAGCTCAGTATTCCACATTAAGTCTAGTTGTCAGTTCCAGCATTCATGATTAAACTGCTTAACCATACAAACAAAGCTGAGGTCTGTTTGATTTTCACTAATTTGACCAATATAATTAGCATTTCATAAGCCCTCCTATAAACAAAATATTGGGTCAAATCAGTTATTGGTATAACTCCATTGAAAACAACAGAATGACCCCAGTGAATACTTTAGCCCATTTAGTTTTCAGGTAATTGTGAGTACTTAAACTGTCATTATCTGCTTATTAAAAGACAGCAATACTCATTCCAGCTGATGGGTCTCGGCTGCATCCAAAGGCCTTCCTAACCAGGGGAAGACTGTCCACTGGTCTCTGAGGGCCTTAGGTCCAAAATAGGCTACACTCAAGACTTCAAATTCAGCAGGAAATGTATTACTCAGTATCTTGGTCACCGAGCTGAGGGTATCACCTTAAACCGAGACCTTCTTTGCCTGGCCAAACAGCCCTATAGCAGGAGTGGCTCAACATCTGTCCCTCTCCGAGATCCACAGCCAAAGCAGTAGGATAAAATAGGAAAGGCAGAGGAGGGAAGGTAGAAGTGGGACTATAAATCATCGCTTGAAATGGCAGCCCAGAATGAAAAAGCTGATGAATACCTGGCAATGTTTTATGCCATCCCAATACACTGCTTTACTGCTTCCCCAGCAGAAGAAACTCTTACACAGGCACCCCCTGTCACAAGCAAATAGGCACATTTTGGAGTTTATAGTGAGAGTCCTGTGCCCTAAATTCAAAAGTTCTAATAAAGAGAAAGAAAGCACCTCAATCTCTTCTATACCATAATGAAAATACAATAGGTTTCTAGGTGGAAGCCAAATGCTGGCTGCGACCTACAATGCCTTGTGTGATTTGGGACCATATTACCTGAGAAATTGCTTCTGTCCCTGTGAAACCTTACTGCAGCCGAGATCCGCAGAGATGCTCAATTGTGGTTTTATGGTATAAATGAGAAGGCGTTTTTTTGTGTGTGTGTGATGGGGGTTCAGTTTGGGATTCACTTAACCCCAGGGTTTCTGAAAGCTCAGGTTTGTTAACCTTCAAAGTGTGCTGTAAAACTCCTCTCTTCTCTCTTTTCTTAGGCTGCAGTACAAGGACAAGCTAAAAGCAGTGGAAAATGTTATATGCATGAGCTGTCCTCTAACACTATGTAATGTGTGTTAATGTACAGAAGAGATATGCAGAACATATGCAAGTTATTAAACCTGCCTCATCGACACTGGCCACACGGTAAGCTTAGAACTGGAAATTCATCTGACTATTCTGCTCACAACTGTATTGTCTTTTCTTTCTTACTGCTTCGTTGCTACTGTCTTGTTTAATTTCTGTTGTTTGCAAGAACAAATAATCTATATTACTTCCCTTCTCTATGTCCCCCTATTTCATCTACTTCTGTTTCTTTTCTCTCTGTAGAACAATAACTTCCATTTTCTTTCAAGAAGTTTATCACTTGAGGCAGCAATCATTGGTAACCAGTTCTGGAAAACTGGATACTTTGCTGTATCTGCCTCTGTTTTAGACTTCTTATATTCAAGTTTCTATGAGCAACAACAGACGCTTTTGAGAGGAGCATGAGCTGAGCATTGGTCCCTCACCGGCAACAATCAGGACACAAGTTCAGATATTCATGGTAGCATTTTAGCCTTAAATTCTGTGAATCAGTGAAGCTCTACTCACTACTCCACAGTGCCATCTTCTTTCTAAACCATGTTCTATAACATAAACGTAAGAGTTCACTATACCTGCCCCACTGCAGCGTCTCAAGCGGGTGTCTAGGCCATCCCCAAGCTTTTACAGGTGGTGAATGGAATGTGATATACAGCAAAACATCATCTGATATGGAGCATTTCTAGATAAGAAAGGATATTTATATGAAAGGAAGAGAGAGAAAGCCAAATGTTGATGCGAACATCATAAATCCTCATGACATTGCACTGAATATGTGAGGAACAGGGATTTCTTGATAGTGCTGCACCCTGCCCAAGAAATATAAGCATATGAACGAGACCTGTCAAATTACCAGCAAAACTGCTTGAAAAGAAAAAAAAAGGGACAGAGAACTCTGAGGACTCAGTCATGATGATCAGGAGAGGAATTCTGATGTGAGAAAGGCCTGGAGGGAGCCAAGAAAAAAGGTGCACTGTGAAGCTGAGAAAGCTGAAGCAGCATTTAGAGTGTGTGGCCCCAAACATGCATGAGTTGACTCAATTCATTTAAGTGGATAATTCCTCAAATATAAGTTTTGGCTATATTGTGTGCCATCTTTCTGTAGACTCCGAGATATACTGAACAGGGACGAAGCAGTAACCCTTATAATTCTATTATGTATTAATATCCTCTATAAAATGTTTGTCATTTCCATTGAAATGTTTATCTTCAGAGTTTTCTGCAGACTTCAAACTTTAGCAGGCACATAAATTACAGAGGTACTTTTTGCCTTGTCCTGGAAAAAATCCATTTTTATTTGGAGAACATCACAGAATGCTGCCATTTCTTGTCCATTTATCAGACAGCACAGGAAACTGTTGTCAGCTTGGTAACACTCTTCAATACTTTATTTCTACTCTGCATACATTGCTTTAAAATTAATATTGGTTAGGAACAATTTAATAACATATATATTTTACTTGGAATAATACTCAGATGCTGAAAACATTTCTCAAGTTAAGAGTGATATTTTAGTGAGAGTGAGGAAAACAGCTAAGAGTCTTTTATCTTGAGCACTGACCAGTGACATGGAAAAGACAAATTAAGTTAAGCCACTAAATCTATGAACAGTAAGAACTGAATATTGTTCTTTCACTTCCTAGACAAACACCTTAAGCATCCTGACAGTATTGTGGTGAGAGAGGAAGGGGAGTGCTGTCTGACATAGCCAAAAATAAATTTAGCTTGCTTTAAACACTTGAAGTTGTAAGGATATAGAACAGCTTTCCAAAATATGAAGGACAAAAATAAAAATAACAAATAAAAATGGCACTTAAAGCAGTCTTATTGAGATATGTGATGATGTTATCTGACTGATTCAAGCGGTTCTTTTCAGTCCTAAATGCTGTATTCCTAACTGAGTCATTTTAATGAAATTCTTTTTTATTGGGCAGGCCTATTCCAACATCTCACTGTCACAGTCAAACAAACAAAAAAGGGAAAAAAAAAAAAGCGCAAGAAAATCCAAACATCAAATGCTTCCACTGCATCTTTTATTCATCTGTTTATCTATTTACTCATTGATTTGCTGTTCCTCTGGCCGTGAGGAAGCCACATGGCTCTGGGCAGCAGAGCACCATCCCTTCCAGCTCCACCTCTGCGGGTCCTCTGAATCCTGCGTACTTCCCAGGCCATATGATGGAGCAGAGCTGCACAAAACCTTCTCTGCTGTGGTGTCGTCTTGTGGAAAAGACACTTGTATTGTAACCTCAGACAAGACACTACACTTTTCTGAGTGCCTTTCTTTTAGACAGTGTTATGCAGATTGTGAGAAACAAATGCGGTCTGGACCTTTCGGCATATGCGCTACTGAAATACAAATAAAGGTAAGAAAATACAGGAAAACTATGCCATGTAGATACACTGTCTCTCAAAGTCACCCAAATATCTGTGTGTGGCTACTGCTGAAGGCATTTCTCCCCATTCCCAATTATTATCCATCTGTCTTCTCCTCATGGCTGGTTTAACCAGAATAAATGCCTTCTCCTCCTTTTAGATCAATGACATTCTTAAACATGACTGACAGCGGTGTGTGCTAGCTAGTAAGTGTGCTACTGATGCAAAGTTTATTAAAAATAAAAGCTTTGTTTTAAAATCCAAAAGGATCTAGAAAGGTACATGAAAATAAAATATTTTACTTGTGAAATCAAGCACTTGAAAGTTGGGGACATGAAATGCCTTTATTCTGGCACTTCTGAATATATTAGGATACAAACTTAATTATGCAGTGACTGACTGATGACCAGAAGGACTCCCATTTCATCCATTCACTGCAAAAAATAATTGTCACCTCATACATAAAGTCATGCTAATGATTAAAGAAACTCCGGTGTTGCTAAGGGGAATAGCAGCCATACTTCACTAAGTACACACACAAGAGGATGTTAAATTACTTCAGGTAACAAGATAAATGAAACAACGGGAGCACACCAAACATCTAGGCCACATAAAGAAGGGTTCAGAAGAGATTCACCAATTTCATTTGCACTAAGGTGCAAAATGCAAGAGGGGGTTGAAAATGCAAGCAAGGAAATATTTCCATGTTTGTCAGGAAAAAAAAAAACAACAACAACAACAAAAAAAAGACATTACTTCAGTCTATAAAATTTAACAGAGAAATCAAATCTATTCTCCAATAAAGCAACCTGAAAAAAGCAGGGATAACCTTTTAAGCTATAAAGGGATAACAATACATAATTACAGATTTAGACAGCCAAAGTCTGATAGCCAAAGGCTTACATGGGATACGTTAATTAAAGTAGTTCCAACAATTTACTTTCCTTGCTGATGAGCAGTTTTCAAAGCTATTGACTGGAACCTGATACTCTTTTATCTCAGTAATTCCTAAAGACTAGAGTTAAATTCTGTAAGTCCCTATACAGGGTTGATACATTCAAAGAAATATTAGACATTAAGACAGAAATTCAATTTATATAAAGTGCTTTAATTTCTTTAATGCAAATATAAAGAATTTTACTAACTCAGGATTTGGCCAAACGTCCATGTTCTTAAGAGATTAACGCAAGAATGGCTACACTGTCTCAGACCAGCAGCACCTCTAACACTAGTGCCCTGCTTTCACCCATGGTTGGTAGGAGATAGTTCAGAACAGTGAAGAAACACTAGCTCTGGCTATATGCTCCTGGCTTTCAACAGTCAATGGTTTGAGATCCTCCTAACTGGAAATTGCATCTGATCATGAAATAGCTGCTAAGAGCTCATTTTTTTATCTTATGTTCAGGAAAGTAACTCTTATTTGGTCAGCAAACACACAGAAATCAATCTAACAATTGTATGAATGGAATTACTTGCAAGTTTAGAAGTCTAGGCCAGGACAGTAAAACTTTCTGAAAGCAGCCACGTCCACCACTCTCTCTGGAACTCTTCTGTTGCCTCACTCCTTTCTCTAGTCACCTTCTCATGTGCCATCTTTCCAGTTTGAGCTGATGACAGCTCGTCATAAATGGCTGAAATGTGAGTACTTATTGGCTGGGAAGGCTGTGTTTCCAACAGCAGGGACACTGGGAGGATACACGGGCTCTTTGAACCTGTCAGTCACAGAGAAGGTCCCACACATGGTTCAGCCAGGAGGACAGGGAAGCGAGGGCATGGAGATAAGAGCAACAGAACACAAATGGATGATTAAGGGTGTGACTAGACTATGATAGACAAGTAAAAATGGAAAACAGCAGAAAGATGAACAGAGCCACAAGCCATACACTGAAAGGTTTTGTAGACAATTTAAGTTGTTAGTTGATGAAGCTTAGTGCTGCATTAAGCCCTTTTAATAATCTGATCATATTTTGAACTGCTTCTCTATCTTTCATGTAATGTAGAGGGATTTTTTGTCAGCTCTTGATTTTTACAATATCCATTCACACTTCTGTTTTTTTTTAATACAGTCATATCCATTCTGGCTTTCAAAATCTACGTTTTATATTCTTGTTATCCTGATATAAACCGAGAGAATCTGAATAGCAAGTGAAGAGGTTGCATTGCTAGGCTGCTTTTCATTCTCCATTAAGGACAATGAATGCTTTGATTCAAAAGCAATCCTATAAAGACACATTAAAACATTTAACAGAACTGATCTAAAAATGTTTATTGAAGAGAGACAACAGTGCTTGACAGATTTGAAGGGATGAAATAACAAACTACATTCATATATGGACTAATAAGACTCCACTGAAATTAATATCAGGACTGTGGCTTTGAACACAACTCCCATTTGTATTTATGAGTAAAACCATCACAGCATTGTGTTTTCATACTAATGGCACAAAAAAACTACTGAACTGCCACAGATTGCACACAACAGACAACTCAGTTTATCCTCTGTTTAGTTATTTACTTACATCTTTCCTAAGTCACAGCAAGGTGGCTATAATATACCATCATCCCAATCTGTTTACCCTCTCACCAAGCAAAAATTTCTTCACAAATACAAGATAAAAACATGACCCTCTGCTACAAAAATCAAAGTGCCTGAATTAAAAAAGATAGGTGAATCCAAAAATGTAGTTGTATATTAAGGTTTTATAAGCCTTGATGAGTTTATAGACGCTAAAGTTCTAGAATAAATTTCAGTGGTGCTAAATGTAACAGAAAGCTTCCTTTCTACACATTAAATTTGAAATATTTGTTAATGTCTTACATTTATCTCTTAAATGCCAGTCATGTAATTTCTGAATATGCACGATGAGTTGCCATTTTCACAAGATACATGATGGCCAAGCCCTTATGCTCATCAGCAAAAGTGGCAAGAAAAATCATTAAAAACTTCAATTTAACACATTTGTTCACAGCCACAGCAGGCTTTATTAGACTGTGCAGAACATCACTCTCACACAGCTTCACAGCTTTTGGACAAGAGGAGATACTGCTTTACAGTTTGCTTTCCCACCTCTCCATTTATGCCATTTACACTGCTCCTGGTGGAGCTGGTGAATATAAGGTTTCTGGGCAGTAGGTGTAGGTAAAGCAAATACACACTTGCCTGCCACTCGGCTTAGATACACACAGCTTCTTAGCATGACTCACATTATTCTTTCAGCAACCCCACCATTTATAATTTGCCTTTCCTGCAGAGTCCCTGACTGGCAGACTGCTAACCCTTCTGGAGCTGGTACTAAACCCAGATTGGTACTAATGGACTTGCCCTTCCCAGTTATCGTACCTTACATTTGAACTTTCCTGAGTTTAAGCACTACAAATTTATGATTGATTTTAAAATATAAGATATTAAATACATGCCTTGTAGCTACAACACTTGAGCAGGTTTCAAGACACATGAGTTCCGTGGCTTGACTGGCCACACTGACTTAGAATATTTATTCCTTAGGAAAAACACCACATGGATCACTTAACAGTCGCTTGCTAATGGATATCCCGCAATGCTCCACTTGTGCCTCCATAGCAAACATAGAGCTTGAATATTCACCCACTTTTATGTGAATTAGCAACATCCTGTTTCTTCTTCATATTTAAATCATGTAATGTTTGAATACATAATGGAACTTCAAATAATTTCCTACCAATTGTGTGATCAACATGTGAATAACATTACCCCCCAAAAAATCCGTAAGAAATTCAGCATTGAACTATTAGTTTCAGTAACAGTGATGCAGGTCCTACACATACAGATTTACTAAAGTCTTAGAGACTTTCTTAGTGTTTTAAGTTGCTTCACAATTTGGGGGGGCGGGGGATGGATGTATTTTTGTTTATTTATTTGTTTGTTTGGAAGTGGGGGATTTTTGCTGTATTGCTGGTTATTGACATCCTCTACCAGTAAAAGCTGGCAGAAAACTACCATCGCTCATAGGATCTCAAGAGATCTGCTTTCTTCCAACATGAAGCAATCTCCAAGTGTTTTGAAAGTTGTCAGAATCCACTAAAATAATTATTGGATTAATTTGTGATGTACAATGTCAATATCCAGCTATTGCTGTACAAGAAACATTTGATTATGGAGATACAAAAAATATACCATAAATCCTACTCACTTATTTTAAAAGACTAATTATTTTCCCAGTAGGAAAATCAGGTATGTCTGTGAAAGAAACAGGGCAGAGGAAACTATAGATAATTAAGATGAGAATGAGAGCTCGGGTCGGGCAATGTGTGCAGTTCCAGTGTGGATGATCTGTGCTTGCTCTGAAATTCTCAGTGCAGCAAACTACTGCCTAGAACATGATTTTCTTCCTAGACAAGCATAACTTCGAGTTTAAGAGATCCAGAAACAGTTTTTTACACATATCTGCCTACAGATATGCTAGGTATAAAGCCCTTCTTCTAATCAGGTGAGATCTAGGAATTAATACAGTTGCTTAAACACTGCTATCCAGTGCTGCTTGAGATCCTTTTGGAGAAAAACCTAACATTTTTCCCTGTGGATGCCAAGTTTAGGTGTCTTAGCAGTAAGGAAGGTGCAAGGCGGATGATCCACTCCTTTGTCTCTCGAGTATGTATGTTTTACTACATCAAATAATGAGTTGAATCTATCAATTGACCAGTAAAACATAAACACTTAGCATACTGGCACCCTCTTACATATCAACAGGTAAATTTACAGACATTAAGTTTGATGCATATCTTATCGGTTGTCCATATATGATGTCCAGTGCCATTCCAAGACACTTGGGTACCAGCACTACACAGTGCCAGGTAAGATGCAGAACCTACAGAACACCACACCTTCCTTAAGTGCCAGACGGAGATAAGCATGGTTACCCAAGGGCATCTAGTATTGCATTAGATGTGGGGGGAACCTGGACAAAGTTCCAAGAGATCGCGTTAAGGAGAATGTAGAAGTCCTAGGAATTAAGAAGTCCTAGGAATTAAGAAGTCCTAGAAATTTTCCTCAGTCCTCCACTGTGAAACCTTGTTCATTGCCTTGCTTGCTGCTGCAGATGACCCACACAGACGTAATGGATATTAGCCTCATATTTGTGTAAAACGATGAAACAATTATTTGGTATTTTTAATTAAATGAAAATTCTGACATGACAAACTGTGGTAAATCCTTAGAACAGACTTATCTTGAGACACTTCTACATCTGGTGTGCTAACTGTGGCTCAGTAAAGTTAAATGTATATTTTTAAAGACAAAATCATAGCAGTTTTGCCCACAGAACAGGTAGGATGAGATTCAGCTCTCCTACATGTGAACTAGTCACCCCCATGCGTCCTTTACAGTCAGTCTGATCTATTCAAACACCTACTTTACAATGAGATTAATTGCACTTTACACTGATTAGACCTCCATTGACTGTAAAAAAAGGCAAGGGCAACAAGTTCAGATGGAGCCATCTGCACTGTATGAATTCCATACATTGTGAAAAATGCAAATCAGATGTGTGCACTGAGCCCCTATTTACATCATTTTGGCTGGAAAAGCACCCTTGCACTTGCCATTTCAGATACCAATACACTCCCAGCCAGCATGCCCTCCCAGCTCGCCACAGAATATGGAAGAAGCCCTACTATCCAGCTAAGACAGAAGTTAACAGTGTGAATGATTTTCCCAAGGTCTCAGGATGAGTTTATAGTTTCCTTTTCATTCAGTACTCACTCTCACAGACATAAGCATAAGCTAACAACACACACTTCACTCTGCTGTGATGATAATTAATATTTGCAAAACACATTGAAATATTTTGATGATATATAATTGTTAAGTACTGTTGTTGCAGTTGTTATATAGTTTGACTTCGGTCCTGACTTCTGTTCATGCTGCCTAGCTGTACTCTGATGGGACAGTTGCCATAATTTTCGGATTCCCATTCTTCAAGCATTTGAACTTAATAAAATTGAAGTGACGCTTGAGTAGCAGAAGGTAAACAAAGGACTCAATAAAGAGTTTGTAGACATGGCTTGCCAACTGTGGTCCTAGGTACTTGGATGCTGGTTCATTAAAATTTGTGATGTTGGTTCAAAGATCTAACCAGGCACAGAAGATGTACAAACCTGGGTATTTGGATTTCAAGTGAAAATCTTTAATAAGATTTATAGGCCAAACAGCAGAAAGGGTTAGTTTATTGGAACAGGACTCTTCAGTTGATGGACTAGTAGTTTCTCGTACACACAACAATGAAGTCTTGAGTTACCACAGGCAAATAGCCAAACAAGAAAATTAAGTTAAATTAATATTCAAGTACTCAGTGATGCAGAATTCAGCTCATAAGCCTACAATGCCCAAATTAAGGTGTCTACAGTTACCACAATGCCTACACCTCTAGTACAGTCAATGGCGCCTATGGTCGCACCTTGAGGGCTCAGTTCAGTTGCTCACATACTAGTGCCTGGTGTCACTGCGGGTGCTCTCAGATACCATGCCTAACCTCCAACAGCCATTTCTAAAGAACATACACCCGCTGCACGTCCTACAACATATTTTCTAGCCCATGCAGATGTCTCAGATAAACTAAAGCATCTGAAATACCATAAAATGCTGGAGATTACTGCATACATAGTTTGCGCAGCTGATCAGCTGAATTTCTCTGCTGCCTTCGCTGTACTGGCCAGATTTCCATGCATGATAGTGGGAACTTAGGCATGCAGAGACTGAATCAGCGCACAAATATAGGTGTCTAATGACTTCTGAGGCTGCCTGTTTACTCAAGAGCTCTGCTGAGGCTGGGAGACATTACACAAGACCCAAGAAGGACTGGAGTCCTCTAGCCTAGTAGCTGAGAGCCATGTGGAATAACTTAGGGCTTCTGAAGAGGCACTAGATGTCTAAGCTGATGCAG
Source organism: Nesoenas mayeri (assembly GCF_963082525.1). Taxonomy (NCBI): domain Eukaryota; kingdom Metazoa; phylum Chordata; class Aves; order Columbiformes; family Columbidae; genus Nesoenas; species Nesoenas mayeri. Next base: position 21,703,874 of record NC_137544.1, on the reverse strand, counting down.
CTGAATCTCCTCATATATAGGCAGGTAACTACATTCAGGTATCTTAACCCTGAACTGAGTATAATCTTTAGATTCTGACATAAATGCTACCCCAAGAATTTGTAGTTAGATTGTAGAGCTGATTAGAGCAATAGCGTATAAAGAATGTCATATTTAAAAGTAACCATTTGTGTTCACAGAGAAGTGAAAAGGAGTCTGATGGAAGCAAAGACAGTGGTGCACACAACAGTGACATTTAATAGCTTAGCAGAAAACACTAACATGCCTTGCACACAAACTTTATACAAAAGTGCAGTGAAACATTTTTAACCTAATAATTTACTGCCTGAATGGTGACAATGCATACAGGCTACAGTTGTTCAGAAGAAAAAGCTTTATGGTCATCTTCCCTACAGAGTACTATTTATCTATGCTTACATCTATTTTATAGATATCTACTATGTCTAGGTATTGTTAATCTACAAACTACTTCTTTTATGAATAAAAAATATAGATGTTTGACATGTCTCTACAGTATTAGAATACAACTGATAATGACGGTGTTGAAGAGGACTGGAGGGAAAATAGTCATATCTATATTAAACAGTTATCTTATTTTTCCTCGGTGCCTGGCAGAACTAGGCTAAACTAAATATTCAATAATCAAAAGCAACTGAATACACTTTAGAAGTCAGTTGGACACAAACAATGTAACCTCCCCATGCAGCTTAAACACAAAGCATACAGACTCTCTGGAGAAACAAAAACACTGAATTTCTAATAATGAAAATATTTAGTGACCTACTGTAAAGCCTTTGGAATAAAGAACTGCAAAAATTTCTTTGATTTCATGCTTACAGGACAACAGAGAAGGCTCTGTATGTACGCATGAACATGTTCTTATTGAGGATGCTGAACTCAGTAGGACTCGGATGACTTACAGAACTTTCATATGAAGCACTGCTTTGAGCTTTTTTAGGTATTACAAGCATCCAAATATAGATTGTTTTGCGTATTTTTTTTACATTTACATATAAAAAAAAAAAAGTCATACTCTGAATCACTCCAAGCATTCCCAGTTGAAACCTTCTAACATTGACTCAGTTTGAGAGAAACTTTGTATTGCTTCTAAAAATAGTTGTGTGTGCACCTTGGTAGAACAGTCCTTTACATGCTTTTAAATCCCAACAATAAGGGCTTCATTTAATTAAAATAATTTTTAAAAAACTTGAAATTTGTCAGATATACCTGCTACTGACAGATAATGGGTATGTGTATAATGATGTGCTTAATATATACTGACAATTTTTCCCTTTTACGTTAGCAGGGTTATGGAAGTATAAGTTTTGACTAAATATGCAGTTTCAATGGCCATTTTCTCTTTAATATTCTAATGGTCAGTAGCAGATTCAATTCATAAAAATGCCAAAATAAATTCAGCTGGAATTAAAATATGTGTCCTGGTCTTGTTAAAAACAAGATCAGTTCTCTTTTACTGAATTTTCCTTTCAGCTAAGTTCTTCTGAGTAACTGCACTTTTCTGAATTTGGCTGCATGTTTTTTCAGACACTGTTTGTTCTGGAGCTGATAACGATAGCAATGGTATGCAGAAGAGACCCAGGTTTAGACTTATTGCTATGGCAGCCAAGGTTACTGATAAATTTTGCACATCCCATAAGTGAGAGGTGTGTATTTGCAAGGAGGGGCGAACAGAACAGGTGACTAAAACTGACCAACTGAGTATTCCATCCCATCCATGTCATACACCCTATAAAAGACAGAGATCACAAGGGTCTTGCTCTCTTCGACCATGGCTGGCATCTGAAAAGGACCCTGCCTGTCATACCTGCAAATTCTAGGCCTGTTTCCAGACCCTGCATCCCTGAATCCAGTTCTAGTTTGCTGTGGAATCCAGCCCAGGACTTCTGGGTGCCTGCCCTCCACAGCCGTGGCTGCGCTACCCCGGGAAATTAAAGATTGGTTTTGTATATTTCATAGTATTTTCTCTATTTATTAGTAGCATCAGTAAAGCATTTTTACCTTTTTTCCAACTTGCAAGTCTATCCCTTTCCTCCTATTCCCTTTCCTTAGTGGGGAGGGCTGGGGCTTAACAGAGAGCATCTGCCACGGTTTATTTTCACCCTGCAGTAGATGGTGACAATTTGCAAGAATTTTTCTTATTACAATAAGAACATTCTTTTTACAAAAGAATGAGATTCTTCTTTTTTATTTGTTTGTTATTCTAAATCTGGGATAAATTAAAGACAGCACAGTATGCTGTTGCCACTTCTGAAACCAACAGCAGATCAGCCAAGTAAATGCAGGATGTTTACGTTCCAAGAGCATCATGGATGGAGCTGGCGTTTCCAGATCACTATAGGGGTTTCTACTTTTTGGCACTTTAAAACCTGCACTACAACTACCTTGAAATGAAAAATTCTTCTGTTAAAAGGACCAACTTAGAGATCAAAGCTCCTCAGTTCAAACATAGCTGGTGAGGGAACACGAATGTTTCTTTTGTGACTGCTAAACTTCCCTTGTTGATACTTGAAGCATGAAGCAAAGGCAATATCAGGTATTCCAAACAGACACTTTTGCCTCTGCCTTATATTCCTCAATTCTTAACCAATTCCTTACATTTTTGTTAATGTCAGAATATTTTATGGCTCTGATATTTTTATGTACTTAACTACAGGGAGCAATTAGAATACTGGCACTTCCTGGCTACTAACATTTAAAGCTTCTATCACAAGAGAAAAGGAACATGTCATGTATTCACAAGGAACAGAATCATTACCAACAACTGCTATTATTGGCATGTTCCGAATTAGCTCCAAACCAGCCTTTTTCTATGCCTTAACCTCCTGTTGCTCAGCAAGGAATAAAATCACTAAGCATCTCAGGAGATCAAGCAAGAACATATTTACTGGTTAAAAAAGAAAAAAAAAGGCATGAATCCCAACCCGCTCCTGTGTGGAGCTACTCTAAATCAGGCTTTTTCTTCTATGAAAAATGGTGTGGACTCAAAGTCCACAGCATTAACTCGAAGTTAATGCAACATTATGACACAATTTTCAACTTCCTGCAGAATTCAATGTGTGAGAACAGTGGGCTCAAATGCATTCTTACATGAAAGAAACACCCGTTATTTTTGATGTCTTCATGCATAGATGCTGATTTTAAAGGCATCTCAAGCAACAGTGAGAAACTACAACTAAAAAAATTATTAAGACCTATTTAACTGTATGGCCAAAATTCTACTAGAATGTATTAAAAAAGAGATGGCCTGTAAAATTCCCTGATGGAATTCACCATACCAATATATACATCTTTTATAATAGAAATCTGCCTCTGAGCCTTGGTGTTGAGATAGGTGTGACACAGCTAACCTGCTTTAGGGAGAGGTAGCATCATCCCTTAGTGATGCCCATTTCACCCCACTCACCACACAGGGAACCAAGAAGTACGAGTAACTACCAGTTTCTGCCCAGATGGAGGCAACTGTTAATACAACACACACATTTAATCCGAGGAATCTCATGTCCAGCGACAAAAGTCCTAAAGAAAGAAGTGGGTCCACGAGTCCACTTCATCAGTTTTCTTTAAAATCAGGATCATAAAAGCATGTAAAATACATCAAATACTGTGAGAAATAACAGATGTAAGTTACGAAAAAGAACTAACATATTTCATCAAGATTCACAGAATTTGCTAGGCAACAATTCCTAGTACCATACATATGGGACCAGTATTATTCACAGATGTAAGCAGCATTCTTATTTATTTCAGAAAACATTCAGAACGGTAAATGAAAGAACCAATGTCATCAGACTTATAATGGCAAGGCAAGGAGATAGCAAAGAGAGAGTATTAGGGTAAAAAAATCTAGCAAGGGATAGCTGCGTTACTTTTTACAAAGAACCTAAAAATGCCTCTCTGTTGGGAAAATCCAGTCCGCTCTGAGACCTTTGAGAGCAAGGGCAGAGGAAAGGTGATCTCTGTCAGGTGAGGCAGGAGAATCACTTCACACACCCCAGCACCCGCGGAGCTCAGCTGTGCAGTACCAGTATGGAACAGTTCGTATTATAATACCGCAGGTGAGAGAGGCACAAATCCAGGTTTTACCAGCTCCCGACTTCATGGTGGGCTACACACACACCAGGCTTGAAAAGATTTCGTGGCACACTTGAGGAAATCAGGGAGAAAAAGACTTTGAGGAACAGGGACCCCAGAGTAGAAAGGGAAGCCTAGAATAAAGGAGGAGATACCTTTGAAGGACGTCAGAATGAAGTTTCATTGGTTTTAGTAAGCTGTCTGCTTTACAGAAAGGTCATATTAAGTAGCTAATAAAGGTTGTCATACCAGTCCTGACACATACAATAAATATTGAGGGTCACTGGATTTTTTTATTCTCACTTAAACCTTATCTTATATTTAATACTGCCTATTGATTTCATTTACACCAAAAATAATTTCATCTTCTGAAGCAGTATTTAAAATAGATCACACGTTGTCAGCTCTTTCAAAGGAAATTTCTAAAAATGGTGGAAAAGCACACACAGCCCTATTCAGGATAAACACTAAATTTGTCCCTGTTTTTGGTCCTTACTGGAGCTCACCAGAGTGAAGTGCCCACCACAGTCTTCCCAAGCACTGCTACCTGAAGAGAGGTCAGTGTCCATGCGGTGGGGCAAGTTTTAGGGTGTATATTTGTGGTCTGGTAGCAAAATGCAATCTGCTACTTGGAGTTAGTATGACCCGAAGACATTGTCTTGGATGGAGAAGACAGAGAACTTCAGGTGCCACTCTCAGGCTCTCTGATGCCAGCAGAGGAATGGCCCCAAATGCTCCAATAATTCTCATCATGATGGTGACTGGGGCAGATTGCAGCATGTTCAGAGAGATGCACAACTCAGTGACACCACAGAAAAATGGACTCTCCCACTTGCAGATAGTTTTGTGTCAGCCACAAGCCCCAAAGGTGGTATATTCATCAACAGTGCAGAGGCAGAACAAGGGCTGTTGTGGTACCCCTGTGATGAAGTCTTGGTCTTGGGCACCTGGCGTACCTTCAGTGGTCATCAAGGGAAGGGCAGGCTATGAAACAAAGGGGACTGCAAAGTTTGGGGAGAACAACTTGGTGATGCTCTCTCTTCAGGCACCAGCAAACTGATACCCCAGTACAGTGTTTTGGGGTATTTGGCTACTTTTGTAGCCAAGAGCAAGAAAAAAAAAAAAAAAAGAAAAGAAAATGCTGTTTCCCAGTTTTCCATTACAAGAAAAAGAAGAACACAGATTATTTGATGATGTATGACATAGTAGAGCCAAAAATACAGCTTCTCTTGTAGGCAGTCTTAGCTCTTCATGATCTTCATGACTTGAAAACACCCATACTTGCTCTGTCCAAATTAGGTGATCATTTTTTTTAAGCACATTCTGCTCAAAGAGTTAATATATTCAAATTACTCCTGGGTAAGGCTCCAATGAAAAGAACAGAAGTGTGATACAGCCCAAATACGATGCTAAAACCAAAAGCCTTGCTCATGGCGAGGTGTGTGCTCAAGGACGCCTTTGCCAGCCAGCACCTAAAAAACTAGGTCTGAGTTCAGTGGCAAAACCTTCCTTGTTCACCTATAACTCAAACAGCTGAATTTGAACATTTCAAATATTTGAGATGGCTGGATTGCACCAGAAAGTAGGTTAAATTGTGAAAACTAAATACAAATAAGATGAAGTCTGGGCAACTGACAGCTCAAATTTGCACACAGGCAGCACAATGTTCTCCAAGCATAACTGGAGAGCACTTTTATGTGTGCTCATTTATTATATCAAATAACAAATGGAATGCATTTAAATCTCTAGGATCCGTTTGTTCTATATTTGTTTTCACTGTGAAGTTGTTTCCGTGAAAGTCAATGCTTACAGTTAGGTAGAGCCTGTTAAACAGCTCCTCTCGGTGTGATGGAAATACACACTTAGGGCAGGATTTGGGTGCTTGCAAATGAGTGCCTGATGTTATTTGGGAAACCTCAAGATACTTGAAGTCAGCAGATATATATCAAGTCGGTACGTATGGCACATGGGTTACATGGGACCCTTCTGGAGCAATGGCCAAAGGGCACACTACTCCAGGTGACTACCTAGAGTCCCTAACGTGGCCCTGAGCTCTTCAGCAGTAGCAGGAGAAGGCCATTGTGGGCAGCTGGAGCTCCCTGGGGGCTTCTGGGTGCCCCTGACCTGGACTCCAGCCAGTCTTTGTTGTATCAGCCAGGTCTGCATGGGCATCTTGGAGATGTTGAGGCACCTCAAGTGCAAGCCAGTGTTATCAGTCTCTTCTTGTCAAACTGAGGATGCTGCTTTCTCCTTCACTCCCTGACTCACTCAAACAACACAAAATCAAGCAGAGGTAAAGCGAACAGGCTGCCGGTGGGCAATTGTCACAGGGCCCAAACCACAAATGGAAAAAGAGATTTCAGTCAGTCCCTTTCATTGCATCAAGAAACTAAGTGAAGGCCTAGTTTCAGGCACAAACACACCTGGAGGGTATTTTTAAGTGAATTCACAAATATATCACTTCAGCACCAGCTGAAGTTTCCAGGTGCTCCGCTGTGGGAAAAAAAATGACAAAAATGCTACTATTATACCAAGGAAATTCAGAAAGATGTTGTTTCCTGGTGACAACAAGAAACATTCCAGGCAATCCTTTTTGGTGATTTCTGAATAAAAATTTTAAGTCATGGGCGAGGAAGAAATCTATACATAGCCACAAAAATTATATTATCTCATATTTCAGTTTTTGCAGGAATCAGTTCTATTCTGTTTTACTCTTTCAGTTCATGAGTTCCACATATATTTAGGAAAAATTAACTGCCTCCATATGGAAAAAAGTGAAATTATTACTGGTTTCATCTTTATAATTACTACATTAATACTAATTTACTATTGCTTGGTATTGTTAATTCTATATTATCTTCTAACTTTCTGTTTTATTTTGATTTATTTTATTATACTTTAGTCACTGCTTTTATATCTTTTTTTTTCCTGTGGGAATATTTAAATTATTCTTAAAATTTCTGTGAAATCTAAAGCTACTAAAGTTGTTGAAAAATTACTGTTAGGTCTGCAATCTTAACTCTTTCACCACTCTCCATTGTGGAAGGGATATAAATGCTTGGGAAAAATCACAATTTTTTTCTTATTTATACAGTCGATTTTTCTAATAGGTTTACTGTATATAGGTTGGCACCGATTGATGTTAAAACATGAAAAATCAATCAATTAAGAATACCACAAACATCTCTAGATCAACCCACACAGTGTTAGAAGCTATAGCAATAGTACTGGATGGTAAAGTAAATTTTCCTAGATACGGTTATAACGTGAACGCATCAACAAGTTTTTACTGAGCAATATGTCAGTGTATCCATCATTTTTTCATAACCAGGACATCTTGCATGCACGTACACTGCTGTTTATTTTGGCAGTTCTTGCAAATCTTTCAGATGAGATTTCACCAGTGGTAGTGATTGCAAGAGCTGGACATATTTACGAAGGGAGGACAAGACTGGAGAAGACATTTTTATGTTTCACTCTGAAAAAAATAGAAGACTAATGATCACACTGATGTCTTTCAGAAGAGAATTCACACGGGAACAGCCTGGTTGCCAAGAATACTTTGTTCCTTGTGCTCCAAAATCAGAAACACAGGAAAAATTTGTTCCATTGGTCAAGAGGAGTGCAGCTTACACTGCAAATCATGATAATAAAGGGTAAGATATTTTTTCAGGGTAGCTTGGAACAGCCTCATAAAAGATGCTGAAAAAGTGAAATTTTATTCATCATTATGTGGAATTGTGCAACTGAAATTAAGAGTCATATAATATTTTCTCACAGTAAATGACATCCTGTTTGGTTTGTGGGATTTTTAGGGGTTTTTTTTGTGCATGTGGGGTTTTTTTTGTTTGTGGTTTTGGTTTTTGGTTTTGGTTTTTTTTTTTGACAAGTTACCCTATTTTCTGGGTAATCTGGTTTCCAAGCGAAGAACACTACAAATGCAGCCTGGCAGATACCTCACATCAGCTGAGCCTCATCAATACAATTTTACATATCAAGATGCATTATAAGATGCTGATGACTGTTTCTGTAGTCAGTACCTTGTACACATGAAAATACTCAAGTTTGTCGATTTTTCATGATGCAGTTTGTGGAACATGTACGGCATCTCAGAAAACAGATGTTATTGCAGCTTGTTGCTGGCCCTTAGATGCAACTAGAACAAACCAACCAAAATAGTCATCCCCTGTACTGCCCTATCAGGATCTCTTCCCTGTTATATCCAGACACTTTCATTTATATACTTGATCATTTGTCTCCTTCTCTTCTGGTGCCAAGTAGTATCATGATGCCTCCCTAAACCCCTCCATAATATGTTCCTTTTTTCCAATGTTAACCTGGGCTTGCTCTTGCGTCTGCTCACCCTTCGGCTGACACATTGCAGTGTTAAGTGCAGGGAAACACAAATGTTAACACGACAAGCTGTGCTTCCAGAACTGATCTTTCAAGCAGTGATGCAAAATGTTGTCTTTCATTTCAGCACTGTAATCAATCAGAACGTAACGCTTCACACATCCTCCTGGTTTCAAGCATCACATTATTTGGTTAAGTTTCACTGTCCATGGACATGCTGCACAGTAGATGGACATTTGTCAGAATATTTTACATGAAATTCTGTCCAATCAGGAAACACAGCACATTTTTTTTTTTTAAATAATGGAGTGTAATTTAAAGAAATGAATAAATACATAGAAAATATTCTATTAAAGGAAGTTTAGAAAAGGCACTTGTTATCTTTCAAAAAAAGAATCAATAGAAAAATAAAATGCATTACATTACTTGGGCATGTTACTTAATGGAAGGCTACCTACAAGCAAACACCAGGAAAGCTTCAGAAAGAGATTGCAATCTGAATGTTATACAGGTATATAGGGGAAACTTTTCCATTTTACTGATCAAAGCAGCACCAGCCTGGCATACACTGAAGTTCTCAGCTTTGTGTTTTGCTCTTTCTGCACCATTTTTAGGACAGCAATTGATGACAATTTTGGAAAGTAAAAAGAAACAGAAAATCATGAGGAACTGATCAAAGACCTGACACTGATTAGCAAAGAAAGTGTGTTTTGTAATTTATCCACAACAAGGAGTGTTCGAGAGTAACTTCCCACCCTGCTCTAATAAGCACAGTACACGGTAACAATACTAATGTATCAGATTAGACATCTAGTAGGGAATGTACAATCTCCAAAAGCACTGTGAAATGAAAATATGATTTTAAAATACATTAATTAAGAAGAATGAAATAGACGTCAAAAAGAAAACTCAAAAACAAACAATATAAAAGAACTAACTGCACTTTAAATGACCTCACGAATGAACAGACATTAGTGTAGAAGATCTTTTATTGGTGGATGCAAGAATATTTCCACTCATATATGTAACCTTTAACACTTTATTTTAGCTGCAGAGAAACATTTTTAGGGAGGAAAAAGATCAGAACTTTGGGACGCATCCAAAATCAATGTATCACTTCTTAATTTGAAAAGAAATATTTCAGACCTTCCAACTATTGAATTTAACTATTTAGATCTATTATAATGCTTTGGTCATCTATTTCATTATTTTCAAAGTGCACTGCATGTGCCCTTGAATTCATAAATTAATGTATAACTTTCTAAATCTAATTGCAGCTGAAATCTTGAAGTGTAGAAAGTTCAAGTTTTCCTGAGAAAGGTCAGTGCGAAATAAGAATGTATCACTTTGCAAAAGGAGGAATGAGGCAGAAAAATAATGTCGAGACAAGCTTTCTTTTTTGAAGTGTCATATATGCTAAGATTTTGGAGTAGTAAATTCTAAATTACCATTTAAGAAAACTGTTATCAAATTACTTACCATTCATACATATTGTCATAAAATTACAGGATATCACAACTAATTGCACCCCTCTTCAACTTCATCAAAATAATTTCTTTTGAAACACCTTACTTATACTCACCTCTTCCATAATGAATAAAAGCTGACATGCATGGCGATGGGAGATGCTACAGAATGCAATGCATTTCAGGAATGGCAGCAGAAGTAATAATCCATTTTCAGATGTACCGCTGCCTTTTATGCATATAATGCTATAAACTGGAGATACCTGGAACAGAACCACTCTGATCTACAAATCATAGCATATTGCAATTTAAATAAACTGTGTGCTGTGAAGGAGCCATGCCTAGTCTATGTGTAACATTTTGATTTCTCAGCCTACTAAAACTTAAGGGGAAAAAAGCAGCAGTCCTGTTTATCCATTTGAATTCCAGAATGGAAAACAGTAAATTTAAATTTCTGTTAAGCTACTAAAAAAACACCACTTACATTAGTTACTTTAAAATGAATCTCTTAAATATCAGAATTATTCTCTTAAATCAAATAATTTATCTAGCTCTGAAAACTAATTCTGGACGTTTGCAGTAAGAATACGAACTATAGTAGCTATTCCTAAATGACGCTATTTTTAAACAGATCTTTAAATGAGTGAGATCAAAATCTCAGACTGAAATAAAAATCAAATTACAGTATATACAACCTTTAACAGGAAAGCTTAACAAGCACATTTTTTAAATGTCTTACCTTTAAGTAAAACATTATGGCAAAGATAACCCCAAAATAGCCAAAAAACAGGCCAGATGCTGGATAACAAAGCCACAAGTCGCCATCAAAGAAAAGATCAGTTTCAAGACCTGAGGCCAGAAAGGGCTGGAAACATCAGAGGGGCTTGAGTTCTCCTTCAGAGGGAAGGTGAAGCTTGTGTCACTCTTTCCAACGGGAGCCCAAAGTCTTCCCAGCTAGAGGATATTAATACTTCTTACTCATATGGAACATCTTCTTGCTATGTGATGTCTTCATGCCCCAATTAAAAAAAAAAAAAGCATTAAGTCTACATACTATTTCTTCTACATAGTGTTATCACAAGGAAGCCTGCTTAAGGGTATGATAGAGAATTCGGGCAGATACATCGTCTTTTCAAGAAACTTGACTGTGCTTTTTCATTTTCTTCCCTAGCATAAAAAAAGCCAAAAAAGCCCAGATTCTTCCTGTAGCTTCAACTACACAGAATTTAAAAGGCTGCAAGATCAAGGGAAGTAAATCAAAGGAAGAAAAACAAGGTTTGTCCTCCTTTCTGCTCATCAGGGAAGATAATTGTTATCAGTCTCTAAAACTAAAAAATGTATTTGTTCATTTAAGTGAAATCTGCTGTTGCGCAGAGGATAAAGGTGGCCTTGTACTGATGCTCTTTGGAAAGAATTTCACTCTGCATGAATGAAGCAAAAGTGTCGTCTTTTATCTTACTTGGACTCTGTTTAGACAAATTTGACAGAGTAAGTGTGTTTATGCTCTGTAGCTTTATAACTCAATGACTTATTAAGTCATAAATCAATAAGAATGTGAAAGTGGAAGATCCTTTGAGTTTTTTTCCTTCCCCTCCTATTTTTATATTATAAGAAATAAAAGGAGCAGTAACTACTTAAGATTCTCTCTTTACTGTGTGCCATTCAGGGGAAAAAAAAAAGAGGGGCAAAAATAACCTCCCACTTGTGGCAACTGAAGTGATTTGTTCTGTGATATTTTTATGGGCTACTTGTGAAACTAGAAGGCAGGAGTGAAAGCTGGGAAGATCTTTCTACTCCTCACTGCCAGTGAAACACACAAGAATGTAATCACATACTTTTGTACCCCTGCAGCTGCACCAGCTCTAAAACTGCCAATGTAAGAGTGAAATGGTTTGGACAAAGTTTCCTTGAAGGCTAAGTTGATTACCTGCATCATTAATAATACCGTATATCATTTCTAGGAAAAGTCAACAGCCTATCCAGTTGCGAAACTAGAATTGCTGGAGACTTTGACATTTTATGATATGTAATTTGTGTAACATTATTAAGGCATTAAAAAGTTTTACAATGCAAGTCGTACTGTCAAGAAGTAAAGAATCACAGGAAACTAATTCAGTTGACCTCCAATGCACAAAAATCAATGTCAAGTAGGAAACCAACATATTAAAAACCCATGGCATGCTAAGGGCAATTAGATTCCAGACAAGCTTAAAAAGTTAATTTGCATTCTCTCTCAATAATCTTAGGGATCATTGAAATACAGTATCACCTAGATTAAAGAAGAAAGGCAATAAGGATGTGATACAAAATAAAAATATCCCAAATTGTTACTCTCAGTACTGACCTGCTGCCTTTCCAGGGCAATGCTGGAGAGTTGATCCCGCTGAGTGGCAACAGTCCAGAGGCTGAACACTGCTTGAGCAGCCTCTCAGCTTCCAAGATGAAATAGGTAACAGAGACACTTTAAATGACCCCTACACAAGAGACTGGTTCCAATTTCTCCCTAAATTTGTGTTTCTTAGCTTGACACTTTCCTAACTTTTCAACTTCAAGACTTAACCTTCACATTTGCTAGAATAAACTTTGGCTCGCAACAACTTTTTGTTTTCAAACTGGGCTCAGATCAATCTGACAACCCTAAGATGCTCTTTTTTTCCTTTGGCACAACAAGTTTACCTTTCAAATAGAGTGTTTAAGATGAAAGATACAAAATTGAGAGTGGTAGAAGGATTTTGGGTGAAGAAGGAGTAGCTATGAAGGACCCAGGATGGGGTAGACAGAAAGCTCTGGTATATACTTCACTTTTTGTTATTTGTGCATATGCATAGTCTGAATCTCTAAATTTTTGCCTTGTTGGATTGATGTATATATTTGGCCATGTTTTTGACTTGTTTCATTACAGTAAATTTATCTGCTTTACCTACACACGGCGTTGGCAGCATCTACTGAAGACAACAGACACTGACTCCCCTTGTGAGATAAAAGCCTTCACTTATGCTACTCCTCACGCATCTCTGCTAACTACAGGTGTATACTACATTTATTACCAAAAGTGGAAAGCCTTTTTAGATCATAAGAATATATGGTTATACAAGTAAAACAAACAAATAAACAAACAAACAACAACAAAAAGAACAACAACAACAGCAAAAACAACTAATGCCATACTGGAAGCTATTTGTTGTTCATTTTCAAAACTGGCAAGGATGGAGAAATGAGAAAAATGTGGAATGAAAATGCATGGAAGAAAAATAAATTTTATGCACAAAAGTAGTATTTAAGAAAGCACAGTGAGAAAGAGATAAAAGCAAAGTGAGATCAAATATATATGCATGCGTAGAAACAGTGATTGAGAAATGTAACTGCAGTGATTTCCATCCTCTTATCACAACTGAGCATGTACTAAATGAATAAACTGCTACTTGACATTTCCTAAATAAACATCATGAGAAGAGTACTTTTTTAACTTTAATGAATCATTTTGCCCCCTACAAGAGAAAGTAGCTGTGATGAACTATAAACTGTTTTGGGAAATATAATTCTATAATGGAGATATATCCAGACTGAAATATGAGAAGTTGTGGTCTCCTACAGGTCTGCTTTGAAAGAGATTCTGATTCATCCATGCCCACTTCTACTTATATTTGATCATAGCTGTTGACATACCGTATGTGCCATGCGGAGATATTTCTCTACTAGAGGTAAGAGAGCCATATGGTTTGTGGATGACTATGAATTTTCGCAAGGCAAACTGAACCACATATATTTTTTTCTGTAGTTATTCAAACAAAACTACCCATTTAGCAAACAGAATATTTTCGATTCAGGTGGGATATTTTGGCCCATATAATACATTTCTAGAGAACTGAAAGTCTCTCTTAAATACAGGCATAACTGTTAAGCTAATACTAACTAGCTGCATTAGTGGTCCTCTTGTTCACCATGCATGGTTAGATAAAGTCACTGTAGTAATGAACTGAAGCAGCAAATAAGACTTGTCTTGTTCATGGAGTAGAACTGAAGCAGCTGTTTTTTGTTTGACTGATGCAGTTTGAAAGGGCGCCCTGATGGTATACCTTAGAAAAAACAAGGGTTTATTTCAATGCTCTTTTTATTACCAAAACTACTCATAGGATTATCATAGCTATACAAAGAAATTGCTTTGGCTAGGTGTAATTGCAAATAGGAAAAAAAGTTCCTGCCAGAGCCATGTGTAAAATAACATTTCACAGAATCACAGAATGGTTGGCGTTGAAAGGGACCTCTGGAGATCATCTAGTCCACCCCCCATACTAAAGCAGGTTCACCTACAGCAGGTTGCACAGGAATGCATCCAGGAGGGTTTTGAATATCTCCAGACAAGCAGATATTTAACCACCTTTATTAAGGCACACAAAAACTATCCCAGTAATTACTCCAATGTCCATAATTTAGCCAAAAAAAGCTCTCAATCAAGATGAAATTTAGTCATCCAGTCTATGTCTATGAGTATTTCCTATTAGAACATTCACTGTCAGAAAAAAATGTTGTAATTTTGAAGTGGTAACTTGACCAGGACGGGAGATGTCCAGGGAAGCCTGCCGAAGGTACGCTCTTGTACTTGGTGTCCAGACACAGTGGAAACCGAATATTCAAGGTTTCCTCAGGCTTAGGTATGAATGCCCTATTCAGGGACACATTTCTCCTATCACCTCTACCTATTAATATTAAAGTAACTTGCTTCATATATTTGAATTTATTAGAACATAATTTTTAGCCAGCCATAATGAACCTTGACATTTTGTCTTGATTTGGTAACTTTTAACAGATTGGCACAGCCAACAATATCACCATTAATACTGGTGGGACTTTGCCCTGCACAAATGTGAAATCCTGATCCCACTAAGTCATTAGAGATACTAACACCAAATCAGTGAATACTGGATTTGACTGTGCAGTTTTACACATTATATAGACAAAACACATAAACACATTCTCCCCAACACCTTTGTCAAAAGTAGTCAGTGTTTGCTGGTTGTTAAATGCTTGCTTAAAGCATTTATGACTTCACTCTAAATGTAACTTCAACTTGTAGCAGAAATTTGAAGTCATTTCAGAGGGACTAGAGATTCTAAAAAGTTAACAAAGAGGTATGCCCTATACAGTTCTACTGCAAACGAGATACATGTGCAAATAAATGCAAATAGCACCTTATAGTACTAAAATGAAAAGCTAAAAATAATTAAAATAGAATCAACAAATTCATTTGACAGTCCTAGCTTTTACTTCACGTGTAACAGAACAACGGCATAATAAATGCATGCTTTATCTTAGGAATATTATGTCACATCACACAGGGTCTCACTACAGCACTCAGAATTAAATCTCCAATTCATAACATTGTAATTCATAAAATTATTAAACATCATCTGAGTCCATTTTAACCACATACTAGACATCTTGAAAAGCATGAAAAAATCATGGGGGGAACAATCTTTCAAATATAAATGATAAAATCTGGTTAACACTGTAAAAATAGCTACATGCAGTAAAATTAAAACTTGCTATTTTGAAAGAAAGTGCTTTGTGCAAACCATTTGGAAATTACTTGAAAGCATAATTGCTATATTGCTGAAAGTACAGAAATATAAAACTTCTACTGTTCTTATTTTACCTGTTTTCCAGATAAAACACAAAGAAATGAAACCAATCACAGATGTGAAAGCCTGGTACCTCAATTACATCTGCATTATAAAATAGTATTATCCCCTGCCCTAGACCAGAGCTGCTGTTTAAAACAAGTCCAGTACAACTAATAGGCTCCCATGACACACCCCAAGCTGCAGTACAACAGATTCAGCTACTAAGACGCAACACCAGGTTTCTCAGTCCTCTGTCCTTGGACTTGGACTCGGCCATATTCAGGTGACCCTTCCTCCTAGCAGGATACCCCCTTGCAGCCAATCTACTACCTCAATGACTAGAGATATTAAGTATTTCAAAATTTGCCAGTGCTCCGTTCGCAATGCTACTCTGAAGCACACACAGATCTATACAAAACACTCCAACACTAAGGAGGGCACTTGAGTTTCGCAGCCTTGTTCTCGGGCTCACACCACCTAAAGTGATTGGAGCACTTGATGTCGTTCTAAGTGCTTTAATTTGGAAGAGATTCAAATATCACTCGCTCCCAAGACACATTAAGCCGGTGTAAGCCTGTGCCGTAACGAAACACAATCGGAAACAAACAAAAGGTTTGTCGCCGAAGATTAGAAACCCTTGGAAGTTTCAGAGAAGTTGAGGTCGAAGGACTTGGATGTGCATTTATCGCTAAACGCCGCACGTCACCGGCATCGCTGTTAAAACTGGGGCACGGGCAGTCTAAGAATTAGGTTACGAAGGCGACAGAAAACGAAGCCGTAGGTGAAAGCCCCTTCGGCATTTTCCGCCGGCTGGAAGGCTCCCCTCGCTCCCCTCCCTCGGACCCATCCGCACCGGCCCCACCGCATCGCCCCGCGCCGGGCTGGGAGGGGCTGCCCGCCTCCCACCCGCCCCGAGGTGGCGGCCGCCGAGCGGTCTGGAGGGTCCGCTCCGGGGGGCGAGACGAGCCGGAGCGCCCTGCGTTTTTAATATGATGTTGCTTAATTATTTGATTTCTCTAGCCGACGGTGTTTCAAAGGACCGCGGAGGCACTCGACCAAGCCGGCCGCAAACACCGCCCTCCCAGCGGGGAAAGCTGTCCCTGATCGCCCCGGCGACCGGGGGCAGCGCGGCAGATGCGTCCAGCCCCCGGCGCCCGCCTCCGCGCTTCGGATGCGCGCCCGCGGACTTTTCCAACCGCGCCGAGCCCTGCGCGCCCGCGGCGGAGCAAATGCGCGGAGCCGGCGCGGGTAACGCGCGGGACGCACCCGCCGCCCGCCCGTCCTCGGGTGCCGGGCTGAGGTTACGCCGCCGCTCGGGGCCGGGCCGCCCCTCCGCGGGCTGTGAGAGGCCGGGGGAGCACCGCGGCCCTTCCGACGTACCCGCAACCGCCGCGGCACGGCGACCGGGAAGGAGAAGGGGAAAGCGGTGTAGATGGCAGCGCGGCTCCGGCCCCGGCTCCCCCGACCCGTCCTCGCGGGGCAGCCCCGAGAATCACGCGCTCCCAAAATTTAAATCGCCGCCGGTACTGCGGCTCCGCGAGCAGCATCGCCCGCCCCGCCGCTTTCTCCGGCCAAACCGGCCGCAGAGGGTCCGTCCGCCGTCCCCCTCCTCCCCGCCTCCTCTCCCGCTCTCCGCGGCCGGTGCCAGCCCGCAGCCGCCCCGCGCCGGTACAGGGCACGCTGCCACGCAACCGTCCTGCCCGGGCTGTGCCGGAGCGAGACCCACGCCACGGCGAGACCCACGCCACGGCCAGCGCGGCGCCGGGACGCGCCGATGATGGGGTAGGACGCCACAACCGACGGCGCGGCTGGCGCGCCCTCGCCCCGCTGCCCGGGGACGCGTCCCCGACGGCGCCGGTCCCCGCACGCAGCGGCACCGGCACCCCCATTCCCTCCGCTGCCTGAGCGGGGGCATCCCGCCCCGACGGCGGCCCCCTCCCTGCCTCCCTACCTTTTTCAGCGCTGACATTCTAGTGCATTATTAACGCGGCGGGCGCGGGCTGCGCGCGGGGCTGCCGGGTCAGGCGGAGGAGACGCGCGGCCGGGAGCGGGAGGCGCGGCGAGCGCCCAGCATCCCCCCGGCGCCGCTCCCCCCGCCGGGGCGCCGCCGCCGCCCGCTCCCCGCGCGCCGCCCGCCGCGCGCCGCCCCCCCTGCCCGCGCGCACCCCCGCCTTCGCTCCCGCGCGCGCGGCGGCGCCCGCCGGCTCTGCGCAGCCGCGCGCCCCCTGCCGGCGCCCGCGAGCACCGCGCCGCACACGGCGGGCGGACGGGGCGGGGCCGCGCGGGCACGCCCCTGCCAGCCTCTCCACCAATCGTGCGCGTCCATTGCTGTGACGGACAGGCGCGGCGGCGAGCAGGAAGAAGGGTGAGCGCGGGGCCGGTTGGGCTCCTCGGAGGGCGCCGCCGGGGGCCATGGCCCTGAGCTGGAGGGAAGGTAAGGCCGGGCCGGGTGAGGGGCTCGGAGCGGCGGTGTTACTGCTGCCGTGCCTGCTCCTTGGGGCCGGGGACAGAGGCAGCCGGGGTGAGCGGCCCCAGGCGCGGCCGCCCTCAGCTGAGGCGCGTTCCCAGCGGGCGCACCGTGCTGCCCACGGCCGCGCCGCGGGACCCGCGTGTCCCGCTCCTCGGCGCGGGTAAGGGCGGCGGTTCGCCGGGAGCGGGCCAGGAACGGAGCCCGGAGAGAGGGGCGACCCGTGCCCAGGTGCATCCCCGGCGGGGGCGCGGGGCTCGGGCTGAGCTCGCAGCTCCGGGCCGGTTCCCTCCGGCGCTGAGACGCCGGGCAGAGCTCCTGCTCTTGTTCCTGCCTGGAGGCTGCGAGGGGCGATAAATAAAATTACTTAATCGTGAACTATTCTAAGGTGAACGCCTTTTTTTTTTTTTTTTCAGTGTGTATATGCATGTTTACTCGTTAGTGACCACATAGCGTGGCTTATTTAAGGCATGTTAGCACAATGCTAAAATAACCATGGTACTGTGCTTGCATAGCAAAAAGAAAAAAAAGCCTTCCCCTGTCCAAGCGTAACTTCAGTGTGGTTTGCCTTTATGCTTTGTAAAGAATGGCCTTGTGCGGGAAGAATGCAATATTAAAAATACAGATGTTCTTGAAATGATATCTTGTTCTTAAGGGGGGTTGAGTGTTGCTGAGCTGTAAGAGAGCTGAGTGCTTGCCTGCTGTAGTGACTTTGTGTCTGGCTCTTCAGTTTTCAAGCAGTTCTAACAGGCTGAAACTTTTATTTTTCCTGGAAGGATAACAATGTGAGAGTGAGACTGAACAGCAAGGGGTAGTGTATAAGCTGGCTGACTGCAGCTAGTGATAGTTTTGAAGGAAGTATAAAAACAAGGTAGGATTTTCTGTGGTTTAGATGCAGCTTCATTATGAGAAATGGACAAGGCTGATGAAATAACTGGTTTTGCTTCTAGTGCGACTTCCTTTCAGGAAAGGCAGATAATTACACGTTGGTTAGAGTTGGGAAGAGTGAGTTCATCTACTCATAAACAAACATGTAACTGTAGAGCTGTAAGGGGGGAAACAAATTTCAGAGCACTCAAATTTTTTAAAACCAAAGGTCAGATAAAGAAACACTTGTTTCTATAGGGAGGAAGAGAAAGCTGAAATTATTGTGCTGAGTGATGGTCTTTACTGTGTGAAGTTATAAATGATTTAAGTTGTCTTCAGCCACACTAAGGAATGCTGACTTAAGATTGGGATGAAAATACAGTGAGGAATAAAAGAATGATGGGATGCCATGTGGTCACCTGAGATGAAATAACAAAATTGCAAGAGTTTATAACCTTGTCTGATTGGTCTCTGCAGTCAATACATGGACATTTAAAAATATTTTTAAACATTTTAAAATATATGGGTACATTTTTAAAAGACAGGTGTCTCAGACAAGAGCTGAAAAACTTTTACATGTGTCTCTTTAGGGTTGATTTTACTCCTTCACATGGGAATAGGTTGAAGATGTTGAAGATTAACTTTTGTCTGCATTACATGTGAACACTTAGGCTTTTTATTTTATATTGAACTGAGCCATAATACAGAATAAATGGGATGGTCAACAGCTTGTAGGTTATGGGTCTGATTGTCAATGAAGAGAATCTAAATAGCCGAAACACAGTAAGACAGCACTGCAGGTAAGTAAAACACACTTCATTTTGCCAGGAAAGGATTGGGCAGGTGTAACTGAGAAAGCACAAAGATTTTGAGTTTTGTGGGGCTTTTTGTTTTCAGTTGCTCATGTACCAATGATTCGTAGCAAGGTAGAAGCAATTGTCATATGTATTACTGCCAGGATGATTATCCTCTCTGGGGCATCTGGATTCATAATTCATAGCTGTTAAGAGTCATCAATTGTGTCTTTAAAACTGTAGTAGTAATTCTTGAAAGTTAGTGCAGCCCCAAGGTAATGCTATTGTAAGGGGTTATAGAGAGGCATGCCAGCTGCCAAAGGGTAGAGTTAAGATATTGGTGTAGTTATAGTATAAGTTATTGACCTTAACTGCTGATAAAAAGTGATATGGAAGTTACTATGACATATAAAGAATGATCCAGTGGTGCTACAGGGGACGTCATATTTGAGCGATTAAACTGAAAAATCAAACGCAGCCAATTGATAGTCATCAACACTAACAAAAGGTTTTAAACAGTGAGAATATTTAATCGAGCAGTGTTATTTTGCTCTCTTTGCAATGAGTCAGATGACTTGGGCTTGCAGCAGGAAGCTCATACTTAATAGGGCTTGAAATGAGATTGCAGTTCCTTAGCTTTAGGGGTTTGTTGGTTTGGTTTTTGTTGCTGTGTATTTTTTTTTAAATGGCCATATCAGATATTAAACAACTTAGTTCTTGCAGAGAAAAACACACTTAAAGAAAAGTTTCTAATTTTTTAAGAAAAACCTTGCTTCTTACAGATCTTGGTTGTTTGGTTGAGTTTTTTTTAACTCAGCATAATTTTTGGAAAATATTTTAGGGCTTTTTTTCGGGGGGGTGGGGAAGAACCCATTTTTTTAAGGTGGATATATTTTCTTTCATCAGTGTATGTTTATCAGTAAGGAAAATAGTAATTAGAAATTGAGTTTGGTGCCTGATATTGGTTTCTTTTGCTGTGGGAGAGGTTTCTTGCTCCCTCTACCCTCCCCAAGCAATTAACAATGCATGTTGCTTTCAGTGACCAAAGATCTGTTACAGCTCATCACGATCTAAATTTTACTTGGATTGTAGTTGAACAAATCAAGAATATCTGGTTTTTTGTTACTAAATGTAGAAGTTGCCCTAGAGCAACTGGTATTGAAGAAGAGGCAAAAATGACACATCTAATGGCTTTGTATTTAGAAAGTCTGAGGGGAACTCACACTCACACACTGCACAATATGCACAGCCTGTCATAATGTGGTCTTCAGCGTTCTGTATTTTCTGTGGATGGTTGGTTTTTGTGTGTGTGGTTTTGTTTGGTTGGTTTTGGGTTTTTTTTCCAGGATAGGGGCTGGTTTGGGGTTGGTTTCTTTTTAGAAATTATGCTTTGGAGTAATTCTTGTCTACTTGGCAGTGAGATAGGATGAACCACAAGTGATAGATAAGACTGTTTAAACATACTAGGATATTTTTAGGAATGGGTGTATGTACTTGTGTTATTTAGTAAAAGACGTAAGTGGGGGAGGAGGTGATGTACGTGTGCCATTTTCGTGTGTTGGTTTGGGGTTATTTTATCTTTTTGAACAGTGTGTGATGCCTTTCACTCAAAACTGGTTTTGAGCTTGTTATCAGTAGATTTCTGGAATCTGTGGGCTATCTCAGAGCAATTCCTAAAAAGTTAAGGTTGTGTTGTGGTTTAACTCCAGCCAGCAGCAAAATACCACGTAGCCGCTCGCTCTTTTCCCCCAGTGGGATAAGGGAGGGAATCAGAAGAGTAAAAGAGAGAAAACTCATAGGTTGAGATAAAGACAGTTTAATAGATAAAGCAAAAGCCCCCCACACAAGCAAAGGGAAACAAGGAATTCATTCACTGCTTCCCATTGGCAGGCAGGTGTTCAGCCATCCCCAGAACAGCCAGGCTCCATAATGTGTAATGGTGACTTAAGACGAAAGCCATTACTCTGAATGTCACCCCTGCTTCCTCCTTCTTCCTGCTACTTTATATGCTAAGCATGATGTCATATGGTCTGGAATATCCCTTTGGTCAGCTGGGGTCAGCTGTCCCAACTGTGTCCCCTCACAACTCCTTGTGAACCCCCAGCCTACTCACTGGTGGGGTGATGTGGGAAGCAGAAAAGGCCTTGGCTCTGTGCAAGCCCTCCTCAGCACTAACTAAAACATCCCTGTATTATCCACACTGTTTTCAGCACAAATCCAAACCATAGCACCATACCAGCTACTATGAAGAAAATTAACTCCATCCCAGCCAAAACCAGCACAGACTGTTGTTTCCAGTAGGCAGCATCTGGTTTCTTATGTTTTCAGTTTTCTTTAGTTCAAAATGTTGAAAACTCCTAGAGAAGTTTGCATTTCTATTAAGAATTGCCAATGGCTTAAGTTAAAACTCCATTTATGACTAGAAAGAAAATAAAAATTCTCTCTCATTGAAATTTTTAGTTTTTTTTTAATGATGGTATATTTGGTATAATATTTATTTCTGTTATATGCATATATACATATGTGGGCATGTTTGCAGAAATTGCTGGATATTCAAGTCACAGCAAAGTGGGATATATTTACTCTCTGAAGAAGGCTATGTAGACATTCAATTGTATTTGTGTTTTATATGATATGGATTTATGAAGTTTCCTTTTAAATAAAGCTTAAATGATGCACAGTCTTGTGGAACTTTGCCTGTGCTAAGTGATACTACCCTTGCCAGTTTCATGGTTTGTTTTGTAAATAGTGGTATATTGAGCTTCATTTTAGTTTCATATGGGCAGAGGCAGCAATCTGTCTTTTTAAAATTTCCAGACTTTTCTCTTCGCTAATCTGAACTCTTACTTTTTTTTTTACAGTGTTCACCTATTGTTATGGCAGTGAGTTAGGCCAGTGTAGTACTATTTTTCTGTTTTCTGTGTTGCCCCCAGCATCTACCATGACATTTAACTTTAGCGCACGTGCGTGGTACAGTTTACTCACTTGAAGCCATATGCTTTTTTAATCCAGATAAAAGTTCTTTAGGTTGAAGTCAGGTTTAAGTTTACTGAAACTTAGAAAGTTTATGCCTATGCTGGTGGGGACTGGTCTTGATGATCAGTGATGTTATATGTGCATAGTCTTTATTTTTCCCACCCTCTGAAAATCTGTGTTGGAAAAGACTCTTCCAGCTCTGGTTTACAGTTGGCCTGACTTCAAGTAGCCAGAATTACTACTACTAATAATATTCAGTGAAGTTGAGCTTCTTTAGTAAGACTGAGTGAGATATCTTTAGATGTTTTGAGTGAGACCTGTTTGATTGCGCAAGGTAAGATCAAGATGACCGTGCACTATGAGAAATGTATTAAGTATTGTGAAAGATGTTTAGAAAAATGGATAGCATGCATAAATTGAAATAATGGTGAAAATGTTCTGTTTTCCCAGGACTGTAGTAGGAAGTACATATCTTACAAGGTTTCACTACAAGGCAGACAAGGCTCTTATGAACAGCTGGAACAAAATCCTGATGTTCTCATTGTATTGGTTATGTAGCTTCTTACCATCTGTGTCATGCCAAGTTTATTAGATGTCTAGGAGCTTGCGGTTACAATTAAGGTGGCCTACTGAGAGATCTTGAAAGCCTTTGTTGAGACAGGATGGCAGGATCTATTAGTCAGATTCTTATTGAACTACACAGTCATGCAGAATTTGATGACAGATGTACCACCAGTATTACTGATTTCAAACTGCAATGTGACACAGATCATGCTTGAAGCTGAGTCAGTTTTGTCTAAGCTAACAAAACAAAATAAATATCTGCCTTTTTTTTTTGTGTGTGTGTGTGTCAGGAATAAGTTACTGGTTTGTATCTGCAATTGTTATAAATGATACTGGCCTGGATGTACACAGGTGAATCTTGGAGTTGTAGATCACCTTTCCATTGTGATTCACTCCTTAATTTAGGTGAATACATAAATATGGAGTATGTGATGACTATATTATTTGTCTTTTCTTCCTTTCTACACTACTGACATGTGCTATATACTTATAAGTTGCTCTTGTTCAAAAGTTGTCTTTGATAGGAGAATGGTATATTACTGATATGTTGGATAACAAAGTGGTTTTCCATATATTATAAAAATCAGTGCTAGGTGAAAAGATAAATGAAGCCACATTTTATGGACAACTATATCTGAGCACAAAACTGGAGGTTTTTTACACTATGCAGTTCATGAACTGTAATACTAAGGAGTAAAACTAGGCAATTAACATGTGAGCTTAATGTCTAATGGGATATAGAACACCAATAGATGCTGTTTCAGTGAGAATAATGTCAGAGGTCTTGAGATGAACCTCAATATCGTGAAGTTAGTATTACAAACTAGATTGAAAATGACAGCATCTGAGCTTTTGTGCAGCTCCCCATGACATTTTAATTAACAACTGTACTGAGATGCAGATGGCGGATATCTACTAGTTCAGGCACAGAATTCAGGTGAACTTGAATACAAGTAAATTCTTCTGTTGATTCACAAAGAGTACTTGTGTGTTCTCCTTTTTCCTGCTAAATAGATAGTCTTAACTGCTAAAGCTATTATTATAGATGTTATACTGAATGTCAGCAAGATTGATTGTGAAACTGGGAAAGAGGACCACTACCAACTTACGTGTAGACATTCTGTCAAAAGCTGTACAAACTTTTCCCTTTAAGCTGTTATCCAAGTTTTATGAGTCTAGTGGAATTAAAAGATTGTGTGAGGAGCAAGTCCAGTTAAAAAGAATCAGTTTGTCACATCAGCATTTCACCAAGGTGTTCCTACTCAGTCTTAATTCTGAGTGTTGTAGTTAAAAAAAAAAAACAAAACAACCAACCAACCAAAAAACCACTAAGCAACACCTCCTTGACATCTGCTGACCCAGATGATAACAGCTCGGAGGGGAAATAGAGTGAACAGCTGAAGATGTTGTAGATGATCTGCAGAATGGCATCCTCTTTGACCAAACACAAGATCTCGTAAGTTGTTAGCTTCTGTGTTTGTCTACATGTGCCTCTTTCAAGAGGTAGTCAGCTTCACCCTGAATTTTCTGCAGCAGATGTTTCAGTCCATACTTTCATCCTGTTCTGTTCTTTAGCCACTGTCCTAAGAACCTGTTACCGTAGCTTCACCTGTGGGATGAGGACTGCTTTGTGTGAACACAAAGCAAAATACTGTAAAATTGGATGCTTTCCATTCCTGTGTATGTAAAACTGTACTTCAACCACAGCTAGAATTCTGCATATTTCACACTTTTTCCTCCCTCTTTGGAAAGATCAGTTTTGTTATTCCCATGACAATGCTTTGCTTTGCACACACTTTATGGTGGAATGGAATTATGTCGCTCTTGGAAAAGCTCGTGTCACTGACAGCAGGAAAATTACATTTTCCTTTTCTTCTTCCTGACTTAAACAAGAGCATCCCTTCTTAAATATAACATAACACTTAAGATGATCTGAACCATCAGGCTATACAGGATGGAATTGCATGTCACTACATTCTTTTTCTTGTATAACTGTGCAGCCTGAACATTTTTGGAAATGTGAAAGTCATATAAAAGTGAATGGGAGTGGGAAAATGATAGCCTGTTCAGCTGCCATGGAATGCTTTGTTCTAGTTAATTCCTCCCTTTTCTGTTTGATTTTAATCTGTTGGTAGTTGCTGAGCTGCTATCCCAAGTCTGGGAATATTCTTTGCAGCTAAGTGATCTCTACTATAAGAGGGGTTTGTACTTGGTGCAGTATCACCTGTGCTGTGTACATCTTGGATACCCAGTGGCTGGTCGGTAGAATTGGTGTCTTGTATTCACTAGGTCTCTGGAGGGGTGTATAAATGGCCTTGCATGTGTCTACTGTTGGACATCATAACTGCAGTCTGAATTCTACCCTTAGCGTCTGAAATATAAACTAGGTGCCTTTATCTTTTTGAGACTTGCGGAGCTATGACCTGAGAATCACTGTGGGTTAGGCCAGAGTGAAGACCTTTGTTCATCAGTTTGGCCAGCTGAGCAACTCCTTCAGAAAGAATCCAGAAGACGTAAACCACGAAACTCCATCCTGTATGGTTAAAGGGCAAGCAAGCTTTGTGGGGAATCATTTAAGGGAGTGGACAGTAGCTTCTAGTCAAAGGTTATCATCAGTCTTCTGCCTGCTAGCTGGTAAGAATGCCAGTCTGGTTAACATTTTCTGGATGTAGCAGTATCTTAAAATGCTTTTACGCTCAATTGCTTTGGGATCTAATGAAATCCAGGTATCTCTTTTTCAAGTGATCCAATTCAGTGTCTTTGGTCAAGAGTTGCCTGTCCAACTATGATTAAAGAAGAGGAGATTATCCAGGCCATACAGTTGTTATACCCAACTAGGCAAGGCCCTAAGCAGTCTGTTCTTGTTGATCCTTCTCTGAGCATTAGGATTAAACTAGATGATATCTGGAGGTCTCTTCCAACCTTAACAGTTCTGTGATTTTTATGACCATTCTGTGAAGTAATTGGCCTTTGTAAGAGGTGTGATGCTTACATAATAAAAGAGGCTTTAAGGATTTAAATCCTTTTGAATATCAGAGGGTAATTCTGCACTAACAGAGATGAGCTGAACATTTTAATGAGACTTGTCCATATGTTCTGCATGTGGATTATCATTCTGTCTGCTCTTTCCATCTTTTCTGTTCTGCTGTACTAGCTTTTCTTCTGCTTTAGCGGAAATAGCATGTTAACACATCTCACACATGGGATGGTTTCAGCAGAAATTCCTGACTTTTCCCTTTTTGGAAGACTCTTCTGTTTGTAGGAGAGACCAAGTAGGGCACCTTGCAAGCTTCACAGAGTTCTAATGTGTTCAGTGCTCTTGGTGCCACTTATTTTATTCTTGCTGCCCAAGTTGCATTTGAGTAGGCATAAGGCAACCAATTGAAAAACATGGTGGGGGTGCTTAGAGTATGTATGGCAAGTAGCCAAAGGTACATGGTAAGCATTCTCCACAGAAATGTTTTTGAGGAAACGGTTGCTTCCTACACTCACCTGTACAGGAACACTTCTGATGTTGTTCAGAACTTTGTTTAGTTATTCAGCATACTTTTGTTACAGTTTGTAGTCTTAACTGAGTTTGAAGTCATGCTGGCAACCCCAGGAGAACCTTTATAAATCTGCAGTGCTATTTTAGTGTTGGCACCTATGTGTGTTTGTGGGTAGTCTCCTTATGTACATAAGAAACTGACAGTGGTGTCCATTTAATATGTAGATGGCTAACAGTGCATTTATTTGAAGCAGTCTTTTTTATCTTCTCACAAAATTGTGGTAGAAAGATCCTGGATGTTTATAATTTGTATCACTAGCCAGCAAGTGTTCTGCACTCTGTTTCTTGGGATTATACTTTGCTTTGTTTATGTTATGTCAAGCTCTAGAGACCTGATGCTTTTTCAATTTTCTAATGTATTTGTACTTCACCGTTTACACCTATGATTTGTCAAGAATTAACCATGGAACTAGTTTGGTACTTGTTCTCATTTCTGAAAATACTGTCACCTTTTCATCACTGAGGAATTCCTGGAAAGATACATCTTCTGGTGTTGCTTCAGCTCATTACACAGTAGGAACATTCAGTGCTTTCAATTAATAGGGAGGGTATTTTGATAGTTGCATGTTTTCACATGAAAGTGATTTTTTTTTCACTTTTGCAATCTAATATTGTCTTCTGAGTAAGCTTTGCACAGTTGTAGGTCAGTTAGAATTGAATTTTTTTTATTGAAAACGTTGAGGCAATTGGACTAGGTTGTCATTGTAGGTCCCTTCTTACTGAAAAGTCCTATTCCAGCTGAAAAAATACACCAACTGCTCTCTTCATCTTGTGTTTGCAGCTTTCTGCATCTCAGGCACAAGGCCACAGTGGTTTTTGAAGCTCTAGAAGTACACAAAAGCCATGTACTTCACTGTAAAATGGCATAGGCTTTTAATAAGCTTTCATTTTTCTCTTTAATCTTTGTAACCTTGTTAGCAAAGGCAATGTCAGTGTAGCATGGTCTTCCTCTACAGCAGAAAAGCTAAGACTGTCTTTAAACCTTTAGGATTTGGGCCAGGTATTTCAGTTAATATTATTAGTGTGCAGTACCTCCTTTTGGCTATATGCCTAGCTCTTACATTGTGAAGTTTTCTTTGTGTAGTCTTGAACTGTGTTCAATCTATTCCACAAAACTGGTGTGGCATGCACAACTCTTGTCCTCGCCACCACACATGTGAATACAGTCTGATGTCTGGTAAATCCACGTAGATTTGGAACACGAAGTCATTGCTGGTTGATTATAAAGTCTACTGCTTCTCTCACCTTCACTCACCTTCAGTGTGTTGTTTTCAGCATTATACATCTCACAGCATAAAGAATATTTCCACTTTAGTGTTGATGTCCTCTCAGCTTCCTAGAGGTGAAATAGCACACAAAACGTGGCAAGGACTTCTTCACAGTTCTATTTGTGCTTTCGTTTGGACTCTGGAGATACCAGCAATGGAAAAATCTTTCCACACACTACTCAGAACTGAAATGGCTACTAAGTCTGCTATGATAACACAAAATGCCAAATTGTGGTGGTGCTTTGGCCATGCTCATCTAACCTAGAGGCTCAGAGCTTTTTCCAGTTGTCACTGTGTAACCAGGTGTTCAGAGCTGTGTCTTCCTTCAATAATGTCTACAGCTACAGGAAAATTTTCCTTCACGTTGCAGAATTGAACTCAAGAAAGCATCTTCAGTCTTCAGTAGGTTGGGAGTAAGGAGCTATCAATTATACCTCAGAGAAGCAGAGCTGTGATAAGCTACTGTGATAGGTTTTTAAAGACTTCCTGCATATTGGGTGAACTGAAGTCTTCTTTTCATTAATTCTTGCCTGGTCTCTTCCCTGTAAAACTTCTTGAATTACTCTACTGTCCCAGATTTTGTAGGGACTTGCAAGCAATGCAGTGCTAATGCTAACAAACATTCTGTGTTGCTTTCAACATGAGTTTTACATCAGTCCCGTTTCTGTCCCCTAAACCTCTTAGCTTATCTGCTTTCCTCTCTCACTTCCAGTTTCTCATTTGTTCGGGAAACTGCTTTGTTCAAAAAGAGAGATGTATTTGCAGTAGTTTTTTTTTTTTTTTTTTTTTCCCTTTTACCTTGTAATTGGCTTTTTATTGCTATTCACATTTCTTTCCTGTTCAATTACAGGCTCAGTTCCAGAGATAATTCCCCTCAAACTATTCTTTCTCTTCAAAACCTGGTATTCCAGTCTGGTAATATGTGAATACAATTGTAAAGAATGTCCTTAAAAACATATTCCATAGAATATATTACATTCACCTTCTTGTACCTTGTGCATTAGCACTGTGTGTAAATGTGACAATTTTTGTTGGTTCTGACTCCAGATAGTGTAGCCCTGATCCTTCTGCGATCTCCCTCGTATTTTCTTTCAGTCTTTTTTTTTTAAAAACACATCTCAAAATTGTATATGTGTGTTTAGAGACACCAGTCTGGTATGAAGAGTAGAAAAGTGTTCCCAGAGTGGTCTCTTGAAAGCCTACATGAATCTGTACAGATCCTTCATTAGTTATGTTGACTGGAAAATAAAGGCAACAAATAACCATATGTACTTGGCTATGCTATGGTGAGAGCAAGTCTCACGACATTTTGGAACTCTGATAGGTTAGACATGTCTTTGGTAGTACATATTTTTCCTTAAATTTTCTTTATTGCAAATCCCCTATTAAAAGAGAGTTCTTTTTAAAGGTTTGAGCAGTTCTTACCAGATGGACTAATCTCTGAAGCTGCGCAGTGCCAAAGACATCAGAGTAAAGAGTGTTTGGAATAGGGGAGAAAAGCTGCTCTGTAGCATCAGGCAATATACCAGCCTCCTGTAATTAAGCCAATGCTCATAGATATCACAGGATATCTTTTTTCTTTTTTTTTTTCTTTTTTTTTTTTTTCTTTTTTTTTTTAGGTAATTGCAGCAATAAAACCCTAAGAAAAGACCATCTTCTGTCATTTGAGAAATGTTTTGGTTGCTCAGCTGTGAGACTCTTAACTTAGCAGAGTGCTGCTCTGGAGTGTGTAAAGCTGCTGAGTATGGCAGGATAGATATTCCTCAGAGCCTCATTTCCTTGTTCATTGATACGCAGACAAACTTGTTCAAAAAGTTTTGGACTGCAGGCAGATTTTTTTCGGGCTAGAATATACTCAGGATTCAAAATAGTTCAGACTAAATCAGTCAGGTTTTTTCAGCTGCTTTCTGTTGATACCACCTTCTCCATTTTCCTGAGGAAGGATACTGCTGGAAACATGGCTTCCTTCTGCCATCAGAAGGTTTGTGATACATCTGGTCGTGAACAAGGACCTAGGTCATACCTAGATGTCACCACTGCTCATTTCTGTTCTGTTGTGATTATTAGGATTTGCAAGGCCTCTGAAGAGCGGGCTTTGCAGTGCCAAGGTGCACTGACACGGGTGTGAAAGCATTGCAGGCAGTGATGCACCCCCCCTCTGCATCCAGCTGCCTGTGCCTCCTGAAAACTCCAACCTGTAAGGCTGGATGTTGCATTGGTGTTGGCAATTAAACCACATCTTTGCTGAAGTAGATCTATTGCTGCTACTGATTTTTCTTTCTAAGCAAGAGAGATTTTTGTGGAAGAACACTTCCCTCAGTGTTCACACTCTCCAAAGGCAAGCGTTGTTTCACCCTGTTTCTGAAGTGTAGGTATTAGAGATGGGGAGAGCTCCATGTGAATGAGAAGGAATGAATGGCTCAAAACCGCTCTCGTACTGCTTTCTGAAGCAATGCTAATGTGCATATGAGTGTAGTCTCTGTATTTTAAAAAGGAAAAAAAAAGTAAAGTCATTTTTTGTGGGGGTAACTGAACAGATGACTAGGGAAACTGGATTTTGAGCTTTAAATACACTGTAGTTATGAGGAGGCTGCCTCTCCTTGGGAGATTTGGAAAAGATCTATTTCCATATATGGATTCATTGGTATCTCAATGATCGTTTACTTTGGGAGAATAGCTTCCTCGGTGTAAGTGCCTGGATGCTAATTTTGTGTACTGGTTTTGGCTGTGTTAATTTTCTGCATAACAGCTCCTATGGTGCTATGTTCGGATTTGTGGTAAAGTGTTGATAACACCCCAATATCTTGGTTATGGCTGAGCAGTGCTTATGCAGCGCCAAGACTGCGC
Organism: Nesoenas mayeri; assembly: GCF_963082525.1. Lineage (NCBI taxonomy): Eukaryota > Metazoa > Chordata > Aves > Columbiformes > Columbidae > Nesoenas > Nesoenas mayeri. The sequence continues at coordinate 21,673,012 of NC_137544.1, read as the reverse complement.
TGCCAGTGAGTAGGCTGAGAGTGGGCAAGAAGCTGAGAGGCGACACAGCTGGGACAGCTGACCCCAACTGAACAAAGGGATATTCCATGCCCTGTGATGTTGTGCTCAGCAATAAAAGGTGGGGGAAGGAGGAATCTTTGGAGTGATTGTGTTTGTCTATCCAAGTAACAGTTACATGTGATGGAGCCTGGATTTCCTGGAGATGGCTGAACACCCATGGGAATGAGGGAATGAACTTTTTGTTTTGCTTTGTATACAGGCATGGCGTTTGCTTTACCTGCTAAACTGTCTGCATCTCAACACACAGTTTGTCTCAGTTCTACTTTTCTGATTCTCTTTCCCATGCCACCTGTGAGATATTGAGTGAGCAGCTGTATGTGGCTTAGTTACTTACTGAAGTTAAACCATGATGTTTAGTAATGGCACTACTAGAGTTAGAATGCTGCCATGTCAGTAGCAGTACTAGGGGAGAGAATCCAGAATAAATCTCTTGGATAACTTGCGTTAGAGTCAGAGATCTGCAGAGGGCAGTTAACTTTGTTGAATTACACTGCTTATTTCTGTTTATTTTCTCTGGTTATCATCTGAGGAGAGAAATTGTGGATTTTGTCTTTCTAGATGTAGAATATCCTGGCAAGGGAACCTAATGAAAATAGACTTTTGAAACACTTGTTGGTGCCTGTCTTTCTGGGGATAGTAGTCTTAACTCATAAATTGCAAAATGGATTGTGCTTACTTGATGGGGACATCTCTGGCAACTTGTCACAGGTTTTTTTTCACAGCACTGAATGACGGATAAGAATTTAAAAAAAACAGCCTTCATAAGCACAGTTTCCTGCACAAGTATCTCTTCAGGCTTACAGACTTTTTCATAAGGTCAACAATTATTCAATAGATGGGGCACAAGCAAAAACTGATAAAGTATGAACTAGTAAGAACTCAAGAAGTCTAACAAGACGTTCTGCCCCATAGTTAGTCATTTACATGACAATTGAAACGTATCACCAAGGTACATCTGGATACATGACTAGAAGATAAAGTTGGTCTCTCAAGGACTGGTGGTTCAAGGATTTCTCAGTTTGATTATGGTGATTTTTTTCTTTTAAGTTGTAGTAGAAGGGAAGTTATTTATTGAAGAGTTATGTGATGATAGTATGTTTTTCTGTTAAGTTGCAAAAGGAGCCATTCTTCTTATAAGAAGTCCTTTCCTCTTGATAGAATTGTTTTGTTAAGAATCTGCACCAAATAGCTTGTATAGTGTCCATACACTGTATGTTAAATTTACAGTTGGAACTTGGGTAACATATTTTTCTCCAAATGTGTCTTTTTCACTCCTCCCCCATCCCACAATATCTGCTTGACTGTGTAGGATTCGTGAAACTGGGGACGTTGTTTTGCAGTAGATAAATCTTTTAGTATTACTTTATATTTTTATATAATATGTAATTGCAAGTGATTGAAATATGCATGCATATAAAGATGATAGTTCTGTTGATGAGTAGATTATTTGCATATATTTCTTTAATCAAATGATGCTTGCATTTGAGTAACTCGTAACAGATTGCTGGTGAGAAAGGGGCCCATAAGAGAAAGAGGCGTGTAAGAATACTTCTAATTCTGTAGAAATAATTGGGTTACCATGTGTTTCTGCTGCTGTCTACTTTTAGTTTTTCTGTGTGATTAAATAGTTGTAGCTTGCTGATTTTAATGAGTGATTCAATTGCAATGCCTCTGTGCCAGAAAAGAGACCTGCATTTTGAGCAGCCTTAGAACACTTGTGTAGGAAGATACTTGTTTTAAAAGAAATTTTTAAAATTAATGTTTATTTAGTGTGTAAATGTACTGTACTAATTTATTGCCAGAATGTAGTTGAACAGAGGACTTTATATGTAAACTTGCTGGTGAACTCTGGAATTTTAAAGCTTTTTTTCTGGACTTTTTTTAGGACTTTGATATGTTTTCAGCTTTACCTGTGAGAGGTAGGGGTTACTGAAGACAGACTTGTATGGAATATGAAGGAAACTATCTCGTATTAATTATTTAAAACACTGTATTTCTTTCTGTTTAAAAAAATGGTTTCTTATCCCACAGTGTTCATAGGGAAAGTACTGAAACGACTCTATCCTGAAACTTCATCATCTTCTCTTGCACATACTTCGACTAAAGAAGAGGAGGCGGGTTCCAGAAATCTGGGCTCAAAATCCAAAGAAAAGGATTTTGATAACGTTCAGACTTCATCAGCAGGGGCTAGCACATCAACCGCTACACTCGGTAAATCATTTAAAGGTGAGACTGCATAGTCCTTTTTCTGATAATATGCTTTTAACTATAGTTACTTTACTTGAGAACAGTATGTTATCTACTTTTTTATCTGTTGATACCAACAGACAAATTTGAATACAAGGGCTAGCGGTACTTAATACCTAGAACATCTGAGGTCAATGCAGAAGTCCTCTGTTTATACCTGGTTCTTAATATATTGTTCTTCAGGTTAATGAAACAAAAGCTTTTTATCCAGAATCCTAATACAGCTAAAAAATAAAGCTCACGGGGAAGGGAACACGAAGTGAAAAGAACAGTTCTGTATTTAGGATTTTCACAGCAAAGCAGCAAGTCTGTTCCTGAAACTAACAGCAAACTAACCAAGCATATTTTCTATTGGAGGCAAGCAAATGCTGTGGTTGTACAAAGAGTTCTGCCTTGATTGTTCTACAAACGTGTACTTTAAAAAAAAAGTCTTGAAGAAGGTTGCAGTGATAAACTCATAAGAAAAATAGAAATCAGTTACTCATCTGTGAAACCAACAGATAGCCTAACTATTCTTCTCTGATTTTGATTTTATTTAAATTTAAGAAGCTCTTGCATGAATAGTCATTTACATGTCGTGATTTTTATGGCATTGGGCACTGAAGGTACGAGTTAGTGATAGGTTATAAGATTTGGAGCAATAAACTGTGTGGGATTAGAAAAAGAAAATCATAAAAGCATTGAATTTTTTGATCATATACTATTTTAGTTACCTTCTTTCTTGTAGACCATTTAAGTAACAGTAGTCAAAGGTGGACAATAGAAATGGAGAGGTGGATATTTTTGTGTGTGCTAATATGAACTCCTTGCTAGAAAGTGATTATTTAAGCCCTGCAAAATCTACTGAAAAATTCAATTGTGACAACTGAGGATTTCTTCAAAAAGAAGCTGACTTAAAATCTAAGTATTTTTTAGCATTAACAGCTTTTTCCTGTAGAACTTATCCCAATGTTTTACTTGCCTTTAACAGTTATTTTCAAATTGTGAAAATACCATTACTGATATGCACAACCTAACTCCCTCTAGATTCTTCTTTTTATTGGAATGCAGCTTGCAGCATTGCCTTAAATATCTGCATCTTGACGCGTAATAGGGACTTATGCCCATAAAATGTAAAGATCTTACTTTTTATATCCTGTAAATATTTGCATTTATTTGCAAAATTATTTGCATTTGAGATAAGTAGAAGTTGAGACGTCTAAGTGTATAAGAGATCAGGACCCATGTAAATGACTGGTTCTTATCTAATAAGTTTAATAATTTAGTATCAGAAAGGATTGTCCCACAAAGCTCCCCACATAGTTCTGGAACTAAAGCTCAGAATAACTGGCAGTTGAAGAAAAATTCAGAGGGACACTGTCCTTTGACTACAGAGTGAACTTCTGAATGATATTTGCATTTTCTTTGGGGAGGTGGTAGTTCTGTTAGGGGGTGGAGAAAACGTGGAGATGCCACACTTCTTCTGAACCGCAAAGGAGGGTGGTCACATCTTATATCTTGAAATGGGAGGGGGGGAGTATTTGTTTTTTGTTTGTTTTCCCTGAAGTGAAAGAAAAAACCCAGCAAACCCAACCATCTGCTTGTGGCCAAAACTTCCATTCAGAGGCATACTAAGATGTACCTTCCCTTTGGATTCTAGTTGTCCTAAATCAGTTGGGGTTTTTTTACCCTATTCTACCAAAATACGGAAATGAGTGTATCCAAAATAGGGGTTCCCTCACCCTCAGGACAATTAGATAAGACTTTTTAAACATTTTTCCCCTTGAGGAGCTTGATTATTCCATTTCATGAGCTGTAGTTTTTAATTTTCAGAAGATTTAAGAAAGGAGCTTTTTCTTGCTTCAACATAAAATTAAAAGACTGTCTAGATAACCACCTTTATTACCTTAAAACCTTTAAAAATTACACATACATGTAATAAACTTGAGCCTTCTTGGCAGTGGAAGTATTAAAGAGAGCAATGGAAAACTGAAGGTTCTTTCAAGTAAGTGGGCTAATTTTTTTTCTCTAAGCTTGTGAATATGCTTCCAAGTGTGGTATTATAAATGCTTAAAAACCTGCTGTACTGCAAACAAAAGTGTCTGGCAAAAGACTGAGAAAGCATTTTTAAGGGTGGATAGCTCACTTGGTTCTGAGCTTTGACTAAATTTTGTTCTGAGGATTCATTTTGTTTGGTGTTGGCCCTTGTTAGGGCAAGATCTACTTGCAAAAAGCATTAATTTCGTGGAGAATGTTTCTCTTGAGGTCTGCAGTTCTGTGATTTCTTTACTTTTGTTGATACTTTAAAACCTCACTAATCACTTTTAGTAGTTTTATAGTATATTTTTGAAGTAGACATTCATGCTTCTGAGTAGGGACTTACTGATTGTAGAAGTGGCTTTTTTAATGGCCTTCTTAGTCTCAGACTTTTTTCTTGGTGAGAATTACAACCAACTTTTGAAGGACTTGGGATTTACTGATCAATGTTTAGCATTTTCCTTATAAAAATTAAAATTTAAGAGTTGCTGCAGAAGTATAATTGTATGTGAGCAAAATGTATTGTATACAATTTTTCTGTATAGAGCATGCCGTTGCACTTTTGTTTGTGTTTTCCTTAATTCTGAGAAAGGAAATTGAAATGCAGAGAGCCTGGGCAGACTCTTGGGTCTTGCGGAGGACACCTGTTTGATCACTTTTTATCTCCTTCATTCATTTAATGAAGAAATTATTGAAGAATAATTAATGAAGAAAAATACTAAACTAGTATTACTCCTCAGTTTTAGGGTTTTTTTTTTCTTTTTTTCTTTTGTTTTTTTTTAAAAAAAAGAGAATCCATATTATGTGATATGAATAGAAAAATGCAATTTACTCCATATTAATTAAACAAAGACAATGTCCACCAACTGTGCAATATCTTTTCACCTTTTTCCATTGAAGTTATTAGTGCTGACAGTATGCTATGTTTAAGAAATCACCACTGGGACACCTGGACTGTGTCCTTACTCATCCTAATCCTGTCTTTCTGCAGCCATTCTGTTATAGAAAACTTAAGTTTGTGACAGAAGTGCCTAGAAGACAGAACTTTATTTAAAAATATGCATGGACAGCCCTGGTTTTTAGTTGATGGAATTGATGAAGTGCATATGCATAAGAAATTAAGCTCTAGCAGTACCCAGTGCAGTAAACAGCTTTGAGACTTGTTTAACAATTCAGCTTCGTTTTGTTTGGTTAATTACTCTGAAAAACTGTCTGTTTTGAATAAGCTAAGGAGAAATGGTCATTATTATACAATGAAGTGTTGTTACACACTCTTGTTTTTCTCTCAAGGGTTTAAAAATTCTCTTATTACATACTGTATTATAGTGACATTATACTGTGAAAATGAGATTGATACATGCAGAAGTGAGTAGGGTATTTGCCTGAAGACGCCAGTCTCTGGAGGTTATGGTAGAAATGGTGCCCAACCAGAGTTACCAGCTGGTAGCTGTATGCTGGGGGATGATGTAGAGATCTGAGGTTTGGGAGAGCAGGAGAGAAATCAAACTCAAAACACAAACAGATAAACCTGCCTTTGTTCAGGCTGAATGGGTTGCATGTATAATATCTGTAACTTTTGTTGTGACAAACAGCTTCATAGTTCAGTCTCCAGTTCCCCTAGCAATGCTTTTTTTTTTAATTTTCATTTTGCTAGTGGTTAGCAGATTCCTTCCTTTTCAGGTGTTCTTATGTATATGCATTCATTCATTCTTCTCTTCCACATCTTCATTTCAAACAGCTTACCTATCATAGAGAAATCTGCTGGCCACTGTGACAAATGAAAGCAATTTAACAAGTAACTCATCTAATAGTATGTAGTTGTTGCCTAATTGGAGTAGAAATTGCCAGCTTTAGCTGTGAGTGTAAACAAGCTCTGAACCTAAATGTAACCAGCTGCAGGAAAACTAATTATCTTGAGAAAGGAAATGGGAAAATGGCTTGTGTAAGAATGTGGTAAGATGGACTTGTTTCAGCTAGAGAAGGGCTTATAGACAGTCCTGAGGTGAATCTAACTATAGCATAGTAATTATGTGTGTTAATGTGCCCACTGTCCACCTTGTCCCCCTGTTTGAAATGATTTTTAATGTTTTGATGACAAACCAGGTTGTGGGAGATGCCTCTCCTGCTCCTGTGTACACTAGGGAGTTTATTACTTCAAGCTGCCATTGTCAAAATCATAGTTATTCAGAGACAATGTTTGTTTTCTACTTTTTCACGTGCTTACTTCCCAGCAACAGTACCCTCTAACCATTATTTGAAAAGAGGAGATGCTTATCATGTGAACTTGGTACTGAACTAAGTTCAGGGCAAGTGATTTTCCATAACGTTTTGTGGTTTGCAATATTCTTGTACACAAATGGGAAGGGACTCTTACTGATGACTTCCAATTCTGGAATAAAAACAAAAAATGTGTGGGTTTTGGGGAGAAAAAAGGTTTAAAACCTTAAACTTTTACTTGCGTTCCAATGAGCACATCTGTTTTTCCTGGTTTAGTTTCAGGTAAGTCACATAATAACTAGTTGTGGGTAATTAACTAAGTGCAACTTAGACATGGCCTTTTAGATTCAGCCCTGTTGCATTTATTAAAAAATATATTGATTGACAGGGATGTATTTGGCTTTTGAAAAGTGTGTTGAACAAATAAGGTCTGTAGCACTAGGAGAAATGTAATAGTTGAGCTGAGTACTAACTTAAAATTACGATAGCTTTATTCTTTGTACAGCTAGAATTCAAAGACACCTAATCAACATATCGCTGAAGCTTTTAAGTTAAACAAACAACGTAACACGTAGCTGTATGGTTTGTTTCATCATTACCTTGTATGTTCAACTTATAGAAAACAAAAAGTAGCTTGTACCACTTTTTAAATTGGCTACCTCGTAATTTTAAAACTGCCAGCAGCCTATAGTCAGATTCTACTATGCGAAGTGCTCTGTTTCTTGTTTTCCTTGATCAAGGGTTTTCCTCTGCTTCACTCTCACTTTGTATTGTGCTTTGTTTTCATTACTTTTTCCAAGGGCATGTAGATGTTTTAAAGATTCATAGGTAAAAAAGTCTTCCTCAGATGATGAGTGAGAACAAGAGGAAGAAGGATTTCTGCCTTTTTAATCTGTTTTTTCTCTGCGACAAAGAATGTCTGCCACTTCTGTTGTAATGAAACTGAGGCTGTGTTATAATGGTAAGTTCTGTCTCCAATAAAATTGGCTATGACGCAGCCTTTCTAGGTGTCTGAAAACCAAAAATGTAAGAGTTAGTATACATGTGGGAGGTGGTGGTGAGGGAAATAAATTTGAGCTCTCTTATTCCTTGTTTTTCATTAATTTCCCATCCCAACTTTGGACCTTTTAAGATGGGTATGTCTTTATTGAACTCAGTTTCCTGGTGAAGTTTTTTGTTTCCATGAGGCTGAAGGAAAGGATAACAATGAAGTACTTCTGAGGATTTTTCAAGTTGTTTTCTTCTTTTAATGCTCTAGTCCTCTGGGTATCAAACCTCATCTCCTCCCTCTTCCTTGAAAACAGAAATAAGGTCTGCAAATTCTGAGTTTGACCATGTTTCTTTCATTGATAACTCCACTGGAAATAGTAGTAGTAAACAGAATGGTTTTAAAATTTATTTTAAGCTAAACTTAGATGGTGATGTAATTTTTACTAGCCACACGCACAAAAATGCTTGTGAGGAATGAAAAGCAAGAGAAAACAGTGCCTTGTTTTGGTTTTGTTTTCCTTTTTATAGATTTAATCTGTGCCTTAGGTCATTATATAATTGGGGGGGGGGAAACTTTGTGTTAGTTTTTAGGTTATCTTGCACCTGTTTCAGCTCTTAAGAAAGAAATTGGATTCCTGCTGTTAACACAAATGAGAATATGATAAGGCCTAGTATGCTGTGGAAGAGAATGTTAATTTTATACTGAAGAAGCTGCAATCTACTTTGAAATAAACACATAGCCATAGAAAGTGTAGAAGTAGAAGCATGGAAGTGCAAATGTGTTTGTGGAAATGAACTACTAGCCTTGAGAGTAAAATTGTGAGACTGTGGCAAAATGCTGTTGTATGGGAAAGAACTGACTAAGCCTGCAGAGCAGATAATGAGCCAGCTTTGAGAAATAACTCTGGGCAAAGAATTGACACAAAAAAAGCCCCACCCTATTCTAAAGCCCTCAAGATGGAGGCTTTGATTGCTCTTAATTGAAAATAAACCTTAGTAGCAGTTTTAGGAGTTGAGGACCTCAGCATTGCTGATTAACACCACTTCAGTTACATGCTTCTCAACTGGATGAGTCTGAATAAGGAAATGTTAAGATAACCTGTAACAGGTGTTTGAACCTTAGTATAGTAGATTTAAATAAAATTGAAAGTTCATTTAAAAGACAAAACAGAATTTAGAAATGTAATAAATAAAAACCAAAATAGATGTCTTTTCCAAAGTGCAGAGGGTTTAACAAAAAGGTAATGAAGTTGGCAATAGTTGTAGAATTATTTGAGACATCTAATACAAGGTGAGTGCATGGATCATCATTCATTTAGGTGGTGTCATTATTCCTCTTTCCATTCTCCCTCCCTTCTAATCATACTTATGCTTGTACAGGAAGGCTGAAATGTAGCATGTCAAATATTAAGTAGACCCTTCTTTCAAAAACTGTGACATGTGCTTAGCAGAAAAGGGTCAGGAATCCTTCCCACTGAACTCATGGGTACCACTAAATGACTGTATCTGGTTTCACTGAAAATCTAGTCATTATCTTATTACAATTGAGAGGACTAACCATAAGGCTGGCCAACAGCTACCCTTTTCCTTGTCCATTCTGTTAGATTTGCATGTTTTCCACAGGGGAGAGAGCTGGGAGGGGAGTTGCCATAGGAGTTGGCTCCAGACCCTTCATCTGTGCTAAGCCATAAGCAAGTGTCAGCTCCCCTTGTACTCTGAGCTCCTAAGAAGCATGGTGGTCATGAGGACGGGGTAGAAATGGTCACACACTAGTCTTATTTACCCACATGTGGAAAAGGTGGGATAAAAGAGAAACTAATTGTGCTCATCCATCTTGTTGGCTTTCCATCAGTGTGATAACTGGCATAAGTCATCACATGCCAAGGAGCCATGGGCTGTGGGTAGAAAAAGGAATTTGCATTCAAAAATACGTCTTTGAAGACCTAGGGTTTTTTTATCTAATCAAATGTACTGAGTCACCAAGTCATAAAAAAGAATGCTGGGAGAAGGCTCCCATAAGTACTGAGTTCATTTACTTTACAGTGATTCTCATCATTTGAGAAGAGAGAACAACTTCTAGACTTTCTCTTTTTAATGAAGTGTCAGGAGGGAAGTTGGAATGGACTGGCTTGAGTGACATTGTGCTTCCAGACACAGGTGGTGTACACCCTAAGAGTCAGGAGTGGTCCTTTGTAATATGGCTAAGCTTCTACAAAATTTAAAAAAAAAAAAAAATCTGTGAATGCTATTTCTTTAACATCAAAATATAGTGGACTTCTTCTGTTTAAAGATACCTAAATCAGGTAGCAGAAATTAAGGTCAGTCCAAAAAATTCAGTAGTGCTGTCCACACTAGTTTGTAATGACCAATAGTACTGTCAAAAAAAGGACTGGAATAAAATGAGTGTATTGTACTACTTTTCCTTGATGTTCTCCAACATTCTGCTGCTTGAGGATTTTCTGAGTTAGCAGACAACATGTATCTGTTTAATTACCTTATTTTTTTCTTTCACTAATTTGTTGTTTGAATCTGTGTAATTTTTCAGTTTGGAGTAGAACTACACACTTAAGTTCTACCTGGCAAACAGAAATTTATCATTCAAAGCAGAATAGCAGACACCTTCAAAATTTTAAAGCTGAAGGGAACTCTGCAGAAGAAAATACTTTTCCAGTATTCTGTTATAGGTATTGGTGCCAATAAAATACGTGACAGTAGCAAATAACGTGAGATAATTAGATGTCCAAAAGGCATTCAGTAATTTTTTTTTATTTAGAAAGAGATGAATAATCTTTGGAAGGAATATATCTTCAGCCAAAAACTGGCTCAAGTGACTCTCCTTGTTTATTCCAATAAAGTAGAGATAATGAGTGGGATGGATTGGATACTAATATTTGCATATGAAATAAATTTTTCTATTAGTTAAATTAGTAAGATTGGACACTAGAGGTGTTAAAACAAAGGAATTAAACTGTAACGGTAAATTATATTAGCTCTCTGTAAAAGGAGTTCCGTAATTTTGGGAGAGGCAAATTCCTACCTGCAGTAGTGAATTTGTACAGAAATAATTCATCAGCTACTCGAATCTCCTAGCAAAGTAGCACAACATTTCCATTATTGTGTGATGGTTATCATTTCAGTAAGATAAATTACCAGTAGTAAATCACTGTTCTTTGCCAGGTTGCTATTATCATGATCATTTTTTCTCTCTACCCAGTGTGGCTTCTCTAGTATTGAGGGAGAGGATCCTGCTGAAGGCTGAGGTCAAGCAGCAGGAATTATCCAGCACTCCAAGGAAAAGGATTGTACTTTCCCATTGCACATAAAATTAGTTTGGCTAAAAGGTTCTGCCTTTGTGGAAAGCACTCTAGTGTGCATGTTGACTTGAGACTGGAAAACAATCCTGTGAAAGTCAGCCTGTGAGCAAAGGATGGTTGTACGCAGTAGAAGACTTCATATCCCTGAAGTTACTCTCACATACCTTACCATGATGGACTCAAGTAACTGTAGCTCGATGTTCAGGATCTTGAATATCATCTGAACACAAATGTGTCTGTGTTGGGGGGAGGGGAGTTATGTAGGATTACTGTACTTGTTTTATAATGTTCATGCTGATGAATGACAATTTGATGTCTTTACACCAATCAACTGGAAAAGTACCTCTTTTGCAGTCCTCAGGAGGACCCTCAAGGTGTGTATGTACTACAGTTACTCACCGATATAACCTTTGCTGTGCTGCAGTTTGTGAAGGTTTTTTGGAGGAGATGAAACTCTTGCACTGGATTTTCATGTGCACTGTCTTGCTTGTCAATGACAAAGAAAGTGATGGGGTCTATTGTGTAAAGAGAGGTTGTGTATTTATATTGGGGGTTGTCATAGTTTTCACGTAATAAAAATGAGGAATAGCTAGAACGTGGTAATATTCTAGCTTACATAAAAAGTTTGTATTAAAGTACATTTTTACTTATTAAAGGAGGTAACAGACCTTCCAGCCTTATTTTTGTGCAGATTGTATGTACTGTAACACCACACATTAAGTGCTTGCTGAGAATAATGACTTCTGTGGAAGGTATGACGCTGAACTAATCAGACCTTGGATTTGATGCAGCATCAATCTGTCTCCTCCTCTGCTTTTGTGAAAAGACTTGTTTTTGGGGATGAACTCTTTTCTTCCCATCAGAGAAGCGATAACTGAGTGTTTCCAGGGTATAATTTTGTGTAAAAGGTCACGGTCTCAGTCAGATTGGGCTTAACTTGACAGTTGTTTGGGGGAGGCTGCAGGAGGTTCTAGCTGGCATCTGCAATTGGGTCCTTGTTTTGTTCCACAAGTCATAGAACCAAAGTGCTGCCCTGTGGGAGCACAGCAGTAGGTTACCAAGGCTTTCTGAGTTGCAGGGATGGGTGCCCGGGCACTGGGGCTGCAGGGGTGTCTGAGGAGAGGCTGGGGCTGCCCTGGGCCAGACACAGCCGATTCCAGCGGCTCCAACCACCCACGGCAGGGCACAGCTGAGCCCGCCAGCCGAGGTGGGGGCACCTTGGGGAAAACATGTTTGAGAAGGGAGACAACACTCCTGAGAGAGGAGGGAACTAGAAGGACTGATAACCAGCAGCGTGACCACCAGCTTGGAGGAGGAGGTGCTCTGTGTTGAACAGATGTTCTGAAGAACATCTGAGGGCCCATGGAGAGCCCTCGCTGGCCTAGGGGAAAAGTGAGAAGGAAGGAGCAGCACAGAGAAACAATTATATGTTGACTGTAAACACCCACTGCCACCCTGCTCTGCTTCTTGCCTCACTGGAGGGACTGAGAGTCACCTGTGGCAATAGTAAAGGAGGGAGGAGAGTTTGGAGTGAACATGAGCTGGGCAGGAAAGGTGTTTTTCCTAAGTGTTATAATGTTTGTTTCTTTTAATTTTGTTTCTGTTCCCAGTACCTGAGTCAGTAAATAAATACTTTAAGTAACTGGCAGTAAATTAAGTTAATGTTCCTGTTTTGCCCACAGCAGGAGCTGGTAGGTGTTCTCCCTGCCTCTGACCCATGAGCTCTCGCTCCTCATCTTCCCACTTTTTTCCCTACCCTCACCCAGGGAGGGGGAGCGAGTGAGCATGTGGGGGGGTGTTGGGCTGCCAGCCAGGGCCCCCACCACAGAAACTAGAGGTGATTCAGTCTCTCCCCGGGGTTTAGTCACTCTTACCAGCAAGGAAATGACCAAGATAATATGAGTGTGTGTTCTGGCTGTGTCCGTATTCAAGCTCTGCCCCAGCAAGCTGTGTGTTCTGGAAGCCATGCTGGCGTTACTTACCCTCTTTCTGAGGTGCGGATAGAGGAAAGCTTAGGGATTCTGAAAAATAGCCTTAAACCGAAATATGCTGTCTGCCTGAGATGACAGCAAACTGGGCAGCTGGCAGTTTTACAAGGCTAAGGTGCGATGGAAGCTTTACCCTCAGCTCCTTCTTAAAAGGTCTGATAGTTGTTTGTAGTAGGATGGTGAAAGATAACAGAGCCAGTCAAGCTACCGACCTACTGGAGCTGTAACCCTGGTAACAGCGTGGTTTAGGTGCGCTGCCCTGCTCCTGCACAGGGCTGATATACAGGCAAAGGAGTTCTTTGGGGGGAATGTTGTAGAGAAGAACATGACTAGGGGACAATTCAATTAAAAACATTTATTCTGTATTCTTACTTCGTTGTTAAGAGTAATGCTGGTTGGTTGTTTTGTAAACATCCTTTAGTTTTGTGTTGGTCCCTCTCCTCCTCCAATAAAATACAACTTCAAAAATGGGATTAATGACTTTTTACTAGTAGGAATAAGAGCATTCTTGAATATCTCCAGTATCTGATCACTTTTGTTAGTCAAAAACCCCTTTTTATGTCACATATTCATAAGCTTAGCCATTTGCTTTTCAGCAATTGCAGCAATGTTTCCACTTTATAGCCAACCAATCTCTTCTTAGCCTAAGGAGACCGCCCCCAGGCTGGAAAAATCCAGACTTAATGGCTTGAGACTGGGAGATCTGTTGATACACTGAGGTTATACAGTTGTATGTATATTATTTTTAATGTATGGTAACAGTTTGGTTTGACATACTTGCACAGGATTAGCAAAGACTAATGCTTGATTTTTAGTTTGTAAACTACTTGAAGATGCATATGGGGTGAATAAAAAAGTAATTTGGTGACTCCCATTTAAACAGACTTAAAAAAATTGTTTGAGTCATTGCTCATTTACATAGTAAAAGTTGATTCTCCTCTTCTTTGTAATGGGTGTTACAGGTAGTTCCACAAATTCTGTCGTGTAACTGTTTTGACCTGGGAAGTTAATATCCTGATGTATCTACTCCTTTTATGGTTGAAGGGTTTGAGTTAGGGCTGCTGCAAATTGAGTTTTACGTTTGCATGGTCATCTTTGTTTTATAAAGGGTAAATATAAAGAGGGAAAAAAAAAAAGAGGAAACTTGAAATTGGTCAAAAGAGAGTAACTCAATAAACATTTATACATTTAAATCTATTACTAATTAGCACTTTATTAATCAACCTGGGTAGGGAAAAAAGAAATGAATGCAAGTATTGCTTTGGTATCATCTTCATAGAAAGGATCTGTATAAAAATTATTCCAAATTAATTTTTAGTGGATTTTTTTTCCAAATCACAAAATTGCTCATCTCTATTACTTAATTCTTTTATTATCCTTTAAGCATCATCAATATCAGTTTGCAATTTTCGGTCTTGTTTGAGACAAAACAGAAACTTTTTAAACATTTTCTAAAACCAAAAGTATTATATCTTGGTGATGAAAACAACTGTGATGTAGCTTTTCAAAAGTGCCTTAAATGTTCTGAAATGCACTTTATCATAGATACCTAAGATGATCAGTCATGCTGAACTCTTTGAAGTTTGTTGAGAAATGTCAGTGTAGACTTGAATTACTTATTTGCATACAATGTGAATAGTTAAATTACATATTAGAAATATAGATCCCCTACATACTTACTTCTATCAGACACAACTGCATTTTAAATGTTTAGATATTGGTCCAGCCATAGCTGTGGCTTGATAATAGTCTCAGAACACCTGGGATCTTCTAGCGAGTTCGTGGTATAAGATTAATGGTGTTCACCTGCTGAAGATGTTTTTAAGTGCATATTATTTTAACAATTCTGTCTATGTGTTTTAAAGGGGCAAATTGCCCTCAAGAAGGGAAGGCAAGTGCAGTGTCTGAGCTGGCTGAGTGTAAAAAGAACACAGGGAACCATCTAAAATTACATTGCAGCATCTGGAGACATCCTCAACGTCCTGGTCTTCTGGAAAGGCTTTTGTCTCCCTGTAGTTGATCTTTACAGTTGTCGTGGCTAAGCAAAAGCAGACAGTCTGCCCTGGACTGGTTATGTGTAAGTGGAGCAGAGATGTGTCTCTGTCTTTCCTACAGAGTTACTTCTTGTCTGGTAAACAAATGGAGTTTACATTTCCAGTCTTGCACGTATTTTTAGATACCTTTTAAAGGGGAAAGAAATTCTACAATGAGTCTCTTGCCATCATAGCAAATAGCTTCTTGTACACTGAAATACTTGGAGAGCTGGCCCTTGGCATTCTTCCCCCCTGCCCTGCCCCAGGGAGAAGCAGAGAAAAGATGAGGAGATGAGCCCTCTCGGGCAGGCACTGCTGAAGCTTAATCAAGTGTGGCTTTCAAAATCCCTTTATCTTTGTGCTCTACAGAACAGCAAGGGCTATGTTTAAAAGCACTGCAAATGGACAAACCAGAGTCCTATGATTCTATTACATCTGTCACTTTGTAATGAGCTTGTATCTCTATCTATCCATCTTTTATGAAACAGTTCTTAACGGAATAGTGTCTGCTCACGCCAAATGGGGAAAAATGTGTAGAGGGTCTCTTGAAACTTGCTGTAAGGAGAAGCTTTATTTGAAGTTAAGGCAGAAGAGTTGTCTGACGCAAAGGGGGAAAAAAGTGTTTCTCCTGGAAAGAGCTAACCTGTGGAGTATTTGTTTATTTGTAGTGTGGTGCGATTTTCTTGGTTCCAGGATAATTTCAGTGCTCCACACCTAACTTTCTCTCATGTCTTTTTCCTCTATAAGGATTTTTGAGACCGCTTCCTATAATTGCTGTAGTTGAGAAAGTGTTTGAGAAAAATCTATACTTAGATCAATAGCCAGACACTTTTTTTTTTTTTCCTATTTTGTAGGTAGTGACAATACGGTTCTGTCTCCAAGGAGAGTGTACACAGTGAATCTTCCTCCGGAGGGTTACGTCTCAGTTACTCCAGATGCTGTTAGTATTTCAGTTTCCGAAAACTCAGACAGTAGTGCTGACTCAACAGGTAAGTCTGGATGGTCGTTACTATGATGAATTTTTCTCAAGAGAAGCTTCTTAGCAACTCTTATCAGGTAGCGATCCATATTGCAACAAATAAGTATTTAAACTATTGCTGCCAGTGGGTGTCACTGTTTTGCAACATAAGCAAAATGAGGATGTACATCCCTATGTGTTCATTTCCGTTCTTAGAGTTTGGAGACCAGATTCAACATTTGTCTGGTTACAGCCACATAGTGCCACTGGTCTTACTGAAGTTTCATGAAGTGTAACTGCAGATAAAGTCTTCAGCTCCTGCCACTCAAGTGCCATGTGTATATCCATATTATGCCTGCTTACAGTCATATTATTTTTAAGAGTAAATGTTAGATGAATTTGTTTTAATAAGTTGTATTCCTGATGTTCTGAGGAATTGGGCAAAGACTTAACCTTTCAAATTTAACTCTCCCAATTAGAACAGATGTTTACTTAATTGGAGTTGATGGTTTGGAGATACCAATCCTTTAGTGTTGAAAGGCTCTCTGAGAAACTGTGACCAGGTAATTTCAGAACCATTATTTAGTGTTGTCAAAGGGTGCAAGAGAAGAAGCACAGGATCTGTAAAGAAGTGGGCTCTAAGTTGACCTCCATTAAAAACATGGTTTTCTGAAAGACGTTGCCAGAATTAAGTTGATTCCTTCTGTCTTGGAAGGAAGTCCTAAGCTCAGATAAGACAAATTAATTTAGTTTTTTCAGTTGCTATGTTCCTGTGAATGTATATTTGTCCAAAGTTGTGTGTCACTGTCATTTGCTGCTAAGGGCACTCTACAGCAAAGAAAATAATCCAGGTGAGCGTGCTGAAGTAAAACATTTGATAAGCAGTGTTTATTAAACTACTGTATCTATTTCAGCCTAGAGGCTGCCTAAATGTAAGGAAAACTTGAGATGTAGCCTGCAGATACAGAAAGGCAGATGCTCCTTGCCTTTGAAAACAGTACCCACAGGGTGAATGTTCAGCTTGGAAATTGCGTCTGCACTCTATTCTGAGCTCCATTCAGAATCTGAATACAAGTAAAACTGTCAAAGTAGTGCAAGAGGCTGAAGCAAAGTACAGCATGACTGGTGGCACATCAAGAATGTTTTAAGTGTGAAATAATTTACAGACATTTTTGGGCTTGAGGAAGAAGTAACTATCGGTGCAACATAACAGTAGATCTTCATACTGTTGGGATTATGGATAGGAAGGTGTTCTCATGCAGTTTCCAGGTTGTGCTTTTTTCTTTATGTTAGATAGTATTCATGTTCGGAATGCAGAGTCTGTTTCTAATCTATCCTTAAATTTGTTTAATTACACAGTTCTCTTTGGACAGTTCACCAAGCTTCTGTTTCCCAGCATGTTGTATTCAAGCTGCTTCTCTCCCTCCTTGCCATATAATCTCTGTTTATTCTTTGATGTGATCTCCTTTCAGATATTAGAGGAACGCTCTCCTTCTTCTGTGCTTTGCTAATAAGACTAAATGAAGTATCATAATACTTTGTAGGTAAATAGACCTATAACATTCACTTTTGTACAGGGACTTAAGTGACTTCTAAATAAAACACTAGAATATAGGCCTCTGAACACAACTGCAACTGAGATATATCATTACTGAGGTATCAGCCCAGAACTTCTGGGGCAAATTTGCACGGGGAAAAATTTAATGAAATATAACAAGGGAAAGTGTAGAGTCTTGCATCTGGGCAGGAACAACCCCAGGTTCCAGTATAAGTTGAGGAATGAGCTATTAAGAGAGCAGTGTAGAGGAAAGGGACCTGGGGGTCCTGGTGCACAGCAGGATGACCATGAGCCAACACTGTGCCCTTGTGGCCAGGAAGGCCAATGGCATCCTGGGGTGTATTAGAAGGGGGGTGGTTAGTAGGTAGAGAGAAGTTCTCCTTCCCCTCTACTCTGCCCTGGTGAGACCACACCTGGAATATTGTGTCCAGTTCTGGGCCCCTCAGTTCCAGAAGGACAGGGAACTGCTGGAGAGAGTCCAGCGCAGGGCAACAAAGATGATTAAGGGAGTGGAACATCTCCCTTATGAGGAAAGGCTGAGGGAGCTGAGGCCCTTTAGCTTGGAGGAGAGGAGACTGACCTTATATTTGTAAACATTAATATAAAGGGTGAATGTCTTGAGGATGGAACCAGGCTCTTTTCGGTGACAACCAGTGATAGGACAAGGGGTAATGGGTTCAAACTGGAACACAAGAGGTTCCACTTAAATTTGAGAAGAAACTTCTTCTCAGTGAGGGTGACAGAACACTGGAACAGGCTGCCCAGGGGGGTTGTGGAGTCTCCTTCTCTGGAGACATTCAAAACCCACCTGGACACTTTCCTGTGTAACCTCATCTAGGTGTTCCTGCTCCGGCAGGGGAATTGGATGGTCTTTTGAGGTCCCTTCCAATCTCTAACATTCTGTGATTCTGTGAAATTTACTCAGCTTCTGTTTAAAATCTATGAATAAATCAATGTGTGCGTATTAGATGTTGATATATTGCATAGCTGTAAAGTAGAACAGAATTTAGGATTGTGTTATATTGTTCATTTTTAGGGTCATATAAATATTTGTTTGGTTTTACAACGGATAGATTATTGACCAGTGGGTTTACTTGCTAATTTTTTAGATTTAATCTTTTCCTCTAGTATTTCAAAACAAATGTACTCAACCGTGAAAGCAATAATAGTGTTTTGGTGTTGCTTAGTGACAGTATTGACTGTTTGATGGTGATCTCTCTTAGCTTAGTTCCTAGTCACAGTGTTCAGGAAGAGCAGGTTTTGGATTTTTTTTAACAGTTAATAAACAGATAATGCATTTTGAATTTTGGGAGACTTATTTTTAAGTTGGTTTGTTACTTGACTTTACAGTTTACCACACAATCAAGAAAAATTAAGTTTAAAGTGATCTTTGGAGGCTTTTAATCTCTGTTCTCTTTGCAAGGTAGACATGACTATAAATGTTATTCTTGCCAGGTATTTGCCTAATTTTTCTTAAAAACCTCCCTGTAGGGAGATTTTTCTTGCATGCCCTTTCCATTTACACTGCTGTTTCAGTACCCATTAATGCTAGATCTTTGTTGCTGCAGCTTAAGACCCTTATTATTTGTTCTATCTAAATAGGGATTGGAAAATTAGATATCTGTGCTAATCCTGCACAATTGAGGTCCATGGTTAACCTTACTTGTGTGTTTAATTTGAGCATGCACATAACTTCTATTGCAGGATGAAGGCTGTGATTTCAGGCAGTGCTCATGAAATACAAAAGGAACAGCTGAGGCAATCACACCATGGATTATTTAGTTCACCTAGATTTACTGGTATATCCCTTATTTAAATTTTTTTTAAGGTAAAAAAACTCCAATGAGAGCCTTTGACATTGAAGAAAAAAAGGAGAGCATGCATGTCTGTATGTACGAACATTCTATATATATAAAATAAATCTGTTTTGTTTGGAAGTGACTCAGGTAATATTCCCAAGGTACCAGCTCTGTAAGGTATAAATGCAGGTCTAGTGTGCAGTGGTTTACTCCTAATCCTATCTGCACAGTATATTTTGAGGGGCAACAGACTCTCTTCTGTTGTGTTTCTTAAAAAATGGAAGGATGTTGTGTACATGCTGGGTAACAGAACGTTGCCTTGCTAGTCTTTTCTAGCCTTTGGACCTAGATGTAAGGGAAATAAATTACGTGGAAATTCAAACAAACAGAAACCTGACTCAGGATGATAATTTCGTTGTTTGTCAAACCTGTCTCATGAAAATAATCTTACTATATTTGGAGTTTAAATTTTTTCAGTTAGTTATGTATTAGTGTGATTTGCTGTGACTTTTCAATAAATTAAGTAAACCAAATCCATGTTTATTTGAATTAATATAACAAGATTATTAAGAGGAATAGGTCTGCCATGGCTGATATTTCATGGCATTAAATTAGTCTGTGGAAGAATGAAATAGTCAGTAGAATATTAATTTAGACATCAACTGTTTTTGATAGGTTATTTAACAGTTAAAGTTAACTACAGTTATAAATTAAAATAGTTTCTTGTCAGCGCTAAGATATGTTTAGGTTTGTCCACTATTATTCTTCTTTAAATTAGTAGTTGCCTTATGGTTGATACTGTCAAATGGAATGAATCTTATCCAGACTGGCTTCTGAACAAGAGGGAAAAAGAAAAAGGCGAAGCAGGCCTGTGTGAATATTTTGGTATCTCTTTCTCCATCTGTCTCTGCATGTTGTTTTTAGCACTTCAAATAATTTTTCAAATACTTTCAAATCATTCTCTCTGTGTCAGAAAAATTGACCAGTTATGCCTTTAACATTACACAGTCACCTTGTGATGTATGTATTAATGACTGATGGCATTGGGATTTAAGGTTTTCTGAAGCATCTTGGCTTCTTTGTGTACTATTATATTTTTCCCAGAGGTGGGGGTTCGAAAAACTGCTCTTTCAGGTTTGTTGTCTTCATGTGAGCGTGTGATTGATGAACCTGTAGTAATGAGAAGAAAAATCTGACTGCCTTGTTTTTCAAGAAAACAATGAAAAATTAAATTTATCCAACATTCCTACAATAATAAATTAGACTTGGGTGTCCGGTGTAAAGATTCCCTTGATTGTTCTGGAGGAACTGAGTTGCTGTGATGATATGGTCATGTCAGCCTTCTGTTGACTGAAATCAGTAATAGAAATTGAACAGTCCAGGGAGGAAGTAATGCAGAGAACTTCTTTTGTTTTTCATGTGATTTTAATATTGGCTTCAGTAGATGTTAATGCATTGCTAACTTTCTTTTAGCAATAGACACTTTTGACAAGGGCATTAAAAATATTTAATGTCAAAGCCATAGCTAGGTTATCATCCATCACATTCTGGTCGTAAACTCAAAATCCTCATAGCTTAAAGCTCCTAAATCAGAGATCAAAAATAATTAATTATTATCAATTTATTGAGAAATATTTCTTCAGGAAGACTTACCTGAGAAATACATCATCATGTTTAAAAGGGTGTTCTATACAAAAGGAGGACACAGGAAACTTTAATTACATGTTCCTTAACTTACTAGGAAGCAGTAGCTTAGTTTTCATTTGTTTAGCATTTTAGGTTCATAAGTTGAAGTTAAATTGTGGAGTTCTTGCTTCTTATTTTAAGACGGGTGAAACAATAGGAAATACTGTATCTTGCATTAAAATATGAATGCTAAAAATGTAACCTTATTCTAAAAGATAAGCTGTTTGATTTTATTTCTTCAGCAATGTTTCTTCTTGGATACTCTAAGCTATGATAGAAGAATATAACACATAAAATTATTTATTTGTGCACAAAACAGTGTGCTGGATTATAATTTCTCTCTGAAGTGTTTTAATATTAAAATCATACTTTTATGTAGAGTCCCAAAGTGGTGTTTGGTGTTTCTTAGACTCATGGCAGAGCAAATTCCAGACCGGAGACTGTGGAAAGTAAAAAGCCTGTGCACAGGAGTTTAGGAATATGCAGTAGTTGAGGGCACCTGGAAGAAAAAGAGCATCCAAAGAAAAGTATTCTTAGGGTATTTTTTATTTTTTAATTTCATATACCATTCTTTTTGTTCTTGCAGTGTCTCACTATTTTTCCTTCATATTTTTGAACTGCAATGCGGTATTCAGCTGATAATATTGTGTTGTTACTATCTGGTTAGCAACCTACCCAGTTTTGGTGAAACCCTTCATGCAAACAAGAGAGCAAACGTGTGCGCTGCATCCCGTCTCCTAATGAGTACGTTTTGGGGCAAAGTTTTAGCTGGGAGGAGGAGTCCAGTCTGGATGCTCCATTCCCATGCTGAGAAGAAGTCCAGCTAGGAAAAATGAAGCAAGAAAGCCTTTTTTTCTACCTTTTGGGATCCAGCAAGTCTGAAATAACGTGGAAGGTGGTACTTGCGTGGGACACTTCCTCACTTAGTTGAATTTGCTTGTTGGCGTGAAGTGGTGCAGTTGTACATGTAGCTGGCCTTTGGACTCTTGCTTTTTTTATTTGTTTGACAGAAAGGGAAATGCTGAAAAAGAATTGCTACTGCTGCAGCAAGAGGTTTGAGCTGAGAATATGGATTTAGAGATCACTTCTATTTACATACAAGCAAATCAACTTATTCAAATCAGGTGCACCCCAGGAAATTATGAGCTGTGTCAGTGCAGGATGGGGAGATTGGGGGGGTCCTTAGCAGACCTCCTGAAAACTACTGCATTTCTTGAGTTTAGTTCTGATGGCCAAAATGTTTGGACTTACTGATCAGCAAAAGATAAAATTGGCAAAGGCGTAATCAGGTGGTGTCTTATCTGTCTGTTGTGCCTTGATTCACTTAAGGTTTAAGGCAGCCATTTTAGGAAGACTTAATAATGTTTAAACCTGTGTTTGTTGTTAAGGAGATGCCAGTGTGAATCATGTGCTGGCTACTTAGGTTCTTGGCAGGTGTTTGGGAATGTGATAGATTACAGAACTAATACACTCACCGCACCAAAAGCACAGTATATTTTTAAGCAGCTCACACCAGCAGCAAACCTTTTTCACTGGTGGGTAGCACCAGTTGTGAAACTCGAGCACGATGAATCTCTTTGTAGCCTCCAAACCAGAGGTATCGTTAGACCATGTAATTTAATCTTCTGTACCTGTTAGAGAGGTCTGACCCCATATTGAGCTCAGCAGTTTGTGTTTGCAAAAAGAAAAACAGAGCACATTTCAAAATGCAGAGGCTCCACTACTTGGTAATTTATTCTAATAGTTAATTGGCCTCAGTATATTTAAAAAAAAATAAGGGGGCAATTTGAAAATTGCTTTTTTTTCTGCCTTCTTCCATTTGAGCGAAGAGCCTTTATTAAGCAGTATTTGCTTCCCACAAAGCAGCACAGTAATCAAGTCACCATCAATCTTTTTTTATTTGATAAACAGATTCACTTGTGTATTGCTTTAAGATATTTACTTCAATACTCAAGTCACTTTTGTAGCTCTTTTATTTATCTCCCTTTTCATAGCATTCTTTTAAGAATATAAACTCCAGTACTGTGTGCAGTTTCTGTGGTTTCAACAAGGCCATGTGTTGAAATAAAATAGTCTTTGTATTTCTACCCACTACTCTTTTTTTTCCCAGTATGTTAAAACATTGCATCAATGTTTGTCTGCCACGACATTCCACCAAGAGCTCCTGTTATTTGGTATGTTGATAGCTTGGCCATTGCCAAAAGTCGATCTCTTAGAAAATGTTTTCTGATAAACAACTGCATTTGGCTACTTCTGTGGTTTAGGGTCTGGGATTTTTTGTTTGGCTGTGTTTTGTTGGTTTGGGGTTTTGTTTGTTTGTTTAGAACTAGGTTACCAACTAGTGCTTATGTATAAATTTGCATTGCTTTTTGTGTATCAACAGTAATTTTAATGTTAATCACTGATGAAAAAGCCAAGGAGCTGCAAGTTTCCCCGCAGTCCCTGCAGAATGGGCTTATTTTAAATTGTCTGTTGTTTGGCTTTTTTTGACACAACTCAAACTGTATCTCAAGTCTCAGTGCTGAGAGTTCATAGGCTCTGTGTTGCAAGAAAAGGGTACCAAAGCTGTATTTTTATTTTCCCTATATATTAATACAGCACACATACAATTACTTTTCTGAATCTGGTATCTGAAAGAGCTATGAAAATGAAGATTGACTCTCCTGAGCCTTGTGGTAACTTCTTGTGTTCTGAATATTTAAAGCTTTTAACAAGACAAATTGAGGGAACTGTGGCAATTTGAGGGTGAGGATTCTGTATTTGCAAACAAAAAGTAATAAAATTATTTCCATCCTATTTTAGTCCATTAAAAAAAATATCAAACAACAAATCTATTTAAGGATTCTTACAGATGAAAATCATATCTAATGTAGGATTTAATTAGGTACACCCAGATAATGAAAGATGCTAAATAATCATCTCCAAATAATGAGATGCTAAAGTACAGCTCTTAACCTAGTATTATAGTCAGTGTTTTGCAACACAGATGCACCAAATAATATTTCAGATGATAACATTAATAAGTAAATATGACTGACGTGCAGATATCCAGGTTTTTCTTACAACTTGCTGAAGAGAGGTTTTTTGTCCTGCATTCAATAACTTCTAAACCTATTCCTGTATGTCTTGTTTCTGTCTTTTCCTTTCCTCAGACCTCTTAGCGTGGGTCTTTCGTCTTCCAGAAAGGATAGTCTGGACTTGCAGATTGAAATCTTATTTGTAAAAGAGTTGTTACTTTAAAATTGATTTTCAATAGTTTGGCCAGGAAGAAGCAGTGATGATATGTTGGTTCTGGATCTTTTGTATTTCTGATTGTCGAGTTAAGTCTTTTTAAAATTTCTGTTAATGAATTCCCCTAGTTAATTTTGGATGTTCTGGTTTTAATTCTCTTCCAGTTTGCATGACAGTGTTTGTTATTAAAACAATGTCTTTGTGCATGATAAAATTATAGGAGATAGCATTCTGTGATTTAGCTCTGTCCTTGCAGAAATTAATTTGTGACTCTGAGTTTGCGAATGGCAGATTTTCCTGAGCTCCCAACAGCTTCAGGCGTTCTTGTGCGTATGTCATCCTCAGAAAGCTGTAGCAGCAGTGACACCTCTGTTAAGGTTGTTAATATAAGCCTTTCCATAATGTTCCTGGTGCTTACAGATTAATCAATAACTTGGAAAGGGAGTGGTCTATGAGGTTAAGCAACTTTCTCCTCTACAGCCAGTTTCCTCTTCAGCATAACTGTACTTGACATTTTGGGACCAGTTACAGTGACAGATGCCACAAGTAGAGATGTTAGACAGCTATAGCTGAAGAATTCTGTACTTCAGATGTTTTCTCCTTGAATATCCTTTCTGCAGACCTTGTATTTGTTGATAGGTGCAATGACATTCCTAATAGATAAAATCACCACAGGTTTCTATCTGAAATGGAATAAGATTAAATAAGCATTCTTATTTTCAGAGTTCAGATAAAGTATTTAATCATTTGTTATCTCAGGCTTAATTTAAAATAAAAATCTAGATCCAGTGGTTCTCATATTTACAGGGGCACTGTTGTCAGTTGACTTACATCACTGGAATTAAACTGCAAGGTTAAGAACAACCTGATCAACTTCTCTAATTTAATATTGCTTCAGAAAATTTTTAAATCTTGTTCTACATGAACAGGAGAAGGTTTCCTTTCTAAAGTGACACCTGATTTAAGAGTTGTCCAGAATTCTTGTCATGTGTGTGTTTAATATTTATCATATTGACTTCCAAGGAACCAAATGTATACTTAAAAGGAGGCGCTTGCTCATGTGATCACTTCTTTTTGGAAATCGTTCTTTAGTGTACTACAGGTGATATAGATTATAAACATGTGAGGCGGGTGTAGCTTGGGCAGTCACCTACAGAAAACATCTCCAGACTACTGGAATCCTATAGCAGTATTATAAGCAATTTCAGTGGTCTGTCAAGCAGGCAGCTAGAATCAGATCATCGCCTCTCTTGATTTCACAACAAAGAAGTCTGAACTTCCTGAAGGTGAGTGTGAAATTCTTCAAGAAACTCACTGCTGCCCACTGAGGGTTTTTAAACACAGGACTGGGCTATCAATTGAAAGTGTAAGTATGAATCACTAGTTTAGGTTTATATACAATGTAGGAACCAGTCATTTCTAACTACCACTGTCTGTAACTATTTACATCTTCTAAATGCTAATATATCCACAAGCATATGGGACTATTACAGAACTTGTGCATCATGGTATGGATGAGGAGTTGTTTAATGTCACTGAAGTCTTCAGGAGTTCTCATGTGATAGTTTCTAACATTAAGACATTAGTAGACACTACATTTAAAAAAAAATCTGGAAAATAATTTTGGAAGTGGAATGAAAAAGAATTCTGCCCCAAATTTATAATCCAAATTCACGTGTACTGTTAGGAAAGGCTGTAAATGCTGAAAATGTATTAAGGAAAAAATTAATTTTATAGTAATAGGATTCATAGGCAATGCTTTACTTTACCCGTAGCTCCACATTATTGGTTTATTAAAGATCTTTGATTTATATTTCTACAACTATAAATAAGTATGCTTATAGATGCTATGAGTATTAGTTAACTTTCTGCATGCTTTTGAGAAAGCATTGAACACTTGATTACTGAAAATGTACCTTGGAAATGAAATCTTATTCCTATGTGTAGCACAGAAAGCAGATGTAATCCTGGTATATGCCTTTACATTTTAACAAAGAGAATATTCGGTTGGAATACAGAGGGCAAATGTATGCTTGAGCAGAGTAAGAACTCTCCAACAAGTGCGTTTTTAATGAGACATATTTACTTTGGCTGTTACCTTCATTTTCTTTAGTGGTGGTTGTCCTTCATTGTGTTTGTTTCTTATTCCTCCATGATACAATCAGTGTCTCAAACTGAATCTCCTCTTGTTTACATGCCCCTAAATCTGAAAGTAATTCAATTAAAGTAGGTTCGGTGTGTCAGGTGGCAGGAGGAGAGGGAATTAGGCCCTTTATCTCTGTGGCATTTTTCTTTTTGTTTTATTTTAAATACAATGTTGTGAAGACAAACATTTTGGTTGAGCATCCCCTCCTCTAATAGATGAGCCTTACAGAATGAAGAGGCACTGTGGCCTTCTATTTTCTCTTCTTTCTTGACTGCATCTCTTTAGCTTCCCATATAATTTTTCTGTTCTTGCTCCCCACCCACTGCCACACTTCTCCCCTCTCAGCTGGAGGGTGCTCCCCTTTCTCCCTCCTTGCAGCTGTGTTGCAGGCTTCTTGTTGTCACGGTGACAGCCAGCGACTGATTGGAAAGGAAAAGAAATAGAGAACAGCACCAACAACCACCTTAGATCCCAACAAAAAGCCAATGCTGTTAGAGCTGCTGCCTCACTTGAGCCAGACACCCAACACTTTGGAAATCTGACACTGCTTGACCACTTTCACCTCTTTATTTAGTAACAAAAATATAATCAAGACCTGAGTTTTTGTACTTAAATTGTCATGGAGCAGCAGGGAGGAGAGTCACAGTAACCTCCAGTGCTCTGCCTATTAAACTGTTGGTATTGAACCAAAGCAACATGTTACTGTCCTACATGTCAAGACCCAAATATCTCCTGACAACATACTTGTGAATACTGAGTATGAGAATGTGACCCTGGCTCACCCTCTCGCTGTTTAGGCTCATGTTGCTCTTCAAGGAGACTTGTTTCAATGCAGTGTTTTCAGTTCTCACATTAAAAACAAACATAGGGAGTAGGGGACAGGAGTGCTGTTTGAATGCAGAATTTTTCTTGTTACATATTGTCCTGCTGTACAAATACTCTGGACACTGTAAATACGAAGGAAAAAGCCCATTTCTATCATGGAGTAATTTAGAATCAGTATGGCTGTGTGGACAAAGAAGATGAAGACAGCAGGAAGAAGAATGTGTGAGTAGTAGTAACCATGTCTCTTTTTTCTTTAATAGTTTCATGTGTTTTGTATAACTTACAGAAGGTGCTGGTGTCTCATGTTGGAAGTCAGAATCAGGCCTCCCCAATTATTGTATTTTATTGTTATTCTGTTATAGCAGCTGTTTTAATTTATGGCAGTTTGTAGTGTTACAGCCACACATTGATATAGCTTCCAGTAGGTGTCCACCTTCAGTCCACTCTTGGGAAATTTATTGATCTTTGTCTTTGGTTAGTGCCCTCTGCAAAATGTACAGTTGGCAGTGTTTTGAAGTACTGAACAACCCTCAGTGCAACTGAAACCGGGGCCAGTCAAGCTTTGAAACTCATCCTCGATCCAACTCTCTTTCCCAGTACTTTTGTTAAATCATTTTGTTTGCTAGTTTCATGCTATTTCCTTCCATTTTATGCCTGCAAGTGGAAATTGGTTCCTAGTTGGAGCACACCCTGTTAGTAATTTAAACTTGATCAGAGCCTTCTGTGTAGCAGAGCAATGGAGAAAAAGGAAGTCTCTTCACTGTAGAGTCAGGGTCACTCAGTGTTGCAGGATTTGCACTGCACATACTGTTCATCAGCCTCACTCACCCTTTCTCTTCCCAGCAATCTGTAGAGGGCTGAATACTGAAGTTATGTTGATATAGCAAAAGACAGAAATACCAGCACACACAAATTTATTGCTGTAATCTGGCCAAAATGCACTACAAGCAATCTAAGTGCATTCCAAGGATCCCCAGTTGCTTTGAACGGCATGTTCTGGCTGACCAAAGCTACTGCAGTTTTTCTGACTGCTACCAAAGTGGTGTGTTCTTTTGCTGCATCTGTGTACCATTAGTTTCATTTCCCAGCTACTTTGGCAGTGTGCAACTGCATGAGGAGGCATTAAGGCAAATACCCTGTCTCTCGTGGTAAAGAGCAAATCTCTCCAACAGCTGCGACTCTGGGGCACAGTACTGGGTGATTTGTATCCAGCTGGTGATGCTCCACCTCACAAATTCCTCTGCATGAAGTCTGAGTGTTCACAGACTCTCAGCTGGTGTAACCAGCACAGCTGTACTGATGGGAATGCATCTGCTCGTTTGCAGTAGCTGAGCACCCAGCTCTGTATGGAATGTCACCTTTGCTGTGGGCCACTGCCAACATCTGACACTTTTCTCCATTTCTGGATGCAGGAATTTTAAACAATAGTCTTGAGCCTCCAGTCTTTGCCTCACTGGTCTAATGGCAGGTGAAGTTTTGTGTGAATTCAGACCTGCTCTGCCTGCCTGCTTCTGTATTTATCCATAAGAATTTAGTTACCTTACTTTCCCAGAGCTTTTTATTTCTGGGTGGGTTGGTGGTATTTGGCTAGGACTTCCATACTTCTCACCCTACAAACTATCTCTCTGCATCTTGTTGCTAAGGGAGTAGGAGAGAACTCAAAACCAGTTTTACAGAACTATTTTTGCTTTGTTAGGCATATGATACCAATTTTTCAGCAGTCTAAGTTAATAAGCATGAATGAAAGGCTTCTTAAGCTGTTTTTTTTACAAGAGATTTTTTTTTAAAGCTGAATTGATAAGTGTTAGGAACATTGAGAATATGCAACACAAGCCTAATATGCTGATAACTCCAACTTTAAGGTGTTTAGAACAAGATGAAAAATGCCATGTTACCAAAAGTCTTGCCTACTAGAAACATATTTTGCCAATTCAAATTCATTTAGTACATGAGTCTTAGTGGGTGATGTGGTGGTGGGATTTTCATGACCGGGACCAAAGTGTGAGTGTAGCACTGAGCGGGTTATCAGCATCCTTGCACAGCTAGCCACAGAAATAAATTTATGTTGTTTCTTTGCTTTTCGCTGGCAAGTAAGAATTACACTGTCATAATGCCAGATATAATATTAGATAAAAACTTTGTTTATGTAATTTGCAAAATAAACTAACTAGATGCAAAACTTAAGTATAATGAAACTATAACAGTTGCAACACCTTAAAGAGAACCTAGCAAACATTTAATAAAAAAGATGCATCCTTAACACACGAGGAGCTTAATTCCTTTCATGTTTCTGTCTTAAATCCATCTTAGGTACTTTCTTATCTGGATGTTTTAGGTTTGCAGTGTGTTTACAGACCATTCTACATTTTTAGTATACACTCAAGTCTATTAGTATATCAGTGTTTTTTGAGTATTTACAAATGGAAACATTTCTCAGTCTGTACAAATAAATACCTCTATTTCTTTGTTCATCGTCTATCTAAAGATGAGATGTTAGAAGCTAATACTCTTTATTACATGTGCCCTTTTTTATATATAGAATGATTTATTATCCTGATTGTAAAACTAAGTGTAAGACATGATTTACAAAAATGACAAAGGCATGCAGCTCTTTAGTTGAGAGGATAATGATTTGCCGTGAAACTTCATGGAAAGTGGCTATCATTAAATATAGCAATTATATCTGTACTCAGCATTCTAGAGGAAGCAGCAAATAAAGTGAAAACATCTCAATTCTTAGTACTCAAATGTAGCATCTATTATTTTCCAGCCTTCATTCAATATACTAACAAGCCTTAGTTCTTTTATGCTTACCTAACAAATTTAGATTAGTTTTCTATTAGCTCATCAGCTTTTAAGTCCTTTATTTGTCTAATTTCAGTCATGTATATTCCCTTAAGTCTTTATATCTCTGTCCATCATCTGTACTGATGCTGACACAGGAAGCTCAAACATATTTGGGTGCTGTTTTAATAAACATTTGTGTTGGGTTTGAAGGCAAAATAGCTGAATTAAGTATGCACCTTTATTAAGAATCCTTCCCCAGAGAACTTGACTTTCCTGAATGCTCAGATCAATGCACTTTTCATATGCCAAGCTATGTAAAATAGTAGAGATTCTGCTGTGGAAGCCCAAACATATAAAGACAGGAGCGAAAATACGGTTGAAAATGTGGTTGAAATTGAGACAGCGATGATGGATCAGCAGAGAGAGGCAGCAAATGCTGCAGGCTCCAGGGCTGGTCTGCAGGTCTCTAACACCTCATACCTTGAGCTGCTGCAATTTGTGCAGGGACCTGATTTTATTCTGCCTCTTCGCTGAAAGCATATGAGAATACCCTACTAAACTGCTCATATAATTAGAAGAGTGAGGCATCTAGTGATATTATAACAAGTGATGATAATAAAGTCTAGCTAGGATCAGACATACCCTTCGGAGGAGCCTGTCTCTGTGACCATAGAAAGGAGAGTGAATATTATGGTAAATTACATGTCTCAGTTAAGTACCTTAGCTGAACTGTAGCACTTTTACTCAAAAGAACATAGTGTCCATCATTCCTGTTCTTCTGCCAGAGAAAATAATTGATTGATTCTTTGTTCAGTACTTCTTTATTTGCTATATGGGTGAACACTGTAGAGGAGAGAAGTGTTAATTTCTCCTTAAAAGCTCCTTAAGAAATGGAAATACATAGCCTTAGGATAAACAAGAAGACTTAAACTAATAAAACAGTGATACAGCTCTTCCACTTTCATCTCCAGATCCGGTATTAATCTTGTCCATTTTTGATTGTTTATTTTTTTTTGTTTTTTCCCCCCAGCTTTTGTCCTCCTGAAAAAAATGTCAGATTTTCTTGGCATCTCCTTTGTAACACTTGCCAGTGGAAATGTCATGTTTACCTCCATTGCTAACTCGCTGTCTCTCAGGCTTTTTCTGGTTTGGTGGTTTGTTTGGATTTGTTGGTGGTATTTTTTGGTGGGGTTTTTTGTCTGTTTGTTTTTGTGGGTTGTTTTTTTGGGGGTAGGGGTAGGTTTCTTTGGTTTCTTTGTTGGTGTTTGTTTGTTTGTTTTCCCCAGACATTTTCTGATGCCCCTTTTGGTTTTCCTGTTCTTAATGGTTCTTTAACTATGTTTGCCTATGATTGTTTTAAGGTGTACAGGTGAAGTAGGTACTCAGAGTCAGTTCTGAAACGCTGCTCAGCTGAACTTTGATACCATAATCTTGTATGTACTATTGATGGGTGAACCCTTTAATGCTAAGTATTATACAGCTTTGGATGGAGATATTTTTTTTCTTTGAAAGAGGAAAAATATATCAAGGAAGAATGAAAGATTATCAAACACAATATGCAGTATTTAGTTACTATGTATAACATACATATGTGTGTATCTGTTTGTAATTTCAAGCAAGTTGTAAGGTATTTTAGTGATTGCATGACATTTAGATATATAGAATCATTTTGTTTGGAAGAAACCCTCAAGATCGTAGAGTCCAACCATTAACCCTAACTCAGGCACTAAACCATGTCCCTAAGAACCTCATCTGCGCATCTTTTAAACATCTGCAGGGATGGTGACTCCACCACTTCCCTGCGCAGCCTGTTCCAATGCCTGACAACCCTTTCCATGAAGACATTTTTTCCTAATATCCAATATGAATCTCCCCTGGTGCAACTTGAGGCCATTTCCTCTTGCCCTGCATATGCAAGTAATCTCAGAAATTACTTTTCCCAAGAAAAACTTCTGTCACAGTATTTCCTTTGACATATATCTAGAAATCATAATGGTATACAGCATCCACTAATAATCAGAAAGGTTTGCATTTGAAAATAAAAATCACACTTTGTTTAGTGCAAAACCATGTATGTATGTATGGAGAACTTCAGCAAAAGCATTAGAGATGGTGTTATAACTTTTGCACATATGCAGAAGCATATGTAAGTAAAAATGCAATGGTTAAATTACTTGAATATGTTCTGTAGTGATCACCTACAGTGCTTTTCCTTTGCACTCTACCTCTGGCATTTTTGTTTTATTAAATACATTCTTGATTAAATATGTGTATTAAAATGAAATGCCTGTAGCAGTTATACTACAAGCTGTATAAACTTACATTGTGTATTATGTATCTGTTCAAATGTATTTACAAGGATTTTATACTTCCCTTTTTTATACCTTCTCTTTTAATGGCAGTAATTCCATACACTTAAACTTGCTTGCAGTTAAATGCTTATTTTGAAAGCCAAGTAAATGGAAAGCCCTGAATTATTTTGAGCTATTTGCAGTCTATTTTCTGGTGAACTCCTGCCAGCATTTTGTGTCACCATACTTGTTAGTACTGCAAAAATTCTCTCTACCTGTTATACTATAAGGTAACGGCAGAAACGAATCTTATGTGAAGTCTTAATACTGTGTATCTCCTTCAGAGAATGAATGAGTAAAATTCAGGCTGTGATCTTCCTTGATGTTGTTTAGCCAAAGAAGGAGCCACCACCACAGAGCCAGGCACCTGCTGTCCCCGATGAGGTGGCCACTGCTTCTAGTCTTGCTTCCACAGAGGTCGGTGCTCTGGCCCATAGATCTCCAGATAACTAAAGCCATTGCTGCGGCTTGTTGGTCATGTCACTTGCTGCAAGATTTTTGTGAACTCTTTAGTGTTCCAGAATGAAAAAAGCCCTGTGAACACAGGAACTGACTCCCAAAGTCAAAATACCAATTCTTTGAGAAGGCAGAAACCTGTGCGGTCTGGCTTCTTGTCCAGCTTCACTGAAGGTGGCTTTTATGAAGGGTCCAGGAGGGAGGGACCTATCACCCGTTGCTTATGGTGATTTCGAACTCAGTGTTCCAGTGAAACCTTAAGAAACTCGGTTTTGCTAATGAGATGTGCAGATAGCTTATAAACTTACTACGGATTTCTTGGAATTCATTTTTTTGTTTGTTGAGTTTCTGTCCTGCTTTCACTTTGCTGTTCTTCAGTGTATAAGAAAATGACGTGCTTTTCCATGGTTCTTTTTGCATCTCTTAGTTGTCCTTTGGAAAGAGCTGAAATGGAGCTGAGCTGTGCATAAAACCCTGTATCTATTGGATCTGCATAAAACGTAGTACCTTGGGTTTATTTTGCTGGGGATTTTTGCTTGTGTTTAGTGGGGTCTTTTTAAAGCACTTTTTCATAAAATAAACAGCCATCCAGGAGGCTTTATACAAAAAATAAAACCATACTTTCCAGCAAAACGATTTTGATCTCCCGTATCCCTGCAGAAAATATTCAGGGTGATACACGTGCAATAAATGTTCGTATGCCTCATGAGTAACGTGATACAGCCATAAGAGTAACAGTAGTATAGTATGAAAACACTTGATAATTCGTGCAGATAGGAAAAGCAACAATCATGTGATATATATAATTATTCCCGAAGCACACAGATCTTTTAAAATTTATGGTACCTACTTAGCCAGCCTGCATTGTCTAGTCAGCTGTAAAAATTTATGCATTCTCAAGGTGAAAAAGAAAAGGCTAAATAAAGCTATAATCTTTTACTCTAGCAAAATATCTGCGTTTGCCATGCTTTTTTTTTTTTTTTTACCAGATTTGCATTTGTTAATTAAAGTTAAGGCAACTGTTACTCCTTAAACAAATTGGAAATTGTTCTCCGACCTATGTTCCTTGCATTTAAATCCAATATCTTCACCGTGTGCAGTTGACTTAAGAATGTAGGGGACAATCTCATAACTGGAGCCTATATCAGGCTTCCTTGTGTTCTATACCAGTAAAATGAATAAACAGTTTTTACATTTTCTCATTTAAACAAAATTCTGCATTGGACATCTCATTGCATTCTGAATATAAAAATATAATATTCCTTTAGTGGAAGAAAATTTTATGTGGTTTAGTAGCTATCTTGGGAAAAATCTGATACGACTTGGCTGCCCTAAGTATTGGTGGAAGCAATTTCTGCAGCTTAAGCATAGGAAGCCTGAATACCCTTTTGACAACAAGCATAAGTCAGATGAGAGAGACCAGAAGCAAAGTCTTTGGGGGGAAAAAGGGGAAGCTATACCTTGTAATTTGTTTCCAGCTTTTGAAAAGGTTCCGATTAAAGCATAGCACATATCCAGTGTAGAAGATATAACATATCAAGTAATCTGGTCACTACTCTAAGAGAACAGTGTGGTTGGCTTCAAGCTGAGTATCTTAGTTGTGCTAAAGGTTTGAGTAAGTTCAGAGTACCTCTCTAGTAGAGTAATGCTGAGATACTCCAGTTCCAGAAATGGGAAGCAGTGTGCTTTTTCACTCCAGACTGGAAGCAACAATGTCACATGGCAAAAACGGAAACAAGAATTTTGCATCCCATGTCAAATTACTTCTAGGTGTAACCAGACTAGGAGGAGAGAAGCAGTGGGGGGGCCGCTGTTCGTGTGCGCTTGTTAAAGATTTAGCTTCGGATCTATAGTCTGAAAATGTAATTGCATCTCTTCAGGAAAAATTTACCAGGTAGATTTTAGCGATGAACAGCAGCAATGTTAGAGGCATTGCACAAATACTGACAGCTCAATAAAAGGGAACTCGTGTTGACTAGAAGAGAAGGCACTCAGAACTGTAATGGCAGGAGGATGAGACGATCAAAACAATTCTGCCCATGTTTTTTGCTGTGCCAATCACTTTGTAAGCCTTTGTGATATGTGTTATTAATTACTACTAAAAGGTCAGGAAGAACAAAACAATGAGTTACTTTCTCTCCTGAAGTAACTCTCGTGTAAGCTGTCATAAACTTGACGTGGCTCAGTATACAGGTTTTCACTGCATCCCTGGAAGTAATCCAGTTATTTTTATATGCAGTGCGTACAAAAAACCTCAAGATTTTTCAAATGCCTCTTGTGAGCTCTTCACACTTGAAATAGTAAGAAACTACTGAATAATAACAATAAAAATAAGCATGGTTTTCGACAGTACCCCTTTTCATTCTTGAAAACTGATTTTTGTATAATGAAATACATAAGGATTTTTATTTTTCCTGAAATAATAGATTTTGGCAGTTGTAAATCAGACCAAACTTGCCTACCTAATCCACCACAGTCCAAAAGGATTGATGGAAAAGTGAAACACAAATGTTGCTGTGCTGTCCAGTTCCATCAGGGTGACACCATCACTCAGTTACCTTTTTTAAGATTGGAAGTGCACACTTTAAAAATTAAGCCAGCAGAAATGTGGAGGGGTTTTTGAGGCTTTGTACTCCCTAGGTCCAAAAAGTATTCAAAACTAACTGCATAGGCAATGGCATGTGTGCCAACAGTATCCAGTACAACTCCAGATGCTTATGGCAAATTGTAGTCTGTGTCCTAAACTATACTCAGTGACAAAGTAGTACAATAGCCTCGTATATCAGAGCTGCCAGATATATTATGTCACAATTTTTTCGGCCAAATATCTTGTCTGGATTGTGCAAGACATAGAAAGGAAACTTATTAGACCTGGATTTATTCCTCCTTGCCTTCTCTCACAGAATTCCTTCCTACCTCCAGGCATTTCATTTGTTGAAAACATACTGCCTGAAGTCAGCATAGAGGTTAAAGTTAGATGCTTGTGGTGGAATAAGTTATCTTTGGGAGAACCTTTTTTATTCCTTCCCTGAAAAAAATGTCATTTTATACCAACAAGGGGATTTGCCTTCCTCCCAATGGGATTAATAGTAGTGTACATCAGCCAGTTCACAAAAACCTGCGAGAGATTCAGTTACTAATGAACGTCTAAGTACGTGTCTAGATATATCAAGGAAGGGGAAAAAAATTATGTATATCCATAGTGTATTATGTGTAGTCTATGACTTATAGCTATTGATACCTGAAGTTCTATGAAGTGGAAAAGAAAAATTATACTTCGAGTTTGTAGAAGTGTCAGGCAGTGCACCAAGTAAAGAAAAAAAGCAATAGCATCACCACTAATTTGTACTGGGGTGCAGAGTGTGATTGGAAAAAACCTGTGTTCTGCAAGCAGATGACAGTTTTTAAAATTTGTATAAAAAACAATTTCAAGTGTAGACAGATGCACACATTTTCCTTTATCATAGCAGGATTATTTCACAGATCATGTCATGTAGCTGATGAACAGTAAGAAAGTCTCTCCTTTTCAGGCAAAGATACTATGCTTCAGTAAGATGCAAAGCAACTCCTGTTTTTCAGCAAATTAAGTGGGAACTTGAAGGGACTTGACATTTCACTAAGCTGAACAGAGAAGTCATAGTGCTTGCATTGCCATTTTGAGTGCTTTTGCTTTTGGGAAGCAGCGCAAGAAATCCTGGAAATGATAAAGACTGACTGATCCATGTTATCCCAGTAGTGCTTTGCTCTGCCTATAACTAGGTGATGTGCTAGTATAAAGCAAATTATGTATAGTAGGATCAATCCTTAGGAAAACAGAGAATGTGTAGTATGTGATCTCTTGTTAAGAATATGTGACAAATTTATTTCAGTCACTTTGCAAGCATTTGTGTAGCAGATTGTATTTCTTTATTTGCAATTTCTTAAGAATAATCACATATTTATATCACAGATCATGTTTCATTATTTGAAAAACCATAGCTCTCTGGTAGAGAAGCCAGGATGGAGCCCTTAGGAGATGAGATCTTTGCGGAGAGCAAATAACTTTTCAGAGCATTAAGGACAAACAGCTTGCACAGAAATGATGGTGGGGAAGGAATAAGCCTGTGCGTAGCAGAGCCAGATGTCTGCTGCGGACAGCTGGAACCCAGGCTTTGGAGGGACATTCCCCGAGGCCCAAAGGGGGCTGTGCGGGCTTCTCTGCAGCTCTGGCAGCCACCGATGTGCTGTCCTGCGGACAAGCAAAGAGGACTGATTTGCAAGGATGCAGTAGGCAAAGTGGATATATGGCTATGTATGGTTTTTGAATTTTCTGCCCCCCCTAATTGTTTTTCCTAGTGTCTGTCCTAGTAAAACTTAGCTTTCCTATCTAATGAGCCATTTCAATCTTTTGGAGCGTTCAGTGTGGAAATAAAGGTCTGAGCAGTCCGACCATAAGAGCCCAGGCCTGGGCAGAACCCCATGGCAGCGCAAACCTGCACCAGGGAGGGCTGGAGCACCAGGTTCCCCTCTGACAGGTTATCAGTTTACACAGCTTTTCAACATCTTTCCTACAGCATTTCTCATTTTTACAGCATGCCTGTCTGCGTACTTATTTGTATAATTAGCTTAACATAGAGCACTTGGTCATTAGGAAATTACTTGCATAAATGTTTTCAACTGTTCTTTAAAAGGTAATTAATTTATAATTTGATTAATAAGAATAAACTGAACCCCCCCTGAAACATCAGTTTTTACAAAACCTCTTAGACACTATGTGATTAGATTTAATTCAAATCAGAGTTAAGATGCAAAGATAAATGAATAATGGAAATAGTTTAAAATAAAACATTTGGAAGGTTTGCATTCTCTCAGACTTTCCTTTTCCAAAGTATTTTGAAATATGATTTGCTGAAAGAACCATTTAATAAATTGCAGCCGTGGCAGCTCTTTCATATGTGGGATTAATGTGATTGGTTATTGGATGCTGTGTAAAAAGTTAAGAAATAGTGTAAAATATTGCAAAAATAGAGTTGAGGTATCATTTAAATACTTGTTTACTTAAATTGATAAATTGGGCCTGGGTTTTGCTGAGTATCTCCATTTTGCTGTGTCAATGTCTGTGTATTTTTAGATAGCTCTTCTGTACAGAAGATTGTACTTTTAGTTTAGATCTGCGCTTCGATATGGTTTTATCACAGGGAAAAACTAGATATCAGTTTTTCCCTAGTTTGCTTATCATTTAGTATTCTGTGGTCCTGCAGCCTGAATAACTTCTTATACTTTATACTATTTTAGCTGGTATATTTGGAAAGAACATTTTAAATGCTAAACGAGATTTTAAGATTGCAGCTTTCATAATTTCTGTTGTTATTCTGAGCAAAGGGAGAGTTTGGGATTCTTTAAACTAAGCATTTGCTGAAAACCAGTTCTGGGGGAAAAAAAAAGATTTTAAAGAACGCTCTTGAACGTATATTTGTATGCTGTAAAGTTAAGAAAGAACAACATTTTTAAATGTAAATGTGACATCAAATGTTTAAAATGTCTCAAGTTTTTTTAATATAAATGTTAAAAATCCCTCCCTCCAATTCACAGTGATGCTTTCTGTTCAAATACAAACACGTAATCTTATTAGCCAAAGACCAAAAAGGTTTCTGTATTTGGTACCAATTAATGTTTGCAGCTGCTGAACTGTAGAGACTCCATAGGCAGCTTTGGGGCCCTGGAGCATTTCTGATTTAGCAGCCTTCAAAACAGTTACTGAGTGTCATTGAATCTCTGTTCTTCCTTCTTGTCTCTGGTTATGCTCAGCTCCATGATCTTATTTCTTTTTCCTCACTAAGTCAACACAATAAGTCTCGGTTTTTTTGGGAAGCACCACTGAGCTAAATGGGCTCATTTAAAGAATGTTACGTGGTGACCCTGTACAATGGTGACTGACTCAGATTGTTTGCACGTCACCCCAAAAAAGCCAAAATGAATTAAGACAGTGAGCTTGAAATGTAAAAAATAATAATGAGAAGCACTGCTAAAAGGTCAAAATATTTGCTTTCGTTTAAAGATTAAGTCATTGAACAGTACAGGATTTGTATCAGAAAATCTATTTAAGAAAACTTGGGGGCTTCATCAAGCTTTTGCATAAAGCAACAGGTGGCCCGAAATGTTATTGTCAAAAATAATGTATTCATTGATATAGTTTCAGATACCTCGTGGATGGCTCATATCAGTGTGTGTGTACTGAGTGTACACAGCAAAAAGCAAAGCGACTTAGAGTCTGTTTGAGCAGGTATCCAGCTGGGCTTGTGGGTTTCCCTGCTGCACACTGAGAGATCAGAGTGGCCATAGAGGGAGTCATCACAGGGTCTGCAGTTTCGCCCCGTTCTGATGGCATCACTCTCTGGTCAGGATGTTGTCGAAAGTCTCATTTTTAAGACACAGCCAATAACCAAGCCATTGGTTGGTGGGGCTGGGAGAGGAAATGTGTCTCTGTCCTGGGTGGAGTTTGGTTCAAAAGAGGCACATTGCAACAGCAACCATTAACTTCAACATCCTACTGAAACAACACCACCAAAAATCCACAACAGTTGTGATCCACTTCAAGCAGGGACACTACACAAAAATAAAACTTACTAAAAAGAAGCTAGAAAAGGTTAACTAAGAGAAGGAAGCTGTACCAGGTGGTGTGGAGGCTACTTAAGGACACCACCATATGTGCTATTCAAGGCCAGCACCCACCACCTGTCATGAAAAACTTGAGAAAAAGTGAAAGGAAGACAGCAGAGCTAGACAATAGAGTAAAGGAAATTGTTAGAAAGAAGTAGGTGTCCTGTAAGGAACTGAATTCATAACCAAATGGTGTTTTAAACAGATTTAAATGTCAAAACATGGTAAGACAGGCTAAGGAATATTTGAACAAATGGTACAAATAATTGAAGCTGGTAATAGGTCTTACTTCTGATGCACAGCAGCAATGTGTCTGCCAGAAACTTTTGGGCCAACGATAATGGTGTAGAAGGAATACTTAGGGAGGCATGTTTCAGAGAAGTTAAAATTCTTCACACTATTGTCATCTATGGAAAAAACTATGGAGAATCCTATGCTGGAACACTCCTCCTTGCACTTTCTTAAAGGATATGTGAAATTGAACTGATTTAGTGATCATGCAACAAAATTAATCATAAAATCACCTGTACTAGATGTTATTCACCTAAAATTTCTAAAAGAATTTAGGGAAAAATATTGCCCACGTTACCGACAGTGATGCATAACCACTTGCTTCTAAAATTGCCTTGTTACAATTTGTTCAGCACAAATTATGATGCAAAATAAGATTTGTGGAGGCTTGAAAACCTGTTATCTGCATGGGAAAGATCAACACGAGTTTTGCAAAGAGGAAATACATCTTGGAATTCTTTGAAGAGCCAGGAAGTGTGTGGGTGCTACAGCTGATGTGGTTTCCTTGAATTTCCACAAAGTATTTGGCGAAGCGCCTCGCCAAAGGGTTTTAAGATCTAGCATGAAAGGGAAGGTCCAGGAATAGGGAAGCAGATGAGGAGAACGCAGCAATTCTGAAAAAGGAGCAAGATCCCAACTGGAGGCTTGTGTTCCATTGGTGGCCAAGTACAAAGAGTGAAATCTGAAAGTTTCCTGATGGCTACACAAACACCGACTGCACTAAAGGCATGAGTGTGCAACGTAGTTGAGTGCAATGGTTGAGTGATTTGTCAAAAATGTCAGATGAAACACATTTTAGGTAGCTGTCAAGTGATGCACTGAGGAAAAAATAACCAGTCGAAATTCACCTGTAAAATGGTGGGCTCGGAGCTGGCTGTTACCAGCAGGAGTAAGGTTTTGTGGTATGATGAATAACTCTGTGAAAACAACTTTTCAGCGCTCAATAGCAGTCAAAAAGAAAATAAAATTATGGGAATTAAGGTAAAAGGTCCAAAAGAGGGAACATTGTTATACCACTGCATAAATCCCAAGTTTGCCTTACTTCAAATGCGGTGCATCGCTACTGTTCGGTACAGGTTACAGTACTAAGTAGATGTTTGTTGTGACCAAGTACAGTTCCTCATATGGCAAAAGTTTGACATAGTTTATAGGTGAGAGAAATTCATCCATATGTACAGTCAGATGGACATTTAGGATTGAACACTGTTGCAGACCATGATATCTGCCTTCACTTACTAGTATCATTTCTTTTAATTTGATTTACTTTAAATTGAAGCGGTAGTACTCTGTTGTGGTAGGCAATGTATATGCAATATTTGACAATTTTTAAATGAATTGTTCATTTGTAACTATACAAACACAGAGCAATGTGAATGAACAAACAAAACACAGTCCTTATCCAAAACAGCTTCCAGTCTTTTCCAATTTTCTCCCAACATCGAATGTGTTGTAGGTTACTAAAACCTTTGAAGGGTTTGTGGGTTTTTTTTTCTAATTTTAAATGATGATTTGAGATAATTTCAGAAAATTTAAAAAAAAAAAAAAATAGTGTAAAAATAGTAATGTCATCTTATGCTCCTGAGATCTTTTCAGCATTGTTTTTATTCTAATGAACCATAACATTTTATTGCATTTGTTAGCCACAGGTTTTCACTCTTGGCCAGCTTATAGCTGCCAATATCTTAATTGGCACTAATAATAACATTTTTTCCCTTACAAGATCCTAAATCAAAATTAAAACTCCTGTGTACTGGATGATTGGTACATTGCAGAAAATCCATCCAGTATATCAGGGAGATAAAAAGAGTTTAAACTGGATGAAAAATCAGGAGAGGCACATGTCTTGTTTCATCTGAGCAAAATAACAACATTACCATGAACAACATCCACAAAGCCCGCTATGGGACGTGGTCCTTGAGCAGGAGAGCCAGCTGCCACCCTTGAGTCACCAGGAACAAGTTAGAGAGGAGGTTTCTAACGCTCGGAGGATATTCTTTGACTGTCTTTTTCCTCAGCCTGCCTTATCTTTTTATTTTTTTACCTTGTCCTTTCTTTTTTTTAATGTGCTGTTCTAATGTGTTTGTTCTAATAATATTTAGAGACTTGATTTTTAAAAAATGCTAGCATCAGCAGCTTATCTCAGATGTTCAAATCCAAACTTCAGTTTGACATGCTGTGGTACTTCATATACCTCAGCCTTGCAGACACCTAAGGAAATAGCCTCCTGTTTTTCATTGTCCTTTGTGATGCTTTCCCTGAATGTTTCCATCTGCCATTGTCTGAAGGAACTGAAATAATGCAGATAAATTTGAAGTAGCTCATCTTTTCAGTTGTGGAGTCGCCAGCGGTATGTTCACAATGACACAATGACAGCCGTGTGACACAATGTGTTCTTCTG
The DNA here is from genome assembly GCF_963082525.1 of Nesoenas mayeri. Lineage (NCBI taxonomy): Eukaryota > Metazoa > Chordata > Aves > Columbiformes > Columbidae > Nesoenas > Nesoenas mayeri. The sequence continues at coordinate 21,631,022 of NC_137544.1, read as the reverse complement.
GATGGGAGGAGCGGTCAGAGATGGTTGTTGCCAGTAGCCTGTGTTAGGCCTTGCATTTAACCTCTTTGTGCGTCCAGCTGCCCTGATGATGAAGACAAATTAACTTGCTAATGTAATAAAAATTAATAAATAGAGTCTGGATGGAAATTCAGAGTCTGGATGGAAATAATTATTTTTATTCTTTAATATTTTTCCTGGAAGATATAAACTTGTACGCACTGACTTTTCTTTTGTACAGCCACAAGGATGATTAAGGGAATGGAGCGTCTCCCTTATGAGGAAAGGCTGAGGGAGCTGGGGCTCTTTAGCTTGGAGAAGAGGAGACTGAGGGGCAACCTCATTAATGTTCATAAATATGTAATGGGTGAACGTCACGAGGATGGAGCCAGGCTCTTCTCAGTGACAACCAATGATAGGACAAGGGATAATGGGTTCAAACTGAAACACAAGAGGTTCCACTTAAATTTGAGAAGAAACTTCTTCTCAGTGAGGGTGCCAGAGCACTGGAACAGGCTGCCCAGGGGGGTTGTGAAGTCTCCTACTCTGGAGACATTAAAAACCCGCCTGGACACCTTCCTGTGTAACCTCATCTAGGGATTCCTGCTCCAGCAGGGGGATTGGACTAGATGATCTTTTGAGGTCCCTTCCAATCCCTAACATTCTGTGATTCTGTGACATTTCATTATGAAAATTCAGTAAGCAGTATCCGTAAACTGAGTCCTCTGTTTCATTTCAAGCCTGTTTTTTGACGTATTTCTGCCTCTGTTCTGTTAAGGAGAAATGCAGTTTGTGTAGAGAAAACTTGCTAGTGTTTCAGACCAGATGAGATAGCCTGCTGGAAGATGACTTTTTCTTTTGGTTCTGTCGTTGCTTTTCAGGCTGCTCATTCCCACTTCCACATCATTCTGTCAGTCAGGCTAGTGTGACAGTGCAGCTGCATGGTAAGCTGCATCAGGAAAGTAATCTAGACTAAAAATATGTTTTTAAAAAATCTATTTTTAACTCTGAATGGTTCCTAAGGAGGATGTTCTTATTTAGGCTGAAAGAAAGGCTTGTGAAATTATGGCCATGGCTGGAAACACAGCCGTTCTGTCTGGAAGCCACTTTGCTCAATCTGAGAGGACACTAAGTCCGGGCTAAACAGGTTAAAGACAATTGCTTCTGGATAGTTGGATTATGTGATAAATTAAGCCACTTGTGGAGGAGAACTGGGTCTTAGGAGGCAGGGAGGTGACAGGCCTTTATGGAATAGGAGGAGAAGAATCATCAGCTCTTGGGGAATTAGGGCAAGATGTAGCTGCAGTTGTGGCTATAGTTGGTGTGGTCCAAAAGCTGATATTCCTATCAGCGTTACTTGAATATGTATTCAACACCTTAGTAAAATTGCTCATGTGGTACATGTTCCCTGCATTTCTTATAATGATGCTGTTGTGACATAACAAACCTCTTCAGTCAGTGGGAATACTTATTGGAACCAAATTCATGTTGACTGAAATTTTATCAGCATCCTTGCTGGTTTGAAATGTAGAGAATCAGTCAAAAGTTGAGCTTTTTTTTTTCATAAAACGGTGGATTCTGTTAATTAGTAAAAATCAATATGATGAGTAGGTTCATGTTATGAGGCACCTTCCTCCAATGCTGTTAATTTTTGTAAAAGAGAACAATTCTTCTCAGTTGTTGCAAGCATCCAGTCCAAATTTATTGTCTACATTTCCTGTGTAGTTAATGGAAGGAGGAGAGAGAGTTGCAGACCTTCAGAGTGTGTTTCCATCGAGCTGCTCTAGGATGAGGTAAATTGCTTTCTGAGGATGCCGGCATCTCTTGGTTTATCAGAGCGCGCACAGGTCTAAGTATGCGCTAAGTGTTTTCCTTTCACACAGCTAAAGATGTAGGAGGTGAATCCCACTGAACATTTCATTTAAGATCATCGTGTGGGCTGTGACCTAAGCGTTATGGTTTATACTTTTTGTACAACTCTTATTTATATCTTAGCAGAGCTGGCTATATAAACAAGCAGTTCTTCAATCCCTTTCAGCCCCTGTCTCCTGTGCATATCACACACACGTGAATTCAACAAGCTATCTGTACCATTTGTAAAACAAGTATTTATTTTCTTCAATTTGCTTGTGAAACAGCTCACATTAATTAGATGTCATCTTGTTCTTGCATGAGGAGGCAGAAACAGAGCCCATTTCATTACTCTTTAAGTCAAATAATACAAATCTTTTTTCATAACTTTTGTGACAGTTCTCTTGTCTACCAAAGTGTTATTGTGCTGGGATTATGGTAAGAAACATAGCATTAACAAGATTGAAGAGTACAACAGATTTATATAATAGCTTTGGAATATTTTTCCTGTTACTTTCCATCCTCTTTCTTACATAGGCAAACAAGGTGTTTGCCATTTTGATCACTGATACCCACTGAGCAAATGTTTGCATTGAGCTTTCCACAGTGATGCATGTCTGGCTTTTGTTTTGCTTTTCCTGAATTGATAGGACCTCAGTCTAACCCTAGCAGTGAGTTGTTCAAATTAATCTCTTTTGTGTGCATTGCTTTGCATTTATCAGCATCTAATTTCATCTGTTTCTGATGTTGAATCACTAGTTGCTCCGACGCATGGAGCAGTAGGTACTAAAGAGGTATTAAAATACGGGGCAAAGAATGACAAAAACTGTTAGTGGACTGCCAGCTTAACTCCTGAAGAGAACTGTTTTGGTTTGTTTTCTTTGTTGGAGGAAACTCAGTACAGTTCTGATTTCCTTTCAGTGGGGTATTTATCTTAATAACACACCTATAGGAAGACTGCATTCATTCTGCCTTTTAACAGCTTCACCCTGGTCTCTTCAGACCTTCTGCTGTCCTGAGCCACCAGGGATACACAAACTTTTGGACTTGACTCAAAACGTCAATTATCTTAAGCCCTGTTCTGCCTTCTACCATTTCTTTCAAGTGGTTTCAGACCAACTGAGGATGTTTGGCTGCACAATGTGCCGTAGTTTTGCTGAGATTCAGTGATGGTTTTATGCTTCAAGAGCATGTTGGGCCACTTTGCTGAGAGCACAGATTAGAGGAGCTTTATTAGCAAACAGTGTGGCTCAGGTTAACAGGGGGCTGAGGAATTTTATGGAACAGTGTATCTGTGTTTACAGGGGAATTCACCTATTGTAACACAAATACTCCCATGAAAATCCAAATTGGGCCCTAAGATGAAACACTGATGTTTTGTTCATAGGATCCTTCACCATTCATATCTGCTTTCAGTTCTGATATTTTATTCCTACAGAATGACACAGACGTTATTTTTCCCACATCCCATATGTCCAAATCATGTATAAAGATATTTAGCTCAAATAACATGCATGCAAAACATTCTACTCTGTGGGTACAAGTTGATGTTTGGTGTGTTTTTGACATGCTGTGGTGTTCAATTACAATACAGCAAATTTATTTTCATGCAGCCTTCTTCATAGAAAGTATGGAAAATTGCTTCACAGTGAGTCATCTGTCAGCTAAAGAACTAAAAGTCTTGTAGTGATATTTAAAGAGAGAAAGTGGCTCAGAGATGACAGGGTTCAAGACAGAAAAAGAAACAGAAATGAAAGAGAGGGCCTCCAACCACGGAGAAAATAGAGGCAAAGACTGGTGAGGGGAGGAGTGATGAGAAACCAAACAAGCTGCGAATGTCAGAGGCGGTTCAGGGGACTCTGCAGATCCTTTGGAAACAAATGTTGGGCTTCAGGTGGCTCTCCTGCGTTACACCAGCATTAGGCAAGCAGAGATCCCGTGACTCTAAGAGAATGGTGTAAGACCAGGTAAATGAGAGCATTGATCTCAGCGCACTGTGAGGAATTTAGAAACAGTCAGGTAGAGGATGAGGGAAGGAGAAATGGCTTAACTTTCTAGAGCAAGACATTAGAAGAACACAAACATTCTGCACTCGGTGATGTTCAAAACGTGTGAGGATTTTGTTAGAATATGAAAGAGGGAATTTCAGTTAATTAGACAGGAATTATTGTAGGTATGCGTACGGATTTCAGCAGCAGTGCGGTCAAAGGGAGGCTGGATTCTGGCAGTGTTCTCTTGCTAGTGCCACAAGGGCTTAAACTCAGAAGTGAGCCTATGGGAAAGGCAGTCAGTTCAGGGTCAGAGAAGACTGCAGAACTCTGGCTTTGTGTATGGGGATAAGATCTGAGTAAAGAAGTGTCAAAGCTGTCTTGGAGAGCAAGAGGGACTTCTTTCCCTTGACATTTGAGCCTTTTGAAGAATTAGCTAGTAAGGAAATGGTAATGTAGAAAGGGAAGGACAGAACCAGGACAGGCTGTTGGAGGTTGCCTGCCAAGGTCACTGATGCCTTGCATGCTTTCCCTATAAATTGATGTCGAAAGCTCAGCTAGCAGTAAAATATCCCAAAGGAGGATGGTGTTTAAGGAGGAGAAAGTAGAAGAATCAGAAATAGATGCCTTCTGTTTTTAAGGTACAGCACTATCATGGGGGGATATCATTGATGTAAGTGCTGTCGTCTTCTGTTGTGAATTATATGCTTTCTTCTTCGTCAAGTGGTCAAGTTTACCAGCTGATGGTGTGGGGCTCCCTCATCCTGTGTTCCCCACTCTGTCCATAATGGTTTTTGCCCTGGTGATTCTTTCAACTTCACTCTCTGTAGAACCATATTATCTGCCTTAATAAAGTAAATATGATATAAAGTATGTAGCACAAAGGAGAGTACAGTCTTTATTGAAAGCAGAAGGGAAAGGAACTTGTCTTCGTACTCAGTGCATTCGGAAAAGTTGACTTTGACATTGTAGAACTAAAAGGCATTCTAAGCATAAAACTAAGGTTAGAGCCACTCAGACATCCCAGAGTTTGAAGGGAGTAATATTTCATTGTACGCAGTTCCAAAATGCTTATTACAGATCTTAATATTTACAACTATCATGTCTCTTTTGGATCTGCAGAGGAGGAGTATCAAGGACAAACTAAGAGAAAGCGGATTCGAAGAAAGAAACAAAAGAACAGTTTGCAAAGCTCTAATAATTTACATGGAGAACAAACAGAATCTGGAATGCAAGAGACTCTTGTTCAAGATAATTTACAGCTGCAGCAGCAGATAGACATTCCTAAAGTAAGCAAAAACAAAAAGAGGAAAATGAAAAAGAAGCGACGGAAAGAAAGAATGAGAGCAGCTGGCTTGGTAACAAAAACTACCGGTGTGGATTTTACATATCAGCCTGACAAAAACAACGAAGAAGGCTTAAAAGGGTTAAAAGACATAGATGAAAAGGCAGATAGCGTTCTGGACTTCTTGCAAGCAACGCAACAAATATATTTTGCTGACAGTATGTACCACTCTCTCTCCTTTCTTTTCATGAGTATTATTACCACAGAGGGGAAAACAGATGTGTGCTTTTTATTATTGTGGAACGGACAAAATCTGGTAGAGAATTATCTCTTTTGAACTCAATAAGACATGTGGGTACATAGTATTTGTCCTGTTTTCTGGTGTGTACATGTAAGAATCCACATTGATGTAAGAAACTATGGTCCTAATCTTTTTGTGTGTCTCACTCTTTGAAAATATACATAATATTCGTTGTTCTTTTTAATACATTTCAGTTCACTTGAGTTAAATGTGCTGGTTAAAATGGACCTAATTCTTCTTTCTCCTGCAAGCAAACATCTAGAAGGATGACTTGCTTCCAGAGAGCTTCAAATGAGGACAATAATTGCTATCCTAAACTATTTTTATGCTTATTCTCTCTGAACCAACCTACTTTGAGAACGTTTTCCTTCCCAGGAGATTTATTTGTAATATATAACGAAATCTAGACAAACGACATCCAAGAGGAAGGAGGAAGATACTGTTGGCACTGGGAAAGTGTGTTGGCATAAAGCACTTGTGAACAAGATTAATGTGAATGGATGTTCACTGCACATTCCATAGCACTTTAAAAAGAATTGCATGGATGTTATCCCTGATGGCCTATTGCATGTTCACCTGGCCACTAAATTCCTACTGTGGCTTCCTAAAAAGCTGCTTATATGGTGCTTATGTCATGAATGCCCTTTAGAAATAATGGGGTTGTCATGGTAAGTATAGTAATGGTCTGTACATACACCAGATTATGTTTGCATCATCTAGAATTAAGTATGTTTTCTTGAGGGCAAGTGTTCTTCAGTTACTCAGCTCAGAAGATATCTTTAAAATGATTACTGGCTTGTAGAACTGGAAAAAAGTAGTGAACATTTTTTTAAGTGCATGGCCTTGCCTGTCTTTGTGGAGCTGAATATTAAACACCTTACCTGCCTGTATGAGCCCATCTTAAGTCAGAGCTGTCAGCTCCTAGCCCCATAAAATTCATCTTTAGACTACAGAATTACTTTAAAAACCCTTTTAAGATGACCTCAGGGATTTCATGTTAGGTTTTTTTTTTTCCTTAAGATTTATACATAGAATTTTCTTTGCTTACTGTTAGAATATTTCTGCTGTGTCAGGTCTTCATACTAAGCCTAGTATTCAAAATCCATCCTACTTTCTGGCTGAGGTATTTCCATCACCAGAAATAAGAATTTTACTACTTCAGTGTATGGCTAAGTAAGCTAAACTACGTGCATTTACTATAGTGTAACTTCAGAGTAACTGAGCAAAATTGTAAACTCACTTAACAGTTCTGCTGTTAATACGTGACCCAGAAGAGGCACGTGGTAAATTGCCCACAGCTGTAGTGCTTGTTGAATTTTAAGAAAAAGTGTTGAGCTTCCAGATTTCCCTGAAAGTCAAATCCAGGTTTTAGCAGTGGTTGGCAGACTGACTGGCCCTGCTGTCAAACCTGCAGATCAGAGGCTTGAGCAAGTGGGAACTTCAGAATCTGTAGAGAGAAATTCTCAGGTAAAGTTCATCCACAGATAGATGTCACATCCATACATCAGAGTGTGACTGATTTTCTTGTTAGGCAAATCCCAGTGTATATATAGACCTGAAGTTATGCTGTTTGCCTTTTCTAGTTGAGTGACTTTAACTTTCCCCATTTTTTTCACATAAAATTGGAAGCCATTGCTTTTAGCAGTGTTTTTAAATGGTCACATCAGATTATATTTCTTGTACTTAGGTCAGAAAGCTGAATCAGGAAAAATTTGTTCTTAGTTGGCTCGCTGGTAAAAACAGAAGAATTATAGGGAGTCTGATTAAAGAGACAGACTATGGATTGTACCTGGAATGGAAGAACGAATTTATGCTTTAGTACTGTAGAATCAACATATGTCCTTCTCTGCTCTCTTACATGCTCTAATGTCTGCTTTTTAAATAAAAGCTTAAAATTACAATAATAAGAGAACTGAATGTCTCCAGAAGTGCTTTGCAGTAGTTCCAAGGAGTTGTTCCTTGTCTCCACATTTGTGTACGTTTTTGTAATACATAGTGTGTAGGAAGCGAGAACACAGTGCATTGACCACAGTGCACTTTCTTCATCACAGCTTCTTCCTGTGCTAACCTTGAAAATTCAGATTCCTCTTGCATTCCTGTCACTATGAATCCCATTGTCCTTTTTCCTTTTTTCAATTTGACACTTCTGCCTCTTACCATTGCTTTAATTTTTAATGAAAAATGGGAGGAGCAAGCTGCTTTTTAGTACCTGATATTTGGTTGTAAGTTGTACTAAAAAGGGAGATGCTGTCTTCGAAAAGAAAGTATGATTAGAAAAATTCTTTGCGCTCAATGAATATTTTTAATGTGGTTTACCAATTGTTTTTCCAGATAAAGCAAAATGCACAGATTCTGCTGTAAATTCAACAGCTGCCCAAGAGCTTTTACAGTATCTTGAATCTCGCACCATCTCTCCATCAGATGTGACTCTTCTACATCAGCTGAAATCCCTTGTATTGCTACAGGATATTGAGAGATTGGAGGATGCTTTGAAAACATTCCGAGAACAATCCATGATGACTCCTGGTACGTACCATTCACTCGTGTTCATTCACTGATGTTCCTTTTTGTGTGCATTAAGGTTCAGATTTGTGACAGGTTATTTTACTAGGAAGTAATAAAAAATTATATACTGGTAAATACATGCTTATACAAGACTTGAAAGTATAATTCCCACCAAAAATGTGGTGATCTTCCCTGTTTCTTGTTTGATTACAGTCAATACAGAAACTTCTAATACTTCGTAGCAACTATAGAGTGCAAGATGATCCAGGTTCTTAAAACAATATTTTTAAAATCTCAACTGTTTTAAGATTTAATCATATCTAAAGCAAATTTTTAATCCATTCTCTTTGTAGACCTTTTAAATCATGGGAATTCATTTGTTTGTCTTGGAGTTTTCACTCATCAAGTTAAGGATTAATTTTACATGCATAAGAATCAGTAAAGCCCATTATTTTATTTCTTCTTGGTCACCTGCATGGCTTTGTTTTTGTTTAGATATAAACATCTGGTTTAAGTTTCTAAAAATGTGCAGTCAGTCTTTATAATAAATGATATTATTAAGTCATTCATAAGAAGGAAGATTATTCTGATACTAAATCCCTGAGGCACAAGTCTGATTTCATTTGTGTTCCTTTTGTTCTCTATTATAACCCCTATAATTTTAGTAGAATTTCTTCTTGCCCAGTTAATAGTTCCTCAAGTGAATGTGGGGATCAGCATGTAGTCCATAGAAGGTATAATAATTCATTTTCCAAGTAGTCTTCAATTAAGCAATTATTGTTGCTTGTTATTAGTACTTCTGTTGCAGCATCAGCCAAATCTAAAAGATGAGCTGAATTTTCTTGCCTCCCAAAGAATTTAATCAGAATTGAGAGGACTTGCTGTGGCACAAGAGAATCTCAAGCATTTCAGATGGTGCTCTGAGTCTTTTGAAGACTTCACTGGTAGCAGTGTCGTAAATAAGATAGTAGCTATCAGAGACTAAGCAATGACATTCAAAGAAGAGACTGCTGCTTGTAACATCATTCAATAGTTTACAGCATAATAGTGGCTAAAGATCCCAGTCAAGACTGGAGCCTACTGCATGCTGGGCAGTGTAAAAACACAGACGAGAGAAAATTCCTGCCTGTAGAGTTCATAGTTGATACATTTTGAGAAGGACACATTTACAGTACTGCATAGGTGTTCTCATATTAATAAGTTGACATGTGGAATATGACAGCCCTTAAGGTTCTAACAGATCTGAAGTATCCACATATACATAGAACAAATTCCTTCTGTGCATTGAAGAATTAATTTCAAGACTAGACATTTGCAAACTAAGTAGGACCCAGCAGGAATAGTGGTAATAGTATTGGCCCTTTATTAAATGACCTAATTCAGCTTCTGTTGATTAAATTAAAACCAAGCTGTTGGAGTGACCACATTCAAGATATTCTTTACAGGCCTTATCTAAATTCTGCTCCATACAGTAGGAATTCAGTGTTCTGCAGCCTTGAGGGAAACTGCTCTATTTAGTTTTATATAGCAGAAATGTCAAACTGAAGAGAGAAGACAGAAGGAAGTTAGAAACAAGTCCATGCAACTGCCCTAATTTTCTGGTGTATGTATTTGTCACTTAAAAAAGCAGAAAAATATTTTCTGAGTGATTTTAAAAACTCATTTATGTTTTTGCTGATACAGCCTGAATTTGTTTACTCTTCCATTTGACTTTTTTCCTAGTAACTGTTGTCACTCCAGGCTCAATTCTAATCTCATTCCAAGTTCACAGTGTTGTAACCATAGTAGTTGATTTGATATTCATGAGGTACAACAACATACGAAAGAGGAAAATACTTTGTTATAAATTATTAAAGGATAATTAAACACCTGCTAGATATTAATTTCCCTCAACAGAGTTTAACAATGCGTTCCATTTGTAATTCGGGAATTTCAGTGAATGAGAATATAGTTGTCTGAAATCTTACCTTGAATTAAGCTTTTATTATACTTTTTTTTTTTCCTAATTTTGCCTTGAAAAATAGATCGTCTTGCCCTTTTTTTAATTTTAGATTTCACCTCCAATGAACAGGTGATAAAAGTTAGAATTATTACAAAAAATTTGTCTCAGCAAATTCAAGTTCTTGGTATAGAAATACAGGTTAGGGCTGTTTATGAAGATAAAATGTACAGCACATCACAGTAATCTCAGGGGTTTTTTACAAGTTTGCCTGATTATCTTACCTTTTTTCGGTTTTGTTTAGTTTACTGGGGTGTGATGTACTAGAAGAAAAGGTCATTCCTTATTAACACGATGAAAAGAAAACAAGTTTTCTTAATTTTAGCAAGGTGTTTTATTTTTACAAAATAAACCTGTTTTATTCTCTGTCATTCAAGAAGCAATATGTTAACCCTTCTTCCCATGGTGATGCTTTGTTTAAGATGACAGCACCAAAGGAATAATAATGCGTGCTATGTTTTGTTCAGTTTTATCTTTGATTCACGGAAGGAAAGAACAGGCAAAAAATGAGAAGTGATCCATCTCTTTCATGTGAATGTGCATTCTCCATTAGTAAACTTTACAAAGTAAACATACCATTATATATCTTTTATTTCTTCGCAAATATATGTGGTGATTTAATCTAATTTTCCACTGGAGCTACAAAGTGCCATTTAGCCAGTGTGTGCCTACTGATGATAAAACCTGGTTTACTGATGATAAATTTGCTTTTCTTAGTATCTTTTTACAGACCACATAGTGTAAAACTATGGACTGTCCAAGGTCTGCAGATCACAAACGGAAACCATGAACTGGTGCATGACCATGTTTTGGTATTTCCTGCACACCTCTTAGCATGTCATTCAGATTGGGAATCGTGGTTCAACCGAAAGAAAAAAGAAGTGATGAAGAAATTAAAAGTTTCTGGTTTATCTTAAGCTCTTAGATCTCAGTATTTGCAGTCATATCAAAGAAGGGTCTAACAGGGTTGCTGGTAGCATCTGGAAAAATTTACGGGAAGAGGAAATTGCTAAGGAGATTAAAACAGAAAAATTATCAGCGTTCAGGTATTATCTTTAGCCCTTTTTTTGAAGTCAGAAAACATACCTGAAACAAAGCATCTCTCTGGTTAAGAGATACTGGTGGTTCTGTCTAGTTGTCATTGTCCATCGAGTTACCTTGTACTTTGTGCTTCAGCTTACTCCTTCAGGTTACCTTTGGCTTTGTACTTCAGAGAACATACAAAGCTGAGATTGGCCAAGATTTTTTGCTTGAATGTGGCTATTTCAAAATGTCATTGTTCTCAGACTGTAGAAAGGAATAAATTGTCCTATTACTGTTCCCATTTATTTGGTAATCTTTAACAAAAGCTGCCTACCTCTACCTGAAGTGTTCCGTCAGTGCAGGCAAGAGAATGTTGGCAAGTCAGACAGACACGTGTTTCTCATGGTGGGAGCTTGGCTGGTCACGGTCAGGAATTCAGTGGCCATGTGTGGGAGGAGGCCGGACCCCGGCAGCCTGCACAGGAGAGGAGCTGGGACTGGGGAGAAACTGCAGCTTTGGAAATGAGGGCTACTTAATTCCCATTTCACGTCAATTACTAAAGCATAGGTGATCACTTAATTAAAAAAAAAAGCACAACCTCATTATCTCCTAATTTATGAACTCATTCAGCCTGTACTCATCAGCTTTATTCCATTATCTGTTAACACCCGTTGTTGGTTAGCATCAAGTCTCAAATATACTCTTCCTTTGTTGCCTAGGAAATTATCACCCACAGAAGAGCCAGAAGCTTCTTTTAACTGCCTTTTTTTGGAGAATTGTCCTTTATATATATGTCTCCATTGTGGGGGGTGGGGGATACATTTTGCAGGCCAGAAGTAATAGAGTGACTGTGTGTGCCAACAATGCACAGACTGGGTATACAGAGGCCCTAAAATGATTAAATTTAACCTTTCTTTTGAATGAACATTCAAAGAAAAGGAAATTAAATGTGAAAGCTATATTAGCATAACATTATAGAATCATCTTAAATGTGATATTATGTGATAAGTACTGTAGAAAGTCCTGTCATTAAAAATAAATGAAGTCACATACATAACCTCTGAATTAAGACAGAAGCTACGGCATTTTGAGGCTTTAATGCAGCTATCTATATTAGACGACTCATTTTCAAATGGGGCTTCTACGTGCTACTGTAAGTTAAATAATAAAGTGTGAAATTACTCTCCAGATAGGAAGAAGCACAGAAGATTGCATTCTTTTAGCCTTACCCATATGATCACGTCATTTCAATCTCCTTTTTTTCTGAATTATTGAATCGTAATAAACAGGTCATTCCAAAATATAGAAATAAAATTGTTTCTTATACAAATAATTGACCTCCTAAAAGAAGATGCACCTGTTTATGTAGAAATGTATATGTCTTAGTCTTCAGGCTCCAATATCTGCATTGATTTTACTGGAGTGCTAATATTGAATGGAAACGGATGTTCACACAAGTCATTTTCTTTGATGTTCAGAAATACCACAGAGGTATTTCAAAAGGAATGTGGTTTTTTTTGTTTCAGATCACATCAAGATAGTCACATCTCTGTTTCACTACTGGATTACAGATATCCTTCCTGTGAAGAACAGGAAATAAAACCTTACCCGTGTCCATGTTGTCCATCTCAACCACGACACCATGTCCACAGAATTTAAATTTATTATACAAACTCTTAATTGGGTAGCGATTGGTCAGGAAGAGCAGTGTCCATTCTACACCTTCAGGTAAATGAATTACTTTTCTGTGTTACAAACTCCAGAAGACAATAAACAGGGCATAACTACATGTGATTTTTGTGTTTGATTGGTCAAGAACATAAGCTGTGTGGCCTGAGTCTTCAGCTGGATCGGTATGTTCATTGCACTTTGGGATAAGGGACTTATCTGGAATGATAAAGTCTATATCAAGTATTTTGTTTAAGAAGTATAGTATTTTTTTGTTGTTTTTTATAATTTGATTGTTCCTTTATGGAAGGTTTATTTCTTGAAGCTTTATTTTCTTGTCTACCTGATATATCCGTTTACGTAAAACCCAGAAACACATCTTTATATTTAAGCAACAATATGTCTTAGGACTGTATTTTTGCTGAATAAACTGCTAAATTACTGAAACAGATGAATGTCTGCCTGTGGGTCATGTAGGTACTGTTTGGAGTTATGCAGAAACTTGTGTGGCATTTTCAGAACTTCCATGGCTCAGCCTGTGACAATCCCATGGGCATCACTGACTGCAGAATTATGGGACTGGGTTCTCTCACTGATTACTGTGTTGTCTCTCTGCAACTGAGTTTGTCCATGTGTAGATGATACAGTAAATAATATCTATGGTTAGAAAATGTTTCAGAAGAGTGAAGAAAGAAATGCTTCATAAGTGAGAGGCTCCTGTCTCGGCTGAATCATTCACCTCAGAGCAAACCGTTCCTCAAATCTTAGTGTATTAGCTTCCTCATCAGTAGGATAGGGCAACATATTTATCTCTTCCAACATGTGCTTGGAAATACATTACTGACAAGACTATATAAACATTGTGTGGGGTTATTGTTTGTTTGTTGTTTGTTTGGGGTTTTTTTAATTATATTGCCTGATATATCCTATTGCAAGGCATTGTTTTTAGTGATGCTCAAAATGTGTAATAAAAATACAATCGTACCTCTTTCTCATTAATTGAAGAAGTTAGAAGTGGTTCAGTAACATGCCAAAGGATTGCAGAGGCAGAAGAAGTGGTCTTATGGCTAAGGCAGCTGTGTGCAGCTCAGCAGAACTTGAGTTAGGTCTGTATTGACTAAGAAATATATTTAAACCAGACTTCACAGAGGAGAGATGAATAGTCTGTTCCCTGTTTTAATGCTTCTGACTTGCTAACGCATAGGCACTGAACCGTAGCTGTGACTTTTCACTGAGATTCTATGTGCCTCAGTCCCACATCTGCAGAATGAAGAAAATACCTCTTGAATGTGAAGTACCTGGATATTCTATTGACAGACCCCACAGGAAATTAATCACTTCATCCTCAGATTAAGGTTTGAATGTCATGCAGTAAATTAGGCCAAGGAACTGCACAAAAAGGATATGCAGCAATTCATTAGGTAAGCTTCATCTGTCCTATACTCTGAACATGAAAAAATAAATGAGATAATGTAATTAAAGACAGTATTTTGAAACACGGGTACAAACCATGTCGAATTAGGACTGTACAAAGAGCTGTAGCGTCTGCATTTCCTGATGCTTGAGTGACTGTCCCGAGGGATGTTATAAGTCTGCTGCCTTGGGTGGACCCCAGGAGCTGGGGATCCTCCTTGTCCTCTGGATCCCAGGCTGGTGCACCTGGAGACCTGGGTGTCTCTCCATCCCATGCCGGCAGAGGTGACTGCAGGTTTCAGGTTTCCACGTTCAGCTGGTGGTTCGGCTCAGCATGTATGTCAGGGACACGTCCCCAGGCAGACATGATGCTCGCATGGCGGGCTGCACAGGCTGCCAGGGACGGGGCACTGCTTTTAGTAACACCCATGAGTAACCTTGCCAGGACTCACATAAAACGCAGGCAGAGTTGTCTTCTCCGACTGGCTGCAGCTGAAATTCACGAGTGACCACACACGTGCCCTTCCCTTCCCAGATTCACAAGCGCACCCCCATTCACAGATCCCTTGAATACCAGCCCAGGCCCCCAGCCTCTCTGGGATCCCTGCCTGGATGCTGGGCCCTCTAACCAGCCCTGCGGGTCTCCTGCTCACCTGCTTGTCCAGCCTGGCACACACTGTCACACGTTCACACACTCATCTCACAAGCACTCACACACTCGTCTCACAGCTTTGTTTAATGCTTTGATTTCTTTATTATTCCTGTTGCAGTGTTCGGCCACTTCGCTTAATATTAAAGTGATTTTTTAAATTACGCTGATTTTTAGATATTATAAGCTGCATACAGAGGAGCAGCTTTGGATCTCATTGCCAAACAGAAATATTTAGTACTGTCAGTAGTCTAATCCGAAAACGTGACTAAAACTTTGCAGATCAAAAATGTACTCTGCTTGAATTGAGTAATAATGGGGAAAAGCCTGCTTTCAGTCTCTTTTTTTTCGTTAACTGCTGTATGAGCCTTATATTCTGTGCAGAAATCAGCTGGTTCTAACAAAGCAAGCCTGGGAACAGTTTCAGAGCACAGCTAGTTAGAGCCAGTGATATCTGATGTCTTTGTAAACGACCTGCAATAGGAGCTGAATCGTACACTTATCAAACCTGCCGCTATTATGCTAACAGGGATTATAAAGAGTAAATGATAAAGTAAGATCTGAGATGTTGGAGAGTTTAGAAAATTGGACCAAATTCAGACAGATAATTTGTAGATTGGCGTTGTAGATAAATGCAGTCACGTAAGAGTATATTTGTTTCTGAAACAAGCATCATGCCAACGGTGGTGTGCTGAATGGCAACATGCATAGGGACACTTGAGAGCAATACACAGCAGAACACAGCAGAAAGATCCAGTTTAAAAGCAAGCTGTATGGACATTACTCATCCTATAACAATAACAATTAGGCAATGTACTAAAAATGGTAGGAGGAAGGATTGTTTTGTTCCCTGTTCAACATTTGCAGTCAAAAAGATTTCATACACCAGAATTTTAATACCTGGTCACTATTCTGTGCTGCTTCTCTGAAAGAAATGGTGCTGAATCTCCCTACGCCTGTTGTGGTTTATCTGGGTAGCGATATAACCAACACAACTGGAATATGAAAACTAGAGAATTTAAATTAATATCCACCAATGAACAGTGTGGTTTGCCTTTCACTGTACATGGCTCTTTCAGCATAGCAATGAAACATTTATTGCTTTGGATTTCCATGCTAATCTAATAAATGGCAAAGGAGATGGCCGTGAATTTTTCCTTCATCCTCATCATTCAGCCTAGTCAATGTAGAGTATCATAGAATTTCTGAGGCATGGAAGAGTTTTTAGTGGACTTTGCATCGGAGAACTTCATATTGAACTGTACACACCCTGTGATCAGCATATTTCAAACTTCTGGGAAGATGGAATTTCAACATTTTGTTTTTAAAAACTACATGGACTTCAATAGTCAGAAGAATTTAAGGATCAACTAGGAAGTAGCCTACATGTGGCTTCAAGAATTAACTTTCTAGTTGCATAATTAAACATTACACAGTAAGGAAGGAACAGCAGCACAGTGGGAGAGAAATCGGGCTCTGAGTAGGTGGTGGTCCCTTCCCAAGAAAAACCACAGGGGCTGAAGTAGTTTTGGGCATCTGTAGTAGTGAATATCTGGTCACTACATCTGTATGCAAAGATAAAAGTTCAAAGCCATTTTCTCTATGTATAGATACATGTTTTATTCTCAAAATTGCCTGTAAGACCTTAATTATTCTCTTTTGGGGATGTTTAATGTGGGAATCATCCTCTAATGTTACAGGTTTTTACTGCTTCGTAAGTGGTGCAGTATTTTATATAGTACTTTACAATCATGTGGAGCTATCAATTCCTTAATGTGTTTTCTGTGACAGCTGGCTTTTCTCCCCTGCACCAGTGCAAGGGAGCACTGCTCAGTGGGCTGGATCTCTGAAATGACATCTGGGAGAACAAAAAACCGAAAAGCTTTTAAAAAAAAAAAGAGACAAGGAAGGAAAAAAGTGGTGAGTGGCAGCATGAAGGCAGAAAATTGTTCTCTTTGACTGAAGAAAACGTATTTCATCCAGTAATATCTGGTATATTATAAAACTAGTCCACAGAGGTAGAGTGGGAAGTGGTGTGTGTTATGCTTGTACAGCGTGCTGCACATTAGGTGTGACAACAAGGAGTGGTACTGACAAAAACAGGAAGAGGTTGGAAAAATGCATTATGCTTAATATTTAGGCCAACCTCAGGTTATAGCTATGTATATTTTGTGATTAATTGTTTCAGTCCTAGATTGCACTAAGGAGGGCTGCATTGCACATGTTTATGCGGCTCATTTGGCTTCACTGTTAACTACTTTATCCTCTGCATTGCATCCAAGTAAATTTTGTTGAATAGGCTAATTGTATTGTCTGAGTATTTCACAATTTTTAATACATGTTTTCGTTAGATGAAAAAAAAATGTATTTTTAAACTGCTAGATATATGGTGAACTAAGCCATGGGGGAACAACAGTACATATGTATAAAGAAAAAGCAGAAATTTACAAATGGTGTTTGTGTTTCCCGTCTCTAACGATCTGGGAAAGAACAATATATTCTGTGATTACTTGAAAACAGTGTAAATGCACCACAGCCAGTCAAGGTCAAGTACAGCTTTAATAAGGACATCCTCCAAGTTGAGTGCTTAACTTTGTAGAATTCATAGTCTGTAGTCGTTTTAATGAACTGTATACATTTATAAAATGTGTAAGCAAGCGGTAGTTCTCTTTTACAGTATTACTGCAGTGCTACATCCTGGTTTAGGGTACATAATAATTAAAAAAAAAAAAAAAGTGTTACCTAAGATGTTATCTAAGATTGAAGAGGACTATGCAAAAATAGAGAAGCAATGAATCTGTGGTTCAATACCTTCTTTTCTGTTGCATCAACTACAGACTGGTTTCTTCACCTTCAAAATCCTTGCCCATCTTCTCAGTCCCTTAGCGCACAGATGATTCCTCCATCCTCTCAGCCGCTGGAACCAGCTTCTGTCACCCACTTGCTGCATTTTCAGATGAACACATTTGTGCTTTTTCCCACAGTGCCTTTCCCAGCTCTCTGCAGAGCAGTCTTCCTTTTGTTTTACTTCTGTTCTTTAGAACACTCCTTTGCCATCATGCTGCCAAAAAGCTTAGCAACAGCTGGGTCAGTAGTGTGCTAAGCCAACTACCTGCTGTGCTGACTAATGTTGCTGTGTTGTATCTGTTTACTCCCACATCAATCTGCCTGTTTTCTCCTCTGTTTTCTCCTTTCTTAAACTAGAAGCCATTCGAGGCAGGATCTGGTCTGCTGCTCAGTCCCCAGCACAGTGAATTTTTATTACATCTGAGGTGCCAGTGTGCCAGGGGAATATAGTAGGCCTAACTACAATCAAGAACATACTAGAACATGTAAGCAAGGCTGCCAGTAGTTAAAAGTGGCATAATTTTACGTTGCACACATGATCAGTCTGGTAGGACAGGGGCCTGGTTCTCTCTAGTGGACACTTGGGAGGCCATGTTTATCTGCAGCTTGCTAAGGAGAGCTTGGAGACAGCCGGGGTGGGATTCGTTTCTTCTGATTTCAGATATCTACAGTGTCTACTGAGCTGCTTAAAGAACTTTATAATCACTGAGATGAGATAAGTACTTGTACAGGCCAATAGAACTGATTACATCTCATTATCTTTTCTCAAAAGAACAATGGTACAAATAGGAGAACTTAAGTCTTTTGGTTGACTGTTACGGCAGCATAAACAGGTAAGTCAGATGGAAACATCTGCATCGCAGGCATCTGGATCTTGTAAAAAAATTCATTTACTGCATCTGAGAAAGGGACAGGAGCATACATGTCTCATGACCAAAACGTCCCCTGCTCCTAGTGCTGGTCTGGCAGTGGCAAGCTCCTTCAACTTGTACAGGGCTGTGACCCCCCTCTCCTTTCTGCTTTCATGTCTTCTCTTACGAAGCCATTGCCTGGGAGCGTAAAAGGGAGAAGGAGAAGAGTAAGGAGCTGTTGTACAGCCGTAATTGGAACTCACCCAACATGATCTGAGGAGGTGCTTCTCCTGCTCTTCCTCTTGTTCCCTTCATGTGATCATGCACAAAGTGGCCTCCATCTCTTCTCAGGCAGGCTCAGTGAAAGATTGCTGTGTAATTGATTCCTCCTCCCAGTAGCACTAAGTAAAAGCAAATATAAATGCACAGAGGAGTAACCATTGCTAGGAAGATCAAACGGATCACCCATTACTTGTGTTCTAGAGAGTGAATCAATAGCAAACATATTTTTTCGGAATCACAGGTGTAATCACCGAACTCTGTAGGCCCAGCAATAGCTGTTTGATCTCTGTCTGGCATGTTGGAGCTTAAAATGAAGGTCATATTCAAATCTGATTGGAATTCAGGGAAGGCATCTTAGCTTATTACCATTATTATAGTGCTAGATTCTACTTACATTGGTAAACAGTTTAAAATACTTGACATGTTATTCAATTAAATCAGTGATTGCTAACTGACAGACCAAAGTGCATTGATTTTTCCAACCACATTAAACTAAGTACATGGCACAGTGTTTCATTAGCCTGTCTGCTTAACCCTTTCACATTTAATTCAATTACCCAGTATAAAATTAAAGTGTAAAATATTTAATAATTCTGGATTTCTAAATTAGAAGGCATTGCAAGGATATATTCATCTCAATAGTTTCTGACATATATTTATTACTGGGTGATTTACAGTCTGCTATATATCATGTTGTTATCCAGATGGCAAAAGTCACTCAGAAAGTTTTTTCTCTGTATTCACTCAGTAAATGGATACATTCATAGACCGTAAGATTAAAAGGACATGAGATTATATTTTTTGACCCCATCCAGATCCCTGGTCATAAATTTTCCTTTTACTTCAGGATGAAGACCAGGAACTTGAGACTGACAAAAGCACAATTTGTGTATTTTGCTAGAGCAAGTCTTCTGCAGAGACAGGCAAGGCTGGTTTAAAGACATCAAGAAATGAAGATTTAGCCCCTTCTCTGGTGTTTTATTCCAGAACTCAACCACTCTCACGGTTAGAAACATGCCTTATTTTAAATTTTAATTTGTCTAGATCTAACATTCAGCCATTAGTTCTTGGTATGCTTTCCTTCACTAGATTAAGTAGTCCCTCAGTAGCCACTATTTTCTGCCTATGAAAATTTTCAAACACTGTAATCAAGCTACAATGCAACTTCCTTTTTACTACCCTGAACATTATCTGCTTAAGTGATTTGCTTTAAGGCATCTCCTACAGCCTTCAAATTGTTTTTGCGGCTCTCTTGTACATTCTTCCCTTTGTTTTTTTTCACACCATCTAGAGAACAAGTGTGCTGGAACTGCACATAGAACTTAATTTAACATCTCAGCAGTGCCAGCTTTTGTACTGACTACTCCATTGTCTGTGGGTCCATTTTTTGCCATAGGATTGTATAGGGAGTCCATGTTGAATTATTTGTCATAGTAGACAAGTATTCTTGACATGTATTGCTTTCCAGGATTTAGTTCCTGGTTCCGTACTTCTTAAATGCCTGACTTTCTGTTTGGCCATATTAACATTAATTTTCTTTGATTGTGTCTAGATTAGTAAGTGATGGATTGTTTTGTGTGCCTGTACTGCTTTCATTAGTCTCGACTATCTGCGAATGTTGGTGTCGTCTGCAGATTTTACCACCATGACTTTATGTTTACTTACAGATCATTAATAAAAATGCTGAGCAGTGTCAAGCACTAGTACTGATCTTTGTGGGATCCAAAGAGAAGTAACATCATTCAGTCATGATTCCCTATTTATAACTTTTTTTGAAAACAGAAAACTGAGATAACCTAGCGGATTTCTTATGCATTTCGTGTGTACTTTATTGTCTTAGGTGCTTTTTTGTTTTGATCAGGAAGTCTTGTGGCACTAGGTAACTTCACAGGAGTATAAATAGCACAAGGTGTAATGGTTGTCTGCTACTGTCAACAAGTATTTCTTCAGTTTCCTACAAGAACAAGCTTTAATTTTTTTAGGTAAGGATAAGAGTCTAAACTAAAGACACTGTACAAGAAGCTATAGAATTGTGTTTTACAGTCTGTTTAAGGGAAAGCAGAATAATTGAAAAAGTGTTCAAAGCAAGTAGCCTCTAAAATTTGTCTTCTGTGTTTTTAATGTGTTGCTCTGTGGGGAATGATTTGTTTTAGTTAAGAATGATTGTTGTGAAAGATTGCTTATTTTTAAACAACAAAGGAAAATTAGTATTTCTTTTTTCCTGCAAGATATGATCCATAACTTTAGTTACGCAGGTGTGTAGTGTGTGCATTATCTGTTGTGTTGCATTTCTTCCAGCTGGTAGTTGAAGAAAGATTAACTTCAGTTGGTTAACTGCTGGTGAATAAAACTGGTTTGAGACTTAGAAGTTTGCTTAGGAAGTTGCATTAACACTTTTGTAGAGCGATATGCAAATTTTCACTTTGTTACAGAAGCAGTTCTCTGAGCGCATTTCCAGGCCATAGCACAGGCGTGTTAACTGTCAGTATCAGCATTAACTGTCTAAACCTTAAGCTATTGTTGGAGACTGGTGTAGGGATTCATCAGATACTCAGCAAACTTCAGCTTAGTTTACCGGCTCCTGCTGCTCACAGAGTGCCAAGTTGCAGTTGGTGTCATGAATCAAGATGCAGGCAGCCTGAACGTTTTCTGTTGGAGCTAGAAATGGCAGAGACAAGTCTCGTTTAATATCTACCCGGAGCTGTCACAGTCTGGAAAGAAGCAGGAGCAGATTCTCAGGAGGATCCTTGTATGAGACAGAACTGCCGGTGGGATTCCCACTTCATTGCAGTGGTTCATCACCCTCATGGCTCCCTGGAGTCAAAGCTGTGTCACAGCCTGGCCCCAAAGCTACACGGTGGAGCAACAGAGGAGTAATAACCGCGTAGCAGCACAATAACCAGCAAAGCCACAGTAGGGCCAGTTGTTACAGAAGCTAAACATGAAAGGAAAAGGATTTTAAAGCAACTTGGAACTGGAAGTACCGTGCCTGGACCAGCGACAGCAGCCTGCTGTTGAAAGGCAGAGGAGAAAACTGAAGTGTTTTGTACCAGAAGTTACAAAAGAAAAACAGCCAAAGAGAAGACTTATTCAGAGCAATGCAGTGATTCATTTTCTCAGTGTGAATAAAGCAGTTCTCCTGCTTTATTTGAGGAAAGTCTAATGGCTCTAGCAGAAATGGCTGTATAAACCCTCACATACAAACAGCCCAGAGCCTCCAGCTCCCAGTTTCTGGCTCTGTGTGAGCACAGAACATGCCTTGCAGGACTCCAAAAGGTTCCTTAACTCTCCCCTGCACTGGAAGCTGTAGGGAAAAAACAGTGTCTGTCAAAATGCCCTGGCAGTATCCTTTCTTTCAGTCTGATTCCCTTATGCATAAGCAGAAAACATCAAAGTTCAGTATAAAGCCAAAAACATTTCAGGTGTCCTTGTCAAAGTACCTGAGACACAAAGACTTAGCTGACTGCTGTGTTTCTGGAAGTCCCATGCCCATCCACTTTCTCCGCCATTTGCAAGGCCTTGCCCTGTTTCACGGAGTGAAAATCAGTCTGAAACTGCCTTGCAGGTACCATGGGATGAGAATCAGAACGTGGGCAGATCCTGGGAAGCAGCTGACGACAGTGCCTTACCAAGGTGATGTGAACAGGAGGGAAGGAGACACAGGGCTGTGTGGGTGTAGCTTTTCCCTTGTAGGTTGCGATGGTGATTCGCAGAGCTGTTCTGCTCTGACCACAACAGTGGTCTTGTGGATAACCTGAGACTTGCACTTTCGAATAAGAGTGGTGGGAAACTTGGGAGGTAAAAGTCACAAAGATGAGATGTCATTGAGCAAGTATCTCGAAGAGGATAATTAGTCTTTTGATAAATAACTAAATGTCCTCTGTGTCAACCTTGATGCAGCTCCAGCTGTCTAAGGCTGATCCAAATCATAGGAATGGCTGTTATCCAGAAATCATAGATGCTTTGTACACCAGTCTCTTGCATAGTATTTTGTTTGAAGCCAATCAAAGAAGTCTGAAAAGAACCCTATAATACTATAAAAACCATGAAACTATTTGTTAGAAATCCAAATTAGGACAGTCTTTTCCACCTTTTTTTTTTTCCTCTATAAATTGTTGTTATTCTTTGTGAATATCCAGGACAAGCAGGTCACCTGAAAAACCAACCCAATAAAAACAGTCTGCCCACAGTTTCTGTTTCTTCTCTTTGGGTTTAAATATGGGTTCTGAATATTGTCTCAGTCCAGGGACTGGTGTGCTGGCATTGCCATTGTGCCCTGCAGGGACATTCATTCCATGTCCCAGTCTGTGCCTGCGAACAGGAGTCACTATGAGGGAGCCGCTGTTCTGAGCTCTGTCCTAAGGCGACGGAAATGTCTGTGGTCTGGCTCTCAGCTTGAGAGTATTGTGCACCAGGATATTAACTGTAAAACTGGCAATATTGCTTTGGTGCAGAGTCTTCCTCTAGGCACCCACAAGACAGATGGCTTTATCAGTGCGCAGCCATTCACCTCTGCATTGCAATTGAGAAGAAATACAAACAAATTTCCAACTATCTTTGCTAAGCAATTTTACAGCTGTCTGTCTGAAATTAAAGCACCCTCCCTTGGTTGTGCTTTGCATTTTTATAGTGACTGGCATTTTTTTTTTTTTCCACGATGCTACACTCAGCCTTTCACAGTTTTTAATGCTCACAAAAATATGTGACACTAAGTTAATGAAGATGAGTGCTTCAGACTGTAGGGAACCAAGCAAAGGAGGATTCTGCATAATGTGTATAATTGGACGCTTCCTATAGACCCGTGCAAAACCCAGATCGTCTCTGACAGGGAAAAAGTTCTGTATAGAAGTTGGCAGCGATGAATTGATGTGCACCTGTGGGAAGCAGAGCCTGTATGAGGGGCAGCTCCCAGCCCATCAGTCCTGTGTCCCCTGAACTGGTCTGTGCTCCAGTGTCCAAGGTGGTATGAGCCAAGGACTGAAGCAGCGCCTTTCTCAGTAACTGAGTATCTGTCTTTGGCTCAAATGAGTGGGAATCCATGAACACATCTCTCAAGTGAGTTTTCCATCAAAAGCTGTTCATATCTAAATTTTAAGATGAAGCAGTCAGGGCATTTGCACCCCCTGGCTATTGTAGTACCTGTGCTCCAGTTTCCAAATAAACTTAACACAAACTTCCCATAAGTGAGAGGGAAGACTGAGCTGTGCTTAGCTGGTAGTACCACCTCACCCCCAGGGAAAAAAGCAGTTGGCTGAGATTTCTATAAGCTGTGAAATGGGAGGAGTTTGCAGTCAGCTCTGAAAGTAACTTGAAGGTGGAACAGTGTCACAGCAGCGCCTAATTCACAGAGAAGCCACGCACTGCACACAGTCTCTCTGCCTCCGAACTGGAGAAGTCCATGTATGATAACTGGTAAAAATCTTGCTGACAAGGGTGTGATGCAGGAAGGAGGTAAAAAATTCCAAGGAGTATTTCTTTTCCTTCGTACTTGGCAGGGGATGGGGGGGCGGGCAGTGAATCCTTGTGCGTTTCCTGCCTTGGAGACTTGGAGAAGGAGTACGGGAAGCTCAGAGGAAGCCTTCCCTCTCATTCTGAGCGAGGAAGGAAAATCCCCAAATCCCAACAGCTTGTATATCAGAAAATCCATTTTTCTGCAGGTCTGGGAAGGCTGTAGGTAAGAACAGGGTAACATGAAAGGGAGTAGAAAACATGTAGAGGAAGTATGGGAACAGGGAAGAAAATTAAAAGGTCACATCTGACTTGAAGAGTCTTCTTTACTCATTCTTCATAAAGAAATTTTTCTTACTTCTCATTATACCCTTTTTGCCCTTTGTTATATCTTTTCGAGTCTGCTTCTTCCTTTCAGAGATGGGAGGACCAAAACTGCCTATGTTATTAAAAATGCAGGTTCATCATGTTGAAGTGCGCCTTGATTCATTCTCTAGTCCTTTCCAAATAAATTCAGTTGCTTTCTTGACCCCTTACTGGGTACTGAGTTGACATTGTCATAGGATTATTTCATTCCGGAACGGTCCTTATCAGTTTCTGTAATTATGTGCACCACTTTGCTATATCCCATACGGAATTTCATCTGGCATTTTATCACAAGTTGTTCATGATCTTGGTGCTCTGCTGCTGCTCTGCACAGTCAGCTTTCAATTTTAGTCCCTGTGATAAACGTAGTGGCATCAGCAGTCTCTGTTCCCCCATTATTCATCACCTTTTCCAGGTCATTTAGGACTTTGCTGAGCAGCACAAATCCTGGCATGAAGTCCCATAGGATTGCTTTGGCGATTTCCTTCCAGTGGGAAAACTTTGCGTCCCTGCTTTTTCTTTTATATCTTTTAATTGTTTGTTTATTTAGATGAGGATCTTTGTGGCCCCTGAGACTTCCTTTTTGAGAGAGTTTTTTTTCCCAATGAATTTTAAAAACACACTTTAGTACACCTTGTCCGTATATTCATTGATTCCTCAAAAAAAATGCCAGTAGGCTTGTGAAGTGTGTCTTCCCTTTACAGAAGTTCAGTGGAGTGCTCCCTGATACATTTTCCTATGCATGTACTCATTCTGTTCCTTGCAATGGTCCCTGCTGATTTGCTGAACGAGAACATCAGGTTTGCTGGTCCGTAATTCCTCAGATCACCCTGGAATGCTTTGTGAAAATGAGCCATTTCACCACCTTCCGGGCCCCTGGCACCGGGACAATTCCCAGTGCGAGGTTCCACACCACGGCTCGCAGTTGTGTTATTTCATCCTTCAGTTGGTTCAGGGCTCTCAGGTGAACACCATCTGGTCCTAGCGAGCTGTTAGCGTTGTGCCAAGGGGAATAGCGTCTCTGCAGAGAGCTCTGTGCGGAGCCCCGGCTATCGTGCTGAAGCGCTAATGTTCACTTCTTGTTCCCCTCTTGTTTTGTTTTCCACTCCTAGGTAATTCGAATTCTGTTTTAATCATTTCTGCTTAGCCTCACAGTCAGACAGCCACAACGCCTAATCAGACTAAAGACTACCTAATGCAGAAACAAATGTTATAGAAATGCTGTTCTTTTGATTAATGTATTTTTCATTCTTTATTTCCTGCATAGATTGTTTTACACTCTTCTTAAGTGGATGAATCTTCCCGCGTTCAGCTAGATAGTTCACAACATAAGACGTATACCTCTGCGCAGGATTATGCCTAAAAATAGATTACCAATCACATTAAATAGCCACAACTGTGCTGGCACGATGCCATGCCAGAAATAATAGATGTCTCTTTAAGGGATTAGAACATTTAAATAGGAATATGGATAGTAAGGGGTGGGAACCATGTGTAATCAGAAAAATAAACGCAATTACAAGGAAACAAAACAAGGGGACATATCAGAAAGTGTGCAAGAACACAAATTCATCTAGCAAAGTTCCCACTAAAGCCACGTAATTTAGTTTAAAGCTTTGAACCATTTTCTGTAATACTTGGGAGGCTTCAGTAATTTGTATTTCCTTATATTGCACTTCAAAGTCTTACAGGAGAATTTACAGACCTTTTGTGTTTTGGGTGGACTAATTCATTAGCCTGTAGCACTGGAAACATGCAGCATACAGCAATATATATATCAGGATGGATCAAAGCATTTACAGTTTCTTAATTAGAAACCATTTTTGGATGTTACAGATCTAGATATCCATTACTGCTAAATGTAAGTAACTTTCCTAGTGGGCCACAAAGGAAGACTTCAGAACCTCTCCATGTGCAGATACATTTGCCTATGCAGGAATGGTAAACATCAATAAAATTATATCTTTTTCTAATAGCTCCAGGTTCATTTTAACTGTGATTGCATGTAGAACAAGTTCCAGCCCTTCCAAAAGGAAATTCTACAGGTTTGTTTAGAAGGTGAATCAGGTGCTTCAAAGTGTAGACCTTAAAGTTTGGGGTTAAAAAAAAAAAAAAAAAAACACCAAAAAAAACCCCCAACTTTGTAGGATTTGTGACTCACAATTTATGGAGCCATATGGGATATAGTAACCCACACATTTTGACTATCTGAGATTTTTTTTTTTAAGAACAGAGAGGTACCAGTGAAATGATTGAAGCTGTTTACTTCTGTTGTAAATCAGTGCTTCAGAATTAAAACTAAAATTGTGGTCGTGCTTTGAATGTATCTATATTAATCTTATTCGAATAAATCCATCTCCATTCCAGAGTCCTGGTACCTCAGACATCGTTACTATTTTTTCACACTGTGACTGTGCTCTGAAACAAAATAAAAATGTCCCTGTCTACAGAAGAGCACAGGATACTGTATTTTAGGGTCTTTCTCATACCTAAAATATGGCAGTTCTTTGCAAGCCTCCCAGTCATCTGCAGCATCGCAGATCTTGTGGCCTTTCGTCCTTGGCTGCCGTGCCCAAATATCTGCACTTCCAGAATTGCATGTCAGAAAGCTGCTTCATGAGCTCTTGTTTCTGTGCTTCACAGTGGAGATTTGCCATGTGTGTAACAGGGCTGCAATGTGGGACATGAAGTAGGAGGAAGAATCCTGCCTATATGCATAGTTTTACTGATGAGAAAGTGTCCCAGCAACAATATAGAACTGCTGGGAATGGTCTCTCCAGCTTTTTACAAACAAGTGGTTCAGATTCTAAAGGCTGTGGGCTATGTGTATGTGTGCACTGCACAGGTTACAACCCTACGCAGCTGTACACTGTGTACACTGTACAACCCATAGCTGTACACTGTGTACCAAGCCATGGAAGATATCTGGGATGGTGCGATGGAGGCTCATGACCTGGGACCCTCTGCAGAGGGGGTGAGGGGTACCCATGAGGATGTGGAGTCTGACAGTCCAGCTTTTTGTCTGATCAGCCACAGAAACAGCGAAGGACACAACATGAAGAGTTCTCATCACAGATTGTAATATAATTTCTCATATTGACTCTCAGTGAAAAACACCCCCTGAGGACTGGCGAGCCAGGAGCACGTGTTCAGCTTGGCACAGGAGCCAGTCTCTGGTGGGTGTCTTGATGTAGATACCAACTTTAGTGGACTTTGGGAAGCCGAGTGACAGGACACTCCTCACTCCTTAACAAGCTCACACCTCTTTGTTCGGTCTCTTCTAAATGGAAAGGAAATTGCAGGCCATTCATGGGAGCCTAATGCCTTGTTTCTTTGCAAATAGCAGCCATACTATGTCACTCCCTTGGAGCAACAAATAATACACTGTCTTGGATTAACAGCAACTAATTGGCACACACAGTCACAGGTGTGGACATGCTCTTGAGTAACGATCTGTCTTGTGAATATTACTTATCCAGATATATCCATAGATGTGCCATAGGGTTCCCTAGTCAGAGCAGCAGTGCCTTGGTAGCTGAAAAATGCCATTACATTAAATAATGATGCCCACCTTCTTCACAAACTGTCAAGACTGCATTGCTTGTCCTTCCAGTGCTCTACCTTGCTGACGTGGTTGGTACATGCTTTGAATACTGGGATCGTTGCAAGACAGGGCATTACACTTGCGAGAAAAAGGGAGCTCTATTGCCCACTGTTTCCATGGTTAACTGGGACTCTGGACCACTACCCGAAGTCTGTCTGCTGCCTGTCAGATGTGAACCTTCCCAGAATAATAGCTATAGATAAACATTTCCACTAGTATGCATCCAGATAATCCTCAGACCAATGAAGACAGGCCATATAGCCCATGTCTGCGCTAGCTGTATTAACTCGCTGTACTATCAAGCATCGCTTCTTTCCATGCTTGTAGGTAGATTACAATGGGAGTTTAGAGCAACTAGTTTGGGTGCAGGCATCTGCGCTGGTCACATCTGGAGTCAGGAGAGACTCCAGCATGATCAGAGTGGGTTCCAGAGGAGCTGTGCTGGTGCTTTGAGCTGCGCCTGTGCCGCTGCCAGTGACAGCAGCGCTTCCCTGCCTTTGCCTTGCAATACTTCAAAAAACATTCCAGGATTTTTTTTTCCTTGTAGTTTCTAACAGATACAAACTGCAGCAATTTCTAACATAAAACTTCCTTTCAAAGCAGAAGTTCTCCTTTCTGTGTAGCAGAAATTAACTTGATTTCCTGCTATTAAGTATTTTGCTGTTGAATTTTTGTCTGTTGCTATCATTTTGTTCCTCAATGGTATCAAAGCCCTTTGGGTAGGTAGGCTGGGAACACAGAGGTAACTGCTTGGCAGTGGAGCTGTGGGAAGTGTACGAGTCAATTCTCAGCAGGAAATAAATGAGTCGTTTAAGCTGCTTCAATGGTAACTCCATAAGCCTCAGCAGCACAATCTCTTGCTGCTCTCTATCCGTAACCCTAGATGACTTTGAGGACAGAACTATCTGTAATTGTCTGTCTGTTCCTCAACTCATCCTTTCAGTGTTCCTGTCCTCTTTTATTGACAGTGTTTCCTACTTCTGTCGTCAACATATTCCAATACATCTCCCTAATTTAGTGCTCCACAAAGATATTACTGTGTAATGCAACAACATGACTAACATTGTTCCTGTTCCTTGCCTGCCTTATAATCTTAAAATTCATTAACCACCTTCACATCCCTTCACACAACACTGTGCTTTGCTGCAACGCCTACAAAAATTTGGAAACAATGTGGCTGTGAGTGAGCTGAGAACATTGCCTGGCATGCCAGCCTTGTATTCTCTTTGTTTGCCCGTGCTCTCCCATCTGGTGGCATCCATCTGCCTCCCCACGGATCGTGGTCTCTTTGGGGCAGGACCATCTCCTTTTTCTCTGAGCTGACAGCTCCCAATCCTGTTACTCCTACAGAGCCGGTGTTTTAGTTACCTTTGTTTTAGGCAAAATTCCTGTTAGCTTAGCTGTAATTTTTAAGTAATGCACAGAATGATGTGCAAGGATGTACTCTCTATATCTAATAACTGTTGAAGTCAAAAAGCCCGGGATTAGTCATGCAGTTGTGTGTAGAGGAAGATTTGCTGGACTGTTTTCTTTATATGGTTTATTTATTTGCCTACAGCGACAGCACTTTGTGTTTACTCCTATCCTGCACAAAGAGCTGCAGTGGAAGCCATGGGTAGGTCCAGAATCCTGCCTGTAGTCCTCAACCCTGGTCTCTTTAAGGATGGTGAATTTTGGAAAGTACTTCTTCAGTTAAATACCTGAATTATCTTTAAAAATTATGTGAAAATAATACATTTTGCTATTGTTGCCCAAGTATAGAATGAAAATTTTGTATGCTTTATGGGAAATCCTCTTTTAAAACGCTGCCCCTGTATCAATGTGGAAGGCAGAGAGTAAATCAAGCTTAGTGACCCGTGAAGCCAGTGGCGAGTCTTGCTTTAAACCAGTTTATTGTTCAGAAATGTGTCCACACACAGGCAATGTCCTGCAGTGTTCTGCTGCAACCTTCATCCACCAGGTAGGAGCAACAGCTGTCAGGAGACGTCAGCTGTGTCCACCTGAGCATGCGGTGGGTCCCACGTCACCGGTGCCTGTGCCGAGGGACACTCACCACCGCCTTGCCAGGGCTGCCTCAGCCTCGGTGCTGCTGGAGCCTCCTGCCGTGGGGTCCCGCCACCCCAGCTGCCCCAGGGACAGGACTTGCCCCTCCATGGTCTCACGTTCTTGCTCCCACACTGTCATTCTCATGGCCTTGCCCCAGCAAAGCCATTACTGTGTTGGGTTCTCATAAGAAGTGACTGCGGCAGCAGGAGAATCACCTGCCTTTCCCCGGCTTCTCGTGCCATTGCTCGTTGCCCAAATAGCGCATATGCACGGAGCGAAGCAGTCGGTCAGCACACGCCAGCGCCGGCCAGCAGGCACCAGTCAGCAATAATGGCATCGCAAGCAGGGACCACCAGCAGCAGTTTGAGCGAGTCCCAGTGAGACCTGCGTGCTTCCTGCAAGGGACTTTCTGAGGTGACCCTGCTGCACTGGAGGGGAGCCCTGGGGAGGCTGCTTGCCTGGGCACCCCCATCACCTCTCTTCCTGCTGACTTTCCCTTTTTTCCCCTTTTTTATTTTGTCTCTCTCACCTTCCCTTACTTCTCCCTCTGTCATTTCCCTTTTTCACCAAAAGCAACTCCATGCGTGCCATCAGCTGCAGACCCCACTGGTGGATCCTTGTGTGTGAACATCTGGATGTCTGTCCTTGTTTAACTCCAGCCAGCAACACTGTTATCAACACTGTTTTCAGCCCAAATCCAAAACATAGCCACATACTAGCTACTAGGAAAATTAACTCCATCCCAGCCAGAACCAGCACAACATCCTTTGCATGACAGCCATGTGTTGGCTGCAACTCCATAGTCTGGGCTTCCACACTGTGCTTGCCCTGCTGCGCTGGGTGCTGCTTACAGGAGTGCCCCTGCACCCTGCCCTGCACAGGCAGCACACGTTGCTTTTCAGAGAGTACCAGTCAAGGAGGGGGTTCCAACACTGTGAAAATAAGTTGTTCCTGTTGGTTGATTCCTGCTGCATTTGGGGAAACAGCCCTTGCTGGTCCCAGAGGCACAGGATTACAGCAGAGAAATGTTTAATTAAATTACTGATGTCTCCTTTTCATGGAAATATGGCACAAGGTGGTGAACATTGGCAACTGGCTCCAGAGTGTTCCGTGCCTTTAATTTTGGGATTGAGAGGATGTCAGCATATCATTTGCATTCTTATCTGTGTGATGCCTGTTAGAAAGCAGTGTGTCCCTCAAGCAGGGAAGGTGTTAGCAGGTGAATGAGGCGAGTGGTCTGCACAGCCCTTTGCTGCTTGTGCTTTTCCTCCTCCTTTAGCTGGTCCCCTGCCCAGGAGGGGCACGTTCATCTCTGCATGATGGCAGTCAGGACTCAATTCTCAGAGGCTTGTACTTCAAAAGGAACAGAGTCAGCCCCTTGTTTGTTCAAAGTTCTCCTGGAACAGCCTGAGAGGCTTGTTCTTTCAGAAACCTCGGAAAAGTAATACAGATTTTGGTAACACCTGCAATGACAGAAAATGTTCTACAATTCAGTTGTGTTGAGTGTGGTCAAGAAATCATTTTTAAAGACAGCTGTGGTATTCAAGGCATACTCTTTCCCTTCCCTTTTATTTTCCAAAGAAACTTGGTTGGAAAGCTCCCCTTTTCTGAATACCGTACCACAGGAATCTCACTACCATTCTCCAAACAGAAAGAATTACACTCAAAAGGACAGAAGTTGTTAGTAATGCATTTTTTGCAGCTGCTGAAACTCTTGTACTGCGCTAAGTACGTTCTCCCTTGAAGGCTGGAAATGGAAAGCTCAGCCGTCTGTGTATTTCCAGAAGAACACAGGCTCTGCCATTTAGCCTTGTGCTGCCCTGGGCAGCGAGCCCGGCCGCTTTCCTGTTGGTGCAGGGAAGTCAGCACAGGGTATATGGTGAGAAAAAGCCTTTGCCTTTTTATAGTGCAGCTCTTCACCCTAAATGCATTTGGGCAGGTACAGTGTCTTGTGTTTCCTGATACACTTTCCATTAACTTCAGTCAACTCCCAATTTTATGTTGTTTTCCATTAATACAGTATTTCCTATAGCTATGTTATACAGCACTTCGGGTGTAGCATGAGGTCACTGTGCAAGTTACATATTTAAAAACAAAAAACCCCACCAAAACACAACAGATTGACAGGTTCTCAGTCCCTTTCTTTCAGTATTTAGATAGATGCTGTAGGACAGGTTCAACTCAAGTTACCTTTTTTGTGAATGAGCCATCGCTCTGCCGGTGCTGATGGGGTTCATGTGGTATAAACGTGGTGCAGCGAGAGGAAAATGGGCTCTGGCTGCTGCGTGCCGTGGAAGACAGAGCCTCAGAAGAAAACAGCAACGTTCCTTTATATAACATTAATTAAGCACCTGCTGAAAAAGTAAATGAGTTATGAGAATTCTTGATACATGATATCGTTGTGGAATACCTAATGTAGAGTGTTTCTCCAGGTAGAAATATTTCATGTTTCTCTTCTTTTATGGCAGGAATATTTCTCAGAGAGCTTTAGGCTGCCATAGCAGAGACTAAAGGGGTGTAAATCAGCACTACTCTGTGGAGCACGAGTGATGAAAACCAGTTTGGCCTCACAGTGCACACTGGTGCTGTACTGACTTACACCACCTGGAGATTTTGACCCTGCATGTTTAGAAGTACAACTGCAACTGAAGCCAAATTCTGCCTTGCTATCCATTTTCAAAGTTGTGTGCATTGAGCTTTCTCAGCACAGGCTGTCCATGGACACTCCTAAAATTAGGAGAAATTAGTTTAGTGGATTAGATTTTACCACCATTTCTCACATTTTGTACTATATGACCTCAGGAGCAGAACTGAATCCAAGCTCACTACAGTGAAAAGATACCACAGTTAACAGAAAGTAGTAATAACAGTAATAATAAGTATTAGATTAGGTATTTTTAGTGGCAAAGCTTTAGCAATAGAAAAAGAGGCAAGAACATGCATAATGCTGAGTGAAAGAGAAAGCTATCAGAAAAGAAAGAACTTATTTTTAAATGTGCCTCCAAATAACCCTATTATATTAGCACATCCTTTCAACTCGGGGCATGGCTGCATTAAGCTTCCTACCCAGTCAGGTCATCCTATGGGTATAAATATATGCTCGAAGTTACATAAAAGCCATCCAATCCTATTTGCATTGTCACTCTATGACACAAAATGCTATTATGACCTCCTTTTTTGATGTCCAGTGCTATCTATAAAGCAGGCTTAGGCCCTTTTGTTCTTAAGGAGGTCAGCTGTTGCCTTGCTCCCTTAATGAGCTTCAGGCATTCCCGGAGAGTTTCCAATATTACAAGACATACCTGGGATGGTCGGGGCTCTGCCAACACCTGAGGGGTGCAGACAGGTCCCATGTGATGGGTTATGCAACTGAGCTGGGCTTATATACCCCTGGGAGCTCGGGGAGGTAACGAGCTCGGGAGAAGGAAGCATCAGGTGAGGATAAAGTGTTTGTATATGTTGCTTCTTGGAGTGCCTTGGCATTGTAGCAAACCATATTAGATTTAATCTTCCATTTCATTAAGGGGTCAACTTGTAAAAAATCCCTGTGATTTAGTAATGGTTTGTGTGTTCTAAAATTGTAGGGGCTGGAATTCTACGAAGACTCAGAAATCATGGTTATTCCTCTCCGGAGAATGACACCTGGGTATATAAGGTTGTTGCAGGTATGAAAATTCAGTCTTTTTATTTTTTTTCCCTGCTTTTAATTAGATCTTCAAAATACCAGTATTTCTCTTGCTCAGGCTGATCTTATTTCAAATTATTGTATGACCAACCCAAGGGAACACTGGCTTCTGGTGGGTTAACTTGCATAACAACTCAAAGAAGTCTTAATTAAGCCTCTGCTGAAAAGTAAATTGGTATCCTGATAATTGGTATCATGCTGGAATACCAAATGCAGAATACTTGGAAGGAGTTTATGTTTCTGCAGTGCTTAAACAGAAACTACTTCTACATCATTTTCTCTTGCAGTGGCTTTGTGTGTTTGGGGCAGCAGGAAAATGTTAGTGGGAAGATGGATGTTGGGTTTCTAAGCAACTCAGATGAGCTGCTGGTCAAATGCTTCTACCAGCTTCTATGGGTATAATAAAGAAAACTCAAGCATTATTGACCTCTGGAACACTGGGGGACTAGAGCTTCAACCATTATATGCAGAAAAAAAAAGGCATAGAAAATGTTTATAATCAGCTAAATAACTGAGAGTAAAACAGCCCACAGCCTCACAGCCCTTACTGATGTGATTGGCATCCAAAATCATAGACTACAGTAGCTGAGAGGTGATAGTTGAATAGTTGAGAGGCTGAGCTAAGGATACCATGTTTCAGTCCTAGCAGTGATTTTCTTTCATGCCTCCTTGCGTATCTTTTGATATCATCTTACCTAGTAATTTTATTTTGAATTTATTTTGTCTTTGTTTACTCTGCTGCTGAAGTAGCCACACTGTCGGCCACATTTATCAAGGTAAAAGCACTGAGCTCTCATTATTTAAGCTCACATTAAAAAAATAATCTGGAAGTGAAAATCAGGTTACTTGGAATCTGTCACTCTGGTTAGTGGTGCTATGCCTTCTGTCCATGGACTGCAAGGGAAATCATAAAAGAAATCATCATTTGAGGCCCAGTCATCATTTCACATAAGAAACGCTGCAACTAGAAAGACACATGATTGGTTTTAACTCATGGTGCCAATATGTATAGGAATTTGTATTTTGCTCTCTCGGGAGTCCATGCAACTATGCTTCTGCCTCTTGGTCACTGTATTGTATGTACTAGGCAAGCAGCAGTAACTTAGTTTGTTTTCTGATTGTTATTCAGATAATAATTTAAAGTATTTTTTAATCTTTACTTCAGTTGGCACTTCCTGCTTCTTTGCTGGACTTGACAAAGAGACTGTGTTAAAACTTGTCTGCTTGGTCTTGTCCTACCCGTGGAGCTGATAAAAGCTGTTACTGATCCCTTCGAGCCTTGCTTCCTTGAATTTGTAACTAACATTCAAGGGAACATCACTGTGTTAGGAGCTAATCTGTGCAATGGGAGAGATCTTTGTACTCCACAGAACAAGAAAGTCCCTGCTCTGTTATGCCTCAGCCTCCACGCTTGACTCAACTCTCCTCTCAGCCTAGGCCAGAGGGAACCCCACAAAGTCACCGAAATCAATGAGTTACAACTGAAAGAAAAATCATATCAGAAATGTGTCGTTTCTATTACAAAGTGACAAAAAGGAGGGCCTTCCAAAATGGGCAATAGTTTGTGCCAAATGCTCTTCAACAGAAAGTGAAGACATTATATTAAATGGCAGGGAGAAGGAAAAAGTCCTTTGTCGGTTCTGAAGACCCGTGTTTGTGCTGCACGCAGCTGAGTCAGTGAGTCACTTGCCGTGTTTCTCCCGTAGACTCAAGCTGCAGGAAAAATCGTTATCAACCCATCAGACACGCTGCTGCAGCGGGCGGCCGTGCTCCTGGGCATGTTTGGGGTCAGTATATCCAGCTACAGCACACACCAGCTGACCCAGAAGAAGAGGCTTCCCTTGAGCCTCTGAGCCGCGCTGGGCTGGGACCCGGGGGAAGCTCTGTTGGTGCTGCCGAGCGGCTCGTCTGCTGCGGTACCGCGGTGCAGGTGATGAGATGCTTCGCAGCCCTGAATTCTACATGCCAAGCTAAAAAAATGGAAGAATTACAGACTTCTTCAAGGAAGAAAAAGGGAATAATGACTAGCAGGGGCATCATATTTCCAAATGAGACGAACTGTCTGTAAATACAATGGACTTATTTTGTTACGTAGCATATACGTAGCGCCCTAAAGGTATAAAATACAGTTAAAATCAGAGCAGGTGCAAACAGATCGATGGGGTGCCATGCTTCGTTAGTGTCACCTCGTTGCAGCTTTTGCAAATCGACTCCTATGCAAAGACTGGTTTTGAAAAGGAAAAGTTAGAAGCAATATATTCCTCATTATAAAAGTTAGACTAAATAAAAATAATCTCTCATAGATTCTTTGTACTGCTATATCTAACTAGATATGTACATTTGTGTGTATGTTGCAGAAGTTGTACAATTTAACCTTTTCCATTGAATCGTAGACATTTCTCTACACCATTTGGGTAGGAATGTTTGTATATTGTAACATGGGCTGGCAGCCTTCTGCGGGAGCAGAGACCGACACGGGCTGCACCGGCCGTGTGGTGTTGGGAAGGGACTGTGGCACCAGACCAGGTAACTTTGTAATTCTGTACAGAAACTCTATACTCTAGAAAGTATCATTAAAAATACTGGGTCAGGTTTCATTGCGAAGTTCAATATCTGACCGTATTCCTTTGCAAAGCCCACTCATCCCATAGTATACAGTCTGATTAAAACCAAAGTAGAGATTGACCATTTTCTTCCTCCTTTTCCCATGTTTTCTTTTTCTTCTCAATGCAATTTATTATTCAGGAATGTTCTCTTATTATTTGTTTGCATTTTTCCAACTGTTTCTTCTGATGTTTTATGTAAACATGGTTTTGTAGGCTCTTCTGTGCATATGTTAGCATTTACAACACTTTGTTCTCAGTTAATAAATACAAATATTATTTTATTGGGTTTTATGTGTGTGTTTAAAATTATTTCTTCTGTCAACAGTGTTTATATTCAGCCACTAAGGGGCATCCTACACAGCTGAATATTTTGAAGTCTTCAGATTGCGTGTTGCAACATTCCAAACCACAAATTGAATCGGGTTGAAATTTTAAACTTTTTTATTTTTAAATTGTTCTTTCCCCTGTTTTCCGTTCTCACCCGCGTCTTTCCTCCCTCCACAATTGTTGTTAAATTGAAGAAGATTAGAAGATCGGTGTTTACAAGATCTTTTTTTTACAGCGTACTAGGTCACAAATTACCTCCATCTTGTATAGCCATCTGTTTATATTAAAAAAAAATAAATCATATGATGGAAGATGCCATCTTCTGCCTTCACTTATAAGAAGTGAAAAAAAAAAAATAACGAAACAACTTGATCCTTTTGACAAAAGTAAGAATGATATCGCTGGAAAGCATTTAATCACATTGAAGATATACAGCATGACCCCACCACCTCCCTCAATTTGCCATATTTATGGCTTTTTAATCAATACATATGATTTTGGGCAGCTGTATTTTTGTTAACTGAGTTCCTGCCCCTATGCAAAATGAATGTAAGATCATTAGCTGTTTTCAGTGTCATTACTATGCTGATATGAACGCTTCTGTTAGACAAAGGTTACGTGTAATAACAATGTACTTTTCAGAAGGTACACTAGAATAAAATAAATCATAACTTGACCACTGAGTTCTTTCCAATTTATTCCATCATGAAACCAAATCTCATGAGGAAGATGTATTTTTTCCATGAGAATTGCTTTGAATAATTTTGAAAGTTTTATCTGGTAGCACTGAAAATGGCAGGAGGACAACACAGGCAATAGGCAACTTGGGTGTGGAGAGTCTCAGTAAAGGTACGGGCCTTACGAGCCTCAGGAGCATAAAGTGAAGCAGCAGAAAGGTGTCATTGAAATAAATTACAAAACAGACACATTTCAACTGGCTGCTGATGATTTGGGCCTGCGCTAAAAGCCATATATAGGTGAAAAGTTGGGACTCCACCCATCAGAAGGGGTAGGCCTCTCTAGCCAACCTATCTGCTCCTGCAAACATCTAAATCCAGAATCTAGACTTCCTACAGCACACACTGGGTGTGATGGGTGGCCACATGGCGGTCCCTGGAAGATCTGCTGTCAGGTTTGCCCTTAGCCAGGGGTACGTCGAGCACCAAGACATTGAAACCTTGTGAGGGTGGGTGATAAGATGCCCATCTTCTCATCCTCCTCTGGCTGGAAGCACTGAGGTGGACTCGAGGCTGCCCAAAATATGACTGGAAGCTGACAGCCCTCGTCCTCTTTTGTCCTGCTGTGTGTTGGAGAAAACACTGTTGGGCAGAGGAAGGAAAGGTGTGGAGGAGGCTGTGGTGCTGCATTTTCCCTCTGCGTGTTCTTCGGAAGGACCAGCATGGTGCTGTGGAGCCCTGCATCCCAGAGGAGCCTCACCACATGAACCTCTCCCAGCGCTGCATCCACTACAGCAATGGGGCCCAAATTAACAATTAGGATGAGCTAAGGGTTCTTTTCTTCTAATCGCCTATTAGGTAAGTTGGCCCTCACCCCTCCCCGCAGTCAGTGTGCTGTGTGCTTGGATCCTACCTCCATTTGTCATGTTTGTAGACATCTAAATCCAGCCTGCAGGCTCAGGACATGGCAGGACTCCCAAAATCTGGGCAGGATACTGCTCCATCCTGCAATTCCCAAGCCTGTCTGTGAATTTAGTCTTCAAAGCTCTAAACATGCCAAACTTCAAGCATATGTTTATGTCCTACTGAAGTCAAAGGGGGATTTAAGGAACATCCTTATATCCTTTGCCAGACTGAGGTATTTAATCTCTTCCTTGATCTCCCCCAAAAAGCATTTACATTTTAAACATATTTGTACTTTTGTTTATATGGCTTTTACTTCAAAAATCTTGGCAATTCATCAACAAGTGAATGCTGATGAAAGTCAGGAGCCTGGTGAGCTTGGGGAAGCTAATGCTGCTTTACTTAGTTTTGCGAAGGTTTTAAGAAACACCAGCAATGAGTTTCATTTGGCACATAATTTTTTATGTTTGATGAGTTATGCTCCAGGAATTACTTTTTACCTTCCCTAGTTTGTAAAAGTATTTAAATAGAAGTACTGTTTAAGCAAGCAAATATTAGACCTTCTTCACAAATATACTTTAAAAGTCATTTAATAAAATTTATCATATTGGTATTACCTCTAAAATCGGGAAAATACAGGTTAATATCTTCTGATGCCAAACAATTTTAACTAAACTAATCCGCTTCTATCAGCAATAGCTTCCCTATTTTGAGTTATGTCTTGATACATCAAGTTAATTACATTGTTCTGTGAGAAGGAATCCCAAGAGATTTTGTAGCTGTTTGGTTTGTATGCCTGAGTCCACCTCTTAAAGGCAAGTGAAATGGAAGTATTAAATAATGAGAAACTCTAACATTGGTGCTCTAATCAAACAGGTGTAGTGTAGACTGGAGAGTTGTTTGAGATAAATGGCATTGCTAGCAAATATCAGAGAACATTCAAGCTTGAGCGCTGTGCTAAATAAAGCCAATTAAATTCACCTGAAATGACGTCTTTTATGAAAAGCTCTTTCACCTATAAATATTCAGTTGTCTGAAGCAGAATTTCTGTCTTCTTCCATCAGGACATACAGCCTAGGACTATTCCTCAAGCTAACACTCATGTACTATTAAGGGAAGTATAAACTGAAGGCAACATCTCTGATATATTTTCATGCATCCTCTGGAAATTGCCTTTATTATTATTTTTTATCTCTGAAGCTGGAAACTACAGAATTGCAGGTTGTGCATTTCCAGATATGCCGCAGACCACGAAGGCAAATTTCAGCAGTTACCAATCCGTGGACATGTAGTCACTTATTAGATAGAGGCAATATCATCACGTTGCTGAGGCTTTCATTCATATATCAAACCAAGAGCAGAATCTGAACAAGAAAATTGATTTATTTACCCCTAAATTACGTGCATGTCCCAAGTAACTGCCCCAGCCCTTGGTGGGTGGGTTGGGAGTTGTTCTGGCAGCGTGACCCACGCCACCGGTGCCTTGCTGAGAGCCCTTTTGTGTCAGACCATGTGTTTTCCCTAGTGCCAGATCCGTGAAGTCTGGCCTCAGCTGGGGTTTTGGGTGCTTCTGTAATGGTAATCAATGTCACCAATAGAACTGGGGCACTGATGCTCCATGGGATCTTCCTTCTGAAGAAGTTCTATGTCTGCATCACTTTTTTGGTCGCAAGTGGCATGGTGGGTTTCTCAGCGGCAGTTATTCACCTCCCTGGCTTCAGTCAAATGTGGCCATAAGGATTTAACTTGAAAATGGTTTTACTTATGCTGCACTTTCGCATTTCCCTATGATTATATTAGTGATAAAACAATACAAAAATATATATTAATGCTTGTCACGTCTTTTCCTACCTTGGATAAAATGCCTCTCAGTTATGAGTAGTCAATGACAACACAAAATAACCCCCCAAATCAGTCTTATCTTTCATATGACTTTCTTGTTACTCTTCTGCAACTATCACAATTTACTAAGGAAGCTGCAAGGTAGTTTAATCAAGTGGTAGATTAATACAGTTCCTGGAGCTATGTTCTCTTCAGTTTTTAACTAAGCTACCGTTTGTCGCTGAGTTTTAATCAGAGGGCCCCTGTCTTTGTAGTGAGTGTGTTTGTAAGCATAAAGACAGTCCAGAAAGGCCCAGGAGGAGAAGTTTTTTCACCTCTGGAGCAGCATTTTTGCAAGTGACTTCTTTTAAGAGCACTAGGTTCTTCAAAACCAACAATCCACACCTTTTCCAAAGCTTTTAGGAACTTCATGTAATCCACAGCACCAGACATTGGAAA
Organism: Nesoenas mayeri; assembly: GCF_963082525.1. Lineage (NCBI taxonomy): Eukaryota > Metazoa > Chordata > Aves > Columbiformes > Columbidae > Nesoenas > Nesoenas mayeri. The sequence continues at coordinate 21,590,421 of NC_137544.1, read as the reverse complement.
CAGCGTGGTCAAAGGAGGTGTCTGACGCCAAACGGAGCAAGGACATGAATTAAGTCTCAGTGGGTGCTTCGGTGTGTTTCCATTCAGAAGCGACAGGTGAGGTTCAGGTCGGCTAATTGGAAATGTTGACCAAGTCTGCCAGAGCCCTGAGCTCCCTCCACAGACAGCAGAGGGGGGTCCTGGGGGTGCAGCCTCCACCCTGTCATCCGGCAGCGGCCTGAAGGGGTTTAAGATGAGCTGAAGGAATGTGAGTGGTTTCCTTACATATAAAATCACTTTATGTTGGGGTTTCTTTTATTTTTCTGTAATTTTCCTGACTGGTGGAAGGGGCTGTGTCTTGTTGCTGTTATTCAAACCGGAGTAAGGAAAAAATACCAAGGCAGAATGATCCTGCTGCTGCCGCTAAAGATTTTTAATCTTATTAAAAATAATAATAATAATAAAAGAAAAAAATAAAATAACAGATTGATTTGTCCTTCACTCTGTGTGCTTCAGTAATGAACTAGAAGAACTTGAAACTCTCAGGCCAAAAGGGATGGTGGCAAGTAAATCCAAACTTCATGAAAGCTTGAATAGAATCATCACCACCTGGGAACAACTCAAATACCACATACTTTCCCTGTCATAGCTGAGCCACATATCCTTCTAAAAAGCAAGCTTTGCCCTAAGGGAAAAACAAAACCAAACCAAAAACTGCTGTGTTCTGCTCCCCCAGGAGCTCTTTAGCTGTGCCGTAGTAGGTCCTCGCTGTAGGTGAGGAGAGGAAAGGTGTAGGAACAGCACTGAAACCTTTGCTTCACCAGGACCCTCTGATGGCACAAGAGCCCCTCAGCTACTGCTTCAGGCCAGCACAACCAGAGCATTGCTGAGCCTTCAGCTGCCTACAAGAAAGACACTGAGGTGCTGGAGAGAGTGCAGAGGAGGGCAAGGAAGCTGGTGAGGGGTCTGGAGCACAAGTCTGATGAGGAGCAATTGAAGGAACTGGGGCTGTTTAGCCTGGAGAGAAGGAGGCTGAGGGGAGACCTTATCGCTGTCTACAACTACCTGAAAGGAGGCTGTAGCATGGAGGGTGTTGGTCTCTTCTCCCAAGTAGCAAGTAATAAGACAAGAAAAAATGGCCTCAAGTTGCACCAGGGGAGGTTTAGGTTGGATATTATGAAAAAAAATTCACAGAAAGGTTTGTTGGGCATTGGAACAGGCTGTCCAGGGAAGTGGTGGAGTCACCATCCCTGGAGGTGTTTAAAAGATGTGTAGATGAGGTTCTTGGGACATGGTTTAGTGGTGGACTTGGCAGTGTTAGATTAATGGTTGGACTCAATGATCTTAAAAGTCTTTTCCAACCAAAACAATTCTATGATTCCTCCACGCAGAGCTCCTCTGAAGTGTGAGGAGCTGTGACCGACCCTGTCTGTCTGCATGTGCACATAAGGAGCAAGGGCGAGGCAACTGCTGGTCCTGAGGCTGCAGGAGGGGGTGAATACCAGAGGTATGAGGAGGGAGGCCAGCACAGCATCAAAGATTTGTGCAAATACCTGGCTCTTCCCTGAGTAACGTGTCACCTCCTGCTGTGTCTTTGCTTTCATCTGCAGCCCAGCTCTGGCAAGAGTCCTTTCATCAGGTAACTCAGAGTCCCTTTTCCACTCACTTGCTGCTTATATCCTGTTCATTAGTCCCAGAGCTCGCCTAAGGAATTATTTTTAATGTTTCATCCCCAAATAAATTTGACTGTGAATTTGATAGCATAATATCAAGAGGAGAAACTAAAGAAACGCTGGGAGTGTTTGTCTTGAAAAGATACTGCAAAGATTTTTGCCACCTTCTTCAATTATTCAATTATTCAATAACAGTTCTGCTTATATATTTGTGCCCCTGCATCTCCTTGCCTTTTCCTTACCAAGCACAAAGGCACCAGGGCCTCAGCTGACCCCATGTTGCAGAATGGTATGGGGTGGGAGAAGAGGCATCACTCAGTGAGGAACAGGAGAAGAGCTAGCATCCCTCCCACGGGGTGAGAGGGGCTGTAAATCTCAGCTCCTGGCCATGCAGTGAGCCCAGGATCACGCTGAGCCCTGACTGGCTTTCATGAGCTAGTGCTCCTGCAACCATTCTGCAAAGCTTTGAGTAGTTTTAGCTGTGGTTTCACTATGCATCTGTCTCAATACAAGTTTGTGCCAAAGTGACGGGAGGATGAATGTAAAGCAAGCAGTTTATACTGGGTCACTAACAGTTTTTTTGTTGTTTTTTTTTAATCATACAGTCTGAATTCCACTTTATAATTGCTCTCTCACATTAAAGCAAAATTAGTTCCTTGCTAGGCAGCACATTAAAAAGCCCAGAGTTTGCTCAAAGATATGGGTACAGGAGTACAATGCTGCACATCTATCTCACGGAACCTTAGCCACTGAGCGTTAAATATTCAGCGTGAGCTATTTCCATAGGTTCTCTCCACAGCCAGTACAAAAAATGAGCACTTCCAGAGGTGCCTAGAAGAGGTGGGCCAACCCTCCCTCTGAATGTGTTCCTCTGTCCTTGCTAACTACGAGCTGGACACCTAACTTTTAGAAAGCTCAGGGCAGGGGAGACAAATCATCCCTACCTCTACAAAAACATCCTATTCCAATAATAGCAATTTCCCACTCAAGACAGACATCGAGATAATCAGCAAATTTAGAGGCATGATTGCCAGGTTCTGGGCAGCTTCCAGAGGGAGCCACTGCACTGCAGGACACCGTCTCTGGGTCTGAGAAAGGGGACTGTGGGCATGGACCAGCGTGTGCAGCCCAGCTGCAGCTCACCTGCTGCACAAAGACACCTACAAACCTCTGAGAGCTGAAGCAGCTCAAAGTAAGAGTGAGCCTGCGCCAGAGAGGTGAACGCGGCGGTGTGAACAACAGTAGCAGAGGGGACTTACATTAAGAAAGGCTGCAGTGAAGATGCACAGTCCCAGGCATCCACATGGGAATTAGAAGCCCACAAAGGACATTTTGAATTTCCTTGGGAGCTGAAGCCCTTGCCACTGCTTGTCTGCTGTCATTGCTCTGTGATGGGAGCCACTGGATGGGATGTTGGCCTGTGCCTACTGACCACCCTCCCTGCAAGCAGCAGCCTCCAGAGCTGGATGCAGAACTGCAGGTGGGGTCTCACCAGAGCGGAGTAGAGGAGCAGAATCACCTCCCTCCACCTGCTGGTCACAGTCCTTTTGATGCAGATCAGGATATGGTTGGCTTTCGCACAGTGGCAGCTCATATCTGTTTTTTTGTCCACCAGTACCTCACGTCCTTCTCCTCAGGGCTGCTCTAATCCATTCCCCCAGCTTGTGTTGATATTGGGAATTGCCCCAACCCAGGTGCATGACCTTGCACTTGGCCTTTTGAACTTCATGCGGTCTGCAGAGGCCCACTCTACAAGCCCGTCAAGGTGCCTTCCCTCTGGCATATCAACTGCACCTCTCAGCTTGGTGTCATCTGCAGTCCTTCTCAGACAAAAATGTTAATTAGAGATACCCTGCACCTTGGCACCACACAATGGGTGTTGAAAGAAGTGTGAAGCAGCAGAGCAAACGATCGCATGTGTCAGCACTGAAGTCTGATCAGCTCTGGGCCATCTCATGTTGCTCGTGAGTTTCACTGTCACCCCTGAGACTTGATTAAAAAAGTGAATTGTGCTCCACCTCAATATTCATGCTTTCTTTAGAGCTGGACTTCATGTACTTGTGGTCTAGTAGTCCTTCAAATGAAATATTCTTTTGTCAATACCTATTCTATAGTATTATTTCCGTTAACACAATGTTTAGCTTACAATGTTACCGGTTATTATATTCTTTAATCCCAGGGACTTCTGAGAAGTCCTCAGTACATAATATTTTTCATTTGTTTTCAACATAGGCATCTATAAGTAAATGTGTAATATCACTGAGGGTGAATTATCTGCAGGTACACGCTGAACCGTAAATAAAGTGCTGCGTGTGCTTTGTGCTGTGTGAGCTGAGGTGGTGCCAAGAACCTGAAATCATCCACTTCACCAAGAGAGAGCAAGAAAAGGAAAGGGTATGTGGAGAGCACAGCTCTAGTGTTGTGTTTCGGTCTGATTGGGGCCTCCAGGAGTTGTTTCAGTTCCTCACCTGCAACAGGCAAGTGATGATATTTCCTTTTTCTCAGGCTTCTGCTCTGTGGGTGGCACCTGAGGGGTGGCGGTGGCCGCCCCCGCCAGGCAACGTGAGCTCTGGGTGCCAGGTGCCACAGACAGAGACCTGCTCTGCGCTGGGGTAGCACTTTGGGGTCACCCTGGTTAGCCATAGCCCTCCCCTCCCCCCCACCCCCAATTGCCCGATACCATCAGGTGCTTGTGCCAAAGAGCCTTGGTCTTCACAGGGAAGAATATGAGCTGCTGCCATAGGTAAGGATACAGCAGTAAAAAATAAATGGCCTGTGGCATAAAAAAACCAATCTCTTGAATAGAAATGATGGCCTCCTGGGTGCTTACGGTCCTCTCCTTCTGAGAAAAAATCAAAACCTGCCAAGATCTTAAGTCATCTGGCTGCATATCTGTCTGCAACTGACTCAGCAGTTTTACCTTCCTCCAGCTGCAGAGGTTGTGTGTTAAGTATCCTTAAGCCAGAGGTGATTTCAGTCCCTGATGAATCAACATCTCCTCCTCCTATTGCAGATGCTCCAAGAGGCCCCCAGGATGTCCCTGCTGCGCCAGGCATGGACCAACACTGAACACCATTTCCTTCCCCAGTTCGCTTTCCAAGCAAAACAAGAGGTAAAGTTTTACAGGCCACTCATGTGACATGTTAGTGTTTCTGAAAAGCCAAAGGTGAGTAATAGACTTATTTTCCTTGCCTTTTTTGCCAGTGGCTCCTATTCAAAGGAGTATGAAAAATATCAATATGTTTGCATGGTGAGAACAAAGCAACAATTGAGTCACTCAGACCATCAGCCTCGCTGAGAAAGGGCTGTATTGGATAATCTTGAAAGGGAGTTATGCCAATGCCTCAGATGCTTTGTACACACCAAATCCGAAACAGTGGTATCTAACAGTTGTGATATCTAATTAATATAGCTGGGGTATGGTTATTTTAAGTCATATTTCAGTATCAAAACCAATTTGCTTCCATTACCTTAGAGGTGCTGCAGCCAGAGAGCAAGAATTTACCTAATAACTATGCTATTATCAGGTGGACCTGAGGAAATTCACTTTGGAGTACTTTGGGATCTGACTGGAGGAATCTCAGAGCCATTAGTGGTTATAGCTGAGGTTCATAAAGGATGGGGGAGGCCCCAGAAGGCTGAAAAAAGGGTAAATATCTTTCAGATGGAAAAGCCTTGGATCAGCTTCCCACTCAATGATGATCAACAGACACTCAAGAGTACTTTACAAATAATCAGAGCTATCTGCAAACCCACGGAAATATAAGAGGATAAAAAGCAGCTAACATGTTTATCGGGAATAAATCATGTGCATCCAACCCAGTTTCCTTCTTAGACAATATTACAAGCAAGTGAGCAAGTACTGTAATGCATGACTTCAGTAGGATGGTTGCAAATATCATTCTCATACACAGGCTGAGGGAAAGCACTCTTAAATGAACCACAGTAATGAGATTACAGGTCCTGTCCTTAAACCTACACAGAATGAACAGTATTGTCTGACTGTCTGGAAAAAAAGAGTGAGGAATGGGCTGCTGCACACTGCTGTGAATGGAGCTGCCTGATATTTTTACTAATGACTCGTCATGAGGGTCGGTATGCATAAAACATCAACCTCGGAAGTTCTGCAGGCACAAATGACAGGAGCAGAATTCACAATGATCTGAAATCTGCAAAGTGCTCTCAGATTGGCAGTGGGATTCAAGAGGAACAAGCAAAAAGAGCTCAATGCTTTGGCAAAAGCTGTGTGAACATGGGGTGAGGAGCAACGCAAGATCAATGGAGTGAGTCACAGCACCAGCCAGCATCATCACACCCTTATGGGGGCATCAAGGGCAGGAGTGCGGGCTGGAAGGCGTGTGGAGGGGTCCTCCTGCTTTGCCTGGTGCTAATCACTGCTGTGTCTCATTTTGGACATCACCCTTCAGGGAAGACATGGACCAGCTAAAGAGAGCTCAGAGGAAACTGACAAAAGTAAGAAGTGCAAAAAAGTGACCTGCACAGAAAGACTGAGGAAACTGGTAGCCTGGAGAGAGGAAAGGTGATAAATGCCATGGACTTGACCATCTCCCCACCAGCCCTAATCATGGATACCATACCCACAACATGCACGTTTTTTTTTTCACTGACCTACCATACGCTCTGTGTTACTCTCACAAAGCTAAGGCTGTCCTGCTTGGCGATGCTGTAGCTGATACAATAATACACACTGCAACATCTGCAAAATTAATGCTGGATAAAGCTGGTTCGGACAGCAGGCTGAAGAGAGGTTGGTTATCCTGGAACCATCCAACATGTCCTCCAATGCTCAGTACTGCAGAATTACCAGAGGGAAGATGCTACCTAAGGTGCAAGCAGGGATGAGCCATTTCAGACCTTTTTGATCCCACAGGTTGGCATCCAGGGACATTGATGTGCATGGCTGCATTGCCAAGTGATACCAAGGGGTGTCTGGTACAAGGGCAGTACTAGAACTTGTAGCTTTGTTTTCAGTTTCAGTTAGTAAAGGAAATTCCAGTAAAGTTGATCTCTTGCTGTTCTGCCCATTCTGCCTGGGAAAGGGCCCATAATATTGGGAGGAAAAAAAACAACACAAAACCCACAAATAAACAAAACATGTAAAGGCACTGAAGTCAACATCATGACTTCCTACTTCAGGTGCCTTTTTTTAGATACCACGCATCTCACCCTCACCAAAATGAGCCGTATCATGCCAGTGAGGTGCCGGGCTCCCTGCGGAGGCAGGGGAAAGCAGAGAGACTGCAGAGCAGCCCAGCAGGTCTGCAGCATTCTAGAAATAGCTCTGAAAAATCTGAGCCTTCATCAGTGGCTGGACACTGCTGGTCACTGAGCACCCACCAGTCAGTGGAAACCTCTTCCCAATGCATGTATCTATGGACAGTCGGTGCCCCTGAACACGCCACTGGAGGGGAGCAGATGGTGCCACTCACTCCTTTCAAAGAGCCCAGCAGTCAAATCACCTGTCCCAGAATGACAAAAGCTGAAGGTGGCACCAGGCTCATGCCCAGGGCTGCTGTATGCCAGGCCCTGGTCACCTCCCAGCCCCACGAGAAGCCCCCAGCAGGAGGCCTGGGGTGCGGGCAGGTCCCTGCTGTGGGAGACCTGGGCATGGGGACACCAGGGGAGCAGGAGCACAGCTGTAGGTGAACAGCTGCAGTGGGAAAGGAGGACAAAAGCTTTAGACCACAGGTCTCCTAGTGCTGCCCCGCTCTTCCTGTGGCTCCCCAAACAAATGTAATTAAACACTGAGAACAGACTGACTGAACTTTAAGCATGAGTAATCTATTAGATTTCTTCAGTTCTTCTTTCTATTATAAATTCTGAGACAGAGCTGTGATCTTGTCTGTGCTCTGTAGAAGATTGTTTGCAAGTGGTAAAGAACCATCACTATCTCCAGTGCAATACCCACTCAAACACCCAAATGCGTCATGCACGGAAAGACCACTCAGCTCAGCAAGTCTGCCATCATACATGTGGCAGACAGAGGCGACTGTCTCATGTCTGCACTCGCCTCCCCCTTCCCCAGCGATGAGGGGTGGTTGGACCCACTGCAAAACTTCAGTGTGGGACATCTGTTCTCACCAGTCCCAGCTGCACATCCACAGGACAAGGCCTTTCCCACGCATGTCAGGTGGATCTGTGTGAGCCCCCGCTTTGCCTCATTGACCAGGCGGTGAGGCTGGTGTCCAGCTTTGATGCAGGAGCCCAGTTTCAGGTATGTAGGATATAGGCAAAAATATTCATACTTTTAACACATTTGATGCACCGACTGGGAGCAGGAAAGCTGCCTGTGACTTGTAACATTACCGTTGTACTATGAAATGTCATAAACTGTGTACCCAAATGTCCTTTTTTAGGTAACAACGTAACAGTTTTATGCAAGTATTTGCTCCTTTCAGGACTGTTTCACTTCCTATCCTGGAGTTTTAACTCCCTTCATAAATCCATCTTATGCCCATTTCTAGCATTTGACTTCAAATAAATGTGATTTCTTTTGTTATTCTCGTTGCATAAGGTCCAATTCACCAGCCTGACTATTTTTTCTTATTCACTATTCAATATCATGCAACCCAAATAATGGTTTATTTGCCTAAGGTAAAGTCAAGTTAATGTGACAGCAGAAATCTCTAGTTTATTTTTAGGAATGGAGCTTTTATTTCATATGTTATTGATCATGGAGAGACAAAATGTTATTGCAGGCTTCCTCTGAACTGTTCCTATAGCACCAGCTTGCGGCAATTATGAAGATCAAAAGAGCAGAAAAAATATGTTTCTTTCAGAAATTTACATGTAAGTAGAACTGGTCAAAAAAACAAAAAAGGATAAAAATATGTAATGAAATCTTCTGTCTCTCTGTTAATCTCCTGTTGAAATCTAGCTCTTCTTTGACCAGCTCCAGGACAATTCGAAGGACTTGGGCAAACACCAGACCAAAACCATTTTTGATAGTGTTCTGAAAGTATTGGCTGCCTTTTGCAGTTGGCCATGCAGAGAGGTATAAATTTAAACATTCACTCTCAAAATTGGCATCATTTTATCCTAGTTGCAAAAGCCAGTCAGTGCCCTTGCCCTGGTGAAGGTGACTACCTCCATGCAAGCCCTCACCCACATGTCAAGTCAGTATAAATGAGCTCTCTGAGCTGCTGTCCCACAGCTGGTGTCACACTGGGATAGAAAGGGGGTCTGGAGCTCAGTGTGCCCTCAGGATCTGTTTTAATTCACGGTACATCTCTTTTCCATGTTGCCTGCCAAGGCTCTTCTATAAAAATGATGTACATGTTTCATTTTAAGTAATCTCTGGTGAATCGTAGCCTTGCTCTTTGAAATAACCAAATCTGAATATCCATTACTGCAAGGTTTTTGAGGACAGATTTCCATACAAGATCCTTAAACCATCCCCGTAACATACATGTGTTCACAAATCCACCTGTTATTTTGAAACAACTCTAAATATATTTAAAGAAGGCAGAGGTTACAAATCTGATGCAGAAGCTGCTGGGTGAGACTTTTCTGGTGCGCTGCGGTCTCCCACTCTGATTTCACACACAATATGTCCTTCTGCCTGCTAATGCTCTTGCAGAAAGCATGCGGAGAAATACACAGATTTATTACTGCTGTAGGAAATTCTGGGGACCAAATGCAAGGGTCCAGTTTTTGTAGTGGTCCAGTTTGCTCCTGCACCAGGATGGTGTCCTCATTCCTTAGACATCTTACCAAACCGCTGGGAGGTTTCAGTGTACGTTCCTGGAGAAGAGTCGGCATCACATCCCCCACCACCGTGCAGGTGTAACCACAACAGCCCTTCACCGAGATGGTCCCAGAGCAGCGCTGAGAGCCACATTCCTCCTGTATGAAAAGGATGTCTTCACAAGGTCAAGCCTACTGGCAAAACACAGATGGGTGGTTATTACAGGAAGGATTCAAGGTAACAAACCCATTAATAAGCTTTTCTATATACTTAGTGACATACTAAGTATATAACTATATATATAACTCATTAGGAAGGGCTTTTTTACACTTAGTGGTATACCCCAGGGGTCAGGGCAGGGCAATACTCTTTAGTTAATCTATGAGCAGATGATAACTTGCTCTTCAGTAGCAGTTTGTCAGGGAGAAACATTGAAGTGAAGAGTGACTCCACAAGACATCATAATTTGGGGGGGGCTGTTAAAAAATAAAATCTTGGCGAAGGAATAGCTGACTGATGTTGCAGAATGCAGGACAAGAGGAAATGGTCTCAAGTTGCACCAGGGGATGTTTAGATTGGATATTAAGAAAAATTTCTTCACAGAAAGGGTTGTGAAGCATTGGAACAGGCTGCCCAGGGAAGTGGTGGAGTCACCATCCCTGGAGGTGTTTAAAAGAAGCGTAGGTGAGGTTCTTAAGGACATAGTTTAGAGGTGGACTCAGCAGTGTCAGACTCAGTGGTTGGACTCAATGATCTGAAAGGTCTTTTTCAACTAAAATTATTCTGTGATTTTATGAATATAAAGCAGGAGGCAGTTCAGCTTGTGGGATGAATGCTACAAAGTATCTCAGAACAGCAAAACCCTAAATAGCTCCAGCATTGCTCTATCACTTTGGAAAAGTTCAAATTTTACGCACGTTGATTCAGCTCCACTGAATTTGGTAGCACCCTGCAGTGTTACCAGAGAGAATGATTTGACAGGGCAGGCCTTCTGCATCAAAACTGGTCTCATTTTTTTCCTTCTTTCCACTTCATTTATAGCCTGTGCTGTCTGCTCAGTCTTGCCTCTGCAAGTTTCTGTTGTTCTCTGACTTCATTTATTGGTAAGAAGCCTTCTGACCACTAGGTCCTGTGGATGTATTTAAACGTGCTAAGAGAACACAAGTGCTCACCAGTCATAATGCACTGAGCCATGGTGAAAACACTCCATGGACAGCAGAGAAGGTCTGCTGACCATGACAGTCCAGGCATTGACTTCATTGGGTTTGGATCTAAACTCATGCAAATCTGCCAAATCAACATCACAAACCCCATAATTTTTTGTTTAACTCTTGGATTCTCCAGACTGATTTTGTCTTGTGTCTTAGAGTTGTTTCTGAATATCAAGAAAGAAAAAAATTAGAGATGTTATTTAATAATGGACATTTTATGCACTATTATTGCCTTACCCTCGTAAGAACATGGAATTTCAAAACATTTTCTCAAAACTAATAAAAAGAAAAGATGCCTGTCATAAAATTCAGCTGAAAGTAGTTCTGTGGAAAACCACAGAGTAAAACACATAAAAATAAATAATTAAAAAGAAAAAAAAAAAGACTGGTGTGATCTGATGAGTGTTGGTGTGGTTGGGGACTGGGAAATCAATCACTGCTTTTGGCTGTCTCTACACATTTCTTCCTGTGCCCAGTTGTCCAAAGCTATTTCTCAAAATTCCTGTCTGAAGTCTCTGCCACCACTACACTTGTACTTTGCGTAATAACTAGCACTGTCTTTTTTCTTTTCTAGAGAATTCTGAACATTTTATTCCTGTAAGGAGTGAATACAATGGTAGGTATTATCTTGAAAGTATGAAACAGCACATTCTGCCCAAGAAATACTTTCTGAGTACTTCAGATAATCAGCTCTTCAGATGTTTGTACCGAGGCAGCTTCACAGCTCTGAAGAGTTCTGTATGTCGTCTTTATCCCAAGACATAAATCTCACCAATCCTGAAGAAATCTCCTACCAGCCACTGCTCTCAGGAAAGGAGCCATATCCAGAAATCTTGACTCAGTGTTTAATTTTTTACTGAGCTATTTCCTTGGAATTAAACATAATCCACAAAAAGAAAATAATAAGCATCTGGGCAAATGTGTCAGGGCAGGGATGTCCTGCAGTGGTGGGGTAACATCAAAAGAGCTATTCATAGCCCTTTTATCACCACCAATATATTTATCTTGAAAATGCTATGAGTAGAAAACCAGTATTTTTTTCTTCTGACAAACATTAAATAAAAATCCTTTCAAGTGTAACTTCCTCACCAGTTACTTCACCTTATAGAGCTTCTGCATAGCTTCTTATAAATTTAATATCTAATTACAGAGCTTATAGCTTCTTATAGCTCCTCTTACTTCCCCTTATAGAGCTGCTTCTCCACCTGATAGCGCTTCTGTAAAAAGCAGCTGAATAGCACATAGCAACTTAATTTTATTCAGGAATTCATTAATATTGCATCCTTTCTCAGGGCAATCCAAAGAAGAAGCCACCGAGCTGATCCAGAAAGGTTAAATGACAGCAAGCCCAAGTGCCCCAAGGTGTTTGGATCCCCGGTTCCTGCACACTGCCCATGCCTCTGCTGATCTGCTCATTCCCACCCTCTGGATTTTTCCCTGAGATCATGACTCTGCTGTTAGCAAGCCAGGAGTGATAAGTCACATATTGTGATTTAGCGCTACTCCTACAGAACCTCAGGACATCAACAACAGCTCTGATATACACCTCCTGGAAGACATACACACATACATCCCTATATGAACCTATAATTTATGTGTATATATATATATATATGTGTGTGTGTGTGTGTGTGTGAAAACTCAAAGTGGAAGCACATTTTCTTGCTAATAATGTAATCAGAAATGCAAGCAAACTTCCATACAATGGGGATTTGGAGCTACCAAGGAGTAAGGCTGCTTTAAAATAAAAGCAGACAACCCCCAGCATCCTGATGTGCTAAAGCTGGAGCTCTTGTGTATTTAAAGTAGTTGTGAGATGCAGAAAAGGCACTTGAGGGGCAGAAACCAGAGCACCCTGGGCAGGAGCCCGTAACACCCCGGCACAAGCAGAACAGGTCTGTGAGCTGCTGCTGTCCAAAGGGAAACAGGAAAAAACACCGGCACACAGCCTAGAGAAACCAAAGGCAAAACAGGAACTAGAGCACTACCCAAACCAAGGAAATAAAAGCAACTTTTCAGGCGGACCCCACAGGGAAGGAAGCTGGAACTCCCCAGCACAGAGCTTGCCATCTGCTCTGGAATTCCTGCCCTCATCAGGAAAACAGTCGTGTCAAAGAGCCACCTGGGTCCAGCAGCAATTTCTCCATCTGTCTGGTAAAACAATCTTTCAGGGTATGGCTTCTTTTAAATTAACTGGTTCAGTGAAAAGAACATAACTTCCTCACCTCACACAGCTCTAGCGGTTTTCTAAATATACAAACAAATGCAAGCTTAATTATCCCGATTACTTACCATAAAATTATTACTTGTTTATTTCCCTTGGTCTACTCTGATTGGAATCCTAATTAAATTTAATTACTGCATGACCTATTCCTATTGTTTCTTCAGGCCTTTGAGTTTTGTGCTGCTCTCAGGATTAATTACGGACCTGTTGGCATGGTATCCTCTGAATTTGCTATGTGTTAGCTGCGGCACAGCAACTGCTAATCTCAATGATTTTACTCCATGGGTAAGAGAAATGTATTTGGGCAATTGCTGCTGAGCAGTTGAATGAAAGTAGCCTGTTAATCCCCAGCATGTCCATGTCCTCAGTTACATTAGTGGGAATCAGGACCAGTTTGACAGGTGAAATCTGTCTGCCAGTAGCATAGTCTGATCTGAAGGGAAGCAGTACTATTTCCCTGCCTTAAAGAATGTTGTTGTGATTGCCTGGGGCTGAAGCATTCAGCCATGCCTTGATGTGGACTGGGGACATCTTGAGTGCTGCCTTTTCTGTTTCCAGCAAGCAGACACAAGAGGACACAGATGCAACATCTACATGACGGGTCTCTTTCCTTGACTCTTCAAGTCAAAAAGGAAAAAGTGACTTAGTGCAGGAGTGTAATTCAGTAGCTAAATTACAAGCTGTGACCATTACAAATTCTTATTTTCCTGATTACTGTAGGACTAAATAAGTGATTTCTGAATACATCTTTTCTCTTCCTTGTGCCCCTGAGGCCATACTGTCCCTGCTCTCCCAGCCTCCTTGATGCTTTTTCTTCAGGCACATTGATGTTAACAGCTGCGCTACAGTTAAATACATGAACTCCTGCATTTGGGATTACATCCAAATACTGTTCTACCTAAATTAATTCCTACTTAAGCTTTCCTATGTGGCCCAGCGTTTCGGCCTTCACTGTGCTATTTTTGTTGTTGCACTCCATAAAGAAGTATCACACTGGAGGGTAATTTGCTAAAATACCTGCAACTATAAACCTGTGTAAACCCCAAGAAAATTCTAAGATCAGAACATAATATAGGATATTTGATATACGAAGCCTCCCCAAGTCCAATTGGTGTTGAATGGCCAAGGCTGAAATTCTCTTTCAGTTGAAGAAATAAGTCATGGTTCCCACCCTGAAATAGGTCTCTTTCTGGGGAAGATTTCTGTTGGTGCTCTCCCCTGAGCCAACACTGGACTGTCTACTGGAAGATCATCTAATCTGGATGGAGACCCTGACCTTCCTTCTGCAGCACAGTTAACTGAGAGTGCAGGAGTGATGCACAGGTTAGATTAGACACCTAGAAGAGCTGTGTTAGCCAGTGTCACCTCCTCTAATGAGGAGCTATTACAATCACATTGGCTACATCCCCCTGATTGTACATAGGCTTCAGCTGCTGCTCTGACACCATGGGAAAGCTGCTTTAAGACAGCATGTGCTGAGACCACTTTTTGAACAGAAGTCTCAACATTGTGAAGTGCCCTTGAATAAACTCTGGATATTTTCTTTTCCCAATGCAATAGGTGTGCTGAAATATTGCTTTGAGGATGGAGGGCTTAGGAGAACACCCAGATTGTCTGTCAGTGGGCCTGTCATCACCGTTGAGTTGTGGTGATGGGAAAGCAGACTCTATCTATATTTCTGTCCATAATGCGATGGCCTTTTGAACCAGTATCAGAAGACTATGATAAATAGGCATTGCTTTCCTTGACTGCATGGTAGACTGAAGACATTTTTATTTGAATACAGATAAAATCCTCCTATTGTGGAACTTCATATAGCAGCCTGGGCTGCCTTGCAATCTAACGTGATGTGTGACAAGTTAAACTTGCTGCTCAGGGTTCAAGAACTCGAAATAGATTATTGTATCCTTCTGAGCCCCATTTTTTACAGCTGGATGTGATTGAGGAGTGTTTACTTATTCCAGAAATTCTGATTGTGGTATGGACTGGTAAACGCAGAGAAAAGTCTTGCATGGAACTGATAAAACGCACATGTTCCTTTTTGCATGTTTAGTTGACAATGCAGCCCAGCACACGTAGGTGCAGCCTGGCCAGCTCGGGTGTGCTCGCTTGCCTGGAAGCCCTGCAGCCCATCCAACAGGCTCAGTTTGATTCCTACAGATGCTGAGGGAGGAGAGGTCACCTCTAGGCTAGAAAATCAAGTTTCTGTGGGTGAATTCCACCCACAACCAGCTCATAGTAGGACCAGTTCACAGGAGTGTAGGCTATTGTTTGGGGCAAGATCTACCTTTAACCGGCAAATTATCTAGGTGAAAGTATAATAGGATTGCCTTCCCTGTAGTCCTTGGTGCTCTCTGAAGGTCCAGTGTGTTCTGTAGAGACACAAAAATACTGTGAGCTTGCCACGAACAGCAGATTTAGATTAAAAGCTGCAAAAAATATCCAGGTTTTCTGAATCCCATCTTTCTTGGGGTAAAAGGAGGAAAAATCTCTAAACTACACAAACGAAATATCACGTAGAGAAGTTTCTTCTTCCTTATACTGTGCATGCACCTCCCTTGTAGCTCCCGGGCCATACTGGGGGTAGTAGGAGAGTTCTTTTAGACTTTTATTTCACACTCTTGTTTGTTTGTTTGTTTCGTACTGTTTCATGCCTCGATTTTGGGGTTTTTTTTCCTCAAATGACAGTGCTCCTCTCTTTTTTTTTGACAAATTGTTTCCGATCACTTGAGTGGTTGATACTGCTGAGTACTGTATTTAGCAATTAGTAACTGTGGGACAACAGGTTCCTCAGATACAGCCTGGTACTATTTTTGATCAGTAAGATTGTTTTCACTTTCATTTCATTTCACACTCATTTGAGGCTTATGTTACTGCTTTTTTGCCCCCAACCCTCCCCCCCCCATTTTTTTTCTCTCCCTAACACCACGAACACGGACATATTTTAACACTGGGATCTTCTCTATAGATTTTACCTTTTCCATTGTGGCAGTTTGTTTACACTTTGCTGTCACTGGGGCATTATGAATGCAAAGATTAATTTGTGAAGCTGATTAGGGGGTCTGGGTTTTAGCAAAGCAATAAAAATGCAAAAGCAGCTTGTAAACTTTTGTAGTTTCACTGCTGAATTCTCTTCTTTACTATTTGTATTAATTAGATTGTGTGTAAATCAAACACATATAAATGTCAGTGGCAACAGTAGTTAGCAGAAATTTAAGTGAGCTTCTGTTTCCTTCTCTGCTGTATTTTCCCCTTCTGATTTTGCTACAAAGGAGCAGTGAAATGAAGGACTGTAGGATTTCCTTCCCCTTTGTTAAAAACATGTGCAAAGAAGCAGAAAGCTTTCAGCAGGAATGAGAATGATAGGGACGAGAGGGTAAGAACTGGGGAAACAAAGGGAGGAAAATTAGAAAAATATAATTAGATTTGGGAATATGTAAGAGAAAAGGAAAGCCTCTGCATGGTAGTACTCAATCCAGGGATTATTTTAGTATTTACTACTTATTTATTCCTCATTAAAATGCATCCTCTGTGTTCACTACATTTCAGCAAAACGATTCAGCTGTTCTTACTACATAATGTCACACACTAACAATAATCAGTGGTCACTTGCTCTGGAAAACACTCAGGCACCTGTACCATTCTGAAGCTAAGGAATGGTGGCTACCAGTAGCTATTTAACCCCCTGAAACCTGTTTATTACTCAATATACCTAAAACTACTAATTAGTGTCAGGCTTGCCTTGAGATAAAGAATTGTCATTTTATGAGATCAAGATGGCTGTGGATGACAGAGGCAAGGACACTCCAAGTCTTTGCTAATAAGAATCCTTTGCCTACAAGCACAGCAAAATATACTAACCTGTTGGCAGTTTGTGTCTCACATTGATGATTAACACATCTGCTCCTGGATCAAACAGGCCACAGGCTGGGTGTCATTCTTCTGGTTGAAGAGACGGGATCCTGACAGATGGTTCTTCACTTGTCCTTTGGGAGGTGAGGGTTGCTCATACCCAGTAAAGTCCTGTGCTACCTGCACTTTAATTTCCATTAGCTTCTATATGTACCTGGCTGCTGTGTTACAGGTGTTGGCAAGGATATCTGGTAAGACACTGAAATCGTCCTGTTTTCAAGTTACCTCATCCCAGTTTCCTGTGAAAGCCTTTTGCATGAACTACAGTTTCATTTCAACAAGCAAGGAGCAACACACCTAAAAATCCCAGGTAGCAGCAAAAGATGTTCCACCCCAGCAGCCCTCAGCAAAAGCAGCATTTCAGAGCTCCTGCCGGGCACAGCTGAGG
This sequence comes from Nesoenas mayeri, assembly GCF_963082525.1. Taxonomy (NCBI): domain Eukaryota; kingdom Metazoa; phylum Chordata; class Aves; order Columbiformes; family Columbidae; genus Nesoenas; species Nesoenas mayeri. Next base: position 21,573,326 of record NC_137544.1, on the reverse strand, counting down.
GGCGGTGAGTCTGTGCCGTGGGGCTGTGCTGGCGCTGCCGGGCTGCAGCAGGGCTCCTGGTGGGGATTTCCAAATTTTCCGGTTTCAAGTCAGTGGGCAACTTTTAAATACCCAAGCAGAGTCCTCAAATGCAAGAGATCAGACATAATACTTTCATTCTTTTCATCTCAAGCATTTGCCTTGTGTGCAGTGACTTGGGCACTCTTCTCAAGAGGAGAAAATGATGACAGTCAGCTATTTCTTGGAAATGAATATGTTTATTGGCAAATAAGGTTCTCATAAGCATGAATACCATACAGAGCCAATTTCCTTTGTCACGTTTCCAAACTTGGCCTTCAACTAGCATTCTGTCCAAAAAGTGGTCTTCTGGTTTTCTTTCTTACTTACAAATGTGACTTTTACTGTCTGCACAGCTTTCTGTTGAAATTCTGCCTGTTCTATAATGCACACACACACATAAGCCAGAACTAATTAATTTCCACTGTTAGTGTTTATGTTCAATCTAGTCCTTGGCAGCCACTACCATTGTTTTAGGTCTGACTGAGCAGTGGGATATTTAATTGTTTGCTCATTTAGTCTGAAGAGAGAGCAGCCAGCAAAACCGTAAAATCCAGTGAGGATTGTATGTGACCAGCTTGAAAAACAAAAATATATTTGCTGGATTTCACCCAGCCTCCTGCAAAACAATGCATTCGGAGAAGGGCCACTGCCTTCTTGTGCTGAACGCAAGACTCAACACAGCAGAGATCCCCTGCACCACCTCTGCAGCAGCTGGCGCCTTCAGCTGGCCCCGGCTTCCCTGCTGCTGCTGCTTGCTCCTGTCACCATGCGTTCCCACCAAGGGAACTGCACAATTTAAAAAAAAAAAGAAAAAAGGGAAGACCTCTGCAGAAGTAAACTATTTTTTAAAATGTTATTTAATACTTTTTGTGTGTGTGTTAATCTCCTGCGTGGAAGTGGTCTTATGAGCGATTGTGCGAACATGGCTGAGGAGCACAGCACGGTTAGGGGTGATGGATAGCTTAGGCTGGGGGGACAAGCACATAACGTGTTACTTCAAGGATTACCAACAGCTGTGAAACTGGTACATGAGACTTAACAGGAGGAAAACCCCGGATCTTGCTTTCCTTGCCAGTCCTATGCCTCACATGGCCCATCTCTGCATTTCTGAGAACCACCTTAAGATGTTATTTAACATCAGAAGCTTTGAGGTTCCCAGGAAGACAATGCCATTTATAACAGAGGTTTGTTTACTTCTAATGCCTACAGGTTATACATCAATAGGACCTATTCTGCCACCGCAGTCACTCTGTAAAGATACTGTATAAGTGTTTCCACTAAATAAATGATTGGATGAACTAATATAATTTACATAATTATTTCATATCTATAATTTATAAGTTTTCAACACCCATTAACTCATAATTCACAATAGCAGTTTATTTCTCTGCACTCATCCAGTATTTATCTGTCTACTACAAATAGCAGTGGCCTATTTTTGGCCAGCATGAGTAAAGAAATTAATAGACTGACTTTACAATTATTTATTACTTGTTGGCCTTCTCACAGTAACTATGAGAGTACCGACAGCCTGACATCTGTCTTTTGACAGGCATAGCATCTCACCTTTTTGGTCTTGAGCATAGATCTGAGGGAAATTCAGCCTTCCCATTGTTGCTGCATGCTATAATTTTATCACAGACCCAAATGTTTTTGAAGTTGTGAATATCACACATGGTAAGAGCACCTGTTTGAGACCCAGATAATCTCACTTTTCAGGCAATGAAAAGAGAGCACTCCAGAGCACCTCAGCTCGGCGGCTACTCCAGCTTCTCCTTCAAGGGGCTGCTGACTATGAGGAAGGCAGTTGCCCAAGTACCTTAAGCTCATGGCACTGAGAGCTTTCCTGCCATGCTTTCTAACACCCATCTTCATATTTTAGTCCTAGAAAATGTATTAAATTGACAGTGGTCCTTACTGGAATATGTGCAACAAACAAGCAGATAACTCCTTTGGTCCAGCGGCATTTCTGTTCCAGTTGGCACTGTGGAGCTGAGTGGGGCAAACACGGAAAACAAAAGCTACAAAGTCCCCCTGGGCACTGTCCTTCAGGCAGAAGGGCATGGAGCCGACTCTGCTTTGCCCTACCTGCAGCAAATTGTGCCCGAGCATGGGGACAAGAGCTGTGCAGTGTGGTTTAAACTGGTTGTATCCCTGCTGCCCTGCTGGTGAGCCAGGTTTGAGCCAGCACCTGCCTGCTGCCTCAGTTTCCCCACCTGGCAAGCCTGCTGGCTTGCACCAGGGTCTTTGAACAGCCAAGTAATTTGGATTTAAATGGTATCTTGAGACCCAAGTATAACCTTGATGTTACCACTTGAGCAGCAGAGTACTGCAAAACCCAATCTGAGTAACACTGTCAGATAAATAAACTGCTGTATTATTTCAGCCTCCTGAATGGCATTTCTCTTCCTTGCCATTAATTGCCCATGAATCATCTTTAGTTAAGTTTAGGGCAATGAGTAACTCAATGATGCAACAGAAGCTACAGCTCGGAATTAATCTCTTCAGGCACCAGAAATAAAGCGTGATAGCACTGATTGATCTATTGTTAAAATAACAGCAATTTAGAGCAAGATTTTATGTTTAAAGGTTTTCATTTAATTTCCCAGGACTTCAGCAAAAGTATTTTCTTTACCTGATTAAGGTGGTAGAATGATTAGGGCTCACCTCCGCATTGAAATACACTGGAAGGGCTATTCCTGAATAACTGTGTCTGATGCAGAAACAAGAGTTGTAATTATTATTCCAGAATAATTATTTTTAATAGCTATTTTGGTTTAAGTCTCCATGCAGCCATGCTATTTCTGAATTAGCTCTGAATATGGATTACAGTCCGTCCAAAAAAGCACTCCTATTCTGAAATAGGAACATCCAGAGACGATGTACGCCCAAATAATGTTCTGGAATAGCTATTTCAGAGACTCTCCAAGTGCTGAGGAGCCCTGAGGGCAGGCACTCTGAGGTCTTCCAAGACCATCAGGGTGGCCAAGTTTTGCATCGCTGACGTGCAAAGTGCTGTCAGACCCAGGGCAGAGAAAGCTGCTGCGACCAGCCCTGCGTGGAGCTCCTGGAAGGGTTTGGGGTTTATTGCAGAGAAATGGATCCTGTTCCTGAGCACACATCTCCCAGCTCGCAGATCTGAGTACACACGATGCTGAATGGGCCCATGTCTGTCAGTCATGCCAGGATATTTGAGCTTGACCTCCTCTCTTTCCTGTGTTTTGGCAGACCGACAGTCATTTTTATAGAGGTAGCCTGAATACATACTGAAAATATACATTTTAATTTCTGCTTCTCATTTGCTCGATAATGCCTTACACTTAAAGAACTCCCCTGCATCCCTTTTCAGAGGGCCAAAATTCAGCATGGCATGTTCTCTATTAACTCAAAAACTGCTTACTTTAATGTTTTAGATTTTTTTGAACGAACACTAAGGGCAGAGGTGTCTCAAACAGATCTGTGACTCTAGAAAAAGAGGTAAGTTCTTAGAGAAAAAACGCTTTTCTTTTCTCTTTCCTATTCTCTTTCCTCACCTATCACAGAGATCTGAAGAAAAATTGAAATAAAACTTTCATGTGAATAGTTTTTCTCAAACTGAACAGTGAGATAATGATTCGAGTTTTATCTACAGTATAATGAATGTATAAATGAAAGTATAAAAGATTTGTATATTCATTTTCCTACCTTCCTCTATAGCAATACAATTTTTCTGTCTGTTGCATTGCAGCCTATTTACATATGCAATTATAGCTTTCCTTTTTGCTAGTGAGTCAACAGCCATGCCTTGTTTTCAGTGTTTCTATTATTTTCCTCTTATTGCAGACATATGTTAACAAGTACAGTATAAATCTAAGTTTAGATTCCTCATACCTATGAATGCAATATGAATTGTATTTGTCATAACCCCAAACAAAAATATGTTTATTTCTTAAAGATGTATAGAATTTTTTTTCATCTACCCAATATATAAAATATCTATAATTTCTGAAGAAATGAATAAAGGGCTGTTTTGATAAACATGTAGCTACTTCAGATATTTCTAATTTCCTCTCTATTTCCATTATTCTGGAAGAGACTTCTGGGAAATTTTGTACTTCTGCACATTTTCTTCTAGAAACTGTCCCTCTCTTGCCTTGGTAGGAGTCCAGTAGCCTCCTCGCATCCTTGAAGTCAGGTGGGCAGAACAGACCCAAGTAAGTAGCTGAGGACTTTTGATGATGCTGGGATGTCATTTGGGGAGGTGACACCAGCCCCACAGGAGCCGGTAGGTGGCTGCACTCCTGCTCTGCTCTCTCCAGAAACCTGCAGCACGTGCTCCCAGCAGGACCTGACCAACTCCCAGTCCAACAAAAACCTCTCGGGAGCTTCCAAGCAAATCTGCGTGTCCCTGATGTGATAGCGCTGAGGGCATCACCAGTGCCATACAGCCCCATATGTAGGTACCTGACATGAGCCAGACTAGGGCAGTAATTATGAAAAGATGATCCTAATACAGGTTGTTTTGCTGTTGTTCTTTAGGTAGGTGCGTTCCTTGATCCACTTCTCAACGCAGGCACGCAAAAGGTTAAGCAGTAAAAGGAGGTAATGGAGCCCCAGGAGTCATTGTGGATAAACGTAACGAAATAAGAAGCAGAAATGCAGAATTTGAGTTTGCAAAGGAAGAACTACAGAACAATGCAGAAAACATTGTGTTGGTTATATAGTTACAGAAATTCATGGTATAGCTGCATCTTGAATGTCATGTGGTCTTTCCTCATCTTATACAGCGAAACAGAACATGGTACAGGAGATGATGACAACATCTGACTATGGTCATGACAATGCCATGGAAAGCATGAATGGAGACAAATCATATGAAGGGACTATGGCTCATTACCTTGAAAGAGGCAAGAGTGATGCCATATTTGAGAGAAGTCTTTAAAACCATGAATAGCATGGATACAAGAAGTAGGGAGGATTCAATGAAATCATCAGGCAAAGCTTTGAAATAAAAAAGAAAAAAAAAGGCTTTTTTTGTGCACTGGAAAACTGAAATGTGAACATGTATTGCTGCAGGATGTCAGGGACGGCGTTTTGTCAAGGGTTAACAGATTCACTAAGTAAGAGATTGCTGGAAGCCAAGGGCAAGGTGTACTTGGAGGAACACCACGCTATATTGTAATGTATTTCCCTTAAGAAGCAGCTTTTATTCAGGGTCTGCATGAATCTTTTCTGCAGTTTTTGTTTGTTCGTTAGTTTTCGGATGTTGTTATATTCTGTAACATAGGATCACTAAAAGCGAAATAGATGCTTCAGATTAATATAAAAATAATAAATCATTTTCATTTGAGGCATCCACAGAAAGCTCAACTATATTACATTTAGTAAGTTTACCCAGAGGGGCCCCAGATGAATCTATGGGACATCATGTACACTACTGTTGTTATTGAACAAATAATTATCTGTAAAAAGGGAATTTCAGTGCCTGTGGTGCAACCCATTCATTTTAAGTTTAATAAAAAAAAAAATCTGTAAGAGGTCTTCTTCAGAGCTTATGCTTACATGTCTTAATTTTATGAGTCCCTACCTGCTTTGGAGGACTGCAGATATCAGAAATAGGAGGGTGAAGGGAGGGATACAGCAGGTAGCAAAAAGACTGAAGCCCTCAAGTGCCCGGTGACCTCTCAGGTGGCTGAGCCCTGGCTCTCCTCCCCTCGCTGCTGCCTCCTCTGAACATACACCTGTGAGTGATCTCACACCATATTTCTCATGAGGCATAACTAAGTGCTAATTTTGACAAACACAAGATGGTAACACCATTGTAGGGGTGGGGTTTCCCTTGCACTGAGTGCACTTACCCAGGCAATATAGCGATAGTGAAGAGATAAAACTGTACAGAAACCATATGAACCTTGATAAAGTGCATCTAAGTGCATGTGTATGTGTTGAAATATGATCCAATTATTGCCTGAAATTGTGAAGAGAGCAGACATTGTGTTTCATGCAATCTGTCTCAGAGATGAGGGAAATGAGAGGTTGCACAGATGTTTGCTTTTTTAATCGCTGTTTTTAGAAGGATAAAAGGTATGTGCCTATTCATAAAAGCACTTTAAAAAAAAAAAAATATGGTGGGAGTTGAAAGAGTCCTTTAAAGTGGATGGGGCAATTACTATTACTGCTTAATTTCAGATCAGGGTGAGGACTTTAATCACTGGCATTTGGTGTCCGGCTCAGTGACCTTGACTGTTCAAAGCACACAGAGCCAACCCCATGAGCAGAGCTGTCCCTTCCCAGGCAGGTTGGTGGCCAGGCCACCACCACAGGTTGGGGAGAGATGGGTCCTGGTCCTGCCTGCTCAGCCACTGTTGTCCTGGGTGGGCAGGATGGTTGCCTCTCCCCACTGGAAGAGGTCCTTTTGGTCCTTCAGGAGCAAGGACAGTTTTTGATGGTAGAAAGAGACTTCATGATCTCTGGTAGAACAGGAATGCAAATGGAAATTGGATTTTTTAATATTTTTTTTTTTTAAATACCTCTAGTTCTCATGTTACCTACCCAACACTAGTGATCACTATGCTCTGAATGTACCTTTTTCTTTTCCTCTACTTGCTGTATAACCATAGCCACTGCTCTGCACTCTTCTATAGCTCTGGTTTTGATTTTCCCTGGAGGATATCCTGTGGACAAAAAAAACACAAGAAAAACATTTTACCTTGTAAAAAAAAAAAGCCCCTGTATTTTCTTTTGTTCCTGGATGTAACTGAACCTTTTGTACCAGGGAAGGGTGATCTTTCAGGCCTTAACACAATTCAAATACAAAGTACTTATATACCTCCACTGAAATTTTTACCAGCTCCACATAATGAAGCAATGAACATGTCTGGTTGGTTTGTGTCACTCAATATACTTAATTTGGGGGTTTTAATCCCCTTTCTGTGTATCTTGAATGACACCAGAACTGCTCTGTTGGCTGGAACTCTGAGAAGTTGTTCTATTCCCATGGGAACACCTGAGGTGGAGCAGCAGAAATGCCGAGGTGGCCAAAGCCGCTGTTGTTTCTCGGTTGCCTACAAGAGGCTAAACTTGAACTTAGAAAATGCTGTGCTATGGTAATACTGGCTCTGAGTGCCATCTTTGAGACTTAAACAATTATATCAACAAATTATACTGACAAAAACAATGATACTTTTTTCTTCATTTTTACCTTTTTGCAGTTTGGGAAAATGACATAAGCTCTACCAACAAACCCCACAAAAGCAGGGAAAAGCTAAAACCATGGGGATCTTATGGCAAAAGGAGAAAACTTTATACTGGTGTTTGGGTTAATTTGGTGAGATGTTTGGCTTAGCTTGCTGTGGTATTTTAATATACAACAAATGCATATTACCTCCTCATTGAGTCAGCAGGAAGTGAATGCATTATCAGAGTATTATCAGTGCTGTTAATTACATCGTCTGTGGACAGAGGTACAATACGCTCACTTAGGTGGTGTCATCTGCTTCAGTCACCAGCTATCAGGCACAAAGGAAAAAGCAGTAAGCCTTTTTCTGTCTCTTTTGTTCTCAATAGAATATTAAGCCTTGAAGGGAAGGACCAAATCTCAGACATACATGTGAGGCAGAAGAGTATTTTCTGTTTATTGGTGTATAAATCTCAGGGAGTGTCTATTCTGATCTCTGCACTAGCTGGATGCCTCCTGTACAGAAGATCTGCTGAGAGCTAATTCGAGTGCCTCTGCCTGACCTGGCACAGTGCATCCTCAAAGCCCAGGCTGGCTGTGGTGATCAAAAGGGTGGTACAAGGTCTCTTCAGGGCAGAAAAACCTCCACCTTACAGTAGGCATTGAGCATCCTCACTCAGCCATACTCTGGGTAGCTCAGCCACAGATCTCATTTAATGCCCACCCCACGCTCTGTGGCCAAAGGTGCCTTTTAAACTACCTGGCAGCAAAGCAAATGGAGTCACCTGCTCTGCTCCGCTTCCAGCATCGCTCCGCAGCCTCTGACAGTGCTTTGCTCTACGTTCAGCCCTTACGACTGTGCAAAAGGACAGAAAGCCCCTAGAAGCATGCAGAAGGGAGTGAAAGGTTACTCCCACACCGCATTTCTTTCCACAAACTTCAATATTAACAGTGTGTTGGATCTGCTGACTCCAGCTCAACATTTTTATGTTGGCAGTTGGTATTTCTGCCAGAGCGTTGCCAACTGTTGATCCAAAAGAATGAGGTTTAGGGAGTTATTTCATCATGTGGAAAAGAAGAAATCTGTTTTCCTCTTGGTTTTACTATTTACTAAAAGCTGTCCCATAGATCTTCCAAGATTCAGACAAGGCTAGCTGCTACTAATAGAGATTTGGGTTTGGGTTTGTTGGTTTCTTTTGGTGGTGTTTCAGATGTCCAGAGGTTTCACACAGCATCTTTAAAACTGAATGTCTGAGTTTACTCCAATACATAGTTAAGTACTGATACCAGTTCTCTTTTGGTTCTGAGGAGCTGCAGTATTCTTGGCATCCTTTGAAGATGGTGACATCTGGAATTGTTCAGTAGCTTTAAATTCCATCCCCTTTAGGTGTCTAAGCATGAATTTAAAAAAAAAAAAAAAAAAAAGTATCTGGATCTTAACATACTCATCATGCTTTTTTCTCTCCTTAAATACGCTAACACAGTTCTCCCTTGTGCTCACATTTATGCGTAAACCATGCAAGGTCTTAGTCAAAAGTCTTTCCACATGAGAAATACAGAATTTGATTGAAGTGGGTTACTCTCATTATTTCCATTATGTCAGGTTCCTCATACATGACCTTATCAAAGCTCACAGTAATAATAACAACAATAGTTTATAGTTCTCCTGTGCCTGTTACTCAGGAATCTGAAGGAGCACTTCTGACACATTAAACCATGAATGTAACCCATCTATTCATATTTGGAGGGCTTCTGCTAGGTAAGCAATATAACAGTTTTGCAGGTGAATGAACTGACATTTGGTAAGAGTCACAGAACAGAAACAAAATTTAAACTGGAGATAAATGACTGCAGCAATAACAAATAAATAAGCACTTTGGATTCCATTTTTGTCATCTGAACTTTTCATTCTCTGACGTTTGTTTATTTGATCAGCTTTTTTCCCTCTTCCTAGGGCTAAGACAAGTATTCTTCTAGATTTGATTAGATTTAGATCTTTCTCTTGCTCCAGCTTTGTGAGGGAGCAGAACAAGGTGTTTCATAATACTGAGGATCTGGTTGCACCGTTTTTCTCTAGCTTTGATTTCAATTGCCCTTTTTTTCCAGCCTCTTTTTCCCTTTCCCACTTGTCTTGCAGTTCCGCTTGGTCCCTGGCAGGCTGCGTCTCCATGTGCTGCCAGGTGCGCTCCTGCTCAGGGCACAGCCTGGGGCACTTGCCTGGGACACGTTGTGACTGTCTCACAGCCGGCGGTTTGGGGATGACTTCTGAGGAGATGAGCCTGCTGCACGCTCTGGGATGCACAGCTCAGGTCCACTGCAAAACCCTGGCAGTCAGGAGCTCTGCCCTGCAGACATAGCCCAGAAGACACTTAGAAAAGCCAGATTCTCTATCCTTCTAGAATGTGCAAGAAGGAAAACAAAACAGACTAATGAAGCAGCTTTTATCAGCAGAAAAATGTATTTTACGTTGAGCAATTCCATAGAAAATAAATACATAGAGGAATGACTCATCTGCATGAGTTTTTAAAATCATCCTTTTCCCTATAACCCCACACCATTCCATACCCAGGTGAACACTGAAGGAAAAACGTGGCCACAGAAAGCTCTAGGACCTACGGACTTGACATTTCTCCCTTGGTCTGTTACACTCCATTTTGATATAACAAAATTTTTACCTCAGTGAGTAATGCTGGCTGTTTTGTACATCACATTGTACACCATACAGAGCAACTGTGGGCTGAATATAAAATTTACCTTTCCACTTTTTTACTTTCTACAGCTTATGTCATAACCTTAATACAACCCGCACGTATTTTTTCTGTGTTACTATACCATAGGTTGAATTATTACCAGCTGAAAGCTTTTCAGCAATGCCAGTTCAATAAGAACTCACTAAGCTTCAATCCAGTTTTCACCCACAATGTAATAGCTTCAAGCCACAACTTGCAAACCTCCCTAAAGGGCTGAAGTGTTATGTTGCAGCAGCCTGGTAACATCCCCACAGCCACTGGCAGTGCTAAATCAGAAGCTTTAGGTTTCTATACAATAGCTGAAAATGAAATAGCTACAGAGCATTGTAACAGGCAAGAGAAATAACTTTTCTGTAGGATCGTGTTTGATGGAACACCTCCAACCACACAAGATATTCATTAGCTGAAAAGCAGATTCTATAAAATAGCTTATTTTCTGCTTGCACTAAATAATCATGAGGGACTCTGCTGTTTCTGATGGTGTAGCATACGCAATGTCTTCTCAGGCTTTTGGTTGAGACACGAGTGCAGTGTTATCTTAAAGTGTTCTTTTCATACATTATAGCCAGGAAAGCATTATTGATCACATAAAAATCAAAAACATCAGCAAGGAAGTTCTGAATACCAGCGTCTCTCTGTGATGAAGAGTTTCTTCCTTCTGTTAGAAATTGCATTTTTTAAGGCACTGTAAATCATTCTTCCATGCCAAAGTTGAAACACTCATTTCCACTTTCTAGGAGATGAATACTACAGTAAAATACAATACAGAACTATTTTCTTGGAATATTTATGCATTTTATAACAGTACTTACTCATAGACATCTTAATCATTCACAGATGGGAATTATAAGTTGGCAGATAACAAAAAGGGTGATAGATAGTAACTAACACAACATATTTCTTATAGATTATTTTAAACTTAACAGCGAACAGATTTATATCACAATACCACACTAACAATCACTTTGAGACATGCATAAAAAAGGAATAAATGTTCCATTAAATAGAAAATGTGACTTCTTTTCTGTTACTGCGGACAGTAGTTCTGTTCATTCTGAAATGGAAATTATAGATCGCTGCAACAACAGCTCTTTTTCATTATCCTGCAGTTGCAGAACTGGAGCAGGAAGCGAATCTGAAGTATCTTACCCTGGTGCTGCACACCGGTGCTAGGGATGATGCTCTGGCCTGTTAGCCAATGCACTTGACTAAGCTGCCATGTACCACTTTATCACTGCAAGGAAATTTACCAGCAAAGCCAGCACTTTTTACTAGTTAAATTGGTTTAAATGGACATTTATCCTACAATCAAGATATATTCTATTGCTGACATAACTGATGTTGCTTCAGGAGCAATGTCTGCCTGCAGAGAAAGGCCAGTGTACCCAGAGAGATGTAATTCTACTGGAAAAATGAGGGACTCCCCCACACTCATATCATGTGAGCTGTGGGACAACAAGGAGTCAATGTTTGCTTAAACTATATTGCATTTCTAGAGTGTAAATTGTCAGATAATTTGCATCTATAGTAAGCATATCTAGAAATAACCCATCAGAAATGCAGCTACCCCGCCAATACGGGGTGACATCTACATCACTCTCTAGCTGTGTTTGCACAGTTTAGACACAGTGCTTCACATCTGAAACTGTGTAACATTATTTACTTCTCCTGCCTTCAGAAAGCAAGAAGAAAACCCCAAACAAACAAAACGCCCAAATATCTTTTGGGCACGAGGTCTCTGTGAGCTGTTCCCTGACTCAGGTCACACATTATGACACCTGCTTGAGATTGTACTGAAAGGCAAAAGTTGGGCTTTATTAATGTTATATTAATTTTTCCACAGACCCTCAGGAGAAATACCAGTGAATTTTTTTATAGAGGGGGGTTAGCACTAGGATGGGTATTTTTATTGACTACATCTATTGATTCATATGCTGGTGTAATTCAGTTGTTTACTCAGTGATTTCCCTGCAGGCTTGTTTAATGAAGAAAATCTCTGCATATACATATGACTAGTGGAGCTTCTTTGGACTTTCATGTAATTAAGAACTTTTGTTTTATTTGCTTAGTTATTGTTAAACTTTTTGTCAGAGAAAATGTAATGGCCAAGGTTTCAAAAAATTACACAATAAAATTATGCTTCCAGATCTCTGCAGAACACAAGGCTCAAGTAGTTAAAGAAAAATATGTAACATTTTATATATTCAAATACATGGTCCCTGAAAAATTCTCATTGTTTCTTCAAGTGGTGGTGAAGACAGGCAGCATGACCTCTGCTAGACAGCAGCCGGAGGTTTATGGAGGAGTCACGGGAGGAATTCCTAATTTTTGTGGGCTCAGGTCATGCCTGTTGGGGGGCTCTCTTCTGCAGCATAAGCAATGCTAGCAGGGGGTTACAATGCGCACACTGGTCACTGGACAAACTGGGAATGGGTGTACAACTGCTGGCTCTCCATGTTGAGTCACCCAGCAGATGGCATTGCCCCTGTTGCATCCGTGCAGCCTGAAAAGACCTCCTGTGGGCCAGACAACAAAAACCTACTTGAGGGAGCTTAGCAGCGATCAGCTGGTTTCCTAATTAACAGCAGGCTGCAGAGGAGGTCAGGCAGGCACCAGACTCCCGTCTCTCCTCAGGCTGGTCCTGCTAAAGCCAGGGGTGCCACAGCATAGAGAACTTGCAGGGCCTGTGCTCAGGGGCTTTGCTGCTTAGTTTAAACAGTGCTGGAAAGGAGGCTTTTTGGATTATAAACTGGGATTTAGCCGGGGAACAGATACCCAGCGCCCAGTCATGCCAGTCAATGGGATGTGTTCTCTTCCCACTGATGACCTCACTATAGGGTTTTCATCAGCTTACACAAGAAACATGTGGTGCAATATTGTATTAAGATGCCAAGCCTTTCTTTGCAAAGAAAACAAAGAAGAGCGTCTAGATCTGTCATTATAAAAAAATGATTAATTTGATGCCTCGATAGCTGAGTTGCCCTACACCATCTGAAACAGTTCAGTATCTGCCTTTAAAAGCAGTGGCAAAGTGATCAACTGCAGGCTCCTCTGCTGCTGAAGTCATCCAGAAACCTTGCACAGGACGACTAAAACAGATGTTATTTGCTTTGAAATTCAAAGGAAACTTTACTTAACAGGTATTTCTTAAGAACAAAATGCAGGATGACTGACTTTATACACACATATGACGGCTGCTTGCCTTCAAGATCAACAGGCCAATTACCAAATCTAACAGAAAGATTTAAAAACACTTTTGTAGAAGTGGGATTACGAGATTGCAGCACTATGAAACAACACAACAGACAACAGAGAACTATTTGCAAGGGCATTTTAAAATCTAAGCATTTGTCCTCCTAAGGAAATGTAAGCTTACTAGTTTTGATATCAATCTTCATCTTTCCCGAAGAATATAAATTTCTTGGGTCCAAGATAGTAAATAATCTAGATAGTAAATTATCATAATATTAAAAGCAAAAGGATTTATGTGAAGTACATATTGAGACTGCTAAAGCCATGAGTATGATACAGTGGAAATTCAAACAAGCTAGTGATTTTACAATATAACAGTAATGTGTGAACTTGCAAACTCATCAACAGTGGATGAAGTCAAGAAGGGACCACTATGAAAAAAAAATTACATTATTTAAAATCTAAATAAAAACTATGCAAATTTAACTTATAACATTCTTATGAGAAATAAGTACTGGTATGCAAATTTCCCCACAGAAGAGAAACTCTTCTAATTGAATCCTTTGCTAAAATCTCTGAACTCTATAAATCAAAATAAGCTTCTTAAAGCATAAGCAAATTCTCAGCCGGTATAAATCTCACCAGCTTTAGCCTAAACTGAATTCCTAGGTTGGAATAAACCACTTGTGGCTGAAGTAAGCTTTATATTCCCTTCCTTCCATACATAAGGGGCGTAGCCTCTCTTACCTGACCTACACTGAGCATAACACTCACAAAGCACCATAAGCATTTAGAAAGTAACTATCTCACCTCTATCTGTTTTACAGGAAATCTCTCTGTCAAGTATGACAGCATATTGCTGCTGAACACCTGGGGAAAAATTCACTCAGAGCTAAAATTTTAAGGGCCATAAAAAAGTGCAAACTCTAGATTATTGTAGATTTATGTCTCACTGGAGTTAGGCTGAGAAAACTGTAAGGTAGCAAGCTGCTAGTTTCCGTGGTGATCCCCACTAGCTTCACATGCTACTGTATTGAGAAGAGCGACGAGCAGCAAGTGATTACTGGAAACCTGATGATTTTGGCAGCACATTGTATTTGAGTTCTGATTTTGGAATAATTAAATGCTGAGAAAACTATTGTCAATGAAGGTGAAGTTAGAGGCAAGAAAATCTGCAAAGATTCAGTCACATAAACTGCTATCTAGGTTTCCTAAATTTAGATTATCTACACAATTGGGTAAAGTATGTAGAAAATTGGTAGAAGTGCTTGTATGAGCCAGTCTCCAAGGACTAACTTTAACAAAAATGTGATGATTAGGAGATGCTTCTGCTTTGAACTCTAATTCAGACTATTTTTTTATGTCTACAGCACCATACAGAAAACACAAAGCTCCCTGAAAGACTGAACGGGTGTTTTCAGAGGGTGGGAGCTCCAGTTTTGGAGCTCAGCTTGTCATCAAGTGAGAAGTGCCTCAGTATTTGGACATGGATGGATTAACAGTGTTTTTATTAATAGATTAGGAAACATCACATTATAAACATCTTGATCTATCCATAGAGAAAAGTCTCACCAAGAGCTAATCTGCAAAAATACCTGTTTAGATTGAATTTATATTCCTACATTGTACATATATAGCATTTTTCTTTCCCTTCTATATCAAGTTATTCTGAATTAAAATATAGCTCTGCTAAAGTCAAGGAAATTTTTATCAACCATGCAATGACACTAAGATTTCAGCAAGTTGGTCTAGGGATAGGATTAAAAAGAAATTCTGTCTTGCATCATTAGCCTGTGCATGGGAACATACATTTTCATGCTAAAGAAAATTAATAGGAATGCCAAATACTCTAAGCAAATTTAGGCAAATGCCACTGACTCCTGCATGCTATATTAGAAAACTAATTAATAATCAAAACTAAGTAATGACTTCTGTAGAAATATTTATAGCTCTCTTCCTTACTCCATCATTATCCAAGGCCACAGCAGAGTTTGCCATGTTTGTGTGTCACATCAGCCTTGATTATGTAGGAGCAGTCAGGAAAATGATCTGAATTAACTACAGGTGTGACTTTGAAGGGTATTAATAAAACTCCCTTTCATCCTGTGTGGACACTGGTTCAGAATTAAAGACTTTTAATTTAATTTTGCACACTTTACTTCAGAAGCAAAGTAAACCAAGTGAAATCAAGGTCAATTCAGCAGTAAGACTATATATATGAGAAGTAAATATAATTTATTCTGCATTTTAAAGACTTCCAAAGTACAGTAAGCAAAATTCTTAATTGCAAAATGCTTCTTTGTGAAGAAGAGTTTTGCGTGCAGTTTTATTGAGGTGACAATAAATTTCTTTAAAATTATTTTGAATTTTAAGATTCCATGAATGACAAGTCTCATGCTGCATTATTCTGTGAAAAATATGTGGGAATTATTTCTTGAACCATAACTCTAACTCCGTCACACAATTGCCTAAGTTTTGTTGCTTAGCCAGTATTTTGTTACTTTTTCAAATTCCCTTCAAACTTTCCACCTCTGGGTGCATTTGATTGCATTATTTTTTATAACTAAATTTCTATGCCTCCATAATATGCTTCTGTAGTACAAATAATTCTATACTACTGTAAATTAGAAACCAAGTGTACTTCCCAGATTCTGGACTCTGTATTCCACCAGCATTCTCATATTCACAGATTATAGACTGCTGAGTGTTGAAAAGAGCAAGAGGTTATGTGTCTGTATGTTATAATGACAATAAGATTTAAGATGCTTAGTAGTTTGGGCTAGACCTTTATGCTCTACCAGCAATAGAAATTTAAATTACTGTAAGTCTTGTCATCCTCTGAAAGTCCTTGCTTGAGGGAACATGTACGAGGGTGCTGGGTGCCCTGGCTGTGTGCAGGGGTGGGTGGAAACTGGGGGGCTGTTCCGACGGTCACAGGGCTGTCCTGGGGCAATATACAGGGGGACTTTAAGCAGCAGGTGGCATCATTCCAACAATAGGACTCTGAATGTATTTTTTGGGCAACTTTATCCTACATTATCCGTCCCATCATGCTATTAACATTCCTACATTTTTTTTGTGTGTTGGTTAAAGACAAAGTTGCCAGTGTATTTTTTTTTTTCATGAAATTAAGGAGAAAAAATGAAATACTTTGTACGCGTCATTGTAAGAAGTCGAATCCATAGTGAAAACTCATGGAAGAAAAGTCCATCAAGTTTTATTAAAACCCAAGATGCTGATAGAGGCTGTAATGTAGGAAGCTGACGCTGGAAGGATACACCTGGGGAAGTATCACCCTGAACTTGCTCTGTGCCTTGTTTCTTTTCTTAAACACCACTGTCAAAGACAGGCTGCCTGGCCAAATGGACTTTAGGCCTGTTTCAGCCATACTAGAGCAAGTGTCCCTTTGCTGTTCCAGAATGATGTTTGTATTTTAGCAATATTGCTTCTCATTCCTTGGGTTTGCATCTCTTCTGTTTTCCTCATAAATGTGACTATTGCCACAGTCGCACCATAAATAGCCTTACACGTTCCCTTCTCTCTGGGGTGAGGAGGTTCATACTCTTTCTTTCTCCCCAGACAGAGGCATGGTATTTAAGTGTCTTCTCAATTTATGTGAGGCAATGACTGCCTGCCTGCAATCTGGGCTAGCAGTGGAAAAAATAAAAAGTATTTCTCAAATATGAAGGTTTCATATCACATAGGTCCTATAGTAATAGAAATCAAAACCCTGCCAGGACGATCACTTGCAGGGAACGGGGCATTGGAACTGGAAGATTGTTAGGAAAAACATAAATGAGGCAACATCTATGTTCCTGTTCTGCTGTAGGCTGGATAAAAGCTTCTGTGGCTTTGGGGAGGTTATATCATTCACATGAGAATAACTTGAGTTTTTGATCTCTTAAAAAAGTTTATTTGTAGATGTACAATCCCTGACTGCTTGTTGACAGTTCTGCAACAATACCTGCTAGTGTAGATGTGGTATTTGAAAAGTGGGCTGGTGAGTAAACAGCAAGAATGCAAAGTCAGGAAATTGCTTAGTAGCAGATTTGACAAAGCTTGCTAGAAAAAGCTGTGAATTTTGGCTTCCAGCATATATAGCACTTTATTATTAATAATGATTTGTTGTTTGATTCCAGTCACAGCAAACTTTGAAAAAGAGGCAAAAGGTAAGATGTGGTTTCCAGCTATGAAGATGTTATTTGAGAAATACATTGTCAGGATTAATTCGGTAATATATACGTGAGTACTTTCAGATCATTGTGCTGAAGCTGCACTATAAAGGAAGCATGTAATTTGTTTTCTCACATCCAAAGCCCATTTATTAATATAGCAAATAAGGAACATTTTAAATGTCAGGCAAAAGTAGAATAACAAATAAACAAGAATCTATCTTAAATCACACGTGACATACAAAAAAGCAGGCTTTCCCACTGCAGAATAGTATTTCAGTTTTGCCTGTATTAAAGAATATTTATTCTTCAAACACATTTTCATTAATGATCACTTGAGATGTTTGTAGCACAATAGGCAGCATACATAGGACCTCTTTATCAGTCTCTTCCCAGTCACGGGCAAAGTGGCCTCTCATGACACCAGGAGAAGCAAACTCAATGGGGGAACCCTGCCAACCACATCATCTGCTTCTAGCCCCTCGTCTTCTCATGTCAATGAGGAGACCACTGGTGGGCAGCATCCCTTGCATCCCCGGGCAGATTCCAGGAGTAATTTATGATGCTCGAGGCTGCCCTACTCCAGTGCCCCCCAATCTATTTTTGAGTCACTGACACACATGCCTTTACTTTAACCTTTCTTGTTCCCTGGAATAACTTTTTATTCTCCTTGTATTTCTTTTTTCCTCTAGCCCTTTCTCTGCTGAGGGGGCTTGAAGGTTTGATTATGGTTGGGCTAGCGCCTGGCACTAAAAGGGAGAGTGACAGCTAGCATGGTTTAAACAGAACTTAATTAAAATTTTTTAGCTCCTTCCTGCATGGTCTAGTGAGAGCTCACCGCATCAATGAGAAATACTTGCAGGATAATTGGCCCCAGGAGAGTCATATGCTGGTGTCTTGAGATTCTCCCTTCACACTGAGTAGTTTCCTTTGTTATCTTTCCACTGCTGATATCAACCAGCAGAAGCAGCGAAGAACTGGAGTGTTTCTGGAGTGTTTGTCTTTGCCAATCACTTTCTTCTGTCTGTCTTTTCAGTGATTTTGTGTGAAAACTGGCCTCACAATGCTCTGAGCAAGGAGAGAACACGGAGATAAGCTTTGCACTCTTCAGAGTCCTTGGGCCATAGATTTGGACCAAAACCGTAGGTAAGAATTGTCCCTCCAAAGAAAACTGAGGCCACCTCTGCGATAGCCTGGCAGAGCCCTGTAGTGCAGAGATGTCATTCATGGCCAGAGCAGCTGAAACAGTACGTAGCCATGTGAGGGCAAATCAGTCCTTCTTTTTTTTTCCCCCAAAACACTTTGTTTGGTTTGGATAACGGTGGAACTACAAAACAAAAGGTCCTATCTGCAGTAAAAGTGCTTTGCCTGTTTGGAGTGAAATATTTCCATGGAAATATTTCAGGCTGAGACAACCAGTTGACCAGGCAGAGAAGGCCTGAATCTGCAACCAAAGTTTTACTGTTGACTTAAATAAAGTGCTGGGGAGGTTTCCTTAGGTTTAACTCTTTAGTAGTTCTTCTGCAAAGCTGATCATTGAGTAGTCCAGAGGATGATGTATGTTTGGTTGCATTTACCATTCTTGTGTAAATCTGGGCAATTTCTCATGAGTACTGTAGCCTGTGGTTTCAAAATTCAAAAATTAGTTCCTGAAAAACTGTTTCTGACTGACATAATACAAAATACAGCATACCTCAAAAATGGAAAACTGCACCGACTTCAGATTATGACATTTGTTTCCTGCAGGCAATGAAATTTTAGTACCTGCAGTCTTCTGAGTGCACTTCTATCCAATGTACGTATTGCAGAGAAGAGCACTGTTTTGGGACATTTTATTTTAACTCTTTTGTTGCTAGGAAAAAAATTTGAAAAATACTTGTTGAAAAGATAAGGAATGTAAGACCAGAGAGGTAGGTAGTGGTATGCTTTATCTAATATTCTATTTCTAGTAAAGATCATTGCCAATTGGATTTACATTACAGCAAGAAGTCCTGAAATAGAAATAATAGAATATATTCCCAGAAATCTTGGTTATTAAAATCTAGCTTGTGAAAATTAGTGTATTCCCTGAAATCTGAGCTTTAAATATCATATTACTTTTTTTTTTTTTTCTTTTGGTTTTACTTGTGTTACCTGATGTTCTTGTTATCCTCATAAACTTCCTGTTTCTTGAATCCTGCTTCAGTAACATTCTTTGGAAATGAGTTCACACAGTGTGCAATTGCACAGCTAAAAAATATCTATATCCTTTTATCAGTTATAAATGCATTATCTTTTGACTAAATGGATGCCTCCTCATTTATATCTGATGATTAGAGGCAATACTGTTAGGTCTATCTACCTTTTCAGTATTTTTCTGGTTTTGTTTATTCCATTTCCTCTTATCTATTTCTGATTTAAAGCATAGTATTACTCTGTATTTGTAAAAGTATTTTTCCATGTCTAACAGTCTTTGTCATCGGTTCTGGCCTTCTTCTATTTTTGCTATGTCATCCCTGGGGACATAAAATCTCTATAATAAATCGTAATGACAGAGTATAAATTAATTTAGCATGCATTTGGATGCACTAAATCTGCTTCCTCTAAGACTCCTAGTATTTCTTGAACTGATTTCCAGTGGATTCAACCAGCTGTCTTTTTTAAAAAATAAGTGTATTTTTCAGAAGCATTTTGCTTTTCTCTTACATGTTCTTTGGACAAAGGGCCACATTGAATAAGTTATATGTCAAGATACAGTTTTCCTGTTCATGTCAATATTTGAAATCAAGTTGGTTTTGTTATCAAAAAGAATGGGGTTTGGCTAGATTCTGAAGATTTCCTTCTCCTTACAAGGCTGGACCTCACTTTTGCATTGGTAAGGCTTCAAATAGTCATAGAAGAGTTTAGGAAATAAGGTTAGACCATTTTAGGGTGTTTTCTGGCTGCTAAAACTGCATTATTTTATCATTTGCTTTAATCGGGAATTACACCTAAATTCTGAAAAAGTAGAACACAACCTTCTTCAAATTGCTCTAGGACAGATTTATGGTAATAAACAGACTTATGCATGTGTATAGAAGGGTGAAATATAAGTATTTTATTTGAATGAGCTTGGACACTGTGATGACTTGCAGAACTCACAAATTGTAGTAATCCAGAATTCATATTCATAAAAACTGTGTATTGTATCACACAATAAGTATTCTCTCATACATGTTACATATGTTTTAGCTTAAAGTATTGCTAGGGAACTGCTAGAAAGTATGGTAGAAAACACAAAGAAGAAAATCTTGCCATCCCTGGATTCTGTTATTGCTAGTTGATGAACTTTCCTCTCCTTCTGCAGTTTGGAAGATGTAGCCCTGGCATGCTTATTTTTGTGAACTTGGGTATGGCTGTAGCTAGATGTCTACAGTAAACACCTGAGAAAGCTAAGATGAAAAAGGCAAAAATGCACAGTATTTGTTTCCACTAATTAGAAAGGGAGAATAACTAAGATTAGATAATTAGGCATTTAAAATTTCATGAGATGAATTCCAGCCTGGGACTCTGGCACTATCAGTTTCCAGGAAGTGGAAAACACTTTCTTCTAAACAGAGGTAGGAATCCAGGAAAGGACATATGGATACTCCAGAGCCTGTGCTATATTCTGGCACAGTGCCGTAAAGACAGTTTTCACCATAAAATGGCAAACAATGGGCCACCACCGGAGGAGAAGGATGTCTCTCCAATGCTTGTGGTGTGTGCCTAACACTGCTGTGAAGTGGTGAACCTCACCTTGCTGGCAATAGTTTCCAGCAGCTTGGTTAAACACTGAGCATGCAGTGCAGCTGAGAAGGTTGCTGATGGTGGCAGCAGTTGTGGATGCGTGGTCTCCAGTGCAATGTGGCTCACTGTCCCTGGGCTTCTTTTCGCCTCCTGCTTAGAGCAGCAGCACTGCAGCTATGTTCACTTCTGCACGGCTTGCAAGCTTTTCAGAACAGGCAGCCACAGCAAGGTTAGCTGGCCAAGTGAAGGGTGACAGACCCCTCGTGTAAAATATTGATTGTGACACAGATTAGATGCCCTGAAGCGTAGCAGGGATTTGAAAGGCAAACCCTGAGCTGTTGGGGTAGATATGGTACCTGAAACCATCGTTTGTGTACTGGAGAGCACAGCGATATCCAAAGGGCCTGGAGTCATGGAAGTACACTAAAGCCACTAAATGTCATGCAGTTACCTGGTGTGACACAGGGCATTGTCTCTTCCTTGCTCTTTCCTACCTTTCCCATTTTTGATTTTTGTCTACTGAGAGCCTGGTTCAGTTCACCAAAATAACTCCACCCTTTCCTCCCCTGGGTGAGAGCCTGGAGCAAAAGAGCAAAGGAGAAACAAGTTTTTCAGTAGCACAATGTTTTGCCAGGTCATGAAGTGGCTGCTAAAACCATGTTGTCTGGCTTTGCTTTAAAAAACAGGTCAGTTTTCCATGGGAGTGAGAGAAAAAGGATGCATTTTCTGTTACTTCTCTCACCTTTTTTTTCCCCTCTCTGTTTTTGCGTGTCCCTTAAGCATTAACAATCAAAATCAATTTTTCCTCATAATGATATTTATAAAGATGTTAGTAACTTTTTAAATACCATACAAGAAGTTTCTCAAACAGGGTTTCACAGCCTTCCCTTCACCCAACTTAGGGAAACACGACAATGTAGCCGCTTAGAGGAAGAAACTTTGTATTTAAGTGTTTGTATTCTTTTCCATCCTAGGCAGTTCCAGTCTGTATAGGTCAGCTTCTTTGGAAAAATCTTTGGATTAGATGCGTATAATTAATTGTAAAAGGAAATAATAAATTTGTAAGCACAAAGTCTGTAGAACAGATCAGCAGAAAATAATATTCTTTGTAGAAGAACAAGAGGTAGTGCTCAACCATGCCTTGGGGTCTTGAAGACAAATAGAAAACCTGGACTGAAAACCTCAGTTCTCTAAATCAACTGGACTGATTGTCAATGACCAAAGTAAAGCCAAGATTTCACACCAAAGTCCAAAATGTTAAGAGAAAACCTAAGGAAAAAACAAACAAGCAAACGAAAATCCCCACAAAACTTAATAGAACTAGAATATTTGTTTGCATGTGTGTATTGGGAATCCTGTGAGGATTTCATCATGAGACCAAAACTGAGAAGAATCATAATTATTTGCAGGATTTAAGCCTCATGGTAGAGCTGGTGCTTCAGATAACTGTAAGAAAAAATATCATAAGAAAGGTACTGGATTAAAATAGATGGGTCATGTAGTGACTAATAACTTATTTGATATTTTCAAGGGTCTAAATACAGAACCCAAACTAAATGAAAGGGCTGCTTACTACTTAAAGTTAGCCAAACATGCATCAATGTAAATAAGAAACATTCAGGTTCGTCTAATGAATATCTTTGTTTATAAATTTAAAGAAGGAGTGAGAGATTAAAAGGCTAGTTATAAATTGACCTGGCCTTCTAGAAGAAACCCATGCTAAACCTGATCTGTCTTTAATAACTAAGAATGTGTTTTGTCTCGTATCCTCTTGAGAACTGGTTAATATTAACACAAGATGTGAAAGGGAATTCTGTACTTCACTTTTTAGTAGTTTTTAGTTTTGCAAGAGAAGGGATCAAAAATGAGATAAAAAAGATTTTGTTTGGAAACTTACTGTAAAACTAGAGGCTTTTTCAGTCCTTCAAACACATGTGCACCAGCTTTAGCACATCAATGCAATTTTGCTAAGTTCATTTTCAAGACAGAGGGATAAAACTGCATTGGTGTAAATTCTGTGACTCCAGGCTCAAGTGAAGTGACCGTGTCTTTTGTGCAGTTACGTAATAAATTATATTTAGTTACATGACATTCCTAAGTCATTACAGAAATCCTTAATCAGTACAGAAGTGAGATTATAGTGAAAACCATGATGCCTCTGAATTTTGCTGTTACGGATGTTTCATGACAGAAAAAGTAGTGGGTTTTCATTGATTTGTAAACCTTGACTCTGTGGGTGTTCATACGTCGCTGATGGGGAGTTAAAGCAACTCCCCTTACTCCTGGGCACCACATAGAGCAACCAGTTGGCAAGAACTGATGCTGCAGCCCCCGGGGTAAGCCCTTTTCTGACTAAGCAAGTAGGAGCACATTGCAGCCGAAAATACCTCAGCCAAGCATTGCTGCTGCCTGATTGCTGCTGCTTGGCCCTGAAGAGATCAGGCAGTTGAAGCAAGACTGGTACATTCATGGCTCTTTCGACATCCGACCCTAACTCATAGTTCAAATAAATGGAAAAATGAGTGCCTAGGTACAGATTTTTATGGCAAAGCATGCTAGCACATCTATTTGAAAACAAGAACCTTTAGAAGTACCAGCTGGTATGTAGGGTGTGACATCCAGGCTGGGTCATTCGGCCATCAAACTGGGAGCTACTGGGACTCACTGGACACCAGCTGGATGCACCAGCCTTTTCCACCCGGGCCATGGGGCTCGGTGAGGCGACGGAGGTGGGAAGGGGAAGGAACGTGGTGGGGCTGAGCCCAGGCTGCTGGGCACGGTTGCGGGCACGGCTGCGGGACATGGCTGCGGGCACGGCTGCAGGCTTTCCTGGGGTGCGCCCCGGCTGATGGTGGGGGCGAAGGGCCGGCGGGTACACGGGTGGGTACACCTGGACCCTCCGAGGTGGTGTCAGGGCCGTGTGTGGCACCGTCTGGGTGCCATTACTCCCAGCACCACGGTCCGACCCTGCCTCAAAGTGCCTCGCGTTGCCCGGACGCACGTTTTGCGGTCACCGCAGCGCGGGCAGCGCCACCCGCACGCCCCTCAGCACCGGCCGGCCCCTCTTCTGAGGGACCTGCGCGGGCCCTCGGCGGGGCCTTGTCCCCGAGGGCCCCTCCTGTGCCCGCAGGAGGCTGTGGGGGGCTCATCCCCCCCGGGGGTGCCGACCCCCGTCCCCGGGTGCGGCGCTGTCAGAGAGCGGCCGGCGCCGCGCCGGTTGCCGTGGTGACGGGAAAGCACCCCCGGCCCCGCGCCCCCGCCCCCGCAAACATGGCAGCGGCGGCGCGGCGGCTGCGGGCCGCGGCCCCGGCGGGGAGAGGTGGCAGGTGAGGAGCGGCGCGGCGGGAGGTGTCGCCCCCGCCCCCTGCCCGCCTTGCCGCCGGGGGGCTCTCCCTCCCAGCCGGCTCCCCGCAGCCGCCAGGCGGGGCGTCGGGGCCGGGTCAGCGGCTCGGCGGGCCGGGGCCGCCAGCAGGCCGGCGGGCGAGGCGGTGGCGGGGGGCGGGCTCCCGGCAGCGCCAGGCACCGCGCCTCCCTCCTGCTCCGGGAGCCCCCGGCGGGGTGACAGCCCCGCCGCGCCGAGCCGAGCCGAGCCGTGCCCAGCCGAGCCGCCCCGGCCGGGGCTGCGGAGGCAGCGCCCGCTCCCGCCTCGGCCCCATCGCTGCCGGGACGAACAGAGGCGGGAGCCGCCACCCCCGCGCCCGCCATGTGGAAGCTCAACAAGAGCAGCAAAGTTCTGCTGGACGACTCGCCCGAGGAGGAGGAGACGCGTCCCCGCGGCCCGCCGCCCGCCGCCTGCGCCGCCGCCGCCTTCGCGGCCCCCCAGGTAGGAGCGCGGAGCCCGGCGGGGGAGCCCCGCGGGGCCGGGGAGGGGTCGTGCGGCTCGGCCCCGCACCCCGCTCCGCTCCGGCGGCATGAGTAATCACTTTCCCCACCCCGAGATGTGCCGAAAACCTGGCTGTGGTCGGAGAAGGGGGTGTTTGCGCGGGGCGTGCAACTGTCACCCGTTTTTTTGAGGGGTGCTGACTGGTCTGTCCTCCTCTCTTTTCTTCCAGCAGCCGGCCTCCGGCATTGCTGGGACTTGCTGTCCTTCATTCCAGTGGCTTCATACCGCAGGGTACTTTCCCTCCCAGCCCTAGGCAGGGGCATTGCAACCCATCTGTTAAGCACAATACATTAAACGGTGATTTGTAAGAACATGATCTTCATTTGCAGATGTGTGCGGGTTTGTGTAGAGCGCTGGCGTTTTGGCAGGATTGCTTTTTCTGTAGTTACAGTAATGGTAGTTGGCTATCTTGAAATAGCCGCAATCTTATTTGAAAGCTTTCATTGTTAAATGATAAGTTAAATACCAGCAGTGACCTCCTCAAAGTACCGGTCGCCTAACAAATACAACCTGAAAGGAAGGGTATCAGATGAGTATCAGGCGAAGCAACTAAAAGAATGTTTGTTGACTTGCTTTCCAAAACTTGATAACAATTAGGCACCAATCCAGCTCAGGAGCGTGGTACACTAGCCAGTATTGCTTTGTTGCTGAACTGATCTGTTGCCACAGAGTATCTTTAGATGTTGAATGTGAGGTTGCAGGAGACATGGGTATCTGAAGCAAGCAGTTGCCCAGGGCAGCAAACTGGTGAGGTTTGTATTCAAAAGAAGGTACAAAAACCCACCAAATTTCCTACCCTATGGCTGTCTTGCCTACCTTGCTGGAAGAGCTGGAGTGGATCTGGATAGCCTACTTTCTCAGGTGCTATGATGGACTGACAACATGTGTGGCTACTGCTGAAGAGCAGCTTCTCCCATTTGCAGCAGTTATTCCCTCCATCTTCCAGTAGCTGAAATCACCTGTCTGCTTCCCAGTTCAGCCTTGCCTTGTCCTTTGCCCTGCACGTGAACAAGAGAGCCCTGGCCCTTGCTACTTGTTTGACAGCAGCTGTGAAGATGCATATGGATGAACAGGATTTTCTCATTTTGGAGAGCCCATTCAGGGGACGTAGGGGGATTGTGGGTTGGAGACGACCTGAAGTATCTCCCACAACGTCTCATACAACATTTAACCTCTCCCTCCTACAGTTCGTATCCTCAGGTGCTTGGAAACCTCCACTGTTTTCACTAAGCTGCTGGCATGTGCTATCCACAGCCCTCCTAGACTTGCTTACCTCCTGAAACCCTCCTTGAACACCAAAGCTCACCAAAAACTCCCAGTAAATCCCATTGACTATCCACTGCTTGTCTGCTCTACTTCAGATGCTCTAAACCCCCACTGGGGCTCCTGACCTTTGCTTTCCAGTCAGAAGATGATACTTCAGACTTCTGTCCTGACAATTCTCCCATTATTTTATCTTCTACTTCAACAACAGAGGTCATTTTTGTTTGTTTGTTTATTTGCTTTTTCATGTCTGATCATCTTTATTGTCCCAGGCTTCAGTTTCGTTAGTGGCAGTCTCAAGTTATAAGGGTGATAACAATGATTTCTGGTGCAAATGGTTTGCCATTTTCATAAATTTTAAGAAAATCACTTTCCCGCTCCCACGGTGTCTATTACCAGTGGCAATGGAATAAAAGACATGTTTTTGGTATTGTAGGTGGTAGGGGAAAAATAAATTATTCTAAGGCACTAAATGAAATATTCTGGAAGATAAAGGATTCAAGGATTCAGAAAAAAGGCTGTAGTGTAGCTTGGCACAGAAACTGGAGTGAAGGTGATAAGCTATTAGTTGTTTTGCGTGTTAAAATCAAGAAGATTTGTCAATTGGTGAAAAAAATCCCCAACCCTCCACAAACATTTAATGTAGTTATTTGAGAGTTTATATACACTTTTAGGAATGATAGACTATATGGAAAACTCTAACCTCCTGATTAACATTGCAGTTCTTGTGATCTACCAAAGGAAGCTTGTAGGTCAGCCATATGTACAGTATTTCTAAAACATGGCTTAGACAGGTTTCAAGGAGAAAGTGTGAGGTAACCAAATGTGCTTGTTCAGCTTGTTATGGCTGATCTGGTTCAAGGGCCTTGCTGGTAATCTGACATTTTTGATGTTTCATCAGAACCTGTTCTGTTCCCAATAATATGATCGCAAAGGAGTGAAATCCAGTAATGTGTAGAGCAATTTGGCAATGACCTGCACTTCACTACTGCTGTGTCCTGACCTGCATCACCCAAGCCCCTGACTTTGGAGGACAGTAGCACCACCAGAGCTTGGAGGAGTTATGGAGGCAGTTCTCTTAGTACTCCAGCTGTGCATGCAAAAAGTCTTGTTCTTCCTCAGCCTCTGTTTAAGTTCTCATGGTATAGCCTGCTTAAACTGTGAATGAAGGACTACCTCATAAAGACAAAGATAATCCAGGACTTTCCTAATTTTCTGTCTTGAGCGCCAAAGTCTAGATAATTTGTTTTGAGTGCTTTTTAATAAATTGAGAAAGTCCAGCACTAGATTTCATGGAGAAGTTTACTGTTAGATTTCATTTCCTCTATCTTCTTTTCTGAAACGTCATTTGGTAAAAAATGAACTGTAGTCATCACATTTTGACTTTGATTTTTGATATGTTGTTTTCCCCAACAACTCTCTTTTGTCTGTATTTTCATTTTTAATGCGCAAGGGGGAAGAAAAATCCTTAAGCTTCTACCAATCATGCTATAAATAATGCTGAAACTTCTTACTTCAAAGGAAAGAAATTGGTAGTCACATCTGTGTCATTAAAACAGGCCAGGTTGAAAGTGTTCCAGTGTAATGAAGTCTTGGTGCTATATGTTGTTTCTTCAAAGCTGAGAAAGAGTGAAGGAGTTCTCACCGTGCAACCTAATAATTAGGATATTGCAGTAGCAGACAGCAACAAAGAATTAGGCTACTATAAGTTTTGAAAACAAACAAAAAAACCAAAAAACCTTTGTTACTCTACATAAGTGTTTATCATCCTATTTAGATATGGAAGCCTGATCTGGGCTTACTCAAACAGACATTTGAACTTGTAGAAGTTTTTAGTTCTTAAATAGTAAGGCTTAGTTTGATCTAAAAAGAGAAGTTTTGACAGTTCTGGTTTTGTGGAATACAGAACAGTTTGATTTTGTTCCAATGGAGAACAAAAACAAATTTTAGAACATGAAAATTGCAATGGGAGGGAATTGTTGGCCTCTGGCCACTTCTTAGCAAAAGTTTCTGCATACATTCAAGTACTTTGAATTGTTAACACGTATTTAAAATAGTAAGGTGTTTCCTGAGATAAGAAAGACAAGTAAATTTTGAAACAGTACTTGTGTAAATAAATGTGTGAATTATTGTATTTTTTTTATACCAGACAGTTTTAGACTGAATCTTAGAAGTTAATTTTAATTTGCGCATTGAAGCATAACTATTTTAAATTTATGCAGTGAAGAGGCTTTGTTGGCTAAAGTTACAATTAATACATGAAGGCAACTTAACACATGTAAATAGTATACATGTATAAAATGAAATTATTATGCTTTTTGTGTGTCTCTCAAAATATGCTAGAAATTTGCCCTGATGCATGCCAAACTTGCATTCAGTTTGTAACATAGTCATTATGTTTTGAACTGTAGTTATAGTTTTGGAAAGGGAAAAATGTTGGGTTTTGACTTCTGGAAGGCAACTCTTCAGCAGTTCAAGCCTCTTATCATTAAGCAGTCCTCAGAGACGTCAATGCTGTATCAATATCGCATGTAACTCTCATGTAAAATGGTGCTTGACTTTAAAACACATCTATATAGTTGAGGAGTGGATGTGTGTCAGATTGACCTATATTATCTGCTGCAACTTTACCTTTCATGTAAAAATATTTCAGATCCTTAGCCTTGATCTGTTCTCCTTGATTGTTTTTTTTGTTATGTTCAAAGAGAATATGTGCAAAAACAAGTTTTATGCTGAATTTTGTTTAGACTTGCTTCCTAGATGTTTTAAAGTTGGCTACACAGAATTTTAGTGATCTATTTTAATAAAGATATTTAAGTCTCTGGTGAAATTTTAATACCAACTTTCATCTTGGAATGAGTTGAACTCAGACAGGCCCTGCAGGAATGGGTGGGAGCTGAGCTGCATTTCTTATGTTCTACTAATACACTGAATAAGGTTATTTTTTAATTAAAAAATAAAGCAGTCAATGTTAATCCAGCTAATGCCATTCCTTCATGTTCTGGCCATTCCAGTGTGTCTCAGGCTTTGCCTGCAGTACTCATACAATTCTTTCATACCTTCTCCTCTCTGCTAGCCTGCTTTTTTTGCTTTCATCAGAGTTATTCTTGTGACATTTCAGTGACATTTTCCTGGCTAAAATCCACCACCTGTATTCTGTCATCATTCTTGAACATTAGATGGTGAGACTGACAGTGAAGACTTTCCCGAGCCCTTCCTCAACCTGCCTTTCTTGCTTTTCCTCCTTCTTGTCACATCCGTCTTTCAAGAGCTTCTTGAGCAGGTCCCGTTTCCTTCTCACAGTCTTCTTGGAGCTCTGCAGAGCTGATGGTGTCTTTGAGGGCTTTAGGCTTTCTTGTTTTTAATCCCTTGCATTTCTGAGCTGCTTCACTTTCTGGTTTATACTGTCATCTTTACCCACTTAACCTGGATCGGATCTGCTTCTCCCCTCTTAGCATCTCTCTGTTGGTTAACTCTGACTTAGAAGGCCCACAAAGCACATATTGTTTGGCTGGTCTACTACTATAGACATCAGTATCTATTTTTTTTTTTTCTTTTTTTCCCGGTCAAGTTTATAAGCTGAAGGTTGTCAGTGGTTTTTATCTACTGTTCAAGAGAGAATTTGTGTCCAATACTTTACTGCTGTTTCCCCTACCCTATAAAGTCCAGGTCTTTTTAAAGTCCAGGTCTTTTTTTCTTTTTTCTTTTTTTTTTTTTTAAATTTATTAGTATTTTTCTTTCTGTCTAGACAGCTGAAATTCTTGTGCAGACCCTCACTTCCCATCCTGATGGTGGTTACTTCCTCTGCAGCTTCTAATACCTATGTCTTATTTCCCCACCCTCTAGTCCCCGCAAATCCCGTTGCTGATATTACTGTTGTTGCTTATGGCACAAACTTTAAGTCCTTCTCATCCTTTGGTTTCTGTTTTTTCAGCTGGCTTCCCTTTGTTTCAGGACATTTACATTTAAATCTCTGTCTTTGCTTTCAAGGTTTTTCTTAGTATAATATGTCCCCTTCCTCTTCCCTATTTGCCATTTTTATCACTTGTATCATACCTCGAGAGTTCTGCTTTACTGGCTGCAATCACCAGGGTTAGTCCACAGCCTTGTCTGCTTCCCCTTCAGCCTCACACAGATTTATCCCTTTTCACTGATCCGCAAAACCATCTTCTCCTCCACATTATTGCTTGAGATCTGCTTTCTCTAACCTATTCATTCTATCTTCATGGGGTTTTGCAAGGTTTCCGGAGCCATAAGCTCCTAGAAGTGATGGATTTGCTACCATTAATATACAAATTAAAATATAATGCTTTTTGAGAAATAATTCATAGTTTTAATCCATTTAATTATTTACTGGTAAAACAAGTTTATATTTTTTTTAATGTAAACTGTTACAGAAACTATTTGCCAGATTGCATGAGGACATCTGTAGCATAAGTAGAGCTATTAAAAGTTACTGAACATTTTATCAGGTAGACAATCTTTCATTTCTGTCATCATCAGAGGTACTTTTCCAACAAGTTTTGCTCCTGATTTTTTGTGAGGAGCTCCAGGACAGGTGTGTGTGATCACTGCAAGTGCTGATAAAAGCCGCATGTCAAAAGGAAGCAGCACATGTACTGGTGAACACTGTAACCAAAAATATTGTGTTCAACCTGTTTTGCAGAAACTATACTATGAAAATATTGTCATTATTCATGCAAGAGTTTTTTTAAAGATATGTAAATTAATTGCAAATGCCATGACTGAATAAAAAATGTATGTCAGCTACTGTCTTTTGAATTAGCATCCATAGGTTTGTTTTCTAGATCAGAAAAAGCAAACACGAACTTCAAGTATGAAGATTTTCAGTCAGAAATTTCATGAAAATTGAAAACTTCACTGGAATATTTGAATTTTTGCAGCAATTGAAGTCAAATCCATTATTTGACTTTCTTTGTTTCAGCTTCGACAGTGATGATATTTTGATCTTAATACAGCTGTTTCCATTTCTTGAAGCATATTTGAAATATTAGGCAAAACTAAATTCTTAATGAGCTGAGCTTTTTAAAAATATTTTAAGGTGTTTAATAACATTTTTCCAAAAATATTTAAGAGAGGCAAAGTCTGAGTAATATGTAGTATAGCCACTTACTACAGAGATGCGCAATACCGTGAACAATTAATAGAATAACCTCATATATTGAAGTAAAAACAGAAAGCATAAGAATCTGATGTTCTGATGTTTCCCTCTGTAACGCCAATAAAATGCAGAACTACAAAAGTATTCCTATGTAAATACTTACATCCTGAAATGAATCTTCTCCAGCAAGTTTGACCATTTATATCAATTGACAATAGGAATATGGAAGTAATTTAGATATTCTATTTTAGAATATAAAGGAATGTAAAGCAATAACTGAAGTGACTGAATGAAACAGAGTTTGTGAAAATGCTAAACAAGTTTTTGACAGCTGTGCATGATAAAAGAAAGAGCATCATCCTAATTTTGATTCATTCAGTATTAATAATAATTTGAAAGGTGAAAATGTAGGAAAACTCTTTTTCATCTTCCAGTCAGTCTGGTGAATAATAAGTGGTTACAAAAGATGGGGCCTGGAAGATGGAAGCGTTTTTAAATGCATTGGATGGGTTGGCTGCTGTATCTGAAATAGTCACCTGGATTTGTTAAAGTCAGCGGAGTGAAATAAGTTCTTTTAGAGATGGTCTGATGAATTATGTTTTAGAAGCGTGTTTCAAGATTAGTGTTGTCTACTAAATATATCTCAAGATGAAAGTATAATTCTTTAACATACTTATATATTTACATTTTCCTTTTCTTTATGGACAAAGTATTTTCAGTTTTGCCAAAGATTGGCAGAGGAAACTTTCATTATAGGAGTCAGTGTCAGTGTTTAATTGCAGTGGATTTAAAATGGTTTATTGTCATAATGTAGAAGTTTTTCTAAGTGTAGTAAGCAATCTGGAGTGGAAAAGTATTTTTTATAGAAGAGAAAAATTAGTTTAAAATACTGAATTACTCTTGAGAATGAATAGATTTCAGAAATAGTAGGGTTAATAAATTTCATTGGTGATATTAATAGGAAAATTTCAATTTGCGCCACCTGCCCACGTGGCCAGTTTGGTTCACTGTCTTGCTTTAGGGACATGCAAATAGAAGGTTGACACCTAGCAGTAGATGAAATATGGACAAGACTGATGAAATGATCTTGATCCCAGTCTAGGCTCCCTCTGCCAGAAAGGAGCGGAAGCAAGTCAGGGTTCAGCATGGGAGTTCTGTCTGCTGAACACACAGCCCCATGTCTCAGGAGAAAGCTGGGTATGACTGAGTAATGCATCACTTTATTTGTTAAAATTGCAAACCTTGTTTTTCCTTAAAGGACATGTTCAGTTTTGTGTGAGTTTTTGGGTACAGTTCAGCTTTATTTTTCAGCTATGTTAAAAGAATATGTTGAAAGCAGTACAGTTGTTTGAGTGCTTGTTTACATTTGATCACTGTTGCCTCTGTTTCATGATTCAGAGGGCATATACCCACACACTGAATTTTTCCAGGTGCATATTATGTGCGCAAAGGTGTATGTTCCGGATGTATATTATAGGTGCAGCAAAGAAAATGAAGCTCAGTGCCACTGATCTTCCACTGATAACTTTCATCTTACCCATGCTTGAGTGCATTTTGCATTGTTTTTGATTCAGTTCTAACATGAGGTAAGCAGAGTGACTTGAATTAATAATCTGCTTTAGTCTTGTTTGTTTCATTTGATGTTATGGCATCAAATGGATCCAGCTCAAACCCAAGGAAGGGGTTTCTTTTGCCAGCTGTATTTTAAGATGGTGATCTGGCAGTGTGACCTCTTCCAAATCTGTGCTGTCTCTGGTCAGGCTGTGTATACATAGTTGTTCAACTGTTTGGTTTGTAATCAGTGTTTTGGGAATCTTTCCAACTTCAGAGGTCAACCTTCAGGTTTGTGATTTCCTGAGTGATTTTTTTAAACACTTTTTTTAACCTTCCACTCTACTATCACTAAATTATTTAGCGGAGCTTGTAGAATATTGGGAATTTTCTTAAATTCTACCCTGGAGTGTATCTCTTGAGGTGGTGTTTGTTTTGGTTTTTTTTCCCACTTAAATTATACATTTGTGCTTCATAATCTAATTTGCACTTACAGGCATGATAACCTAGACTTTAAATTACTCTTAGTCCTTGATGAGATGTGTTGATAGGCAGAGGGGATGTAGCAGGTCAGCAGAAGGGCAAGAATTTGCACCAAAAGGAGCTACTATTTTAATAACAGCTTGTTTACTTTTATGTGTGCTCAGCTTTGACAGCTTGTGTGCGGATGATAGGAAGGTCTCACAACTGGGTAGAGAAAATCGATAATATACCGTTTTATGTATTAGAGCAAAAGAAGGGCATGCAGGGTGAGATGATGCTATTATTTGTCTTAACTCTTTGATGTCCAGCGTTTCTCATCTTGGCCTGAATTATGGAAGTGAATGATCTAAAGAGACTAATTAATTACTTTACCACAAAGGAAGCTGAGGGAAGTAGATTACAGTTTTGATCTCTGTACAAAAAGGTTTGTGTGCTAGTTGAATTAATCCCTTGAGTACCTTATGGCTTGCAATATGTCCAACAAAAGGGCACTTGTTTCCTTATGAAAACACACTGCACATACCAGCCTTTCCCTGCCAGAACTGGAAGGCTACTCAAGTTGCTGATCAGTGTTTCCCACTAGCGTTAGCATTTAGTCACCTATTAGTTACTAAATACTGTCATGTGGGCTGCGTTTTTATTTTAAATTAAAGTAAAAACGGAATTGTTGTAATTGCAAACCACCTAGATTAAAATACACTGAAATAATTTGTGTTGTGTCAGTATGTGTTATGCCGCATGATAGCAAAAGCTCATCTTCACTCTTTACATATAGCTGTACAGTAGATAGTCCCCTAAAGAAAATTTGAAAAAAATGTCAAATTTTAGGCTCCCTGATCTCTGAATAGTAACAAGGTAGAGAATATGTATCAGAAGAGTGTGTGCTAATGTGTAGCACCAAAAACCACAACTTACTCTTTGAGCAACAAGTGAGGACAGGTTGTATATGACTTCTCATCTTTTCTCCTCAGCTCTCCCCAGTGGTGTCACTGGTCCCCTGCCTCCCTCTGGCTCCTCTTTCCCTCTGTGGATGTTTTTAAATACCCAACCCACCACTTCTCCACAGTGCGCACGTCCCTCCCACACTGTGGCCTGGGTGCCTCTGGACCCCACACAGGCTCCTCCTGCGCTCTCTCCCTGCCGTGGGGCATCACTCAGCTGCTCTCTGCTTTCCCCGCAGTGGATTTTCCACAAAATGTTTCAAAATCTATTGTCTTTGAGACTGCTGAATTCAAACCTACTGGCCAGTTTCGATCAAGACTTGCTGTGAGCACATGGGATGTATGGATGGACATCACAAGCACACCACAGTTGTCTGAGTCTCCTTTTAGGCATTGTATCTTAAAAGGATACCATGGATACTTAGAATTACAGAATCATTTAGATTGGAAAAGACTCTTAAGATCACTGAGTCCAACTGTTAACCTGTAACTGTAACTGCCAAGTCCACCACTAAACCATGTCCCTAAGCACCACATCTATATGTCTTTTAAATACCTCCAGGGACAGTGACTCAAGCACATCCCTGGGCAGCCTGCTCCAGTGACTGACAACCCTTTCAGTGAAGAAATTTTTCCTAATATCCAATCTAAACCTCCCTTGGCACAACTTGAGGCTTTTCTTCTTATCATTTGTTACTTGGGAGAACAGACTGACACCTACCTCGCTGCAACCTCCTTTCAGGTAGCTGCAAAGAGTCATAAGGTCTTCCACTCCAAATAAAGAAGTATTATTTTAGGTATTGGATTCTCACCAGTTGCTTTCTTGAGGGTTTCATATATTTTTAATCTTTGTATTTCATATCTTTTAACTTTCTGTTGTCATCTTACCATAAGCCTCAGCTGTGTGAGCATAGTTACTCCAAACTGCTCTCTCATTCTTTGTGAGGCAGCACGTTGTATGTCCACAGAAACACAGTCCTAGTTGTCACACTTTTAAATAAGCAAATAAATACCACTTTTTGTCTACTGTTTAGTGTGAATTACGTCTTTTATAAACAAGGGTGTTCACATTTTATTATGCTGACTCCCTAGCCGCATAAGGTGCTCATTGCATCTCTCAGTTTTCCTCTAAAAGCTCACGCTGTGACAGCTGCTTTGCGCTCTTGCTTCCTTGCGCTCTGCCTTGCTAGAGGCTGGACACCTTCACACTGCCATCTTTGCTCTGTAGTAGAGCATGAAGTCTGTTTATGCACTTTCATGTTTTTATTATCCTTCTTAAGATATTTGGAGAGGTGGAAGAATTAAAATGTGAGATGTTATTTCTTTGGAAGGTACTAACAGTGTCTTGTTTGTTCTGGAGACAATGTTGTTGGTTGTTGAAACTGGTAGCTCTGCCAGCTCTGGATGTCTGAGATAGGTTATCCTCTTACCATATATCCCCTTGAGATTTTTACAGTTCTTTTGTTTTGTTTTGTTTGTGGTTTTGGTTTTTTTTTTTAAATTTTTGGTAAAAATGTGGACAAATCAGATGAAGTATTCTCTAGCTCTTACCCTGTGTCCGATCAGAGATGCCATCATGTTAAGTCTAAGGCTTTGCAACCTCATCCAAAAGTTTGCGAGCTGAGTGTTGAGAAGAAAGAAGGAAAATTCTGAAATGTTATGTGTGTGGCACTTCAGTTTAAAACACTGCCGATGATTCTCTTCAAAGGAAAGGAAAAAACAAAAAAGGGTAAAACTAATTGAATTTCATTTTAGAGTACTATACAAATCTTAACTTTGCCATTTTTGGCTATCCATCTACAATAATATTCTCCTGTATTAAAGGCAGCTGACTAAAATCCAGAAGTTAAATAATTTGTTAAGATCCACAGGAAATAATATTCTCATTATGGATCATAATAGGAGTTCCCGACTTTGTGTTCTGCTGCAACAATTAAAACTGTCTATGTACAGTTCACTCTACTTCAACACACTGTTATTGTGGCACTGTAGTGTGGTGGTCTTCGTACTGATTCTAAAAATGCTCCTAACTCCATCCTTGTCCCTTGTATAATGTAACGTATTGCCTATAAAGTAAATGGAAATCTTAGTAGGCAAATAATTTTTAAAATGAAGCTGATACATCTGGGCCCCCACATGACTGGAAATACCTAATGCTTCTCATGCTGGCTTTCTCACCTCTTTCTGATGCTGTTAGCAAAGTGAAGGTGGTCCTTGGTAATGTGTAGGAGCTGAGATACCGTGTGTTTTGGGAGTCTTGGGATATGTGCATGTGCAGTTACCTTAAATGGAAAATTAAGCTTATGGAGGAAAGAGCATAACAACTCCTTTGCATTTACTTTAGTTAAAAAGGAAAGAGTTGATACATTTGATTTTTAAACAGTAAGTGACTGACATAAGCAAAAATGGACCAAAGTAAACACAGGGGATTCTGTGAAACAGCCACTTCAAATATAATTTCCACAAACGTTTCTGTTGTAATTTTATTTTTTCTTGGAATGGGAGTTGGATAATTTCAGTTATAGGTGGCTGTTCTTGTTTTGTACTTGGAGACTGTTTATATTTGGAGTTATATGTAGAGGAAGAAAAAGTGTCATTTTTTCTCATTAAAACACAGACTATGTATGCTATGCCCCACTTTCTATATCTTTCTTTGGCCTCTAAAGTACTCCTGACACTGATCGTGCCCTGTCTTGAAGAGAATGTGGATAGTAACAGGAGGACCTGAGCATGGTAAGGTACCAGCTTAATTCAGAGATGGGCCGAAGTGCTACCCTAATGAATTGCCTTCACTAGTGTTGTCAGTACTCTGGTTTTCTTCCAAATTCTACTGTTATGAATGGAGAGGAAAGGAATGTAGGCAAAAGTCTGTCCTTGAGTTCAGCAAATCCATGAGCCTCAATGGGATGCACCCATGAGTGCTGAGGGAACTGGCAGATGTTATTGCTAAGTTGCTCTCCATCATATTTGGAAGGTCATGGAGAACAGGAGAGGTGTCTGAGGACTGGAGGAAAGCCAGTGTCACTCCAGTCTTCAAAAAGGGCAAGAAGGATGACCCAGGAAACTACAGGCCAGTCGGCCTGTATTGGAAACTCCAGTCACCTCCATCTCTGGAAAGGTGATGGAACAGCTCATTCTGGATGTCATCTCTAAGCATGTGGAGGAAAAGAAGGTTATCAGGAGTAGTCAGCATGGGTTCACCAAAGGCAAATAATGTTTGACCAACCTGTTAGCTGCCTATGGTAGTCTGACGACTGGCTGGGTAGATGAGGGGAGAGAGGTGGACGTCGTCTGCCTTGACTTCAGCAAGGATTTTGGCATTATCTCCCATAATATCCTCATAGGCAAGCTCAAGAAGTGCAGGTGGGATGATGCACAGTGAGATGCATCGAGAACTGGCTGGACGGCAGAGCTCAGAGGGTTGTGATCAATGGTGCAGAATCTGTTTGGAGACCTGTAGTTAGTGGGGTTCCCCAGGGGTCAGTACGGGGTGCAGTCCTGTTCAACCTGGTCAACCTGTTCATCAATGACCTGGATGAAGAGACTGAGTGCACCCTCAGCATATTTGCTGATGATACCAAACTGGGAGGAAGGGCTGACATGCCAGAAGGCTGTGCTGCCATCCAGTGAGACCTGGACAGGTTGGAGGACTGGGCAGAGAAGAACCCAATGAAGTTTAACAAAGGGTCCTGCACTGAGGGGAGAGTGGCTCTCTGACCACAAGAGGTTAAGGACTTTATCTCGTATCTCTTTCAGAAAAGAAAAATAGGCATAAAAGTTATTTTTTTTTACTTTGATATGTGTCCAAGATTTTTTTTTTTAATGTTCTTAAAATACATTAGTAGAAGATGAAAGAACTGGAAGTTGTTATGATATGCTAAAGCTTATTTTGAAATTCCATAGGTACAGAGAAAAGCATTTAAAAATAGTTTAATTAGTGCAATAGAATACTTTACATTAATATGTATAAACTGAACATCTGCCTCTGTTACTTCTTTTTGTTCTACTTCAGATACAGCACGATTTTGACTGAAAACAGAATTCAGATTGTACTATACCTTTTTCTGCTTTTTAGAAGAAATATATTCCTTTTTATGGAAAATACCAACTACTGTTTATTTTATGCCAGATGATGAATGTTTAGGAAAAGAACCGTAAAATTAATTTCTTTATATTGAAGCTTTTTTGCCCCTTACTTAGTCTTTCAGGAAGGCTTGCTAAGTGTGTGTTTTGACTTCAAAAAGTATTCAGGCAAACCACTGAGCTACAGTATTTGTGTGTTTTAAGGTAAAACACCCTTGTCTTAAAAATATATTCACAAAAAAGCACCTTGTCTTTCTCCTTTCTTTACGGTTGTTTCTGAAAGCACTTCTGTATTTTATTTGGTTGTTCTGTCATTTTAGAAGCTGTCAGTACAGTGATATTCCAGAAGTTCCAAAATCTTTAATATGTTAATAAAAGGCTGATGAATTAGATGTGTGGTCTTCTCAGTATGCACGTGTCACGGGTAAAAGAGTCTCTGTTTTGAAGCAGTACAGTGAAGAAGAATGAAGTTTTTGATGAAAAGGGCAGTGGATGAAGGGTATGTCTGCCCTTTTGGGAGATGGTCCTAATGGTCTCTTAAAGCTTGAGTTTTAGGACAGTCCTGATGCCCATTCACAGAGGAAAGCCTTTGACCTAGGTTTGGAGGTGCAAAAGTGGGAGCTGGAGATTTAGGCTGGAAAATGATCTTAGTTTCTGCTCATGCAGGAACCTGTCCACTTAGCAGTGAGGACAGGCTAACTGCTAAGCTCAGTTTTTCTAGTTCCCTCTTCACAGCTCTCCTGAAAGGCAAGTATAGCTGGATAAAAAGCCTCGCGACATCTCAGAGTGAGGAACTGTGAACCCTCTAGTGGTGCTCTGCAAAATGCAGAAATGTGGAACCCGTGTTGTGCTGCACTTGGCCCTTTGGCCCCGCAGAGCTCATCCTGGGGGTCTGGCCTTGTGCTGGCCTTCTGAGTTAAAAGTACAGCAGAGGCTTCATCTGCAGTTATTAGGCCAGTTTTGATATGAGACACAGAGTTTTGAAAACCAAAAGAATCATTTTAATAACAGAATTGGAGCTGTTGGGACGTTCTGGTAGAGATAAACGCTGTTGTTTCAGCTCACGTGTGCCACAGAATAAAGTAACTGTTGGTCTGCACACCAGCAGCTGGATGAGTTGAAAAATCCTCTCCCCCAAACACTTTGACATTTGTCTGGAAGACAAATTGGGGAGTTGTTTTGTTTTGGTTGTTTGGTTTTTTTTTTTTTTACTTTCTGTTATTTGAGTTCTTGCATGTTATGAATACGTTTCCTATAGTGTGGGAACTATGCCTTTTAATTAAAGCTGATTGCCTTTTTTTTAATAAAAAACCACTTAGTTGTAACTTTATTGAACTGTAAGCTACTTACACAGAAAATTTCATATCTAGCTTTTTATTTTGGGCTCTTTTTTCATGGGAGGAGGGAGAGAAGCTGTGGAACAAACAATTGTTTCTTCTCAGTCAAGGTTGAAAGGAAAACCCGTCCTTTTAGTTTACATTTATAAAAAAATTCTGCAAGTGTTCTGTGGAGTGCCTCTACTTTGCTGGAGGGTTTTGATTTGCTAGTTGTCAATCCTCTGTGAAAATGCTTGTAAAGATCTGCTAAAACTTGGCTAAAATATAAATTTCTGGAAATCTCATTTCATACATGCTGAGCAGTGACTTTGTAGGGATTAGCTGCTTAACCACACAGAGGCACTGAACATGCTGATTCTCACTGCAGGTATACAGCAAGAATCCCCTGCAATTGCTCTTTTTGGTTGCTAAGACTCTTGTCATGTGGCTTCTTGTAGCTGTCAGAGAGTCACTTCTGTGCTCCAAAGCCCTGCTGGCCAGGCAGGCGGGGACTACAAAAGTCTAACCAGAATATATTGACAGTGCTGGTACCACTCATAAAGCAGTGCCATTTTAGAGCCAGAGTAACACTTGAATGTACTCAAATTTCTTGCTTTGAGATGAAAACTGTTTGTCTTGTACCCTTAACATAGGTGTGGCAAATCCTTGCTGTTATTCCTTGACTTCATTGAATTCTGTGCCGCTTTTTCCTCATGTAATGAGGTGTTCGTGTATATTAACCACATGCATCTGATGGGTGGATTTAACTGTTTTCAGTTAAATTTACACAGTCTTCCTCTTTAGTATATGTCCATCTATATCTACATAATTTTTTGTGCAATGTACTTTTAAAATTTGCTTTTAAGCAAATCTACTTCTTTAGTTTATACCAAACTGTTACTATTTCTGGTTTGCTGCCTTTTAGCCTAATTTTTCATTAACCTTCTTGCCCTCTAGTAGAGTTCTAATGATGAACTGTGTAGCTTTTTGCAGTAAAATTAACTGAAAATTCTTCTTAGAGATGCTTTGCTGTTTCCCAGTAGCCTCTTGATTGTTCATTTATAACTCTTTGCCTGCTTACCTAGTGTGGGAAACTGAGTTGCGTGAATCAACAGAATTTGTTGATGTGGTGAAAAATGGTATACCTAAATTTACTTTTGGTAATAATACCTCTCAGTTTTGTAGGAGACTTCCAATTAAGAGGAGCTGTCTCTTTCTGGAGCATTTTATGAAGTTAACTGCCAGTAGACATTAGTTCCCCATTTTATCTAAAGAAAGTAAAATTGTAGTCAACATACATATACAATTTATGTACAGTTGGTGCATGGGAATCAATACAGGTAACAAAGCAGAAAACTTACCATAAAGGTTGAGTTTACAGAGTGAAGCTTAGGGGCTGAATTTGGGAGGCCATACGATATGCACAAAGCTGTATGTATGGAAGACAGTGCACAGATGGCTGCAACTTCCAGAGGATGCTTGTGCTGATACAGTAGTTTTTGCTACAGAAGAGGTGCTGTTGCCCCTAGTGTCCACACGCTTTGGTGACTGTCTGACTCTGACATCTTTTAATGAGCTGATTCTTACCACAAACCCAAAAGAATGCAAAAAAATGAATTAGTTAGATTTCTGCTGGCTTAATCATAGAATTGCTTTGCTTGGAAAATACCTTTAAGATCATCAAGTCCAACTATTAACCTAGCACTGCCAACTCCACCTCTAAACCATGTCCCTAAGAACCTTCACATCTTCGCATCTTTTAAACACCTCCAGGGATGGTGACTCAGTCACTTCCCTGGGCAGCCTGTTCCAACGCCTGACAACCCTTTCCATGAAGACATTTTTTCCTAATATCCAATATGAACCTTCCCTGGCACAACTTGAGGCCATTTCATCTTGTCCTTTCACTTGTTACCTGGGAAAAGAAACCAACGCCAACCTCGCCAAAACCTCCTTTCAGGTAGTTGTAGACAGTGATCAGGTCCCCCCTCAGTCTCCTTTTCTCCAGGCTAAACAGCCCCAGCTACCTCAGCTGCTTCTCACAGGACTTGTGCTCCAGACCCTTCACTTGGCTTCATTGCCCTTCTTTGAGTTGAACTGTTTTTCCACAGCATCCCACAGATACAAAACCGCAGTGTTTGGAAGGCAGCATAAATGTGAGCAGGCAATGGATTGGGTTGACCCTTTTCAGCAGCAGTGTCTGGTAAACCAGATCTGCCCCCCTGTGTGAATTCTCTCTGGGAATCTGTCTGACAGATGGGCACCGGCACTGAGGCCTTGGCAAAGCAGAGGGGAGTGAGGGGGGAAAGATCAGACAGTTTGGCTAGGGATACAGACTGCATCCTTTACATGATGTTCTAGAAGTGACTACTTGTACTTCCAGTTTCAGAAAACATGCTAATTAAATGGCAGCTTTCTCATGGCGGAGAAAGTACTTTACAAGCGGGAATTTCCTCTGCTGAAGGGCAAGAATCTGTGCTCTGGGCTTGAGCTCTTTAGATACCTATTGGGACACAGGATGATGATGGTTTTTCAGTAGTCTACCAGTCGATGGGTTCATACGTTGTCTGTAATTTCTGTTTTACTGATCCTTTTGGGTGATTGCACAGGACATTGTGCTGCACAGATTTTCACAATCTAAAACAGAAGATATGGGAGAACCTTTATTAATGGCTGTTTTGTCAGGCATACTCTGTGCTTTCATAGTCAAACTGGTATAAGACCAGTCTCTAATCCTACTTCACAGAATACTCAAATGGCATCTTTAAAAGTCTCTGCTTTGTTTTTCATTGGCATTTTGGAAACAGACCACAGCATCCAGCCTGGTCCTCTAAAGGTTTTGACTTCCTACCATCTGATATTACAATTCTAGTCCTTCTTAATAGCGCTCTCTTTTCTTAGCAGTTCTTTATAGGCATTTCACTTGATTTTTATTTTTTTTTCTTTTAAATTATTATGAGTTTTTAACCTGGATGTTTGACTGTACACCTAGTTCTATTCTAGTGGTATCAATCAGTTTTGATTTTCAAAGATCACCTCCTCCAAGCTCAGGAATAGCTCATCCCATCCATCACATCAACAGAGAAAGAAGCAAAGGTGTCATAATGTCGGTCTGCATCAATGACCTCCAACATAAAAAGGAAGAATCCAGGAGGTGGAAGTAGCATCAAGTGACCTGAGGGAAATATAGAGATGCTCCTTGAGCATGCAGAGATGGCGTTAGGAAACATGAAGCCCACCTACAGTTAAATCTGGTGAGGAAAATGAAGAGCAATAAGAAAGGTTTCTGCAGATAGACCATCAGCAGGGAGGGTGTAAAGAAGATGGAGTCTCACGCTGCTTGGTGGTGCTCCTTGAATGGACAAGAGGCAGTAGGCACAAATTGAAACAGAAGAAGTACCATTTAAACATAAGAAGAAATTTTTCACCATGAGGGCGGTGAAGCCCTGTAACAGGTTGCCCAGAGAGGTTGTGGATTCTCCAGCTGTGGAGATGCTCGAAACCCAGCTGTGTGTCATCCTTGGCAATCTGCTCAAGCTGACCCTGCTTTGAGCAGTGTGGTTGGACTAGATGGTCTCCAGGGGTCCTGTCCAGCTGTAAAGGCTGTGTGATTCTGTGAGCTCTGGATGTTGAATTATTTATTTTTCCACTGACACAAGGAAAACTACTTAAAAGGTTTGAGAATACAAGCTAGTCAGCTATGTATACAAACTTTTTTGAAAATCTTAGGAGTAGTACTTTTGGAGTTTTGTGTAGACAGTTACAGAACAAAAATGAAATACAGAACTTCTGCAAGTGGCTTGATGCATTAAGACAGTAGCAGTACTGTATTTTTATACCTTGCGTAACTTTACTCTTTTTACACAAAGTAAGTGTCCAGAGTGGTGAGGAGTCAGCTCACCAAAGTCTCATCTCTTCTTTACTTGCCGACATTCCTTTGACATCTATTGCAAGGAAGCTAATTGTTCTGGGATCTAGGTCTTTTTCCATGTGTTCTGTAAACAATGTAAGAAATTCCCAGGTCCTGCAGTCTGTCTGACTGTGGCACCAGGAAATGCTGTTCAGGGAGACCATAGCTTGGCCAGTTTCTAAGGCCTCTTCCACTAACACCAAGAATCACTGTTTTGAGCTATTAGAGGGTACATCCCTCTAAACAGAGGGTATCCAGTTACAGACCTGCTGCCTGAATTTGTCTAATCCTTTTTGTGATGGTTCCCAGCATTTTTTGGCTTTGCAGCTGCTGCATGTCAGACTGATGGTTTCAGAGAATGGTGACTTCAAGATCTCCTTCCTGAGCTGCATCGGTGGTGGCACTGCATGTGTAGGTTAAAAATCTTTAAAAGACATTGAAAAGAAATATAGAAATACAGCAGGCTGGTTTGGGGGATTTTTCTTGTATGTGACAGAGTTACGTGACAGCTGTAATTAAAAAGAAAGATTGTTGTCTTAAGCAG
This sequence comes from Nesoenas mayeri, assembly GCF_963082525.1. Taxonomy (NCBI): domain Eukaryota; kingdom Metazoa; phylum Chordata; class Aves; order Columbiformes; family Columbidae; genus Nesoenas; species Nesoenas mayeri. The sequence goes on along the minus strand of NC_137544.1, from coordinate 21,529,153 downwards.
TTCAGTAGTTAGAAAAAAGCTTCTGGAAGTGGGAAATAAGTTTGACCTCCTCCTTTGCTAAGGTTTATATTCTTAAGTATAGTGTCACTGAGAAGACTATCAAGAGTGAGCTGTTGGGTGAAAAGACGCTTCAGCAGATCCACACTGGTGCAGGCAGGTGTAGCAGAGGAGGCATCATTGTAGTAGGCGAGGTTCTGGTTTTACTCTTGCGATTCTGGGGTTTCTTTCAGCCTAGGCCATTAATATGCAGTAGGCTTTGTGCAATGAGTTTTATCACATATTAGCAAAATACAGTCTACTTGGACGTTGCTGCCATTATGTAGACTATCCTCGCAGTGTTTCTTTTGGAGAAACCTCAAATAACTAACTGGTGGAAGCATGTCTTAAAGGTTTAGTATACATTTCCCCTAAGGATTGGTTGAGAAAAGAATAAATCACTTAGAATCTGCTGCACGGCTGTTACCTTTGTATGTACGTACCAAATGCCCTGGATCCGTTGTGAGAGTACTTGTTCATGGAAATATTGAAGGAATGGTTCAATGTGTACGTAGATACTGATACACAGATGGGTATATATACTGATATACAGAGTGCAGAGTTTGTAATTTTTTACCTGGAAACCTGCACACACTATCTGTTTGACATTGAACAGAACTTTTCTAATAATTGTTCTTAAGAATATATGTGAAAAAGGATCAGGCTTAATTAACTTAAATTTAAAAATATCCAAAGTAAAAAATATGGAAAGCTTGTGGCTGGACAGTAATGTTCTATATTAAAATAAGGTGTATTTGTAGGTATATCCTTTTTTACAGTGAACGTAATTCTGTGTATAAATGCATGTCTCCAAATGGTCTTTGATCAGTGCTGTTCTTCAAAGGCACCTATAATTTAAATTAAGCTAGTTGTCTGTATTAAATTGATATCTGAAAACCATTAACAAGGTGTTTTTCTCTTTTTGTTTCTAAATCTGCAGATTTGTTATGTAGCAATGGTTTGATGAAAACATCAACAGTGAAGACACACAAGCTTATCTATAAAATAGATCACTGAGGTAGATTTGGGTCTTTTTCCCATTTAAAGGCCTAAAGGGTTAAGGCAGTAAGAGCTGTTATGTGCTGCATTTAATTGTAGGCTGGCCTATGGTAGCAAAGGTTCCTTCCTTCCCCAAAAGGCCTGAAATAGTAGAGTTGGAGTAAGATAACAGAAGATGAAGGATTTTTTTAACATATAAAAAGCCAAGTGCTTTCTAGAGTTTTTATCTTTTTTTTTCCCCCTTCTTTCTTTAGACAGATTACTTTCTTCAATAGTTAACTTCTTGGAGGTTCTTACATTTTAGAAGTTTGCTGTAGATGAAGTACTTTGCAGTGAGAGGAAGCCAAATCAGAGCAACAAATCCTCAGTTAAACTTGTTACAGAATTTAACTGAACAACAGAAACAGATGATAACAGGATTGGGCCTTTATAGACTAAAATTGAGGTTTTAGACCATTATTTACATGACAGAAGCTTTAAATGTTGACTACTACTTGGTGAGGCTGACAATTTAAACACAAGGATTTGGTATAGCAAGGCATCTCTTTGAAGGCATCATCTGCAGCTTGTCTGGTTTTGTTTTATACTATCAACAGTACCAGTGTTCTATGAGATGGGTTTGGTGAGTGAGCCACAGGGATGCAAAGTTGAAGGTAGCTGTCTACTTATTTTTAACATAATTAAAAATAGAAAGCATATGTTTAAATTGAACATGAGAGTTTGCTCATTGTAATCTGTACTCATTTTATTCTCATAGTGGAAAAAATATTTATGGAAGCAGTTGCTTTTCTTATGAAGCCATGAGGAATGCAGTGGTTTATGGTAAGATTAGGCGTGGGCTGCAGAGGCCTGGCTTGTGGTGAACCTGGCTCTCCTGTGCCTCATCTGTCCATACCCCATGAACAAAAGCTGGTAATCACTCTGGGCTTGCTCTTCCAAGTTCCCCACCGCTTTGCCCAAAGCTGCGTCCATATTTTTATCTAGCCAAAGTGAAACTGAGTGAAGGAAAGTCTAGGTTAGACCTTCCTCTTGATCCTAAAAGGGACCTACTGTGTCTTCTGGGTCAGAGGAGCTGAGGCGGCTCAGATGTGAGCAGGGAAGGTGTAGGATACAGTGGAAGGGGAGAACAGGAGGTGGAAATATTCTGTGACTAACAAGTCCTAAGAAAGGTTCTGGTTTACTTCTGCGAATGGTAGAGGTGATGGGTTTCTGAGAGGTGAGGAGCTGGCAGTACCAGGATTTTCCTATCCCGTGTTTGTGCTCAATTTGTAGGTGGTTGTTTGACATACATATTTTAAGGCCTATGTGGATGTACCAGTTATAAAGTGTAAACAGTTAAAACCAAAATGACAAACTGATACTGATTTGCACTGATAAGTTCTGCAAAAAGGATGAAGCATCATAACAGCTGATGAATTACTCTTCACTTGTGTTGACTACTATGATTTTGTTTTGATTGTTATTATACTTCATAATGTATTGTTGTAATTTTTAATGTAATCAAGTAACACTCATAGACTGTCACTCTGCCCTTCTTACAAGACCCTGAGAGAAATGCATGCGAGCATTTCTGTTAGAGTCCCTAAGTCCCTAAGCATGCTATCAGTATAAAAATAACCAATACCTATATTTTTCACTTTGGGGAGAGGGAACCAAATCTTTAATAATGTTGAAAAAATAATTTATGCTACATGTTTAATGGTTGCAGTAAATGTAGAGAGCACACCGTGGTGCACCAGTGCCGCACGCTGCGTTTCATCGATGAGCCAAGGCTCTGACCCTTTTTGCTTGCAGGGCCATGAGTAGTTTTGGTGAGTTAAAAATAGGAACAATGGGTGCAAAGCAGGTTAAGCCTTAAGAGTTTCTTAATTCAGCTGGCTGTCCTATCTGAGGCCCCTTCGAGCAATGATTGTTGGTGCAATCTCAGTTTGCTGAAGCCCCTAAGCTGCCCGTGTTCCCTTCTGACCATGAGACACCAAAATGGGGCCAGCAGCTCCTGCCTGCAGAAGCGCACCCAGGAGCAGAGCTGTGCTCCCTGACACCGCTCGCCTGCCTCTGCAAACCGGCAGAGGTTTGTCCACAAAGTCTGTAATTCACATTTATGAGGATGGTTATTTCTCTGCATAGGTTCAAGGTGCAAGTTTCCGGGGTTGGAAGGAAGTGACGTCCATGTTCAATAAAGATGATGAACAGCAATTGCTAGCAGGATGCAAGTCTCCAAAATCCAAAGGGTGAGTACAATCAATTGGTCTATCTGCTATTAAAATATACAAACTGGAACAGAAAATTCTTTCACTGTGCAAAATAGTGAAGGTAGACACTGAGAAGCAATAGTGTTCAACTCCTGGAAGTGAAATCACTAAGAAAGATTTATGTGCCTTTCAAAATGATGTATATATGAAGTTTACAATGAATAAGACATGCTCTTTAGGAAAGGACAGATATTGTGGACAACCTTTTTAGGTCTGTCAGGACGAAAAGGGAATTTAGCTGCATAATATTTTTTTTATTGTAGGAAAGGAATAAAGGTTTATGAGTAAAGGGGTCGTTCCCACCCTTCTCCTTTCCCCTTAAGGATTAATTACGGTTTAGTTTACAAATTCCCTTTTTTACATGCTTTACTTGTTCTTTTGGAATCTTGCTATACCTACAAAGGTTAAGTGGAGTAGCTATACCAGGATCTGCAAATCTTCCCTGTTGGAGCTGAGGGTGCTTCCTTGGAACAGGCCTGCTGCCAGTGCGGTTACAGCTGTTCTCTGAATAGAACAAGCCCCTTTCAAGCATTACAGAATTGCTGGGGTTAGAGGGACCTCTGGAGATCATCCAGTCCAACCCACCTGCTAAAGCAGGTTCACCTAGAGCAGATCACACAGGAATGTGTCCAGGTGGGGTCTAAATGTCTCCAGAGAAGGAGACTCCACAACCTCTCTGGGCAGCCTGTTCCAGTGCTCTGTGACCCTCAAAGTAAAGAAGTTTCTCCTCATACTCAGATGGAACCTTCTGTGCTTCAGTCTGTGCCCATTGCCCCTCATCCTGTCGTTGGACACCACTGAAAGGAGTCTGGTCCCGTCCTCTTGACACCCACCCTTGAGATATTTATAAACATTGATGATTCTCTTCTCCAGGCCGAACAGACCCAGTTCTCTCAGTCTTTCATCATAAGAAAGATGCTCCAGACCCCTAATCATCTTCTTAGCCTGCTGCTGGACTCCCTCCAGTAATTCCTTGTCCTTCTTAAACTGGGGAGCCCAGAACTGGAGGCAGTATTCCAGGTGCGGCCTCACCAGGGCAGAGTAGAGGGGGAGGAGAACCTCCCTCAACCTGCTGGTCACACTCTTCCTAATGCACCCAGGACACCATTGGCCTTCTTGGCCACAAGGGCACATGGCTGGCTCGTGGTCAACTTGTTGTCAACCAGGACTCCCAAGTCCTTCTCTGCAGAGCTGCTTTCCAGCCGGTCACCCCTCGACCTGTACTGGTGTCTGGGGTTACTCCTCCTGGGGACAGACTGTTTTTCTGCTGCAAGTATTTGTAGGCTTCACCTGCGTGTGCTACCTGACTGCCTTGGTTACACACCGCAAAAAATGTGCCACCTGTCAGTATAGCTGTTCCAGCCAAATAGGAGCTTTGATAAGGCTTGCTCTATTACGTTTTGTTTCCAGTTTACTTTGAAATACATATAGTTCAGTATACAAGAGTATATATGTGCATGTAGGGTGTGTGTGTGTGAAAATGGTTTTAGAATATAAATACATATATTCCCATTTCCATTTGAATCTGTTCAGTAAAACTTCCCCAGAGTTCCCAGCTCCTGCCCCTGTACAATGTTATGGGTGTTGCTGAGATCACAGAATCACAGTCTGTGATGGAGTCTGTGACTGGCGTTAGCAAGATGAAAATTCTGAATTATCATAAATTCAAACTTCAGTAAAGGAAAAACCTGTTCAAAGGTATTGGTTTGGTCTGCTATTTAAATATGATAGAGTCAAGCTTTCATTAAGGGGAAAAAAGCTCTCTTAAGATAAATATTTTAAACATTTCACTGGTGGTTTTATTTGTGGCTAAGGAATTTGTATGCTGCTAGGAGATGAGGTTTGCGATTTGCTACTTAGCTCATCGAACCCTGAAGGTTCCTTGTTTCACCACTGGTATTCAGCCTTTCTTTGTGGTCCATCATTTGATTACATACCTGACCCTGTATGTAAACCTATGCAGATATATTTGACATTCTGTATTTTAAATACTCCACACTGTGAATATGAAATAATTCAGACCGAAGGTTCTTAATGGGATAAAAAAAATATAATTATATGAGTAGCCTTTCAAATGTCTCTTTGAGAGAGAAATTACAACAAAGGTTGTTTTTTCATGGTTTTGGTAAGGGAATTTGGGGAGTTCCCAGCAGAAATACCAAACAGCCATTTTCAAAACATTGTGCCTATCTTTATGATAAGAACACTGGTATCTTTTAAGTCCAAGTACTGTGTACATCCAATATATTAGGGTATAAAGTTTAGCTGGCAATGTGATAACAGGTATGTGAACCTGAGAAACACAGTGATTGTTAAAAGCTGGTGGTAGACAAAACATTTTCATATTCCTTCTACTATCCTGGCTCTGGGTTTGTTTTTTGAGGGTTTTTTTGGTTAATGTCCTAAAGGGTTCTAATACATGCTAAAATGCTTCATACATTTCCAAAGGCAGTTCTGTGTAATTCATGGGGGGGTGGGGAGGAGTGCAAAGTCTTTTCTAATAGGAAATGGCCACACTCAGTCTACTTCTGATTTACCACTGCGAGATGTTGCTGTGTTTAGGCTCACGTATACAAGGGTGTTTCCCCTGAAGCTGAAAGTAATGGATGTGCTGTCATAGGCTGATGACTCACCAGTGTTCCTTACTACAAAAAAATAATAAACTAATTGAATGTTTATTAATAACTATTCCATGCATTGTTAAATGAAGAAATTAATCACCTCATCATTGTTATTTTCTAGAACAAACCTCAAGTTAAAGGAAGAGATGAAGTCTGAAAAGAAGCCAGGTTTTTGGGACAGTTTGGTGATAAAGCAGAACATCCAGTCTAGGAAACCAGACGAGATGGAGGGATGGGAACCACCGCAGGTTACTGCTGCTGACTCTCCCAGTGACGCAGCCACTGCTTTAAGTGACTATACAGCCTGGTCAGGCTGGGAAGATGAAACCAAAGGCTCCACAAAATACACAAACCTGGCAAGCTCAGGAAACAGTTCCAGGTGGAGTATCAAATCAGCTGGAAAGCTGGTTAGTATCAGACGTCAAAGCAAAGGTAACCTTACTGACAACTGGGAAGAACTAGAATGATTCTGCTAATGTGAAATGCTTTATAGATAAGAAGAGAAAGGTTCCATGATTTATTCGTATGTTTAAACCAAAATCAAATTGCTCAATATTGCACCTTTATACAGTACTTTGTTTTATTCAGATTGTTAAAAATTTTTGCTCACCTGATAGTACATTTTCTTATTACATTGTTAAATAGCTATGTTTTCCACACAGAAGAAAAAGTAGAGAATCTATTTTGTGCCTATATTTCACATTCAGACTCTGCAGTATGTTGGGTTGTTGGTTTTACCAAAAAATGTAATTCCTTAGTGAATATATACACTGGTTGTAAAGTTGTCTGCCTTATGTAGGAACTTCCACTAGGCTTGAGGTCCTGTTTCCTGGTATGTGAGGGTCACTCAAAATCTTAGTTTTGATGCTGACCCTTTTAAATTAAGAATACTGATCTGTTGCTTGCAGGGAGAATGCCTGTACTTGGTAGACTGTTTTCCAAATATTCAGCCTCAGCATATGCTTCAGCTTGTGCACACAAGATGCTCAACTGTCACAACGTGCTATACTGTGTAAGAAATGGGTAAATACTACGGTAATGTGATTCTTTCCATCACAGGAACTTCACCAATAGTCAGGTCAAATGGGTCTTCCAGAGTTTGTTTGTTTGGTTGGTTTTTTTATATGGAGTGTTGTTTGACAAAGCTAAGCTGCTCCGTTTTTAAGGTGCATGTTATGTGAACAATAAAAATGATTGACAATTTGGAAAGCAGCAGTGAGTAGAGAACAAGATCATCTGGATATTCAGTATCTGTAGTCCTGAATCTTATTCCTCTAAGTTGCTTCTTATGGAAGGGCATATGTTTTATTTTCACAATAGCTGATCCTTGTTCTACAGCTGCTTTGTTTTGTATGTGCTGTTCCTCCTGCCCTGCAAGCAGTGATTGAATTATACTCTGGCATTTTCAGGATAACTGAGTAATTGAGCCATTGCAGGTATGTGCATGCACACAACTTCTCAAGAATTTTTGTTATAAGCTCCGTCTTGTTAGCTACTGATATTTTAATTTTTGGTAAAAGAAGGTGAAGTGTTAAAGTTGAGATTTGAAATGTATGTAAGAACACTAAAAGTGCCTCTTTCTAACATATTGTCTCTCATTAGCATTGTGGCCTATGTCAGATCCAAAGTTGGTTTCTATTTTGTTTATACGACCTATATAAATACTACTTTAACATTCATGGAAAAAAATCAAACCAAAAGTTTCATAAAAAAGACATTTTCTCTCCTGATTGCTAAGCTGGTAGAACAGAACTGAAAACCTGGTGACTGCCCAGCAATATGGCCAGTACACGCAGAAGATCAAGTCAGCATTTCAGAGAAAGTCAGTGTTTTTACAAGAAAGCATTTACCTTTGTATAATGGACATCTTGTAAACATATTCTTGCAGGAAGCTTGTGCTGACGAAAAGGGATGCATGCGATTTTCTTCTAAGCTTGAGCCTTGTTTCTGTTCCTGGCACTCTGCTCCTTCCTTAGCTCTCTCTTTCTCCTCTCTGGTCCAATACATGTGTAGTTTTCCAGCCTACAGTTCCTGCATAGCTATTTTTCAGAGATTCCTGTTGAGATGTGCCTGGAGGGAAACTGTAGCAAAATGGTTTGGCTTTTGTTTATTTTTCCTGTTTTAATAGGATGTTAAAAGACATCGGTCTTAAATTTATATAAAAGAACATCAGCGTTTTGTGCTACAAAACAGGGTCTTGTAACTGGCAAATGTATTTGTAAAATTTATATATTTAAAAATACTAATAGAGGAGAAAGGGTTAGCAGTTGCATTGCATCATTTAGTCTGTGAGTAAACTCTGTATTTGCCTTCGGCAAGTACATCTGCTGAGGTTAATTATAGGAAAGAATAAGTATTCTTGGGTAAAGTATGCTGCATTTTATAGTTTATGGAATACCCTCTGAAGCATGAGCTAGTATTGAGTTTGGTTGTTGGTGCAGACCTAAAAGAATGGAAAAAGATCTGCTGGCAGCCCTCAGTATTTTTCTCTCAAAGATGGGCTGAGAACTTTTAATTTAATTTCCCTCCTGAAGAAACTGTTTATACTGTGACCAGTAAAGGTTTTGCCTTGCACATTATACTGTCAAGTGCCTGTTTCTCACCTTGATGATGTGTTTGATGCACAGCTTAACTGCAGCATCTTTCAATTCATTTTTAAATGTATGATAATGAATGTGCTCACAACAAAATTGCATCCGAGTGGGAAATTGAGATATGTAAACTTAAGGTTTAACTCCTAGTGATGAAAGTTTTGGTGTGCTTTTTGAATGGTATTCCTCAGAAATAACTGTTGTAAGGGTGACCATTATTAAATTTAATATAATTTATTGTTATGCTTTAATAATGTATTTGTCTTTCGAGAACTCACTGGTGTGAGCTTTTTTTCTCTTATGTTTATAAACTTGTCTGAATTTTCAGAATGGGGTCCTCTTTACTTTCTTTAGTTGCTTAACTACATTATACATTCATGGGCTTAAGCTATACCCAGCTCCATATGTGGAATAAGTGTAGAATATGTTCCTTAATATTTGTTTTGAAATCGCATTTCAATCTATGTGAAATGGTTTAGAAGAAGGTAGCATTAAGATTGTATGATAAGATTGCACAAAATAAAATATAGTTTATATTGCTTTCTCGTAGCCAATCTGCATGATTGTTGGCGTGGTTTTAACGGGAATTGAATTAAAAGCTTCATGTGGCTGTAACTAGTCACTCAACTCTAAGCAAAGTTCTTTCTGAGTATTTTTATTTATTAGCATCATTTGCAAAAAGAAAAATAGTATTTTCCATATGAATAAAGATTTAGTTTAAACTGAAATGCCTTATTCTTTGATTATTTTTTTTTTGGTCTCACTGTATTTTTCATGTGAATTTGTTTTCATATGTGTGGATGTTATTTGCACCACGGTAGAACCCAGCCAAGGAAGTGAGAGCTGTGTTTGTCCACACTCAGTGAATCAGGCTGTCTAAGGAGCTGCTGCATCCTGGATTTAGAGCATCACCCATTGCAGTTTGTCAAAACCAATGAATTCTTCCTACTGTGAAAGCAAACCTTTTGCTTTATTGGTTTAAACACTTCTTAAAGAATTTATTGACTGTTAAGACAGCTTGGCCAAAGCAGCATTCCTTCCCTGCAGATTTCACCAGCCTCATGTAAACTGGAGGAACAGGAATCCTTTTGCGTACCGTGGCTCCAGAATGAGGTGAGACCTGCACCCCAGGCTGTGGCACGAAGGAGATGCAGCTGCTGTTACCAGTAGATCAGATCTAGATAGAAGCACATTGTCACTCCTCATTCTCCCACCCTGGTCTGCTGGCTTTGTTGGTGTCTATATGGGCTTAACAGGGAAGATTTACACAAAATGCTTCTTACCAGACTGCATGAACCAGCTGAAACAGAAAATTTGACTCATACAACTTATATTCTTAGGGAAGAAAACTGACATTGAGACGCCTCTGACTACAGCCCTGGAGGTCAGGTGCACATCTGAGCGCAGGGACCAGTGTTCGCAGACCCTGGGTAGCCAAGGACCCTACAGCACTTTGAGCAGAGCTGTTCCCACAGCCCAGGTGAATGCAGCCTGGCAGCTACCTCACTTTCCAAAACTTTTTAAAATGCTTGTTAATATATCTGAATGTCAGATGATAAAGCTGTATGTCCTGTCTCTGTACAGTCTGAGGAAGACATTAACACACATGTTATTTAACTGCTCTTACTGATTATTTTTTTTCCCTAAGTGCTTCATAATTGGTTTATGATGTGCAAGTATCTGGGAAATGAAACCAGCACTATGAAGAAGAAAAATAATTTTAGAAAAGGCTTAGTCACTGGTAATAGTTTGCAAAGGTGTGTATCACTACATGTCTGTCTCTCAAAAATTTCTTGTAGCATGACTGCTTGGTACCATAGGGAATCTAACAGATAGGTAAAGAATCCAGTTTAGAAATTGAAATGAGTTGCATTGATTGTAAGTGCAACTAGCATAATGCACGAAAAAATGCTTTTTCTATAGTTACAAAGTAATAGAGACTATAGAAACAATCAGAAAATAGGGATATAAATAATAATAATAAAAAAGAAACACATAATAGTAAACAGTGTAAAGAGAAGATGGGCTTTCATATAATATTTACCAGTTTTTAGTACTGATGATAAATGAAGAAACAGCTGCTCTGTACTTGGGAAGAAAATTTTCCTATTCTGTGTTCAGTACTTCTGTAAAGATGCAAGAAAGCTACAATATTCTTTTAAAGTCTGTAATAATCTGGTAAAAGCACTTACATTTCTGTTTTCTTGAGCCCCAAATAACACCAGTGAAACCTTATAACACCTGTTGAATTGTGAGTTCACTGTTAGAAAAGAAAAAGCCTTATTCTCTGCAAAGAAAAACACACAGCTGTATTTTCTAAGAGCAGTTTGTCCACTACTGAAAACAATCATGTGATATTTTACTTTTTAGTTGCTCTGACCCCTTGTACAGAGAAGACTCTCCCAACAGTTGAGTTTAAATATTTTTTTCAAAGAATTTGCTGGTTTAATTATTTGAGGTTGTACAGTAAACCAGCTCAGATTTGATACAGAACCATTCCTTGAATTCACCAATGTCTTCTGGAGTGTCTTGTCTTCTACAGCTTTCCTTGAAAACCCCAAATGCTGTTGGCTGAACATTTTGTTTGTCCAGGATTCTTGCAATCAGGTTACATGGCTAAATGCTTCTGGTATTGGAGAGGCAGCAAAAATACTGTGGTGCATGTGTTTGTGCTGGAGAAAGGAATGGAGACTCACATATCCAGAGTCCAACTACTGTTCTTTGTATATTATTACTTTTTTGGTGCTAAAGCTTTCTTAAGTGCAACATAATTAATTATTCTGTCTTTTATTTTTGTACTTGTTCCCTATTAGCTTATTTTTTGGTCACATATGCAAAAACCTCCTCATAAAGACCCCATCTTTGCTGTTTCTGTCATGACAGACATCCACTTTTACGCAGAGTTGCTTTCTGTTTAATGCCTGTAAACAGTTTCTTTTGAACACTTGGACAGAAACTTGGCAACCAGCATTTGACAGGACAAACAAAGGAAAAGCCAAACATCACTTCCCAGTAGGAAGTAAACTATTGTATGATAGGATGGAGCACAGGATTAGCACAAGTCATGGTACAGACGCAGCAGTGCTGCACACTGGCTTATTTTGAAAATTAGAGACTTAAATATATACTTGCTCTTTTTTTCATTCTATAAACTGGCATGTCTCCTGTCCATGTAGCACGGCTGTCACACAGGCTAGGTTTTCATGTTAGAGAATCGGAACTAACACAGGGCTAGTCCTTTTTCCTGGTGTTTTTCCTTGGTTACCCCATTCAAGAGCAATTGGAAAGAACAGCCCCTGTGCACAGGGACAAAAATGTAGGTTTGGGATGTCTTTAAGTCTGCTGTCGCATAACTCACAGCAAGCACTTCTCCAGATCTGTTCCATACTACTATGCCTATAAATTAGATTTCATTGATCAAAAAAGTAGAAGTGCAAGCAGCAGAACCTTTAACCAAGGACTCAGAAGGCTGCACATGGTCAGCTTCCAGCAAGATGGGATGAATTACTCAAGTATGAATTGAACTAAGCAGCTCCATCCAGTATCCTGCTTCTTCAAAAACTGTCCTTCCAGCCTCCTCCCCTTCTCTGTTCTCTTACCAGATCCTCTGAGCTCTCAGATCAGAGCTTTTTCATTAACAAATGCAGTGGGTAGAGCAGTGCTTGGGTGAGGAAGGTGAGGTTTGCCCCTGTGCTCCAAGTGAGCAGGAGTAAGAATGGACATCAGTTCCACACCTGGTCACTGCCACTGCAGACACCTTAACTAAAGGAAAGAAACAACCCACAAAAGCCTGTAATTGAAAAATCCTTCTATCAGCAAATTCAACTGATAAGGTTGGTATAACACTGACATTAAGTTAAAGCTAATAAAACAGTCTCCCAAAGAAATATTCTCCTCTTCTTGTACAGCAAATTAACAGTCCAGCTCTTCTATTAAAAAAGTGCTAATACAACCAATTACTGTAAAGCAATGTCACTTGTCTGCCTGTATGCTGCTCATTCCGTTACCAATTACTACAAAGAACGGGTTATAGAAAGATCTTATAAAATTCAAAGGCATTCATCTCTATGCACGAGATACTTCTGGGAATAATAGATAAAACCATGATTTATTACACTGTACAAAACTAGATTCAGAACAAGCAAGTGCAGAATATAGTACATTATTTATTTTTTTGTACATTACATACTTATTAAATTTCACTGACAAACCCAAAACTTCCCTAATTTTTCCTTTACCTGCCTAAGCCAAGAAATGAATTTTGTTCTACAGGACAGAAGAAAATAGCTTCCTGGAGAATTTATCATCTGCCGAACTTGGCTGAAGGTGCTTCAGCTCAGACTGCCTTTCAGTGTTTCCCACAGCTTGTAAAGCCTTGTCAGGTTAGAACCTCAGGTGGCAGAATTAATGTCCTGCCCCAGTACCAGCCTAGAAACAAGCAACTCCATTCCTGTTAACTTTCAATAGTGTCTTCTTCTTAGAAGATGAATTAATGCAGTTGCATTTGTAGACATACCAAACAGCATAAATGAAGGCTGTAGCTACCATAAAAAACAAACAAACAAAAAATCACTTTCCAGTAGCCCCAGACTCATCTCTCAAGTTATGCAGAGTGCGCTGAGATAGGTTATATGTTTAATGAAGTCCTTAAAAATATTTTTGCATAATGTATGTACAAAGATCAGTTGATTTCCTTCATTCATAGGCTGAGCAGCAGATGGAACCACAGCTGTATTATATTCACTAGCTCACAATAATTAATGCCATCTTGGTAACTGCTGCATTAAGAGTCCAAGAGAATATTGGTCTATTCATTATAATAGTGTAAATTATATGGAGGTGTTTGGAAAACAGTGGCTTAAAGAAAGAAGGATTAACAAAAAACCCTTCCTTTGGTCCCTGTAGGAGCAGTTTAACTCTTCCATGAAACTTTCCAAACTCCCCCACGTAATTTTAACCAACTATTAAGGCGTCAAAGAATAAAGTTGAGATTAAAATGGTCTTTCTTGGACTTGAAAAGAAGTCCGCTTCAGATTTCCTGACAAAGAAATTCTCTTAATGTGTCTCCTTCTCCTCAGCTCTTTTTTGCACATAAACACCACACCAAATAAGCCTGTCTGATAATCTCCCACATATCTTTTTTAAATTACAACAAAACTCTACACTTAAATATATTGCACAAAAAGCATAACATATCCTGCCTGACTCTTCACAAAAATGGCCACAAACAGCTACTGAACATCTCAAAACTTGAAGAGATCAATGAAATGCTGAGGAGATACTGGCATGAGACAGGTGTTTGGATCACTGGCTGTGCAGGGGTGTCCTGTATCCTGAAAAATGAAGGACAAAAAAAAAAGTGAGCTATCTTTCCATACCCACAGTATCCCCTCCCCTCCCAATTAAACCCAACCAAAACTAAAAGCAAAAATTCACATATAGGCACATGCAACTACTTCCACTCTCAACAAACTGATAGAAACTTGCTCTTTTCAAGAATTCACTATTTCTCTTTAAGCATTCTAGATTAAGTTGTTAAGAAAATAGGCCCTTCCCGTTTGACTGGGGTAGTACAGGGTGTCTTCATTTTTTCAGAGAAAAACACCCCAAACAAAACACACCCCTAGACATGCACCCCTTGTTCTTACCCAACCCAAGACCTGAGTCAGAGCTCTTGAAAAAATTCCATATTCCTTATCCATTATTTTTTAGTAACTAAAAACAAAGAAAATCCACTGCTTTGTTGAACCTACATTTTCTGTTCTATGAAAATCTGAAATCAACTACTACTTCAGGAGGGAAAATAAGCTCCTTGCTTTCAAACTGAAGGGCAGCAGACACTTCCCAAAGAAACCTCAACAGCATGTTTGAAGTCCCAGCCATATCAGTTTTTCCTCCCTGCTTGTTCCCCCTGCCACAGATCTTTTTCTCCTCTTTCACTCCTACATTTTCCCTACCTGAAAGCATGGCCTTAAAACACAAGTTAGCACCCAGCCAGGTTTGGAATACAGAAGCCAGGATGGAAAGACTCTGTCATTATACGTTCACTAAGCCTGCGGTGCTTGCTTTAATATTAAAGAAACTTGAACTCAGCACAATTGTCTGATTATTTAGGACTCAAATTTCTCTTCAAATGAAAAGTTCAGTTTTGCGCCTCATTAGAACCTTCTAAAGGAAGGAAATCCTAGAGGTGTAATAAGGAGAAAGTCCCAGACAGTTTAATTAAGAGGTTAAACACCTTAAGGGATCAACGTTTTAAAGCGCAGAAACTGTCTTTCCCAGGTCTTAAGGGGTTTCTCTCCCTTTCCACCAGTGTTGATGAATTAATCATATGGGGCAACAAAACTTTTCTCACTTGGAAACTGACATAAGGAAAGTGCTGTCAAAGATGCCACCTTCCCTTCCACACCCAAACAAACATGAACAAAAAAGAGAAGAGACAAACAGATTAAAGCACAGGTAGAACTGCCTGTATCTGGGGAAGCTGCAGATGAGAAAACAGAAGACTAAAACCACCTGACACCTTCATCTTGAGATGACACTTGGAAGGAAGAGATGGATACACCACAGCAGAAACCACTCTCAAAGGTAGCTGCTAATGAACCATCGTCTTCCATACCCATGTAAAGGTCATATCATTACTTTCCATTTCCAGGAAAACACACTATCAGAATTAAGGATTCTGGGGAAGGAAGCTCCAGCCTATCCCCTTTTAGTGCTTTTTTATACTCCTAAATATTTTAGACAGAATTTGTACCATGCTATCTGCTTTGCTCTGTGCATCATCCTAAAAATGCTTCTGAAAGCTCTGCTCAGTCAGGAATTACAGGTCCAATAAAAATGTTGGTAAGATCAGTTCTTGGGGTTTTCAGGTATTAAACCCAAAAGAAACGGCAATTTTACGGGGGGCGGGGGGGGGGGGGTGGGAAGTGGTGAGGATTGAAAAGAAGAATCATAACTTTTCTGTAATTATTAGTATTCCTCCTTCCAAGAAAAAGGCATTTTGCTCAAAATGCCATTTAATAAATGGTGTTCAAATCATACTTATTTTCAATGTAGCTACTTACAGCTAAACCAGAATTCTTTTAAATTAACATAATACTTCACCAGGAGGAGTGTTTACTGGCAAATGTAATAGTTCTCCTCCTCAAATTTTATCATAACTGGAAATTAAGAAGCTCCCATAACAACTTTGGAACTACAGTCCTTTTCTGTATATTTATTTCCACCATTTCCTCATTTAGAAAGCAACATTTTAATTGCCTCCTTCCACTCTCTCAAGTCATCCCTTTTTGGGAATTTCTTTTCAGAGATACTTTCATAAAAATATGTATGACTAAAGCATTCCAAGTGGAATAAAATCATTTTTAGTACCCTTACATTAAAGAAAGTTATCTGAGCTTCATGTTACTGTCATTTAAGTACTGAATTAAATACATCAGGGAGTGCCAAAACAGTTTCTAACACTGAGTGCAGAGAAACCCATTTCACAGTATCACAGTATCACAGTATGTTTGGGATTGGAAGGGACCTCAAAAGATCATCTAGTCCAATCCCCCTGCTGGAGCAGGAACGCCTAGGTGAGGTTGCACAGGAACATGTCCAGGTGGGTCTTGAATGTCTCCAGAGAAGGAGACTCCACAACCCCCCTGGGCAGCCTGTTCCAGTGTCTGTCACCCTTACTGAGAAGAAGTTTTTTCTCAAATTTAAGTGGAACCTCTTGTGTTCCAGCTTGATCCCATTGCCCCTTGTCCTATCATTGTTTGCCAACGAGAAGAGCCTGGCTCCATCCTCATGGCACTCACCCTTTATATATTTATAAACATTAATAAGGTCACCCCTCAGTCTCCTCTTCTCCAAACTAAAGAGACCCAGCTCCCTCAGCCTTTCCTCATAAGGGAGATGCTCCACTCCCTTCATCATCTTGGTTGCCCTACGCTGGACCCTCTCCAGCAGTTCCTTGTCCTTCTTGAACTGAGGGGCCCAGAACTGGACACAATATTCCAGATGGGGTCTCACCAGGGCAGAGTAGAGGGGATTTCTTAGCAAATCTCACTCATCTCACCAACAACATGCACCTACTACGTTCATTAGAAGCTGAATTATGGTACTAGTTTATATGGCATTAACAGGGAATATGACAACAATAAAAAGCAAACCTGATGAAAAACTAAGATGGAAAGTCACAGGTACCTTATCTAATAGGAAACAAGGAACAAAGTATTCCTGCTGCTAAACTGGTGTGGGGAAACAAAAAAAAACACCAAAACAAAAAAACCACAAAGAGTGTCAAACAATGAGAAATTAATCTCTTATTCACTTGGACATTACAGAATAGTCAGCAATGGAAACAGATGAGACACACAGGCAATACCTTGAGTAACAAAGCAAGGTGGTAGTCCTTTGGGATCGTGAAGAAGGGAGCAGGAAGGAGAGACAAAGTAAAAGAAGCAGAGTTAAGGTTTACTGAAGCTGAGGTTCATGAGCCATTCAGAAAAATAGTCTTTTATTCTCCTGACAAATCACAAGCAGCTGGAGAACAAAAACCAGCACAAGCCACAAGACTGAAGCCAAGTGTGAGCTATTTCACTTATGTAAAAGAGTTACACTGTTTTGCATAAAGCCCTGGATACTGAAAGAAGAAAGAGGTTTTTCAACCTCTATGGCCATCTCAGGGATAACTGAAGTGTGCTACTGAGCCAAGAAAATTGAAAGAATTACCTACAATTGCAATGTTGCCTAGTGGAACAGAAGAAATAGTATCTGTAGAAAGCATTTAGAGAGCTATCAGTCAATAATTAGCTTGCCACTACTTTGATGCTACTGGAATTACAGATTTTGCTCATTTTCATCACGGACAAATGAAGACACTTCTCAAATACATTCATTTGATATAGAGAGTTTCTTACAGTCACTCCCTTTAACACAGCAGAGTACAAGATGTTCTATTATATCACTGTGCTTCCTACAGCACATTTAGGAGTCTCCTTGTATTCAACATTACTATGGTCACAGGTTTTAAACAAACACAGGAATACAAATGCCACTTCTTGAAAGCTCTTAAAGACTTCTTAAAAGTAACACTAAGATAATTACAGCACATTGAAAAGTAAAAAGTTATTTCCCTACTTCTACTGTTTGCTAACTCCATTCAGCAGCCATCAGTCTCTTATTTTGCAAGACCTTCTTTAAAAGGACACAAAATGCAGGACAAAGAACTTCCTGTATGTAGCTCCCATGTTGCCAGCAATTACATTACAGTATCAATTTCATAAACTTATTAAGATTCTTTTCATCACTATCTAAGCCTGTGCTTTGTGGCTATTTCAGAACCTCACTGCTTTGGTTCTTAGAAACTCTTAACTCACAACTAGTTTCTACAATGTATTTGCATCAAGGCTGTCCCTTAGCTTAAATAATTTCCTTAAGTAGTCTCATGTTTATTCATCCCTTTTCTTTCTCTGAGAAGTATTCAGGAAGATCAGTCACATTCTTTAATAGCTTTAACACAGTTAAGGGAAAAGAAATTAACGTCTGCTAGTCGTCTTCATGCCCTGGCCACTTAAATACTTGTTCCTCTGTAACTATTCCAATGTTCAGCTTTGTTCTTGAATGAGTGGAAGAAAAAAATACAACCCAAAACACACAAGCCCAAAGGTGCAACACCAAGGAGTGTTGAGCTCACTGCCTGAAGTTCTGGAAAGCAAAATCTTGCTGATCTTGGTAGTGTACCATTAAAAGAAGAAACTAAGTTTTTATGTATTATAAGCTATCTGAAGAATCCAGTGCTTCCCTTCGTTTCAAGATTCCAACGCTTGGTACTTTACTTCTGTAAAGTACTGTGATTTCTATTCTAAAGTTTGGTTTTGATCCCAATCCCCATATGCTCAATGGAATTAGGCAGAGTAAAAGATTGAGTTGGGAAAAAAATCTGTACATTACATTAATAGATATAATTAAGTCAACCACTCATAAACATATTTAACTTAATAATCTGTCTAATCAAGTATGATACTGAAGCTTGAATGAATTCTCAAAGCCTAATAAAAGTTCTTTCCAATTAAGAAATACTTTCACCTAGCACAGAAATTTTCTGTAACTAATGGAGTACCCTCCTGCCCTCTGCTTTGTTTCTCGTCTCTTTTTAGAAAGCTTAAGAGATGATATAGAAACAAATGCCTTGAAAAATCAGAACTACTGGTCCTCTGTATAACTCAGAGAGACTAGCACTACTTTATTCACATTACCCTATAAGCAGAGGAACTGTTTTTCAGACCAGTGATTGGTGTCCTGACAATAAGGGTGCCAGTTGTGCTGAAAAAAATTTGTTTGATAATCTATTTCAGCCTGATAAAATATTTATTTCAAGACAGGGCCAAGGCTTAGCTTCTAAGACCTACAGAAGGAAAACTGCAGTGCAGGCTTGCAGAATAATCAGGTTGGGCAGCACCTCAGGAGGTCTCCAGTCCAGCCCTCCGCTCAAAGCGGGTGAGCTGTGAGATCAGACCAGGTTGCTCTGAGCTCCACCCAGTCAGGCCTTGAAAATGAAGGATGGAAACTGCACAAGCTCTGTGGTCAAACCACTCCCTTACTTGGCTCTCCCCACAGCAGGCTCTGGTGTTCCTCAGACAGAGTCTTTCCCAGACTCTCCTCACAGAGCAGGTCTTCAAGCTCACAGGACAAGTCCTCAAGCCTCCCTGATTACTTGGTCCTCACTTGAACACCATCCAGTTTATCAGTATCTTTTCTTTTTTTGTATTGAGGCTGGATGCGATGAGTGCCAAGTGAAAAGGGATAGTCACCTTCCTCAATCTGCTGACCATGCTCTTGGTAAAACAGCCAATCCCAAACCCCTTGCTGCCAAATTTTAGTGCATCTATAGCCACACCATCCCCACAACCTGCCCAAATCTCCAGAAAGAGGCAGTCAGCACTGCAATGGTAATCATGTGGGTATTGCTCATCAATCCAAACAAAGTCTTTTCATAAGTTACTGTGTTGAGTGTAAGCTACAGGTTCATTGCTTCTTACTGACACACATGATATCCAAAGTTAAACGTTTAATTCCAAACACATTTTAGTAATTCCTAATATTGAAGTAGTATACTTTCAATTATACTAAGATCAGAATGAGACAATTTTACTGTAGAAAGCCTTAATCAGACAATCCAAACAAATCCAATACCAAAAATGCCCACCTGCACGCATGCTGTGTGCTTACCTTTAACATTTCCACTTTCAAAGAGAAAACTTCACCCTACATCCTGAGCAACATGATAAAGACCAATTGCACTGTAATGTCTCTCTTGACACAGGCTGGTCAGCAAATGCCCAGACTTTTCATAGCAGAAACCAATTCTGACTACCTGCTTTCTTACTATTAATTTAGCAAGACATATTAATACCTGGAAAGGCTCCTGTGGTATCAAGGACATATGCACAACTTCAAAATGACATCATTCAGGAACATGCTACTTTGAAAGCTAGCTTATCCTGTTAAACTGCCTTGAGTTTTCTATGGAAAATAAAAAAGCCTCACACTGACTTGCAACTCCTCTTAAAATTACAGAAAGGCAACACAAGAGAAACTAATTTCTGTGAATTAGAATATGAGTGTTTTCCAAGATTTCTCAAACATTTTGTGCTCTTGTTGTCTCCTTACCATGACCCATACTTGGGCTTTAAGCTGCAAAACTAAAAGACATCTCACTAACTACAAGGCTAGATTATGGTACAACAAAAAGTAAAAGCAGGACTACATGCTCATGCATGAGTTAAACATGAGAACACCCTACCAAAGTTAAAATTGTCCTGTAAGACAGAACACGCTTCATGGTAAACATCAGAATCAACATAAATTCTGAATGAAGCTTCAAACACCCCTCTGAACTTCATATGGGACAGAAGCAAGGCTAAAAAAAATACAAAGTTCTACACCCATGTGATAGGAATGCTATAGTACTCGGTTCTCATTAGAGACATACTGATTGCCATGCTATCACTAGAAAAGGGATGTCAAAATGGCCAACTCCATACAAGTTGCTAACCACTTTGCATAGGACTAAAGAGATACAAAAGACAAAGTGCAATGCTTTCTACATCGCATTTTTCCTTGCAATTCCAAGCACTGAGGTTATCAGGTATCAAGAGACACGAATGGTAGATAAAGAACAACTTTGGAATGTATTACTGAAGTTTTATATATGTGGAAGTTTTATGATTTAAAAGTTCGATATTGTTCAATCACATTTCACATGAGTACTCTGACAAGACGATCTTAATATTTTTCCTTTCAGACAATCAGCAGTAGCTGTTTGAACTTATTTCTGATTTTCTCTTTCAAAGCTCTTACCTTCCAGAAGAGAATACTACAGTGTCGACAGAAATGCAAGGTGTCCCCGTACTGTTCCTTTACTGGGTAGTATTTCTGAAGTGCAAAGTACATCAGCTTCCAGTCAATGTGACCTTCCTTTGACAGGATCAAATGCCTACAAAACTGGACATAAATTATAATATAAAATCAGGGAAGGCACTGGAAAATAAAATGGTAGTTAAACTGAAGTTCTGTAACTGGAATTCTTTCAAGTCAATAATATGACATCACACATCTCTGAAAAGCAGTGAGAGATCTAGCCACAAGAAAGAAAAGTAAAACACTAAAAATGGGAGAGTACACATTGCCAAGAAAAAGTAGGCCATACACAGCTGATCCAACTCCACTGTCTTGAAATTATTCTAATTATAGTCAATAACCACATAACAAAAATAGTATTTAGAGCCATAAGTACTTCACTTTATACTTAAACTTCACAACACTCAGAAATAAGATTAAAAAATGATTGTGCATTACAAATAGTGGTTTTCTGTTAAGACAGTAACTATGGATTTAAAGCTTTTTTCTTTCATTTTAAAAGCATATACATTATTATTTTTCATATTTACTTATGATCTTTTTAGAAGGGTAGCAATAATCAGTGATTGATTTACTTCTTGAGGATATAATCTTTATGTAAAGATTAGCTGGTGCACAGTGGCTATTTCTCCCAGCTTAACATACAGCCAAGGTTTATTAAGTATGTACTTGTAAGACTTCTTGTTCCACTCAGTGTGGATTAATGCCAATACATTGAGAGCTTTCTTCATTCAGAAGACTACTCCTAGATGGGGAGAATAGCCCTGCATTTGTGATTTCAGCTACACTTCATTTCATAATAGCTTCCCTGTGTAGAGTTTTCATTTTTTCTAAAAGTGCTCTTCAGATATCAAGTATGTTTTTGTGGTTTTTTCAATGGTTCAAAGATACTGCAGAGGGCAGGAAAAACAACCTAACGTGTGTCTGGAGCTTATTAAGGCAGTACACTTTTAAACAGAAAAAGCAGAATTTAATATTAGAAATCTAATTATTTATTTTTCATCATTAAAAACTCTATCAGAAACTACATGTGAACACTTAGGAACGCATTGGGAACACTGTGTAGAAGTGTCCTGCATAAGGCATAGGGCTGGCTAATTCTACTGAAATACTTAAGCAATTTTTTCCCAGCTTCACCTCAGTGTAACAGCTTCCACTCCAGCCAGTTTTGTCACTGTTCAGTAGGGCTTACCTCATCTACTCTCAAAATACATTTGATTGCTACATTAAACTTAAACCTCTCCTCACAACTTCAGCTCACATTCTCCTGAGCTGCCTTTGAAGGCAGATTTTTCAGTTTGCCTATGCCTGTCTGTATTCTCTATGCATAGATTCTTTCATCTTACCAAAATTCTTATTTGGATCAACTCCACACAAGTTAATTATCTTCACTTCTGTCTTTCCTGTTATAATAATAGTTAATTCAGTAGTCACCAACTAAGTGGTACCACTTCGACTTGTCAGATTTAAGAATTAGTATTTTCACTTCCTCCTGTCTGGAATGTACCAGGTTTTTAAAGTTCTTCCTCCAGCTCTAACGTAGTAACTTCTGTTTTCATACCTTTATTTTCAGCTAGTCCAATTTTGACCCAGCATACATTCCTGTCAGAAAATGAAGACAGTTCTGAAGGAGTTCCTAGATTACTTTAATACTTTTCATGAGGAAGTAACAGAAAAGTATCATTTCTCTTTCTGTTTGTTTCAAAATCTCAAGCATTTAAACTTTTTTTTTTTGAAGAATCCAATTTTGGTTTCACCAGAATGTTCATATACACTAAAGGTTTAAGCAATCTGTCTGCCTACCTTGACTAGTAAAAGAAATTATACTTCAGATACTAAAACTAGAAACATACTAGAGGTATCTTCTACCACACTTGTTGGGGATTGTATAGTAAAAAAAAAATAATCTTATGGTAGACATTTTTTAATGTAATATAAGGAAACAGCCTGATGGTTACCCTAAACTCACAGGCATGTTCAATACAAAGAAAAGAATATTTTCATTATTACTGCATGCTGCCACATATCTCAAGAGAGGTGAGTTCGCACTTCATTATTAGTGTACCATATTGAAAAGATAAGGGCTACATTTATGCAAATAATAGTTTATTACCTGTTTTTCTGCAAAATGGTACTGGCAGAGTTTTTTCCACAACTGTCTGTCTTCACTGAGCATGTATAAAGTTGGGGTCACTTGACCCAAAGTAATAATGTCCCAGCCGTCAGAGAACCTATATAAGATGTTATTCAGCATATGCAGAGGAAGATCACTAAGTGTAAGACCATTGTTGACTTGCTGGAAATAAGAATTGAAGACTTTTAAATACAAGAACTTGACAGTATAAGGTTTAATTAAGATTCTTACTTCAGAGGTAGCTCAGGTCTTAGTTTAGTTTGTACAAAACCGTTGAGTAAGGTCTATGATTAGTTCTGTGATACTTTGATTAATTGGCTACTGTTAGTCTCTAATTGCTGTTGTTGAAAACTTAAATGGCTAGAGGTACAGAAGGAGCTGCAGACTATCTTTATAACTTACAGCTTTCCTACTGCTAAAGTAAACATCTCCTCAATTCTTTATTTAAAACCCAAATAATTTTAAAACACTTTCATTCTCAGAAACTAATTCAAGAGCATGGAGTCTTGAAAACTATGATACAATTCAATTCCAGCTTTGAGAAAAGTGTGCTAAAACCCTAACTATAATAGAAGTATGAACAAATTATAAAATCATTTGTAGGATAAATACAGAATTAAAACATTTTCACAGTCAGAGGCAGAAGATAGCAGGTTCGTATCTGAAGTCTGGAGATAGTTCCCTTTGCACATAAAAATGGGGAATTCTGCAGGAGGTGACAGATCAGAGCACTGAGAAAGTTCTCATAAGGAGTACACACCTCTGCTGAATGGGGCAACCTACAGCACAACTTGTACCAGGCTGAACCTGGAGCCCGCGCAGGCAGGTAGCACAAAGCTCCCACTCTGCCAGGTTCATTCACAACTATTCATCTCTCTTGTAGACTCTGCTTTCCATAGTGTCATGTGCTATAAACATCTCTGGGACTATCATTGTGTTCAGGAATATACGAGCATTACAGATGCAACATTCCTCATTAGTAATTTCAAACAACGTAAAGCAGCTCAGACAGAAGCAGCACGCTGGAAGGAAACGCAGCAACTGCAGTGTCTCAAAGCTGTTTGTGGTGTGGCTGCTTGGCATGTGAAAACTGCTGAGATTGGGTTCCCCATTTGTCCTTTCTATTCCAACAGCAGCTGTTTTATTCAGACACCCAGCACACACAGCAAGGACAATTTCAGAGTTCCATAGCAGAAAGCCAACAGAGGAAGCAGTGGTATGACCTCACTGTGAGCAACCACGTGCAGCATTTCTTCCTCCAGGAGTCACCCAGACAGGTTAAAAACAAATTTGCCTGCTTATCAGAAGTTTCCACTATAGAAGCCTGGAACAGCACACATCACATGCTTTGAACGAAGTTGCATGATCAGAGTCCAGATGCTGAAGTTGTTAGCCATTTTTAATGAAACACAACTGTGCTAATGAATAAAGCTGCAAAATTGCTACTTAAACATTTTATTTCTGTTTTCTTAATCTACCTCTACAATTATCTTTAGATTTGTATTTCTTCATTTACTTTGGAATTAAAAATCGCTGTTTTTCCATCTCTATCTGACAATCTAGAGACAAACATTTTGAGATTTGGGTGAGAAAAACAATTATATCCATACATGTCTACCAGAAACCAGCAGTACGGGCACTGTAGCAGCTCTCATTAGAAAATAGCTATTAAAACATTAGAAAATTAAGTTGATTCAATTTAATTAATTTCGTATTACTTCTCTAAAAGCAAACAACTAAAACTATTTAAGATGTATTTGAAACTTTGTTCACTTACAAATCATCAACCAACATTCAATATAATTCCCCTCCCCAAATCACTTTTTCAGTATGCTTTAATAATATACCTTGTTCATCTGAAGGTTTTTTAGTTGTTGTTGCCACAGAAGGATGGTTTCTAATCGGCAAATCCAAACATTGACGTTCCCTACCAACTCAGATTTTCCTACTCCCCTAATCAGTATACAGAGAGTAGAACTCAGATCCTGTAGAAGATCCTTGATTAATCGCGGGTTATACTGGTCTTCCATGACTGGAGAACAAACCAAAGCAAATAGAATTTTGGTTAACTGAGTTAACCAAGCTAATACAGTTAGCTCAAGCTAATCAACACTTTTTTAGATTAACTAATTATGACTTAACTGTTTGTGTGCAAATAGCTGCTCTAATTCCCACCATGACATTCATTAATGCTGTTCCATAAGTGCAAGATCAATAACTAACAATTTCACAGACAAATCTGATGTAACATTTCATGCTATGCATTTAACAAACTTAATGCTGAACAACTAGTTATAAACCTTATTTCTTCTATTCAAAGCTGATAGCATTACATTTCCATTTAGTATGGATACCAGAAAAAAATGCTTTTAATATTATGTAATAGCTTTTTTAAAAATAAAAAAAAGCTGTTATGTACTTTAAATCTCAGTACATCATGCAAATTAAAAACCGCTACTAATCTAAAAGCTTTCACATTTCATAAAGAGTATAATTTTATACTAACAAATAGTTTGTGAATAGAATATAATTGTCACTTAACTTCACCAATCCATTTTAGCAGATACTATTCAGTTTTATCTTGATTATTGGAACTATGAAATGGGAAGTATGAAACCTTTCACTAATTAAATATGCTTTGTCTTAGAATGTAATAATGGTAATAAAGCTAACAAAAAAAAAAACCTGATAGCTTAGTCACAGCAATTACATCTGAACAAGCACATCACAAAACCTTAGGTCTTACCTTTCTGCACAATTTTGTCCAAAATGTTAAAGTAGTTCTTCTGTGCTGCACCACTCAGTGAAGTTAACTGGGATTTTGCAATTAACTGCAAAAGCTATGACAAAGAATTGAAATTTAGAAACATGACAGAATATGGTTTAAAATACACATTTTCAGTACATACATTCAGCTACAATAGCTTAGATCACTTCAACCGTATTTTGTAAAAACATAACTACAGAGTTCAGAAAATGAAGCAGGACAAATGAGGATAGCTTTAGGCATGACATGAACAACTCATGAAGAGACACGCATTTTCAAAATACTATACAAATACTAGGTGTGTATCTCTTATACAGCACATGACACATGATCTTCATAAGCTGTAATGCAATAATGGAGGCAGTCTGTTTTGGAGGCTCACAAATGGGGGGGGGTGGTCCTAAAGCCCCTGACAGAGTCAGTAGCCAGGAACATCACTCTGAACTGATACCAACTGACAGACTTCTCATTTCTGAGTGGAAGTATCATAGTGGTCAAATCAAGGTGTGATGTGCACTTAGGTGCACTACTTTCTGCTCAGGGAGGGGAAATGCTGTACTTTACCTAAACTGGAGACAAAACAAACAAACAAACAGTGTTATTCTTGCATTCAGGTTCCTGGTAGGAGAAGCCCCAGTAATCTAACCATGAGCAGTATACAGGCTGTATTAGTAACTTTCCCTTAGCAAATCTCCTAACTGACCACACGTTTCTCTCTGGAACCACTGTGAACAGAAAAGTGGTGACAACCCTGGGAATGGTCTAGAGGAAAGTAACCAGAACAGCTGAAGTTGTTGCTGCACATGAACACCAAGCTTCGGGCACTACTGGCCCTTGTTCCATTCCTACACCTCTGCTTTTACATTTTAGATTCAGTTTTGTAGTTGACAGAGGCCATTGCCCCTTTAACAAAAAAATGGTCCATTAGTATGAAATAAGACAGACTTCAATGTTACAACAATACTGTAGTATTTAGAAGTATGTTCAAAACAAGTGTTCTCAATGCATCAGAAAGGGAGAGCAGGGAGCAAAACCAGCATCCCTTGCAGAGCCACACTTTGCAGGACAGCATCGGCTCTTGGCACAGAGGGTGAACAAAGACTAAGCCTGCCAAAAATCATTTTGTATCTTCATTTCTAAAACACTGATTTGACACTCATTAATTTTCTTTTGGAGGAAGGGAGAGAACAGGTGTATTCTCTCTGATTTAATAATGTTCCTTTTGGCTTCTCTGCAGGATCCCTGACAAAACATTATGTGCTATGAAAGGAGGAAATAATTCCCCTGATGTATTTAAATACAAGCAATGTATTCATACTGTTTTTTTGAGAAGACATACCAGGACCTCTTTCTTGGCATTTTCAAAGCCTTTTAGTTTGATTAACAATTTAGAAGTCTCTGGCAGTCTGCCAGTTCAAGCAAGTATGCACATTTCTCCTGATTAATTAAAAAATAAACCCTCAGTTATGTAAGTCAGACTAAAGATCAAATGGAAGAAGCAAACTCCACCTGGCTGATTTTTATGAATATTCCAATTTCAGTGAAGGTTAATATGCAAGGATTAAGAAAATTTTAGCAGGTGCACGAGTACAAGGATCTGACAGGAATTCAGTCTTGATGATGTGTGCATAGCCACAGCTTACATTGCACACTAGAGATAACTCCGCATGGATCAACTGTTTATTCAAATGGAAACATTTTGAAAAAAGATCCTCCATATGAAAAATCAATGTATCAGACCTTTAACAGCTAAGAAATGACTAGTATATTAATACTATGGCACAAACAAGTGCAGGAAAACAGTTGAACCCACCTCTTCCCCCCACTGCAGACATCTATAGTAACTTTTAATGATCGTGGGGTTTTAAGTGAATTGCAGAGTCAAAATGAATCATGTGGGTGGTCTGAGATCAAAGAAGAGCTACCTAGTAGGACTTGGTATTTAAAAAGTCTTCTTGATTTACATCTTGTTATTTTAAATGCAACAAGCAGAACACACATAAAAGTAATCACCATTGTGTTTGTGTGTTACTAGGGATGATTCTTAGAGGAAAAGAAACAGGAACTGCCAGACTGCATCAAATGAGATGAGACACAAAACATCAGCATCAGAAACTTCAGCGAAGCAAAAGAGAACTTGTCTAAAGCAGATGGGTGTGGGATGACCTGCTGCTTACATTAGGTCTCAGTTGCAGATTGGCTTAAAACCTGATAGAGCAGATTAAACATCCTTTTTAAAGATCTGTTGCAACTTCATATATTACTGACATCCACAGAGATGTTTCAATTTATTAGATAAAACACCACAAATTTTTCTCAAGTCAGCAAGTTCTCCAGCTACAGAATGAGGAGTAGCTGTCACTCATATTGATCATGTTTATTAGCTCAGTATCTTTTAAGGTTTTAGCTGTACAGTTCCTGTACCTGTTGATAAAAGTCAGTTTGCCTCCATCACCTCAGAAGAACTGATGCAAAGACCATTAAATTTTCGTAATTGTAAAACAATTCTACAATTTTTAAACTTACAAATACTAAAATGTTAGAAGGATTTTGGAATTTAGCCCGCTATTCTAAATCCACCCTGATTTCTTAGGGTCTACCACTACTCTTGTAATGGTTTGCCAAATTTCTGAATTTTAAAGTATTGCTCCTTTTTCAACAATCTTAAGCTTATCTAACTAAATCAGCCATTTTATATTCTTTGGCAAACAGAAGAGAAACTCTTCGATGTGCTAATGTTAGACTTCGCCCTTCATTACAATCAACTATTTTGAGCAACTCAGCTTAGGCACTGCAGCATCTAAAAAACATGGAAAATTCTAGTTCCAGATCCATTCTACCTGTTTACCATTCAAGCAAGGCACTCAAGGTTAAACCCATTTATAACATAATTCATCTTTTCTAGGTGCCTTTTTTTTCTTCCTACTGTTTGAGGCTAAAAAGTCATGGGAAAGATCAAGGTTCTTGTTTCTGCTCCCAAAGCAGCATCAAAAAGCAACATTCTAAACCACAATGCATACATATTCCCCTTACAGATTTTTTTCTTTTTGGTATATAACAGGCAAGTACCATAACCACTAGCCTGGATACAAATCCCTTTTTGCTTTGTTTTCTTTGGTCTCACATCTCTTGTTTTTCTGGAAGTATAATAAACTGTTCTTGGCTTCGCAAAGATGAATAGAACATGTTTTCTCTCCAAATATTCCACAGCCTAGTAATACAGGTTTTCTCCTGGTATGTTTATTTAATTTTGTGTCTTTTCAAGTTCTGGATCCATTCCAACCACTACTTTATTTCTGAACAGCCTCATCACTGAACTGAACTCCAGTCTTGATGTCTCACATTCTCAGCTTATCTAGGAATTGGGACAAGGACTTTACTACCTCAAGTTCAATGACAAAAGAATTTGGGACTAGAGAAAAACCAGTATCTCCTAGAACAGGTATTCCCAAGTGGGCAGCTGGTTAGGCATCGAGGAAATTAAGGCATAAGTACAAGTTATGTATTTTTAGAAAACAGGCAGATAGCCCTGTTGTCCAGAACTTACAGGTTCCCTGCACTCACTGAACTCTCAACTTCAGATTAGACAGGACCCAAAGAAGCTAACACAGTGAGAAAGAGACTTTCCCAGGAATCACAAGCTTAATATATCATAATTGTTTCTGCAAACTTCATGTTACTACATTGTTTGTACAAGAAAACTTGCAAGAAAACTCATTTCTGGAAGACAAAAAAAAAAAAAGACTGAAAAAAAGCTGGAGTCTCCAGTTTTAAGGGATGTTAACAAAGATAAAATGTGTTTTTATCTTTTTCTAGATCAAAAAAAAGAAGTGCAATTAATCACATGACTGTCAGGAAGCTGCAGAAGCAACAGAAAATGCAGAACACTGAGACACCAAATATTCTTCTGGAAATTGCTATTTTAAGCATATTTAAGACATCATAAAGTATATTTAAGATGTACTACACTTTGCTATTTTTGGTTGTATAAGAATTATTTTGCCTTTAAAGAGCATTCACTACCCAGACTGATGAACAACTGAAATTACAATCAGTGTTTCGCTGCAAATACAGAACATGCTGGCCATCACCATCCTTTCAAGCTACAGGCTTTCATAGAGTAATGCAATAAGTTTTCACCAAAGAAAAACTACTCACTTTGAAGTTGCTTCATGCAGTATAAATTACATATGAACAGGATATTTATACAGTCACAAATCATCAGCTGTTCAGTGCAAAATGGTTTCTTTTGTACACACAGGCATATCAGCAAATGCATTTTACAATGTGCATATAAAATGAAGAGCTTACTTTGACCACGTAATTGAACCTTCTGATGTCCTGAATTGCACTTGAAAAATCTAAGCGGTTAAAAGCTTCTCCCAAAGTGCAGTAGCCATGTCTCTGAGAAAAATAAACATAATTTAAATGGAAAGAAACAATGATGAAATTGAGGAAAATATTCAGAAAAGCACTTTACCATGCAAATGATACTCATGTATACCATGATCCCTGGAAATATAATGTATCTGGAATGAAGATTTATTTAATTTCTAGTAGAGCAAATGAAATCAGATCCACTCTTTGGAAGTAAGAGGTACATAAGTAATATTACTCAACAGCAATTAAAATTCATACTAACCATGCAATCTGTAATCACCAGTATCTCAGCATCCTCCACTATTGCAGGACCACAATGCTGGTGCTCTGTCACGCTCTCCATTTGCCTCAATAGAGCTTGTTTGTACAGCAGACTGAGCTTATAACCATAAGCATTAACTAAGTTTATGTTCACATTTGAGGGTAAGAACAGCGCTACTAGCTCCTGGGATTGGAAGAACAACTGGTCTCTACATCTAGAATCTACACCTGCACAGGTGTCTTAAGGTGAAAATGGAAGTTTCAGGAGCTGTTCTCGAACTACTTAAGGTGGCAGTAGCAGCCTGAAATGACGTGCATCACAGAAGATTAGTAAATTTAGAGGCACAAAGCCACACAAGAACCTTGGAGCAAATATAATGAAGCCAGAAGAAACACTGCAACTGATGCAAAACACTTGCAAAGCGGTGTGCTAGTGTGGCTTATTAGCCCAGGGAAGGGTGGGCATAAAAAATTACTCTGAGTTCATTCCTAGACAGACTTTGGTGAATTACGTGATGGTGAAAAGATGGCAGTACAACTTAACGTTCCTTTTTGCAACCCAGTGAAAGCCTACTTACCCTGGAGGTACTACAGCAGGACAGGACACAGTTAACTATTTACTGCACAGTGGTGGGAATGACTGCCTAGCAGTTAATGACTAAATTGGGGATCATACTGCTTGCTCATCCAGTTAATATACCAGAGATCCAAGCATGCTGCGCACTTTACAACGTTTGACCTGCTAATAGCAGTGAATTAACACTTGCAGACAACAAAACTTTTGTTAAAATGTAAATATTTGTCGCTGTTCTCTAGCTAAACAGTTATCAGAAGACCACGGTCAAATACATTAACATGAGAACTCCTTTGAACAGCTGGAAGCACATCTCCATGAAGCTTCAGCTCTACCTTTCCCACTGTGCTACCATGACAAGAATTACTCAAAAGAGCATCTCTTACTTAATTTCAGCCATATACCTGAGCATGTTTAGGTTTTATTTATTTTCAGTGCTCTCTTACAGCATGTTTCACATGCTTCTTATCATGATCTTCCTCCTGCTGTTATTTTGCCTTAAAATTCATTGTCCAGTTTGGAAAAAAGTTTCCTAGTTGCAAGACTTAGCCATTTTGAAATCAAGTATAACTACAGCCTGTATGGAAAACTAGAGCCCCTGTAGATTATGTTTCAGATTAACTTAAATTTTCTTCTGTGGTTTGGGTTTGGTTTTGTTTGGGTTTGTTTGTTTGGTTTTTGTTCAAGTATGGTTATTCCTTGCTACTTTTTCATTCTGCTACTTAACTTTCAACTTCTTAAACTTTTTCAAGCAATTCCTTGTATAAATTCAAAAGATTAGCGATTAATTCTAACCATCCACTAAAAAAAACCTAAACAACAACAAAAACTAAAAAACAAACAAATAAACAAAAAAAACACAACAGGAAAAGTCAATGGTCAATTATTAGAAGAGAGCAGCAGTGACAGGAATAAGCTAATTGGTACACCAAAACACTTCATCCACTCTGAGTGGGCAAGAAACTCAAGTAAATAGTTACGCATCAGCAGTACACCAGCTCCTGCACAAGTAGGGGGAGGGAAAATAATAATAATAATAATAATAATAATAAAAAGAATCACAACATACAGGTTACAAAAGACAACAAGTGGTGATTTTAGGCAATTTTTGTTTTAGCCTGAATGTTGCTCAAAAAGTCAGCTTAACCACTTGTATTATTCAAAACACAGTAATTACTGGTGATAGTCTGTCATACCGCCTTCCTTACCCTAAATCTGAGATGGCACAAAGGGAAAAAGCACCCTTGAGACTTCTGCAGACCATGTGAGTAAAGACATCTATCACATGGTGAAGATAAAACTGGGAAACAGGGCTATGAATCTGTTGAAAGACTTTGTAACACCCTTCAGAAGTAGAAGAGCAGCCTTTGGGTCACTAGCCTGCAAGGTAGAGTCTTCCAGTGTCTCCTGCAAGTACGTTCTCTCCACACCACCTCACTCTTCCCCAGTACGCTGCTCTTTATGGTCTCTCTCAGCTCCAAAATACAAAGCCAACTTTTGCCTGCGTGGCCAGGGTCACACTTCCGTCTCCTTCTTGGCATTACCATGGATGAAAGACATCCTTACAGGTGTCTGAGTTCCACCTATCCCAGACAACCATGGGAATCAACACTGCAATGAAACTGAAACTTCAAGACAGTTTATCTCTACATTCAATGGACATATTTTAATCCTTGGCTTTCCAGGAGGTCATTCTAAAATCTTTCCCATTTGCGTTAGAGTTGCATGGTACAGTTTGTATCCTAAACTGAAAGCATCTGGACTTTGTGGAATACAAAGGTCCTATCTGCAAAGTTTGCAACTGAAGTTTTACTTACCTATATTCAAATTTACATCAAGATTCCAAAATAGCAAGGGCTGCCTGCAAACACCTTTTTTGGAGACACTACTCTGGTTTTGCAAACATTTACAATTTTAGTTCAAAGACACACGATAGAGACAGATGGGCTGGGAGTGTAGTGGAGACTTGTGGGAACTTGCATGGATAGGCAGAACATCTCTGCCACAGGGACCCACATAAAAGTCACTTTGCTGGCTGCCTTTGCCTCACCACGTGCAGGTGTAATATGTTGCCAATTAAAAGCGTTGAATATAACCCCTAGGATCACATGGCATAAAAGCATTTTTAATATACTATTTGTCTATTAAACAGCACAAAGATTGTAGGAATTGAACCACAGCATGCAGGACTTACCTCCTTGGTGCTTTCTTTATGAACATAAATCCACTTTTCACGGTAAAAACCTAAAATAAAAATTTAAATAAGCATTTTTAGGCTTTCACTTTAGGTAATGCCTCCTAGAAAGACTGAACAAAACAAACTATCTCAATAAAGTGCTTCATAAGATAGGAGAGATGGTAGAATACTTTTAATGAAGGAAGCTTATAAAGGCTGAAAATGATGACTACAAATTTTCAGAAGTTATGCATTTGAAAAAATAATGGAAAAATCAAATAATTTTACGAATCAAACACAAGAGTTGGCACACAATTGGCAGATATAGCACTTTTGTCCACTGTGCACCAACAACAGCCAATTTCTCCTACAACCCCCCTGATCTTTTTTAATCCACCAGGCTCCTTTATACAGGAACAGCACTTAACACAGTAAAAATACAGATATCAGCAACCTTTTTGTTCCTAACACTCTACTCCTCTAATGTGTTTTCTTCTCTAAAGCTGCCTGCTCTGCACTCACTTGGTTCAGCCACTTGCAGAATGCTGCAGAGAACTACAGAACCCTAACAGCAGCAGCTGGGCAGACCTTCAGCTTTCAGAAGCCTGGTGTGTTGTCAAGTGAAATTCTGTGCTTACACATGGCCACTTGAACCTTTCAACGTGCTTTACACCCAGACAAGCCTGGGGAAGCTCTCAGCTTTCTACAAGACCATCTCTGTTACAACTGTGGGAATATACAAATAATGGAGATCGTTTTGAGACCACAGCATTAGAAACACCAAAAAGTTGCTTATGAGCTTTTACCTACTCTACTTCAGTAAGTTTACTTGCTGTCATACACAGGTTTACAGCCTAAAGCATAGATGATCTTTTAAAAAAGAGACCCGATAAAAATTACTTTAATATTTTAATTTTTTTTCAAAGTGGACTTTTTCCCCCAAAACCTCAATACTGATAAAGTTTCTACCAAGAGCCATAGGTATTATGACAAACATTAACTGATTCTAGAGCTGTATTACTAATCAGAATTTGAATTAAGAAAAAAAAAAAATAAAACAGCTGCTTTGGTAAGCAGAAGCTTCCATAAGCATCCACAACAATTTAAACTAAGGCTAGTCCACAAAATAAAGCCATGGTTAGCATCAAAAGACATTTATTATTCAGAAATTACTGTTCTTAAATGAATTACCTTTGGATCTTCAGGAAAAAAAACAACTCACACAAGAGATAATCAGTGCCACAGTTCAATTGAGATGTATCACTTCTGGCACCAGAACTTGTTACCAACACAGAAGTAAACATAACTCAGGAGGCTACTCTATAGATGAATATAAATTAATGGCTATTATATATTTCTCCTAAACCTACAAGAGTCTCCTAAAATAAATTAAAAAACCCCCATCCTTACATTGCGAATCTGTGTTATCTCTGAAATGATCTTTTTTCCTTTTCTTGGCTGCAAACTCACAATCTTCTGTACTGTATATTTCTTCATCTTCACCATCACCAGTCAAAATGCTGAAATAAACACAACTAATTAGAACAGCAGTGATTAAATATTTAAGAGGCATACAACTTATAATTTTATGCATTAAAGTTTGACAGGTGGAAAAAGAATCACATTTTTAATGATGTTACCCTACCTGATGGTCTATAGCAACACATCTTAGGAGAAAAGGTGTATTACAATTTTCTCCCCAGTGGGGTTGAATTTTATGACAGTGATTAAATACACAAGTATCTTCATAATAGCTATCTTGTAAGTCATTACTTACATTTAGGAAGGACTATTGAGGGGACAGTACTAGCTGGACAGCTGGCTGTCTGCAAAGCACTGGTGTACAAAAATTCATTATTTTTAATGGACTAAGCCTTGAAAAACCTTGCACACAGGTAAAAGTAAGTGCAGAATTACTGCACTTCCTCGCATAGGCAGGAAGCCAGCAACAAAAGACATCTCTCTCAATACTGTCAGCTTCAAGGAAAAGAAAGTCTTTCTTTTAATAAATGCCTGAATTGCAACACTGTACACAATTTTCATGTCACCATATCATTTTACCAGTGACTTAGAGGGCATCAAGAACCATGAGGTCTACTCCTCTCTTTCCCAGAGGAAAAATTAATTAAAAATAAACAAATAATTAAAAAAAAATAAAAACAAAAAAATGCACACAAACAAAACAAAAAACACACACAACAAAACCCCACAATATCCATGTCACTTCTGACAGGTAACTAAGTAACCTAACACTGAGGACAATACTGAATAATTATATATGTGGTGTATAGATAGTGTGTATATATATATATATATACATACACACATACACACACACACAATAAAGAAACTATTTTAAGTTCTGTTAGATAAACTAACCTTTTTAAAAATCATATACACTGGAAAATTGCCTGTGCTACATAAAGTCTACACAGTTGCATAAGGTTTTGCTTTCCATTTTTGCAGATAATTTAAAGGAATACCAATACAGATAAGAATTGGTGTTCATTTCTCTAGCACAGAGAACAAAGACAATCCACATGAAGGCCACAGCTTTGCACAGATAAGCAAAATAACTAAGGATATGTGGTAGTGAAGCTTAACTCTAGGATTATTTTAATTCTCCATTATTATTCTTTGACAAGGCAGTTGCATACAAAACTTTTCCCATTAACTAGTATTTTTTAATCCAAATTTGCCAGGTGAATCCATCCATGTCAGTTTGAACTCCAAACTGCACCAGCAACAGCCAGACATAGTAAAATTAAAGGACACGAATTTATTTAAAATCACCAGTACTCTGGCATTACGTTGCAAAAAAATCAAATTATATTATGTTTATTGCTACTGGTTTATACAGTTAAAATTTTCAGGCTTGAATTACCTGTTAAGGAGGATGACTAAACAACATTGTAAAAAAAAGCTTTGTTTTTTAATTGCTTTCATCAGTAAATGCTAGCTCAGCTTAAATATACACAAATTGAGCAGAGTTAGAAATAGAAATTTGGTTTTATTTTAGGTTTAAATCCTGGAAAAGCTACCATATCTCTGCATTCAGATAGAGCTCAATCCAAGCTGAGGGCCTTACTTCATGTCTTACCATTTTTAGAGCACAGGATGAAGACCAAACAACTTACATATTCTGTTCAACATTGCCAAATAACATAGCTGGTCAAACAGCAAAAAAGAGTTTGGAGAAAATGAACTGGCAACCAACAAAAGCAGAACATCAACACTGACAAGATACTTTTGATTATGTAACATTCCAATCCATCATGTTTTCTTCTCCAAAGCTATCATAAAGGAAATATCTTCTTGAACTCACTAGACTAATTTATTTAATTCTGCTTTGGCATATTGACTGCATCACCACAACATGCGACAAGTTAGTGCGGAATGAGAAGAGTTGTTTCAGAATCAGAAATAGAGCCCAAAGCTCTTAGACCCAGCTTTATCATCCTAACAAGATGCCAGACCAGGGAGAGGTGGCCCATACCCTGCAGTACAGCTCAGGCAGAACAGAAACAATCCCATTCCCACTGACCCAGTGCAACTGGGAGAGGAGGGAGGCAGCATTCCTGAAACCCAGCTTTAGACAAGGCAGGTCAATCTGGCTCAATTTCTTCTTTTGTTAGTGGAGAAGAAGCACCCCAGAAGGTAGTTTCAATCAGTAATGTATCTGAAGTGATTTAAAGTCCACTCCTGCTCCCCAATAATATGCACTTCCTTAAGTATCGGATAAACAAGCAAGCCAGCTTAAGGACAGTCAGTTAATACAATGAGTTGTGAATATGTAGAGGGCCATTTCAAATACCTCTGACACTCAGAGTCACCTGTGACATTCCTGAAATTCTTCATGTGATTTTAGAGAAAAGACGAATTTAACTGTTATCTGAGGATCTTCCCATATGCGACTTTATTTCCTCATGTTCTGCCCCACTTCATGTGGAGAGCCTTTCCCTACTTATCTGTAACCATCACCACTCTTTGTGACAGACTTTAAGTCTCAAATGGAGAATGAAAACAAGGGTCCCACAGACATCAGAAGAACGGGACAGAAATACAGGCACTTCCCAGGCAACTGTTAGCCTTTCCTTCCGTAAAACTGGAAAGCTGCTCAATGACTGACAAAGCTGCTCCACCACTTCCAACCCCAGCCCCACTTCAAACTAAGACAGAAGAAACCGAACCAAGCGCTGCACATGCCATATGGTTTAACAGAAGCCTTGACTTAATGTTTTTACCATAATACTGCACAAGACATATGAGTGCACCTGGAAGGATCTAAATGCAAATATAATACTGCAAATTTACAGCTATTCTTTATTTCTTGTCTTGATGATGCACATCATAAAAATATTGTTCTAAAGCTTCTAAAAGCAAAGTGCCTGGTATCCTCAGAACTACAATATCCTACATAAAGCATTTCAGCTTTTTCAGCTTTTTCAAAAAAGTGATTTCATAACAGTATTTAAATAATCTCTTGGGTATGACACTTAAAAGCTGGAAAACTTGGCAGGGCTATATGAACTCCAACTATTCCTCCTCACCCCTTTACTTCTCTTCTCATGGAGGAAAGAATGCCCTCAAGTGATGCAATTATCTAGAGACACACCAAGTGTTTTCAAAGAGTCTCAGCCATTTGCAGCCTGACTATGCATGGAAAACCCTGAAATAAGTGCCTGCACCAAATATGCCCAAATGGTCTAAGACTAGATTCAAATTTAAGCACTTCCGTCGAGTGCCAAAACCACTTTTGTGAACACCATATCCCACAGAACTGGAGAAGAGACACCACAGACTCAAATGACCAGCCTGCCAGCCTCAGTAGTTCATATTAGCCTAACACACAAGAAAGGAATACCACCGTCATGAAAAATCGTACTAGATTAGTCCAATTATCTTTCTTTACTTCAAAGGAGAACATAAGACAGATTTGCTTCTAAGTTGCAGGCTACTGAGAGGTATTTACATACAATTCTGTAAGGCAGTGCTGTTCTCTCACCCCCACCAAGCTTCAAGGACACACTGTCATGGCACTGGAAATATGTATCTGCTAGAATGTATAGGTACAAATTGCAGGTAGCTGTGACTGGCATTCAGCCACAGAGCTTAAACAAGTGCTGTCTCAAACACATTTCCAGCTGCTGCACACCTTGAATAGAAGGCACTCTTCACTTCTATAATATTATTAATTGTCCAAGTAAGAGCTACAGACCTGAAAGTCTCATTTTTTCCATTTCAGTTTCCACACATTGAACTAGTTTAAATTGCAACTATCCAAGCAATATTCCAAATAACTACTTGAGCAGGAACAATTTAAATTATGTTTGTTCAAGGACAGTTATCATTGGGGCTACTGTTTTTTATAATTAATCAGCTAGATTCACAAAGGCACCATATGACTGATTGAGTAAGGTTAAAAGTTCTACTTTAATAAAAACATTCTTCAATTTATGTACATTATTTACATGTCTTGAAGGTTTATTTCTGAATCTGTGAGAAAGTATTTTTAAGTTCTGAAGATAAAGTATTTGTAATTTATAAAAGCCAAAATTTGGCAAGTAACTCTATCCATATTTTCTCTCATGGAAGACCATACAAG
The DNA here is from genome assembly GCF_963082525.1 of Nesoenas mayeri. NCBI lineage: Eukaryota > Metazoa > Chordata > Aves > Columbiformes > Columbidae > Nesoenas > Nesoenas mayeri. The sequence continues at coordinate 21,490,346 of NC_137544.1, read as the reverse complement.
TAATAGTAAAACTGGTTTCAGCCAACTACACAGCTTTAATTTATTTCTATTTAAAGAAAAACTGCCCCAACTGCTTCCTGGAATGTAATACTCAAATTAATACCTTTAGCATAGATTTCTACAGAATAATTTGGTGGAAAAAAAATCATTTAATAGGTGAAAATAAATAAATACAAACTTGTCAGGACAGTCAGACTGGCATACATCATCATCCCTATTCATAGGGCAGTTTAAAAAAAAAAAAGCCAAATAAATACTTATGTATTGTTTACTGTGCTTCTTCCACACTAGAACAGGCTGCGCAGAGAGGCTGTGGAGTCTCCTTCTCTGGAGACATTCAAAACCTGCCTGGACACAGTCCTGTATGATCTGCTGTAGGCGAACCTGCGTTAACAGGGGGAAATAGACTAGATGATCTCCAGAGGTCCCTTCCAACCATAATAATTCTGTGAAAGAATGAAGCATTTTATCAAGCCTCATTCTTACTCTGTTCAACATCATGTTAACTGATACCCTAGGCTTTGCTGTCTAATATATACAGATACCTGCTTCCAAATAGCTTAAGATGGTATAGAGACCCAGCGAGACATGATACACTTCTGTACTTCAATAGAAAGACCTGCATGGACACAATATGTGATAACAGAAATTCTTCCTAGGACTGGGGGAAGGGCAGGACAGGAAACAACCAAACAAATCACAGTGAGGATAAAAGAACTTAAAACAAGAGCCCAGAGAGGAATTTCCATTATTGGAAATGCACAAAGCTCGACTGGGCAAGGCCCTATAAAACCCAACCTAACTCAGCCACGCTTTGAGTATGTGTTCAGACCATATGATCCCGGAGGTCCTTTCCATGCTAAATTGTTCTATAATGTTGGGCAAATTGACATTAATTGATGTTTCGCAGCAATTATTAACTAAAAGATCCAAAGCTCAAGTTGCAGTCATAGATCCAAAGTTCGGGATGTAGTGAAATTACTCCCAAGTAGCACCTACTTTGCTAAGAAGTACCAACTTAAATTCTGTAGTCCAAGTTTGGACAATATACATTTTCAACTGAACAGACAGAAACAGAATTTAAAAAAAAAAACAACAGTGCTACAGGATATGGTGTGGTTTGGCCACACTAAGTAAGAGATGTGCAAGATGAAGATGGAAAACTGTAAAACTGCTACAGACGAGCATCTGCTGCAGACTATGTTGGTCCCCAAGTCTGGATTCTGACAAAGTGGCAATCTAGCCAAGGAAACCCAAATCATGAAACACCTTAGATTCCATGAAAACTTTTTTCTCCTCAAAGCATTTAATGCCCAGTCCCTTCAAATTAATGTACCTATTGTAGTCCTAAACTTTAATACACATATTTCCAAAAGCAGTTGATTTAAATCCATTCTAGCAAAACAACTCCAAAGGAGATCAATAGTAAGTTCCTTCAAGAGTAAGGGGAAAAAAAAGCTGATATTTTTACTTGAAGAAGCAATAAAAATACCTCACCTCACTCTCTGGAGAAAAGATACATAAATCTAGATATGTACGCACATACACACACACAAATATAAATATATATATACACATATATATAAAAATATATATGTAATTCAGATCCAAAGAGCAGAAGCCTTAGTGATATTCACAAAGACAATGATCATATGTCATACTTGCCAAACAATATTCATTAAAGCAACCTACAAGATATAATTATTTAGAAACTGTGAAAATAGCTATCAAAATTAAATTAAAATTCCTTTCATTTGCCAACTATATTATTAAAGACACATGAAAGAGGGAAGAAAAGATTTTTTTCAAAGGTACTTATGATAACTTTTATGTTGGAGGCTTACTGAACACTCTTCCAGACAAGCAGAGTCTTTTGTATACACCGTGGCCAGATTATGTGGAAAAAGAAGCCCAAATAATATCAGTGACAGATTAACACAAAAAAGTAAAAAGGCATAAAGAAAACAGTAGGTCAAGATAAGCTTAAACATAATTCTTCACTGCTTGATAACTCTCTTGAAGTTTATTTCAAAAATTTATAAAACACAGGTGTATGTGTACAGCAAGTCCCAGCTTTCCAGTAAATTCCCTCTAAATCAGGTGAGTTACTGTATCATTTACTGGACTAGCAACAAAACACTGAATGATCTCTTTTCTCATTATGAACACAGGATACTAGAACTTATAGTTAAAATGCTATCCCTGAGAATCACTTATTGGTGGAGAAACCAAGTAGGAATTTGTTTGGACAAAGTTATTTAGAACATCACACCAGTCTGTGAGCATCTGCCACAGGTATTACTTTTTTCACTCTCAAGCTAATATCATTCTCACCTGTTCCAAAGGAACATATATATATGGTGTTACAGAATTACTATTAAACTACCATTAATCACGTATTTGGTGCAAAGGCATTATATGACTGTGTGGCAGATGCACTCAACCTCCCCCAGCCCCCAGCCAAACCAGGAGCAGTTTGGTCCAGGCTCCAAAGGAGGTAAAGGCCCGAGTTGCAGCCATGCCAAGAACTCCTGTTAGGAAACCCACAAGGAATCAGAACAGCAACTGAACACTGACAAGTTGTGCGTGCGGGGAGTCTCGTGCAGACCTTTCCCACTGAATGCAATTTGAATACAAGTCAACCACTTTATGACAGCCTGGGTGAGCTTACTTTGAGCTCTCTCTTCTAAATAAGCTGGCTGTATGGTTATGGTTTTACTACTCACAGGTCAGTGGCTGAGCCCAATTTAAGTTTCATATTAATGATTTAGCTGAAGTAAATGCATACTAAATATAAAGTATAGAAGTATAAAGTTGTGCGAATTTTAATATAGTCTCTGCTTCATGCTATACTTAGTAAGCTGGATTTGCTGAAATTTTAAGCTGTAAAGTTCTGCTCATATTTACCAAAAGCAACTACAAACTACACTGAACATTTGCAAGATAAGGCCCATTTTGTACTTTGCTGAGAAGAAAAAGATTTATTCAGACAAAACAGCACCAGCAAGGCTATGGACTACAAACAATGTCTACAGCTGAACAAAACAAAGGCACATGTGAGATCAGTGAAAGGATTCAATGAGAAGCAAGAAGACCCCAGAATGAAATATTGCTGTTGGACTGAATCATGGTATGAATGCTCTGCAGAGATATAAAAATCTTTGAGTTTCTATACTTAGGTTGGACCTCTGCACAGGTACCCAGCTTGAGCCAGCCCTCCTGCTATTCTACTCCATTAATTTTTTTTTTTCTTAGAATTTTGTTTTCCAAAAATCTGCTCTGTATACGGTTATCAGGCTTCACCTGAACACTTGCAACTAGAGTTCTAAAATACAGACTCCAGTGAGAACAGTTATCAGGGAGGGAACACCTGAAAGCTTACTTTCACAAACAGGTACAGGCCACCGGAGAGAAGACACCTGAAAGTTGGCTCTGTGAATGGGTATTACATTCCTGGAGAGAAGGCAAGCAGCATTCAGCTTGGTCTATCTCCTCCATGCAATAAATAATAGAGTGAACTTGCAATTGAACTCTTAAGTCGCACTACTTTTTGAGAAATCTAAACACTGTTCTGCAATAAGCAGAACCCTCAAATACTCCCCCGCAACAGACTGCCATAAACAATCCTAATCCAACACTCACTTTCAGGAAATTTTCCAATACACCTGTTGCATTTGCAATTACTAAGTATCACTTTTATGTTTAAATAGTACTTGACAGGTTTTTTGTTTGGTTGGGCTTTTTAAAAGTTTTATTTTTAAAGACATACAACATACAATGGGATCTATCTACTTAAAATGAGCAACTCACCAAGCAGTGACAAAAGACAGGCTCCACAGAGGTCTCATACCTGTCTAACTCAACAAAACACATGGGTACATTTGTATATTCTAGAATATGCTGATGATACCATCTACCACAAACGCTTGCAGTTTGAATGGAAATTAAGTCAAACTTTGCCTTCCCACCCATGCAGAATCACTTTTTTAAACTTACACAGTGTGACTGATATCATTCAGCTGATTATTCCCATCCTCAAGCGCAGGACTAAAGGGTTCACATCGTTTCCATCCATCTTCTGTTTTAACCCATCTCCATCCAGGGGATCTCCAGTCTTGGCCCAAAAATGGCATGGTTTCTTTAAAAGCAACAACAAGATTGATTGTGTATTATTCGGCTATCAAGAAAAGTTGCACAACTTCTTGTCATTATTTCAGTTTTCTCTTTAACCTTAAAAAAAAAATATCTTGAGGAAATAAAGTTCTTGGCAGGGCACCCTTTTAAAAAACAGATTCAGTGGTTTCCTAAGTACATTTTTGATTCTGTAACCTCATTCCTCTTGCCTTTCAGCATTTATTTGATCAAGGTAGGTTTCCTAGTTCTTTACAGAACATAGAAAAGAATCATGTTAGCCCAGGAACAAGATGATATCAAACCGAGAAAAATTGTATCCTGTTTAATCTGCTCCACCACAATCAAACATTACTAATTTTGAGACCTGACTAATAAATCATTTTGACAGGCCACAAAATCAATGTCACTCCTTTTATTTTTTTGAAGACTTATAAATACTGAATTTGTGCTACAATGTACAGTGATGTCTCAGTAAAGAAATTTTCATTTTCCCAATTTGTTTTTAGTTGTTGTTGAGGGTCACCTGCCACACTAGGCTATTACCTGGATACCAAGACAAATGGTGGCTACAACAAAGTCAACTGTGAAAAGTCTCCCAAAATCCTTACAAACTGATGGAACTCATCACAGGTACACCATTCAAGCAGTGTTCTCCTACCCTTTTTCAAAACAGAGATTCACTTCTGACACAATAAGTAAGAATTCGAACAAAGCAGTTTTCTGCAATTTGAAGGCCCAGAACTTGCCATATTTTCCCCTCTTCTTCCCATTCATCATACATACACGTTGCTCCTTTTTTTAACTAGGGATTTCATATGCAAGCTATATAAGGAAAACAGCATCATACTTGAAACATGTTAATATATAATGCTAACAGATTTGCTCCTAACAAGAATGCTTTTTCTAATATTTTTTCAACTTTGAAAAAAATATTAGGTCACATCAGTCAAACATCGCTATGGATTTATTTATCCATTTGCACTCTTGATGAGCATCTGCCCAATATAGTAGTTATAACAGGAGAAGGCAGAGATGCAAAAAAAGCCTGAAAAATACTAGTTGAGTGAGCCAGCGGTTTGTTTGTTTTTAAGTAAACAACTGCACACCACACAAAACAAAGTGCATTGTCTAGCCCTCAGCATTGACTGAAGTCCCCTTCCCACTCATAACTCAGGTCTCCTCTGCATCTAACATGAATCGTTTCCAAAATTTACCACATACTATCCTCCAGCCACCACAAGCTCTATTCCTCTCTATCTGCTTTCCCAATCTTTTTACTTCCTAGGAGTAATATGAAGCATCACATACTTTTTTCCCCCCAAGTTTTTCAGAACTCCTCTCATTTTGACTGAAATTAAGGCCCCTTGTCTTTATGATACAACTGTTTAAATAGTTGGTGCTCATGAGTGCATTTCAGAATAACATAGGTTAACGTATTTTTACTCATGCAAAGATATACAGAATTTACTTAAAAAATTGCTGAATCACTGAAAGAGACTCAGAAAACAGCAAGTCAAAAGCAACATCTTAAACAAACACAAACCAAAAGTTTTTGAATCATACCTAGAGACACAGAGGTCACAATCTATTCCTGGTAAGCAGCTCTGACATAAAAATAAAACACTATTGTAGTTGCCTAACTCAAAAATTAATATCTAGAGAGAATTCAGAACCCTCAAGATCACTATGGGCTGAATGGGATAACTTCGGAAAAAAAAAAAATAAATCAAGAATACTTATATTGATAAAGACTTGTTGGGAAAAGGAAGTGAAAAAATGAGACTGCACACTTGCAACAAGGCATGAACGTGTATTATTAGAAATTAATAAGTTAAAAAAGCAAACAAACCAACCAAAAGTATAAGGAAAAAAACCTTCCTGAAAACAATAAAAGAAAGCATGTAGTTTTTTGTTCAAGTGGAGGAAAGCAGCTGAAGTCCAAAGCTAACCATAATTTACAGAATATGATGCTTAGTATGCTTTATCAATTCTTAAACTTTGAAGAAAAAAAAAAAAACCACAAACACCACACCAAAATACCACAATGCTGTGGTTTCAAAATATTAGGACACCAGTATAAGTGCTATGTATAACGTCCTCCTAGGAATCTGTACATGTTTCAATAGTTATACGCTCTAAACCAGAGTACTTCCCAGACATCTATAACCTGAAAAGTGATAGTCTTTCACCGCAAGCTTTCAACACAAAATAAATCTTCTGTCATCCCTCCTAAAAAAAAAAAAATTACATTGTTTTCAAGATAATAACAATGGTATCCAGAACAACACACACATCAAAGATACTGATGTCTGCTCTGGAAATCCTAGAAAACCATACTCAAGACGGAAAGCTCACAGAGACATGAACGATTTCTATATATGTACGACTTACTCAGCACATTATCTTTCCATGAGGGAAAAAAAAAAGCAAAAAAGCTATTAGAAAAATTACAGATTATTTTAACTTCTTTAGAATTGTTGAAACATTTGTGAAAGTCTGTGACACCGGTAAACACTGACCAGCTAAGTGTGCATCCATCAGTAGCAATTCCACAAAATGACCTATACTCATGCTCAATAGTTGTAGCTCATTTAGTCAGAAATGTTAAAGTACTCTTTTAGTAACAGCACATATGCAACTCGGAAAAGAAAAAAATCCATTGCTTCTCAATTCCTGTAGGACTGAAGTACAGATTTGACTATTGTTTAGAACTGACCAAATTTTAAAAAGCTGCAGTATATCATAAACATCTCTCTCATATGAGAAGTGTTAATAGAGTACAACTGCCAGGTCAGGTCTGACGAGCCATGCTTCTGTTCTGCCTCCACTCAGACTTTGCTTCCCATTACTGCATTGCACTAAAGCATCCCTGTGGTTTCCAGACCAGAGCTTGTTTTCAAGAGTTCCAGAATATTTCATGTAGTGTACCTTCAGTAACAGCATGCAGCTGCTTACTTGTTGAAACTTTCAGTACAACAAAAGATGAGCTCCCTAGACTTAGATTTTGAGGAAAATGCAGACTTCTTTAAAACTCAGAAGGACTGAGAAAGCAGTGTGGTTGTCAGCTAACACAAGTGTTTCAGACAAGACATTGATGGTGTTTAACTTTTTCCTAAAAACAAACACAAACAATAGTTCTTCACTTTGCATCATACACCTTTTATTCAGGAGAGGGGGAAAAACAACTGAGGAAACAAGAACTACCAGAAAGCAGCACAGAGGAGGAGGAGGGTTGTGTATACAAGCTTTGTACAGCTTGAGATTACAGTAACTGCTCTAGCCGTCCTTGTCCTTGTAAGGGAGTTCTGCTTTCCACAAGGCAGATAACTCACCACATGAACAAACATGACTGCAAAGCCATTCAGAATTGCACCAAATCACCCTATTGCCCTCCCACTGTACTGGAGATCTCTTCTGCCTATACAATAACTATAACCAAAACCACTCATCGTGACCCAGACCATCCGTGTCATTCAGTAGCAAAACTGTTGACAACATGATGGAACAGGCAAGGTTCTCCTGTTTCCTAACAATACAACAGCACATACATCTCCTCCATACACCAACAAAATCTCTTCAGCAGCTCAACTTTCAACAGAACCTGCTCCTTTACACGACAGCTTCTGCACTACCTTCTTCTACGAGCTGGCACAGCCAACCTCTGACTCAGAGGTCAGAGTCCACTTACAGACTTCACCCCACCCCATGTTTTTTCATATCAAAGGACTGCCTCAAATCATGTGTGAAACTTCCGTGAGGCCATGATTCATCAACGCCTCAGCTTTGGTCTTGCCCACCTCATACAGCAGTTCTACAGCACCCAGGCCGCGCAGTTCTCAGCTTCCAACAGGCACCAACGCTCCTCCCCTTCCACAGAACTTCACGGCCCTTCCCCCGCCCCTGCGGCCCCAGTCCTCGCCTCTCCCGGCGCCCCGACTCATGCCGCCCGCGGACACCCCAACACCCCCCCTCCTGCAGGCAGGCTCCGGACACCTCCCGCCCGCCCCTCATCCCAGCCTCCCTGCCCACCCTGCCCCCAGCCACTCCAGATCCACACGCCCCTCATACCCCGTCCCAACAGCTGCAGCCACACCTGCCCGTTCCAAACCTCCGGACCCCTCATACCCCGTCCCAACACCTGTTCGCCCCTCACCTGCACCCTCGCCCCACAGCCGGGTCCCCTCACCTCACGGCAGCGCCAGCCCCACACTCCCCGCGCACTCGGCCCGAGCCGCGGGGCTATTGACGGAAGTAACATGGAGCTGCGCTCGCCACGCCCCCCGGCCCCGCTGATTGGCCGCCCGCCGCTGCCCTTGTTGCTACCCGGCGGCGCCCGTCGCCATTGGCGGAAGGGGGGGTGGCGTCACCGGCAGACGCGGCCCGGGCGCGTCACGTGGAGGGGGAGCGCACGTGTCAATGTTTTGGTCGGGGCGCGGGGCCCGTGTGTCCGTGTGTCCGTGTGTCCGTGTGTCGGGTTCGGAGCAGCAGTGTCTGTCTGAGAGACACTTGAGTTCCCGCAGCCTGTGCGCAAACTGGCAGCTGGGGGAACCTGCCGGCTCAGAGCACCTTCGGGGAGAGCGGGAGGGAGGTGGGTTGTTGAGAGGAAGGTGTTCCCACCGGCTTACTCTGCACACCTGAAACTGTTGGTCAACTGGCCTTCCAAAGCCTGTGGGCTGGCCACAGGGCAGCTCAGAACCAGTAGATTCAGAGCTCCCATTAATTAGTAAGCAGGGTTAGGATCTTAATTTAGTTACCCAAAAATAGGTAATGTCACTGACAAACATATCATCTGTGGGATACAGATGAATAGCAGGCACATCCCAGGGAGTCACAATATGAAAGCTCTGACTTATCCACAAGCTGTGGAGGATAACTCATCCACTATTGACACCACCTCTGTGACTGGGACAACATGTTAGGTGTGCCAAACTGCATGGGATGGGGAAAAATCACCTGGCTGCAGAATTCAGTTTGTCTAATGTTTACTTTTGCCTAATCTTATGCACAGAGTATCTTCCCCCGGGATCTTCAGAGAGAGAATGGCAGGAAGATGTGCCAGGGGAGGTTCTGGTTGAACTTTAGGAAAAAGTTCTTCACCCAGAGGGTGGTGGAGCACTGGAACAGGCTCCGCAGGGAGGTGTCCCAGCCCCAAGACTGACAGTGTTCAAGAAGAAACTGGATGATGCCCTCAGACACATGGTGTGAACTGTGGAGTTGTAATATGCCGGGACAGGAGTTGGACTCGATGATCCTTGTGTGCCCTTTCCAACTCAGGACATTCTGTGCTTCTATAGATTGGGGTGGCTGATGGGTGTGGGTCAGTCAGTATCTTGGCCAGCTGTAGTCTTTGGTACATCCCCCTGTGTCAGTGCATGTTTTCTTTTGGTGGCTTAGAGGGGTTAGATGAGGGCTGGAGCCACACTAGCTTACTTGCGAAAGAAGGATTTGGGGGAAACAGGAACGAGTCTGTAGGAAACCAAGATCATCTAATCCAGAAGTGATGCAGTTCAGAAAATATGATGTAGTACTCCTGTGTTTCCCTGAGGACAAAGCAGCACTAAAACACTGAAAGACAGTTAAGCTGGAGCTTACTTCTTGCAGAAGTGCAGCCTTGTGGGAGAGACCCACGTATGTCAGTTTGTGAAGGACTGTAGCCTGTGAATGGGACTCCATGCTGGAGCAGGGGAACAGTGTGAGGAGGACAGAGTGGCAGAGACAAAGCGTTAGGAACTGATGCCAACCCCTGTTTCCTGTCCCCTGTGGCACTTGTGGAGGGGAGAAGGAGGCAGAAGAGAAGGAATGAAAGGGTGGGGTTAAGTCTGGGAAGAGGAGGGGTTTGGAGGGAAAGTGTTCTTAGGTTTGTTTTGTTTCTCACTATCCTACTCTATTTTCAATTCACAATAAATCGATCTTCCCCAAATTGAGTCTGTTTTACCAATGGTGGTAATTGATAGTGATCTCCCTGTCCTTATCTCGACCCATGAGCTTTCTCATTTTATTTTCTCCCCTGTCCTACTGAGGAGGGGGAGAAGGAGAGTGGTTGGGTGGGCACCTGGCAGGCAGCCGAGGTCAACCCACCACAGCTCCCTTAGTTAGCAAGCCCACCTGGTGGGGTGGATGGTACCCTGAGTGAACACCTCACTCCTTAGAAAAGCTACAGTGCAAGAGGAGGAAGTGATGTGATGTGTTTCTTGTACTTTTTTATGGTTTACATTCTCGAAAGGCAAGGACAAGTGGAACTTCCCAGCTTGGGCAGTCACACGCAAGTCAAAAATGACTTGTGTTGCAAATTGAATAAAGCCATTAATATCTGAGATACATGAGCAACTGGGTTTTCTGTGACAACTCTCCTGAACATTCAGTGCCATTTGTATCCAGCTATTATAATATTTTACCTACTGGCTTCAGTGTGTTTATATTAATTACACATTAGAGGGAGCTGCAACAATGTGGATTTTTTAAATTACAGAGACGCTTGTTATAGAGTTTTGTGTATATATGATTTAATTCCAAATGTATCAAAATATTGTGCTAAGTTGACAAGCTGATGTAAGTGTTGATTGTCATTGCAAGTGTAAATTTAGCTCTCTGTATGTTGTAACAGAAGTCTTTTTATTATTTAGTATTTATGATCATCTGCCTTTTATTTATTTTTTTTTTAACTAAAGCTGACAAATTTTTAAACAAACAAATGTTGAGATATTTCCCATGGAAATGATAGTTGTTATTGTGAACATCCAAATTCCTACCTATAAAAAATTCATCTGGAGGATTCAGATTCTAAGACTGAGAAATTTAAATTTATTTTAAAATATTTTCATGTGTAGTTCATGTCTATTTTAAAGACATACAAAAGAAAATACGTTGTTCATTTGGGGGAGATATGAAACATAAAAATAACATAATAGAATGTGAAACTTTTAAGACTGCTCTAATCAACACAGAGCTGCCCAAGTAATTCTTGAGTAATTTAATAATTATTGACACTTCTGTTTCAGACATTCTTCATAAAGTTCTATGTGAATTTTTCTATTCTGGTCTCACAGGCCTCATTTGAACCTTCTCTGTTGTGTTTTATTTAATACTGAAACAGTTTAAACCTTTGCAGTAGACATTGAACAAACTGGTCTGTGGTGTGATTGCTATTGGTTTTGATTATTTCAGAGGGCATTAAACCCAGGATGGTTACCCTTGCTGTTGATAGCAGGTCCATGTGCGTAGTACAGATGAGACACTCTAGATCATATTGACATGAAATTAGGAGAGCTAAATAAAATGGCAAATTACATCCTTCCTATTTATTTCCTATCAAATTACTTAAATTATGATTTCTATTTAATAAGCCACAGTAAAGGTGAATTCTCTAAATGAGATTGCACTGATGGAAAGCCAAGGTATTTTGCTTTTAAGTTACTTTGATTGTAAGAGCTGAGACATATGATTAAAAGCAAAATAAGTGCTATTATTTAGGGTGCCTTAGGATAATCTCATGGAGAAAGTAAAACAAATTTTCATCAATATTTGTATTTCCTGAACTACCTGGTTTGGAAATATGCATCACATTTATAGGATTCCCTTCCAATTTTTCTTAGAAATCATCTGAAAATGAGGGTTGTGGTGGATGAAAATGGCCATCTTCCCCTGGGAAAATCACTTTCATTTTGCTGAGTAATCTCTATACATATTTCAAAGGATAGAACAGTTATGCCAAATAATAGCACAGCCTGATTCAGTTACTTAGCAACATTTAATGCTAACAAAGAGAAACAGGAAAGTGATACAGTAGCAATAACATCATTGGACAACAGAAGGTAGCTCATGACGATAAAGACGACAGAAGTCATAGTATTTTATAGGTAAAACAAGTGGAAAAGAACACATACTCCAAGCAGTTGTAATTTTTTCCAAGGAGTCAGTTGCCTATAGCTTCATTTTTTCAGCAAAGCTACTAACTCGTGAAAGAAAGCAAAGCTTGAACAAAAGCCTCATTGCCCTACATATTACCTAATGTGTGATTTCCAGTCTATTACACTGTTCTTCAGAAGTTTCTTCTGTGGTCAGCATAATTTTTTTCCCAAATCTTCATCATCAGTACTGCCAAAATAAGAGGTAATACTGCTGCTCTTCATTACGTTTTTTACTCTCCCCAAATTACGAGAAGATAAATTTAAGTGTGTTAGGATAACTGTAGGTGCATAAGAGAGCATCCTGCTGGCTGCTGGGGCTCGGGACCAGCTCAGGGGTGGTGCAGCCCAGGGCAGCCCCATTCCTTCTGGGACAGTGAAAACAGCGTGATGGGAACCAGCCTGGCTTGGCCATGGCACCTCCTGATCTGGATCCCAACCTAGACCTGCCAGCTGGTGTCCCAGGTCGAGCTTGGACCTGCCTCACTGCTTGTGTGGTGAGTCCACTCTTGGTTGGACCAGGCCCCTGCCCTGGGGTGCCTCTGCCCTCCCCAGGCCGCAGGGATGTAATACAGTCACAAAAGTTACTCTCCAAAGACCATGGGGGATGGAAAGCCTTTATGAAAATAAACAACTTATATGAGCTTTGTGATAAACCGAACTCACAGATACACAGTAGGTTATTAACAATTATGTTCAAATATGTTTTTTCAGCAAAGATTCACAAATCAATGTTGTATGTAGAATTTTAATATGAAAAATGTTTTATTATCTAATAATTCACCGTTGAATGTAAAACCAGATTTATTTTGGTTGGAAGGAATAATACATAAAGTAGGGCCAAGTATTCTGAAAACTAGTAATTATTATAGGAAAAAAAAATTGTAACAGTTTGCTGGGAAATAACATTAAGGGAGAAATAAAAGAAGTTTCTGTGTTGCAGTAAAAAACATTATTTTAGTTAAACTCCAGAGAAACAATCTGAAAAACAGCATGTACCATATCTTGAGACAAATCTTTAATTGAAAACACTGGGGCACCAGCAGAAATTACACTGTTTGATCAATGACAGGTTGGATACTTGCAACTAACTCATTCACAGTGGGGGAAATGTGAGATCAAAACTAAGTTTTGGAAAATAAATTTTCCTTTTTCAAAAAATTATGAGCTTTGCCGATTTAAGAGAGAACTAAGAAAGGAAATATATTAGTTTAGGAACTTGTTGTGTGGGGTAGAATTTCCTGGCAGTTAGAAATCCCTAAGAAATTACTTATAGAAGTGAGATTCATTGCTTTTAAGCTAATGAAGGATGGCAAGAGATTTTTCTAACCTTGTACTTGAAACCTTTAATCAGTAAAAATTTTTGGAAGCAGACTTCCTATATTGGTAATTTGCCAGCTGTTTTCACCGTATTCGTGTGCATCCATACAACCAATAAATTATTTTGGATCAGTGGTTTCAAATATGTTTATAAGAGGAAGTGATCCCTGCAGCAAAAGGTAGGGACATACAGCTTGAGGAGAAAACGGATTGAAACTGAAGACAATGTTGTAATAATTAAAATAGATATAAAGTTAATCTATGAAGGAGGGTATATCTAATGTTACAGGAGAGAGATTCTCTGTCCTTTTCTTCTCTCTTTTTCTCAGTTTTTCCTATAGGAAGAAAATTGAACAAATAAATCTAACTTTAAAGAGAAGCTTAATCAGTATATGAAGGGGGCTGTGTGATGCTATTGAATCTGAGTGCAGGGAACTGAATGAAAACTACTTGAGGTATTGGGAGGCTAAGGAAAGTATTAACCTATTAGTGTGCTGTTCTACAATGTGATATGCATTGGTGTTTACTAAAACGCTCAACGAAAGGAGATGGCTACAAGAACTGCTACCTCCAAAGGGGAGGTTTCCAGAGGAAGACAGAGAGAGATAAAATTTGGTGTTTCCAGAGAAAGAGCAAGATAGCTAGAGAGTATTTAGAGAAACTAGATGTTCTTCAGTTGGCTGGACCTGATAACTTGGGTTACTTAGAGAGTAAGCGATCTTAAAGATACTAGTACTTACATAGAAAATGTGGAGGATTGGAGAAGTACAGCAAAACTGCAAAAAGGGCAAATATAGTGTCTGTTAAAAAAAAAAAAAAAGGAAAAATGGAAAAAAGACACTATAATTTGTAAATTTAACTTCAATTTCTGGTGGAAAACCTGGAGCTAACATTATCTCTTTAGTGAGCTGGAATACAGAATAGAATGTATGCATGGTAAATTGTTAGATGGTAGGAAACTGGCAGGATTTCTAAGAATGCAGAAAGATAAGCTAAGAATTAAAAATGACCTTGAAGAAGTGGTCTGGAAAGCAGAATTAAATTCCCTGTGGACCTTCTTTTATGTATCTACTCATAATTGAAACGACTGTCCATGGTATGCTTGTATCCCATCTAGCTATGCCACTGTTCAATGGAATTGCATAAAACCAAACTAAATGACTAGTGCTATCAGTAACTGTCTTCATTTCAAAAACCAAAGCTGTATCTGATACAACAGTAACATTATTTGGATAAACCTGAGCATTCAGGAAATAAAAAAGAAGGCATTTTGAAGAAGATAACACTGAACTTTACTTAGCTTTTGCTTATGCAGGTGAAGCACCTTTAAATGATAGTCGTGTTAGTTAACTTACGTCGTCTTGCTTATGGTAGGGTGAAAACAGAATCAGGCTCTCTGATTTATAAAAAAGTTTAATGGAAGCCAACAAACACATTTTAATCTAAGTGTTTCATCTACATGAGATGCAGAATCCTAACTTCCAGTAATTCAATGTAACAATAAATGTGTTTGTGGTTTTACATATATACTCAGTTATTGCACTTTAGCTCGCTGGTGTCAAGGAAATGTGTCTCTGGCTTCCTAAACACCCTGTTTCAGGTTTGCTTTCTGAAGTGAACTGCAGAGGCGTAGAAAGGAAAGAGAAAATAAAAAAGAGACAATGAAAATCTGACTTGAGACCCTTAAAGTCAGTGTGTCTGTCCACTGACACGGCAGACTCCAAAGGAATTTCTGAAACAGGCTAAGCAATTTCTTACTTCAACTACTTTGATATTGTACTTATGGTATATTTCAGAACTGGAAAATCTGCTCTTAATGGAAATTTTCCTCTGGTAAATTTTTTTTCATGTTGAACTGAATGGTTTAATTTCTTGAGGTTTTGGTGGTTTTCAGTATCCATGTCTTGTGTTCTTGCAATTTTGACAATATAAAGGAGGTGGAGAGGGAGACTGGAATGAGCTACGGGCACAAGGAAGAAGGCAAGATGCTAAAATAACTATTTCTGTAGAGGTAGTTATTAATAGCAGAAATAGGGGTTTGGGATAATCACATGGTGAATACTGGAGCATTGTAAATTCTGCTGTCGTGTCTCCTTCTGTGGGATGCAGGCTTTGCACTGATGCTCATATTTTTATTACAAATGTAGTTAGTACTGTGGATTATGTTTATTACCTCATTCCAAGATTTAAAACAAGAAAAAAATTTGTGTGACTTTTTGACAAGAAGTGATGTTTTTAGCGGCTTTGGAGCACTGAGTCATCATAGACATTTGTGTATCAGATTGGTTTTTAATGACTCTTTGAGATGTGTAATGGCTGTCATTAATAGCGACAGACAGATGGATAGATACAGTTCAAGCTTTCATCCCTTTCAAGTGTCCACAACAACTCTGAAACCTCGCATTTTCATGCTTTCCTTTCTCAAGAGCTTCTGAGTGACGATGGTTTTCTCTTCACAGCCATTGTTCATTCTTGATCTCAGGCTGTTCATGGCTTCAGCCAGAGGGAGTCACTGTCATATTTAAAATGCACCACCTCCTCACAGCAGCTGGAAATCAGTGTTTTTATCTAGTCTTTGTGCACATGCAAACATGCCTATTAGGCTTCTTTTTGAGAAATAAATTGCTGCTATAAATAACACAATGCTGTTTGGTTTTAATAGAGTAATTTGCAGTGCTGCTGAAGGAGAGTGGCACCAATGGATTATCAATCTGACCCAGAGATGGAAAAGCAAGCAAGCTGACAAAGCCTGTAGTTGGTAAAGTATTAGAGGTGTGGGGGTCAGAATAATTTTATCCTTTCTTGGAAGGATGCAAAGATAAGCGATTATAATGTGTGAAACCAAAACCTTGCAGCTGACCATGAGAGAGGTTGCTCTATGATATATGCTCTATGTATTGTATATTTACAGCTAATTTAACTATTCAAAAGTCTATCAGAGATTGTTGGTACATGATCAGTAATTCTATACCTCATCATTAGTAGTGCTCATGATTAGGAATCCTATGTGATGTGTGGTTGTAAAGAGTTCCCTCTGGAGGCACTAAACAGAGGAAGTCTTAAAAAGAAATACATTTTGTGAAATAGGAGCACAATATACTTTTATGATCCTTATTCATAAGCTTGCTCACCATGTAATTACAATCTCTAAATTCGTATTTGCTACAGAAGAATCTGAAATGCTAGCTTTTTATCATTTATGTTAGTTTGTCCAGTAAAGCTTTATGGGTTGAACTTCTTGCATTTGGCTTGCTTCTTTGCTTACTGTATGAATATGAACACGACTTTGTATGACAGCCATCCTTAAGTGCCATCCAGTCCCAAGGGAGTCAAGGAGGATTTTGACCTTTATTTCAAAGGAAACGAATCAGGCTTGTTCATATAGAAGAAAAGCAACTGCATATATACAACTATGGTTCTAAAATTTAGAGTTAAATTCAGTGCCAGTCTAGTGCTAAAAACAGTAATTGAAGATCTGAGCGAAACAAAAGCAGCATTTTATTCAGATTCACAGGTAGATTTCTGCATAGCTCTTGAGACTGTTCTGCTACACAGAGCAGGACTCTTTGGCAGTCCATTTATCCAGTTCTCAGCAAGGTTTACAACTATTACCTATTAATACATTTCTTCACATATTTATTGGAAAATTTTATTACGATTTTATAGATATCTTACATATAAAATCTCTGAAAATGGATAGGAAATTTTAGGAAACAATTAAAGGCCTTGTGCATAGCAAATTCTTTTTCTTGGCGCATTTTGATAGAAAAGGGAGGATTATAATTAAACTAAACATAGTCATTTTCAGAAGCACATAGGGCTGCATAACATGTAAATTTCATTCATTATTTGAACACAAGCAATATGCAAGGAATTAAATAATTTTTAAAACCTATTAAGATAAAACTGACTCATTAACACCCATATTAGACTAGAGAAACAGCAGGAAGTGAACAATGTGCCTTTCAAACTGAAAATTTATGCTAGCAAGTACCAATAAACAATGTGATTAA
This sequence comes from Nesoenas mayeri, assembly GCF_963082525.1. NCBI lineage: Eukaryota > Metazoa > Chordata > Aves > Columbiformes > Columbidae > Nesoenas > Nesoenas mayeri. The sequence goes on along the minus strand of NC_137544.1, from coordinate 21,472,975 downwards.
TCTCACTGATAGCATTGGGAGTGCTATTTAGGCTGACATGGCATAGCTAGGTGTACATTTACCCCACCATCTACAGGCGAGAATCATTTACATATTTTTCTCCTGCAAGCACCCTAGTTAAATGAACATTTACTGCAGCAATGATCGCTTCCCTGTGCCCAAAGGATAAATGAACATCTTAAAAATTCCAAGAATGGAACGGGAACTACTTTTCTTTGATTCTCATTTTTCTTCTTCCCTTTCTTCTGCTTCTTTCTTCCTACGTTGACTTTCTAGGTTTCAGACCATGCACGTCCCACGCTGCTCCTCAGTAAAAACCGAAGGACTTGCACACACACAGCAGACAGCAGTGGGCTGGGGACCTGTCTCCGTTCAGCTGTTTCTGGATTCTGAGGAGGTTTTTGTTCTTCGCAGTTCTGACCTGAGAAAAAGGCTGCCCTGGACCAGGATTGTCTCCCCAGACTGTGGTTGTTCCCTGCTCTTCTGAAGATACAGTGTTTATCATCTAGATCATCCTGTGGGCCCTTTGAGAATACAAAATGGTACCCAATGACTGCATCTTCACCGGCATATTAAACACTTGGAAAATGAATTTTAGGGAAAAGTAGCATTCTTTTATGTCTGACATAACATAACAGGCATCTCGGATATCTCCTGTGTATGCCACTAGTATCCCCCAAAGGAAATTTTGGGTGTGTATGCTGCTTAAAACATCCCACAGACCATGTCACCTGTGGTGTGGATCTGGCACTCTGTGGGCTCTGGTTGTTCCAGCTGCTCTTGCAAAAAGACAACCTGAAGGAGAACTCCTAAGGATCCTTCATGGAAAACAACCAGAATGCAGGATGTGTGTGAGGGCAGGATGCAAATTGGAAAGATGTGCTGTCTCTAATGGTCTATAGGTAATCGTTTCACCTTCCCAAAACTGAGTAATTCCTATAAAGGGGGACGTTAGCAGTCACTCCTGGTCACTGGTGGTAGGTCTTTGGGATGAACTGGAATCTGGAGCACTCCACCAAAGTGCAATAAAGATGTAGCCAATTTGTTTAAAGGTATAGCCGACTTGATCAAAGGTGGCCCAGTCAGATCCCTTGTATTCTATAACTGTTACAAAGGTCAGCTTCTGTGATGCTACCCGTTGTGAAAACTACTGAAACTGAAAGGAATTGTGCCTAGGTAATGGCAGCAGGATTACACTCTGTAGAGTTCTGCTTTATGAGATCTCCATCACATTTAAATCAATATGCTTAAAAGAATGTATTTATGATTGTACTAATAATTAATTGTTGCTGTTAACCTCTACCATTATATTAATTCCTCATCTTTGGGAGGATACAGAAGTTACCTTTTGATCATTAGAGTTAGCACATCATTCTGATTTACCTGTCTGAAAGATATTACAATTTGTTGTTGCTAAATTAAAAACAGTTAATCGCTTTTCTGTATTCATTTATATTAAGGAGATCATTTCCTGATTAAATTTGCTGACACTTCTAAAGTGTAACTGCATGCCATGTACAGTTTTTATGTCTCTATTTTATAGCATGGTTATGTTTTATTCATTCAATTAAATAAGAAGTATGAAGGAAGAAGCCATTTAGAACTTAGATGCTCTATCTTTCAGCTTCAGAGTTGGGATCTGTACAAACCGTATTGGGCCTAGTAGAGGTAAGAGGGTCGGGGGAAAGTGTTTTTTCAACCCTTAAAGCTGTACTAGGTTGTGTTGCTATAGTGACAGATGAAGTTTCATCCAGATATAACTACCATTTTGGATGTTTATTCCTTTGGTAGTCACTTGCATGCTTGTTATATGATACTGTGTTAGAATCATAGAATAATTTCAATTGGAAGAGACACTCAGGATCATGGAGTCCAACCATAACCTAACCTAACTCTAGCACTAAACCATGTCCCTAAGAACCTTGTCTAAATGCCTTTTAAACACCTCCAGGGATGGTGACTCAATCACTTCCCTGGGCAGCCAGGAGTGTTAATCCCATGACAGTATTTGGAATAAAGTGGTGCTGTAGAGATTACATCTGTGAGATGAACTGGGGTGAGTAACTTCAGTCAGAATTTGGCAGAGTGAAGACTGGCTCCAAGATGCTGCTGTTGTTTAAGAAGTTAAGTAGGAGCTTCATCATCTCTTGAATACAGGCTATGTTATTCCATAATGTTATGGTTCTGTCACAATGGAAAAGCTATTTGCCAAAATATCTGCACTCAGAATCAGTGGAACCCCCAGGTTATGGAGCCCAATGGCTGTGGATACAGGATTTAGGCTATGTACTTTTAAAAAAGCTCCCATTTATTTCTCAGTGCAGCCTCAGTCACATCTCACAGCTCTTGCAGCAGCTGCCCTTCTAGACCATCCAGCTCTTAGTCCTTTTTGTGTCATCACAGAAAGTATATTAGCACTGGCAATGCCATCTTAAGTCCAGGACCTTTCCCATGAAGATGCCAATGGTAGCTTCCACACATAATTTTGCCTTTCCTGATTAACTGAAATCACGAGCATTGTGTCATGATTTTCATGGGACAAGCCTTGTACTTGACTTGTTCTGGTCTTGCAGGCTTCTTCAGTGCTAAGGGAGCTGAACTGCCTGCACATTTTCTCATAACATGAATCCAGGAGTCGACAGAATCTTCCTGTGGGTGAAGAAGGAGGAATGAGACAGGTGACAGAGCACTCTGTATGGCTTCTATCGTCCTCACCTAAGACCAGCACATCCTTATCCTCACCTTTTATTGTATCCTAACTGATATAAATGTGGCAGAAGGACAGGCAGGAAGGATAATTATAGACATAAAGGGATGATAAAGAGAGGATTTTTCAGATAAGTTTGTGCCAGTCTGGAGAATTCATGTTATATTAATGTCATAAAAGTTACTGAATTAAAGCTAATCTGAAATTATTTACCTTTATTTGAGGCCATCTATTTAATTTCATGCAGTACCAGCCACTGATCTGATTATTTTAACAATTTTGTGTAGTATATACATGCTTTGAGGATAAAGTCCATCAAGAGATAGATGTTAGTACAAACTTCACAGCTTCCAACACTGCAAGAATGTAATGGACCCCACAAACTGTCAGTCCTGGTGGTGAGGAATAGCCTGATGAATTCCAGTGGCAGCAGCAGTTCAGTGGCTGTAAAGCACTGAGTTCAGAGGATGAAAATGCATTAGGCAAGTGCTACATAGTTTCACTAATTTATCACAGTACAATCTATCATGCATCTGCTTTTCCTTGGATGAAATTGCCTTCTAGCAACATCAGCACAAATATTTGGAGGAAGACAGAGAAACATATGGCTTGCTGTACTTCACTGACAAATTGCTTCAGCAGAAAGCGTGCCTTTTCATTTACCTTCTCAGCCAATGCTTAAGAGTTAATCACAGCAACTGAGTGCCACTACTGTGCCATATGGAAGCAGAGCTAACTGTGTTAACAGAAATTTAAACACATGTGGGGAGAGTCACAGGAATTATGAGACCTGGGAGAGTAAATTTAATAGTCAGACAGGAACACTTGACAGAAACGAGAGGAAAAAGTTGCACATTTCACAAATCTTAGTCTTTCCAAGACACTCTCTCTTTTGGCTTAAGCTTTTACCTCATAAGCTCCTTCAAGTATCACTGTGCTGCATAAGTTTTAGCTACTTGGTAGACAGCAGTAACATTGAGAATGCAGTTGCATCTCCGTGAAGTCAGTGGCAAGACTCCAGGGGACTAGGGTGAGCCAAGATTTCTCTTTTAATGCAGATTCAATTATATGGAAAACGTTGGCTTAAAAAAAACACCAAACAAACAAAAACCCACCAAAAACCTTTCTTCTATCATTCTAAATATTACAGGAAAATGCCACAACTGGATCCCTCTTCTCCAGTTCCTTGCCATTATGATGAATTATTGGGTTGTACTGTGCTTTGGGCTTCCAGGTCTAAAGGGATTGTCTTGGCAGCTTTGCTGTATCTTCACTTAAATCAATTATGTGATCAAATTGTCCTTCCTCCTCCAGTGTTCTGTAGACCTCTCTTGAAATTATTAGAAAAATTTAGAGGATACTAGATGCCTTCATTTAGCATATAACTCCAAAATCTCATTACCACTCATGAGGAATATTCAGACCAGGGCTATTTAAATGACAGACTCAAGTCCAAATTTGACAGTCAGTAAATTCTTTCCAGATTGCATGAGAATGAGTTAAGGTAGGATTCATCCCATCCGACTTTACCCATTTGTAGTGTAGGTATCTCCACCTGAGCTTGCTGCCTTATGCTGTCTATATGCTGGTGGGGGGTGAGGAGGGGAGAGAAATAAGCAATTTTAAGGCACATCAGTGATGAGAGGATTGTTCCCTGAGAGTGCCTGTATTTTTCTAGTGACCGGAGAGGCACCCTAAAGGGTAAATGTCTGCATTGTAAATATGTCTAGTTAGGTGAGATTCACTCCCTCTATGATCAAACTTCATTTTCCTGCAGGACATCCCATATTCCTCCCATCTCCTGGGGAACAATTTCAGTTTCCACTACAGTTCCCAACTGCTGTACAATGATTAAGTGGCCCAACAGATTTGAGACCTAAGCCCTGATTCCGCTAGCGGACCTTGGAGAAGTTACGCATTAGACATGATAGTAGCTGGGTGGTCTTTATCACTAATGGTCGATAAGGTGAAAAGAATGAATACAGGAGAAATCCAAACTAATGTAAAGATTAGTGGAGACATCTAAATATGTGCTTAACCTCATAAAAATGGAAAATAGAACTTCATACACACCACTGTTTTTTTGACACTAGATGGCAACAGTATACATTAGAAATAGTGGATTCTCAACCAATAAAAAGAAACATTACTCAAGGAATTGAATGAAAGAGAACCATAGAGATCATTCTTTAGAATTGATTTTCCATGAAATTAGAAACAAATAAAGCATATTTAGAGTACTATGTGTTTCTATTTTCAAGATGTAGAACCTAGAGAAACTGGTCTAAATATAATAGAAATCTTATAAATACTCTGAGTTAGAATCTGCCCTCCCATGAAAGTATTTATTAGATGTTCATCAATCTAAATGAAGGCTAAATGTAGATTTTACTGACTGGATGGTTACAGAGGATCTGAAGGTCAAAGGTTCCACTCCTTCCCTCCTCAGCTTCCTAAACAAATCGCTGTATGCGCAGAGCTTATGAGCAGTTCTGTTTTGAGATCAAATACATTTGTATAATTCATAAATCACATTTTCATTTCTGTCTCTGCAACAGAGAGTATTAGGCACTGTGCCGTTTAATTAAAAAAAATACTGAAAGACTGCAGAGAGATGAAATTGTGGCATTAGTTTGGGAGGAGAGATCACAGCTGCACTTCTTTCACAATAGTTTAATCCTTTTGGTTTGGTCGGTGTCATTAGCCAGTGCAGAAGAAAAGAAGGATATGAATTTTTGATGCTGATAATTGCTTTTCCTTTCCTGATGCACTTGAGATACCCTGTTGGGGCATCAGCATGGATATATGTGCATAGGACTGCCCGATTGCTCAGGGAAGCTTCTCTAATCCTCAGTGCTCATTGGTTTAGGATAATTTTTCTGAATATATCTTTCTCAACGTGGTGATTGTTAGGACGAATTTCTCCATCCCAGTCAGACCCAGTACACTCTCATTTGGACTTGTCAGGTTCACAATGGTGTTGTTTATGCATCATCCTGTAATTGTCAACATCCCATGAGTCCTGATGAGTCATTAGTTCTGTGATTCCATAATACAATTTCTACAGTAAATGGGAACATTGGACTGTTAAAGAATAGAATAATGGGCTATTTAAGGATTAACAAAATGTGGAGTAAAATTCCTAGACTATTCCTAAGTATATCCTTTTGTTGTTGGCACCATTTTGAAAGAAAACCATCTCTTTTTTTTTTTTTTTTTTTTTTGGTAGAATATTCTTCTGGGATATGGACCTATCCTTTTAATATCACTACTATTTTGAAATAAGTGTCCTGTTTCTTCTCTAGAATATTATTCTGGGCTGTGGATGAGTCTGCTATAAAACAAAGTGGGTATTGACCAAATTAGTATGCTGCAGACTTTTCTGCAGGACTAAAAGCACAACAGTGCTTGCGGCTTCACAGTAAAAGAATATAAAGAGATCTTTGGGGAGGGGACAGGGTGAGAATTATCTGCTTTTTTGACATAAAATCATACAGTAGAGACTTGGAACATGGGCACTGAGGCCATCTTCTCAGCTGCATGAGCTATGTCTATATCGTCTTTTAAGTAGAGTCTTCCTTCCATCTTCAAGCATAATCTCACTAAACTTCCACATTATCTGTCTTCAGGTCTGTGCTATGGTCAGATAGTGTGTGCATCTCGGATCAGGTTCCGAGCTTGCCATTGTGTATTTATGTGGAGACAAATTCTGTAGCAGCAAGCACAGGCCAACTTTTAACCTCATCTCAAAGGTTCAAAATCCACAGGATGACTTTCAATTCTCATGTGACTTTGAGGTGAGGTGTGTCCTAAGGGAAATATTTTTGGAGGAGAGAAACAATGACCTTTCTTTACTGCTGGGTGAATGTGGTAACTTCATATTTCACAGATGTGGAGTATGAGGCAGAAAGATTAAGTGAACTGCTCAAGGCCATGAAGAAAATTTTGTATCAGAGCCCAGATCAGAAGCGAGGAATTGCTGACTTCCAACGCTGTGCTAAGATACCTCTCTCTGTTAAAATAGGCCTATGAATCATCCTAAAAGCCAACAGTAATGCTTTATGAGTCTCAGCACTGCAGATGCTATTAGTACTGTTGGGACGGAAGGGACTTCTTTATGAATGTGCAGCAATAATCATTCTTAACTCTCATAAGCATTTATTCGTATTCAAAGCATTCACAATCTAAATACAGCACAACACATGGTGTGTCAACCCTGCCTTCCCAGTACTGTCCTTGGATTTACTTTTATCTAAAAAAACCCTCTTATTATTATTGTTTTTCAAAATGTAGTTTTCAAAGCCTGTAAAAATGACCTTGCAGTCATGTCTGCTTCTGGTTGCTGCCTTACTTTTCCAGCCTTAGTAGGTATTTATGAGATATTGTAAGGTTCTTTGTGGCAACAGTGCACAGAGAGAGAAAAAAAATCCTAATGTGAGCCTTTGTATTTTAGGACATATCTCCATTTGATTCTGAATGATAATATCTGCTTATTTTCTTATTTTCATATCTCTTTCAGATATGAACAATTTTATTGTCCTTCTCTGGTGAATAATGTGTCTGCATATGAGACAGTTTCTGTGCACTCACCTTGCCTGACACAGCCAGCAAGAGCAGAAGACTCAGCTCAAATGATGCTATTACTAGGGGAAGGAAGAGAATCTGAGGTGTCTGTGAAGAGCAGGAAGACTCTCCTGGGCACTGCAGAGCTATGTTCCAGAAACTCTGTGTTTCTACAGAAGGAGATTTTTGGACTGAACAGGAGGAGACCTGTTGAATACACGTCTACATGAGCTACATTCTTCTTTGGTGTAGGCAATACATTAACTCCAGCTAGTACATCTCAAAGGACAATGATCTAACAAAAAATACACTTGATATAAACCACATGCAAATTCTTCTGAAGTCAGTGGGATTTTAGCATATAAAAACTAATGTACCTGCCTTATTTGAAGACTTCATTTGCACAGCAGTATGAAGCATTTTATTGTTCCTCTACGACTTGCAGATGATATTCCAGTTCCCAAACCTTGCAGGGTATAACTGGCTTCCCAAAGCAATGTGTTGGGACCTGAGGACACTTATAGTGATATGAGGAAAATATTTTGGCAGTATCACAGGTATTTTTTACACATCTGAATAAAGATTGCAATATGATGATTTGAAAGTAAAATAGAGGTAAAACCAAACACCTCATGCTTGAACTGTTGAAGTGTGTTAAGGCACAAGAAGATTAAGACACTGTTTTAATGTCAAATTGTCTAATTAGATATATCATGGAAACAAATATACTGCAGTGCATCAAGGAACCAATCCTGGAGGTTAAACTGCAAACCAGGGAGGTAGGAGATAGAAGCATTTGTGTTATGGCAGTTTTGCTGATGTTCCTCAAAGGGCTGTTTCTACAGACAGGTTCAACTGGTTCAGAACAGAGCATTTGCCATTGAGAGGGCAGGTCTGTGGAGAGAGGACAAAACGCAACATCTGCTCTCGAGCTATACCACTATTGCCCCTTGCAGGATAAAAAGTACTGGAGAACATCTACTTCCAATGTATATTTGAAACTCAACAATTTCACTTACACTTTGTACTAACACTCTAGTTGCTTCTGAGGATCAACTATAAAGTAACTGTCAGCTGGACTACCTGTGAAACTCCTTTTCCTTCAATTACTTTCTCATTGATTAGGATTAGCTAGATCACCTTGGTTTATAGTTTCTAAAACATGTGGTTTTGGATTCAAAAGGCACACTTTTCTAGGTCACCACTGCAGCAAGTCAGGAGTAACTCAACTCGATGGTGCCACAGTGGCGTGTGAGGAATAAACAGGGCAGAAATGTCATGGGAGAAGTTCCAAGCTTTTCTTGGCAATCAAACTCTCTTACCTGGCTGAAGTGATGATTTTTGTTGAGCTTCAGAAAATGATGTCACTTATTCTAACTGGATGACTTGGTCTTCTGCCTCACTCAAAACAAATTCTAGTTTTGAAAGCAAATTTCTAGTGTTCATGGAATGTGACGGGAGCCCTTTGCATTCTGGTCATCATCAAGGATAGTCTCCCGAAGTCAAGACCAGATAGCACAGACAGGCTTGGAGAGGTTTCGGTGTCTGGCATAGCATAGAAAGTGCTCAAAGACTATGGTGTCACCTGTTATTTTCTCTTAGCCATGAAGTGAGTTATTGCTACAAAGGTGAAGGACCTTGAAGAATCAGGCCTGGTGCTTTACACATTATGGAGGACATTGGCACACTTGAGTGTGAAGTGAATTAAAGTGTCTTGAAGAGAGAAACAGTATAATACGTTGCACAGAGTCTCACTCACAAGTAAGCATTAAACATGGAAGATTGTAATCCAGATTCAGTGAGCTCTGAAATGATGCTATTAATTGTTGTGGCATCTGATGACTCAAATAAATGTCCCACCATGTTCTCTCATCTGAAACAAAAATGGGGTTTCTGTATTGTTATTAGGTTTTCACTTGACTTGCAAACATGAGCTCATGCAGGTACTTAGCAATAAAATATGCACAGGCTTGTTTACGTACAAATACCGTAGCTCGTTAGCTTGATGTCCTCAGAAAATAACTTTTAATCAATCGTGATTTTTTAGAAATCATAAATGTAGTCCCAGAATTTTCAGGAAAATTAAATGCTTCCTCCCATGTCTACTTTCCAATAGAGAGATATATAATACTGTTTTTCCTTAGTCAATTATTTGTATTTAGCCACCCGCATAACTAACCTCTTTGAAGCTATCACTGTTTCTATTTATCATATATACAATGTCATATTTTCTTCTTCATTTAGCTGTTACCTCACTGATTGTTCTTGGTTAAGTTACTTGCAATCTGTGGGCCACAATCTCATGGCTTGATCCAGCATAGGAATTCTGCTTTAAAGCTGCCTTTTTTCTGTGATTTCTTAGTGATATGTTGCCTCCCTTAAACATTAAATCTACCTATAAATATGATAGCATAAAGGAATGTAAGCGTCAAGCATTTTATACCCTTTAGGAATTATCAGTAAAAAGCTTTAAATTCTAATTTTAAACTCTACATTTTTAATAAGTAATATTAGCCATCTTTTTCAGTAACTTTGTTTTGTGGCTGCTGTGAGTGACTTCAGATGACGTTATTAACAGCTCCCAGCAACCAGCTGTTTACATCCACCTGGCACGTTGAGATGAGACGTGCTTGCAGGTAGCGCCAGTGATTGTGCAGGTCTGGTCCTGCTGCCCCTCAGATGAATCAGACAACAGTGCAGCTGCAGTAGCCGTTTGTTCAGGTTTTAGGTGTGAGTTCTAGCCAACCCAGAAGGGACAATGTAGCCCAGGAATGAACAATTAATGAGATCCTTGAAATGAGAGGAAGGCTAGTGTGCCAGTGAAGAGGAATGGCTGCTTAAAAAGTGTGGTCCTAAGTAATTTTACTTATGAAATAATCCATGCCCTTTTCTGAAAGTGCTGAAGTACTAGTTCAAGAGACTGCCTTGGAGACTAGTTCAGATAACTTTATCCTGAATATGTAAACTGTTGCCTGTTTTGAAAAGTATGATATTATTTCCTGACTCAGACTGGCTCAAGCTGTTACCATTAGTCAAATACCAGAGGCAATTCCATAAAGCCTTTGTATCTGAAGTGAAGAATGATGAATAATTTGTAAAATGTTTAGGCATTCTTCACAGAGATAAGTGCTGTTTAGGTGTGTGGTATTTTTATTATGGTTAGGTTGGTTTAGTTTGTGTGTTAAGAACAGCAACAGGGGAATTACAATACTTAAACAAAGTTAAAATCTGCTGTCCTGTTACTACCATGTCTAAACACCAATGTTTCAGAAGGAGATTTAATCAAGTATTTAATACAAATATAGCTCCATGGTCATTTAATGGAATAAATCCTTCTAAAGTATGCTGGTATTGAACTATAAATGTGAAATCAATGTAAATCATTCAGGACACTTCAGATGGTACTGTTATAGGAAGGCAAATTTTAAACTGTTTACTTATATAAATTAATATATGTTTCCTTTTTTTAAATAATGAACAAAATAGAAATAATGAATTATCTGATCCCAGAGTCCTTCAATTACAAGTTACAAAACTCACATGGCAACTTCATGAAGAGAATATGAAACTGGTGTTTGAAAAAGGCTCCGAAGAAGTAACTCAGGGCAGGATGATTAGTACTTGCATCTCTGCCTGTTATTACAGGTGTATCATACTTCCATGATCAGATGCTATTCTCAGTTGTTCATAATGTTAGTACTCCACACCCATCAGTGCTGAAACTTTGAGACCATTTACACTATTAGGCTAAATACAACCAGGGCACTTGATTGCCTATACTACTAATTGTTAGCCTGCATCCTGGCAAAATGCTGTCCCGTGCAAACCAGCAGACTTCCAGCTGCTGCTTGGGCATCGTTTGGTCAGCACGTGCCAGGCAGGCTGTGGCCATTCTGGTTTGGGCCATAAGAAAATGTAGCAGCATGTCTGCAAGTTGTATTGTGATACTTGGCTACAGTCATACCATGTGGCAGGTGTCTTCAGACAGGATAGTGATCATCTGTGAAATATTTAGCTAAGAGGGAACCTGGCATTACACAGAAGATCTATGGAAGAAACAAAGACAGAAAATGGGAGAAACAAAGACAGAAAATGGAAGAAACAAAGACAGAAAATGCTAGGAAGTTGGAAGCAAAAAATGATGAACGGAAGATCCAGTTGCATTAAGCTTGAGATCAGCTTTTTTCTAAGTATCATAGAATCATTTCGTTTGGAAGAGACCATCAGGATCATCGAGTTCAACGATAACCTAAGTGTAGTAATAAAATATGTCCCTAAGAACCTCGTCTAAATGCCTTTTAAACACCTCAAGGGATGGTGACTCCTCCACTTCCCTAGGCAGCCTGTTCCAATGCCTGACAAGCCTTTCCGTGAAGAATTTTTTCCTAATATCTACTCTAAACCTTCTAAATCTTCCAGAAGCACCCTGCCTCATTCACTAGAGACTTTGGTATTCTCTCAAATGAGACTGCTACAGATAAGAGTTCTGTGTTCTGCCTTGATTTGATCCTCAGCACAACTAGAGGAGACTGTATGTGGTATGTAATTAAACATTATACTAAAGCAGACAGACAAGAGAGCTCAATAATATTATCTGCATGATATGGAAACAGTTATGTCACTCTGTTGGTAGTTCTTGTTATTCTGGACAGATTTTCTATGACTAGCACTCTTTTCCATGAGAGTCTCAGCACTAAAGTAGCTTGATTATTGCAGGATTTTTTTATCATACACTCTGATAAACAGGATTATTCTGATGCTCTACCTATGGTTTCATCTTAGTGCAGCCAGGATGTTCCATTAAGGAAAAATCCTAAATCTCCCTTAAAAGAAGCTTTACTCCCATCCTTGCTTTCACAGCCTTAGATATATCACAGAACCTTGGGGACATGTTTTCTTCAGCTGGTTGCACTTCTGAGCTATTGCTTACTATAACTGTCAGCATGTAGTAGAGTATTTTCAGTGCATTTTTCTGAATCTTGTGATTTGGTTTACGGAGAAAAAAACAAAAGAGATTAGACACAACCATGGTGAGGTTGCCTTTGGAGCAGACTGCAAGACCTACCTACTTGTTAAAAGCTTCCTGCCATCATTAATAAAGATGGAAAAAGCAAAAGCCAAGCAATATTTCTTAGAATAAGGGATGGTTCAGGAGTCAAGTCTCTGGTGAGTTTCATTTGTAGAAGTCACAGTGAGAATCTGTTAGCTTGTGCCTTAGAGGAGAGGATAATAGAAATAACATTGACTGTGGAATACCTCAATTATCAATACTAAAATTTATGTCTTTATGTCTGCTGTTATTGTTGTGGTTCCATTTCATGTATAAACTGTTTTTTTTTTTTTTTTTTTGTTTGTTTGTTTGTTTTTCCCTTGGCTTATATATGAAATTTCAAATTAACGAAGGCTGCTTCTGTTAGCATGTCTGTGAAGGCGTTGAGACTTTTTTTTCCTAGTTCTGAGATATCTGAACACAGGATAGCATTAAGTCCTTCAGTATTAATAATAATGTCCATATTTGGCTGGTTTTATTTTTTTGTGTGTGACAGTGGTAGATGAAAATGAGAGGTAAATTCACCATGTGGATATTTCAAGCAGTTGTGAAGCAGGTTATCAACCAAATTTTTCAGCATTACCCATTAAACCATTAAACATCACCCATTTAATATCTGAAATCGTAAGTCCAAGAAGAGGATCCCATCTCAATGTAGCTGTATAAAAATTCAGGAACTGCAAAATCCCAGTTCTTGTCAATACCTTCTATATTTTTTCAAACTAAAAAAAGATAGAGAAAAGCAAGTATTAATAATATTCAATGCAGAACTTTCTACAAATGCTGGCAGACCAGTTAGGGCAGAGGGAAGAGGGCATTTCTGGAATAAAAGGCGCATTTTCACAATATATACAGCTACATGATATCTTGTCTACTGAAGGCTGTGAAGTAAGGAAATCATTAGTTTCAGCATATTTTGGATGATCAGATGGATGTTAAGAATTTAATTCTTTACAGAGTAGTTCAGACCTAGCTGAGGATAAAGGCATCTTCACACCGTCTTTCATCTTTACCTTCTTTTTTCTGTACTTTGTCATTGCAAAGGGTGCCACTGGGTTCCAGCTGAGGAGCATCCCTTAGCCGTGGGGTTATGTGGTTACATTTTTCAGCTTCTTGCAGGGGACTTTATGTGTCTCTTTTGTGCGCTGCAGCTGGTTCTATTACAGCCTTTGACAAGCACATCTCGGTTATGCTTGACTCGGATGCAGTGGCACAGGTGCTGTCGGGAGCACAGTGTCCCTTGGCTGCCTGCAGCTTGTCAAGTTGACTCGGGCAAATACATTCCACCTCAGGTCTGTGCTTCCTGCTGATTCAATGTTCAGAAAAGATAATGCTTTCCTCAGAAGCAGAAAAGAACTTCACTAAAAAAAGCCCTTTTCCTTTGTTCATACCATTGACTTTTTCTCCGCCAAGCTACTATGAAGAATTGAGTAGGAAAATACAGGGACAGAATGTAGAATTTCAACTATTTGTCTGAGTATCTGGTTGTTAGGTCGTTATCTCACTTGTTGACAAATATTCTGTTGCTGACAACTGAGGTATTAAATATTAATTGAAAGGAAGAAAATAAATGCAAATTATCTTTTAATTACTTGAAGAATTTTCCACATCACTCAGTGCCATAATAGCCTTCTTCACCAACACGTGTATCCTCATTAATACTCCCATAAAGTAAGGAAATACCATTATTCCTGTTTTAACAGTGAAAAGTAACTAGGAAAAATAAAATGACTTACTGAAAGGCACATGCCCGTGGTCACCAACCAAGGATCCAGCTCCAGAAAAAGAAAGGCTTTCATAAATGTCTACCCTGGTGGAGTCCTACTGATGGGCTATAGGCAATGGCATTTAATTTTTAATACCTTTTATAAACATTTAACTTCCTGCATAGAGGTTATAGATTTAAAATGTGTGTTCCCATTTCCAGAACATGCTATCAAATGTTTTGGTTCCAGTATCCTTTAACAGATCTAGCCTACGGGCCTTAGACCAAAGTGTGAAAGTGCATGAACTTTCCAGATAACGGGTTTCTTTTCCTGCTCACTAAATCCAGTGAGTCAGTAAAATTAAGAAGCACATTTGCATGAAGTATGACTCACTTTTTTAATTAAAAAGTTGGCAAAAATAATAGAGAACACGTCTTTTTGTAACATTCATTTTGCAAATTGTATTCAACTGCTGCCAAAATTTCTGTCATTACTGTTGGTTATTTAGTCAATATTTCTTTTGGTCTACCAAATCCTAAGGGCTTATTTTTCTAGTCTTATGGGAATGATGTGTTCAGGTAACTCCTTTTCTTATTAAGTGGAATAAAGGGCCTAAGCCAGGTGTGGAGTCCTCTAAATTTCATTTGGAGCTGTAGGGATTGTGGCCAGCAGATCAAGGAAGGTGATGCTCCTCTTCTGCTCTGCTCTGCCCTGGTGAGGTCCCACCTGCAGTGCTGCATTCAGTCCTTAGTCTTTACATCACATCAGGGAGATTTCTACAGAAGCAGATGCTTCCAGTTCATGGAAGAAGAAAAGGAGAAATCCAGGAGGAGATCAACAAAAAAGGACCAGAGATCCGGAAAACATGACCTACAAGGAAAGACTGAACAAACAAGGGTTATTGAGATGAAAGAAGATAGGATCATCAGGGGAAAAAGACAAGGTGTCAAACTTCAAATAAGTAAAGGACTTCAGTGAAGATCAAGGAAATAATTTGTTCTCTGTGTCTATGATATGTGTATACAACGAGATGTAAGGGCTTAAATTACATCAGAAAATTCAGGTCAGACACCATGGAAGTTTTCTTACAGTTAGAATAGTAAAAAGATGGAAAAGCTGCCTGCAGAAAGTCGTGGCATCTCTGTCTTTGAAGAACTTCAAGAACAGGTTAGAGAGATATCTACTAGGAATAATCCGGGTATAGGTGATCCTGCTTTGATGTAGAATGATGGAATAAAGGAGCTTAAAGTTTTTTCTAGTTGCTGTGATTCTAGAAGACTAATAACAAAAATAATTGATTTCTGTAGACATTGCTTGTGGTTTCCAGGCACTCTCTGATGCTAAGAGCCCAAAATAGTTGAAGGGATAAGCAGAGATTTTTATGATACTGGCAAAAAAAAAAAAATTAAGTCATTGCTATGGAACCAAGAGAGAAACTCAGAAGGCTGAGTGACATAGGTATTGAGATAACTGTTTATTTTGTAGGGAAGGAAGTCAAAGAACAGCTCTAGCCTCAAGCTACAAGGGAACAGTGACTGGATACAGAAAAGGCCTTTATTCCCATGGAGAAGGGCAAGTGTCCATTTGAAAAGGGACTTTGTAAAATGAGGTTGGAGTGGAGGATGGGTCATTCACTGGGTACTGGCCATTTGCTTTGCATTCTGAGCTTAGGAAACTGCAAGTGTGCTTGCAAATAAATATGGGTATCAAGATACCAGCATACCAGTACCCCAGAATAATAACATACTAGCCCTGAGAAAAAAACAGCAGCCCAAAGGAAACAAGAGTGAAAAATTATTTTATACAAAAAATGTTTATTTCAGTTGATAAGAAACTTAACAATTAAAAGCTAACTTTTAATTGCACTCCTGCAGACTTTCTTTTAGTGAATGAATATCACGTTAACGTATGGGAAGCCCAGAAGGAAAAGCGGCAGCAGCACCAGTGTGCAGTGTTCCCAGGGGAGGGAGGCCTTCTGGCACAAGTTCAGGTGACTGCTGGGATCCATCATGGGGCTCGAAGCTCCACCACACTGGTGTGTTATCAACACACTGCTGCCTGACATGGAGACAAGACACTTCTGACAGCTGATGAGCAGTCTTGCGCAGTTGTGACAGAGCTGTGACACTCTAGAATCAGTGGGCACCCTGGTACATAAGGAAACCCATGGAGATCCCTGACTCCCAGTGTTCAGGGTGGTAATGCCGTACAGCTCTGTGGGGCAGTAACAGCAACAGGAAACAGTAGCGTGGAGCTCTAAGTAGCTAAGAAGGGACAAACATTTTTTCCTATTTGTTTCAGTTTGTGAACTTTGCTAAAAGGAAATGATACAAAAGCTGTTGCTAAAATGCCAGCAGAGACTTCAAGCGGTTCTTAGCTCATTAACCATATGCTTACCCATACTGGCAATAACTTTATCTCATGGGGGGATGTATTGCTTTATTTTCATGGCAGGAGGTCTCCATAGGCTCAGACTAACAAATTTTCATTTTTCAGGATGCTTTAGAGGAGGATGCTGTCACTGATTCCATAACACCCCTAGGAACCATCTCTAAAGATAGGAGTTAGGGCCTGTTTCATGGAAATTCATAGCATGCACAATTTTCAGGGATGTCAATAAAAAGCAAAGGTGCTTTACATGTTGGAAAAACAGATTCAGGTACCAGATGATTATGTAAATCTATATATCGTATGAAGGGCAGAAGGAAATTCCTACCATTTGGAATGATACTGCTAACATATGTGAAATATCCTTTGAGATGTGTAGGGGATACAATAAGAGTCACATTTCCAGCCAGTGCCAGAGCTGGTTCTCAGCATTTCATCTATTGGTATTAAGTATAGCTATTGACGGAGCATTTCTAATTTCTGGGGAAGCTTATTTAGCATTGTTGAAGCTATTCTAAAATAAGTTGAAAGATCTGTAACAGCTGGTCAAATTTATCCTACGTGTATTTCACTGAAATGAACCTGGCCCAGATAACATTTTCAATTTCTCTTGAAGTGTGACCACAATGCACAAGCTGGAATGAAGAAAAAAATCAAGATGTCAATCAGTTTTGAATATTATAGTGAATAGGTCTGACCTGCAAGATAGTGCTATAAATGTAGGAGGCATGATACTAAGGAATTTAGGAATGTTGTCAAAATTAGGTGAAATAGCTTGATTTATTACCAAGTAGTAGGAAAAGTTTGTTTAATCAAATCACACTTTGTTGTTACTTTTCTGTTGATAAGAAATATATTTCGCCTCATGTTATATTGTGGAAAATGATCTTCAGAGTCACCAAGGAGTTTTTTTTTCTTAATGTGATTTGATAATGACAGTCTGGGGCCATGTGTCTTTAGACAAGATGTACCTTTAAAGCATGAATTCGACAGGGCTCTGAGAGCGTTAATCGACTTCAATGGCCCTAAGCAGCCTGACCTGGAGCCTCCAGCCCCACCACTGCCCCAGGGCTTCATTTCAGCTCCGATCTGGACATCCAGTCCTGCCCCATCTGTGCTGTCGATGGGCCTGTGCCCAGCCATGTCTCTGGTGCTGCCTCCTGGATGGATCTTGAACCTTGCTACAGCCTTGTCTCCAGTGCAGTCTCTGTCTTTACTCCCCCGATGGCCCCTGGATGGACCACGGACCTGATCCTTGTCCTCACTATGTCTGGGCCCGTCCTTGCACCCTGTTAGCAACCCTGCTGCACAGATGCTGTGGGGCTGCGCCCTGGGCAGTGAGGATGGGCAGTCAACTTCTGCTGAGGGAATGGCCCCATTTCTTGCTGCTCCCTTCCCACCACTTTCTCTGCCTGTAAAACCTGAGTGTTCTGCAAAGCCTTTTATTTTATTTTATTTTATTTTATTTTATTTTATTTTATTTTATTTTATTTTATTTTTTAATTTTATTTAAATCTTCAGTCCTGTCCCATTAGAGGACTTCTGCTTTTACTTCAGAGATTTTGCATAGTAGCTCAGTTAACATTAGTTTATAATTATGACTGACTTGTAGAGTTTTAGTATCCATCAAGGCCTAACACTTGTTTCTTGAGCCACATGTCACATCTTGCCTTTGATCTTCTGCTCTGTTTACATTCATTCTCTATTGTAGTAGATGCTTTGCAAGTAAATAGCTAAATGACTGTTCCAAGGTGTGTGCCTATTTTTGTGGTAAATACTTAGAATAGGAGACTCGTGGGAAAACACAGTTTGGAAGGGACATTGGCAGTGTACCTAGTTCAGACTCCTCCTCAAAGCAGAGCTGTCCCGGAAGGTAGATGGGGTTTATTCAGGGCTGTGTCTAGCTAAGTTCTGAGTATCTCCAAGGATGGACATTCCACAGTTTCTCTGGGCAGCCTGTTCAGTTTACCCTAACTGTGGGTTTTTTTCCTCATAAGTTGTTGGAGTTTCTTTTATTGCAGCTTGCATCTGCTGTTGCGCTTCGCTGTGCAACTCTGAGAAGAGTCTAGCTCCATCCTCTCTGTAAACTCCCTTTCAGAAACGGAAGACTGTTCCTATGTTCCCCTTGTAGCCTTCTCTTCTCCAGGCTACACAAACACAGTTCCTTCAGCATCTGTTTGTACATCAGCTGCTCCAGACTTTTAACCATTGCAGTATTTTGCTCTGGGCTTGCTCTGATTTGTACTTGTTCACTGTTGTGCTGAGGACCGAAAGTGAAACCACAGTGTTCCAGATGCAGCTGCACAAGTGTTGAGTGCAGGAGAATAACAACCTCCCTTGATCTGCTGACTATACTTTTGCTCATACAATCCAGCATGTGGCTGTGTTTGATTTATATATGCAGCAGAAGACTGAGTGTGGCCACAGTTCAGCTCAGGGCACTGCAAAGCATCTCAGTATTTCCCCTTTCTGGCTGAGCCAGGGGACTGCACTGAACAGGGGTAATGGATCTGATTTGTGTGTGGGCGAGGCTGCAGCTTGTCATCCTACCCATCCATCCATCCATCCATCCATCCATCCATCCATCCATCCATCCATCTGCCAATTCTCTTTTACTTTTTGTTTCTTAAGAAATAGGGAACATATAAGTGAGCCTGTCTGCTTATTACTTTGAAACTCTGCCCTTCACATTTGTCATTCTGCAGAATGTGCCAATTATGGCCATTCCATGTACTTGCAAGCTCGATGGATTATCAGGGTGCTGTGACAAGCCCTACACTTTGCTGGGGCTTTTAATAACAAGTGTTTATTACAGTAACAATTTCCCCAGATTCCATACTTGGCATACTGCCAAACCCATCTTTTTAAAAAGGCATGGGAACAGAGTGGCTTTGGAGAATTTTGGGGGAGAATTTGTTTCTGTTTTGAATATGCTTGGCTGGAGAGGGTTGCTTGTAAAAGAGTCATGGAGAGAGAAGAATTGCTATTGTGAGGATATAGATAATAATGTATGAGCTAAAGCACTACAGTGCAGGCAGAATCTGTCCTTTTAGTATTTTGATTTAAATGCTGAGGAAGAACAAAAGTGAAAAGGAATATACTGTATTTTATTCTGTTACAGTCTGCCAGCACAGAGGTCACTAATTCTTCTGTATGTGATATTCAGCAGCAAAGCAGAGATGTGTGCATGATGCTGTATTGTATTTACATTTTTTGTGCTGTTACTGGACGAAACCCTGAAAAATGCTAAGCATCTATAAACTTCCAAGAGAGAGACAACGTGCAAGGGAACTGATCTTCCTCTTCACCTGAAGAGAGCTTAACACTTCTCTCTACTTACATCTCAAATACACAGTGGATGTGTGTTTCCTTTTCAGTACTTAAGCTGGCCTTTACTAAGTATTTGGCTTTTGTTGCGTGAAATTTATGCCATTACTTGAAGGTTTCAAGCCACACGTATCTGTGCCTGTATAACAGCATAGGATGCTTCTGTCTTTTTTACAAATCCACGTGCTGCAGCATGGAGAACTGAGGTGGCTCCTTCAAGACAGTACAATGGAGATGCTCGGTGCACTGACGTGCTTTTCCTTGTAACTGCCTCTCTCTGCGAGCTGTCAAAGGTCTGCATGACAAAAAAGGAAGAACGTGGAGTCTCTTATCACTGCCCCAGGGATCAAGCGTTCTTCAGAGCCCTGAACACAGAAAAAAAAATCAGAAACTTGCTCATTTGGCAAGTAGAATGATAAATCTGTCTCACGTCAGAAATAGGATTTAAAGGAAGTGCATTATTTCTTTCTTGCTTGCTATTTTTAATATGAATACCAATGGAAATTATATTAAGGTGAACAGTGAGTTCAGCTGAGGGGAAGAACTGCAACCTAGTTTTCTAACAGAAGTTTTTTGAGGATTTGAGGTTTCCAGGCTAATTAAAGCAACTTTGGAGTCCGCTTTATTTTTAGTTCTAGCCCTACCCTGTTGAAGGCAGTACATTGGCAGTTCAGTTCAAGTCTGGAGAAGTACTTGAGACAGGGAGCAAGGTTTATATGTTTATATAATTTATCTCACTCATAAAAAGTAGTGGCCAGAAGATATTACTGACTTAGTGAGTGTTCTTCATATCCTCTCCAGCTTCCATGCAAATGTCTCTGAAATTAAGGTCATAAAAACAGTTAAATATCACACAAAGGCATCCCTGTGGAGCAACTGTAGTGGGTAGCTTTTACACTTTATACTTTTGTTATGCTTTTACTATAATGCTGGCACCTAAATTAGGTACAGTTGTCCAACTGAAGTCTTACCAAAGCAGAGTAGAAGAGAAATATTACTTCCTTATGTCTTTCGAGGCGTATATCTGATATATATGCCACTATGGCTTTCCTCCACTAGCATGGCACTTCTGATTTTTCATCTTAATATTGGCTTCAGTGCTACACCTTTTTCTGAAAGAGTATGTGCTCAGTTATCCCTATACCTGTGTTTTTGCAAATGATAATTTCTCCTGAAAAGTAATATTCTGCACTTGTACTTATGTTTTGAGACCACTTCTCCAATTTTTCAAATTCGTTTCGGATTATAGCTCTGTCCTTCAATAAAGTTCTTCAGCCTTATGAAGTCTGCACATCTAGGAAGCATATTCTGTCCCCTAGAGCTAGGAAAGTCTGCTTCAAAGTTTTACTCAATACATCCTCTTATTCTGAAAGTGGACTACTGATTACTACCCCTTTAGCAGTTACACGGTGTTTGAAATAGTAGTCTGTAGTATGTTATAATCTAGTTTATGGTAGATTATAGGAGTGACCTTTCCAAAGCTGCAACTGGGCAATACAGTTTTGTCTCTTAGTTTTTTAAATTCCCATTTTTTTTTACCCTACTAGGTCAGATGATCTAATTACTCTTTCATGACCTTTTGTCGGTCCAAGATGTTTATTACAGAAAATTTCTAAATCTGCCAATCAGCATCTGCAATTTATGTATTTATTTTTTCCTCTTGGCTGATATGGTATAGTGTATATAAAAGGCTTGGCCTAAAAAACTGTGTAACTTTAGTATTAAAATTAAGAAGCTCAAGACAAAATTGGATATGCCAAAACCAGAGGCAGTGTACATTGCTCTTATACTCGTGTTTTGAACATGTTTTGAACAAATGTCAATAATCATGGTAGGAAATTCCTGTGTCTTGATTCTTTTCATGTCAGGTATTTTGGCTTGATTATAAAAATATTTTAAAAAATACTTTGGACAGAGTTTGGCTCTCATACACAATTCTGCAAATCTGGAGGAGTTCCCACTTAGCTAATAGAGTTACTGGAAATTTAACATTGCTGGAACTGCGAGCTAGTGCCTGCATTTACCGAAGTGTGTAGCAATCTGCCCACGGATTTCATTAAACTTTGATTTACAGCCTACAAATCTTAAAGATTTTCTTTTTATGTGTTAGTGTATTCAAAATGATTTATTGTGATAGATGTCATGTACACTATCTATTTTTTAATATCCAAGCAAATATTTAACATTGGAAAAGACAAATTATGTCGTTTTGTTGTTGCCAATACAAAGCTCTGGATAGAGACAGTTCGGTGTATAGAAGAAGATTATCTCTGTCTCTTTCAAATGCAATAAGTTCTTGAACAGAGCTGTTCTGTAGAAACTGAACATAGGGACCAAGCCCACTGAAGGAAGGCCTGCCTTGTGGAGTGTTTGACTGCCTGTAGCTAGTACTGGCATATGTGTATGGATGAAAGCAGACTCTCCAGCTACATCTATGTTCATAAATTAAACCGTACCAGAGTATATTCCTGGGTATGGGAACTAGATCCTCTCTATTGTTGAATTATTAGAATTTTTTTTTTGGCAAGTTTTAGCCCAGGCCACATAGAGCATGGCAATTCCTGGGCACAGTTTCAGAGTTAGCACAGGTCATTCCAAATGGAAATTTCTATGGGGATGCTGCATTTTGCAGGGAAAGAGAGTTTGGGGTTATGGGCATAGGCTGGAGGTATTGATGGCATAGAATAGTCTTGGTCACACTCTTCTCAGCCTAAAACATCTTAAAATAGCAAAGCCCTGAACATGTACTGGGACTTTGTAGAAACACTATCAACAGATGGATTCAATTACAAATACGGATTACTGAAGTTAGATACATAAACTACATCTATGTTAGTAAACTCTACAAGGACTGGGCACAGTCCCATGGTGACACATCCAATGCTTTCCCAAACCCCATTTGGCAATCATTCAGGGAGCATCACAGCCCATCCCATCCCAGCAGCTAAGACCCTGTTCTGGACTGGAAGGGAAGTTTTCCATGTGGGTATGAGGCTCACTGTGTGGTTTTGTCTCTGGACTCATTTTATTTACTAGCACAGTTATCTTCTGTTGTTTCAGACATGCCAACTGATGTTTAAGCATCTAACATAAGGTCTTAGCTCCCTTGCAACAGAAACTGGCATTAAACTTCAGGTTGAACTAGAATATTGGGCTCATAAAACCTGTTTAATTATCATAGTGCAATATTTGGTGCATTTCCCCAATATACAGCAGGCTTCTGCCTCTCCCTGAACAGCTCAATCACTCTTTAGGGGAGCAGACTGCCAAACTCGAACAAATACTTTATTTTAAGAAGGTTTATCTGTATGTCCAGGACTAATTAAAATTGACTTTTCTGTATATAGAAATGGAAATTATTCCAGTAAGACAAGCACTGCATTAAAGCATCACCTGGAGGTGATGTAACTGCTAAAAGAAGTTCATACAGTCACGGCAAGATTTGCTGAAGGACTTGTCTGTCATTTCCCTGGTGCTCAGCTTCAGGGACTTGTTCTCTGCAGTCCTTATCTGTAGACAAAGCACTTTCCACACTGTGTTTATGAGTATTCATGTTGATAACGAACTTAGACAAAAATGTAAGTGTTTGTGGACTGCATTTTTGTTGTTATGGCACCTTGAGAGTGTTGGGTCCTGCATTCCTTTTGCATGTTGCACTTCAGCTCAAGTATTAGACACAGCTGCTACCAGGTGCCAGAGGGAGGATCAGAGAGATAAACTCTCCCAAGAAATACTGTGAGCACAGATTAACTCCTGGCACTTCAGCAAGCATTTTTGAACCTTTTTTCTGGTTTTAGTACAGTTTTCTGAGGGTGTAAACTTACTAAGGCAGGAGACGTTAGGAAAGAAAGCTAATTGTGAACTACAGACATAAGAAAACTCCTCTTTATGTGTTCACATATATTAAAGATTTCTGCGGCACTGGATTAGCTACATAAGAACAATTAGCTAGAAGAATGTTCCAGATGTGAGCAGCTGCATGAAATGTTTCTGCCCGCATGCTGAGTTCCCTTACCTGTACCATTACTATTGCATTTCCTTCAAAAATGCAAGAGGATTTGACCTGGCCTAGTCTGCAAAATGTGTTCCGCATCTGAGGTTTCTGGGGACTTTTTCAAGCCATTAGACCATTCTATAAAGATAAAGAACTTCCATAAAGGCCACTGCAGGAGACACACTTTCATTGTTAAAAAAAAAAAAAAGAAAAAAGAAAAAAGAGAGAGTTTGCTTACACAGCAAGGCCCTGAAGGAATAGCATGGAAGTTCTGAACCCTTCTTTTCATCTAAATTTATTTTGAGGTAATTTTACTGATTTAACAAAATGGAAGTGGTATGTTTCATCTTCATTCTTTTTAAATTTGCAGAATTAATCACGAGTGGGCTGGTAGGGATTCAAAGAAAATCTGGAGGTGTTTAATTTCCTACCTGAGATACTTCCTTTTGCAGACAGATATGGTTTGCTGTCACTGGTGCAGAGTTTTATATTTTAGAGAAAGTCATGCAAAGCACATAGGAAGCCAACCTGACATTTGTTAACCCTAAGTAATACCTGTTCCTAGGACAGGGAACTTAGAGGCAAGGATCATGATTTTTGTTCTGTATTTGTACAAAAAGAGCCCTGATTTATGACTGTATTGTGTGTGCTGGTACTTTAAAGGCAAATAGAACAGAATTGCCTGTTACCAAAGGCTTACAGCTGAAGTTGAAATGATTACTTTATTGGTCACAGTCAGTGATCACACTGATTTCAGCCATGGGAGATGAAAATGTCCCTTTTACCCTGAAAATTTCTGTATGCATTTCAGGCTAGTGCTGTTTCCACTGTAACACCGAGCCTGAGTTATGTGGCTGATAGTTATATATCCTAATGTGAGGGCAACTACGAGGAGCAGCTGTAATATTAGCAATTTTCTAAGTTACTTGTTTGTAACATTTTGTGATGGCAGGAAAGAAAGAATCATTATGATAACATGGTCACCGATAAGGAAAGTGCAGCACAGTGCTACTTTTCTTGCTGAGCAGAAAAGAAAGTGGGGAGTTTGGCAAAGAACAGGGAACATATCTTTTCTGCAAGCTCACTCTCTTATATTAACAGGAATTTTCTGTTGTTTTGTTTAACATAAACCCAGTTTGTTTATTTGCTTTTAATTTCAGAGAGGTTTTGGTGCATTGCAGTCACAGTGCACCTCACTGAGATAACGTAGAAGGGCATTATGTTTTCATGCACAAGGAACAAATCATGCACTTGCAGGCTATGGATTCTCTAATTTCAATTATGGAAAGCTACAAGAAAGAATAGAAAATAAAATCTCCATAAAATAATATAGGAAAAAATATCTCTTTTATTACATGTAACAGAAAGCAAAACTTGGCATAAAGACAAAACCCAGGAATTTGGAGGTGGAAATATAGATGTGTTTAGTATTCCTTATGTTTAAACCATATGTAAAAAAGGGTTAGGAGTCCACAGGACTCTCACAGTGTTTCATGGCACCGTTGAACAATGCTAACTTTAGGATTTAATTCAGGGATAGGATCTGGAATAGAGAGAAGAGTTATCACTCATAATCTGCTCTCAAAAACAAAGAAAAAAACCACCCTCATTGCTACTTCCATTTTAATGGCATATTCTTAAATGCACCAACTCAAAACTTGTATCCACATGAATACGTGACATTAAAGAAAGATCTTGCAGGGAAGAAGTTTCAGCTGTATGTCTCAAGTCTCGAAATTCAGATAGCAAATATATATTAAAAAAAAAAAAAAAAGGGCAAAAACCAAAGTGCTGTTTTGAAAATACCGTGAGTTTAAGCTACTCACCCAGGCACTTTATCATACTTCTTATGACTTTGAGTAGCTGGAGACAAACAGTCTAAATCAGGATTTAATACCTGTTGAAATTTAGAGGAGGTCTATAGGATTTTTCCTAAAATTCTTACCAGTGTGAAGGGTGCACTGGTCAGCAAATATCCCATGGGAAATGTCATTCTCATCTGACAGTCTGTGTCAGCTCCAAAAGGTCTCTGCCTTCTCCGGAGTATCCTGAGCTTGTCCTGATGCCCTGCGGAGGTGACCCAGTCACCCTCTTTGGTGCCGCTCCCTCTATGAATACAACCTCTGGGGCCTGTCATGTGCTTGGATGCTGCTTTGGAGAATGGGGAAACCATAAGTAAAAGCAAAATGAACTGATTATCATGCTAAGATGTAAGACTTGACCAGTAGTATATATCTGCAGCAAGTCTACAGAAGAAACCTCCAGGTGTTTTTAGCTACTGATGCTTTTCTTAGTAATTTCAAGGTGTTCTCTAGCCCTCTGGCCAAAGAGCTATTTACAGTCATGCAGGTCTGCCAGCTGGGACTCAGACTTTTGTAAACATCTTCTTTCACGATTGCCCTCACTAGATCAGAATGTAATCTGAAATGATGCGTTTTCTTTTTGGCCCTTTCCTCTGGGGACTTCATTCAAAAATCAAATGTATTCACCTGGTTGTCTTCTGATAAGCAAATCATCAGTTTTAAGACATATTCCAAAGAGCTGTGGTTTTCAAGATGATTTAGAAATGCTGATGTCCCCAGGGCATATCAGGGAGCTTTAGCACTTGGCCAGACAGTAAACAAAACATTCCTTAGAGGCAACATCTAATGAGTAGCTTGATACTTGACAATAAACAGACTATTTACCTGTTGAGAATTAAGTGTTCTTTGCAGACTGTTAAGGAGTGGTATAAACTGTATTACACAGCCAAGTACATCAGAAATATGCTTTATATAAATATGGAAAGGAGAATTATGAAAGCACCTTGTTACTAGTTATTGACAGAGTCTGGAAGTGATGACAATCAAGCAGATTTGGACTGATGGTGTGTTTGGAATGACAGCCCTCCCCCACATCTGGCTTTCATCAAGTAGACACACCATGGCAACCTTACATAAATGTGGTGAGATTCAGACACATAATTTTTTTCACCCTTGTCAGAGTGAATTAATTAACCACTGCCACAGGTAACTGCTGAAATTGGCTTGTGCTCATCATCATTGTCAAGAACAACTTTGTGTTTATAAGGTTTGTTCTAGTAACATTTAAAAAAGATTTTTTCAGATCTAAATATGATAATATACTAACTAGAATGGAGAAAGGGGATTGACAGAATCAAAAGTGTTCAAATTCAAGAGCTTCAACTACATACTTTGAAGTGCTGATTAAAAAAACCCCATCATCTATGTTACTCTGAAGCAGTAGTCTACATATTATCTTTCTTCATCAGTCCTTTTTCATACCTGACTCCTGTTGACATCATCTGTCTGCAATTTCTCCATGAGTTTAAGATTTATTTTAAAAATAACATCAGAAAGATTAAGACTTCTTCAGACAAACCTTCTGGATTTTTAGGCAGAAGTTATGAATTTTGCTGATTTTAATGCTTGTCCCTCATAAGTACCCTTGGTAAGTAAAAGGGGAGAAACTTCTGTTCTTCATGCACACACCATCCTGCTTCCTCCCAAATCCATCCATTAAGCCTGTCTTTGAAATAGCTCAAGATTTTTTTTTTTCTTTTCCTTTTGCATCAACTTTGGTCATAGTTTTCCGCAGTGAAGCAATAAGTTAAATTACTTGTCAGAGTGGACCCCCAATGTGCCAAATTCCAACCTTTATACCGTTTTTGTTTCAAGGAGGTCTTTACCGAGGTTACCTGAAGCTCTGTGACATTCCTTTGGAGGATGGGACGTTGTCATGTATAATTGTAGGAACTCCAGTTAAATTTTCTAACTGGACCTATAAGATCTCCTGTACACATTTGTCAGACTTGCACACTTTTGAAAACTTTACTATTTTATATTTGCTTAAAACACCAGCTCTCTTGTGCACACCTGACACGTGCTGCCCTGCCGCTCCTACCCAGTGTGTGGAGACGGCAGCGGGTCCTGGGCTGCAGCCTCTGGAGCTGAAGCCTCTTCCCCTGGGAGTTTCCTGCTTCACACCTTGGCTTCTGAGGCTTAACATTCAAGGTCTGCTTACGAATTGATCCCATTTATGGAATGCCAAACTGCTAAAAGTTTTCTTTGTGTCTTGTTTGTTTGGATACTCAGCTTTAAAACTAACCCTCAAGATTAAAAAGGAGAAACGTTTACTTCTGTGAGACAGCAGTACATAAAGTGCACATGAAATGAAAGCAAGCCTGCACCAGCTTTCAACAGTTGCACAACCACTCACCCATTTTTCCACTTAGTAGACCTACATCTTACGTGAATTTGAGCTGATCTTTTGATACCATGTAAACCTACCAGAAAAATGTATGTATCATGCAAGTCACGTTCAAACACTTTTATTTCCAGAAACCTTGTGGCAACACAAAGATATATGAGCCAGATATTGCATTCAGCAGCAAATGTGGGAGCCTTTATAATACTCAGTTGTTGCTTACTATGTATTTTTTTTTTCTATAGATCAGCAGGATAGCATTAGACACATGGAATGATAATAAATGAATCTTGGGCTAGTTGCAAAAAGCCAGAAAGGACTGAGGATACAGCTGATACCCTGCGAAGTAGCACATGTAAAGTGTTTGTGGTTAAGGCTTCACTTTTATTTACAGAGGAACAAATCTTGAGTGATTCATGGTTCCTTTGATCAACTTACTTAAGGAAAGGACATGCAAATTCCAAGAAGAAAACGGTCCTGCCACGTGAAGCTTTCTGCAGGATTGGTCAGACCTGAACACACATGTCTGGGCTCTGCTTCCCTGGGCAGCTGTGGTAGGCAAGGGCTGGCGCCGCTGGCGTCACCCTCTGGGCTGCACACAAGCAGAGGTGGCACCAGGGCTAAAGACCAGCCCTCTCGGCCAGCCCACAGCAGCTGCAGCTCCTGCCCGAATGGACTCAAACCTTTTATTTTGGGTTTCACTGACAAGCTGGGGCTTGGTCTTTAAATTGGCTTAATCGGGAAAGAGTATGTCGGAGGCAGTCTGACTTGCTGGTGCTATCCCAGGCGGCATGAGGAAGCGAGAGGGCAGAGGGGGTTACAGATTAGTCATATTTTAGCCCCCTGAAGGTACCTTGATCAGCTGCAGCAAGGACAAGCAACCGTAGCTCCCATCAGGGGAGGAGCTCAGGTGTTCACAGCTGACCTCCTATGACTTGTACCAGGGAGGATGGGAAATCTGGCCATTTTCAGCTAGCCGTTCTTCACCACAAAACATACTGTGGTTTATTTCCTTAGCATGGCTGCCTTACAAAAGGAGGGCAAACTCTTTACTTTCAGCCTGGATCTTCATTTCTTTTCTTAGCTTTGCAGCTTGTTTCCTAACAGTAAGAGGAAATTCAAAATATTTCAAAACACATTACAAAAATAGAGTAATTTAAGCTGAATTCTGCTTTTGTCTGTGGCCTCAGTGGTATAAGTTGAGTTAATGAGGAGACTACTTTGTTTCAAAGCATTAAAACTGAATATATACACAGGGATTTGATTCAGAAGTTGACATTTACATATGGGTGTTTACTTGTACATATGTACAAACTCATCAAATACCTGAAGTTTCTGCTGTAGTAATGAAGATCTGATTAATGCAGAGACAAAGTATGGCTTGTCTAACCTACAAGCCAGTTCAAGGAGAATTTAGTTGCCTAAACACAAATATCTAGTTCCACTGTTGAACGTTGTCTACTGGTAATCTGAGCAGAAGGGAGTATGTGTGTGGGCTTGTATGGAGGGGGCGGCAAACCCAAGGATCTCAGCAGGGGTGGTGGAGACACATATAATCTCCTGAGGTGTGGGTGAGTGATGGAAGGTTGTGAGAACCACTGCAGTGGGGCTTGCCTGGGAAATACAGAGTATACAGTTCCCTTTAGTGGGGCATTGTGGAATACCAGGTTCAGAAGGGGAATTCCCTTTTCATGGAAATACTAGGAAGTTCAAAGTGTATCATGACTTTTGCTTGAAGACATAGAAGAAAACAATGTGTTGGGTTCATTCCCTCCTGTTGTTAGAACAGGCTTTCCTTTTTATTATTTTTGCCACTTGTTCTCATTCTGAGTGACAGGATATTTATGCTCCCTTTGGCAAACCAAGCAGGCTTATATGTGGATAGATGTAGATACTCTCTGTCCTGGAACACTGGCTAATGAAAACCCCCACAGGATAACAAGAAAAAAAGTACTTAGATCAGTGTTTTTTTGTAGAGGTAAAACCCCTGAAACAGTGTTGGTGTAATAATCTGGTACTCCAAGTGTTTTTTGTATGCTTCAGGACAAATACTGCCATGAAAGATAAAAAGGGTCTCATTAACATTTTTATTTTTTCCTCTGTGCATGAGTAGCTAAGTTCTGTTGTTAAATAAGCAGAAACCAAAGGGATCTGATTTCTTTGAGTGGAGCTTGGCACCATAAATAAAACAGAAATTCTGCTGGAATATCCCCTTTTATATAATGACTCTCACTAATTGTCTTGCTAGAGAGATCTGCAGATTTGCACTTTGGTTTGTAGCTCAGTGCTGTAAACAGGTAATTGATTACAAATAAGCTTAAAAACTTTCCTGAAAAGATATATCAAGAAACTATAGTCTAAACTCCAGGGAAGATCCAGAGTATATTCTCCATGCTATAGATACATTAGGCCTTTTTATCTGTACAGATGTGGTGCAGCTGAATGCTTTAGTATCAACATCCTGATCTACAGGGTCAATATTCTTAAAAGAATTCCAGTTTTCCAGCCAGAGAGACAAGTAATATTATAATATCAGTTGTGGAAATGATCTTTAAATATCTAATACATACCCAAACTAGCTTCCAATAAATAATTTAAGTCAACTTCAACAGTCATGGATTTCTTACATGATATAGAATTGGCTGAGTGCAGTTAAATTAAGTGGTGATATGGTAGCTGAGATGTGAAGCAAGAGGCCAAGAAATGTATTGTCTTTGATAAGAAATAAGACATTTGTTTGATTTTATCATGGTGAATTTGAACAACGAACAAAAAATAATAACTAGAAAGGAATAAAATGTGGGACTAAACACCAAAGATTTGGAATTATTTTTGTGACAGCTATTCACAAAACACTTAACTAATGTCAGCTCTTGAAGGCCTGGGTTTATTTCAGCATGTCACTCATGCTGGAATCGTTTGGATTTTTTTGGTGTTTCTGGGCAGTATGTATTGTAGACTTTGCAGTTCAGGACAGAGTTCAAATGCACTCTGTGAACCAGAAAAGTCCTTTTTTTCCTCATAGAATGCTTCTGTGTATGAACTGTAGTTCAAACAATGTTCCAGTGAACTGATTTTGCTGAAACATATGAAATCCATCAGCAGATTTTGTACAAATAGGCAGAGTTCAGAATCATGTGTTTGGTGGTCTATTGATGGCTCAGCACCTCGCAAGCTGGACTTTCAGTAAGTGGCCTTTCTTAACACTGGAGATGAGAAGACAAAGCGATTCCTCCTATCTCATTTGATTTCTCTAAAGTGTCTGCTAACTAGCACTCACCAGATGTCTGAACAGAGTATACTGACCTTTTAAAGACATTTTGAAAAACATCCTTGAAAGAGAAACTTGCCTTGCTAGTGGAAAGGTACAATTGTTGGTGACACAGAAAATTGCATTATACCTTTTCTGAACCAGTGATCCCTTTAAATTCTCTGTGAACCACTGGAGCCTCGTTTTCCTCTCTTGTGTTCTTCAGCATTATTGATGTCAATAGTTTCTCCAGGCTGATACTACAATAAATGGGAGAAAAATAGTTCTCTTGTCACTCTAAAATGAGTTTTCTTTCTCATCAATAAAAGGGCAGTCAGTAAAGAGAAATGGTGGGTGGTGGTTTAGTCAAAGTGGTAAGAAAATTATTTTGGATGAGGTTTGACCTCTCCTGCACATGGTGGATGACACCCCACTCTTAAAGTCGCCACATTCGTAGAAATGGCAATTATGGGGCAAGCTGACATTCAGGATGAGGAGAAACAGCACACAGTTAACTACGTGTTAACAGTGCTGTTTTGTGCTGGTTTGGCCAACTGCTGGGAAGGTCACAGAGCAGTGGTCACCTACTGTTGTACTTAGTCGTGATGGAGACCAGTAGCGCTGTGCTGAGTGATGCTTGTGCCAGCCAGCACAGGGGCAGGATGAAGCCTGAAATTATGAGATGTCCCTACAGAGTACCAGTACATCTGCAGGTGCTTTGCTCTGCATCCCAAACCTTTCTACACGTGCTCATCCCATGCCCGGCAAGTGAAGCGTCCCAGGAAGGGTAGACTACCAAGATCTCCCTTTCCTGGGTAGACACTTCTGTCACTGTGGCTTGTTGTGTGGCTGAACATCCCAGTAGTCTCTGGGTGAGATCTCTCCTCTCCACAAACCCTACCAGTATGTGTGCCTGATTCATGACGTCCTTACTTTTGAAAATGGGCAAGTCAACTCAGCATGCGGATTTTGCCGTTTAGTGTTTGTATTCACCAAAGGGTGTGCAGGGAATACTAAGCAGAGGTGGATCTAATCTTAGAAAGTGACTGGTTTCCTCTCCATGGAGATAGGGCTCACAGAGCCAACCAAGCAGCTGAAATGCTGTCTTCCGCTGTTTCTCCCACATGCTCCTGAAAAGGCTGCTGCTGCTCTCTACCGGTCTGCTCAACATCACTGACCTGGCCCATCTTCCAGAAATGACGTTTTTCTGCAGACAAAACACACTGTTCACAGGCAGCAGAGCTGCTAGCTTGGATCAAGGGGCTTCTGACTGCAAGAAAGAGGCTGACCTGAGCGCAGTCCTTAGTCAGGAATTGACTCTCTGCCCACCTACCAGGGCTGTAATTTCCGCATCCCTCTTCTCATCCTCTGCTGTGTTTGATCTCGGTTCTCACAATCACACTACAGGCTTTCCAGTCATGCTGCTCTTTGCAATGCAGGGAAATAAAGTAAATACAAGTTCTCCTTTTAAAAACAGAAAGAAAATAAAAGGGATTTCCCAAACTCAACCTCAAGAACTCTGTAAGGTCCCAGCTGTAGGCCTATGGATAATCCTTAGAACATTATCACCTTAATGCATTTTCCTGTAAGTTTCAGCTAAAGGTGGTAAAAATATTGGGAAGTGAGGGCAGTACAAGTTGTTTAGAAACACTGCATGCTGTAGCAGTCAAAAATGCTGCTCATCATGGCAAAGCATAAAGAAACCACTAGAAATGGCTATTCGGGAACATGAATTGGGTATACATTTTTAGTGCTAGAAAATCTGTTCAGGAAACACTTTTACTCTGGGAATTCTGCAGATCGTGGCTTAATATTTTTACTCAGTGAATAGTCTGCAGCCAAAAGTAGACCAGAGCTCTAAAATGATCAGCATGTAACCAGTGTTTGGCAGCCACCAAAAGGCACCTCGTTGGGTCCGCCTGAGTAGACACTGAGCTGAAACGGATGGCAGGGAAGGTGACTCAGTGGGATCACAGTATCACAGTATCACAGTATGTTTGGGATTGGAAGGGACCTCAAAAGATCATCTAGTCCAATCCCCCTGCTGGAGCAGGAACGCCTAGGTGAGGTTGCACAGGAACATGTCCAGGTGGGTCTTGAATGTCTCCAGAGAAGGAGACTCCACAACCCCCCTGGGCAGCCTGTTCCAGTGCTCTGTCACCCTTACTGAGAAGAAGTTTTTTCTCAAATTTAAGTGGAACCTCTTGTGTTCCAGCTTGATCCCATTGCCCCTTGTCCTATCATTGTTTGCCAACGAGAAGAGCCTGGCTCCATCCTCATGGCACTCACCCTTTATATATTTATAAACATTAATAAGGTCACCCCTCAGTCTCCTCTTCTCCAAACTAAAGAGACCCAGCTCCCTCAGCCTTTCCTCATAAGAGAGGTGCTCCACTCCCTTAATCATCTTGGTTGCCCTACGCTGGACCCTCTCCAGCAGTTCCCTGTCCTAATAATACATAATAATGTATTCTCAAAGTGTTCCTGAGTAGAAGAATCGGTCTGTGATCTCTGGACTATTTGAATCAATGGGTATGTCTAACATCAACATTTTTGTTCAGGCACCATCTATTTTTCACAATTCACCAAGCACTTTTATCGTGCAACATAGAGCAGCACACCATCTGTAGACCACCTCTGTGGCTTCATAGGACTCTCATGGTCTTCAGACCAGAATCCATGAACCATAAATGCCTATGTGTAACATAGATAGGGAATGGAAGTGCACCCAATATTTTGAAAAGAGACAAGTGAATTCAGTACCCAGAGGTGAAAAATTTGTTCCAGAACAGATCTCTTACTTTTATTTAGCTCTTGAATTGATGCATATTTTAAAAATGATTAGTTAAATATAATAGTTCAGTACTTCATCAAATATTTATATATTATTTAATAACCATGATATTACAAATGATCAGTGTTTAACATTAAATGGATTTGGCAGCTGGCTTCTCTAAAGAACTTACAGGGCAGTACTTGGGTCCACAACAGAGGATCACAGCCCAACACTTGCAATGACAATTGCAATGACAATGACAATTGCTACACTTGTTATCCTGTGCACGTTGCTGTACACTGTGGAAAAGGTCCTCATCCCTTACAGATGAGCACCCTGTGTGATCTGTGGCAGCATGGGAAAAGCACAATCTCAGCCTTGGCTGCCTGTGTGGTTGGTGCAGAGAGAGGAGCAACTTTGGGGGAGCAGCTCTGGGCAGCTGCTGCGGCCAGCACAAAACCGGCAGAAAGCACAAGCCCAGTGGTGTCTCCACTCTGCCTCTATGGAGAGTCTGGGTGCTGGGTGCATGTGGGGCTGCTGCCAGGGCAAGAGCTGGATGCTGAAGGCCTCTTGGGGGAAGAATGTTCTTACAGGGCTCAGGCTTCCTCAGGTTGAAAAGTAGCTGCTGAGGAAGGTGATGGGTTTTACACTGTACACAGGGACTGAGAAATGTACTTCTGAGGCCTTTCTGAGCTGTGGTTCCTGTTCCCAAAACAATGCCCTAGCTGCCAGCCTAGGAGTATTTGGAAGAGATGATGCTGGGAGGTGGAGCCAGGTGGGAGAGGAGATCAAGGAAGAATAGCCTTCATCCTTACGATGAAGATAGTATACAGGCAGGAGCACAACCAGATCAGCAAAGTTAAAGCAAGAATCTGAAGCCCTGTGATTTGGACACATACAGAGACCTTGCAGGATCAGAGCTGCATTTGGTTCCCAGCTTCTGCAGGTCTGTGTGGAACGTTGCCTGCTGCTGTCTTGGTGTGTCTGTGTTGGAGGAGCTGTGTGCACCTCTCAGCCATGCTGGTATTAGCAACCAGGCAATACTATAAAGCAGACGTTCTTCATTGTGCTCTTGGACACGGGGACATTGGACCTCAATTTTGCAGAGTTCTCTTTCTTTCTAGCTAATGTTTTTCTTCTGTGTCCCAAAATAGTATGCTTTGTGACTTCCATGGTTCCGATGTGATCTTTCATTGTGTTTCCCACCATATTTCTATTATTTCTTTTACTCCAAAACGTGAGAAACACATTAGTCACAAAATACTCCTTCCTCCCCTTTTCAGTTTTCAGTGAAATAATAAAAGGCCTGCCACAACTCGTGTGCTTTAGTCCTCATTATTTCTGCCCTGTTTTCAACAGCCACTTCTATCAGGGAGTATAAAACCTCCATATTCTGCTTGCATGCCAAAGAAAACAACTGCAGTTCACAGAAATCCCTTAATAATTTCAGCAAAATACTGAAGGAGGAATTTTGTAATTAAAGATTTCATATTTTCTTACTTGATGTTCCATGCTGGGCTGAGAGGATTTTTTTGTATGGATTCCATAACACCACACTGAGGAGGGAAATGGTTGCACAGTTGGCAAGTTTTTTATTGGAATAACTTTGTAATTTTGCTCTCTCTTTGATTCATGGAATAAATATTTACGTGTATCCTTTTCCCGAGCAACCTTCAAATCAACATTTTCCTCATTAAATTATTGCAGCATTTAGATTAAGTGCTTTGGCAGAAGAAAATACTTCTATCCCAAGTTTATGGGTTAGTGTTTGGCAAACCTGACTACATAACAAATCAATGTGATTTTATCAGGATTCTGAGCCAGGCATCCTGTGAGCTAATATGCTGAGCATGGAGGATGGAAAAAAGCAGAACTTTTATAACAGATGAAGCTCATATGAATCTGACACCTTAAGAACAACTGCTCTTGCTCCACCTGTGATGGCCATGGTTGTCCCTTTCACAAAACCCCTGGGGCTCGGCTGGAAGGAACATCCTGATGTCCATACTCTCATTCCTGTGTTTCAGGGACAGAATTGTACTTTCTGTCACAGGATTTAAAATGGGACTGAAATTTACCCAATGCCAAGTTCAGCAAATGACC
Source organism: Nesoenas mayeri (assembly GCF_963082525.1). Lineage (NCBI taxonomy): Eukaryota > Metazoa > Chordata > Aves > Columbiformes > Columbidae > Nesoenas > Nesoenas mayeri. Next base: position 21,436,905 of record NC_137544.1, on the reverse strand, counting down.
TTTTGAAATAATGTTCAGAGAATCCTTCTTCAGTTCCAGCAGGATATTGAATTTCATCCTGTCTGACACGTAGGTGAGGCCAGACAACATGCAGCTCATTTCTTGTGAAGCACACTCAGATGTCTCCTGTACAATCACTCCTTGTCTTTTAAGACATCATTCATTTTCCTCTTCTCGATGAAGAAAATGTATTTAGCGGTCTGAGCTGGAGCACCTGCATAGTCCTTCTTTGTGAATTTTAGACAATGATTCTTTCTTGTGCCTTAGACTAACCTGTTTTGCACACAGAAGTCGGTCTGACATTAAAAGATAACTCTATTCCTCTTTTTCTGAGCCTTTTCTGGTAGGAATGCTTACTGCTGAAAGTGCTGAAAGCTAAGTCTTTGGAAAACTGAGTGCTCTACAAGCCTTAAGAAATCAAACTGAAAAAAAAAAGAGAAAATCCCTACCTCTCTATTTATTTGTGCACACATGTATAATGATAGCCAGTAACCACTGTCATAGATAAAGTACACAAATTAATAACAGGAAAGGTTCAATATACTGTTACAGCAGATTAATGAATGGCTGAGCGTATGGTGAAGCAGTAAATTTAAAGATAACTTCTATATATTATAGTTTTGTCCTCTTGTCGCTCTCTTCTTTTTATTAGAACCTTGGTTTATTAGCCTATTCGTGAAACCCTGATTAAAATGTTGCTGTGAAGTGATATATTCTGTTGCATAATAAAGACTTTCAGGACTTGCAGGCTGGCCATGCAGAAATCTCTGCTGAGTCAGCAGAATGGCAAGTGCAGAGTTTCTGCAGAGAAAGGCACGGCCTGCCCTGACTCACTCTGCCGTAACCTTGGGGTCCAGGCTCAGCTCCAAGCTAGAGAGCGGCAAAGCTTTCAGGCAGGCTTAACTACAGGGGAGGAGAAGGAAAAAAACATAGAAAGAGGAAATTAAAACTGATTTTAATTTGCTTGATTATTATTTGAGGGGCCATAACATTTTGACCCTATTTGGACAATGTGTTGGAGAGCAAGGTTGGAATGTTTGTGATTATAAATACTGTACTTTTTGAAAAAAGAAAAAGATAATAGAAGATGGTGATGTAAACTCTATCTGAAAAAAACCCAAACAACAAACAAGTGTATTCTAGTAAGAATACATAGATGTATGTTGATGCAGCTTGCACCCATGTGGATCATAAAACCAAAATTATAGCAGAAAAAGTGAGCAAGATGTAAAGTAGACTTTACTCCATCAGGCTAGATTTCTACATCTATCTCCTTCCATCTTTTAGATGATTTTTTTACTTGCAACTTGGCACTTCCATGATATCAGCTGACCCTAGATTATGCTCGCTTATTTGGATTTACATAATTTCTAAGGTTATGTATCTCTATTCGTTGTCCATAGGTAGCTGAATATATCAATATCACAGTCACAGATGTATACACGTGTGATCAGATACAATATTGTAATCCTAAAAGCAAAAGTACACAGCATTTCTTCTTGCTTGGCCAACTCAGGAATTTAGGTAGTTAGTCTGTGAGAAAGAAAGTATTATGCTTCCTTGACTTCTTTTTAGCTCTCGCTGTTTTTTCAGTCTAAAATAGAGAAACCCACCCTTCAACAGCACAACTTCTAGATGCTTCAAAAGGAACGCAGCAAAATAAATGTTTCGGTTGAGTGCACTCCAGTCTCTTTAAAATAATTCACGGCCATCTCACTGTGGGAGTAGTAATTATTGATCAGCCACTTTCTCTTTGTTCTTTTTTTAAAAGTGTTGAAGTACTGTAACCAGCTGCATTTGTAGAGCTTTGTGAACTTGGCTTATTCACTACACATCAGCCACTGCAAAGCTAATGAGGCTGCTGACCTTGGCAACAGGAAGGTTACAGGCCTCTCAAAGTAAATATGTAACACTAAACAATGTTTGTTTTCTGCCATTTTATTAAAGTGCGTATTTTAATTACTGGTACAAATAGTAAAGAGATCAGAGCAAAGAGTCATAGAAGAAACCACATTCTCTGGTTATTTGCAGATTAATGAGTCTTTCACAGTGAATCTGTATGGTTGTCTTGGCCACTGAAGATGCATTCTGCTAGCGTTGAGGAATCCCTACAGTTTCCATGAAATGTAACGCTAGTGCTCCTTTGACTACCCAGTCCTTTTACTCATGATCACTCATTGGACAGGTCAGAAATCCTGGTTTGGGAAAGAAACAGAATATTCCCATCTGTACCTGCCATAATCTAAATAAAACACTGTATTCAAACCTGGCTGTGTTTAACTGTTACCCATTTAGACATTGGATACCATATTCATATAGAACACCTTTGGGATTTTTATAAAGAAATCTTTGGCCTTGCATCATAGGGTTGGTTAAAATGTTTGTCTTGGCAATGTGAATTCGCTAATATTTCTCCTTATCTGTCTCTCTTTTGGAGCAGTAAGGGGACAAGTCAGTCTTGCTTTTCCTCTCTTTTTCAGCACTTTTTTTTTCTTAATGTTATACCTTGAACAGAAATGACACCTCCTCTCCCCCCAGGGAAAATCATTTGTCCTAGCACTTGATTCTTCAGGGTTCTTTTAGATCTTGGCTTCCTTGCTGAGACTACCATTTGGGTTGATAAGGAAATTTATCCTTTCAGGATATAAATACATAATCAGTAGCAATTATGCACAGCTTTTCAATTCATGAAGGAGACTACATATTCTCAAATATGTTAGTGACCACTTGTCACCTGCATTTCATCTAATGGTGCTAAAATTAAAGACTCTTTTGCCACCATCATGATTATACCATGATATAATTATAATATAAAAGTTATGCAATAAGAACTTTCTGGACACTGTTTTGAAGAACTCGCAGGATGCTGCAGGCTTTCTGCTCAGTACTGGCGTTGTATGAAGCATTTCTCTCACTTCCTCTGAAAAATGTCATCTCTGCTCTTCAGTCCTAATAGATGTCTCCCACCCTGCTGTTCCTCTTCAATTCTATAATACATGTTGGAACAAAGCCTGCAAGAAACTAATGAAAAAAGCTGAAGTCTAGAGCTGTCTTGCACTGTGCAGAAAGTGTGGAATGAGAGTGTTTCCTAACAATATGTCAATGCTTTCCTTACAAAATCTACAGGCATCCCTTTTTCCCTTCTGATACTGAGAAAGGGTAGCGTCTCACATAGTTATTCTCCTTTTAACTCTAGTTTGTCTGTCCCTGTGGCTTGTGCCTCTGCTTATCAGGGTGAAATTGAGCAGCAGGGGCAATTCACCCTGGCTGACATGGATTCCGATTCCTTCTGTGCGGCTGCTTGAGGTGGCCGTGGGTCACATCCACAACTGCTGCAGTGGGTTTTGTGCTGCTGTTCACAGCACACTGTCAGATGCAATGGGCACACTCCCACCAGCGTGAAGGGGCCTGTTCTGCTGATACTTCTCATAGTAAGTTACAAACGAAAACATCATTTAAAGATAAATCTGAAGGTGACCTCAAGTGTTCATGTAGCTCAACTGCCTGCCCCAAGGCAAGATCAGCTATAACTATAGTTTTTCCCTTTTTCAAAGATTTTCAGGGATGGATATTCAGCAATGTCTTTGGGCAACCCATCCAGTGCTTCTCTTTCCTTGTCATTGAAAAAATCTGCCCTCATGTCTAACCTGAATCCTTCTCACTACCACTTAAGTTCATCACGGTGGGATTAGCCTTGCTCAGTAGAAGTCCTGGCAGAAATGATATAGCTGTTTGCCCTGCATGCGAAAGTTTACTGAGATTTGCAAGCCTGCCTGTGCCTTCTGCATTTCTAAAGCACTTTAAAGTATGTGTGAAAAGTCAAGAGAAGTTGCATTTCTGCATTTAGTGTTGAAAGGGCTCTGTATCTTTTAAGTATGAAGTGTAGCATCCAAATGCAAGGTCTTATGTTCCGAGTGCTTATAATCAGGATGGTCCATCAGCATCTCTCAGTGCACTGCATTGGATCAGGCATTCCAGTGTCTTCTTGTACTTGTCAGGCTGGATGGTACCAGGAGCCATTTAACTTTTGCTAAAAGGGGAACAAGGGGCATAATCATCATTGCCAGCAAGGGAATTTGGAAAGCTACTTATACACTGCACACTCTCTCTGAAAGAAAATTGTCCAGGCACCAAGACCAAAACCATGGGATGTTCTGTTTTAGAGATGGAAAATAGGAATTAACTGTTTTTAGTAGAGTGGGTCAAACTGCCTGTCAAAATTTCCCTATAAATTCTTTGCTAGAAAAGGAACTAAAAAAGCAAGTGGATCAACAGGACAATAGTGCAGTGTTAACCTCTGTGCAGATATGGCAACTGACTGATAACTGACAGCTTCTAGAACCTTCTAGTCAGCTTGTCAGTTAACATAGTTGATTTTCATTTGAACCTGTAGCTATGATTACAAGGATAAAGTGATAAAATATGTAAGAGTTATAATACATTTAATTTTTTAAAAGTGGATTTTGTTTTTATTACTATCTCATATCCAAACATGGTTCTGAAGCTGAATGAGCATAAACTATATGGAGATAAATTTCCAAATTCTGTTATTAGTTATATATGATTCATATTGTTTTCAACAGCAGATAGCTGACCTAAAAACATGTTTGAGTGGCACACAAAATTTTGACCCTGCTTAACAAAAGAATATCACTGCTTAAATTGCAAATACAGAAAAAACCCTCTACAGATACACACCGTGCTGTGAGCTTTTATTGTCTGACTGTGTCTAATGCTTGAACTGCCAAAACTAACAGCGGGAAGAGAATAAACTATGAACAGATGAAGAACTCTCTCATTCTCATGTGATAATCCAGCGTTCCCTTATCTATAAATAATGATCCTGGGGTTTGCATATGAGAAGCACAAATGTTATGGGAACAAATGGTAGGGAGCTTTTATGTCCTTGTTAGAATGATATTCTCTGATAAACCAAACATCAGATACCTAATCTAAACAGGATGGAATCCCTGTAAGTTAGATGTCCATGGTACATATATAACATGCTTTGCGTACTGAAACTTGGTGTATACTTCTGTCTCTGCTTCTGTGTAATGTTAGTGTTTTGCATTCATGAAACCTACTTCTTGTATCCAAATTTAACAGAAATACCCTGAGATATACTAGAGCTATTTTCTTTAGTGGCATGGAATTTGTTAGTACCTCTACTTTGCTTTATTTCACATGTAGGAATATCCTCAATGCTATTAAGTATCAGCAAATCTCTATTATCATAAGCTACCACTTCCAGTGCTCTGGAAATAGGAATATTTTTACAACAACTGAAATCCAGATAAATGTGGATTTGTTTTTTCTTTTCCAAAGTAACTACCTTTACTCCCTTTAATCGCGTAGTTTCTATGTGAACAGTTCAGGCTTCTGCTACAGGACAACCTGTAGCTGTTGTGCAGTATGCAGCTCTATTAATTTAGAGTTGGAGGTGATAATAGTACAGAAGGAAAACATAATCAGATGTTTGTCCTGTTGCATTTTGCAAAGGAGGACTGGTGGTTTGTTTGTTTTTTTTTAATTGCATTATTTTTGAGGACAGCCCAGTGAGATCTTAAAAATTAGGGCAGCTCATGGATATGATAACTCTGTGACTCACAGTCAGCATTCTCTTTTTAGTCAAGAGGAAGCAGGTCCATTTTGCACAACAGATTGCTCAGTGTAGCAGCTTATTGACATAAGTAATACCCTTGAAATAAATAGTTTTCCTCACATTAGTTTTGCTTCCTTACAGTAATTTTGTCCACGTAAAGACTGGCATGCTTATTTAAAACTGCTTATACCTACATTGCTAATGCTAATTCTTCCTTACATGGATTTATACTGCAATAGTTGTTTCCCTGAGGAGTTCACACTCCTAAATCAGACAGATATCCTCATACATATTAGGACTAAGAAAATGCACGTTTGCATATTTTCTATATTTGAAGAGCAAAAGTTGAAATGGGACCTCTGCTTCAAGCTGAATATGATGGGGTAAGAAAGAGAGTGAAAGAGAAAAAGAATGTCAGTGAAAAGAGGGGAATAACAGACAAGAGAGTAGAAAAGACAGAATCTTTAGGAGGTCCCTCTTCAATGTAAGTTTTGAAATATTCTGGCCACTTGAAATCATTATTTGGAAGAATATATCAACTGAGACTTATTTTGTCCATCATTCCAGGTACCTGCTCTCCTCTAGTTACTGTGGTCTCCTTTTTTGGTCGTTTAATATTTTCACTTTCTTCCCATATTTGTTTAATCTTTTAAATCTAACTTCAACCAGTTTTTTATCCTGTCCTACCTAGAGAGAGATCCTGCTGCTGTGGAGCCCTGCTGTGGCATGGAGTAAACTTTTTAACAGGCAAGAAGTCCCCTACTATGGCTGAATGCTGATGAATTATTTAAAGAATAACTAAGGTATGCTACAATATGAAGTATTTTTTCTATACTTATATCTGTTTGTTGCCCTAGCCCATCAACTGTACTGTCTGCAGACATGTCAATCCAGATGAGCCTATTAATTTGCACGTAACTACGACATATAGCAAGAAGCTGAATGCAGACTGAGAGCTAAAATATATAAATAACGTTAACATTTCTGAATATGTCTGATGATAAAGAAAAGTAATCTAGAAGTTTTATATAGAAAAGATTTTTTACTATCAAACAGGAAGACTGATAGCTTTCCTAGTGCAAAGTCATTATGCCAGAAGATACCTTTAGCTACGGATCAACATGTGGATCTTGAATTTTGCAAATTTTTTCTTTTACTTATTGTATTACTACAATTTTTATTATTACTGCAATTGTATTAAACAAAACAATTTCTGCAATATGTTAGATGTGCTGAGCATCTAGCTACTCACATCCTGCATGATGGCAAGAATCCAAATTCGCTTCATGTATGGAGGGCTCTAGAAATGAGAAGAATATGGGATTTAAATCCTGGCTGAAATACAAAGTTCTCTTCTTTGCCTGGTTCTGAAAATAGGCCCAGAAATCTTAGTTTCCTAGACTCTCTCAGCATGGAAGCTAATCGGATCAAACTGTTTTAATAACTTTGTGATAATTTTAGGGCTTTCTAAAAAATTTTTGTTTTTACAAAATGAAAGATGCCTAAGGAAATTTTATGAAAGCTCTGTTTGATATGTATGTAATACCAGGAAGCTCATACTGCTTTGAGACTCATTTTGCATACGTAGTGGTCCTGTTAACCTAAAGTTGCAGTGTAGGGAAGACATGATAAGTTGTGAAGAAGCTTGAATCAATTATTATATCTAGAAAAATGTTACATTTCAGGCAGATTTCAGTTTTTGACTTTGTGAACAGGTCCTCTGACTATATGTATGTGCTGTCTGAAGTTCCTCATTGAGTGAGAAGTCATTTTGGCTAACAAAATAAGTTTATTATTTTTAAGTCTGTATGTTGCTGCTAAACTAAACGTGGTAAAATAGTAAGATTAAAGAACATAGCAGAAATAACTGGGTAATTGTAATTAACTATAATTGTAATTAACTATATTAAGCTCTTCCCTAGACGACAGCCTATGGAAATATGCAGTGCTTTCAACACATATCTAAACAACTAGAGTCTTCAATTGGAAAATAAATGCTTTTACATGCCTTATAAGGCTCAATTTTGTTTGGACCTTTGGCATGGTTTTAAGCTGTGTTTAAACTGAATTAAATTACGGTGACCTCAGTAGTCACAGAATATCTACAGTATGAGCTATGGGTCAGACTCACCATCCTAACCCTGACATGCTGTGTCATACGTTGAGCTGAGGGGATGCTCTGTTGCCAACTCCCGCTTCTGAACAAGCAGATTAACAACACCAAATATAGGCAAATGATGCTAATAAATGTGTGTAGAAAAAACTTTTGCATTCATGAGCAATTATTGCAGAATATCCTATAACCAGCATTGCAGAAACTGCACTTTTTCCTCCATTTGATTCTCTATTTTTTTCCAAATGTGTAACACAAACAGGGTGAGCACAGAGAAAAGAACCATTACTGGATGTACATACATTTACTTCTGCATTATTAGAAAATTTAGAAGTGTAGCAACTCTGGTAACATAAGTAAAAATGATTGACAACATAGTTTGTAGAGGGGGCTTGAAGAAGGTAAAAGCCATAAAAAAGACCAAATTCATGAAGGATGTGTATGGAGTATTCACTATTACTATACACCCCAAATCAAAGTTTGAGGGAGATCTGCAGTACAGATTCTGTGTGCACGCCCAGTTTTCCAGTGACTATGGGATCTTAAAATCTGACAAATCAGCATCTTTATTTCACAGCATACACTCATGGGATATTTCAGTACCAGCCTAGTGAAAGAAAAAAGACAGCTGCTGTGATCTCTGCTTTGATGTTTGCAAAAAAGTGGAGTGGTCAAGGATTTCTGAAAGGAGATTAGTAAAATCACATATACTCAAGTGAAGTCTTGCCAGGCTACATTTACTATGCAGGACAAATTTGATTTGCAAAAATGTAGAATATAGATTACTAGATTAATGAATTAAAAGAGCAGAGCTCGCTGTCTGTCTTTTGCTCATTTTCTGTCTCATGGGAAGAATAAATTATATTCTGTCTACACACTGGAATAATTAAAATTTTGAAGAGCATGCAAGTATGGTATTGAATAGTTACTCATCAGTTTGCTATTTTGTGAACTTTCCTTATCACAAATTCAACATCAGTCTCTGCATCTAGTCATCAAGAAGAAATAAATGCCTCACTCAAGCCATAATTTTTGCTATCTTTTCCTCTGATTAAGAGTGTAAGTTCAAACCGGAATTTTTGAATGATTTTTGTTTTTTCTTCATCACGATTATTTTTTTCACTGACTTTAGTCCTGAATCAGATTTGCATCTGTCAGTGGATATTTAGAATCTTACCTGTGAAATCTGTGGGAGGAGGGCATCTCAAACAATGAAAGAATCTGGTGAGAGGTCTTCACCCAGGGCGCAGCATAGCCTGTGAGATGCTTTCTTGTGATTTCTGTGGGCACACAAGTGGGGACAAAAGAGCCACAGCTCCTCTCAGATAACAAGTAACTGTACTTTGAGTGGAAATAATAGTGGAAACAATCAGCCTCCAGAAAAAGGTACATACTGAGGCATATTTGATTTTGTGAGAAACAAGCAGGACAATCACAAAAAAAAAAAAAAAAAAGACAAAAAAAAAAAAGGTGTATATTTCATGATACTAAGAGAAATAGAGATTTGGCGTTTAAGGATGGACAGAAAAGAGACTTGGTGCCAAGGAGACAGAAACTTTATTGTGCTGTTTGATTCCATGTATGGGGCTCAAATGCAGATGTGGTCTTGATGGAGGGGAATGAGCAGTTCCTCCTCTCCAGTCATAGGGAGGTCGTGTTCTATGGAATGGGCTACTGGAAAGAGAACAGCAGGTACTAGTTTCCCTGCTAAATCAATGTCATGAAGGGAACACGAGAGATTGCATTTTTGTTGTTGTGCTTGTGAATATATGAGACTACATGTAAGAAATATCTGACTTCTTTATCAATTTACCTCTCTGATGGAAACAACCTATAGGACTGCAAACCCTGACTGATAGTCTGGGACAGGTAACAATCTCCCTATATATAGATTCAGTGTATATTCATATAAAAAAAATATCCTCTGAGAAGGTCCTTCTGCAAAACTCCTACTTCTGTCAGTTTAGATTAGCCTTCTAAACTTTAGAGCCAGTGACTAACAAGCTTAACAGCACAGCCTTGTAAATCATCTGTCTTGCTAAGGCACTTCCGTGGAGGAGCTGAGCATCTCAGAAAATCAGGCCATTTGATTTTACTGGCTATATATGGATGCAGCAACTTAAATTAGGCATACAGAAATGTTAGCAGTGGGATTTTCTGAAGAATGATTGCTGCCTGGTTATTAGAGCATGCTCCAAATGCTTGTTTTGTGCCAGGAAAGATATGACAGCAGTCTTTCACCAGCCAGATGGACAGAATGACCTTTTTGAAGTGGCTCCAGCATGGGATGGGGCTGATGCAGCAGTAACAGTGCAGGCAGGTGGATACTAAGAAACTCAGGGATTCAGCTGGTGCAGCGGGTGATTTTCAGCTAAGAAGGTGAACTCTAGATTTAGGAAGCTCATGTGGCCATCCCACAGCCCTGCAAAAGTGTGGAAAGTGGCTTGGGCTGGTGATAAGTATATATAGCTGAGGGTGGGGGTCAGGCAACACTAAGCTTGTGCTGAGCCAGTCGTTGGCAAACTTTAAATGACAGAGCATGTATCTTTCCCACTCAAGGATAATGTGCTTGAGGGAGCTGGGATGCCTTGCCTTTCAAAAGTAGTTCTCTTGAGTTACTACTTTTGGCTCTAGCAGCCCAGGGCCAGCTCAGCTGTGTGGCAAGTGAAGTTTGTTTGTGCCATAGGCTGCTGGCTCTGCCATCAGGCCACTTGTACAGGGATAAATATTTAAGCTCTCCCCCCAAAGTCAGTTCCCACAGGCTTGCTCTTGCATTGAGCAGCCAGTGAGATGTTCCACAGCATTCAAAGATATTTGGTCAGCTTCCCACAGAGCTCTGAAGATCTCTGAAATAGCTTATTTTTCAGTGAATGGGACAAGACCATGTATGCACAGACTGGCACGTGCTGGGGACTGTGGCTGCTTTTGCAGCCAGGAAAATAAAACCTATTGAACCTTTGCTCTGTGGCACATAACCTGCCTGGTGTGCTCTAATCAGGTCCCACTAACAGAGGGCAGCTGCTGGGCTTGGGATTCTGCAAATGGGACCCATCTGTTTGGCTCCCTTCAGGCTCATGCCTGTCTGTTGGTAAAAGTTATCTTCCATTGAGTGGTTGTACTGTACTAACTGCAGATGCTGCTAACTGGTGGCAACTCCCCAGGGTACAAGCAGGAACAGTGCTGGTGTTTTTGCAGTTCTAAACTAATTGCTGCGACAAGCTACTATGAGGAGGGGAGAAGTGTGATCTCCCTATTTAAATAATTGTAGTCTGAAATAATTAAACCTTAATTACTGAACTGTTCTAACTTGATTCAGCTCATGGTCTTGGGTGCTCAAGAAATATTAGCCAAGCTGTGGTTTGATTTGGATAATTAACAGATTGCTTATTTACCAAACAAGGGCCTGTGCCTCACTTGAGGGGTAGGATACTGTTCTCAGTGGAAGTCTTGTTCAGTGGTAGTTCCTATGTGTTAGCATCGCTATAATGGCCACAAGCCCCAGACAGTCCCACTGTATTGACTTCTTCACTGTCATTACTCTGCCTAAGTGTTTGCAGAAAATAAACGTCTGCAAGGAAGGTACTTTGAAATTACTTCCAGAAAAATGTTGTTGCCCCTGTTTGAAGAGAAGACTTGGAACCAGACAACCCAGCTCTGCACCTTGGTGGCTATGTTACAGGTGAGGCCATAGATGGCTCCTTCTGTTTATGGAGATCCTGCCCACTCTCCCCTGGCATTGACTTATGATCTGGTATTAGTTTAATTTAGTCACATCACTGGCATGGTACACTGTGATCTCTTTCTTCCACCTGCTAAAGGGCTTGTTCCATTTAGAGGAGAGAACAGCATCCACAGTCATTGGGCTGGCAGTGAAAAGCAGAGGCTGAGGTGACAACAGTAAACAGGGCTAGGGTACAGGTTCCAGCACTGTCACATGATTATCCAAACTGGCTGTTAGCATAGCCCTTGGTATGGGTTTTGGCATGCACCAACTACCTCTCTCCTGAGGAAAACCCAGGCACAGCCTGGATGACAGCATCTGTCAGGGACTGTTTCTAAAAAATCAGTGTGAGTGAGGGAAAAAGCTGTTCCAATGCAAGGTGTGCCCTGCCAGTTCACCCCAGGGCCCATGGTCCCTGGCCTGTTTTGCTTGCCGATACAGACAAAGCTGGACATGCCAAACATCTGATCCCTCTTTCTCAGACAGCCTGAGAAGCAAGAACATCTGTGGAATACCTCAGCCTTGGCACTCTCACAACAGAGCTGCCCAGGAGCTTTCGTAGCCTGAGATTTTAGAGATTTCTTTTGTGACAAATGCTTAGACTATGTACAGTTTTATGCTGGAGCTGGCTGATGCTTTTTCTTCCAGAGGCTCTATAGAAAGTCTGCACTCTTTTAAGAGAACTACATGCCATGGTTCATGTACCACAGGTGCAGTGTAACCCGGGTAAAGCAATAATGGCTGGCAAACCTGTACATCTCCTGAGAGCCATCCTTGCAATCAGAGTCAGTCTGCAGTTTTGCCATAAATTACATAGCAACAAAAGCTATAAGGTGCTATTTTATTCTTTGGAAAGAAAAATGCCTCTTAGGCTGGCTGGATTACCTTTAACACATTTGAAATTTAGCAGACCAATTTTCTCCATGCTTTGGAATTCACAGTGAGGGAAGAGCACAGCTAATGAACCACTTTTAAGGAGTCTAAACTTAGTTAAAGCTTGTTCATTAATCCCTTCAATAATCAAGAACATCAGCAGAGGAACAAGGTTAAAAAGACAAAGGCCTACGGCTTAAATTTACACTGTGTACAAATTAGGGAACTGACTCTCACATTTTATCTTTTAAGTAAAAGGGTAAAGCATGGTTACATTTACCCTTCCCTTTGCCTCTCATTGCCTCACCTCTGTCAGTACATTTGAATGATGCTGATTTATGAGGCTACTGCTTTATACATCAGCCTGTCTGGATTTCACTTACATTTCCACATGATGTTGTTGTTGCCATGTCCTATCTTCGAACCGAAATGTTTGCAATTTGTCCTGATGCATATTCTCCCCTTGACTGTGAATGCACAATCCAACAGATATTCTTCCATTCTTCCTGGTTATTGGAAAATTAAATACATTTTGGCTCTTCTTCTCAGCAGACTGAGGACCTATGTTTGTTTGCAGTTAATGGAAACTTGCATCCACACTGCTCCATAAGCCCCATCCCAGGTTCATTGAAAACTAGGGATGGGGAGCACTTCACAAAACCAAGTCTTGGAGGCTGTCAGTGCCTTCTTGCAGTGGACAGACTATGAAAGGACGCTACTTCAAGGGAAGCAAAACTCCTGGGCAGATTCTCTTAATGTGTCTTCTTTATAGAAAGAGTTACAACTGCTCGGTTGTTGTTATTGCCTTGGCTTTTTTTTGAGAGAGAGGGAGATTACTCCACTGCTATTGTACTAATTAGATATATCCATTTGTTAAGCAATCTAAATTGCCTTCATTCCCAGCTGCTGCACAATGTAACTGTGACAGTGCAAATTGTTTTCAGAGCTGGCTTGATTTTTGTGATAGGTTATATTGTGATTAATTGTCTGTCAGAGAAATTTAGCTGTAAATGCAGCAATATATGCACAGATTGAAGTAATGAAATTTGTGATCATGATGATACTGCTTTTCTATTTTATGATATAGTCAATCTGTCCTTCTCTTAAAGATAAAAAGCTGGGTTTGATGACTACTAAACAAAAGAACAGATGTTCCCTTCTTAAAGTTGAGCACACAGAATATGAAACTGTTTTATTTGACCTAGTGAGAGCCCTCTAGAAAGGATGTATCCAAAACATTTTGGATCTGGAAAAGCAGAAGGAAATTATAAGACCTATTCTTTTAAGTTTCAGCACTTAGGCAAAATTTAATAGTTGACTGTAAAGTGTTTGATCACTTCTCTGAAATTTTTCAGCTTCTTACTAACAGGAAGTCTGTGTCCTTGAGCAATTTTAGCAAGAGCAAGATAACTGCATCAAAATGACTGCAAGCCTGGATGTGGTATCGGTGAGAAATCTACAGGCAACTTTTTTCCTGGAACTTGTTTTCATAGCTAGATATTACGGCAGAAAGGTTATCTGGGAATCAGTGCTGAAAATTACAGGAAAAAAGAACCATTTTGGCAAATATGGGTAAACTTCCCCATGGTGTTGTAACACTTTTTCAGTAAATGGCTTGTGCATCAGGGGAGAGTTCTCACCCGATGATCCTTCGGTAGCTGTTGGTGGTCAGTCACACAGCTCTGGCGGGAGGCACAGAGGAGAGGGCTCACATGGAACGATGAAACTTCACGTGGTGCAGCCACCCCTAACTCAGCTTGTTGTTCAAGCGCCCTTTACAGTCAATGGAGAGAAATACACACTTTGGAAAGCAGGCAAGCCCTTGAATTCAACAAGAAAGAATAAGGACCTCCTGAAAATAATTATGTCATCTTGCCTAATGTAGGTGGAGAATGAGTGTTTATCACCTCAGACTAGAGCAAGACTTTCTCTGGTGACTGGAAGAGGAACCTCAGGTGCCTAAGGCAGATGACTGATTAGATAACTGAGACCAAGTAAAATAAATCCTATTCAAGTATTGGTGGAATTGTGTCAATGTACAGAGCACAGTGCATCTTATATCCCTTCCAAGCACATAAGCACTTTATTTATGCTACATCCAAAAGAAAGGCTGCCACATGATAGTTTTAGAAATATTTGCATTATTAAAATTCTCCAGCATTTACAATACTTTTAAAGCCTTCCTGCAATTGTTTTTCCAGCTTAATCTCTCAAGAGCAACCAGTTTCTCTTACACTCTTAACTTTTCTCCTCATGTCTTTATGCTTCTATCTGATGGTAACTTTAGACTGAAGTTTAGTTGCTGCCTGACCAGTATCGTATTGATGCTAAGTTCGGATGTAAATGTTAATATTGTTTTATTTTGTTGAGAATGGCTGACTAATAACAAGTTAGTGTTTGTAACTCAGGGTGGATGCACTTATTTTTTTATTAAAAATACTATTTTAGAAGCCTTTACAATTTATATATTTTCAAATCAGCCAAGGTTGAAGCTTTTGAAAAAGTTCAAAGGAAGCAAAACTAAATAAAACCAAAACAAAACCCAAAGTGTCTTCTCCATGAAGGAGAAATTAAAGTGGCTTTCTTGCATCTCAGAAAAATTAGTAACATACCTGATGAAAGCGGTCCTCACAGAATTGTGTTAAATGAGTCAAAATATTGCTTTTGAGCTCTGTGAAGAAACCCAAGTTCATTTTTGTCCCCAGTTTCCTGATTTCTGGTCCAGAAGACATGGAGGGCACAGGGGGATGGAGGTTTAACCATGCAAAGTGAAAGCCGTGCCATGTGTGGTGCTGACATGTTCCCAGTGGTGGTCTAGATATTCAAAAAACACTTGCCTGTATCAGTGATGATACTTTGCAGATATCAACCTGATACACGTGATTCCAAGTTATGTGAATCCTGTGCAGCAGATTTCACCGATGTGCTCCTGTATCTGCTTTCTCTCCCAGCTAAATTAAGTCTCACTAATGCTTGGAATGTCAAAATCCAGTGACTTTGGATAAAAGTGAGAGAATAGGGGAGAGAAATAAAACTAAAAATGTTTAATTTTCTTATGTTGCCAAAACTAGTTAAGGTAATTTTTCATGAAAGTACTGAATTTGAAAAGAGGCCATTTTCTGTCAGCTTGCAAAATGTATCTAATGCCCAGTTCCTTTAGAAAGAGGTATTGGAAAGTGTATATAGGATTGCACACCTGCCTACATAAGGCTTCTCCCTTGGGTAAAAGGTTATTGTTGGTTGCCTCCTAAAGCAAACCATGACCTTGTGTTTGCTTAAGGCATTGCTGAATGCTTTCTTCTGCCTCTCCACTATTTCGTCAATGCTGGATATGAACTCTGGGAGTTAAGCAGAGGTTTTGTTTTGCTGGCAGAGCCACAGAAAGCCTGATCCTAATTGTGGCAACACACCCTAAGTTCAAACTTCTTCAGTAGTGGGCCCTGAGTTATTTTCTGTAGAGGCTTATTACAGATAATTGTTCCATGTTTTGGCCTCCAGATCTGAGATCACCTTTGTTCCCGTAATATGATATACTACATATTCTAGGTGGCACAAAATATCTTCCCTTACAGTTGGAACAACTTGGGTCCAGTATCAAGCATATAGCTTTTTTCACAGTTACCTAGATACTGAGTGAAAAGAAATATGTGCCTTTTCCTGAGCTTACCTGGGAAGATAAATGGTTTTCCACAGTCAATGAACCTTAGACAGACAAAGTAATGTGAAGCTGCACCTCTAATGGAAGAGAAAAAAAAAGAAAAAAATAATCATAATTTCCTTTCAGTGGAATCTTTTTCTCCTTCCAAAGCTGACAAGAGTGGGAGGATTTGGATTCTTGCATTGTTTGGTACTACGTGATGGATGATGCTCATTCTTACTTTTTATTTATTCCCAAGACAATAAGGTTAACTTTGATTTATGCAGTTTGCAGATTATTGGCATTTTATATTTTCATTGTTCATCTAACTTATAAGAATATTAAAAATAAATACATGAAATGCATAAGATCAGGACGAAATCTCACTTTTCACATTAATTTTATTTATAAGTCCATTTACATACCACCAAAATTAAACAATAGACATAACTGAGTATGTGTCCTGTAGTAAGAAAAACAACTTTTCTGACGAATTGCTGACAACTGTTTTTTATTTAACAGTCGAAAACACGTAGTCTATAACTCCCATCAAAGCTCCTATCTGCAAATATCATGCCATGTATTTACTGAAAATTCAAGGTAGTTCGACAATCTGTAGTTTAACACAAATGCCCCAAACAATTTAATCACTCAGGGACTGAAATCCTGTTAAAATTTATATGCTGAAGCCTGTAGTTATTATGTAAGAAGTTTTATGTTTCCTTTCTTTGATTTTACTTCTCTTCCAAAGTCAACCTAAGAGTAATAGGCCAATGCATTTGTATTATTAGTCATTAGTAGCAGACTTGATGGTCTAAGGATATGAGCATGCCAAGGGTCATAGGGAGAGACACTATCTTCTATCTGACTAATTTAGTAAGAAAACTAGACAGGTTTCAGTGGCATGGACAGTATCTGGACAGTCCAGTACCTGAATATTTGCCTGGTTTTCTTCCAGCATTTCTCTACCTTGAATTTGCTGTATCCTGTTGATTCCTGTTCTGGTTGCAGAGTCATCACAAACAAAGGTTTGTTTTCCACTTTTGCCTTTGTCTCAAAAATATTTACTGGAGGAAGAAACCACAAGAAGGTTACGGTGGATGGGGTATTATGTGTTAAATAACTTACGTGTTGTAAATGATGGTTTTTCAAAAAAGGAAATTCAATATATTCTCTTTTAAGAACATAAACCAAACTTTCCAAATAAAATCTTGGCCATCCTGATGTCAGTTTTGGCATTTGCTGCAGCAGAGCTAAGATTTCACCTTTCATCTAAGAAGCATGTTTGGTTAATTACCAGTCCCTGAAGGTCAGGGTTGTACCAGGTTCAGAAAGAGAACTGTCTGCTGGTGTTGTGGCAACTGTATGCATTAGTCATTTACACATACAGCTTTGTGAGTTTATGAAGGATAGATGACTACACCTCTAATTTTGAAGCACTAACCCTGTAGTTAATTACACATGACAAGTCTTATAACTGTTGTACGAGTAGCATAATACCTGACGCCATTCTCTAGCAAGTTCTGATCTATACAGATCCCCTTGACCTCCTTCTGATTATAGATGTATATTAAAGTATAAAGAATAAATGTGACCTCCAGAATCACAAATTCAAGCTTGAATTTAGAGTAATTTTTCATAGCATTCATCTTAATGGCCACTGATAGAGGGTATATTAATTCTGATTTTAGGATTATTACATAAACTATGAATGAAGGCATTCTGGAAGAGATGAGTATCCTGGATTATTGCTAGGGTGTTGCGTTTTTCTATGAAACACTCCTGCATCTTAGCATTTTTAGCTGTAAGAACACAAAAATAAAGTACCTAAAAGTGGGAAGAAAATGGCAGAAAAACATTCTGTCCCCAAACTGTAAGTATGTTACCCTTTTTAACTGATCTTTCATCAATTTTTGAGCAAGTAAAACTGAAAAAGGAATCCTGGAAATAAGAAATAGCTTCATTGACAGACTATGCAGACTATTTGCATAATGGGAAGCAACTAGAAGCCCTGGAACTGTACGTAGTTTTTTCTTGAACTATATAATAAGTTGATCCACAGTGGAAAGTAAAAAGTTTCCTTTACAGTACTTAAAGGGAACTCAAATCTCTTGCTGTGTTTCTCTAGATAGTCATGCATTTCTGAAGTCGTGGCTCCCTGCAGCAAATTTTCCAATGATTCCAAAGATGGGATTTTCAAATAAAAATCTCAGAATAGAGCAAAAATAGACAGATACTCAATTAGATAATGCAGTGAGTGCACAGCAAGTTACTTATGTGGGTGTGTTAATTCAGCAAAGACTTCAGCATGTGCCTTAGTCTCATATGGTTACTACATAGCAAAATGAAGGTGATGGTCTGGATTAACATTAATCTTACACTGAAGTTTATTTTACTAGCAGAAGAGAAGGCACCTGTAAAATTGTGATATGGGCTAGCAAGCAGATTGCAAGCCATCTATGGACTAAACATGACATATTTTAATCCTTAATTCATTTGACAGGTATATTACTGTCATTCCCTGTTACATAGCTTAAGGACAGTATGTCTACCCTTCACTGTGCTGTACAGCCTCTCTTTCATGTGGTTTAGGTCAAAACTTAAAAGTTATGGACATAATTAGCTGGCTGAGCATGTCCTCATTTTCCATGGAAGAGAAATAGAGACAGCAGAATCTGCTTCCTGCTGGCTGTCAGCACATCCCAGCTCCACACATGTATTTCAGAAAAGTGAACTACTTGTAAATTGTATGTTTGTACTTAAACTTCAACATTTTTGCTCATTTTAATGTGTGAATTCAAGTACCCTTTAAGCATTTTATATGAAAATAAAAATAAACTCTTCCCAAGTTTGGGCTCTGTACAAACTTTTGGCTTGTGAATTTGTGTGCTGGACATCACATAGTGAGCTTCTCTTGGCTTAACATTTCAAACACCAAACTGGTAAGCAGAGATAAAATGAAGAGAGCTCAAAACAATTAAAGCATAAGCATGCACAGAAGCAAAATGAGAGGCAGAGAGAAAGAAGGCAAACAACTTATATTTGTGTTTTCTTCAGAAAATGTTTTATCTGCCTCTTCGTCTTACGTATTGTGGAAACAGATTACAAAACAAAGCAAAAGCCATAAAAACTGTTTGTGACTGGGATTTATTACTCATTAGTAGTAGTTTGCTCTTCTGTGTCAAGAGGAGGATCCTTTAGAGAGGACAATAATGATTTCTGAGTTTTTACAGTTTTGGGGTTGGGTGGCAGGGTTTGCATTTTTCTTCTTGACTCTTTTGTTTTTCTGAAGATGCAACTTTTTAAAGAGAGAGCTTAATTTTCATGTAGCACAGGGTCAGCAACACAGCTATAAAAGGGTCCTGTGTTTTACACTGTGCCTCAGGTCCATAACCAAAGGTATTTGCAGTGCAGTATGGCAACCAGTATGCTTTTCTCCTCTGTGATTAACATGTCCAGCTCCAGTGTTGGCTTGTGCAGAGTTGATGTGGCTGTTTCTGGACCTGTGGCAGAAATTAGCCCAAGCTGTTCCCACGTATCTGCAAGCGAAGTGTATTAGATGTGGTAGTAGCTCAATGTGCAGAGCTCCCATCTGCCAGCTGGAAGCTTTGCTGGTGGATTTGGCCACCCATGGAGGGCAGGCAGCTCCCATCTGGAGCTGATTGTGTGATGGATGGGGAGCGGTGATGTCCTTCCAAGACAGATGAAGCACTTTGCATGTATGAAAGTATAACTTAGTGCAACACCAAAAAAATGCCTAGTTTTTGTGGGATAAGGGAGTGTTTTTGAGTATGGGTCTCTGGTTTTTAAAAGCTTGGCTCTGTGTAAGTTCTTCTTTCGACACGTTTGTAGATCTGGATCATAATAGTTTACCCATTTATGACAGTCCTGCAGCTTAAGAAGAAGCAAAGTTTTAACTAGCAATATTAGAATAGGAGCTACTGGGGCAATCTACTTTTCATATCTTAAAATCCAAATTTAGCCCACTTATAAAGAAGCACAAATGGATCACTTGCAATTTACATTTGAGAAGGACCCATATTTGCAATGATAGCAAGTTGTCACTGTAAAAACATCATCAGATATCCAAAATAGGTTTTAAAAAAGCAAGGAGAAAAGTGTTATAGTTCTTTTGTGATGGGTGAAAGGGAAAAGTCAGTTGGTATGCTATGAGAAGTAACAGCTGGATTAAATATGGAAGGATGCTCTCTGCTGTTTATATCTTGGTGATATAATGTTCATGAGAAACCCTGGAGTAAATTCTGTCCCACAAAAGCTGAGATTCATAAATTACTTACTGAAAGCTTGGATTTACTTTCACTCCTTCAGAGACAGGAAAAATCTGAAGCCAAGTCCCTGAAGAATTAGAGTGTTAAATGAGCCAAGTCCCTCAAATATGGAGCATATCCATGTGCTGGTTTAAAATTTCACCTCAGTAGCATAGACATGAAACCTTCCTCTGAAGTCAGTGGAGTTATTCTCAGTTATAGCAATGGAAGAGAAAGCACAATATAAGTACTGTCTGGGAAAAAAAGACACAAAACTTGCTATGACTGAAGCACAGAGAGTGTTTTATTTTTTTGTCTAAGTAATATCTTGACATTGCATTGTTATTTGAAAGCTGCTCCAAAACTTGCTGTTTCTTGAGTCTGTGATAGCACCTGCAGGGCTGACATATGTGCAGTGAATGAGACATCTGTTCTGAAACAAAGCTGTCTTTTAGTCTGGAATAAACGTCACTTGTGCTTCAACTGCAAACAGCAGACAGAGGTAAGGATGAAAGCCAGGTGAATGTTTCACAGTGCATATCAAAAGTGATTATAATAATCAGAGCTTACAGGGCATGTGATTTAATTGTTGCCTCGGAAGCCAGGGCATTTGTCTGCTTTTTGTTTTTACAGAGACCTCACTGTGGTTAACTAGGTTTGTTTAAATAGCTGAAGATGATGTTGCAGCCCACCTCATGAAGGTACATGGGGCAGTATCTGCGTAAAGCCTCTTTTCTCTTTGGCCAGCTGTCTGTATTCACCAGATGGGGCTAGGACAACACGGCATGGTCTCTGAAGGACTCCTGCTCACCTCCCAGCAGGGTGTTAGCATTCCCTGCTGTGTTGAGTATTGAAACCTGGCTAATCTCTCCCCATGGAGGCAGCTGTTATGGATGACTTCACCTCTGACCTGTGAGAAGGTGCTGGATGCCAGGGAGGGACTCCTCTCCTTCTCTAGAGACATTCAAAACCGGCCTGGACACATTCTTGTGTGATCTGCTGTAGGTGAACCTGCTTTAGCAGCGGAGGTTGGACTAGATGATCTCCAGACATCACTTCCAACCCCAACCATTCTGTGATTCTGTGACTGTGGGGCAAGGCTGGGAACATGTCCTCTGGCAGGGACAGCTGGCCACTTCTGCCGAGCCAGTGGGACCACAGAGCGGGAGAGATGCCACAGTGACGGGAGATTTGGCCTTGTCTATACAAAACGATGGGGCGGGGAAGAATGAACTGCACAAGCCTCTTGGTTTATGGGGTTTGATGGGACTGTTGCGAGTTGAAGGGCACAGAGTCAGGCAACTCTTGATTTTCTAGTTTGGCACCATTTGCAAGGGCACAACGTGAATAAACTGGGATGTGGCAAAGTCAGTATTCAGCCTTGAGCTTGCCAGACATTTCCATTTCCCCTAAAATCTATAAAAATGACAGGGTTTGTGTGTAAAAATTTGAAATAGGTCCAGCAGTTGAAACATTTTTGGATGCTTTGCAAATTCAAAACAACTGGCAACCTTCTGGCAAAAATGCAATTTCTGACTTTTGTGAACTGTGTAATTTCTGTTAATACAGGCAAGAAATACTATTTTACATCCCAGAGAACTGTTTCTGAAGTAGAAAAGACTGTCCCCACACTTTTCATGGAGCATGGCAACATGGTCACTGCATGGCAGAGCTGGATGCATGACAGGGAAGAGACCACACTTAGTGCTCCCCCAGTCACTTGCTATAAACAACTAACCACAGTGAGAACGAAGGTGATGACTCATTTGGACTGAATTTGAGTTCTGTTCAGGGTTTGGGCTTCTGGTTTCATACAGCCACTTAGAAAGGTAGTGAAAATTTAATTCATTTTTAGACACTGACTCGTGGGAAGGTCACTTCAGGGCCTGATGTGATAGATGGCTTTTCTTGGCAGAAATATTTTTGCAGGCTTCTGTGCAGTATGTACATAATGGGCTTAATACACCTGGGAAGTATCAAACTTACTGCGCCTGTGTTCGTTCTTCATAGTGAGACATCCTGAGCATGTCAAACACAGAGCAGAAACGCAGATCATCTGTGAAGTCCATGCACTAAAATCAAACCCCTTCCACTCCCAAAGAATCAGATTTTTAAATGTGTGCTCTCAGTGAGCATCTCTGTGGTTTCCGGATACTGGGCAAGCCAGAAATCATGGACAAAAGCAGAGAATCCTCACATTCTGCCCAGGTGGCATTTCTGAGTTGGAGAAATGAGAGTGGCAAAAGAGACCCTCCTGGGAAGAATCACTGTGGGAGAGAGGTAGGACATGGGACATATGAGATGCCATGAGAGGCTGCCTGCAGATCTAAAGAGGAAGAAATTCCATGGAATAGTCCTTTTTTTTGATGTTATTTCAAGCTGGTCTTGATAATTGCTTGGACAAATTTACACCGATAAAACCTACATTTTTGAGGTTTGCTACCTGGATGGCAAATCCAGGTAGAAGTCCCATGTTTTACTTTCAAAAAGCTCAGAAGATATATTGGCCTTCTGCAAGGACTGTATATGCACAACTGAGCAGGAGATAACAGGATTTCTGCTTGCATTTCGACTACAAACCACAGCTGGTATTCAGCACAATTTTTTCACTGATCTGCAAATGTAATATGGTTCATTATTAAAGCTGACTTCTCTATTAAATTCTCGAAGTACTTTTTACAAGGTTGCCCCTAGCGTCACTGAAGACACCTATTAAAGGTAATTGAGACCTGCCTAGAATAGATGTCTTTATGCAAGACAAAAAGGAAAGGGGTGAAAAGAACAGGAAATCCTTTGAATAGATTAGTGTCAATAGTGTGACTTTCTCTCCTAGAAGGTCAATGACATTGACTTCATGTTATTTATGTTAAAATTTTACAGGGTTTTAGAAGAGCGTGAAAGGTCCTCCCCAGACAACAATATGCCATTTTTATCAGTCTGATTTTGAGCCTTGTGATATGACTTTTGTTTCCTGATGATCTTCTGTTGTTATCTACTGTTTGAAGTGACATGGCTGTAAGAAAAAAAAACCTCTGTGGTACGATGCCCATGCAGAATGAAGTCAATAACTGCTCTTACCTTTAGAGTTCTTCCAAATATAGTAAGTTCTCAAAGCAGCCCTGAGGGGAACTTTTCTCATGGTACCAGTTGCAAAAGACAGCTGTCAATACCCATCTTGGACTTGTTAAACACAAATAACCTGCTAAGTAACTAACCAGCAGTTCAACACCAAGTGAAAGATTTGTGCTTCCTTTTCAATGTATGCCAGGTACCAGAAAATGAGAGCTCCTAAGGCTATAGTGTGAGTTACAGAGAAGCCAGTTTGGCCACAGTAAATTAAGCCTCATCACGGGCATGTTGAACTGTGATGACAGCTACTGCAGGGTGATGTTAAATGTGTGAAAAGTGCTGCAGGAGAGGGCTGATGGAAACGAAGGGAAAACATGTTAAAATTTGCAGAGTCAAGTCAGGGAAGGACTGGAGAAAAATGTAGCGCAGATGAAAAGGTTTGCAATAAATTCTCTTAAGAGGTAGGTCTGCAGTCATACTTCTCCATGTGGATAAAAGATTTGACATTGAAGGCAGAAACTCTGCCAGGTGAACTGGCAAAAGGGCACAGGAGTGATCAGCTAACGAAAAAGTTGTACTCAGCCCAAATGGGTCCCTACTGCCTCTTATAATAGTCGTTCTCCCCTCATCCAGGCTTCTCTGTGGAAAGACACAGAGCTAGAAACACATTCCTGCATCCACCAAATTGAAATATTCATGCAGAGCAATAATGAATGTTTTCCAAATGTGGAAATAGTGTTAAGTTGCAAAAGGCCTTTGCAGGGTAAAAAAAAAAATATATATATAAATTTTTGAGAACAAAGTCTAAATAAACCCAGAAATGAAACTGAGTTTTGAAGTGTGAGAATGAAAAAGAAAAGAAAACATTAATAATTTTGGTGGATATTTGTTTTTTTAAAGTGCAACACCTCATCCCTTTATAAACAGTACCAAACACAGTGTAATAAAGTATGTGACACTCTTACTAGTTAACAATTAAAAGAAAACAGTATTTAATGTTTTTAGGCACAGGCACCAACGCATTACAAGAGGTTTCTTTAAAGTGAAAGAAAATACAAATAAAAACAGAGCACACATTTTTATTATTATTGAAATTTGGGTCTCATGTTTTATATATTTTGCAAATGCGCAAACTACTCTGATTTATTTTGGTTTATTTCATGGTGTGTGATTTTTTAGGTACTCATTTTCAAGCCTGCCTCCACAACAGTGAGGACTAACAAAGCTAATAATTATTATTTTAATGAGCCGGGATTTCCACGTAATCATTTAACTTGAGTATCAGGATTTTAAGCAGCGTGTTAAATGTTATGATACAGCTCACGTATCTGATAATACTATTTCCATCACAAAACTTACCACAGAGCTGTTGCAAGTCAAGTGAAGTGGCCTTACATGAGAGAGCCTTACCCACCAGAATTAGCTAAAAAGAGACCTAGTTTCCCACGGTTTCACAGCAGCAACATATCAGTATCTCAACAGGAAAGGCAAACCCACTGACTAGATGGTCTTATCTCTTTTAGTGTATGGCCTTATGACTTAGAGAAAGAAGTATGGTAACAGCTTTTTCCAAACAGGAAAATCTACCAATTTAATTGCCCTGCTTGTTTGATTTGAGTAAATACTATTCCCCTGCATGCTGGTGCAGCAGCTCAGTGATTTAGATAAAGAGCTGTTGCTTGTTCTCTTCCTATCAGGCCAGCTCTGTTCTGAAAGAAAACAGAAGCAAACTCCTGTCTGGAAACTCCTAAGGAACTGGGGATTAATTTCATGAGAAGCCTGGCACGGGACTTAATGTCTACCAGATCCTGATGATTACTTGATGAATCCTGCATTTACTTACAGAGGGCTTAATTGAGTTGACACAAGAATATTCCCTTTGCAGTGCAAACAAACAAGTTAAAAAAGGCTTAGTTAGACTTGCTTAGTAGAGTCAGGTCGATCCTCAGTCCTGGCAAAATGCAGATTTTCTCATTCTGGTTTGTGTGATGGATAAGCAGCCTGTTTTACTGAACAGCATGTCTTTTCTTATGCTTAGCAACAAAAAGCTACTCTGTTTTTGCAGCAGAGCTCAATATCGTAGAAACGGGCACAGTGATTTAAACTCTGCACTCCAGTAATGTTAACATCTACCTTCTTCTGCATCCAAAGGGTTTTCCTCAGAGATACTGGAGATACCGTAGTCAAATGGCCTTACAGCAAAGCTTTAAATTTCCTTCAAATTAAGGAGAAGAAGCCTTTAATAAATATTCAATTTTAAGACAATTATCAAATAGCTATTGTAATCAGTAGTAAGCCACAAAATTTAAGTTAGTTGTCTCTCCTTTTACATCTTCTGGCAGCTTATTTGGGGCATTACTACTATGGATTAGATCATGAAAACAGAAACTATCTCACCTGAGACAGCTGCCAGTTTACATCTTCACAGATTTAACTGTGTGGCTCAATACTGAGACATTTTGTCAATGCACTTACCAAGAAAGATTATCAGTGTGAGCCCTGACACCTTGCTTATTCTGCAGATGGGGATTAACAGAGAGAGGGCTGAAGGATGTATCTTATGTTGTTTCTCCTGAACAAACGCTCCAGAGGGCATTTACCCCCATCATGATTCAGCCTTTGTCATACAGGGGTACAGTCACCACACCCCCTTCCCGGTCTTTAGGGCCAGCCCTGACCCTGCCCTGTGACAGCTGCATCAAAGCACCTGGGCTGTCAGGTAATCACGGAATACCAGCTTGGAAGGGACCACAAGGATCATCTGGTCCAACTTTTCTTGGCAAAAGCACAGTCTAGACAAGATGGTAGTGCCCTGGAGGAGCTGGATGATGCCAGACGTAGTCAATTAGGGGCTTTGAGGAGCCCCAGCATGCAGAAGTCACCATGTCCATCTATCTTTGCGGGGCCGAACTGCTCAGTTCAACTACACCCTTATTGTTCTCCTTGCCTTTCAATTCAGTTTCATTTGTGGCTTCTTTGTTCCTGCAAGCTCTTTGGGAGGCATATTCCTCTGCACCTGCCAGGTTTCTGTTTTTCAAGGTCATTTTACCCACAGAAAGTGATGTTTCTGCTGTTTCTCCTAAAGGACTTTTATATGCATATACATATATATATATATATATATATATATATATATATAAAGGCATCATTACACTACCTTCAGACCACTGCCCAGATTTATGATCATGGAAACTTGTTTTGACACTGTTGGTCCTGAGTGAGGCTGTGTTATCAATCTGTAGAAGTGGAAGACAGTGTTTGCTATCTTGCCTCACTGTCAGCTCACTGCTTCACATATCAATGTTATCACTGCAGTTCAGTTCATAGTTGTGAAGCCCTGGTAAAATGTTAAGCACTCTAAAAGTGCTGAAGATTAATATTATTTTGCCCTGCAGAGCACACAGCTACTTCAATAGGACAGGGCGCTTCAAACAAGTCTTGACAGTGTCTGGAAAAGCAAACAACTAACACCAAGCAACCCCTAATCAAATTTGTTTCTGCAAGCAAAAAAACTGAGTAGTGTCTGACTGAAGGTCATCCTTCTTTCTGTGTGTTTCTCTAAAATAACTTGGATCACAAGATAACTTGCAGAAAGAAAGATGAAGAAGCTGTGTTTATTAACATTTCTTTGCAGCCCTGGTACCTCTCCATGTTTGTAAGAAGTGCAGAAAAGCTCTACTTGCTGTGATTTATTTTGATCTCAGACTGGCACCTGCTGGTACAGGGACCTGGAAGCATTGAATGAGTGATGGTAAAGCAGCAGTCAGCCACAGCAAGGTTAAAGATCATGGGCAAAGGTAGGTCCGTACTTCCCATTGCACTTTCTTCAATCCCATCTCTAATCCTTGTAGTATCTGATTTGAGAAGTAACAGCTGTGAAAGATGAATAGCAATTCCAGGATCACCCTTCCTGCCTGCCAGAAAGCCTTGTGCAAGTACACTGCAATCAGCATTTGAAGGAAAGCATGTATTTTTAATTCAAGGAGTCCTGGACATGGTTACACCTGGAATGGCCTACTTGATCTCACAGCTAAAATGGGGTTGTGTGCTGTGTGCTTCCTAAAACACACCTCTCCCGGCAAGCCACAGGCACTTAGCCTGATTAGTGGTCTTTGAAATACAATCTAATGAGTGATACAGTAAGAAAGGAAGAAAGTAATTTGGAAAATAACAGAGAGAAGGAGAACAGTACTTCTTAAACATTTTACTGCTATGTTTGCTTCTGCTTGGCCATATTAATCAAGTTTAATAGCCAATGACAGAAACAATCCAGATTTTCTCAACAGTTTCAAAGTAAACCACGAGGCATGGAGGATTTTTTTCTGTTTGACTGCTTACTTGAAAAAGTTACAAGAAATGGCTTACCACATCCTCACACCCACTACAAGACATGCTTAGGCAGTGCAGTGGACGGGTGAGAAATTAGCCCAGACTGCCAGGCCCCAGACCCCTGTGCAGTCATGGGAGACAAGCAATCTGAAAGATTGGATTAATTCATCCTAACTAAAGCACCTAGAGTTCAGCCCATGTTTAAGGATTTTTCAAGGCTATGGTATATGTACTGCTCATCTATGGTGGATTTGCCTTGCCAAGCAATCTTCTTCCCTCTTTGCCTATGCCTGAAGCCAGTTCTGAGTCATGATGTGAGTATTTCTTTGAGAAGGATAGTTTAAATTTCCCTTCTCAGCTTGACATTTTTAATTGCATAGCAAGGTACAGAATTACTAGACTGAGAATAATAAGACAAGTCAATAAGCCATGTATTACATTTTTAACCTGAGGCTTCAAAAATCCATGTGTTTTTGTAGGTATGTTTCCTGTACATGCTTTGAAGCCCAGGACATATATAGCTTAAGGGAACTGTACAAACTTCTTCATTTTACATAGGCAGCCTTGTGAATGAGTGGAACTTACAGCTTCAGTCCACACCTACAATAATTTTCCTGTTGTTGGGAAATGTTCCTTTTTTCAAGTACACATGAGCATTAAATATCTCAAAAGAACAGAAATAATGACTCTGCTTCATAGCTCAGCTCCAAACTGGAGACTTCTGACAACAGACACTCTGCCCCACGTTTACACCTACAGAAGGGGCGCCCACATCTACTCTTTCTGTTTTAGGAGTCACTGAGATTTACCCCAGCCAAAGCACAGCTTGGCAGGCAGATTTTGCCTGGGAGGCAGACAGGGTCAAGCATTTGTTCAGCACTTTGGGGAATTACCAAGTAAAAGCATCTGGGAGATCTCAGTCTAGCAAGGCATTCAAGTACCTGTTAAATTTTAATCAAATCAATAGTTTGTTGACTTTGGTGGGACTAATGATGTGCCTTCATTTAAGGCTGTTGTTTAAGTGCTTGGCTGGGTTCAGATTTGAAATATTAGTTGCTTCCCAGTGTTGTGTATTGTAATGCAGGTAAGTCTGGAGAAAATGAAAGGAGATACCACACCTAGCATGAATACAACTGCACTTGTTTTAGAAGAAAAAGGTAATTGCTATTCAAGGTAGAAAACCAACCATCTGTTTTGAATAAGCCCATGTTTTACGGTTTCCTCTCCTTGCTCACTTTAGGACACTCTGCTGTTACTGGATTTTATTTGCCTTACCCACCTTCATGTCTCTTCTACTTGTTTTTCTTCCTCATTCCACTGTTCTGGGAACTGGAGTTAAAAGGAAAGCAGAGCCCCTTTGAAACTGCAGCAGGCTGGATTAACTGGGACAAGCAGCAGCCCCCCCTTCCCTCCCCTGCCCTGCTGTTTGCAGCTGAGTGATAACATCAGCTGGCCCTTGTTCCTTGCTGTGTCCCATGTGTTTTCTCTTCCTTTCTTTTTTTTTTTTCTGTCACTCTGTCACTGGCTTTAATTCCACATGCACCAGTGAGCAGCAGCCACTAATGCCTGATCTAACCACAGCACAAGAAAAGCTTTTACACAGGCTGCAACCTGAGCTCCTGCAAACATATTTCAAAACTCCAGCTGGTCAAGGTGCACCTCAGCTCACGTTCCTTTTATCAGAGGGCTGCAGGGGACTCTGCTAAGCAAGCTATTTACTCTACTCTGTATGCAGCCTTTCTGACCTGTATTATCAGGGGCAACATTTTATATTGGAGGTTGCCACCCAGTAACTAAATATGAGATAAGTGGTCATGGGTTAAAAGTATATGTTATTTGCAGAATATAGTAAAATCATTAGGGGAGCACACACTGTTCATCTACCCAAACAAGCAGGCAGGAGCCAAATAGTGGAAGATTGTCTGCACTGATACTGAGTCTCTGTCCATTTTCAACCCTTCTTGGCAGCATAGCTGAGGATCCAACATGGGGAAAATAACCAAGACTGCCAGTCTGCAGCCCCCCAGAAGGACATTGTAGGGTATGGTGATAAGGTATAACCATGGATGTGGCTTGCTTACTGCCCAGTGTTATTAAAAAGGATTTTGGATAGGAGTCTGATCCTCAGTGAAGGTTGGCACTGAACGTTAGTTCTCTATCCAGAACAAGGGGACATTCAAGGACATTCTTGGCAACCTTCTGCAGAAGCAATTTGATATTCGATATTTGATATTGGTCAAAAGACCAAACATCATGAAAAGACCAGAAGGAGTGGAGGAAAACCACAGGTAAATATGCAGGAGGAACATGAAAAGAGTGTCAAGGCTGTGTCTTTCAGAGTTTCTTCACTCCTGTCTGTTGTTGGCTGGTAAGGAGAAGTCAATTCTGCAATGACATGGCTGGGTCTTGGGGTGCGTTTCATGGGCAGGCTGGGGAGACTCTGCTTCCCCTTCCCCAGTGACTGTGGAGGAGGGCAGTGAAGCTTTGGCTTAGCCTCGAGTGTAAGGTATGAGTCCAAGCCTCTGCCTCTTTTGTTGACACCGTGTGTGTTTAGCAAAGAAGCAAAAATGTCCTTGCAATGTGTGGACATGACAGGCACTTTCTTGCTCTGTTGGATCTTCTTGGCGAGGTCTCATCTAGTCTGTGTCCTTCTGCATTGCACCACTTTGGGGAAAATTATAGCGCTCCCTCTTGTAACAATGTTATGTAAAGCATCTGAATACGCCAGCCTCTGAGATGATGTACCAGCTCCAAGAACCTCATTCAGATATTTCAGATATGATAATGACCCATTTAAAGTACTAATTAAAATAGAATTAGCTTCATATCACCCCAACTTTAGAAAAGAAAAATCACAGGCCAAATATAAATTTCATAAATGCTTGGTAAAATCTCTGCAGGAAGGAATTTGGCAGAGGGCATCTAGACTGGGCACTTCTGAGTAAATGAAAGTACATAAAGCAAGACTTTGAAGTCTGACCTTCAAAATGTGTAATAATACACTGGATGACAAAGGTAATAAATACCACCAAGTGGGACAAAATATATCTAATTAAGCAGTTTTAGTGATGCTTTGGCATTCTTTTCAAATACGCTTCTTACCAGAAGGATTTTCAAACTTATCATAAAAACTTTTCAGTGATGTTATTTCTGAAAATACTGCTTTCTTTTTCTCCATTCAAAGCAGCACATCAGTCATTTTATAGTCACATCCACCTCAGTGGTATAGTTTCCATTACAACAGTGGAAAGGTCTGAGAGAGCTGTGACTAGTGATAGTCATCCCTTCACAAAGAACTATGGGCCAAATGTTATTCTGAGCTTTATGTTAAAATTGATGGATAAACTAATTGGCTAGGCACTGCCACATGAACTGGAACCCCAACGGCTTCTTCTCTGAATGGATAGACTAAAAGGTGTGCTTTCATGCTCTTGCTGTCTTCCCACAATCACAGAACAAATGAATTGGAAGGGACCTCTGGAGGTCTCTAGTTTGACCCCCTCTCACTTCCTTACACCTCAGTTGTGTATTTATACACAGTGACAAGTTCCCCCTGAACTTTCCCTTCTCCAGGATAAACAGTTCCAACTTTCTCATCCTCTCCTTGTAGGACATATGCTTCAGTCCCTTCATCATCCCCATGGCCCTTTGCTGGACTCTCTCCAGTATGTCCATGTCTCTCTTGTACTCCCCTGTCCCTACTTCCATCTCCTCTTTGTTTCCTTTCATGCTTGAGTTTAGTGAGGAGTCGCATTCCTCCTGCTACCTTTGCATTTTTATCTGCTCATCAGGATGGACCATTCTTGAGTTCAGAGAAGATGGTATTTAAAAATAAACAGCTCTTCTGGACCTCTCTTCCCTGCAGGACTGTATCCCACACAATTCTTCTAAGCAGGTCTCTGAACAGGCCAAACTCTGCTCTCCTGAAGAATATGGTTGTGATCCTGTTGCCCTGCTCCCTTCTCTCAGCATCCTGAACTCCACCATCTCACGGTGCAGCCAAGGTTGCCCCCCAGACTTCACATTCCTGAGCAGTTTTTGTAAGCATGATCTTTTGAAAGCATGAGGTCCATCAGAGCACCTCCCCTCATTAGCTCTGTTTTCTGAGCTGTTTAAACCTCAATGGGTGGAGGGAGCTGGGTCTCTGCTGGTAAAGCCCAAGAGTGGCTGATGAGATGAACCTTACAGGCACTGATCACAGATAGAGAGGCATGGCAGAGCACATTCCTCATTCTCTCCCTGGGATCTTTGTTCAAGGATCCAGCACAGCTGTGTGAAATGATTTTGCATAATTTGTGCTGCCAATGTGTGGCATGAAACCTTTTCCCAAAAGGCACCCACAGCAAGGATGCTCTGGCACTGGCCCCGTGCCCCAGGTGCTTGTTTCACAAACTGTCCTATATAACAGGAACTTGCAAGGCTGGGAAAGAGTGAGACAAAGCACAGATGGCTTAAGGAGCTTTAGGCAGGGGAACAGACAAATCTGATATCCCAGGAGCTTTACAATGCTTATGTCAGGGCCCAATACTAATACACAGAGAGCACATTTGAAATTCTGGAGGCTTTTACTTGTGGGATCAGTTCAGTCATTTTATGTAGATCTGAGTGAGCACTTGCTGAAGGAGAGGTGGAGGACTCTGGAACTATAAGATGCAAAAGGCCACTTTTCACAGGTCAAGTTACGCTGGATGGTGGCATTGTCTGAGGAAGAGGATGCAGACTTGCATCTGGTTTCCTGCCCAGTCCAGGGTATATGCGTCATGCTCTGCAGTTGAGAAAAACCCTCTGAGGACATCAGAGAGACTTTCCAAACTGAGTGCTGTAAGAGGTGGACATTAAATGGTCTGCTACAAGTTACGACCAACACTATCTGGGTATGTATCACAGAAGTTGCCTCCCTCATAATCCAAGAGAGAAGATAGCATATTAAAACCTGTTAACACCAGTACTTCTGCTTGGTTTTGAGACTCACTCCTTTCTTGTCCTTTCTTCCAAGCCACTTTTCCCAACTGTCAAACAGTCATCTTCTTTTCTACCCTCTCTTCATATTCGATTTCCTCATCTAACGCCGTAACAGCACGCAGCAGAGTGGACATACTTTTCAGTCTTTGCCTGATATTACGTCTTATGGAAAACACCTGCCTATGTGGAAATTAATTTCTGATTGCATACAGTTTGCCTAACATAGATTCTTGAACTGTACTTAAGCACCCAATGCTTGGTGAAGTAACCTTGTTGCAATGAGAACTTCACAGGGACACTAGTTCTCGGTAGTTTTTCACACTTCTCACAGAAGCACTTGGACACAGGCATGAATGTCCTGCTGCATCATGTACCTGCTGGTGGATGTCCTTTGTCCCCTGGCTAAACTCGTCTCTGACTCCGTGTGCCATCACAACAAAGTGACATGCTTTCTGCAGAATGACATGTCATTAGGCCAGTAATGGAAGATGGTCTTTCCAGTCCTCAAGCTTTGAATTGTGAGGAGGGAACAGCTTTTATTCCTTGCTGAGCTGGGTGACATGTGCTTCCTGCAGACTCATAGAGAAACCTTTGGGGCAGGTGTGGATTTTCTGCATGGGGACCTGCTACAACATGTACCTAACCTGGTGGCTCAGCAGTTTGAAGTGCTGCTGTGGGACACTCCAGTACTGCACATGAGAGCTGAGAGATCAGTACAGGTGTATAATCATGGTAATAATTTTTATATGCATCTGCCCATCTTCATCTTACAAATGAAAGATGATTAGCAGTGCAATTTATAGATAGTTTTGCACTCAACATGTTGTTCAAGGCTCTCTGTTGTTGCTCCCAGACTTTGCAAAA
Source organism: Nesoenas mayeri (assembly GCF_963082525.1). NCBI lineage: Eukaryota > Metazoa > Chordata > Aves > Columbiformes > Columbidae > Nesoenas > Nesoenas mayeri. The sequence goes on along the minus strand of NC_137544.1, from coordinate 21,403,467 downwards.
CTCCCCACAAAATCACTGATATCCTTGGAATACCTTGTATTTTATTGCTTAATTATTTTACATGCCTCCTATTAAATAACCATGGCTGGTATGCGCATGTTTGTGCACTGCACTGACTACACCATAACATGAACATAACTGATTATTATATAGCATGATTAATGGTGAGTTCTTAAACACCAGCTTTGCTGGTAAAGAGATTGAGTGCAGTTATCTGGGTGACCTAAATTGCTTCATGAGCTGAGGCTGCTAAGAGAGAGTAAGTGATGGCATTATGAAATCATGTTTTCTCTTGTGTAGCTAAAAATGGCTCCAGCCAAATAACACAGGCTCTAAGTTTGCTTCAGGGTGTGGTGAACTTGTATGTTTGCATTTTCTCACAGGAAAGGAATAAAAAAATCCTTTGTCGGAAGCGCTACTTCACTGAATTTTAAGAGGATTGGGCAAGAACATCTTCTTGCTGAAGGAAGCATGTCCTAGTTGTGTTTGCCTTCTGTCAATGGACATTTTCTTAACTGTTTCATGCTAAAGGATTGACAACAACCATGACAATGCACTGCAGGTACCTGATCCCAGAGCTCACCTGCTCTGTCACCAGCAGTGCTGGCAGCTCCCAACAACACCCGGCCTGAGCACAGCATCAGCAGAGCAGCTGCATTGACAGACCAGCCTGGAAGCTGCTGGGTGTTCTAACTTTTCCCTGATAACATGAAGGATCATCATGTTTCAGGTTTTCAGGGGAATTTTCTGCATCTAAGGGATACAACAAATAGTGACTGTTCCAGTCAGATCTCGAGAAATGACCCATTACAAAAGAAGGCAAAACAAGGTTGCTTCTGACATAGTAAGCAAGCACTGTATGGCTTTGAACATAGGCTTTGCACAGCTCTTGTTTTCCTTGTTTATGATGAATATACGTATGAGGCCTTTGACTGGTTAAGCAAAGTACCAATGAGTAAAGGAATGTTCAAAGCATCATTTTGATATATTGTGGAGGGAATTCTTGAGTATCCCAGAGAAAATCAAACCAAACTCCTCAAAGGCATTTAGACGCATTTCCTGTCATGCCACGGAAACGATGATTTTTTTTGCTGTGATAAGGATACACCAAATCCTACATTCCTTTAGAAGAGAAAAATAAAATAATGAAGACATCTTCCAGGGATCAGGGAAGCTGTCAAAATTAACTGTGGAGTTAAAAAGCTGTATTCCCATTTCACATTTCCTGCTCTAAGCAAAGACTAAGGACTGGATAAACTCTTTATACTGGGAATCATGGAGCAAATGGAGGCACAAACTGAAAAACTGTTTGTATTAGTCACTATAAATAAAATGTGTTTTGTTCCGTTTTGTTTTGAGATAGCAAACATTTGTGTTGCTTCATGCTCTTAGGGTTATGGTGGCTCAATTGTAGCAAAACCAGTTGTCCTCAGCAGAACGCTTTTAGGTAGGTCTGTGGCTTATGTGACTATAGATTCGACATGATGTTCAAAGCTTCTCAACTGATGAGTGTGTAAAGTTAATTTTTATTCATGGGACACTGGGGGAATCCTTACAATGCCAAATCCAATATTCTGCCCTCTAGTCCTAGTCATCAGCGTCTCCTCCAGAGAACACAGTTTATGTTTGTTTCTATTTCTCTTGAAAAAGTCAAATTGCAGTCCTAGCTCTCCTTCCACTGAAATGATAGTGGGGTAGAAGCCTCAGTGACCATAGACTGTGCTGCTGCTTTTCAGAAGAAAGTTCTCACAATTGTCAGCTTAAACCTTTCAGAATCACTGGAACCAAATGTTTCAACGGTTCCAGCAGTTTGATCTTGTACAAAATGAAATTAAAACCATTAATATTCAGCATCACCTGAACTTCTGTGGTAAAAATTTTCTTTTCCTAATTTTATTTTAAATAGTTTGGAGATTAAAGGTTCAATTGTCTTGCCAGAGTGACACATTCCACACCAACACTTAATAATCCTGTGATTAGTCAGTATTTAAGGGGTTTATGAATATTGTGAAGAGTTTATCAATTTGCCATTTCTCTTTGGCTTATTGCCTAATTAGGAACATGGCTTTGATCATCTTTCACTTCAGCAGGTTTTGGTGCTTCTTTTGTGTAAACACACATGGAAGTGGTTCTACATATCCCAATGATTATAAAATCATAAATATCTGCAAACTCCAGAAATGTTTGTGTTGTTATATTCATTTTAACTGCTAACTAGGCAGTATTAATGAGGGAAAATTCATGATAATCCATGATATTCTCTCACAGTGGTGAAACTCTCTTACAAAAACAACTGAGGAATTCTGAAGAGAAATTGCTCTTAATGGATGAAGCATACAACTAAATGGAAAGACCTATGATAAAGATAAAATCACCATTTAATGATTTGGAATATTAGTCATGGTTTAAAATTATTTATATGTCTGCCTCTCTTTCTGCCTGTTCATCTATTATTTCATAGGTCCATATTGTTCTCCAAAAATTAACAGATATTTCTAATTCTACAGAATGAAAGTGAGTCTGTGTGTAGCTCTGTTTTATGTTTCAGGTTGTTGCTAGTATCTTCAGATTTTATTAACTTTTTATTGGTGGATAGATCAGAAATTGGATGAGGCATGCATGGTTACAAACAGGTCTGCCAAAAAGAAAAAAAAGAAGAAAAGAAGAGAGGAAAAATATTGATGTATTTCATAATTCTATTGTGTGCTTGTATCTCTTAGAAGAATGAATCTTTATCAAAAAGAGACTGGAAAGATTTGTCATTGTGAACTGCGCTCTTATTGATATTTTTTAAAGCTTGGTTCAAATCCATTTGGTGATATAATGTACTTTCCCTCCAGCACTGCTAATACTGAAGCATTGAAAGAACAGTGAAAGCCTACTCTGAAATCCAAATACTGAGAGCACATTGAGCCTGTATGTTCAAATATGGTATAATCAGGAATCCAAACCCAAATTCTCAACGTTTTAAACTACCAGCTACAGGAGACACATTGTCAAGAAGGGGTGGGTTCCTATCTGGCATTTTTGCAAAACTAGACTGACAGACATATCTAAATTTGGCCTTTCCGAATCATATCCATTAAAAATCCCTGCTCACTGTTGTAAAGCTCAGTCCTACACTTGTGTTCACGCAACAAAATATGAACATATTTATTTATTTATTTATTTCAAGAATTGGAGAACTTTCACAACCACTAATGGCTTTAATGAGGACTGTGGTTGAGTAATTAAGTTGCTCAACTGTAGATTAAGATATCTACCAGTATTCTGAAAATGTTGGCTTTGTTTTAACTCGTGCTTGTTGTCTTTACTGTATCTGTCATTTATTTGCATCTCTTAGCATGTGAACTACTTTTGCTGCAAATATATTTTTGGTTCGTGTTTGTGCCGTGTCAAGCAGCGCGGGCACATAGGGACGCAGGGTTTGAAGGCACTGCTGTCCTGGTGCAGAGGGATCTGAGTGGTGTGGATGCATTTCCCACAGCTTTGGGTGGGATCCAAGTGCTGTGGATGCATTTCCCACAGCTTTGGGTGAGATCCAAGTGGTGTGGATGCATTTCCCACAGCTTTGGGTGGGATCCGAGCAGTGTGGATGCATTTTCCACAGCACAAAGCCTGGTGCAAAGTAAGCGGCTTCCTGATGCATTCACACAAATACTGAAAGTTGTCCCAGTTACATGTTTTGCCCTTTGCAGCTTTTAGTATTTGTCAATTTAGTCCTTTTCTCTTCCTTACAATGTGTACAGATTTCCTAAAGTCAATAAAATAAAAATACTGATTCACTTAGTCCAGTATCTCATCTTCAAAAGTAACCAGTTCAAGAGACTTCAGAGAAATAATTAAAGGTCTACAAAAAAGAGCCCTTAGGTCTGAAGAGCTGAGGAGAGGAGCTGAAAAGCTGTCAGAAGGCCACTGGTTAAATTTTATTAGACAATAATAAGAGATATTAAAGTATTTTAAAATAACCTATTATTATTACAAGCCTTTATTTTAATAATAAAACAGACCATTATTCCATCTCTACCAATCGTCCCATGACATGACATCACATATCTCTGCTCAAAATTTTTTTTCCATTCCTTTGATCAGCAATTCCCTTTTAAACTATCTCCTCTCAGCTCCTTCTTTGATCACCTTTGACAGACTGCTAGAGTGTGGAGGACTAGTGTATTTAGAAGAGCAAGGAAAATTGCAGGATATAAAACATATTTATATGAAATGCAATGTAGACATGCCTCCAAAGCAGAAGGTCAAAGTAGAAGATGTATGTGTTAGTGGAAAGAAATGGCAGAAGCAAGAGAAATTGGCTGCTGTGTCTCTGGTGCTGCAATTCGTATTTTGCCTTGGGGTTTCAGCAAACAGCATCTGCATAAACCTTGATGGCTAGAAATCAATAATATAGATTTCATCTGCAAACAGATGCAATCTCTGCCCCTTCATGGGAGGAGCAGCTCATACCTCAGGCAAACACAGGGCATGACTTTCAGGTACGCCTCGCCTTTGCCGTGGGAGCGTTGTGTAACCTTGCGAGCACCCTTATTTTCATAATAATCACAATGACAAATCAAGCGGTCAGATAAGAGGGGGGAAGACTGCTGGGGAAGGACAATTTTAGGAGTAAAGTGTAAAATAATGAATTCGTAAACAGTTTGTGAAAGTCATCTAAGTAAGACTTTAAGAAATATTAGCAGAAGAGTATAATTTCTTAGAGAAGAGAGCTGGGTATACGACACCCTTGAGCTACCAACAGGTCACAGGTTTTGTTCTAAAGCATTTTATGGATTTCAGTTATCTAGCCAGTTTTATTTGAACCTGATGTTGCCTGCAACTCCTTCCTTCCCTTTTTTTTTTGTTTTGTTTTGTTTATTTTTTTCTGCTTTTCCTTTATAGTTATCTTTCAGAGATAATAAATTTTCTCTTTACCATCAGCATATGATTTATCCATTTTGATGGAATTTTTATTTCTTTTTGTTTCAGTTTTCCACCTGGAAATAAAGATAGTGTTGTTTAATAATCTGAGAGGATGTTACTAGAATTCCTGGATGATTTAAGAGTATTTCATGACAGACTTACCTTTCATAAAAGTAGGGATAAGGTGATATCTGAGAGAGAATGTATATCTTTAGAAAATAAGATAGCTAAAAGTGATATTGCCTTTACTTCCCTCTCTGTTGCAAACTGTATTTGTTAAATATGAAATGTTTTATCACAGCACATGTAAATCACAACTGTGAAAACTGCAAACAGACTCAAACGGTTGTTCCAAAGTATCTGTCACTTAGTTACACATTAACAGTTGCAGTAGTTGTACATTCAGATATTAAGATATTTTCCAGTTTCAGAGTTAAAATGAAAGCTTCTTTTTCACTGAAATAAGGGTATACAATTTTTCTGGAGAATGTGATGAATCTTTATATAGCACTCTAATGGCCTACAACATATTTGGCTGACTGGAATACTAGCAAATATTAAACTTTAATCTTAATAGACTACAGAAAGTATATGTATATATTGAAATTTTAAGATTAAGGAGGTACAGTGCATACACTCCATAGTGCTAGTGCAGAATGTTTCACATTAATGGCATCATGAAAGCTCTCTCAAACTCTTGCCACAGCAGTTCTGGCCCTTACCTGTAACAAAAAAAAATTGTTACACATTGGATGCACTTTCAAACTATTTCTTCCTTCTTAAAGTTCAGCTGAACAACTGATAATTAATTATCTTTACATTATTTCCACCACTCTCAAAAACCCCGAAAATGAGCCTATTTGTCTATGTGCCAGATGCTGTGGGGATACTGCTCCCTCTGCTATGTGCTACCTCTATGACGTATGTGATGTTTTGTTTTGACCTGTATTTGTTCTTCCTGGCAAAAATATATTGATTTCCTTAGATTTGTAATTTTTTTTTTGAGAGTGTGTTTTTTGTTTTGTTTTGTTTTGTTTTGTTTTTGTTTTTGTTTTTGTTTGGGTTTGTTTTTGTGGGTTTTTTTGGGGGAGGGAGGGCGGAGGAATTTGTTCAGTATTTTTTTGAAACGCATGAACTCAATAAAACTCAAATTTCATTATGAAATATGTTTTCCTGGAAATTTTTCAACCAGCCTTCCTTTTTAGATATCTAGATTTACCTGCATTAATGACTCACACATCCTCCTCCCCTTGATTTTTAAAACTTTTGCTGTTGTTTTCACAACCTGCTCTTCCCTCTTTCATTCTGAAAAATTACAAAGGCAGCTGTAATCAATCCTTGCCTTTCCAACAATTGCTTCACTCTTTGGCTTAAACCCCAGCTCTTTTCTGAGATAGAAGCACACCTCTTGATCTTTCAGATTTGTCTTCTATGTTGTGCTCTATCAAAGGGGTATACCAAATGTCGCCATGGCTCAGTTAGCACCACCTTAAACTGTGTGTTGATTGTTTAAAATAACTTTAAGAAAGAGACTGAAGCGAGCAGACAATGCAGAGCTTGTTTGAGACAGCCGCACTCATGGAAGTTAATCAATATGCCAAATGTTAAGTTTATCTTTAACTAACTTGCCTATTACTAAAGAAGTAAGCACAGATTTTACACTTCCTCTCAGGTACCACTGTGGTGCTACATTTCCTGAGCCACACTGGGGACCTTCTTCCAATGACCATGCTGGCGCTGCAGCATTTCTTCTGGGGAACTTCAATTTTGACAAATGGCAGGTTCACCAAACTGAAGCTTCTTCCAGTCACACCTTGGTGGGGATTTTCAGAAACAGCAGCCACTCCAACCAAAGTGTTTTATCTCAGTAAAGGACTGAAAAAAATTACAGCCTTGCTCTGAAAATCCCAGTTGGCTTTACGGCTTCAGACAGTCACTGCATTCACAATGCTATACATTATGAATGTCTGCTGAGAGTGGAATTGCTCTTGTCTAAGTTTAACTGGCCAAAGATTAGTAGTCTAGCCTAAACTAGTCATCTAGTCCTCCTCTGTAATCAGCAGGGAAATATAAGTAGCTCCAGAAGTGACTCATTCCTCATACCCCAAATCTACCTAACGATGGGATGAGTCACTGACTGCAGAGGGAGCTGCTAGGGGGTAAACGTTAGGTGAGATCCACTGTGCTGCTGGGTACTGTTTGTGTTAGCCTGTCCTCGTAACGAAGCAACATGCCCTGGCTGTACAATGCCCGCAGGCTGGGCTGCAGCACCTCTCCTTCGGAGAAGGGCAGGAGCTCGCACCTGGACAGTCACGGCAGCTCTGGGGACAAGTGCTGGCAGGTTCAGCTGCCAGAGCTGAGTCATGTGGCTGAACCCTTCGTACCAGCATATGTTTGTAAAATGGGCTCTGAGATACTTCTGATAAAGAGAATTATGATTGAGAAAGGTTGTGACTGCTTTTGAAACGTTACACCATTTCAAACAGCTCAAGCTATTACCAAATAGGTTAGCACCCCCTCCTCTTGACTGCAGTATCCCGTGGCTCTTCTAGCTGCAATTACTGCCAATAATTAATTAATTACATCATTAAGCACACTGAGAATCTTTGAGCCTGAAACACAAAACATCGTATGAAGTCAGTATCTAGTCCTTAAAACTTCATTAAAATGATTCCCACGTCAGCTTTCTTTTACCTCAGAAGCTCATCAGACTCACACACATAGCAGACCCACCCCAACTATTTATAAGGAACTCAAATAGTCTACATGATCTTTCACTTTATTCCCGACGAATTTTTTTTTGCATCCTCCACGCAACTGGAAACCTCATCATCACAGCTGCATCTTCTGCTTTCCACAGTCTGTGAGCTTTCTAGTTCACCTCATACCTCGTGTTTTTAATTTTTTGAGAATTCTTTTTGAACTGATTGCATTTTCACCTCCTCATTCAGCTGCACTGGCTTTGCTCTTACTTCTGGATTTGTTGCTATACAGCACACTTCTCCCTATGGAATACATCCCTTTATGTTTGAATATTTTGTGTTTCCACTGCACCCTCCCATTTTTATTTCATTCAGAACCACCCATGTTTACTTCCTGCTCTGATGGAATTTGTTGTCTTTGCTTTATGTTTCATCCTTGGTCATAGTGGTAAAAGTGTAATCCTGACCGTATAGACACCATCCGTGTGTCTCCAGCTACGTCTTTGAGCTTGGTCACAACAAACAGAAGTGCTGGGGAAGGCTGGGAAGGCAGCAGGAAATGCACATCACAGGCATCTTCATAATGGGAATATTTGTACTGGGCAATGTTTATGTTTTGCAGTTATGCCCAGGACCCTATCATGCTACATACTATACACCTACAAAAAACCACAGCACTTACCCATGGCCAGATATACCACATGCCGTAAGTTCCTCACGGCACTCCTGCCTCCTCTGCTGAGCCGTGAACTTGGATGAAGACCGGGCTTGAAGAAAAATGTAAAGTGGAAAACTGGTGGCCTTCTGTTTCTTGTCTAGATTCAATAAATGAACAGTCCAAAATGTCTGGATGTTTTTGATCTGGATCATAGTTTTGTTTATTGAATAATGAAAAGGTTTTATTTGAAAAGAAGTATACCTAGATACATCTTGAAAAGATATATATGTGGAAGAATGTTGGGTAAAATCAATAGAGAACAAGCATCGGAGTCCTTGGTCAGCATTTGTTTTATTTCTGGAATGAGCGAAATAATTTTAAACTGGACTCAAGCTGGAAATATATATTTGTGATATATAGGATTGTTTGAAATGGCAGAGCATTCATTTAGATGAATAAAAACCCTGTCCTCTCCTTTAACTTACTGGTATGTATTCCACTTTTGCAGTGGGCATAGGCCTTGAAGCTGATGCAGCTGCTGTTGAGAGGATGAGCTCTCTAAGTGGTTTTAGAGTCCAGGTCAACCACCCCTCTTCCTAGCAGGCCTTTCACGGCAGTCCCCACTCCTTCATCACCTCCTGCCACATGGACAATAACCTGAGAAGATGCTCAGGAAGGCACTAAATTGCTAAAGCAGGACTGGAGGTGGCAAGGGTGTTTTATTTTGCACTTTGGCACACCTCAGAGGTGAGATGTGCAGCTGATAGATGGTAACGAGCTCAACTGCAAGGCCATCGCCTTTGAAGCAGAATCGCGTTCCGTGGTCCCATGGCAGCTAAATGAATGTTTTGGAGTTTCAAATCTTTTCAGGTGGCTTTCTGTTCAGCTGAAACCTGTAGCAAGTTCACTTGAAATAAACAGGGAGAGGATTGCTAAAGTACAATTGCACATGAGGAGGTTTGCAGTGCTTTTGAATCAATTCTATTTTACAATTAAAGTAATATAAATAGATTTAAATCCATATTTGTAATTAAAACAACACAATTTCCTGTGCTTCCCAACTGCAGGCAGGATCTCAGTTTTATTCTGTGAGGAATCATTGCTTTTGCAATTTACTGCAATCAACCCAGATCTTGCCAGCTTGGCTAAACCATGAGATGCTCTGTGAATGCTCTTCTTAGGGTACTCTGAAGAAAGCAGGCTGATAAATTTGGAAGGCCTTTTTTCATTTTTGTCCTATTTGAATCTATGGGTAAGTATTCAGAGTGTGGGATTTACATGTTATGCACATGACGAAAGACAGAAAATACATCAAATTATGTAACTTCAGGAATTAAACATTCCCCCAAATTATTTTTCCTAGTTTCCTTGAATTTTGCAGGACACAATTTTTCATTGCAGCATATTCATTTTTTCCATAAGAAATCTGACAGATTACCCTATGTACAGCAGATTAATCAGCAGAGTTAGATTTGTATGTACTCCAGCATTTGTACAAATGTTTTACATATGAAGACTGTTGCTAGTATTGGCCTCTGTCCTCAGATAAGATGCTCACATAATTAATACAAAATACATTGACTTATTTTGTAAATATTTGAACATCAGGAGAACTTATTTGTGATAGTCTGAGATCAGGCACAGGTAGCTGTAAATAGGGATTTTAGACAAAACGGCCATGGAAGGAAACAATCCTGTTGGATTGTGCATGATGGGACTTTGTACCAGCAGACAGAGAAGTCCTCTTTGTTTCCTCAATGGTTTTAGAACAATATAAGATCATCTACGAACGTCTTATGCTCTGCATGAAGCAGATGGTCTTTCTTTCAACAGCTGTAGGGTAGTAAAGTTTCATGATATAAATAACTGAAAATTAAAGAAAATTGGAGCCTCCAGACTATTAGTCTGGTTTGGAAAGTTACATTGAATGCCTGTTCTTGGAAATTACATGTTTTCAGCCTCTTTATACTAATCAACATCAAGAAATTGAATCATTTTCTGTAACAGGGAGAAAGAATGGGGACCTGTTCTTGCTGCCACCACAGAAGACAGAGGCAGCTCTAGGAGAGCTCTTCTTAAACCCAGTAAAAGCCTGGAGAGTCACTGCAGCTTGTGTTTGCAGATGAACCTAATAGATTACATCACTCTTTGATGTTGGTTGACTTTTTTGTGTGATAAACTGCTTCTTAAATTTACTTTCCTTTAGAAAATAAATGTTGAGTGAGGGCTGGTCCTCCAGAAATGAGGGGCGAACTACATCCTTACAACAAGTTCAAGAGGCACCTCACTGTGCTGAGTCCCACACAGAACTGCTTCAGGTGTGCTTCTTTTTTCAGTCCTGCTGCTGCGAAGCTTGCCCAATTTGCCTTCACTGGCCTGATGTTCTTTTTGTTTGCCTGCACTGAAGTTCCTAGAAGGTTCAAGCTATTCACTAATTTATTAATATTTATTACTATTTATTAATTTATTAATAATTAAACTATCATGTTTTCACCATGAAAAGTTTTGTGATTTGGCATTTGGTTTTGAAGTAGCTGTGCTCAGAACACTTTGCAGACAAATAATGTGTCACACGACAGCTCTGAGAAACTTTCTATCTATAAGAGCTAAAGCCAGGCCAAAGATGATGTTACAAACAGATATCAAAGAGAAAAACAATGAAAACCAATACATGAAGTTATGCATCCATAGCATGAAAAAGGACTGGAGAGTTGGCCTCTGATCTGGTAAGCCTCTGCTTAACTACGCAACTCATTAATTTATTGTCTGTTTGCACATTTAGCTATTAGTTTCCTTGGGGCAGTGACAGATAAAGTTTGAGCGGAAGGATGTACAACCTAACTGGAAACATTACACAGGAAAAAAACTGTACAAAATGAGGATAGGATAGTGCCTTGTGTAACATGATCAGCACATGAATGAGTTTATTTGAAATGTAAACACAGAAAGGGACTGTCAGAGGGGGCATATGATGAGCAATTCAAACTGATGAATAACTCTGGAAGCAGTTCAGACTTCCTCCTCACCAGTGAGAAAAACAGTGACGTAAGAAGAGGTTGGGTTGACAGGAAGGAGTAAGAGCAGCATTCCCCTTGGCTTGTTCAGCTCTGCCTGCCTCTGTGCATGACTCCAAATCTTGGCTCTGGTTGGTTTGGCACTGTCTTACATTGATCATCTCCTGATGAATAATCACTTGTTTTTGTGGGTAACTGTTGACGACTGCTACCCTCTGGGTTTTGCTGCCAGCAAAGAACACAAAATTGGTGCTCCTGTGGGGCTCTTGATTATTAAGGCGAACTGTGAAACCCAAACAATCAAAGCTCTCAGGTCTTCTTAATCATGTTGACTGCTGAGGCAACTCAACTCCCCTACGAATGCACAAACTAATTTTACAGCTTTTATGTTATTTCAGGAATTAGCCCGATTCCTGGAGTTGGATATATGCAACTCACTTTGATCTGGAGGTTGTTTTTCTCTGATATCGTTTATTTTTCTTGTATATCACCAGTTTTATATGCAAATGTAAACAATCAAAATTCTCAACACATTTTGGCATGGAGTCCTCCATGGACCAAATTGCCTATTACATTGTTGACTACAGATGAGCTAGATAGTCCTTTCTAAGCCCATTTTGCAATGTTCCACTTACATGAACTGAACTGGTCCCTTTTAGTCCTGCAGGATAAATCTAGGATAAAGATGGCCCAATAACTAAAACTCCCCAAAATTTGGAGGCATCTCTTTGCAGGGTAAAGCTAAGCTCTTTATTTACTTATTTGTCTGCTGTTGATCTAGACTGTTCTTTATCAAAAGCCCTAAGTACTTTTACAGTTCTGTGTTCAGAACCAACATCCATAAAAGACCTGAAAAAGCCTTTTTGCAGTTACTATATCTTTGCAGAGTTTCTTTCCAACACCTATTTACTACATAGACATGAATCAAAAGAGAAGCAGTGAATCAGTAAACTGTGGGTTTTAAAAGGTCAGTTTCACCAGACAGTTCAAGAACAGGAGCTTGCAAATCCTTATTTATGGAAGAAATCCACTGGACTTCATAAAATGTGGCACAAATGTTTTACGTAAAAAACAACTTGACAATGTTCTTAAATGCTAAGCTGGGCTGCGGCTGCAGGATATTCACAGGCTGTGCTGCCTCCCTCCCCGCTAAGGCAGCAATATCAGCGAAGGCTTCTATGGGAGATTAACCTGCATAGAAAGGGGACCCAGAAATTATCTCCCCTTTCTAGACCTGCTTTGTACCTTACACTGACACAGGTCAACCAGGGCTTGTGTGGGGAAGGCTACACATCAATGATGATAAAATTGCTTGTAGGTTTTTGTGGAAGAGCCTAATCTGCACAGTGAGCATCAGTTAGCTCAACCTCCAGTTGTGTTCAGATGCTGGCAGGTGAAAGATTTGTGTCTGAGCAGAAGTATAGTTATATGTCACACCAGAATGATAGTTATGCAACTGGAGTGCATTGGCCTTCAGTAAAAGCTCACTGTATGCAACCATTATTTCTGCTGTTTTCTTCACAAAATACATGCACGAGGAATTAGCATCATATATCGAGCTCTTCCTATGGAATCCAGTCAAACAATAGCTTGTTATAAGATTCTGGAGATAATGTTTTTTCCAAGCAGCAAGCTCCTTGCTGCTTTGGACGCTGTCTGTGATGAATGCAGTATTGCCTGCAGCATCCTGTAGTTTTTGACAGGGAGTAAACCCAAATATAATATTGAAGTCTGGAAGAAAATACTACCCTTCAGAAATAAAATACATTTTCAGTTGTATTCTGCAGCAAAAAAATATTAGGATACTGTGAAACAGCTGTAGCCTCATACATTTCAAATTTACTGATACCAAGAGCTAACAGTTATCATGAGTGTCACCTCCTTACAAGATTCCCTGCCTAAGCTCTCAGCCAGGGGCCTGGGTATGGCCCAGGGAAGCATTGTCCTCTCAGGTGCTCACAGCCTACTATCAGCCTCACTTACAGAGATATTAATTCCATAATGCAATCATGGCTTTAAAATAATTGTAGCCCAATAGAGACAGCAAAGTAAAAGTATACTTTTTCAAGAAAAAAGCATTAATTGTCAGAGTGGTATTTTTATTTATATGCATTCAATAGTACAAAGATTATTTTATAGTTATACAAACATAGGAACATAAAAACGTCCATACCAGATCTGACCAGTACTCCATTTCAAAGGATGCAAAGGCAGATGCAAGAAACTTCACAGGAGGCAATGACAGGACAACCTGCTCCCGGGAGAAAGTTTCTGCTTAACAGCCACCAATGTAATGTTTGGCTTATTTCACAAAACACAACGGCTTACATCCCTTAGAAAAGTAATATATATGTATTATAGAACAATCTGTATTTCTTACTTATAGATTTATGTACAGTAATATTTACAATATATTGCAAGGATTACAGTCTCTATCTCATACCCTTATTGCAAATGGTTGCTTGCAGGCCATAAAAAACAGACTTTGTACCTCTCACCTGTTATACTACAGCCATGGACATTGCCCCTTGTCAGAGCATTGAAGCACCTGGAAACCCTTGGGTATAAAGAGCAGTGAGCACTGCCTGCTTGCACTCTGTTTAATTATTTTAGTTTACATAGTTCTAGTCAAACAAAACAGTTCAATTTATGACTTGCCTTTGTCCTCAGCCCCAGTTTTAGGTTACTCAAAAGACTGGAAACCCAGTTCGGTTGCTAAAACTTCTGTTCATGCTGCAATGGCCCATTTTACTGTGGTTTATCACTAAAGTTGAAAAAATCCTACCCCTTCCAAACCTTGTGGCTTATAATCAAAATTTTGGACAAAGAGATAAGTAGTGACTAACATTAGCAAGTTCTTCTCATTTTGAGGGATATGATTGAAAGACCCAGCAAAAGCAAGGAAAAACCTTTACATGTAACAGTAACAGGAGCTGAACGAAGCCAAGAGCTCCTACTCTTTGGAAAAAATACTGAATTACCCATTCCCAAGATGTATAGAGAAAGAAGGATTGCCATTGTTCTGGCACACTGGGAAAGGCAGGTTATTAGCTTACCCGGAAGGCATTATTAAATAAAGGGAAATCTATAGTTTATCAGGGAGAGATCTTAGATAGCTCCACATCATCTCTGAAGTAAGTGATACCTGGGAGAGCCTGGGGTTCCTATCAGAGTTTGAAGAAAACCAGGGAAATTTTGCCTGCCACATATCAGCGTGGAAAGTCACCACAACTCCACTGAACTGCTCCAAAGACAAAAAGGGGGATTAAAAAAAATATTTAGGATGGTACCAGTTCTGATTTCACTAACCTCTGCCATAAAACCTTCATTGATTTTGAGAAAGGCTGATGTTCAGTACTTTCAAGTAAATTAAACATATTACTTCCTAGCGTCGAAAACTCATGACCAATGCATCTTTCATCTTACCTTTTGAGAGCTGCTCAACTAAAACAACAAAAGCAAACAGAAGCTTGAAAATGAAACAAAAAATTTCCTTGGAAGCAAAACAAAATAATTCTCCTGTGGCAGGGCACTAATTTGTAATGCAGAAGAATTTTCCTACACTCTGAGCTGTCTACAGTCATCCATCCATATTTTCAAAGAAAAGCAGTCCTTAGCTCTGACAAATGCATATAAATATTTATGCTGTACATCACCTTGCAAAGTGAGCATGAAAAGAACAGATATGTCAGGTTGCATTTCTGACTAATAAACCTAAACTGTGTCCCTTAAAAACTTGCACATTAAGTGCATAAATCTTATCATATTAGCAGCATCTTGGGTTGGGGTTTTCTGAGAATCATCCATTATTATTAATAATAATAATAATATTAATGTAACAAATACACATGGAAATTTCATTATTTAATGAAAACATGCCCATGTACTACCTTCCCTCTAAGTTTGCAGAAGTTCACTCATGCAAACTATTCAGTTTTCTCCCAAGTGGAAAGCATGTTCAACAATTATTTTATCTGGAATTGTTATCTACCTATTTCAACAACTTCAGACACATAGGCCTTAGTACATAACATTAGAAAATGATGACGAATGCCCTGCATTCCCAAACTGTTGCTGTAATTGAGAACTAACCATCCAGGGACTGTTAAGCACATTTAAAACATATGGAAATGCAAACATGACGATATTGTTGTGAATTTAACTGATGCCAACTAAACCGCTTGCTGAGCGTTTCCAGGGCAACTCTTCCAGTGCACAGCGTTGGCGTATGTTAAAATAGGTGACCTCTCCTCCTACCAACGTTTTATTGAATCCTCGACACTAACCCTCGCCCTTTCCACTCCTCCAGATGCATTTACTGAGTAGCAAGCACTTGAGAAACGCAGCTCGAGTGCTCACTTGAGCTCGGCATCCACCCAGCTGTGCCAGCAGCTGTTCTGGGCCAGGAGAGGCAGTGGCGGCAGCTGCGGTGGTGCAGGCAGGAGGAACGCGGAGAACGAGGCTGGTGCTCCTGGAGTCCTCCCGCCGCAGGTCTGGGGGCAGGTAAGCTACACACCAGGACACCACATCCGCGGTAACAAAACAAACTTCTAACCTCCACAGGACCCTCAGTCAAGTCGCTGTGGCACCAGCAAGGCAGCCAGCACAGATGGGCACTAGTGTCACTGAAAGGGGAACTGGCTTTGGCTATGATTGGTGGTTTGTTGGGGTTTTTTTTGCATTTTTTGGTGGTTTCCAATGTCCACAAAGAAACACTTTGGAGCAAGACATTTTCTAGTGAGCAATGACAGATTGGTATAAGTGTTTGAGGCACAGCCAGCAAATTCCGTCAGTTATTGTAGAGGCTTCATTCACCACAATGATGATACAAAGTACTTTTTATCAGCTTTTAAAACACATATAGCTTGGCTAGCCCAAATGAAGCATTTTATTGATGATACTGAGTACAGTGGTGTCTACACTGGGTATCTCACCCCATCAGGACATTTACCTGGCACAGCTGCACCCTAATGTGCCTTCTTGCCTTGCAGTGCAGGGATGCCATCCTGCACATCCCAAGCACGGCCCTACTCCAGACCCACGCTAGGAAAGCGTGGCCTCACATAGCCTGGCATGCAGCTTCCTCATGAGATTCTGTAAGCCCACTGCTCACTCACAGTGCATAAAATTAAAGGTGTTAAACCACAGGCTGCCAAACCTTGCAGTGTTTGCAATGTCAGAGTCAGAGATGTATTGCAAATAAAGTGGAGGAGCCTGTGAGGTACATGTGAATTGTACCATTCTGCAGCAAGGCAGTACCAATGTAAAACCCTCCCTCATTTTTGACTACTTGTTTCTTGGAACCATGCTCCTGAAAATATTTTGGGCAGGGTTTTAAAGGCTATTCCTCCCCACTGGCTGAGCAAACTGTGTGACAGAACAAACTAGATGGATACAAGGTATTGCAATTTGGCCTGAATACCCTCAGAGAAAGAGAGGTTTGGCAGGAATTTAGCTCACCACATGTTTGCCAAGTATCCCAGATAAAGCTGCGACAGTTAGTCCTCACCAGCCAAGCAAATACCATCTAATGATGTCAGGATGAGCCCTGGTCAAACAGCCCTGGTAAGACAGAGCCTTTGAATGCCTGGGTGGAGCCTCCCTGACTGCAAGGAAATGCCTGACACAGAGGTCATTGCCACTTCATTCCCACTTTCTCCCCCCACCCCTGTTGACAAATTCATTGCTGGAAAGTGCACAACACAGACCTTCTGTCACAGCCTGGATTGGCATCCTGGGGCAGTGAGTTGATGCTGAATAATATTGTGGATGGCAGCTGCTGCCACGCTTCGCTTTTCCAGGAGCTTTTGTTTCCCGCTGCCTCGCTGGGGCACAGTTCACAATTTCCACTTGTTACCGTGCTCTTGGACATCTCTGCACTTGTGACAAGAGTGAGGCTCCCAGGGGACAGGGATGAGGGTAGGAGGCAACAATAAAATATTAAACTTGGACAAAGTAGTCGTGAGCCAGATGATGGAAGAGTTTCTTCCTGTGTCTGGTTTTGTTGAACTTGTAAGTCAAGGACTCTGAAGAAATAGGAAAAAAAAGTGTTGTTTATTATTTATCACATCAGACAAGCACAAGGTGATACTCTAAAACTTTTATTCAGCTGCCTATGGCTATCACCAACATAGCAAATTCCCCTCCCAGGAGATTTCCACTTGAATAATGAACATCCATTTAAGAATGGTGCTGAAACTCGAGGCTGAATAATCTTGATTCAGCCCAGGAAGGAGGACGCAGTGTAAACCCCCTTCTCAGAGTCAAGCAGGACTGACAGCAAGAGGAGCTGAACTGCAGAGGTGAATCTCGGCAATGTCCCACCAAGAAGCAGCAATGCTTATCTTGCTGAGGACCTCGGTTTTCTGAAACTCACAACCTGCACCCTGCAATCATCACTCTGATTAAATGTGCTATGAGATCTGATCCTTCAGTCAGCTGCTTTACTTACATGGTGCCTCACCAGGTCCTGTAGAGCTCATGAAAAATTAAATGGAAAACATCAAATATGAATGGGATGATCACTAGCCCATAAAAGCCCTGTAGTTCTTGAAAGGTTTTACTTGTAATGAGCACTCGATTTCGGAAAACACCTTTCTGCCTCTTTTCCTCAAGAAGATGCAACAATTTTCTAGCCTCTGTGTAAAATGAGGAGCCTTCAGGGATGTGCCTGTGAGTGCCAGGGAGAGCACATCGCTCTCCCATGCAGCAGGTTTCCCCTAGCACACAGGAGTCCTCTGCCCATTAATAACCAGTCAGCAAACTAAGCAGAGACAAATACATGGATATAGTGAAAACACACAGATGTCTGACTTGATGATGCATTGTCAGAGGAAGTGTAGAACTGAAAGATGAACATTTAATCAGAACTACAGGGCTCATCTTGCAATCATGTGATGATAACAACTCTCAGCTTAAATACTGTCTGGTAAATGTAATATTTAACTTATGGTAACTCTTGATGACTCTTGTCCTTTATTCCGGGTGCTGTGTACAGGTATTTTTAGCTGACCTTTCTGAACTTTCTGGATCTGTGGTCAAATGGTAAGTACATTCTCAGTTTTCAGAAATTACCTTGTAAGCAATCATAGCCCTGCTGCTGAGGTCTATCAGCTAAGAGTCAGCCCTAGTATGCTTAAAATTAGGTTTATAATATGGACTCTACAGATTAGTGATTCCTAGGCTGCCAAAAATTTTGGTGCCAAAGGAAACAGCTGCCTGTGTAAAGCACTCCCTTCTTCTGGGTATTAAAATTATTGCAGAATGACCATAGGCTTGAATAAATCTGCCGTTTACTTCATGGAGGTCTTTTCATCACCCTGTTAGGCTATGTCATATGAATATACATTTTGACTTAGATGTTAAATTAAAAAAACTGACTAAGCCATGTGAAGTTACATTGGTTCAGCACTTGGAAAATAGCTTCCCCCCTCTTGCCTTGCCTTTACCCTGGTGAAGCAGCTCCTCTGCAGACTGCGTGTTCCCTGGGGTGGTCACCGGCATCTCCTGTCTCAGTTGCAGTTCTGGACACGCTTAGCACTGTGTAAATGGATGGGGAAAGGGCCAACAGGTCCCTCCTGAGCAAGCTCTGCAGCGATGACCACGGTTCTGACGCTGGACCCTACCCCCAGCAAGGGCATTCAGGAGCAGACAGGCTTTTATTTTGCTTTCCTTAATGGAAACATGGTTGTTTTTGCTATGTGGCTCCTGCTTGCGGTGAAATCTACCTCCCATGCTCTGTGTTTAGCAAAGCCAGCAGCTGCAACGAGCTCCACAAACTGCCACCCGCATCATTTTGTTTTGTGCATCTCCCTGGCTTTTTATCACAGCAGGATGAGCAAGGAGAAATTATTAGCTCAGGAGAACCCTTTCTTCTCTCTAAAGTAATTTGGTAAAGGATCTGTCACATGACAACACTTCTTTAAGTTGTCAGACGGATACCTGACAACCATTCTTATCTACAAGGGCTTGAAATGTTCGCATGAAAATGGCTCTCTCTCTCCCCCTTTCCTCTCCTTCAACTTGCAGGAAGAAAATAGGCTTTTGATAAAAATTCAAATTTTAAAAGTGATCCAAATTTCACATAATGAAAACCAATTTCAAGTACGTAAATGGAGATTTTGCATTATATAGATTAAAGAAATTGGGAGTGACAGCCCCACATCCACGTAGGAAAGAGGCTCGAGCACTAAATTTCTCCACATTCATAAGGCCCACACGCTCTATCAACAGCTGTGTCTACATAAATGATGTTCTTCTCATGCACCAATTACAACCTGTCAGAAAATATACATGTAATCCTTCGTATGAAGACCTACTCATGCAATTTTTAAATACCACACTGTAAGCTGCGGTACTTATCCTAAGGGCTTCATGTATTGGAAGGAGAAAAAGCTGTTATCTACTAGATCATCAATGCTAAAGGCCCCACAAATATACACCTTTATCAGATTTGATGCAAAATTAAGACTACTTTTATTAAAATCATTATATCACCTTTTACCTGGCCTAAATTTGTTCTGCTTCTGTCTGTGAAGTAACTGATTTCCAAGCCTAGATGCCACATGTTTATATGTATTATCTTTAGTTCAAAACAGTGAAGTACCCCTCTAACCAAGGCAAACCGCACAACTGATTTGCAGCTACCGGTGCTAAACCGCACAGCAAAACCCACTGCACAGGAGCCAAATCCGCTACAGTCAAACAGGACAGAAAACTTAAAACCTGTGAAATGCTAAGGGGTCACCTGGAGCAAACTTTCATGGTCTCAACAGAAAACTAGGGGGGAATTAACACTGCTAGCAAGGAACACTGACTCGGCTTTGCTTCCCTGATCCTTGGGGGTGCCTATGTGTAAGGGCAAGGGAGAAAGAGTGAGGGAGAGCAAGGAGGGGAAAACTGTAGCAATACAGTATAAATACAGTGTATTCCTAATTACTAATAGTTTCAGCAGTATAGTATAAATACTGCATACTCCTAATTAGTATCAGTTTAGTCTGTTGTCTAAGCAACTGTAATTAAGAGTTGAATACTTTTCTAAGTTTTTTTCTAGCATTTAATACTGCAGAAATTAGAGAAAACAAGCTATTTACAAAGCAGGAATCTGAAAGGACAGATATCCCTCATAGACACTGATGCTTTAATTTCATGTGGGGGGTCTGATCTAAATTTGGCAAGCTTTATGCATTTGTTTGTACTTTGTTTTTTGTAACAACACGGATTTCTGCTTTGCAAAAAGGCTACACTGGAACAGATAGTATACAAAATACATTTTCCTTATGCTCTTCATGAAAAGACTAAAATAAACTAAGAAAAGCCAACCGCTTGCTAAAGAGGAAAGAGAAATACATAAATTGACAGGGCGAGGCTTTGCACACACCTTGAGATCGCCGGGCTGCAACGCACACGAGAGAAGCCATCATACCAGTTCCTGGATCACCTTGTTGGTCTCTCTGGCTTTCTTGCATGTGTACAGCCACTTGATTATCCGAGCGTTGCGCTCAATCACAGAGGTGCTGCTCGGGACCTGCTCCGTGAGTTCATCCTCCAGCAGCCCCTCGTCCCCGCTGTGCCTCGTGAAGTCGCTCTCGGATGTGGCCACGCTGATGCTGCGGATCTTGAAGGAGACGTTGTCGGACACCACAGAGAAGTTCTCTCTCCCGAGATCCTCGATGACCTCCTGCTCGAGGCCACAGTACTTGAAAAATGTATCAAACTCAGAGAAGGACTTGGAGTAGCGAGAGCTGATGTCCGACTGGGAGCGATGGAGACCTCTCCTTTTCACCTCCTTCGCCTCCTCAGGAGGTATACTCAGTTTTGAGGGTCTCTCATGCTCTTTTGTACATACCCCTTGGGCTTCAGTGCTCACAGAGATGGTTTGCTCCGCTCCACAGTTGCTCGGCTCATGGTCACTGTCTTTTGCTGAGAGAGGCTCTTTGCTCTCGGTGGGTGCGGTGTCCTCCATGACTCTGGGCATCTCAGGGGAAGCCAAGTGCTTCTCCTTTACAGACCCTTGGAAGATCCTCCTCACCAAGTTCCCCCGTGAGCTGTCCTGACTTTGACCTCTCCCAAACTCACATTTCTGGCGGTAAATCACCAGGGAATCCGGCCGCATCTGCCTCCTGGGCGTGCTGCGCCTGGCTATGGGGGGGCCATGCTGCAGGGGGGCACGGCAGGAGTACACAGCCTTGGCCAGCTCCAGGGGCTTCGCCCCCTTCCCTCTGCCCAAGTCCCTGCTGATTTTTTTGCTGTCCACCGAGCAGGTCTCGCAGCTGCTCTCTGAGGCTGAGCTAAGCGCGATGACAGGTTCCTGCTTGGTGCTGATTACCTGCTGGCTTTTTACGTACTTGGCCTTATCGGCTGCCAGCCTCTCCACGGCACTTTTCCTGCCCGGGCTGCCGGCCTCCATCTGCCTGCGGAGGTACTCGGGCCCCTTGTTGAGGAGTCGCAGGGTGAGGGAGGAGTGGAGGTCGGAGATGGCGTGCATTCTCACGGCCCGGGAGAGTTCAGTTGGCATAGCAGTTGCAGGGACGCGGCTCCCGCTTCCAGTCCTGGGAGGGAAGGAAAAAAAAAAGAAAAAAGAGGAAAAAGAAAACAAAAAGGAAAAAGAAAAGAGAGAAATAAACAAGGGGGTGGGGGCAGAGGAAACCCCGCGCCGCTCCGCGCCCGAGCTGCAGGCGCGCACCCGCAGCTGCCGTCCCGTCGGGGCTCCGCGTGTGCGCGCTCCCGGCCGCCCCGAGCGCCAGCCCGCAGCTGCGCCCGCCCCGCCACCCGGACAGCCAATCCGCCGCCGCGTTCGCCACTCCCGGCGCAGGGAGCGGCCCCGGTGGGTGAGCGCTCGGGTTCGTGCCGGAGCCGCCTCCGCGGAGTGCGCGGGAGCTGCGGCGGACTGCGGGCGTCCGCTGCCGGGCCACCTGCTGGGGACGGGCCGCTGAGTTCGGGCCTGATCCGGCAGATCACAGCGCGTCTTTCCCTGGGGGGGTCAACCCCTTCCACCTCCCGCTTTGCAGCCTTTCCAAGGTGCGGTGCCCCGCATGCTGAAGAACCTGGATGTACCGAGGGCTGTGCTAAAAGGCATTTCTGCCGCTGTAATTTTTGGGAAAGGCTTCAAATGTACTGCTTGGCTTGTCCAGTTCTGGAGCTGTTAGTACAGGAAAGACATGAACCTGTTGGAGGGGGTCCAGAGGAGGCCACAAAAATGATCAGAGGTCTGGAACAGCTCTGCTGTGAGGACAGACTGAGAGAGTTGGGGTTGTTCAACCTGGAGAAGAGAAGGCTCCAGGGAGAACTCAGTGCAGCCTTTCAGTACATAAAGGATGAGGACAGAGTTTTTAGCAGGTCCTGTTGCGGTAGCACAAAGGGTAATGGTTTTAAACTGGAAGAGGGGAGATTCAGGTTAGACATGATAAAATTTTTTACAGTGAGGGTGGTGAAACATTGGCACAGGTCACCCAGAGAGGTGGTAGATACCCCATCCCTGGAGACGTTGCAAGCCAGGCTGGATGGGGCTCAGAGCAACCTGGTCCAGTCGAAGATGTCCCTGCTCATTGCGGGGGGTTGGACTAGATAACCTTTGAAAGTGCCTTCCAGCCCAAACTGATCTATGATTCTATGGCTCATGTTGGCTGATGCCACCCCATAGACAGCCGCTGCTGTGCCCCCAGCTGCTGCCAGCAGCATCCCACCCTTTCCAGGGCACCAGCAACAGCAGGAAGACATTTGTCAGTGGCCCACAGCTGTGCTGTGGAGGTGCACATGTAAAGTGTAATGGAATGGCATAAATCTGAATTGCATGTTATAAGTGTTTGCCCTTCAGAAAACACAGGGCAGATTTCCAAAGTGGCAGAATTCCTGTCTGGGGCTGGCAGTTCTGAACAGGCAGGATGGAGCCATTGGCTGTAATTTAGACACCTAAGTCATAGGTAATGACCTGGGGCAGTCTGAGCATCTAACTTTACTCATGTGATCTCATATGAGATGTACCTTCCCTGGGGTCACTAATAACTAAATTGCAGATAGCTTTTCTCCTTATATAGAAAAAAAACCCAGTTTATATCTACAAGGTTTTTTATACATAGGGTTGCTTGTTGTTGTTGTTTTTATTTTGTTTTATTTTTTAATTATTATTTGTGGAATTATAATACCAGAATGTTTTTGTGGTGATTGACTCATACTTGTTCTTTACAGTTGCTAAATTGTGAAATTTGACAAAGGGAGAGGTGGGCTAGAGGCTTCCCTGTCTACTTTACGAAGTTTCAGGGTACACCACTTTTCCATCAGGAACAACTTGCTCATAGCTGTATGGCTGGAGAAATAAAATACTAGGCATCATTAGTGTGAAGAAAGTGTATGTCAAATGTTGGGTACACATCCCCCTCTGCACCTGCTGGAGGCAGGTGGTGGGTGCCTGGGTACCTCTGGTGCATGGAGCTGCTTTATTTTGTGGTGGGAAAGCAACAGCTTCTGTGCTTATAGCTCCCTCCAAGAATGCGTCTACCCAGACTGAGTCCTGCTGTGTTGGCTGCACGCAGACACTGTTCTCACCAAATGGTCGAGCCATGTGAGTGGCACCAGTGTTATCGTCATTCAGATATAATAGAGTAGAGTGCTGAAGGATGTCCTGAGCAGCTGGGTTTTCAGTGAAGCTGCACTCTTCTGGAAGCATGCCCGCCTTTTGTGGGGATGTTCCCACAGTTTCTTTGTGCTACCAGAACCATGCTGTGGTTCATAGAACCACAGAATCATAGAATAGTTTGGGCTGTAAGGGACCTTTAAAAGTCACCTAGTCCAACCCCCTGCAATGGGTAGGGACAACTTCAACTAGATCAGGTTGCTCAGAGCTCCATCCAGCCTGGCCTTGAATGTCTCCAGGATGGGGCATCTACTACCTCTCTGGGCAACCTGTGCCAGTGTTTCACCACCCTCACTGTAAAAAATTTCATCCTTGTATCTAGTCTGCATCTTTTTTAATTTAAAAATAGTGGGTTTTAATAACCTTGGGTTATTGCCCAAGGGACTGTGGAAGACATGGTCCAACTTCCTGAACAGGCTGCAGGGCACTGTATTCTCATTTTTGAGTGTTATGAGCACGGAGTGATTTTGTCTTTGCCCTCAACACAAAGTGGTTTCTCCAGTCATGCTGAAAGTATCGGCCACATTTCAGCCTACTGCCCTGGACAAGCCCAGCAGACTTGGGTGAGAGGTTCTTGCTGTGACAGGGGAAGGGTGAAAAGCAACCCTGGGATAAGAGTTTGGGCTAGCTCTTCAATGAAGACCTGCTCAGAAAAACAGAACAGAAATACTCTCTTGCCGACATGATGCTACGGTTGCATCCTCTTTGTTCCTATACATGTAGGTCTGAACTCCATAAGCCCCTTAACACATACTTTTGCCTGTTTGCAGCAAGGATCCCATATGGGGTCCTTGCCTGAATCAGCACTGAAACCCATGATGTCCTTTGTGATCCCTTAGCGTGAAATCCTTATGGATACATAAATGGGCATATTTTTTGAGATTTTTTTTTTCCTTCTACTGATATAAAGCTAGAGCTTATGAAAAAAGTTAATGTCCTCAAAAACTAATTGATAATAATAAAAGTATAAGCACAGTTAATTACCAGGGAATCCTTAATGGAAGGCTGGGCTTATAGAGAAGGGTAATTTCTTCTGACAATGACTCTTAGCAATAAGACAATAGATGTGATTAATTTAGTGAGGAGATTAAGGTTTCATTCCTATCCCCATATTGACAAATTGGGCTTAATTTTTTCCCTCAATGTTTTCTTGGAGTTCTGTGATGGTGTATAATGTAACAACATACATTCATATTCCTCCATGCATTTTAATTTGTGCTTGTTCCAGTTTTTTGTACCTTGTATCTCTGAGCTTTAAAAACTCACAACAAAACCTCGGATGTGATTTGTTTGCAGTCATTTGAAATAATGAGAAGAATGAATATACATGAGCATAAGTAAGGGATCTTATTAAGCATCTCCAATGCATTGCTTTATTAAAGCTATTTATTCACTCCTTGCTACATGCAAAAGCCACTAGGAAGAGCAGATATGTATTTTTGTCACTGGACAATAGCTTTTAGTTTAGAGTTGATACACAAAAACAATTGAAAATTATTGACTATTTTGGCTGCAAAAAGTTTTTTAAACATGAAAATTTTCATTTCACTTAAAATCACCTAGGTTTTGAAAGCATACCTGAAAGACAAACCTGGAAACTTTCAAGGGAACATTTTTCACTTTCAACTCATGTATTCCCCCTCTCACTGAGAAAGGAAAAAGAGAGTCTTGATTTTCTACAAAGTGCATGTGGGAAGAAATTTCTCATGAAAAATCACAACAGCCCTTTTCAGCTGACTTTCTTGATATGGGAGATACTTCTCTCTGTGAATCCTGGGTGATGACAATGACATTTAAAGTGGGAGAAGAGTCTTCCCAGGATCAGAAAACATTGTGAGCAACAGAATATGTCTCTTCTTTGATAAGGTTCTTTAATATAGCATTTGCACAATCATGTGATATTTTAAATATATTTAGGTCAGGTATTTAAGAATTTAAATACCTTTAAGTTTAAAATATATTTATGTTATTTGAAATATTTATATATATGTGTTGGAATTAGTTCTTATATTTATGGATACACTGTTAAAATGTTCAGAGAAGAGACAGCCATTGCATTTCTTCTTTCTGGAAAGCAGAGTGAAATTTAGTGTGTTATAAGAGCTCCAATCAAACAAGATTTGCTCCTGGCCCAGCACAGGCTTGCAGACAATAAAATGGAAGAATCAAAGGGCACAGCAGCACTCATCCCTCCGCCTGTCAGCTGGCATTGGTCTCTCTCTGGCAGTAAAGCATTAAGCAAAGGTAAAAGAAGCAAATCCTGCACACACTAAGCCTTTAAACCCTAAGCGTTTAAAGTTATCACAAAATACAAAATAGTTGAATTTTTGTCTTTTTATGTAGGGTGAGACGAACCACTTCTCACTCTGTCTTAATAAGAGATGTGTCTGGGGCACATTTTCCTGCTGCTGGTAACTGGAATGCCAGGAAAGCTGCAGCAACATGACTTCAGGTAAAAGGTATAGTGTGTGCAAAGCTCAGGTCATTGCTGTCTACTGCTCCTACCCCGCTCCCTGTGTCAGTGTCACTCCTTTGATTTATAGTAAAGGGCAGAAACAAAGCCATGGCAGTGGGAGGGAAAAAAACAAGGAGAGGGCGGTTTGTTCAGCCTGGAGAAGAGGAGACTAGGAGGAGGTCTTATCATGGTCTACAGTTTCCTCACAAGGGGAGGAGGAAGGGCAGGTGCCAAGCTCTTCTCTTTGGCAACCAATAACAGAACCTGAGGGAATGGCAGGAAGATGTGCCAGGGGAGGTTCAGGTTGGACAGTAGGAAAAGATTCATCACTCAGGGGGTGGTGGAGCACTGGAACAGGCTCCCCAGGGAGGTGTCATGGCCCCAAACCTGGCAGTGTTCAAGAAGCAGTTGGACAGCCCCCTCAGACAAGTGGTGTGAACTGTGGGGTTGTCGCATGCAGGGACAGAAGTTGGACTCAATGATCCTTGTGCATCTCTTCCAACTCAGGACATTCTATGATGAAAGAAGGGGGATCTCAAGCCCTAACAGTAATGGGACACTCTCATCTTGGAGAACCCCAGTGCAGTTGTGTCCCAGGGCTGAGGTCTCTCCTCACAGCAGCTCTTGGGGGCCTGGCCTCATGGATTGCCTGAAGAGCAGGAGCAGAAAGGTGGCTTGATCCCTCTGTGACATACTGAGCAGTGCCACCGGGTGTCCTGTTTGCTGCACTCAGGTGACGTAAAGGAGCCACAGAGTGGAAATGAACGGTTTCTAATTAGATGTCTCCAGTGTGGAAATTTCAGGCCCTTCGACATGACCCAATGAGGGTCATGATTCACCCTCAAGTTCAAACAATGGAAGATATAGACATGCCTGCACATCTTCAGGCAGGAGTTTAGGACTTGAGGCTTGAGCACTGTACAGCCAAGATTTCAGTGGAGGCAAACCCTCCATCACTTCAGAATCACAGAATCACAGAATGTTAGGGATTGGAAGGGACCTCAAAAGACCATCTCGTCCAATCCTCCTGCCACAGCAGGAACACCTATGTGATATTACACAGGAACGTGTCCAGGCAGGTTTTGAATGTCTCCAGAGTAGGAGACTCCACACACAACCTTCCTGGGCAGCCTGTTCCAGTGTTCTGTCATCCTCACTGTGAAGAAGTTTCTTCTCATATTTAAGTGGAACCTCTTGTGTTCCAGTTTGTACCCATTGCCCCTTGTCCTATCATTGGTTGTCACTGAGAAGAGCCCGGCTCCATCCTCGTGACACTCTATCTAACATGTTGTCAGAGTGGTCAAATTCATTGAATAATGTATAAAAGGATGGGAATGAGATAGAGTTTCACAATGAAAAACAGCTATGATGCTGCAGAGGAAATAAATGAGTTAACTCCCAAAACAACTCTGCTTGGTCCAGAATGAGATCCTTTGAATTTTGAATTGAAATCCTTTATGAATGAATATGTTACATGTGTTAAAATAAACTTTGCACTCAATAAAAGGTTCTTACTGTTGCTTCTGTCATGCATAAGTTGGATAAATGTTCCCACAGTCATAGCTTAGAGTTGTAAAACTGCATCTCTTGGTGGTTGCAAAACCCGTTACAAACCAGCCAAGCTCATATGTGGTCAATTTACCCAACACATGGATGGGTCAGGACATTTCTTTAAGTGTTTTATGCATTTTTAGGCAGCATTACTGCCATCTCTATCACATATCAACATATTTATCTACACAGTTTTCCTCTGGGGAAGCACTGTTAGCCTAGTTTCATATTTGGTCATGAAAAAGCCCTGTGTCCTAATGTAAGGCTAAAACCAATGAAGCTGTACAGATCTCTGTCCTTTTAGGGAACTTCAAGCATTTTTGTGTCACTGGGATCCTCAAAACTCTCCTCTGCTGTTTCGTTGCCCTCTATATGCCTAAAACAATCAGTGCAAAGTTTCTGCTGTTACAGTGCCAAGGCATTACGTGTCTACCCATGGCCACAAAGACCATCATGCGCCTCTTGTGCTCAAAAAGCTGAGAGACCTAGCACATTCTTACATCCCATGGATTCCTCTGCTTGTTCTCACACATGGGTTCTCTCAGAGGCCATATGCCCAATTAGGAAGCATATGAAAGGTTGCTGGTTAATGGACTTCTGATCGAGGATTACCTGTTGTCTGTTTTATATATAATTTATATCCTGCCAGTTGGGCTACTCACCTGGAAAGTGTCTAAGGCCATTTTCCTCTCTCAGATTTGGAGCAAAGGTTTGAAATCGGATATGAGGCTTCCCAACACAGTATCTGTAATATGGGTGCTGTAGTTCATTGTCACTCAGATTCTACTGCTGAAAATGGTTTTGTTTGACTAATGATAAATTTACTGGTGATAGCAGGCAGAAGACATTAATTCTATAACACAGGGTCTGTGCACCTAGGAAGTGAGGGATACCCTGTGAATTTTTAGTTACCCTTGAAAATTTGAAGAATTTAAACAGAGTAGGTTGAATAAGTCTCATCTTCAATGGTGGTCGAGGTGTTCTCTGGAGATGTGGGTTCAAATCACAATATAATATCTAAAAATGTCAGCTTTTCTACCATGCAGGCTGTTATAAGCTCTCCCAGTCTCATTTTCTGTGGTAAAGTCTTGGATTTAGAAATCAAACAACAGGATAATATTCATATTTGAAAATCATAATTACAGATAGGAACTGAGCTACCTTCAGTGTAGTCTTCAGACATTTAAACATGTCCTACAAGCTTATGCAGATGTTGCCTTACTCAGACACTGACTTCTGGAAATCCTATCCCTCATTTATCTTAGTAATTTTCTATATAATATATGAAATGTTTTATAGCAAGTTGTAATTCACTAAGCCCAAAATATTTCTATGAAGGCAAAAATTTTGACATGTTTTCCTTGAGAAGATGATCATGGGAGTCTTGGCACTGCAGCGTTTTCTACCGCAGCTGAGCATAGGTCTACTTCATTGTTCTGGTAGGAGAGACCCATAAAAGACCGTAGTGATCTCTGAGCTGGCAGCAGACGTGCTCTACTTTTTCAGTATCTGTGAAGCTCCAGCAGTATTTTGAGCAGGGCAGCTTCTCAAAATCTGTCTGGTTGCAAGAAAGATGGCAACACACACACGAAATCTCTGCTCATCATAGAGCTCCTTTTAAGTATAACCGAATAAACTTGCTCAATTCTGTCTATCATGCATGCAGCTCCTAATGTTTAAAGAAATGCATCTATTAGTCAAACACCAAAACACTCCAGATATCACCTGCAGAGCACAGTGTCAGAACTTGTGAGATATGAACATGTGTGACATATGAAGCCTGTCATCTTCTAAGGCTTTAATAATAATTAGGATGCAATCGTGATTGCTGCTTTCCTAACAATTTCTTGTGTCTACGAAATATTTAGTCTGAAGATACAGTTAGCCATCCCTCAGCCTTCCTTAGGAGTGGATGCAGATTTCACCCTCCTTATGTAATCTATGAAGAACTGACTGAAGACAATGTGTTTTTTTCTGAGCTTCCTATGTATTTAGATCTGGAAGAGATCTTGCATGATGTCTCTAGCAGAGTTACTGGCCAGTGACAGTCTGCATGCTACCTTTCTGCAGAAGGAGCCAGCGCTCCTCACTTCTAAGATGCCTGGTGTTTTTCTAAGTTTTTCAAGAGCTTAAAGGCTTTCCCATACCCCTTAGCATATGGGTCAGTTCTTGATGGACATGTGTAGTTAAAGGAGACTGCTGGAGTATGGCTACCTAAGGGCTTCAAAGGGCTTTTTACTGCTGTAGGTAGAAGAAATATGCAAATCTAGGAAAACAGATAAATGTGCATATACGTATTACTACAGCTTGTTTGTTTCCCCCTTCTAGGTATTTCCAGGGCATATTGAGTTCTCTGACTTAAGAGCTCCTTTTTGGAGTTTAGATGGGAAACATGAACTAATTTATCAAGACAGTTCCCCTGCCAAGGACAGAACTTCACATTTAATAATTATCAGTCACTACATCTCTGAAGGCATGTTGGTTTCTCCTGTTACTTTCAAAAGGGCTTTTGTTCTGTTAAGCTATAAAATACAAATATCTTCTGAGGTTAAAAGGGACCCTGCAGTCTGATCTGTCTGTACGTATAGGGGATACATAGGCTACAATTTCTTTGCCTAACTTGGGGGTTAGCACAAGCAAGTGGCTATTCCCAACTATCTTGTTTGGCTAACAAAAGAGTTAAATAGTGTAGATGTAGTCAAATCACATTTGCTTTAATCTCAGAGCCAGGAAATAAGCCTGAACCCACAGAGGCCGCTCTGAGTCCTCAGTATAAATTTAATTCATTAACTGTTTGACCTTCTCTAGACTGTACTCTTCACTGTAACACGCAACAGGTTTATACACATACCAATTTGAGTTTGAGTGTATTTGGTAATTTTCAGCTTTGGTTTAGGCAGATGAATAAACTTGTACTATGGAGCTGTGCTTTAACTGAGCTTGGGAATATCTGTGTTGTAATTGGGTTCTCTGACGCAGTTGTTTACATTGTGAAATCAGGCCATGTCCGACAAAGCTCACAAATGCCCTGCCCTTTGCATTTCAGAGTCCTTCTAAATGCACCCCAACATCACCTGAGCTCTGCATAACAACAGAAGAGTGTTCCCAGTACTCTTGATTTACAGGAAATTTGTCTTGAAAGTGATAACAGATCTCTTCTAATCTGATTGACTCTGAAGATTAAATAACATCTTGGATAATGAGAGTAAAATGGCTTAGCTGTTCTGTATAATTATATCAATTCCAAAGCTATACAAAACAAATAAACATAAGCCCCGGTATTCAAGCCTCGTTAGGTTTATGTTGCAACAGCTATGTTAAACAAAATTACAAATTCAGTCAGATCTTACCATGCTGGTGTTGCGACAACTGCTCTGGACAGGACCACACAGTAATTCATACTGGAGGGCTTTTCTGGGAACCGGTGGTCCAGATTTCTTCAACAAAAAGCTCCACTCCACCCTACAAACTTTAACTCAGGTGCTAGCAAGGTGTTCAACCCCAGCTTAAACTGGGATATGTCCACTTCTGGCTGCTGGACTGCAAGACTTTCCACACCACTCCTGTTTCCTTCTCTGAGAAAGAAGATTCAACCAGGAATTCACCTGTGAGCAAATACTCTTCCACCTATTTCTTGTCATTTTCTATCTTTGCAAGTACAGCTGGTACAGGAGCCTTATTTATGGCATCCTCTCTATAACCCAACCTAAGATATCTATTCTAGAGAAAAATACAAAGGGGAAAAACTGCCTGTTTTTCTAAAGTAGATACCCAAGGCTTTGGAGGTTTTACTAGTGTCTAGTGGTGAGATAAATCAAGGGATGAGTTATGCCCTGATGGGTATGAGGAGGCTGGGGAGGGAAGGTGAGCACTTGTCCCCTTGTTCCCACACTGGCTTCACTTTGGGGGCCTCTAGCCACTGTCCTGTAGGACAGGCATGTCCTCTGGGTGCTGCTCGGACAGATTTCACCCCTGGAGCCCCTATGGAGAGCTGCACAGACCGGGCTGCCGGAGTCTGGCTCCTTCTGCCCTGCATCTCCTCTACCCTACACCCTTGGACAGCCAACATGTGGTCTCCAGAATGGGTAGTTCACCTTGGTGGACCAAGTACGACCCTCAGTTTTCAGATGTTTTGGACTAAATGACCCCTGTCCAGCTCACATAAATGGTAATTTTGTCTCAGGAGAAGCACAAGAGTCTGGAGCAGAGGGGCACAGGGTGGGTGTAGATTGCCTGTAGATGTAGTGTGAGTAGGGGTGGTCTGTGTTCACTCACCAGCATCCCCTCCACCTTGGGCACTGGGGTCAGCCCAGGGACCTGAAGGACTCGACCATGTGGGTGTAGACCATGAGTGTGTTTCGGCTTGGAGAGGGGGATCAATGGAGTCGGCCCAGGTCATAGGATCACAGGGAAGTTCACACTGGAATCAGCCTCAGGAGGTCTCTGGTCCAACTTCCTGCTCCAGGCAGGGTCAGTTGTGAGATCAGAGCAGGTTATGGCCTAGAAATAAAAATAGTATTACAAGGAAGGATTATATAAAGACCAGTCAGATTTTGCAGAACAAGAAGAACAAGGCAAACAAAAATAGCTGATAGCTTGATTTTCTTGAAGCCCTATTTAATTTCAATTTTTTTTTCTGTGATCCATTTGTTTAATTTTTCTACATAGATTGTAGACTTCTGACTTATATGCTAAAATGGTCTGTGCATTACCTAGAACATCTTTAGACATCATATAAAGAAATTATAGCAATATTAAAATAAACTGACTTACAAAGAAATGTGATATGCTATTTGTTTACAGTCTGCAGTAATTATTTACCCCCACTGAATGTCAGCCTTCACTGGAGAGAAAAAAACCCTCTGTTTATTGTTCTTCGAGTTTGAGCAGAAAGTCTCTATTATTTTAGTACCACCTTTACTTAGAGGGAGAACTGTAATGTAACTTAATCATGTTAGCTGAAATGCTTAGTCCTTTGGTTTAAGACTAGTACTATATAATGAATGAACAGATAATTTTCTTTATTAGCATTCTGGATTATTAGGAAAAAAATATTCTTAGAATCCCATAATTATTAGTTTTTCTAATCCAAGGGTTTGCATACCATGTGTGAGGTTCTCCCAGTGACCCCAGTTATAGCGCAAATTTGGTCCTTCCAATTTTGTATCAGTGAACGTCATGCCCAGATCAAACAAAAGCGCTTTGCCGAGAGTGGGAGATGCTGTGCAAATGAACACTGACACACCTGATCATGCAAAATTGGAGTCTCCTGTTGAGTCTCCTGATGTCTCTGTGCACTGTGGGCATTCAGCACCTTGCGTGGTCAACCCTGATGCACGGTTGTGGCTGATGGGGTAGTGCTTGGATTAGCATTGTCTCGCTGAGCTAAACTCCCCCTGAGAATGGAAGAGCAAAGTCCAGTCATTGCAGATTTTTTGCTGATTGAGGACATATCTCTCTCTGGGGGAGAAGTGGGTACCTGAAAAGGGAAGAGCCAGTGCATGTGTCTGCTGGGGCTCCTGCAAATCCAACACTGTCTCTGGCTTCGTGTTCTTCCTTGTGAGGCTTGGAACTGCCCCTGATCTGATTTCAGCAGAGCCAACATTTGCTGAACCATTTGTGAATCACTTGATGCTTGCACAGACTTGTTGAGAACACCCAAGTCATCTGCCAGACCACAATGTTCCCAGCTTTTCTGTTTTTCCTTCCTTCTCGAGCCTGCTGCTTTAGCCAACTTAGATTATATGAGCATGACAGGGGTGAGGAGATAGGCTACGGAACGTGAAAAGTTACAGTGTCTCCTCCTCACAGGTTTTCATGCAAAAATGAAGACTTTTGGTGGGATATACCATTGAATGCTGTTAAGTTATAAACAGCTCAAGTCCCCACTGGCTTCAGTCAGAGATAAGGACATGCAGCACCAGGCAAGTTTGTTTGCTCAGAGATACGATCACTCAAGAAATAAAAATAACTTGTGTCATGTCAAGCTAGCCAAAAACGTCAGTGCTCATCGAACCTTTACAAAGGCTTTTGGAAGGAGATGAATACTGTAAAGAGCTTAATTTATCACTTAACTAATTGTATTTTTTTTTTAATAATTTAAGATAAATGAATTGTTAAATTATAATTTAATCTTTATTTAACCTTTTTAGAAGTTTAAAAGTATTGTAGATGAAGTATACACACATTGATTTACTATTGTCTTATTTAGAGAGAGGTTTTCATTTTGAAAATATTATCTAGGCATTGCTAATGCTGAATATCTAAATTGATATGACATATCAAAGAGTTGGGTTGCATCTCTAAGCCTTAATGTCAACACTCTGCCTTTTATGCTTTTTTACTGTTCTTTGAAAAGGCTGAGATTATACATTGGTCTTTAAGTTGCCCTAATATTTTTTAAAGGATTTTAGGGACTGAAAGGGGGTGATCAGCAAGAATGTCAGCTGGCAAAAATCAACTTTCAGTTCCATACTGCTGCACAGAGTATGGGGGAAAAAAATAAAAAGACAAAAAATCTTTTCTTTTCCAAGCAAAGAAGACAGATAATAGGCAGTGTTTTCAATGAACACTTAAATCCTTTTACACATAATTTGAAGTGGTGACACTTCCAAATCCTTCAGCAAGAAGAGCCGTGATCTAGCATGTGTCTCATGTTTCTAATTGGTGTGTATAAATACAGCACTAATGAAACTCACCACTTTGGGGAGGGCATTGCACGAAGGCTGTGATGCACAGCAATCCCCCCTCGCCTTCCAAACGGGGCTTATGACCCACCACAGCCAGTGCTGGCCTCTACACTGAAAAATGAGTTTTCTTCCACATGAATATGAATTTTCCTTCCATTTGAGACCAGACTGCCCTTTTACATGAAATATTTCTGTTCTGCCTGGCGCTGAGGGTCTAATCGACAGCCCAGATGTACCCTGTAGCGGTTTGAAGCCTGGCCCATGACCACTGTTTACACAGCACAGAGTTCTTTGTGGGTCAACATGAGAAATTACAGCAATGCCTGTGGAAAAGAGGACTGTGTTCGCTAGCACAACAACGGCAAGGTTTTGCTTTCTTTGCCAGTAACACATTGCTATTCATCTCTGGTTTAGCCCTGTGTGGCTTGAGGTAAGGAGTATTAGATTATTGGCAAAATCATTGGACTACAGCTTTCTGGTGGGGAAGGCTGAAATGCATTTACTGACAGATGTGGTTGGTATGTTGTTTTATCTCTGTCAGAGCACGTAAGTCCCACTGTCCATCTTCCCCCTTCCTTTCTCCCTCTCAGCTCTCCTGCTCAGTTATCACCCGTTCTCTCCTCACACAATTGCTCCCTCGCTGCTGTTTTTGGCCTCTGCTATCACATTTGTGCTAATTGGGGCCTGATGAGAGGTGTTTGCTTTCCCCTCTGTGCTTATGGCTCCCCAGCTGGGGCCCTGGCTCGCTTATCCCTTTCCGTGTCTCTGGGCTGTTCCCGAAGCAGAGCAGATGCTCCCCCGCGGAGAGCAGCTGGCTGCTATCACTGCCATGTCACGGGCCAGCCTGTGCTCCGTGACACCTGGCCGGGACACTGGGGGTCATGCACAGGGATCTTGCTCTGCAGGGAGAGTCTCAGGTCACACCAGAAATGAACATTTTCTCTTTCAGAACAAAAATAACCAGTTGTGTCCCAGTCACAGCATTTAAAACCCTCCAAGAACAGATAGAATCTATATTGAAAAATACATGTGGATCAGGGCAAAGAGTTGTGAAAATGGCTTTTTAATTTCTAAACAGTAACATGGAGACTGAAAGAGCCCTATCCAATGGCTAAGAGCAAGAAAAGCTCTCACACACACAGATCTCAGCTATAGGGATAATCCATTAGTGTGTCTACATCAATTTTAATTCAGTTTGTATGTGGGTTTTTTCAACCGAATCTCCTGATCATCTCCTTTTACTGTGATTTAATTTACATTTTAGAGTGGTCACAGATTTTCTGGACTGGATCCTTTTTGATAAAAGTAGACCAGAGCACCAGACATCCCAGCTACTAACAGGCAGTCGATGAGACCAGGTCTGCTCTGCAAGACACTGAGCCCAGCCTCTAATTTCAGACTGCCTGACAGAGCTGGTCCCCCTTTCCCTAAGATGTGGTTGTAGACACTGTGTTCCTGCATGCCCTGTGCTGAAGGGAGACCATCTTCAGAGCCTTTGCAGAGACCATGATAGCTTTGTTCCCACTTTGCTTCTGGAAGCAGGGTGCTGCTGTGGACTCCCCACTCAGTACAGCTGCAATCCAGTTCATCCTCCAGATTTCTTCATTCCTTTCACTTAGATCATTAATTCATGGGAACAGATCTAGTTTAAAAACATGATATGGAAAATTCTAACATAATTGTAAGAAGTCCTGGAAGTTTTGTTTTGTTTGCAAGCAGAACACTAAATTGGACATCTTTAGCCTTTTGTGCACTGTTTGTACAGCAGATTGTGGCCATTTGGTCTGTGGTCACTAAAAACACACACACAGGCCTGACAACTCCATGTTAATTAGGGCTCAATCCCAGCGTTCTCATGAACCAGGAGAAACAATGCATTTCTGTCAAGTGTGTGAAATACTCCCAAACGTGGGTTGGAAAGAATAAGGGTAAGAGGGAAAACTGTTGTCACTTAGATTTTTTTACCTTAAAATATTGCAATTGTCTTTAATCATTTTATCACTTAACTGCATCAAAGTAGATGAAGTTAGGAGGAGATGGTGAACAATGCTTCCTTTGAGCCATGTGGTGTTCTGCTGGAATGTAACCAGCAGAAATAATATCTGATGGGCTTGTGCAAACCCCACTTAAGGTATATTATGTTGTCAAGGCAGATCTGTAAACTAGCTCTTTCTGAACAGGGGCTGTGTGTTTGATCTTAAATATTAAAACTGAGCATGTAAGTTGAAGGGAAAAAACATCACTTAGTCTTTGTCCACATCTCTATTGTGCTGCAGTGAGCCTTCATACCAGGAGAGAGAGAAATCCTATGTTATTACATTTTAAATAATCTGTTATTTATCCATACACACTGAGTCCATTGCTAGACTCATCTTGTCTAACTATGGGTGGGGTTCAGCATAAGACAAAGTGTTAAGTGTCACCATGTAGGTACAATAAGTCTAAACTGCAGCCACGGTCAATGGAGGTCTAGTGGGCACAATCACTAGAGAATCATATAGGTGACTCAAAAGTGTGCCTCAGTTTAGCTGCTAAGATGTGGTCCAGCTGAGCCATTTGAGATGCTTCAGGGTTATCCCATGGAATCTCCATTTGCTGCTCTGGAAGGGCACTGGTGAACTATGGGATTTGTGCCATGTTTGATGGCTCCATGAGACCACTTTATACATCCGGTTGCAACGCAAATGTCACCATATGCCCATGCTGGTGAACTTGGTCTCAGTGTAACATTGACACTGTAGACTTCTACATTTGAACTAGTCCTCCTATGTCAGTCTCCTCTGCTCCCG
This sequence comes from Nesoenas mayeri, assembly GCF_963082525.1. NCBI lineage: Eukaryota > Metazoa > Chordata > Aves > Columbiformes > Columbidae > Nesoenas > Nesoenas mayeri. Next base: position 21,366,064 of record NC_137544.1, on the reverse strand, counting down.
TGTCGCTTGCTGGTAGCATCTGTTTTATTATGAGATGAACTGTGCCTTGTAAAACCTCTTTTACTGCATCAGGACTGCACAGGTGATGGGCTTCTATGCAAATATCTGTAGCTTTTTCTGGGAATAAGCCTGCTTTAGGAGGATGCATGGAGAAGTCTGTGGAGGATGATGCTGGGTGTAGCCCTGGTGTTATTTTGAGAAGGCTCTTGAGTCATACCCCGTGCTCACACCACTGCTCCTGATTTGTAACTGCACCTTGCCTTTTGGTCAGGAGTTTTGGTGATTTTGTAATATGGCCTTGGCTGATACTACTGCCAAGTTTACCCAGGATATGGCACAGACATGACCAGAGTACTCCTGCCTTGATTAAAAAAAAAAAAAAAAGGATTCAGGAAAGATATGAAGTTTCAGCAAATAACCATAATAACAGTATTATGATTGTTGATTTTTTTTTTTTCCTGGATTATGCTGAGTTTAAAACAGAGTAGCTGGCAATCTTCAGTTCTTTTGCAGTCTTGCAGCCTTTGGACTGTGTCAGTATAAAATAAAAATAATAATAATAATAATAATAATAATAATAATAATAATAATAATAATGTTTAGCTGATAGCTTTCAAATCTCATGTCTACATCCTTCTCTGACCCATATTTTCAACCATGGAAGCTTGGAAGTCCTCCTGAGTGTTTTTTGCTGCATCTAAGTGTATGTCTGCATGGAAAAAGCTTTCTATAGAAAACCGAGGTGTGAATTTGCAGAATAGTGCAATAGGGGTTTTGCCATCTGGACAGTCTTGTCCCTGTCCTGGGCATGCCCACACTGATGGGGTCAGTGTCATGTTGTTCTCTGTGTCTGTGCTTGATTTGGGCAGACACGGACTAGCTCTACTCTGGAAGTCATGTAAGCACATTATTGCAGCACTGAGTGTGAGCTTAGGAGCTGGTCTGTGCTGGCATATGCTATGAGCTTTGTGCATATTGACTTCATTGGTTTCCAAAATTCACTAGGCTAAATGAGGCAAAGAAATTTTTGAACAAATTGTCCACCTGAGAATCAGCACAACCTGTCATTCTGGACCATCTCCTGATAAAGAAAGGTTCTAAGAGAAGATCTCCAGTCTTTGTGTTTCTGGAAGATACCCTGTCACTCTCCTTAGTTTGTCAGCAAGGTACAGACCTACTTGTGGAAAAAAGCAGCTATGTTTGGGATTTTAAAAGGATCACACTCTTCTCCTAGGAACACCAAGAAGATACTTCATTCAATGGCTCTGCCACAAAGATGAAGGAGGTTGAGGGCTGCTTCTGCATAGCCTTTTTTTATAACCAACTGATCCACTGCCAGCTGTTTTGTGAATGTGAAAAAGGACTTGAGACATTTCTTCTTTTTCGTTCCTGAGTGTTGGACAGCAGATCTAACACAACAGTTTGTGTTCCTGTGCCTTGGCTTGTGACAGGCTTAGAAGAATCAGAATCCTGGTGTTTATTCTGATTAGACATATTTTTAGATAATGTTGCCCTGGCAGTGACCATGGGACTCTCTGTCTGTTACGTCTCCACCATCAAGGCTTAAATTTTTGTCTCTTTGCTGAAAGGGCTTTTTTCTACCCACTTACTCAGTTTCACCATGAGATAGGATCAAGAGGAGGAACCACCTGGGATGCAGCAGGGCTGCTGATGCAGGGAGCAATGTTTTGTCCTATTCAGTTTGCTTATATATCTAATGGGGCTCAGCTCTTTAATACAAAGGTAGATTATAGATGCCTGATTACACTAAGTGTACATACAGTCAATGATTATTTTGCATTTGGCTTTAAGCTCAGCCTTTTCTCTCCAGGCTAGTGTGGTCCTGGATTCCTCATACTGCCAAAACTCTTTCAGAAGTCCACATCATACAGACTACAATACCTCATATTCTTTAAAGTAGATTTCATCTTTCTTCCTTGAGCTAATATTTATGTTTCCGTCTTCATGATTTCTCTCTCTATATTTTTTTTCATCCTGAGAAACTGCATTTTTTAACAATAAGAAAAAAAAAGAACCAAAAAATAGCTGTTGCTTTTTGTTTGGCTGTTTGTTTAGCTGGGTTTCATAATGGTGTGCTAATGGTCCTAAAGTGCTGTCAGCATGGTGTTGTGTGGTTTTTTTTTTCATACTGTCCTGTTTTCAGCTCTCTGTGATTGAATTTAGGTCTGCTAGCCAAGAAAATCCTGTGGCAAACAGAGGGTCTTTAGATGGTAAAAGGCACAGGTAATTATTATCTTTAAAGATGTTCTGAGTGAGTATATGTTACAAGAAAATAAAGAAGAATGCCAGGAGCTCTCAGTTTGCTAACCATGATTTATTTGACCAGGGTTATTAATGACACTCTTTGGATAGCTAATTTCTCACTTTTCTGTAGCTGAAGCCTAACTAGAAGATATGACCACCAAGACTCTTTCTTTTTTTTTTTTTTTTTTTTTTTTTTTTAACATTTAAGGGCAATATGCTCCTTTAAATAGGTTGCAGAAACATACAGATCATACCATGATGTCAGATATTTAAGGAGATTTTCTTGTTTCCCTTAGAAGATGCTGAAAAATTGATGTGTAATATAGCCCACAGTTAAGTACGATGAAAACCATGCTGTTCCCTCAGCCAAATTCATAGGTGACATACATAATGGTGGTGTAAGTTACACATAAGTGATCTGCTGTGTGAAAGTAGGAGGCTTAATTTAATGAACATGGGAGAATGATGGATTCTAGGAGAAGAAGCAGATGAAAATGAGTGTAACAAAACCATATAAAGGACAGTACTTGATCAGACCAAAGATCCAAGTTGCCCAGTGTCCTGCTGCTGGTAGGGGCCAGTAATGGATGCTTAGAGAATGAACTCAGGAACCTGCCATATGTCTGTCTACTTCTTGTATAAACACACCTGTTTTCACTAAGTTATAGCTTGCCCACAGTGTGTCTCTCTTTAACTGGCTTGTTCTATGCTGCCCTTGCAGCTTTCTCTGGAGAATTTTTTTGAATGAAACTTTCAGAAATTCTCCTGAGCAACATTCCTGAGCATAATTAAAGTAAAATAAAAGAGGGGGAAAATCCTACTGTAAGTACAGATGAGAAATGTATGTGATAACGTTTCAAAGACAGGCTTTAGGGGAAGTCTCAAAGAACGGATGTAAAGATTGCAGAAGACAAGCTCTTCCCACAGTGGAGTGCAGGATGGCAGGGGTTTGACGTTAACATAGAATTCCACCATAATCTAGCACTTAAGATGTGATCTCTTTGCTCTGGGCTTTAATGAAATATGTATTAGTAGAGCATGAAATTCTTACAACAAAAGTGATGTCTGTGTTTATTGGCTGTTGTCTATTGCTAATACATCCAAGTCTGCAGTATCCTTAACTAACCCAACACTGTTTTCTGGGACGTGACTGAGTATCTGACAGGGAGGTTTGCTGTAGAAGTTTAAAAACCATTCTCAGGAAAGGAGCAACACAGGAAAAGGAACACCTAGCTGCTTTTATTTCATGTAGATAGAAACAATGCATAACAGACTATAAGTGTGTTACTTTGGCGATGTCAGCAGCTGCATAAAAGTTGAATGATTATATAAAACTGGAAACCATTTTGTGGATGGTAAATGGAGCAATAACAGTATCTAGCAGATAGTCATTTAAAAAATGCCTACAATACTCAATTTCTACACCATTTAGATGAAAAGGCAGCCTGGATAATACAAACTGTGTTTATGTGACATACAGTAGATCTGGGAAAAGCTGTATGACAACAAAAAGTACTGCTGGAGCTTGCATAGAGTACCGAACTGTGTCAATATACACAGATGCAGAGGTTGAGGAGCCAATGTATCTGTGCTACTGTCTTGCAGTTGTCAGCAGTAGCACTTCTTCACTCTTCTGGATGTGATACCAATATACAGGGAGAAAAAATTATTTGTTTTAGGACATCACAGCCCAGGGTTCCTATTATTAGTCAGTTTATATCCACTGACTTGAACTAACCTGTTCTAAATTGTATGGGATTTTTTTATATGCTACAATAACAAGCACAATTTCTGCACTTGTCTGAGTATGGAAAATGTCCCCAACTCCACCTCTTTGGGTCGTGGTGACTCCAAAGTGAGTCATGATAGGTTGTCTTCTGGTTCTTTCCGTAGTGTGGTATAACTTGCTGCCACTCATTTTGGGCTTTAGTGTTATATTGAACAACTAGCCTTAAAGATCAACTGAACAAATTCAGGGAAAAGTGTTTTTACTTTTTCACCTGGAGACAACAGGTACTTTGTTCTACTGCACAGAAAAAATAATAATTCTCTCATCTAAATGAGTGTGAATGCTCCAGATGTAGTAGCTATCCCTGAAATAACAGATGCACTTAAATATGCCCAAAGTGTAGACTCATTGACTTCAGCAGGACAGTTCATGTGGCTAAAATTAAACAAGTATAGGCACTTTCACAGGTTGCAGCCATCAGGATGTCATTACACACCCCCAGGAACTATACAGCTCAATGATATCAGCTTTCTTTTTGCTTTAGGATTAAAAAATGTTTCTGCAGAACTGTGAAGAGATAATGACGTGGCAGGAGACAGATTTATTAACTCCAGTGGCAGATGCTGGGGTGTGGAGAGAGAGGCAGCAGTGCCATGGGGGTGTTAGTGGGCCGCAGGGTTCTGCAGTGCTGGCGTGAGGGAGATACTGGACTAGTTCTGTCTCAGAGGGCCCTGCGAGTCTGTGTGAGCACAGCCAGTGCTCTCAGGTGACACGCTGGTAACCAGAGAGAGACAAGGCTGCAGCTGTCTCATGGTGGCTGCTACTTATTGCATCTTTCCTTTTGACTAGAGGTTTTGAAAACCTGTGATTAAGCTCCCTCCTGACTTACAACACGAAGAATCCTTTCGGTTGATGACTTCTCTGCTCTGGATTGTGTGTTCCTCAATGCACCAAGTTGTAAGAAAGATTAAAGGAAGAGTCCTCCTCTTTCTCAGTTACCTTTGTATGAATCAATAATGGATTCCTTTGAGTTTAGGGCCAAAATCATGGTCTTTGTTTGCAATTGATTTGGTTCAGCATCGAATGATGTTATGAAGCTGTTTTAAAGCCATTGATGCTGGGAGCCAACTAACCTACAAGCCAAAGTAGAACAGCCACATGATATTTCAGTGGCTCAGGCTAACATGTTTTTGGCATGAAACTTGCAGGGCACAGGGTCTAATTTCTTCCTGGAACAGAGACAGTAGAGTTGCTGCAGAGGACTGGAAGGAGCTGAACTTTCTCTGCATTATAACTTAATTTTGTATGTCAAATTATACAGATATAAAACCAGAAAGAAGAGATTCAAACCCACTGGCTTAATCTATTTGAGTAAATTAAGTGTGCTGGAATTCCCCAGCATTGGGACTGACCAGCTAAGGCAGCCCATGCACATGGCTTTGAACTTGCCCATCCTCCCAGGCACAGGGACCACGTGCAGCCTGCTCTGGGTGAGCCAGCTGCCAAACTATGCCCCAAGACAGTTCCAGAGATTGCTAGTTGGCTGGACCCACATGCCAGGGACTGTTCAAACAGTGGGGACGACTGAGTTGCCAAGCCTGGGACCATGTAATTTGCCCTTATAGAGATAACCACAGTGTGTATTTGGGAAAGGCTCCAGTGGGGGTAACGCTGAGGTACTTTGGTCTATGTATGACCGTTACAGATTATTCCAACTTGCCAGTTTCTCTGATGATTAAAAGATATATCTGGTTCTGTTGGGTTTTCAAAAGTTTATCAAACAAAGGCTAACTTGCTCTTCTGTCTGCTAGGAAACACACCGATACACACAGAAAGACCCACAAACCTACTTGAAAGGAGGTTGTAGCAAAGTGGACGTCAGTCTCTTTTTCCCAAGTAACAGGTGATATGATGAGAGGAAACAGCCTCAAGTTGTACCAGGACAGGTTTAGATTGGATATTAGGAAAAATTTCTGGACCAAAAGGGTTGTCAGGCATTGGAACTGGCTGCCTAGGGAAGTAGTTGAGTCACCATCCCTGGAGGTGTTTAAAGGATGTGTAGGTGTGATGCTTAGGGACATGGTTTAGTGGCAGACTTGGCAGCGTAGAGTTTAGGGTTAGACTCAATGATGTTAAAGATCTTTTTGAACCTAAATGATTCTATGATTTTATAAAATCAGGGCAAAAAGCAGCTACTCTAGCTCACAAGAATATTGTTAAGTACTTTGGGTCAGTTTGACAATTTGTCCTAGTTGTGACAGCACATAAAAGACAATGCAAAGCTTTGTGGAGGAGACAAAAGAACAAAGCCAAACTGTTGTTGTTAAACATGAGCCAATCAGAGCTCTTGATCTTTGAGGAGGAGACCAACTTCAGTGGAAACTGCTTGATCTGCTGAGGACAACAGAGGACGTTCCACATGTCTTCGGGCCTTTTAATCAAATTTATGGGTGCCATTACCATTGCATTTTCTGGGTAGCAAAAATGTTGTCAGGTAACGAGTTAAAATAGCTAAATTCCACTTTTTGAAAGAGAAAACAATATTCAGAATTGGCATTTGAGCAGTGCATACAACACAAACCTTGCTGTAGTGTGAAAAGACACAAGTATTATGGGATGTGCCTGCTTTAATGCGTTGTTTTGACAGCTTATCTCTTGGAGTCTGCAACACTTGAAAGTCTTTTATACAGAGCCTTCTTCCTTGGATGATGCCTTAAGGTAATGAAGGATTGTATTATAACTGGACAGGGAGCTGAAGGTTGAGAATAAATTCTGTTTACTAAAATATATTCTGGTGCTTAATCTGATCCTGGGTGAACTCACTCACATAACAGAGTTTGGAGAAAGGAAGGGGAAAAACCTTGGCAACTTAATTAAAATGATTGGTGGTGTGTGTAGGGAAGGGAGAGGAGGACAAGGAAAGATCCTGCTCCTACAAGAAGGGTAAGTATTGGAGAAGATGAATCTTACTTTCAAAATAATGACTGTCTCTTTTTCAAGTATCCCCATAAATCTGTAGTACAGCCTAGGATTTGAGAACTAAATAATTTTTCTTCCTGAAATGAATTTTTGAGACAATATTTCCAGAGCTCTTTTAAGAAACTAACACAGGAAAAATATAGCTGGTATGTATAATCTTATTCAGTTCATTAAATTGTATTTTTCAGCACTCATTTGGCTTATGTATTTAGAAAGATCTTTCTGCCTCCAGTAAACTGCTACTCAGCACCAGCCCTTCCATTTTTTTTCTAAACTCTCCATTGACCTAAAAAAAGTATGTTCTGTTAAACACCTGTTTAGAAATAACGTGCTGCATGATCTTTGTCCCACTTCCCATTGTTTAACATAAGCAGTTTTGAGGTTAATCAGTTGAATTTAAAAACGAATTACTGATTGCTTCATACTTTTCATTACTAAGACGGTGCATTTTTAAAATTTTATCAGCATAGCAATCACAAAAAAAAAAAATCTACGTTCAGTCTGGTACACCATCTTGAGAAATGTGACATATGGAAACTAGCTATGAAAAATGTCTCTGCCTTTCCCCCCACAAGACACAGGCACAGTTCTCACCCTGCCAGGAGGCACCAGCAGAGGCCCCGTCTGATGCTGACACCAGCCCATGCTGGATTTGGCACGTGGCTGCTCCGCTGAGCCTGTGCGCAACCTCTCCATCCCTGTCCTGATGTCTGCTAAGTGATAGAAACAGAACTATATATCACTGTGGGGAAGATTTTAAACTCCTTTCTGGTCAAATTGTAGGTGACACATATCCTGACACATTCAGCACGAGGGGAAATGACTGCCAAGTCTCTCAAGAGGCTGCTTTGTAATTGCTCTTGCTGAAGCATTGTTATTATCACTAATAAAAGGCCTGGAGTTAAGAAAACAGAACTCATGTTTGGGAGCTGGATGTACAAGGGGGAAATGGAGTAAGTAAGCAGATGTCAGCAGTTGTCAGCATCCGAATTCTCCAGTGGTGTAGATACAGGAGGTGGAATGTTAATTGCTTTCCTGGAAGGTGCCCTCTAATATGGGAATTGCTTATATGAGTCTTCTGTAGTCCTAGAAGCTTTATTTGAAATTCAAAAACATGTTTTCTCATCAATGCATACCAGCCCGGGTGACTTTTAATTTCACATTTCCCTACAGACTTTCACCAAATGTTAATAAATGATTGTACACAGCAGACTCAGTTACAGGAGCCACCTCAGAAAACGTTGCAGAAGCACTTTATGCCATAGTTTGTATCAAGATAGTGTCCTGGGACCCAAACTGAACTTATATTTATGCAGTTTATGTTTTGTGTGCTTTGTATTTGTGTGGTTTTCCACCTATTCAAGTTCTGCCATATATGAATCCTTTGCTGCCTCAGCAGGTCACAAATATATAATCTCTACAGTGTGCTGGGAGAAACTATAGAGTGGCTGCCCAGCCCCACTGCAGATCAGGGTGGTGGTGCTGAGATGGGACAGAAAGACGTTCAGGACCTGTTGTCTTAGGCTCTGTGCAGATACCTGATGACAGACAGGAAGTGTGCAGAGGAATTTATGGTTTGAAGGATGAGGTAAATGATGGGAAAAGGAAGAAATTCACTCCAAGTGACACAACAGATCCAGGCAGACCTAGAAGGAAGATCTCAGGACCATCAAGTGTTATGCAGCATCCATCCTCTGTACATCTCACTGCCTTTTTGAAACCACATGCACAAGAAGCAGCTGATATAAGAGGCTGCCCTCCTTTGCCGCTTTGATTTTCTGCCAGAGGGTACCAGTAGGAGAGGTCTAGATCTGCGCTGGGGGTCATAGCCCACCGCTCACACCTGGGTTGGCAAAGCTGAAATGAGTGTAGTGAATCATGGAGCAAGTGTCCCTTGTCCTCTGTCTCCACCGGACACCCACGGGCAGGACCCACAGACAGCCCCCAAGTTCGTTGTGCTCTCATTACTGTGCCAGCTCCCAGGGGACCCGCTGCTGCACCGAGGGCAGGACAGCGCGTCCTCTCCCCCTGCAACAGCTCCTGCAACCATCTTGTGCTGCTGCAGCTTTCAAACTCGCATTACTTTGATGGATTAAAGCCTAGTAATAATTTACTTACACACGAAGCCTGATATTTCATTGGGGAAATGAAAGAGACGTTCACAAGATTATGCACTCTCACCATCTCATGCCTTCAGTCCTCCCTTTGGATTTTTCTGGGTAGGAACTGTACTGAGATTGTGCTGTAATTAGACAAGGGGAACTTGAAACTGTGCGAGGCTTTCAGATGCTTCATTTGAAAACATGACTCATGCCAAAATGAACATACAATAGCATGCAATTCTTCCTGATTTTCATACTCTAAAATAATTAATGGGGATGAAAACATGTTCAACTTTGCTTCAGATACTTCAAGTGATGCTTACCAATGGAAGTTAAAATTATATCTTTGGAGGCTTTTCTGGATACAGTAATACTACAAAGAACTGCATTTTAAATCAACTAAGCTAAGCTTTAATTTGCCCAGCTCATATGCAGAACTCTAGAATCTCAGTAGAAAGAAATAAGAATAAGTGCAATGTATGTCAAATATCTAGAAAGATATGGAAAGTCTTAAAAGCTATTTTAAAAATGGTTTTCATCTAAAAAATCAAAGAACTTTGAATTAACTAGCTTTGAAAGCTTTTAAAGTTCTACGTACTCCTTTAAAACTAGATTTTTCTTGTGAATAATTTCCAATGTAATGTAGACCTCAATTTTTAAAATGACATTACATCAGAAATACATTTACGTCTAAATATGAGCATATGATGATTAGTTTTCAAAAAAAATAAAATAACAGTCACCAGTTTGCTAATTTTGCTTTTTGCAAAACTTGAAGTCGAATGTCCAAGCCCTGCTCAGGCTGGAGTCTTTTACCTCTGTGAAGAATCCATAATCAGGAGAAAGCATCTTTCAACTGTCTGACTGCTTTTGCTACAACCAAATATGTCACATGTGACAAATGTGTGACAGTGAGCAGGACATCTGATGGTGGAGAATGATCCAACAGTCTGAGTCAAATGGTTCACTTGCTCCAAGACAGATCATGAAATAAAAGTCACGCATTAAGTAATTTATGTAATTATGGCAAAACTATCTTGTCTTTATTTCATAACATTTGTCAGGTTTTGTTAGATCTTTTTAAGTACACTTTCAAAAACAGGTCAAAGCAGCTTTTCTGTCTGGAATGTCAAGCAAGTATCTACAAACAGGCACTCTGCAAGCTGGTACCTCCCCCATTCATTGCAGTGGTTTATTAACCCTGGAAACTAATGCTAGACATCTTAATTTCAGTATTGTGAGCAGTTCCTCCACAGGTCATTTTACCACATTCCCACTATAGGCTGTTCAAATCTTACAACCTACATCTAGCTTCTTGAAGGAGAAGAAACTTATGAAAATGCCACAGCTCTTTGGCCATGACATTTGACAAGGGGAGGGCAGTCTCATGATCCTGCATGTGTGGCTGATGTGTGGAGGAGAGCTGGGGTGGGATGCTGGGGGATACCCACTGGCAGGGCAGTAGGAAACAAAGCTCTAGGAAATCACACTGGCAAAACTATTCTTGTTAGTGTATTTGAACCTTAACCAACTATTGTCCTTGAAAACCAGGAACAAAATTTTTGAAGTGGTTATGGGAAAGATACGAGAGGCAATAGTGATTTCCAGAGGAGGAAGCAGAGGAATAGACATGCAGATCTGCCTGTTCTTTTGACAGCTGCCTAGCCAGCCCCAGGACATGGTGAATCAAATGCTGACAATAAACATGGAACTGCAGATGCTTCTAATCTCCAGGGCTTTCATTTTACCTGTACCAGGATTTTTGAGAAGATATCACAGCCTCTGGAAGGAGGCAATAAGAAGCTTTAAACTTGAACAATGAGCTATTCATTTTCTGGAAAAGCAAGAGTAACCTAATTACCCTGTTCTGCTTTGCTTAGCCATCATGGAGTTCGCTGCTGAATACAAAGTGCTGAGCAGGGGTGGAGGCTTAATAGAAGAATCAGCACCAAACTGATACACTCTGTTTCGAGAAACAAATTATTATTTGTTTGCTGATTTCAGTTTCACCTTTAGCTCTAAGGAGAGGAGTAAACACTGTTTCTGTGCTCCATCCATCATCTGAAAGTCCTTCTTAAAATGCACAATTCCTCTTTTCTTAACTATTCCTCTTTTCTTAAGTGGATATGATTTTATTTGCAGGGTTGCATTTTTGCTACCCTGCTGCCCCTTTGCCTATGATCGTTCTCTGATGCAGCTGAAACTTTACTAGACCTGAAAGTTTGTATTTGTAACGGGGAAAGATTTGCTGATTATATCATTAAGCTTTAATGTACCTTCCACCCCATTTTCTTCCCTGTCGAGAGACTGTAGCCACATGAAATTATTTTAAAAATACGAAAATAGGAATTTTCAGGTAGCTGGTTTGGTAGCTAATTTATCAGAATGAGCTTTTTAAAGCCTTTTATTCTTTTTTTTAGAGTTTTATTTTTGCAATTTTTTTAGCTAGAATTGTCTGTGGTCATTCAGTCCATCATTTTATGCAGCAAATGTGACTCTGATTCTTATTGTTGCTGCACACTCAAAATAAAGTGAATGGCTAACGCAAATGTCTGGTCTTTTAAAGGTATATAATACAATTTTTATCAATGGACATCATGTTGGCTGAAAAACTTTTATTATTTTTTTTTAGTTTAAAGGATGTCTGCCTGGTATCATTGTTTTGTACCTATTCATAAATAATCTTCACCTTGCAAAATTTATCTTATTCAACTACAAACATTTTCTTACTGAAGGGAAAAGAAAACAGAAGTCCTTTAAGCATGCCAAATAGCCATTTAAAAAGGACCTTTTCCTTTATCTTACTGAAATGTCAGACAGGGGAGTAGAGTCACTTAAAAAAGGAATTCTCTTGTCAGTACTATAAAAATATACATTTTTTCTGCTGGAGAAAGTTCATAAACTTGGAACTTCTTAAATCTTTACTAACATCAGATAAAAACCTGTGAAGAGCCAAATCCTGGACTGAGATGCTTGTTTATTATTCTTCACTTTTGACATTTTATGATCCCACACAGACTAGATGAGTAATTTTATCAATGCTAATTCTAACTAAATAATAAAGTGTGAGCAGAAACTGCCACTGTGGGATTCCATCCCCTTGGGGACCTCATTCACATTTTCATCTCTATGAACCTTCTGGCTCCCCTCTGTCCTCCACATCCTGTTACCACTGTAAACATATAACATGACAAGGTTGATGGATAATCTTTTATGAGAACAACTTCCGTATTTGAAAGAAGTAGATAAGCTTTCAGACACACAAGTCCTCCTTTGGATATAAACCAGAAGCAGCAAGCTTCAGAGCTAAATCCTAGCTACTCTGTTTTTAATTAGATATGTAAATAATATAAGACAGCTGAGAGCAGCTGGGCAGTTTGAACCTCAGGAATAGCATGGGGAATGCTAGATAAGATGGTGATTATCACTTACTGAAAGAAAAAAAATAGTAGGGAATGTATAGCCTAAGGAGGAGAGGAAGGTTAATGGGGAGAGGGAGGAGAGGTATCCCATTGTGTCATTAAAAACATCTCTCTTTTGACTCACAGTTTTATGGATTTCAGTTCCTAGAATAGTCTTTTGAAAGAGTTTTGTATACTCAGTAAGGAAAGCAACAGAAGGGGAAGCAGTGAAACAGAATAAGAGAGAACTGCTTCTGTGCACCTGGATCATTGGAAAGACATGCTCCTCTAGGGCAGGACTCAAAGAGTGGATGCAGTGCCTAAAAAAGTAGAGACAAAACAGTACTGGAAAAGAAAAATAAAAATTTGATTGTCAGATTGTTCCAGACAGAACCAGTTCCACAGCTGATTGGCTACAGGACAGGTGCAATTCACAGTTACGAAAATATCTTGCAGAGTTCTTGTATGCAGGTACCTAAAGAAGAATTTTCCAGAACACCTGAGTGGGCAAGAGAGGAAAGTTTTTTATAAGATAACAGATATAATAAAAATTATGGATTGTAGAGAAGCTCTGAGATAAACAGTAAGACATCTTGCTCATTGTAGCACACTGTGCGTTGTATATCACAGAAGCTGCACCTTACTAATATTACAGTGCTTTACCCTGTTGTTTCTCTTTTTTCCCTGTAAGCTCCTCAAGCAGGGACAAGATCATCCTATGCTGATAGAGATCCAAGCGTGCAATCTTTGAAATGATTTTGCTAGTTACAATGCTGTGGAAAGTCCTGCCACAATAGTATCTATTCTGTAGATTATCTTCTGACTGTAAATAAAAACCATTGAAAAGCCTTATGAGTCAACACTTTGGCATAGCTATGTTTATAACCTACTCCTCTATATGGAGGCTATATAAATCTGCTTTATATTTTGACATTAAAAAAGCTCCAAACAAATAAACAGGGGCTCTTTAGAGGTTAAAGTACAATGCCATGAAATAATTTCCTATTGGCTGAAGAGGACTTTCAAATGCCGCTCCTTCTGCAGGTGCCTCTGAGGTGACTGTCAACTGTTTCTGTGCTGGTCTGAAAGCCGAAGGACAGCAATACCTGGTGCCGAGCCAGCTTCCCAGTGCCTGGGGATCAGCCACTTCCACTGGTTCACATGAGCCATGGGCTTGACTTTTTACCACATGTCATCTTAGCTGTTTGTAACTACAAAGAGGGTCATGTCAAATTACCAATGGCAGAGGCAGTAGATAATATTTGTAGAAATTTCATTCATATCTCACTCAAATGCAAAATAAGACCCTAAAAGGAACTCAGCTTTAGAGAAAAGGGAAAAGTAAGAGCTGTTCTGGGATGCCTCGTGTCTGAGCATATTTCTCCTGCTTATATTCAAAGACCTCTGGACTTTTCATGTGCTGCATTGCCTCAGGGCTATTTCACAATAATGAGAATCTTCTAGCAAGAGTTTGAACATTGCAATAGATTCAACAGAGAAGTGGGCCGAATCCCATATCCTGGGCTCTGTAGATTAACTGCAATTTCCTGCAGTATCCAATAATTTTAACTCTACAGAGAAAACATACCATCCTGTACTCCTGCCGACAGAGAGCCTAGGAGTGAGTTTCTGCCATAACTCTGCAGCCCATGTGACCACATCATCATGTCTAAAGCATTGCACTGTGCCTTACTTAGCATCTCTCCCCATCAGAAGTAGCAAGAACCACTGCTCAGTTAAAACCCTTCGTTGCTCAACCCCTTCCAGCTTGAGGGCTCTTCTCCAGAGGACAGACTGTGCTGCATTTGTAGAGTCACTCATTGAGCAATGATCTTCACACAGTTTGCTGTCATTGAATAACTAGTTGTGAACCAGTTGATGGACATTGATTTGACAGCCAGCATGGGCCATTCTGGCTGGAGCAGTCTTGCTGTAGGAATTAGATCTGGTCCTAAGTAAAGCCCCAATAGGATCTGTGCCTCTGAGCCACTCCTTGCCTGGGAGAATAGTGCACTGAAATGGTCATCAGAAAGAGAAAATTTTTATGTAAAAAGGCAAAAACAGAAAAGCATTGTTATTCGTGTCTCTCCAACAGTTTCCTCCAACAGTGTCAGTCCTACACAGAGTCTTCTAGTGGTGTTTGGACTGATCCCAGCCAGCCTTTTATTCACAGAGTATTTGGCAGGAGCTATAACTTTTGAGCCACCCCCAGCTGGAGTCACTTGGCACTCTGGTCTCAGCTGTGGTAGGTGTATTTGCCACCCTTGGCTGGCATCATTCCCAGAAATACTCTGTGAGTACAAGTGACACTGCTTTTTCCCAAGATGATTCGTTCTTAAACTGTATTTGCTAGAGCCATCCAAAGCTGTTGTGGAGCTTAAAGTTATTTCTCTGCCACAGAAAACTCCCTACTGATTGTAAACCACTTCTGAGTTTTACTAGAGTCATCAGTCACTTTCTGGAAGAACACAGTTCAATAAAGTGCACCAGGATTTCTGCAGAAGACTCCAGAAGAGTGATTCACTCACAGGTGAATGAAAGTAAACTACAAAGCAACCATGAACTCTGAGAGCAGTGGGGAGCACAGGAAAATAAATATGATTTCATGTATTAGGAACTTGAGATGTGAATGGAAATTAAGATCAAGGTTATAAAATGATGACTGAGCATAATCAAACAACTACATTCATCTCATTAAAGCAAATTTATTTTCAGCTCATTACCTTGATATAACTTGCTCATGTATTCATGTTATATCTTTAGTCTTTGATGAAGAAAGTTGAATGAAACTGTCAGTCAAAGAAGGTTTATTTTGTCCATCCTTTGCGATGTGCTGGCCATATGTACACTCAGGCAGCGGGACATCTTTCCCATAGTGCTGTAAACTGGAGGATTTTTTAGCTGGCAGTAACTGCAGATCTATGCCTGGGGCTGTCCCCTCTGCACCCATGTCCCGTGGCTGCCACAGGGGCAGATCAGGGCATCCTGGCAGCAAATCCAGACACAGGATCACAAAATTTGTTGTGATCTCAAAGTAATGGGTACGAGTGTGGGTTGAGACTGTACATCAGGACCACATCAAGCAGAGTGGCTACGGTTAAGAAAGTCTCTCTTCTCTTTCATGTGATTATCTACAGGTACATTCACACTGTGGGTCACTCTGTGAATCTTACCTACTTTCCCTGAAAACTGCTATCAAAAAAGCTTTGCTCTTTGAAAGCTAAAGGAAAAAACAGGATGCATGGATTGAAAAGTCTTGGCTATGAAAAGTGTCAGAAGTCAGCTCAAGTCTCTCAGGGGAATCAGCTTCCAGAAGGAAACACCGAAAACTCTCTTCAGTTGAGTTGCAATACAGTAAGATGAGAGAACACTGAAAACCCTACATTTTGCTGGTGCAAAGCAGATACATGTTTCCTTCAGTTCTGGGAAGCAGGCCCACACCCTTTTATTCTAAAAGAGGATTTTAATCTAGATTTACACCTGCTGAAAATCTGGTCTCTTTGGCCAAATATTTTTTATTAGAACTTCTGCAAATACTGAAATGCCATTACCAAGGGTAAGCAAGCTTGTTTTAGCCTAAGAGCTAGCCCAGGATTGACCGTCACTCTGCTGCTTTTATGAGATCCAGGTGAATGAAGGGGAATTGGATATTCTCCAATAGCTCTTGCAAATGTGAAAATCTCTCTGGCTATTAGTGCATGGGTATAGAAACATCAATCATAGGATTACACCTATGCACAAGCACTTGGAAAGAAACCAATCAGGATGTTTCTTTGTTCCTATGTATATTTAATAATAATACATTCTCTTCTGAGTTGCCTCATTTAAATAGAAGGATCTGCCTGCAGTACAATGGGTTCCTGGATTAAGGCTAAAAAACATGCAGGCATAAATGATATATTGCTTTCTGGTAACAAGGGTTTGTTGTATCTTGTTAGTTAAGAGTTTCATTTTCAGCCCAGTATACTGTGTACAGGATCGCCTGTGCCTTCAGGCTTTTGCTTTAAATTAATGTTCTAAATGACGCAGAAGCGTTCCAGGGAAGAGAAATTACCTGAAAAGCACACATCTTCTGACAAATATTTCTAGTCCGTAGTTTTGACATCAGAATAAAATTAAATTTGTATCACCTCTATTGTTATTTCAGAAGGAAAATTTTCCAGGCTTCAGTTGTTGGAATGAGGGACCAAAGGAAAGAGAGATGCAAAGCAAACCAGGGAGGACTTCCATTTCCAGATAACTAACAAGTTATAAACACCAAAATGAAACTAAGTTTCACTAATTATGCTAGAATAATCACCAGGACCTATAGACAAAAACAGAGCCTAGAAGACTGATTCAAATATTTAACATGATGCAAAATTAAAAATCTAGAATTGCATTTGCATCACTTCTTCATTTCAGAAGATGTATGCAAAGAAATTTGATTTGAAAATAACTGATTTCTCAAACCCACAAACTGGCTGAAGGTAAGGTGGAAAGTAATTGTTTAATAATTCATACTCCCCAGCTTTGCTTGTTATTCCTTCCTTTAACCAAGAAGAAACAGCTGATTCAGGGCAACTGTAGAAACTTTCTATTTTTTATGTGTATTACTCCTCTGGAGCTCTCATAACACAAGTAGTAAGTTTTCCATTGTCAACCTTTTTTACACTACATCCTTCAACATTCAGAGACCATGGCTGAAGATTAGTATGCAACAAAAACATGACAGGCAAGGCTTTAATTACATTGTGCATGGGGCTTTAGCACCTTCTTTATCAGCTCTGGTTATGGGTCCGTCAGACCTTGGTGTCTGACTATTTAGAAACACTGAAATGACAGTGGACACTAAAAGAAAACAATTTTTGTCAAACCAACGAATAATTTAATTTTACCAGAGTAAAGGAAGCATAGAAAAGAAGGATCTGTAGTCCTTGTGGCCTTATCCAGAAGTAAACACAAAGATAACCCAAACAGTTTCAGGTTACTGAAATTTTGGTGAAAACACACATCTTAGTGATTTTAGATGTCCATACCATCTGAGCATGCAGGAGGCTTGTGTCAGATCTCTGTTCCACACTCATCCTTTGCTTGTTATAGCATGAATTCTTACCTGGTTGGAGTGACCAAATGTAGCTGAAAAATTTGTAAACTCTGCATCTGAATTTTAGCCTGGCTAACAGTGAATTCTGGAGCTACTGATAAATAGCAAAAGGTACTTACTTTAAATAATGGACTTAAGGGTGAACGGTGTTTATGCTGCTTGCCACAATTTTTATTCTCACTTAATATCTCCTTGAGAAATTAAATATAACAGAGTACAAAGTAGTGCTCTCTGTCCAACCCTGCTGGGAGAGGATGTTGAGTCTAGAGTACTTACACACAAAATAATTTGGCTCTGCAAAAATAATCAAGTCAAGTTCCAGCTTTATAACATGACACTACAATATAAACATACGTTTTAGTTGTACTTTGGTAGCTGGTGGCCTGGGACAAATCCACAGCTAATGTGAATGGGTGGAAATGGGTGAAGACTTCAGGGGGACTCAAAGCTCCTGATGCAGCAGATATTCACATATTTTACACTTTCCAGTTGGAAATGCCCTTATTTTGCTATTCTTGAAAAGTTCATCCCAATGCAGAGTGGGGAGAAGGCAACAAGAGGTCGGAGGCCAGTGATGGTCCAGCAGGCAGCAATGGGCTGGGGAGGGTGAAGGGCGTCAGGATGGGTTAGTCCATTTAGGAGAGGATTCATAAAGGAAAATAAAAATACCTGGGCAGATTCCAGTTTTCTACAATCTGTATAACCACATTTTCTCCTTGTGCAGTTTGTGGGCGTGCTGTATATACTTCAGCTTGTTATAATGAAATTTTACGAACATGGTACAGTAAGAAAGTAATGCAAATAAGTTGCTTCTGCCCTTAACTCAGGCTGATACACAATCTTGCTGTACAGCCAAGTTACAGCATTTCTTCTTTATCAGCTTGTACACACAGACGTGTTTATTGAATTTGCATTTCAGCTTACTGATTGCTAGCCCTGCTTTTTACCAAGGCTGCCAATAGCTACATTTTCATCTGAAAGTGATATACATACGTGTGGGTTTATTGCTTTTTACTCCTCCTAGTTCTTCAAAAATTTCTCTTGGGGAGAAAGTTAACAATTTTTCTCCACAAGGCAATGTATTACTTTCAATGATATTTTAGTCCTTATCCTGAGAAATATGTGGAAATGTCAATCACTTCAAAATGCTACTGCACTGTCGAGGTTCCTTGTTCTGCATATTCTGGATACTCAGGAATTAATTAATTTTTTTCTTCTGCTTTCGTGTGATTAAATTTTTTTTGGGGAAAAAAAAAGGAGTTTTTTGCATATTGAGTGTCATCCAAAATCTTAGCACTATGAAGCAGATTAATTGCCATGAGCTCTATTTGTAAATGCATGGTCTTGGCCATAACAGCAGGATATGAGAAGCTCAAGGTCAAATAGTGAGGCAATTTTGGAGGAGAAAACATGCCCTGCATGTCTCAGTTCCTGTTCCAGCACCTCTCTGCTGGTCCATCATCCAAATTAGTGTGGGCACAGAGAAAAGCCTTGGGAAAGGCGCCAATAATCAGTGCACCTAGAGAAATGATAGAAAGTAGAGAAAGGGAGTGTACTATGTCTTTGAATCCCTCACCTTTCCCAAAAGTAGGTTTATTTATCTCTGCCTCTGCCACTCCTGTTAGCTATTTGTCCAACCTGTTCTTAAAAAAATGACACCAGCAATTCCCTCCCTTCCTTAGGCAATCTTTTCTGGGAACTGGACTGTATTTCCTGGGTCCCTGTGTTTGCCCTTCATTGCAGCAGTTCTGGGGAAATGCCATTCCCACGCTGACTTTTTGTGGCTAGTCATCACAAAACTCCACAAGATAAGACACTGCATGGGCTGCTGCCTTTTGGGGTGTTCCATGGGTAAGGGCAGGAGCCGTCAGAGGCTGGAGCAATGTGGGAGGATTTGCGTTAGCTGCTGAAGGGTGGATGTAGGCTGTGTGTAGTGATGTAGGGGTTTGTACGTGTACATAACATAAACTCTGGCAACCATAACCCTTTGGTAAAAGTTATGATGTCCCTGGTCCAGCCAGAGGGCAGGGCTAGTGTTGCTGTGGGTGTGCACAAGTCAGCAAAGAGGTATCATAGCAAAAGAGTTTCAGAGAAGGGTCTTTCTGAGAGACAGAGAGCCACACTAGCTTTGGAAGAGGGAGGATGCCAATATTAGCAGTGATTAGAGGAAAGGAGGGAAAAGAATAATTGGAAAGGTTCTGCATTTTTAAGATGGCACAAGACAAAAGCAGTAGGGCTTTTTGATAAAACCTAAGGGATGGCTTTTCAACCTTGCATCCCTAATGGCAGAGAATAAAATATTAATAAAACCTTTTTTTTTTTTTTGAGCCTTTGTGGGGGCTTTTTTTTATACCACTCCTTGCCTACCTAGCACTTACTCTGTCTAAATATCAGTACATGAGTTAGTATCTATAAATCAAGACCAACACGTATCTCTGAGCACAATGGCCCTTCCTAGTGACTACATCCATTGTAATGAACATTGTATTTTAATAATTGATGTTTTACATGCTATATTTTGCCCTTCTTTGCACTGGGAGCTTAGCCAATGGCACCTGAAGCACTCTTTGTAAGTGGAAGGTAATAGTAAGTGAGATGAAAATATGATCTTTTTCATCTTGCAGATGGACAGAATTTACATGCAAAATTCAAGTGAAATTTTAGCTCAGCCACTTGATCCTTGTCAAAATGCTAAAGAATTGAGGTTTTGAGCTACCTTTTCCAAATTCACTGGAAAGGAAGTAATGAAACATTCATTTAAGTAAATTACGGCTCCACACCCTATTAGTCAAAGAACTTGAAAGTAATTTGAAATCTTGAGTATACATGAATTATTGAACAATGGGTGAAAATTAAAGAAAATGGGGACTATAGCTTGCACTTCCACCATTTGTGTAAATTGCTACTGTGATCCCTCTGTTCAGTAATTTCAGGGCATTATTGAAAGAGCAGCAGACACCTGTAATGTTTAAAGACAGTAGGATCCTTATTACACAGCAAAGCCAGAAGTCGGCAACAGATCAAAGATGAGAAAAGACTTAAAGGTAATGTGGAGGGTCCAGTTAGTCCCACCTGAGCTTGTTGCTTGATTGAGTTCCTGCACCTTTTCAACTTGTTGCCTCCCCTCCCATTTTGGCTGCTGGACGAGTCCAGCATATCTTGTTAAGTACAGCAGGAACAAACTATAAACCAAAGTATGCTCTAGCATCATACCTGGCAGTGGATGTGAGCTGTTTGAGATCTATGGGATGAAAGAGGTGAAGTGAAGTGACAGAAACATCTCAAATACTCTGAATAAGCATTATAAGATGAAAATAGTCTAAGATGTATTTAGTCACTCAAAAACATTTCCTGTCATCCAGGAAAATAGAATAACAGAATATCTATTAAATGTATTAAAAATCACAGAGAGTTTCAAAAGTACCTGTAGACTTCATATAATTAGGGATGTGCACTGCCAAATGACTATATGGAGCTACAGATTCAGCTTTTGGAATTTATCTCAGAGTAACCTTCAATTTTGGAAAAGCTCTTTTTTCCTCATGTTTACATTTTTTTTTACCTACTCCCAACATAATATTTACATGACTATTTACCTAAACAATATTAGGACCCTCCTTTACATTTTTCTTTTTTACTTGGTATGAAGCTCTAAGTAACACTTTCTTCTCTCTTTAGCATCCAAGTCTCATTCAATTTGCCAAACTCCACAGGGCTAGTGACTTCACCCATGAGCTCTTCCTGTATGCTGTATACTCCCCTTCTGAAACTGGAAAATCTTTAATGCATGCCCTTTTCTTGAACCTTCCAATTAATTTAACCACACGTGACACAAGACTACCTTGTGTGGCCAGTACTTTTACAATAGCCTCATGTTCTAACAAGACCAGTTACAAATCACTTCTTTGTTCATGAATTTGCCTATCGGTTGCAAACTGATGAGGAAATTTCTTGCCTATCAAACCATGTATCTGCTTTTCATCTTTAATTGATATCTGGGTAGTGAAAACCTTCCTTAATGATATTGTCTTTTATAGTATTTATCTTTCTGTATTGTTAATATCTTTTCTAGTAATCTCAAGGAATCTTTTCCTATACTATCACCAGTACTGAAGAGATTACAGCAATCATCTGCTATTTATTTCTCTATTCCCATTAGCATAAATGCTTCAATACCAGAGATTAATTTTTGGTTGCTATTTGACTGTGTTTCAGTTTTCCCTGCAATATTTATTACAGAATCACAGAATGCTTGGGGTTGAAAGTGACCTCTGGAGATCATCTAGTCCAACCCACCTGCTAAATCAAGTTCACCTATTTATTCTTACATTCTGCATAGTAATATGAGTTCCCAAATTCTGTTCTTTGGAATCCTTGAATTTCTTGTCCATCAATTTCTCAGTTGTTTCTCACTGGTATCTTCTAGTCTCCTACACGGAAACTCATTAACTGTACCTTCTATCTGATGACTTTTACAAGAATCATTTCTTCTCACAGTTCTGCTTCTGCTGTTTCATTATCCATTACTGTTTCCTTACTTCCTTATTGCCTTTTTTTTCTTCTTTCTGATCAATAACAAGGGTCTCCAGGAGCCTCAACCCATCTTCTCCCTCTAGTTCATAAATTAAAATTCATAGTCACACACAGAATTCACACCCAGACTTTGACAGAGTTCAAGAGGAGTCCTTTCTCTACAAGTCCTTTCTGATGCTTTCTAATGAAAAAACTTTCTGCTACCATCATTCCTAGTGCTAGCTTTTAATATTTATTGTTGCGACATGTCACTTCATTAAACCCAGCCAAGTTACGAATGTCTGTTAGTAAATGAGTTTTCTAACCCTGTCTATGCTGGGAACGTTGCTTCACTGTTGTCTTTGAGAGCAAATGATCCTTCAGCTCAAAAAAAATTACACTGGCAAAAGACAAAGTTGGAAAAGGCAGACAAGTTTTGCACTTGTGGTTTATTTTAGAGTGAGCTGTAGAAGTTAGCTATAAAACCAGCTTTGGCAAGTACAAGCTGTACTTTCACAATGGCCACACTGGCACAGCCTACCTAGTACTGGAAGGGCCAAGTGGCAAGCTCACTCTGCAGTCATGAAATGAGGTCTCAGCCATTGTCTGTGAGTGTGCACATGAACCGTGGTGTTCTGTTTGTTAATTGTCACAGGAGAGTTGCACGAGAAGTTTCCAATCAGCAGTTTGGAGCCAGGCCGTGCAGTTTAGCTTGCCAGTCTGAATCAACAGTTCATGAACAGGTTAGTTTGTGTAAGTTATCTGGCACCTAGACAAGAGTCAGCCTGAGAGGAAACAGGAGTCCTTTGTGAAGGACTCCTCACAAACAAGAAAAGAAACTAATTTAATCAAGTGCTATAGAAAATACATAGTGTGATCAGTTCCAGTTTCAAGCCAGAGCAGTGTTCTTGAACTGTCTATACTGTCTATGAATCCAGTTTTATACAGTGACAACTTGCTAGCCAACTTTTGCAGAATCGTTGTGCCATTTCAACAGTTAATTTGTTTAATTTGGTATCAGGGCCCCAGGCAGTGATAAGACAGCTTGTAAAAAGGTGGATTGTGCAGTTTTGATGCTTGCCTGTGGTAAAATCTTTATAGGAAACCTACAGCTATGTCAGGTGACATGGACTGCATGTTGCCATGCATACTATGGTTAACGTGGGCAATGCCTTGCTAAAATGTAGAGGTCTTGGAATCCAGGGGAAAAGGATAAATCCTGCTTCTCCTTTTACCTGTATGAATATAACACATCTCTCCTTCCTGTTTTGTAGTAATATGATGCATGTTTTGATGCAATTTCTATACATCCATTTTCAATGTCATAAACAAACATAAAAGCATTTGAGTCAAAATATGACCTGAAAAATAAAAATGGACCAGAGGCTGTACCAAGGGCACTGAGCATTACCCAGAATGGTCTCTTCATCTCATCTTGTACCTCTGGACAAGTCACAGAATAACCAGTATCTGGCTTCTTACTCATTTAGACTTTTAACCCCATTGTGCTAATCCAGGGGAGAAACAGCACTGATAGGAGGAGGTAAATTAAAGACTGGGAACAGAAACAATTCTCATCTCTGTTCCCCCTCCTTTTTTTTCCCCTCTCAAGAAAACTAATACCAGATTTTTTAATGGAGATGAAGGGGTAGCGAGGGGTTAAACCAGGATATAACTTTTAGTTATGACGGAAAAGAGACATCTCTTGCTGTTTTAAATTCAGGGAACCTTTCAGGATCTGCAGAGGGGCGGGTGGGATTTTAGTTTGTTTGCATGGAAAGTGACCAGCCATGGTGTGAATTTTCTGTTACTTTGTTTAGCACTATGGAGCAGTTGCCAATTCTATTTGAGGCTCCAACAATGCTGTTAATGTTGCCACTTTGGGTAAGCTGAGTTTATCTCAGTAGATAGTCCTCAGAGCCTGATAAATCTAAGTGTTCATGCTGGTGTTTGAGAAGTAAAGTTACACCAACAGTGCCAAGCCAAAATAAGATCCAGATAAGTGGAGCTGTTAAAAACGTGGGCTATTACTGCTGGCAATATTCTGTTTCCTCTTTCAGCATTGCCTTTATTTAAACAACAGCACCATTTACTGGAAATAGGAGTTGGAGGTTTTTTTAATTATTTACTTTTTTGCATTATTAA
Organism: Nesoenas mayeri; assembly: GCF_963082525.1. Classification (NCBI taxonomy): domain Eukaryota; kingdom Metazoa; phylum Chordata; class Aves; order Columbiformes; family Columbidae; genus Nesoenas; species Nesoenas mayeri. The sequence goes on along the minus strand of NC_137544.1, from coordinate 21,341,845 downwards.
TTTTTAAAACTAGGCCTCTTTTGTTCCTCAGCTTTAGTTTTCTGACACTGGACATGTCAGCACCTGTGTAGGAAGCTCTGGTCACATCCAACAACAAGGGTAGCACCTGGAGGGCTCTCAGGCTTCTACCTGCTTTCACATAGTGAATTTGTCACCCCTACACCAGGCCACTGTTGGTGATGTGGACTAGGGGAAAGCATTCAACTGTGGTACATGACTCACTGCTAAACCATCACATTAGCTGGTATTAGTTCTGCTACATAAACCATATAAATCCTATTTAATATATGCCTGTTCAAGTATATGAAGGAAGATGGACACAGTAAAGACAAAATGAATTAAAAAAAAGGATTAAGCAGGCATCAGTGCTATGGACACTTGCTGTGACATACACAGTGCATTGCTTGGTGCTGTAGGTGCACCCTTATTCCAGCTATAATATCCCTGGAGACTTTCCTTACTTTGTTCTGCAAACCCCTTCTGCATGTTCTTTTTAACATGTAAGTCAATTTAAAATAAGCTGCATTTTTGGTGCTGTAGGAAATCTTGGCTGGTTAGTCCTCAAAAGTTACAAACAACAAGAGGGAAGGAGCGGTTCCTGTTGTGCTATGGCAACTGTCAGAAACTTATGTACACATTGGCAAGATCAAGCATTTGCCTGGCCTGGGAAAGAGCAGGTAAACACCACGCTAATCCCTCTGGAGCTGTGAGACGCATGGGTGGCCAGGACATACAGCTTTCATCAGGAGATGCAGAACGTCAGTCAGGAGTCACTTCTCTCCTTGCAGTTTGTTTATTCAAGGTACCCACGCTCTGATGGTTCGTGCTTTACAAGGCTGCCCCACGTGTTCCTTGTCGTGCAGCTGTGCTGATTGAAGTACAAGAGAGTATAGCATGAAGGGAGAGGGAAGCTTCAAAAGGTCAGTGTTGCAACAGAAAAGCACAGAGCAAGCTGATAGCAAGGTCCCATGGACTTGTAAGTGCGACCTGCAAACCCTGCTCTTCCTTAACCTTCAGACCTCTCTGGCTCCAGCGATATGTTCCTAACTGGCTAAACCAGGTGTTGAGGATGCATTTGCAGCACACAATAATAGGCCTTTGAGCCTACACAGGAAGTACGTAGCCATCTAGGACCACTGCTTATGGGGCAAGGGTACCATAAGTGATTGGGTGCCTGAATCAAGGTTTCCCCATGAGCACCTCCATCCCTTTGGGATCCAGACTCCAAAGCCTGGTGGGTGGTATGATCCTAGATAAGCTCAAAATGATGCTAGTTAGCTTAACTCAGAAATGCACCAGGGCTAGATTTTATTTTTATATCCTCTTAATAATACTGAAAAAAAAAGATTGTGTGTGTCTCTACCAAAACCTGAGACAGTGCTATGGACTGTGCAGAACACAGGCACAATTGCTAATTGCCTCAGAAGCATAATTATTATCAGGCCATGTGAACTGAAGGGAAAAGAAAAACATTTTGAAACATCATTAAGCATTGAGGTGGACATCACCAGTGGTGCCTTTACTTTGATTTAAGCCCAGCTGTTACTATGGAAGGAGAAGAAAGTCCTGAATTGCTGAAATGGTGATGAGAGAGCTTGGTGACACTGTAGAGCTGCTTCCTCACTTATCTGGACCCGTCAGCATCTGAGGAGCAGTAGTTTGGCTAAGGTACCTTGGAATACAATAAGAGAGTCTTGTCTCTATGTGGATTGTTTAGATTTTCTTTTAACTGTCTTTCTAAACCTGTTTTTCTAAAGTCTCACTCAAAACTTTATAATAAAAAAGTAAAGATTAATTTAGCAGAGTTTACTGGATGTTAGTGGCAGGTAGGGTCTGCTAAGCCTAGTGGAGGAAATGCCACTTCCACAAAGTGAAGATGTTGACATGAAACAGGTTGTGTGGGGGCAGACCTGCCTCCCTCCACCCACCTTGCTGAGCAGCGGAGGAAGCAAGGCAGCCAGTGGCAGAGGAGCCATGCAAGAGCTTAGTGGCCAGGACATCTTGATAAGGTACAGACAAAATCCAGGCTGCATTCCTGTGTCCTGCAGTGTTTACAAATGTTTCCTGAGACAACAGAGAAAAAAACAAAAAAAGGCCTGTTAATCTGAAGGGGATGACTCAGACACTGGTTCGACCACACGACCCAGGTGAAGATGCTGAATCCTTGATCATGCATGCACAAAGCTAAGGAGAGCTGGGCAGCTCTCTACCTTCTATATTGAAAAATGTATATTTCTTAACTGGGAGGCCACACAGAGAGGATAGTGAGCAATACTCTTCCCCATCAGAAACTATGAGAGTTTTGGAGTGGGACCAAGGGTTGGACTCGATGATCTCTGAGGTCTTTTCCAACCCAGTCGATTCTGTGATTGTGTGATTCTGTGAAGTGCAGGAATGCACCTCAACTCATGACATTTCTTAAACTGCACTGAAAACATTGATCAAAGTCCAAAATTTAGTTTTCTTACCTTGAATCCCAGGTCCTGTTTCCTGTGTGGAAAACATTAAGACTTTTCTGTCTTAAGGGGAGGAGATCATAAAAAATTCAGAGGCCTTACAAGCCTGTGGTAAGCCGGAGTGGATAAACTGGCTGCTAATGAAATTCCTGCTCCAAGAGACAGGGGTGTTCATGCTGCAGCCAGTAACTGCAGTTGAGTCTTGTTCTCCAGTGCTACAGCTGCCTCACATGGTAAGAGGATGGTAGATGACTAAAAGAAAAAAAAGTTTGAAAATTATTTTAGTTCTGATTTTTCTTAAAAGTGTGCAAGTCACAACTCCAATTGGTAATTTTTTAACTTCTGAGGGCAAGGGTCATCCATTTTCTACATTTCTCTACCACATAGCAAGTAAAAGGCACCTTAGGCTGTATCACCTCACCATTACTTCTACTACAATTTGAATCCAGTGAAACTGGTGGAGGTTTTCGGGATAAAATGGCCAGAACTCATAATCAGCCTGAACACCCTGAAAAAATGTTGACATGTTCCCGATATGACAAGTAATCCAGTTTATATTTCACTGTTTACTTTGTAAGCAGGGAGAGCTTTGCTCTTATCAGATTTTCCTCTGCAGTTTTTAACAGCAAGATGAATGTATGGCACTTTGTGAATGTGACAGCTGAGTTCAGTTTCATTGCCTTTTAAAATTTGCTCTGCTTTCTCTCTGTTTAAGGAAAATCAAGGAATGCAATAATTACTTATCAGGGATTTGCTTTTTACACTACAAATGCAGATGCACAGGATGACAGCTGAACCTCACTGGCATCGGTGCCGGCTTTTAAGGCTTCACAGAACCGTCTTGTAAACGTTAATGGCATTTGAGTCATCTCATCTGCCTCCTCACAGTCATACAGAAACTATTGAACATTGAGGCAGTGAAGGAGGTAGAGGAACCCTTTGGTTTATGATGCTGTCCACAATATTACAACCTTCATGAAAGCTTAGTCTAACTTAGAAGATTTATAGAGTTTGGAGACCTTTTTTATCTGTGTTTCCTATATATCTTGTTACCTATATAAAATAAATAAAAAACAGACAAGGAAGCCTCCTAATAGGGCAGTTTAGATCTGAAGAGCAAATTAAGGTCAATTCCCACAAAAATTCAAGCATGAGCTACTTTTCTCTTTCGAGTAGTTTTACTTCTGTTAATAGCCACTGTTCCTCAGCTTATAAATTATTCATGTGCACAAGTCTCCACAAGACTTGAGCCTGCAGGTTACAAGCTTGTATTAAGCAGTGAGTTGCTTAAAAATGTATTGGTAAAGAAGTACAGAACAACTTTTAATTGGGGCTAAAAAGAATAGCAGTAGCAACAGCTAATTATTGTGAATAAAGATGGTTTAAGATACACCAGCTACATAAGGAGAATGTACTAAATATCTTCAATACATCTACAGCATGCTGTATTGCATATTATGCTTTTGTTTTATGCAGGAGCATATGGCCACGTTCATCCAAAGGAAAATACAAACACATTAAACAGTACAAGTCAGACAGAATTTTTGGCAATAGAATGATGACTTGGATTTAAATTTTTGTTTATTTTATCTTTATATCTACCAGTGTGTTTTCAACTCTTCTGGTCAAGGTGAGCAGAAATTTTTGGGGGGTTGATGTTTTTTGCAGTGGTGGCAATTCCTGGTGGTTCTCAAAGCCTCTGTGTGTAATGGTGAGCAGTGTCAGCCTTCAGGAACTGAGGCCCCACTCCCACAACCAGTGTTTGCTAACACCCCTCAGGATACTGTGCAGCTTGACCAAACAGCATCTCCAGGGCACAAGAGGAATTTCACCTGTGAACAGGATTTTAGCAGGTCCCATCTCTACTTGATCCAAGGTTCCCATTAAGGTGGCAGAGGCAGCTTGCAACACCTGATGGCTTCTGCCAGTACCTGTAGCAGTCCATCCAGAGTCACTTCCCTCCTTTGTCAGGCTTTCCCACACATCGTCCTTCCCTCTGCTGAACACAGTGGGGACTGGGGAAGCAATCACCACAGAAGAGAGCACTGCATGGTGGCAGAGGCCAGGGGGGGAAGGGCAAAAAATAACAGCAGTGTGAAGAGGAGTGACGAGGATACATGTCAAGGAAGAAGAAGAACTGCAGGCATCAGTGAAGGTGGGGAGGTAAGGTCCCAGCACTCATGGGAGGGATGCAGCACTCTGGCTGTCTGTGCATGGACACACTGGAAGGTAGCTGAAATGGCATCTCCTCCATACCGAGGCTAAAACTTCTGCAAGAGCCATGAATTTCAGTCATGAATTAGTGATGTTCTGCATCAAGACATTTTTCTTCCACCTTGGCTCTCGTTTCATTGGGTTTGTTTTAAATAACTGACATGTGGCAGCCTCGTAACATGTGAAACCTCCCCAGGAAAAGCTGAATGCACGTATTTTTTTTAATCTATATACCATATCTGCTCTACATTGTGTGCCAAAAAAAATTTTAATACTGAGTAACAGGACGTGTGTTTTGGAATTGAAATTAGTGAAAGAGGTCAACTGCACTTAGCAATGGCAGGTCATAACAGATATAATCCAGTCCTTTGCACTCAGAAGTTCATGCTTTCAAGAGGCAGCCACACTCAGAAGAGCACTGTGAAATTTCTAAAAAACGAAAAAAACTTATCCCAACAGCAGGTGGTTCCTGTTTGGTAACTGAACTCAGGAGTATGAAGGCACGTTCCAATGGCATAGTGTGTAGAAACGAGTGAGAAGGCTGTGGCATGATGAAGGAGAAAGCAAGCTGGAAATTGTTGCTCTGAAATGTGAGACAACAAAAATGTGCTGGCGGTATCCAGAGGCACAGGATGAGGAGGTACTCTGCAGCATGCAGGTGGATGCCAGCAGCTCAGCAGCTTTGCTGCAGCTCACCCCATCCCACACCTTGTGTTTGCAGTGAAATGCAGCAGCTCTGCCCCCTTGCTCCTGGTGCTGTAATTCTCCTGTGGCCACCGGCTTGCGCACTGTGCATCAGGGAACACCATGGGGCATAGGCAAGCCTGGTCCCACTGGTTGGGCAGGAGAAGCACCCCCAGCACAGGTGCTATGACACCCGCACACTATGGACAAGTGGTAAAGGCAGCAGTAACTCTGGAACCCACTTAGCTAATAAAAAACTGCTCACTGTCCTGCCATGTGGGTGTGGAAGATTTAAACCATGCCTTCACATCAATAAACTTGCAAACCTGGGTCCTTGCCCTAAGTCAGGAGTTGGGGATTGCTGCACCCACCAGCTGCAAACATCCCTGCCCAGGTGTCCCCAGCTAAGTCACTTCTGGTCTATTGCTCTATATCTTCTGCTGAAGTTGTTAGTTTTATCCTTTATATTTGTCTTCTTTGTCTCAGTAAAACCACTAACTACCTCCCATTCTGTACATCTTATGCCACATGTTGAAATTTGTCTCCTGCCATCTGGCTCTGTTTCCATATCAGACCCCTTTTTCTTCACCTCACAATGTCTAAAACCTCCCTGTGTGTCTGTGACCAGCTCCATTTCATGGTTGTCTTAGGACAGTAAGGACAAGCTTTAATGGCATTTGGATGCTTTATGATGTGAGTAGTGGCTAAGCCATTGGCATATCTGAGAAATTATCAGGATGTGTAGGACCTTATCCTCAGCACGTGCTGAGGGATCTGTGTATGCCGGATCTCATTAGCAAAATGAAATAACAAATGTAGTTGTCCCTGCCTGTTTACCACCAGGTTTAAAAGGTCAGGCTGGGCATGATGTCTGTGAAGTGGTTCAGTGCACTGAAGAGATTGTCACCAAATGGTAAGCATTGTTTTCCTATAACTGTTGTTTCATTTACAGATGAGGCACCAATCTGTTCTTCACCTTGCCTGGGTGCTTTGCTGACCCCGCTCCTCCTCCCACTGCAAGTTACACACACACACACAGGGAGGATGGAGTGTTTGAGCGTGTGGCTCCTTGAGATGCCATTTAGAAGACTGCCTCCACTATGGGTATTTTTATGGTCTCGAGTAAATCACATTGCTTTCTTCCCCCAGTCCTTCCCCATTTAAATAGTAGCATATATCTACTTGGCAGATTACAGCAGATATCCCTTCTAGCCCCTGAGAGACAAAGGGTGTATTAGTCCAAGTGAAGAACAACATTTATAAGGCTTAGGGCTTCCTGGCTAGTTCTTTGATACCTTTAAATGACACAGCACTGAGCCGCATAAATGTACGCTGTTACCAGTGGTTTTAACATTTCTCACTTTTAGACCCCTGAAACATCTCAGGAAAAGCACAGACAGCTTCATGAATGTCCCAGATGTTGGTTTTGTGTTTGTGAACATCCTTCTCTTAGCCACTGCTTTACAGTTCACATACAGGTCAAAACCTCCTGCAGCAAGTACATTATAACAGGGAATGTCTCTTTTTTTGCAGAGAGCAAACCACACGCAGTGTTTTGACTATAAACTGCTTAGCCGAGGCAGTGAGAGCAGGGAAAACACAGCAACAGGGGCTCGGGGTAATGTTAGTCATTTGAGGACCCCGTGGCGAGCCTGCAGAGCCGGCCTGGCCACCTCCTTGCCATTGTGTGCCCACACTGAGGAAAGGAAGCCTTGCTCAGGGCTGTACACACATACTGCTGCCACGTCAGTATAGACACAGGCATAATGTGCTTGTGTACTTCTCCACATAGCTGGCCCGGAGCTTGCTGAGACATTAAGTTGTATCATTATGTGGGTCTTGGATTATATTATCCATCTTTCTCTTTCCTTTCTGAAAACATGTATTTTTACTCAAATGCAGTTTGAAGACTGATATTTTTTTTCTTATCCTCTTTGTGATCTTTGTGTTAATGTGTCTGTTGTTTCTAACTTCAGTGACATTCAAATTTTCCCAAGTGCTTTGCAAATATGCAAGAAGATGAGTCTCTGCTTGAATGAGATTGTAATCTTTGAAGGCAACAGCAATCACAGAGCATGTGCATAACTCCTGAGAGCAGGTCAAAAGATGACATTGTCACTAGGAGCCCAGTGTTAAAATTCCAAATATTTCAGAACTTATTATGTTCTTTGATTTCTTTTAAATTGTCATTAATTGTGGCTATTGTTCCTTGTACTTTCTCATGAAGATGTTGTCACAGTGTTTCTAATGTCTTTTCCATTGATTTATCAGAAACTGAGATTTTAGCCTGTAAACATTTTACAGGCTGTTTTGGTAATGGTATGTCAAAATATTGAATGAAAAACAACCAAGCAGGTCAACACTTTCACAAAATAAGAAAAACCTTGTTACTGTGTTGCAAAGAGTTTAGTTCGATGAAAAAGTAATTTTTTCCAAAATCATTTTTTGAGAAAAAGCCAGCTGGCTTTTGCAATTCATTCATCTCAGAGAGAAGCTGCCCTTTGCCCTGTGCGATGCAGAGCCTTGCCTGAGGTTCGAGGGATGGTTTCCACACCATGAACGAGTTGCTGCCAGGCAGCTGCTTGAGCACGGCCCAGTGTTGGTGAGGCAGGTCCACCCCAATCCAAGATACCCAAATCCTGCCTCTTTTTCTCTGCTATGTAGCCTGTGACACAGAGCTCAGTTTATTCATGTGCGTTGTTTCATTTCCATTAAGGCCTTCACAGAGCAACAATATATTTCTTCATTGCTATTTAAGGCTCTACCCACACTGCAAATTAAAACAGGTTTGGAAACCGGTCCTTGCCCTGGAGGTTGAGAGGCAGCTCAGGCACTTTACACAACACTTGACCTATACCTCCTTAGCACCTCATCTTGTGCCCTGTGCCATCATTATTATTCTGTGGGAGGATTTTTTTCCAGCTAAAAATGCCTGAAATATGTGAGGGTTTTCTCAACTACTCTTTTTTTTTTTTTTCTTTTTCTTTTTCTTTTTTCCTGTGGTAGAAGGGTGGCAGTTAGTTTTGCAAAACCTGTGGTGTGGAGTGGTGTGGTGTGGTAGATGGAGCGGAGGGACCCAGTCTGATGCAATCATGGGGAACGGGCCGTCACACGTGGCCTCTTCCAAACCTTGCTCAAGCAGGATTTGGGAAGATTTCAGCTGGCATACACCAAAACCCTGCCTGGAAGTGGGTTAACCATTGAACAGCCTGGATAATCAGTGGGCCAGTGCTCAAACCTGCCTCCTGGCCACATTTGAAGTGATGGTGTAGACACCGTGATGCCTGTATTCAGGAATGGGATGGGATTGCCTGTGACATTGTGTGTTGGCACTGGTAAGGAAATGGTGAAACATCTTTCAATAGTTATTTACTGGATTCCATTTTAATTGCATTTCGGTTTGATGCTTCATCGTTATCTGTTGGATCTGTTGGATGTTTGTCTTTGAAAATTACCAATTTTTTTCATTCTGAGCCTCCCTGAACACTCAATTTCTTGCAAGCACTGTGAGCCTGCAGGCATCCTCTCCTCTTTGCTCACTCTCTTATTTTTAAGAAAACTACCAGTTGGCCAATTATTTTATTTTTTTAATTCCCCTCTAGATGTTATTTTCTGCTTCTCTTCAGACACTAAGTGCTGCAGGGTAAACCTGCTACCGTAATTTTATGTCACATTGGAAAAGAAATGGAGACTAGGAATAGAGAATGCCTTCTTGATAGAAAGAAAGCAGACTGTGTTCTAAACAGTCCATGGCAATAGCTTTGTGTTCCTTTCACCTCGTGCACTGCAAACAAGGTGCTCTTTTTATGGGCTTTTTCCTTGGCCATGCCAGCTCCATGCAAACAGACCTGGTGGCTTGGTCCAGTGCTGCTGTACATTGCTGTAGCTCTGATGGATTTATATTAGGTGACACTCTGACCTATTGCCCAAGGCAGAGTATAATCAGGTAGGTTTTCTCATGAACCTTTTAGATGATTTAAACATTTAGGAGTTTACATTAGCTTTATCATTTTGATGTATTCCTCACCTGCATTCAGAAAAAGAGCTTCATTACCTTAGGACAGAACCATTATTTATCTACCATTTATTTCTCAATGTTTTGTTCTCTACCCAAGAGCACACTAATGCTTCCTGCAGCCCCCAGCTCTGCCCCAGTAAGCTGACAAACAAAACTCAGCAACCACGCTGCAATGAGGGATGGGGTCTTTGGAGGGTGAACAGGGGTAATCTTAGGAGGGTAATGCAGTATTTGGTGGCATTCAGCCATAATGCAACAGAGAAAAGGAGGCTTTTTTATTAAAAAAAGTTCAAACAAATAAGATGTTATTAGAAGGTCCTTAACTAATGCAATGCTTCGTGTCACCTTAACCAATCCAATGCTTCTTGTCATTGTTATGAACCCTAAAATCAGTATGATTTTTAGAAGTCCTATGATTTCTATTTAGAAGCACCTGCCCCCTCTCACGGCACTCAAAGGTATTTTTCTCTTGAAGACAGATACCATATTTTCCTGGACCGGTGACAGTCTAACGCTGTATCTACATCTAGTGGTTTTCCCACAACATTGCCACTGGCTCCAGTGTGGCTGCCAGGGAAGGCGCAGCTCTGCCCAGGGAAGTGGGCTGTCATGGGTGTCCCTGCCTGTGCTTGCCCCGGCACATTTGTCATCACCCAGGTCTGATAAATCTGCAGCTGCTCACGTATACAAACTCTAACCCAGATAGGTGTGGATGTCTCTGTGCAGAATAATACCACGGGAGCGCTGTTATGCTGATGGCTTACATCTGATTCTCTTATATATATTAGTATTATATACCGTCATTAACTCAGTATCACCTCTGTAGTGCAGTTAATATTTTTAGTACCTTTATATGTGTACAGCAAATATATCTGAGAGGGAGAGAAGAGAGGAGGAGACAGCAACAGTGCAGCTTGGCTTAATTCTTCATTTTTATTTTCCAGAGAACATTATAACTGAACACAACTGGAAGATCTGGGTCCCACCTCCTGTGTCTACTTTGCCTCCAAATACATCACTCTGGACATTTCTTGTTCCTCTTCCCACCTTTCTCTGACACCCTACCCGAGTGTAGCCTAGCTACTAATTGAGTGGCTCTTTGAGGGTGATATCACCTATTTCTGTACACTTACATCACACTGGATTCCTGTATGGCTTCAAACATGGATGCAATTTGGGTAATTGTTCCTTGAGGTGAATGCTCTACACAGCCATAGGTGCCACAATGGTTGTGTCACACACCTGTGGGAGAGGGCACAAACCCCCTTGTCCCAGCCAAGGCTGTCTCCATCACTGCATTGCAGTGACTTTCTTCTCCTGTTGGCCTTTTCTTACTGCCTGTGCTCCTTGTTTGAGCCTCTCACTTTCTATGTGAGCCAGATGCACACAGCTGGCTTCACTCTATCTCTCTCCATGTCTCAGCAGAGCACCCACATCCTTGGACCCTATGTCCGCTGGGGAGTTGTGATGCTGCAGTCCAAATCATCTCCCAACCACCAGCACTGCAGAACGGGAGCAGGGGATGAGCTGCAAGGTCCTGGAGCACTCTAAGTGCCCTGTCCGAGATGTCCATCATCTGCTTCATCTGCCTGCTAGAGCTGCAGTGGACATCTTTGCCTGTTTGGCCTGTGGCACAAGTTCTGCAGCATGTTAAAAAGCCCCCTCTTTCCTGAGAGCTTCTTTGGCACATCCTCAGTGGTGAGCGACAGGCTTCACTGAACACGAAGCTGAAGGAATGCCAGGCGGGCTGAGTAATTTTTATACCATTGTCAAATCCACACGTTTGAACAGCAGGAGCCAGACCCTTGAAATCCTGAAGCTGGCACAACCCTGGGATTTGGTTTTAAAGCCATTTGTGCCTTTCTCTTTAGTTCCTGCTCATGTTCAGAGCAGATATTCAAGGTTTTTACTGCAGCCACTAGACGGGACTTGGCTGTTTAATTCAGTTTGCACTCAGACTATGCATGCCTAATGAGGCAATTATTCTCTAAAGAAAAACCCAAATTCCCTATACAGATGATTGAGAAGAAGGCTGGGGCTTCTGAAGGCCACTGGAGTTGGACTCATGAAAGATATTGCCTCTCCCCACAAATCTTGCATTTCTTCAGTCTAGGCACCAAAGAAAGGCACACAGAATCTCCCGTGGAGGTCTAAGTAGCTCCTTCTCTGCACTGAATGTATCAAAAATCTACGTGCTGCCTCTAGAAGAATGTTTTTTTTCTATATTCATCTGTTGGAACTGGGCTAGTAATGAAATGCTCCAGGATTCACCACAAAACTGCAGAGTAAAAGTAACTAGTAGATTCAGCACCTGTGGATAATAGCAAAGAAGTCTAGTATTAAAGATGGATAGAAAATGTAAGTTGCATTCCATGTCTTTCTTTAAATTTAAGTAAGATGTGTTCTGCAATAAAACTTCTTAGCTTTTTGTCAATATTTTGTCAGTCAATACTTTAAGAAAGTCAGAATTATATAGCGTGAAGTATAGTGTAAGAGATACCTAAATATGAATTTTAAAAAATATAAATGATAAAATAAAAGAAAAAAATTTAAAAAAATCTAGTATTTGAAAAGAAAGAAGAAATGGGTTTGTTAAGCTTCTTTTCCTTAGAAAAATTTCTCCAAGTTAACTGGGACACACAAAACTTTCTCCTTGGACACAAGGTCATTTTACAATGGAGATATGTTTTATTAAAAAAAAAAAAAAAGACGACCTAGTGTAATTGGTACCAATAAATATAAAATCCTACAGCCATTACAAGACACGAAGAGAAAAGAGTTGTAAAATACAAAATAGCTTCAATAAAAGGGAGCACTGAAGCAACTGCATTTATCTCCACTGAGGTTTCACTTTTTCCCTTACAATTCCTGCAGGGTAGATGTAGAGGGGATGCATTCAGACAACAGGGAAAATTATTAGGATGATCCGTAAACAAATCCAATGAGAACTATCGTCTAGTTCAGTCCATACAGACAAAAAATGAATTTATCATCAGCAGGTTCGAGCATAAAGAATCACTCAAATTTTCCAAAAAGAAGTCCCTTTCCACTTCGCCCTCTAAGAGATCAAAAAAGCCCTCAGTAACCAATGAAACAAGTAAGTGACTATTCAGAATAAATACGGGTCAGCCACAAATACTGATCATAGGGATGGAAGAAAGATCATGTGTTGTTTTTCAAATGCTCCCTCTTCTTTCTATACCCACCCCTGCTCCAAACACACGTGTTCAGCTGTAAATGTATAACTGCACTCTTACACATCTATCATGTCTGGAGATGAAAGAGTTCTGAGGAAGTTCTTTGTCAATCAGTATTATTAATGATGTGGTCATAAATCTCAGTGTTACAGCATTTAATGAGTAAATAGGTACTCACTGACTTTGTGACCTAGAGGAATATTTTCCCATTGAGGAAACTTGTTTGAAAAAGTTTGACTCATCTTTTTTCAACATTAGACCTCAAAGTCGTGCATGGTGTTGGGCACTCATTCAAAGATGAATTGAGGTGGTCTGTATGTTAAAGGATCAGTAACATGCAGATTCCATAGATGTATCACTTAGCCTGAAGTCCAACAGGTTTTGCACAATGAGTACATCTGTTTATTGGACTGGAAATAAAACAAATTTATGAATTTTTCCCTATAATTCCTCTCTCTTTTTTATTTATTTTTTATTATGTTTATCTGTGTTTTCAAGTAACCCTAGAACTTGCCTGGGAACAGGCCAGGTTCAGCCATTAATTTCCCTTTTTTTGATCAGTATTATCTGTAACCTGCCTCTATGTCCTCTGCTTTAGAGTTACCTGTCACAGCATTGCTCGTGTGACTGTTTGCTCATTCAAAGCCAGCTATGATCCATGAATACTACCTAGCTGTACCTGTGGCAGGATGGGTGGGCTGGGCAGAGGCAGCAGGAGGAATTTGTACTGTCAGCCAGGTCCTGGGTACAACAGCTTCACCCCTCAAAACTCAGACCTGGGCTGTTGCTCAGCCCAGTCAGGTCAAGGTTGAGCAGATGCAAGTTTCTGCCATCAGCCCCTGGTGAGATTATCCCCCCACCTTTCCTTGCTGCCGTGGTCCTTTGCAATTATCTGTCTTTTATCACATTGAAGCTTAGATTGCTGCTACATGCTCAGCATGGTGCCTGCGCTTGGGACCATCCGCAAGCTTGTGTGCTTACAAAAGGCTGTGGGCTGCTCATTATGTGGATCTGCACCCCAGCAGCACACAGAGACATTGTGCTGAGACTGGTTGGACCCTCCGATAAGCTTTTTGGTGGAATTCAGGGCATTAGCTTAAAGCTGTGGAGTCCTAAACAGCTCTCGATCCAGTCCCTGACTGTGCTGCTGGTTTGTCTCAGCTGAGATCAGCAGAGCTGTTCAATCTGGAGCTTCACGAGTACAAAGCAAAGGAAAGCTGTCTCTGGGATGATCCCCATATGGAGTCCTCATCTTCTGAGCTGCTCTTCCCTCCTCTCATGCATCACCCCTTCTCTCATTAACAGATTCCTACAAGCTGTAAGGCTCCTGGTATGTTTGCATCCCTGTGTTCATGCTGCTGCTCAAGAGAGTGAGCTGAGGGCACTCACCTCTACTGTGGTAGGCAACATGGTTTCCAACATGTAATGAAGATGTCCAGAGCACTGAACAGGTGCCTAGTGATCTTGTTTTGAGATCTGGTTGAATAAATAAAAGCCATTTCAAAGAATCTCTCCCAGTGGCATGTTGTAAGCTTATACTTCACCCAAAGAAGAAAGCCATGCATTGCTTCTCCATGCATCCATGCTGAGGAGCAAAAGATCACAGGGATGTGGGTAAAAAACAGGCAGCAAGTATGTAAACAGCTGAGAAAGAGCTCAGAAGCACAGTGATGGAGGCTGCCCAGCGAGGTTGTGGAGTCTCCTTCTCTGGAGACATTCAAAACCCGTCTGGATGCCTTCTTGTGCAACCTCATCTAGGTGTTCCTGCTCCGGCAGGGGGATTGGACTAGATGATCTTTTGAGACCCCTTCCAATCCCTAACATTCTGTGATTCTGCGATTCTGTGATTCTCAAACTCATGCATCAGGCTGGGCTTTGTCACATTGGGTTACTTCACATCTTTGTGGGTTTTACCTGGTTTTCTGTGTGTCTCCAAATAGACAAGTAGTTTGTCTTCAGAACAGGGTCTCCTGTCATGTTCTTCTAACAAAAAGCCCCTGCCTTCTTGCATGTGCATACCATTTGAGAATGTTACCCTCAAAATTTGACTTTTAACTGTCCAGCTTAAAGATCAAAGCCAGAAAACACAAGGATTGAGAGCAGTTTTGCCCTTCTGACTTTTCCTCAGGTGGGTTTCAAGGTATGCAGGTTTCCAAACCTCTTCCTTCCTGAGGGAATACCGGTAATGAGAACTTCAGTCCATTACAGGCAAGAAAGTTTTCATCTGCCCGCCCAAAATTTTTATAACCTCTGAATAAACACCCATGTTTCTTCTGATCTATAAAAATTCTGCTAATGAGGCAGTGCTACTAACCCAGGTGTTAAACATGTCTTATCCTTTTTACAGTATCAGACAATCATTTAAGATGCAAAGGGATCACTTCAGGTTATCTGGTCCTACTCTTGCAGGACTCAAAGTCAGATCAAGCTTCGATGTTAGATCACATCACTCAGGGTCACATCCAGTCAAGTATTGATTATCACCACGGATGGAGATCCTACTAGAGATTTCAGGAGGTTTCTTGGATTTTCTGCTTGCTGACAGATCATCCACAAGTTAATGTGTGCCCTTGGTTCTCACATAAGCATCTCTGTACCCTTCTGGGGCCACTTCTTACTGTGGTGTTTCTTACCTTAGAGATGTAAGCAGGCTATTCCTTCCTGGAAGCCAGCTGGATCAGCCCAAGACACAAGGTTTGCTTGACACTGTTGCTCAGCTAAGCGGTCCCTTCTCCCCTCTCCCCTCCTTAGCCTTACCCTGTTTCAGTGAAATTCAGTAACAAGCTGTCCAGCAAGAGAAGTTATGCCTTTCTTTTTTTCAGAAAGCATCTAGCACATTTGAAGTACCACCAGAAGCAAATAAATATTGGTTGTATCTCTGAGAACAATCTTTGCTGCTAAGAGCTCATTTTACTCATGGATTTTTACTGGCCACACCATGACCCTGCTTTTGCCTTAATAATGTTAGATACATAACTAAGGGCCAGGTTCAATAAAATCTGTCTGAGTTATCCTGAAATCAATTTTTTAGATCTTTTGTGACCTTGCATGAGACCAAAATGATTTTTTTAATTGAATTTAAATATACCGTGTTCTCTGAAAAGTAATTAAGGTATTATGCAACATTAGTCATTTAAAAACTAGCACAGGACATTTTATAATGCAATGTAATGAAATGACATAATACAGTAAGTGATTTTGCTACTCTTTATTTTAGTCTACATAGGAATAAGTGACAGATAGGGGCAAACTAATTAATTTCATTTATTTAAGAAAGCCTAATCTGTAGTCCTTTTATATACCTGTGTTATCTGTGTTGTTCATTTATTTATTTTTTAATTCTAAGGGTGTATGTTAGAGAAGTCCTCATGTTGAAGATAGTCTATATCCTGGCTAAGCTATATGTGTGCATGACAGTTTGTTATCCTTTCAGAGAGAAAGAGAAGTAAAACTCTAAAACATACTGTGGTACCAGTTTTAATGTAGAAAAATGTCTTATAAAGTATTCTCTTTTGACAAAGAGAGTAAAAATTCTGTATTATACCACTTTTACACTAAATATAAAAATAGTATTCACAATAAAGAGTTATTTGGTTGTTCTTAAATTAGAAATATACTAATATCAAGTTCTATTTACTTCAGCTTGTTGGAAAACTGTCTGTAAGATTGGATTGTGATGTTGACATTGACAGAAGGTAAGATCTCAAAGCATTATGGTATGAAAAGCTCAGAATGAGGGAGGAGAGGGGTACTACCTCAAAAAGACAGTTGATAAAGAAATGACTTTTTGATTTAAAAAAAAAAATCTCGAGTTGTTTCCATTTCATATGAAGTGAACAACAACTTTTCCTTTCTTTTGGGCTGTTTCCTGAATTATTTTTAGGCTTCCCTTTGTTCCACTCCAAGAAAGGCAGACTAGCTGCTCTGTCACCCCTCTGGAAAGAACTGGGGAGCTTGAAGGTGTCAAGGTTCTTCTCAGCCTCACCCATCTCCCTCTACTCCTGTCATGTCCTGGTCAGGCTGAGTTTGATTCCCACATGCCATGTATGCTCCCAATGCCATCAATTCACAGGAGACGTTACAGAAAATGTGACTGGAGAACCCCTCTTCTGAAGAAAATAATTTAGTCTCAGTTTAAAATCAAGAGGGAAGATCGGCCTTGCTGAATTTCCAGAGGCAATCCTGGTTTTGGACCTGCAGGAGGAACAATGTGACATATGATGTGATGCGATACAACACACACCTGGCTAACAGGGGAAGATGACACCACTGAAACTAGTAGTCTATTTGGAGGCCAGTAACTATTGGCATATTCCAGGGATCAATACTGGATCCAGTCCTATTTAACATCTTCATTAATGATCTGGATGATGGGGCAGAGTGCACCCTCAGCAAGTCTTCAGATGACACAAAACTGGGAGGAGTGGCTGATATGTCAGAGAGTCATGCTGCCATCCAGAGGGACCTTGGCAGACTGGAGAAGTGGCCTGATGGGAACCTCAAGAAGTTCAGCCAGGAGAAAGTCCTACATCTGGGGAAGAACAAACCCAGCCATTAGTGTGTGATGGGGGCCACTCAGCTGGAAAGCAGCTTGGCAGAAAAGGATCTGGGGGTCCTGGTGGATACCAATTTGGACATGAGCCAGCAACATGCCCTTGGTGCAAAGAAGTACCTTGGGTTGCATTAAATAAAGTATTGCCAGCAGATTGAGGGAGGTGATCCTTCCCCTCTACTCAGCAATGGTGAGGCCATAGCTGAAGTACTGTGTCCAGTTCTGCACTTTCCAGTACAAGAGAGATATGGGCATACTGGAGAGTTCAGTGAAGGGTGACAAGGATGATTAAGGGACTGAAGCATCTCTCCTATGAGGAAGAGCTAAGACCTGAGACTGTTCAGCCAGAAGAAGAGGCGGCTTAGAGGTATCTCATCAATTTCTACAAATACCTGAAGAGAGGTTGCAAAAAGAATGGAGCCAAGCTCTTTTCAGTGATACTTAGTGACAGGGCAAGAGGCAATGGGCACAAACTGAAACACAGGAGGATGTGAACATGAAGCAACACCTTTTGTTATTGTGAGAGTGACTGAGCACTGGCACTGGTTGCCTAGGAAGGTTATGTAGTCTCCATCTTTGGAGATAGTAAAAAACGTGGACATGATCCTGGGCAACCAGCTGCAGGCAGCAGGAAGGCTGGATGAGATGACCTCCAGAGGTCCACATTCTGTGATTCTGTAAAACATTAGAGTATTATAAGGCTGGACTACACATAGCCATTTCATCAAGGCATCTGCTATGCAGTGCATGGTCCATTCACATGATAGATGTGCGCACTTCTATCATGTATATATCAGACAACGGTCTTAAGTACACAGAGTAACACCACAGTGGTCCATGCACAAGTGAAGACTGATTCCTTGGCCCAGCATCCATCAGCTCTGTGCAGGCTGTGTAGCACTCACCAGACAAAATCTCTGTTTCTATATTTCTATGTTTCTATATTTCTATATTTCAGGCAGCAGATCTCTTCATTGGTTTGTTCTGTCCTCTTTACACAGTGATAAAGAAGCTTTATTAATAAAGTATGACCAATAATTCATGTCTTAGTGGCAAGAGGGACAGGTAGTCCTCTTAGCCACAAGTCACTGATCCCTGTCAAAACAAGAAAGACCAGAAAAGGATCACTGTATCTGGAGGTGTAGATACCTCAAAACTTATTTTCTGTTTCATTGGGACCTCTGTAGTTACAAGATACTTAACCACAGGTTTCTTCTAGAAAAAAAATAAGAGGAAGTTTATCACCTATAGGCAACCTAGTTTCCTCTTTCTGTCTTCCTGCATGCTAGGCTGGCAGTGATTTCCTAAACTGAATTCCTAAATGTATTGGAAGCTGGTCTATGATACACTGTTTATAAAATAAAATCCAGATTTTTTTTATTTTTTTACTTTTTTTTTACCATAACAATTATGACTTTATTTTTTTTTTTATCAAAAGAGAGACATTACTGGAAGTTATTGTGTTGTCTGGTGACCATTTGATCCTAAAAACCTACCTTTAGGGCCAAGTTCACAATTCCTCATCTAACAGAAATGCTGTTGAGGTCAGAGTTTTTGTGGTTTACGGGTATGTTCTGTAACCCTGGAGCAAAGCAGTAAATGTTTATATTAATTATTCTAACAACATGTAAAAGAAAATATTCTTTGTAAAAAAAAAATCAACTCGTGAACTCTAACATTTAATCAGAACTATTTTGGAGGTAGCATTGCACACAGTTGAAGGAGCTTTACAACAAATAGTACTAACCTCAGGCATTTATTTTTATTGCACAGCTACCCAACTTGGTAAATCTCCTAAAAATTATTATGCAGCAAAACTCTGGAAAGAGTATATTTGTATTTCAATGGACAAAACCATCAAAATGACTTTACACTGCCAAATACTATAGAAGTTCATATTATCCTTTCACTGTTCAGTTTCAAAAATCCCCTAGATTCATTGCTGAACTTAAGACTTTCTATGGAAATCATGACTTGATTTAAACATTTCAGATTCAAACTATGCTCTGTCAAAGGGAAAACTAAAAATAGACATTGGGTATGTTTTGTCTCACAAGGACAAGCAACAAATAGAAGAACAAAAGGTTATTGAGTAAATATAGATTTTGGATGGGGGGAGTGGGTATAAAGGCTCCAGATTTTTGT
This sequence comes from Nesoenas mayeri, assembly GCF_963082525.1. NCBI lineage: Eukaryota > Metazoa > Chordata > Aves > Columbiformes > Columbidae > Nesoenas > Nesoenas mayeri. The sequence continues at coordinate 21,322,579 of NC_137544.1, read as the reverse complement.
AAGTGCTTTTATGACAGACTGACATAAACATTGAGACAATTTGACCTGTTGTGTATCCAAACCTCAACAAGAAGTGATTTATGGCTTATTTAAACTTGTGGTACTGAGGCGGAAGACATTAATCTCATTCTACGGATGCTTAGAATAAATCAAAACTGATTTGTGTATAGGACATTAAACTTGTTTTGTATAAAATTTAAGTTAATAAAATATACCTGTGTTTTCTCAGACTACTCTCACTAGCAAAATATTAGCCAGTAGGAATGGTAATAGAAAGTGAAGATCTTTCTTTTTCTACATAGCAAACATGAAAACTGCTTGGTTTGAAATGTTTCCCTAAATATGAAAAATTGCTTTGGATCAAGGGGTCAAAATATGAAATAATCATCAGGATATCACAGCCAACCTTTTGGAAGTTAATTATCCAAATTCCATTTAAACACATTTTCAGAAGATCTGATATTCTTCTTGGAGCAAGAGGGAGCAGGGTGAACCCAAGGGGAAAGAGAGCAGATTTTAACAGAAAAATCCTGAGACTGTGGTTACTAGAACTCAGCTTAGACAGTAATTTACTATAATTTACTTTTGTTAGATGCTGAAGAAGTACCTTGTCATAACTAGGGGGAAAAGTGGACACATTTAACGAGTTCCACAAATAATAATCAGTATAGTTTTATATATATATATATATATATAATTTTGATCTGCTTTTATCAAAGTTTCTAAAGTGGTCAGGTCTTAATTGACATCAGAACTTCGCCCGAGGTAACTTTTCTTTATGTATCACTGCCATATGATTTGGGATTCAAAAGAGGACCCTGAAGTTACATGTTACCAGAAACATGAACAAAAATACGCAGACTTTTCTGTCTATGTAAGCTGTTGCACTTTCTAAAATCCAACCTTAACCTTTAGGTCACAAATTTTATGGAATTCACTAATCTTTGCCGTATCACTAATCTTTGCCATCTATATTTTTGCAGTGTCCGACTGACAGTATTCAAGTTTTCAGTTATTTTATTTGTTTTAATTAGTGTGAGGGCACAGTAAGACTTGAAAATAGCAAAACCCTATTACTCACAATTAGCACACACTTGAAGGCACAGGATTTGGTCCTTAATTGGAGTTGTTTGAAAAATGCTACAAAATTAAAAGGCTTTAGTTCACCAAGACTGTACTTTTAAAGTTTCCATTCTGCTTCTTTCAGAGTTTCTTTTGCCTTGGTAATGGATAGTGCTCAAGCAAAAGTATTTGCTAGGAAAAAATAAGGGATTTTTCTTTTTATTTGTTCTCTTTGGGGACATGAAAATTATATTTCACTCTTTATCTCTCTTGGTAAATACAATCATGCTGAATTACAACCTCCCATATCACTTCTGCATAGGTTTAGCATCCATAGATTTACAGGTATTGTCCTCTGCCCAATTTCAGTGTTCAGTAAGGCAGAGAATGGATCTTTTAATCCAGCATAAATTCCCGGTTAGTTTTATGAGGCTGTCACAGACAGGACACAAGGGGCGAATATAACTACAGTGTGTACCAGGACTGAGGGATGAGCAGAGCCCCAGCATAGGCTCAGACCTGTTTTGAAGGCTTCGGGATTGCTTTTTCTGTTGTTGTATTTGAAAACTGTTTAGCTTTGAGTCTTAGGCTCAAACATTTGATTTGTACCTAGCTTTGAGTTAATAAATATTTGAAATCTAACTCCTGAAGGAAATTAAAAATTAAAACTAGATGTTTCCTTTGCACCCTATGGGGCCGAAAAGGCAGGACCCTCATCGGGAAAACAGATAGGGCTGTTTTGTCTCAACGATGATAAAACTTCCCTTCAGAGCTCACCTCTCTTCTCTTAGCCATAGTACCAGGATTTTGCGTTTCCATAAAGAGGACAGTGGACAAAAGCCAAATCTGGCTTAGCACCAGGATGTCCCAAAATGAGCGAAGTGATTTGGGGGCAGTAGGGGAGACAGAAGGGTTGTGAGGGATACTGTGATTTCAGAGGGAAACTGGAGGTGCCAGCACTCTGGTTTTCTTTTATGGAAAAGCTGGAGGCAGAAGGGACAGAGAAGACACTTTGGTGGTGGCAAGCAGAGGGCAACTTCAGTTTCTGAAACATCAGATGTTGATCCCATTTAGCAGTGGGATGTGGAGGAATGAGCCACTGCCCTGTCATGGAGCAGGGTACCAAGTCCTAACGCAGTCAGAGAGGTACTTGCCCAGGGGCACACAATGGGAATACTCTGTGCAGGATATTTGGAGTGGCTGGCTCCAAAATTGTAATGTTGAAGAAATGTCCCATCTTCCTGCATTGACAGGGAAATAGTACGTGTAAGGTGACATTACCTTTTAGCCTCTGTTTTCATGTAGTTTAAATCCAGAATAGACTATTGTATTAGTCAATGTGTGCATTTTTTCATGATGACCTAATGAATTACATGCATTTTTTTTTTTTGAGCACTATGACTACTTAAACAAGTGTATTTCCATTCTCATGGACCCTGAGAAATAATAAATCCAATAAGAAATACATTTAAAAAAAAGGAAGGTAGCTCCTATGAATGTCTGCAGCCCCTGCACTGTCAGGGAAGTGGTCACAATATTCAGATGTTGAGAGGACCAGCGCAGCTCTAGGATTCCCAACCCAGGCTGCAGAGGCAAGAAAAACAAACAAACAAATCAAACCAAAATGCCCACACACCAAACCAACTAATCAACCAAAAAAACTCCTAGGTCTCTCCAGTCCGATCTGTCAGAAATTCCTGCTGGAGCTCAGGCACACATAATCAACTCGATGTCAGTATGTGAGTCCAAGTTTCTATTCCTACTCCTGAAGCTCAGAAAGACACATCATCCTAATGTAGGCTTCATGTCTTGTGAAAGTGCAAGGACAAAGCTCAGCTTTCTTGGCTGTCATTCGTCCATGGAGAGGTAGATGGCTTGTGGTCCTCTGCAAACTCCCCAGAGGTTTACCACTCCTCCAGCCAGAGAGCTGAAATGTTTAGTGACCTTCTCAGCTAAGACTGCCAGGGATGAATTTGTTTAATTTCAGCTGCCAAAAATTAATTTTACTATGCCTCTGCTTGTAGATCAAAAAGACCCTTTCCCCAGAATCAGATATTTTATTCCTATGTCCTTGCCTATTAAGTCACATTTCAGCTTTTCTTCTTCATAAAGGCAGTACATTTTATTTTTTTCTGCCTCTGAGTCATTTTGAATGTTTCAATTGAACTCCCTCTGTTATTTCCATATTGAAAACAAACCAGGAACAAATATTCTAGGACTAGCTTAATGTGTATGAGGCAAGATTGCTTCTTGCCTTGATCAGTTATCCAAGATGACATCCAATCATTCTCTGAAACAATACTTTATAAAACAGTCTTCCAAACTGTATATATTCCTTATATTACGTTGCATATAACTGAATTAAAATGCCTTCTGTGGAACTTGAAATATTTGACTTTACAGTTTTAACTCCTATATAATAGAAATTTATTTTTATTATTGACCTTGTCAATTTTTGTGTCATTTTCAAACACACTAACAATTATTTTATATCATCTCAGTCACATAAACAGCTTTAGATCAAGAACTGATATCCTGTTAACAACTGTCTGGCTAATGGATATCTCTCCATCAACAATTTATTTTCCAAGATCTGTCACAGAGCATGCTTTTTGTTCCTCTGATGTGTTTGTTAATTCCACACATAAGGCAAGAATTTTAGTTTAAGTACTATGCTGTAAATAAAACTGTAAAAAATCATTTTCTTAAACTACTATGCTGTAGTAGTAAAAATATATTCTAAAAATCAGTTGTCTTCTCTTTAACAGCCTGCTGCACCAAAAAAGACAAGATCCTGTAAGGCCATTCTGGCTGTCCTGAATTACATTTTCAGTTTTAATTATTTGTCGATAGAATCCTAAGTAACTAGTTCCATGGCTTGACCTGTAGTGGCAGTCTTCCATTCTTTTGGAATATCTCCAGTTTTCCAAATTTTCTCAAATCAGACTTCAGTGCTTCAGGGAACCCCTCCAGTCCTGAAGATGCCAGGAAAAGAAAAGGAGTCTGCCCATTTCCAGAACCTTTCAAAACTCAACTGGACAAGACCCTGAGCAACTTTGAAGTCAGCTTTGCCTTGAGCAGGGGATGGGACCAGATGACCTCCAGAGGTCCATTCCAACCCACATCTTCCTGTAAATCTATTTTCCATTTTATATCCCAAATGTAGATTATTTCCCCTGACAGAAGGGGAAAAAAAGGAAATAATCATATAGCTAAAGGCTATATCGTATTGCATGAAGTTATTCAGATGATCTTAAATCTGGAATCCATTATTTTTTTGTGATTAATCTGGCATCTTAAGCATTTTCTTGTCTTTTATGCATAAGACATTTCTGAACTGTTCTGTGTGACTAACAAGAATTAAAATGCTAGTATGGAAGATTTAAGTGGAAGAAGAAAATCAGACAACGTTTACATTAATAAGACCTTTCATTATTTCATTGGCTGCTGGAGCTGAACAGGTTTCTAAGAATCCTTTGGTCAAAATTATTAAGTAATTAAAAGTCATGACACTTGACAGTTAGGGATTCAATGGAGTTAACACCTTTTCTTTGTCAGAAAGGAAAAGTCGAATAAACTGAAGATGGCTTGAATTGGTCTCTGAGTTGGAGAAACACAGGCATAGTAGAAACTTCAACAAAATATGACAAGACAACACAGCACAGCTTATTGCAGAACTTCAACACTACAGGAATACAGTCACCCTGGTGTACTGAAGTAGAGAGCTGTGGTGATTCTGCCTTAGCTCCTTAGCTTGATTTTCCCTTGAGAATTAATTCAGAATTTCAATTTTCTATTAAGTGCAATGAGTCAAGTTTCTCTGCAGCTATATCTGGGAGAAGCACTGCGCCTTTTATTTTTAGGTGCATTAAAACCAATTTATTGTGATTAGTGCTGCTCATTTTCTGAACTTCCTGCTTTCTCAGCTAATGACAATTAGTTTGCTAAGAATACTCAACTCTGATGTAGAGTCAAATTTTGCTTTCATTCATCTCACTCTCCAGCCCTTTTTATCCTGATTTCAAGACTGGCTTTGGTCACGCATCTGTTTGACTGAAGCTGGAGGATCTGACACAGCATTAGCCTTTGCACCACAGTTTTTAGAAGAAAAAGCAGCTGAGTAGGATTTTGCATGCTCTGTAGGAACATTCCACCCACCAGTGTCCCCTGCAGCAGAAATCTCCCCTATCCTCCACAAGGAGCTATTTCAGGGGGAGCTATTTCATTTGGTGCGTATTGAAATGCTTGGTTTAGTTTTCTAAGCTAAACCATGTATGCATGCACAAGTCTATTTAAATGAATAGTTATTGATAGATGAATTTAATCTTTCCTGCGCCCATGTACATGTGCCCCAATAAATGATTTACCAGATGGACTTCAGGTTACGGCTGATGGCACTGTATGAACCCCTTAGACTCCAGCAGCTGATGCTGCACTGGTGGACATGTGGATCCCAGCCCAATCAATGGGTTGTAAGATGGGACAAAGGTCTGTAACCATGCAGTGAGTTGTCAAAATAGGGCTTTTGTACTTAAAAATGTATTGGGGGCAGAAGGTTAGTGTCTGAGTTTGTCCTGATCACAGAGTCCCTCACTGCTCCCTTGACCCCTTTGTCTTGTTGGCCAGGAAATTATTTGAGTCATTGTGCGGTTTTCAAGGCAAGATCAGCTTGCAAGACTGAACCTTTCCTTGTTTTATACACCCAGGAAGATGTCTGAATGCATAGTCCCTTTAATGTTAGGCATCATATTACTTTTTTTTATTTAATCAAATTCATTTTTCCTTATTTTACCTAAGTAGGTTTTTAATGGCTCTTAGGAAATGATGCGTGGATTTGCTGTCTGTGTTCTCTCCAAATATCTTTGTTAACAGTGTACAGATTGAACTAGGTAATAATAATGTTATCACTATTATAAGCCGTTTCTGTCTCCTTTTTCCTACCAGAGCAAAGACTTTGCCAAATATTGTTCCTATTTTTCCAACCTCAACTTGAAAAATGTGTTTCTTCCTATATATCCTTACTGCCAAAATGAATTCTCAGCTTGAAGACTGCTGTGTCTTCCTTATATGTCACACCTAGTAAACTGAGTACTATTAAAACCTCCATTCTCTGCACCTTTAACACTGTCTCCTGCCTTGAAATGGTGCTGTGGCTTCCAGCCTCCGTGGAGACAATTTCTTGTCATCTTGGGTCTTGCTGTACTGCGTTAATCTTTCAGGCGTGATTGCTATTCACAGCATAGCTTGGGTTGAGAGCCAAACCAGCACTTAGGTAGCTTTCAGATACCTAATTGCAGGCTGTGAATCACAAATCTTTTTTTGCGTCCCATCCTTCCCCTCCGCTCAAAAGCCCCTTCTCCTGAAGACACCTAAAATGACCAATGGGCATCCAAAGGACTCATTACTCTTCTGCAAGTACCCTGAACTGTCACCCATCTCAGCAGCTTCATGCTTATTTTTGGACCATTCCCCAGTGCAGATATTCTCCTATATAATTTATTTGAGAGATCCCACATTGACAGAATTGGGCCTGTAGACAAATACTTGGATGAAGGCTAGAACAGTTATGTCCTTTTGATATAATTAAGTGGCTCCCAAACTTTTCTGCCACAACTTCACTTCCAGTTGCAGTTTATGTCCCAGCTGCTTGTATCGGAGAGAGGACAGCTAATTTTTTCTAACACCTGAGATGGCTCACATCAGCACCCACCACTTCTCAAGATGTGTCCTAACCACAAGTTAGGACACCAGTTTTTCCAGAGGTTAGGGAATCTTCTGCTAGCTCTGTCCTCTGCCCTGTGCAACTTGTGCTCTTTACTGGGTAGTAACAACAGTTTTCACTAGAGAGGAGAAATCGTCTTCAACTCTGTTTTCTACAACATAACCAGATACTTAGGGAACTCCATTTGGTTATCAGAGGAGTGGGTTTGACCTCGGTTATTTGACTTCCACTCAAGAAGGGAGAGACTGAATATTTTATTTATTGGTCATGGTTTAAACCATTAAACCAATATCTAAATATGGGGACCAACACCTTTAAGAGTGCTAAACAGTCCCCATACTCTACATCTGGAAGACAGGTAATCCATATTCCCTTCAGGGGTAAAGTATTGCACCACCCAACTTGCTGTTACCTACCTCCTTCACTGAATCTATGCCTTAATCCAAATTTCTGCATCAACAAATTCTGCTTTGTTTCAACTGATGTGATTTAGGGAGTGGGAACGATGGATGGCTTTTATTTCACATTAAACTGGCATTTTGCAAAGGGATATGGCTGGATTCCATTTCCATTATCTAGTTTGGCCATTATCTGACATTTCAGATGGAACTGATTTATTGAAATTATATTACTTCAGCACTCAGTGGTTACTCACTGCCTTCTATGGGAAATTGTTCAGATAATCCACTGGGGCATCATTTACAAGGGCTGTCTAGAGTACTCCTGCAAGTAAGGGAAATAGCGTTGGATCAGCATGACTAATGGCATCAAAACGGAGGCAAAGTTTAGTTGAAAAGGTTTGAAAAAGTAACAATTTTTTTGAGAGGATTATCAGAAACACACTGCACTGTGCTTGAAACTAATCCTATTGATTCTCCCTTCTTTTGATCTTTACTATTTTCCCTGTATCAAGCAAGTTGGTGGAATAGAAATGTGCTTCAGGTTCAGTTCATTTTTATTACTTCATTTATCTGTATTCTACAGTCTCACATAGAGATGTTAATCTTTTATTTATCTGAAGAATATTTTATATGCATTATCCCATAACAGCCTCTCCTACCACTGCAATCGTGAAAGTTCTATCAGCAGTAGCATTATGAATATATTTGTGACATTTTAAAAAATGTAGTTGCAAAAGTACGGTATGGGCTCAGACTCAATACTCAACTTCTCAGTCAGAGGGCAATTGTTTTTTCTTAACACTGTCTTTATGAAGATAATTGAGAAGGGGCAAAATTAAACCAGGAGGAATTTCAGAAGTAGTTTTGCAAAAGAGGCTCTCCTACAGTAAAGCAGAAGATAACTATCGAGCAGAGACATCTGTAAATACCTAAAATGGGAACCAGCAGAAATGATTTAGAACATCTTCATGCCTAATCAGCAAAGTAAACTATTGAACTGAGAGCATCTAAAGGTAACTTTACACTTCAGAGATCCTTAAAATAACTTTTTAGTCCTTCTCTGTTTTCAAACTCTTTAATGAAAGTGAAATCCATGCACCCTAAAAGCTTAACTTTGATGGTCACAACCTACATAGAGACTGTGTAAGCTTTGAAAACCTTGCTAAAACACATGCTTTTGCATGAGCATTTCTCAACTTTTTCAGATTAGAGTCTCTGTGGGGTCTTTGGTTTTTGTCTATTCATTTTTAAAAGAGACCTAATCTTCTTAAATCCATAACAGAAACTAGAAAATATATGAGTGATGTTAATCACAAGCCTATAAAATCTTCATGTAGTCCAGGTGAAGTTTTTGTGAAAAATAGTGCAAAGCCCACATCCAGATACTGCCTGTGGTTTATTAATAGTATTAGATTGATAACACAATTTGAGATCCTTTATACAACCTCTCACTTGTCATCTGGAGGCCACTTTCTGTCACATCACACCAGCCGAGAAACATTGCCGTTGGCTGATCAAAACTATCAGCTCTGGAAAAATGGGTCAATGGTATGGAGGAGCACCATAATGGCTCTTGTTTGGCCTTAAAATCTAAGAAAAGTACAGTCAAAGAGCGTTCAGGGAAAGATTAGCAGGAAGTCTGTATTGGTCTGCAGTAAGAAAAGAGAAGACTAAACCTTTAATTTTGCAAAGTTTCAAATTGCTGACCATGCCAATTACTGTTCATAACAATTCATCTGAATGTGGGTCTTAAAAATTGTTTTATTGTCCCAGAAGAAAAATCATGTTTTTATAAGAAATAATTATATTGAGATTTGAGATTCTAACCACTAAAACTGCATATTTATGAAACAGAATAGTAGCCCTTTAATGTGCTAGTGAAGTAGACTGTACTAAAATAATGGCACATCTTGTTGTAAATGAAAAAGTGGCTGCTGGCTTCATCAGTTTCTCCAACTTCTCATTGAGTTTCCCTTGGAGACAACACAAAGGCCTCTCAGGACATGTGCACTGTAGCCACTGCTTCTACAACAGCACTGAAGAATAAATATTCTCCAAGCTAGTGCTCAGCTACCAGGGGAGGCGCTGAAATAATTCAGACCTCACTGAGGCCCAGCTGCACTGCAGTGGAGGCTGCCAGTGGTGAGGACTTTCAGTTGACTGGTGCTGACTACGCCTGGAGGGGGTGCTGGTGGCAAAGGGCTGTGGGGCTTTAATCTTCAGCACAAAGAGGTCTGAACTATCTTCCATGCAGTTCCTTGCATTCCTTTAAGTGGAAAGGAGTTCTACAGTGAGAGAGACTTTGGGGAGCAAAGAGAGGAGAAACCCTGCCAGACAGGGCATCTAGGGCAGGTGGGGTGCATGGCCCTGGGAGAGAGAGGTGTGAGCGGGGGCCTGGGAAACCCAGGCTTAAGAGGCTTCAGGGGCTGAATGCTCTTGGGCTAGGAGCCTGGGATTTGGGATGAAGTTAGAAGTTTCCAGCACAGCAGTGGAGGAAGCAAGTGATGCTGTGTGATAAAAGTGTTTAAGAAATCATCATGAGAAGAGGTACCCCTTACAAGGAATACCAATGATAAGCAGAGGTATAAACCACCAAAACATTTCTCTTCCTTGCGTCTAGCCCCGATCCTGGTTTTTTGATGTCTGGCATATGTAAGTCATGTTTTCAAAAGTTTAAATGCCCTTGGCATGAGAGGTGAACTGATCCTTACGATGCCACTTGACTTTCAAAACCTTTTGATGATATTCTTCCCAACTGACTTTTAGACATAAAAGGTTCTTGCTGGATTGGAGAGAAGATCAGGTTTTGGACTAACTAAGGATAAGAAAAAATGCTTAGATCACACCTGTCAGGAGAAGCTTCTGAAGATCAGTGTTGGATTTTGTACTGTTCAACATATTCAGAATTAGCCTGGAATAAAGGCATTAATAGTGAGGTGAGGGTCTGCAATGGATAGGAATTTATTCAGTGAGTTCAAAATTAAATATGAATGCAGCATGGTACTGAAGATGTTCACAATAGTAAATGGCAAAATGACGGTTGAAATTCAATGTCATTAAATGCAAATGAATTAACATGGTGAAAATATCAATAGCTATACGTGCATAGTGATGGATGCCAAATGAGCTGCTACTGATCAGAAAATGAAGTTTTGGAGCTGTTGTGGCTAAGTTCTCCTGAGACCTCAGCCCAGTGCTTAGTGGGGATTGCAAAGGCACAATGCATGTTAGGCACTATTAGAAAAGAATGAATCAGAGAACTTAATCGTGGTACTTCTTACCTTGAATTCTTTATGCATTTCTTGTCATGCCATCTCAGGATGAATATGGCAGAAATAAGCTCATCTACCTGCTAGATGACTTTCACCATTCTTTGTTCTGAACATAACAAATGTTCAAATACTTGGGAGGCTACTGCTTCCTTTGTGCAGAAAGAAATCAGCTCCTCTATCCCTGTCTCTGTTGGAGGAGAGGAAGCCATCCTGACTTGCCCCTGAGCTGGAAGGCTAAGGCTTGTTCACTTGCAGTCTGAAGTAGATAAAGCTTGAGGTGGAAAGTCCATCTAGAGTTTGGGAAGTTCTGTTAACAGCAAGAACAGATGTCCTCAGTGATTTAGTGTGTTACCAGGGATACTAGTGGTGGTTAGTACTTCTAGATGGTTAGTCCTACATCTAAGCAGTATAGTTTGTACTGGTAGCTGTGCTGGTTAGGGCAAGGAGCAAAGACCTTGAAGTCAGTTCTTTCTCAATGTTTATTTTCCTCTGGCCAAAGGTGGTATCTGTTACCCTCCCTCTGCCATTTCTGGGGACATAATATGTTTAGCAATGAGATAGTTTAACCATCTTGCAATCATGAATCTCTTTTTCTGAAGCTGGCCGCCATGATGACAGAATCTGAATTCGTTTTAAATGGTTTCAGGACAATGCAACCCTGATATCTTGGTGCCCACAGTCCTTTCAGAGATGAGGGATCTCTTCTGCTCACACCATCTTTGGTCTCTCCCCAAACTCAGCACATTCCTCCCTCCTTTGAATGTAAGATGGACACCAGTGCTTCATAAATCTCATCAAAGCCAAGCAGCAGAACAATTTCTGTTGGGTCCAGGGACTGCCCTAAAGGAAATAAATAACATAAGAACATCTTTAATTGAAGCAATCCACATGAAAGGGACAGTATATTTTTCTATCTTTCCCACTTCCTTAATTTTAGCTTTAGTAGCCACCTATTAAGTGTGTTACTCTATTCAAGTAAATTCCAACCTATACAGAAAAGTATCAGTAAAAGTCACAAAATATTTTTTTAAGAACTTCAAAAAGTGAAAACAGAACATGTGAAGTATTTTTAAGGTTCAGAATTTCAAAGTCAGTATGAACACTGCAGGGTGAACAGAGCTGTCTAAAATTAAAAATATAGACAGGCATGTTCATAGCTGGGTAACCCAAAACCAGAAGACCATATGAAAATGTGAGACTATGTGGTTTTCAGGCAAAATAACATAAGAGTAAAGGAAAAGTTCCGAATTACTCTTTCCTCTGGCCAATCTCAGGAAAACAAGTATGGGCTACAAATTAACCCCATAATAGATAGTGTTATTGCAGGTGATTGACCATACTAAGTAATTCCTTTGGAGATAAGGTTGAAGGGTAAAAATACGGTCTCAAGATGGAATATGGTTTTAGAAAGACTGGGAAGTCAGTCATCCATGGCAAGCTTATCTCCCTGTTTGTACATGCAGTTGAAGTGGTAACAACTCTTGTAAGTTTATCTTAGGTTTCCAGATATCTGATAGCTTTCTTCAAGTTCAGTTATGTAAGCCATAAGATTATGGAAAAAACCCCAACATTAATTAAAAATCAGAAATGTTTGAGACTGTGCCTTAAGAGGAAAGCCAGAAAGCATGACCAAAATGTACTCTAAAAATAGCAGAAAATAACAGACTGCCACAGCCTCCTGTTTGATAAATGTCTCCTAGTTATGTTGATCTTTTTTTGGTGGATGGCTTGACTTTAGAAACTTTGGGACTGGCAAAATTCCAAAAGGACAACTTTTTAAACAAAAATTGAGCTTACTTGATTGACTGAGTAGCAGAAACTTCCACCAGACCAGAACCAACTTTTATATGACTGATTCCTTATCTTGTACTGGGTGCATGAATTGCATAGCAGAAAATGTATAGCACATGTCAGAACAATATTTAGGAAAAAGCTACTGACTGAACATCAGATTTCCTAATGGCAGTTAGGCCAAAAGTAATTTAAGTATCACCAGGTCATGACTAAATTGATGGAAATTCTTCCACAGTACTAGAATGCATAACCTACAGTTTACAATGTTTAAAAAAAGTAGAATAGACACAATTCACCCTTGGTCAAAATTCTTGGAAGCCCATATAATTGTGATAGAGGTGATTTGGTTCACCAGGAGCACTAAAGGACATAAAATGTAATTACTACACCCAGGCTATGTCATCTGCAGCATATGTCTTCTATTTGATACGCATAAAATAAAATTGGCCTCCAGAGTGCCAACTTTAAATGAGAACAGGTCATGGTGATTTCACTGTAGAAAGCTCTTGCACTGGTCAGTGCAGTATGAATATGTCAAGAAGTTCTGCAACCAGATACGATTCTAACTCATCTCTTGGGTCTCGGTTTCTACCTCTTCCCCTGTATCTTGTGACCAGATATATAACAGATACTCTCTGGGTGATACACAAGCTCCCTTTTACATGTTTTGGTGTTGGGATTTCTGAATACCAAAAAAGGCATCGCTTTAATAGGATATATTCAGGGTGGGGAAACTAGTCCTTGCCAAATGCTGACTAGGCTTTTCTCAAAAACATTTTGAGGCCAAACATTAACCACAATTGTTTATCCAATAATAACATGAAAAAAAGCATGTACTCACATGCCTTGCAAAACGAAGCTATGGGTTGAATTCAGGCCCCAAGGCCATAGGTTTTTCCACCCTTGTCATACTTCAAATTTAGTTGCAATTCTGTGTGAAACATATATATTAACAGATGGAGATTAGAAGACCAAATGCCACTTTCGGTGTAAGTTCAATGGTTATAAATCTTACATGAACAGTCTTTGAATTTTCTATAGACACAAGCAATAAGATTCTAGTGTGCAAATGTAAATGAAACTCTCTTTTGAAACTGTAAAATATGAAAAGGCTGACTGGAAGCTAGTTTGTTCCTATAAGCCAGTCCTTACCAGAAAGACATGTTCTAGGTTACTGTATGGCCCTAAATTCACTAGATAGTACTCATTTTTAGAGGATACTTTGGGAAAATATTGCCCATATATGTTTTTTTTTTTCCTAACCTTGTTTTTTTGTCTTGTTTTGGTTTTCTACTTTATTTTTACTTGCTGCAAGGCAGACTCTGAATTGATTAATATGCATGAAAAGGTATGGAACAAAGATACCAGAAATTAGAGTGAACATTACATTTGCTTGCAATGCAAAAAATACATCCCCTAAAACAAAAAAGTAAAAGTTTGTAAGCTGGAATTTACTTTACATGTTACTTATCAAGAATAATTCAGTGGGATTTGCCTGCCTGGAATATGAGAAAAAAAAAAAGAAAAATAAAGTAAAATAAAATCTCTATGGCACAAAGTATATGAGATAGCCACTATACGTGAAACACACTATAGAATAAAAAGGGATCACAGGTCGTGAGCCCTTTGTCATTTATGAATTTGCTGACATCTAATTATTTGCTGCAATCTGTCTTTCATTACATGAGTTAAGGGGATTGCACATATCAGTGTAAAAGTTCTACCTATAAGGTCATAAAGACCTAAGCTGTTTTCCTCCAGATGGTTTGGTGGGGGCTGAGCAGTTCTTAGGATGCCTCACACTGTTCATCATGCTAACAGGAAACTGAAGTGTGTTAGCATCTCCTCACAGCCAAAAAAAAATTCAATCATTCTTGGCAATGCTCCAAAATGGTCTCCTTTCAAATTAATCTGTGTCATTTTTCAGTCTCATCTGGATTTAGGGGCTCGCTGATTCCTCTCAAACATTACTATTACGAAGGGAGAAATACCATCTCCATAAAATGTGGAAGAAATCACTGCAACAGAAATATTTAAGGCTAAACTCTTCACTTAGTTACTCATTGGTAAGATTATTACAGATTAGTGCTGATAAATTATATGTGGAAAAAGGCCCTTCTTGGTTAAATAATGCTGGCCTGATTTTCAGTGCTGAGGAGTGATTTTCAGCTTCAGCAAAGGAGCATCCCAGTTCTCCACAGCGTCCTGTCATTTGGAGCTGTATTTTTTTTTTCTTATTAATATATTATATCATGCACTTTTTCTTCCAAATACTCTTTTCCTTTGAAGTTTGTTCTATGGAACAAATAAAGCTGCTTAATGAAATTTTTATTATGTTGGTGCAGTTTGCATGGTGAATTTGGGACTGAAAGACAAATCTGATTTATCACTGTAGCAATCAGGTGTAAAGGCAGTACATTGCTGTGCCTTTGATCCCAGACCGTCAGCAGTCTCAAAGTGGCATGGCTGATCTTGCTTACAGAAAGACAGTTTTGATGTGAGGACTTGGAGTCCAGAATTAAATGCATTGCCACACATGCAGTGAAATTACAGCGTTGACAGTGCCTGACTATAGAGAAAGAGGAAAAGTAATAGTTGTAAAGGAAAAGATGGGGTGGTTTGCTGTTTTCTTTCCTGTTTTGTGCATATGTGTGTTATTGGGTTTTTTTCATTATTATTATATTATTTTTCTAAACAAAGGAAATATTTAAAACTTTAGTTTTTGAACAGTTTTAAAATGATGATTTAATAAGGTTTTAGTAATATGGATGTCAAAAGAAAAGCAGCCAATATAGATAGAAGCAAACTGTAGTTAAGATGGCGTTTCATTGGATTGAAGTAGGGTTTTCTCTTTAAAGATAGATGTGGTATCTCAATTTGTTATGAGATTTGCAGTGGAATGTGGAAATATTTTAAATTTGCAATTATTTAACATCATTCATTGAATCACAGAATCATTATTCCTAGACTCGAAAGGGGCTGGAGGAGGTCATGTAGTCTACTGCCCTTTCCTCCTGGAGATCTCTGTCAAGCCACCTCTAACCATGCAGGCTCCACAAACCTCCACATAACCACTGTTTCACTGCTGTGATGATTAGAAAAAAAAAATCCCAATGGAAAACTTGGATTTTTCTTGTTGCAGCTTCAGCACATTATTTCTTGCTTGAGCAGTCTGTTTGGTTTTTTTTTCATAGGGCAGAGGTTTCTAGACTTCTCATCATTCTTGCTGCTTTTCTCAGGTCCACCTTCAGGCATATCTCCAAGTGAAGCTGTCAAACTTGCAGCACAGTATTCCAGATGGGGCCTTAAACGTACATTGAATCTTTGGGAGGGCAACCTTCTGTTCAAACAGGAGCTTGCTTCTCCTGCCCTGGCAAGACACCGCTGTCTCGGCCTTTGAGCTGCTGAAGCCTCTACCCTGTTTTTGCAGGACTACTACAGAGCAATATGTTGCCTTGCCTATATTTCTGGAGCTGGTTATTTCTGCCTCAGTACAGCACCCAAAATTTGTCTTCAGGGTTTATACAAACATTTTCCAGGATGTGCTACAGGTCCCCAAGGTCAGATGCGCTTGGTTCACACGCAGCATGATTCCCAAAGCCACAGAGATTTGGAAATAGCTTTTTGAAAAGTGTTTATCAAAAATGCTGGTGAGGGGCAGAAAGGAGGCAATGGCAAAAATGTATAACAATGCAGATTTTGCTTTTGACTTTATGCAGTTGAAATGTCCAAAATTCTCTCAAAAATATTACTCAGGTCTAACAGTGGGTCCTCATCCCTGGTGATTTTTCATACATACCTCAGCACAAGGTGTAGGCACAGCATTTCATCTTACTCTGAGTACACTTGAGTGTTTGCTATAAGGTAACACAGGAAACAATATTAGTGCTAAAACAAGGTAACATGAGAAGTACTTTGACTTGTAAGGGCAGCCATTGCAAGCACCGTACTCCACCATAGCTTTCATTAGGTTAATGGGAAGTGAGATGCTGCAGGAACTCCATAAGTAAGAGGCAGGAATAACCAGGGGCTTTCCATGAGCAAAAAAGTCAGAAAACCAGGTTGATAGCTATATAGCCAGCAGAGATGATTTTTCCTTTCTTTGGACCAATTTACAATCCTCTTATCATAACCACTTAAGTTACATAGACTAAGATGATTTTATATTACTGTCTAAGATAATGAAAAGGAGGTCCAGTGCTGACTTTGTAGATGTTTACATGTGATTATTCTTATCTGTAGACACTACAAAACTGTAAAGTTACCTAAGTGAGGTAAGATTTTCTGTCCTAATAGCACCCTATTAAAATAACCCTAAATTTTGTGGTTTTTTTTCTTCTTACTTTAATGCTTGTTTTAATTAAATATCTATACAATAACTGACTGCATACATTTTTATCATTATATAATGTGCATTTTATATGCTATAACGATATTGCATTGTTCTTTATTTTTTTCATTGTACTGAATATTGAAAATATTAAATACAATTTTTTAATGTACTACCAGGAGAACTTTTGGGACGGATTTCTTTAACCTTGTGCATCCTGAATTGCATGCAGGAGATCAACAGAAGGAGATGGAATGGAAGAACAAGGTCTGAACTTGTTCAGTGTTACAAAATACGTGGATGTAAACATGCCAGAGTGACAACTACAAATGCCTGGTGATCTTTTCAAACCACTCTCCAGGAGCTGGCAGCATTGAGCAGCTGGCAAGTGCATCTCAGGTTTCTCACATAATCTCATTTTTCAAACATGTACACAGAAATAATTTTAGGTAATCTCCTTTATAAACATAAATGTATGCTGGTGACTTGAGTATTTCAGTTCTCTGCTCTAGAAGCTTTTCTTGCCTGTCCTAACTCAAAACACAGGTGATTTCAGATCTCCTGGGAATATACAGGTTTCAAAATCATACAGCCCATCCCACGTGCTCTCCTGTGCACACCTTCCTCCATCTTCTCTCTTAGTCGTTGGGAACTCATCTTTTCTATTGCTCAGGCCCATCACACTGATTTTTTTCCACAGCTTTGGGTCTGTATGTTTCTACTCATCTTGTCCCTGGTTTCTTTTGACTCTTCCTGTATCTATAAGATAGATCATTTCTGTCCATCCACCCAGGCAATATTTTCAT
Organism: Nesoenas mayeri; assembly: GCF_963082525.1. Taxonomy (NCBI): domain Eukaryota; kingdom Metazoa; phylum Chordata; class Aves; order Columbiformes; family Columbidae; genus Nesoenas; species Nesoenas mayeri. The sequence goes on along the minus strand of NC_137544.1, from coordinate 21,305,192 downwards.
TCAGGTCCCTACTGTATCTCAGTTATTGTGACATCATATTGGCTCTTCTACAGCCTTCCTTGCTCATCCAAAAATGATAGAGCCCATCACCTGCTTCTTACATTTTTAAAGCAAACATGAAGTTTCTCCTGTGATGCCTCCATCCCACCTTACCAAGACTCCCTAGAAACACTCACACATGCGCTGTTACTCATTGGATGCCCCATGAGTACTGCCCCAGGGACAAATTGGTGAGCTGGTGGTATCACTGGCAGCAGAGAACCTGCAGCTGCGGTGCTGAGACCTTGAAGACCTCAGAGCTTATTGGCTCAAACTGGCTTTTTGTCCTCTGTTTGTAGAGCACATAGAGCAGCTGAGTCCAGTTTTGTGGGCGGGCTCTTAGGCACAATTACAGTATGAAAAAAATAACTGCTATTAATAATTACAGTGTCCCAAGGGAATGATGACAGGAGAGCTGTAGAGTAGAGTCATGCTTTGTGTATACCCTTGCAGTGCTGATGTTTACTGTAAATCCACACTGATGCCTGTGAGTAGCATTGTTTTCCTATGATTCACTCCATGCCTGCTTCTTCCCAGCCATTTGTTGTATTGTTTTATTTTCATTTGATACAGAAATAATACAAGAATGATATTAAATTGCTTTAATTTTGTCCACCTAGACACAGACTTGCCAGAGACAAAATAAAAGCTTTACTCTGGCAGTCCTACGTAAGCACAACCGGAGGCTGCTGAATTACCAGGAAGAAAAGTTAAGGAGAACTAAACTTGTGGCATCCCAGTACGCTGAACAGAGCACTTAAGTAGTCAAGACAGTATAAGTTCAGGTATGATTTAATGTACTCTACAGAAAGTTGCCAGATGTCCTGACCTTGAGAATAAATCCTTGGACCCGGGTGTTTTTCTGGCAGGGAAGGCGGTGCTGTTTGACTGAGAGGGAGCCTGTAACAGCAACAGCAACATCTGTATGGATTTGCTGGTGGAACATGTTTCTGGTTTACAGCCTTTCTTCTTTAAGCACAAACCACATAGGACTTCTTTTGTTGCTTTTCTTTCTTACTTCAAATGTGATCTCTTATCTCCTTCCATTTTAAATTGAGCTTCTTTTCCACTGGGGGAAGATCTTTAATGTTTGCAAGTATTTTTCGAAGGAAAAAGCCACTTGACTAATACATTTCATGCTATAAAGTTCACTCCTTTTTGGGATGCTGTGGGAGTCCAAGGAAATGCTAGACGTCAGTAAGCGTAGAAGGTATCAGTGTACAGCACAGTTTATAGTATCGCAATGTAAAAGACAGACGATCAAAAATATCACCTGTCACATCTACCTTTGAAAATCTTCCCCAGAGGCCTACTGTTTGTCAAAAGCAGCCTCTTAACTAAAATTCTTGATATGAAGGGGAGTTCTCTGTGGAAAGTATACAGATATAATTCCACAGAGAGTGTAATTAAAACAGGAGTACATAGCATGCTTTTTTGAAAAGAAATGTTACCAGGAAAGACTAAGGATTAGCTGCTAGATAAAAGAAGTGTTGAAAATGCACTTGAAATATAAACTAATAATGAACATGCATGGCCATGCATAGCTCTTACACTTCAAAGCAATGAAAAGCTTTAAAAGTTGAATCAACATTTTAAATAATTCAGGCATTACACATTACTCTCTTTATTGCCTGTTTGGAGAGCTCAAGGAGACAGTATTTATTTCCACAGCTACAGGAGTAGCAGCGCCAAGTCACAGTCTCATGAATGGCAGCACAGTTACCCACGCTGCTCTCTGATATAGTTTTGGTCTGGATCAACCAGAAATCTTCCAAATTATTTTCAGGAGTGGCTGGGGTGCTATGACAGCAGCCTGCATGCACTTGCAGTGCTTTGGAGAGAGCAGAAAACACATGCTGCTCTGTACCATTTGGTTTCAGTGCTGGAGTGTGGTCCCAGCATCTTTAATTGGGTCATGTTGGGACAGGGCGGAAAGCATTATCATATAACACCACTAATATACTTAATTTTAAACAGTATACTTACTGAGAGATTTCCTGTAATGAGTTATATCCAAATTGTCATTTCACAAATCAGCAAGATGGTGAAAAATACGCTGCATTATAATGGTGATACTCCTCAGGCAGCACTGAAGAAACTGTGTAGATCTCACCTGAACTGTTTTCAGATGTTAAGAACAGGCCATCACCCGTGGCCACCACCCCAGGAAGACAAAACTCAGACTCAATTTAAAACTGAACACAGCTGCTTGGAAGGGCCATGGCTGGTGGCCCTGGTCGCTGCTAACCAGTGCTCTCAGCCCTGGGGGCTCTTACAGGACCGGCCACCTTTGGGAAGGAAAAGGGTGGAAGGTGTGGGCAAGCTGAAATGGAAAAGGATTTCATACAAGAAAGAGAAAAGGACGGATGTTCAGACTTACTGAAGGAACAGGAGTTTTACCTCTCAGTTGAGAAGCTGCTGGATCAAGCCCCAGGTCACCTCCAGAAGGAGACACAAACCACCTGGCAGGTCTGACAGAGCTTGGGAGCAAACCCAGACATTCCCTAACATTGGTATTTCAGCAGCTTGTTGTGCTCTAACTTTCCTAATTTTCAATCTACATTTATTTCTCCACTGAAATTGAAGGACTAAAAAAAAATAAAAAAGAAATTTGAAAGCTACAACTTTCCAGCTAGTAGGAATATGTTGGTTCTCCAGAGGGAAAAGTGCTCATCTGGTGCAAAACGTGTTTATATTTAAACCAGCCGTGGTATTTAGTGACATCTAGGGACTATCTTCGAGTATTACATTTTCTGGAAACTACGTTTATCTCCATGCGTCTCCAAACAGCAACCAGAGGTTTGAACTCTTAACTGTTACTTCCAGCCACGGTGGTAAATACTGAAGTCTGCAGACAGACATTTCCATCTTTGCAGTGACTGAGAAATGGTCTATGGAAACGGATAAATGCTGAGGCACCACTTTACGTTCTGAGTTACTTAAATATTGCAGGTTTTGACTGGAGTAGAAAATTTTTACCATAACACTGTTTACACCCTTTTTATCCCATGAAATTACAAACCATTCACCATTTGTGGTTTATTTTCCAAAAAGTGCCATGACAGTCTTAGGGCATTCTGCCAAAGGCTGTGCTGGCAGCTTTTTAGGGATGAACATAAAAATAAATCACTTCTCATAAAATGCTAGAAGTTTGTGGCTGATAAATTATTTTTTTTCTAAAGCTAAACTTCTGCTAGCATTTGAAACTGCAAGGGCACACTGCTGGACTAAAAATTCGTTTCCAAATATCTGCTTACAGTGCATGTCTATGGAGAATCACTATTGCCTTACCTTTCGGTTCAGAAACCAAGACTACTAAACATAATAGTGTTGTGGGTTTTGATTGCAGGGTGACAATAAAACCGTGGCAGATGTATTGTTAAACCCCTCTCACCCTCATTTCTGCTTTAGCCCCTCCCTCTCCCCCCCTTCCCACTCAGGACAGGCGATCGGGAGGAAAAGAAGGACAGAGAGAAGAGAGTTGGAAAAATTAAAAATGTTTTACTAATGCTACTAATAAGAATAGAGAAAATAATACAAAATATACAAAACCATTCTTGAAAGTCCCGGCAACTGCAGAGCCGGCACCCAGAGTCCTGGACTGGACTCTGCAGCCAACTGGAACTGGATTCAGTCTGTCACTGGGCCTCAGTTCGCATGGACAGCTAGCAAAGTCCTCTCCTAATGTCGGCCATAAGCAGAAGGGAAAAAGGAACGAGATCCTCGTGATCTCCCACTTTTATATGAAGTATTCATGTGAATGGGATGTTATACACTGTTGGTCAGTTTCTTGGTCACCTGTTTCTCGTTGCCCCTCTCGGAAGATGTGAATCTGTCCTTATCAATAAACTCGCATTCCATTGCTGTGTTTACCAAAACATGTATCTGGTTCTCCAGGAAAATGCAGCTAATATAAAGGCTTTAAGCTGACAGGCAAATTCACTAAAAGAGAAACTTGTTTTTAACAAAACCAGGACAAATGGTCTTTAGACAGTATGTTTACATTTATTCCTGTAGTAAATAATAGTTGTTATTTATTTTGCTACATGAATTAGATGTTATTACCACCCCTCTGCAAGTCACCAAGGGCAAAGGGACACTCGTTTACTCAATGCATAGAAAATATACGGGGGTGAAGGCAGGGCGTGCTTAATCACATTTTAGAGGTCTAAGTTATTACATAACTTAAAGCATAATTGGTTAAGAAATGAGATTCTTGTTCATGTGTTTCTCATTTGTATTCAATAACTGGAAGTGAATAAACATTCTTCTTAACCAGCACTTCTCTTCTGATCCCACTTTGGGGAGTCCGGGAAGTTAGTTTTAGTTCAATTTACCATTCAAGTCCCCCGCTGTTGATATTTCTAGGCATCAGCCATTTGGTATAAAACTGGTGAGTTGGAGGACCAGGTCTGAATGTCACATAACCTACAGCCTTGCAGCACACCACCCGCTACTGCTGGCAGCATTGCAGTAGTTATAATGGGTATTTCAGGGCAAGAGGGAAGGGTGGGCACTGTGCTGCTTGCCCTGAGAGGTGGGGGGTCCTGGGGATCCCGATTGTGCTTGGTATGGGAGTGCAGCAGCAGCAGATCTCTGGCAGCACAGGTTTTGGGGGTCATCAGTGCCTTCCTTAAACAGATCACTGTGGGAGTCAGCATGAACAGGATGCATTCTTCACCAGGTATGTCTCAAAGTAAAGTGCCTCTACTAAAAATTCCTCCTTTCCTTCCATCCAAACCCACTTGGGATTACAGAAATGAATGCAAAATCCAGGCACCTTTGGTCATACCATTCTGCACAAAAAATACTCTGGAGATTTAGCTTTCATGACAGGACTATTTCAAATTTGGGATTACTCTACTAAGAAGTCAGCCATGTTGTAAATGCAAAAATGTGGGAGAGGAACAGCGGGATGGGCTGAAGAGCAGGATGAGCCATGGTGTCATCATGAGACCTTGTGCTGTTACAGTAATTGTGTTGCCAGCACCTGGGACCCCTGGCGACCATACCAGAGGCTCTTCCTGCTAGGAACTCCACTAGTTAAACAGAAAGAAGGGCAAGAAGCAGCATGAAAAGACCTTGTAGTCTAAGGTCTCAGAGTAGGCTATATATAAGAGCAGTAGAGTCCATATCTCTCTCCCTTCCCAAATTTAGTGAGGGATGTCAGAGGATTTCAGTCATTCCGAGCTATCTCAGCAGCGGAAGAGTCTTCTCCAGAACACAACCTGAGTATGTGATGGGCAGCCTTTTCTCTTGCCTTTGAGGGAGCTCAGTTGAGATAACGTGTAACTCTGGTACATTGATCTCCAAAAAATGGCATGAATTTTGCCCTACATCTCTGGTGTGACAATCTCAATTACCAGCTCTGCTGACAGTTCATTTCTCAGGAAGAGATTATGTACCAAGGAGTGGTGGAGGGTGACATGCTTGCTTGTTTATTTGCTGTATTTTTAAACTCAAACATGTTTTTTGAATGCTGCCTGTAACACTAAACTGCTGGGAGGATCCCAGTGCCTTTCATTCCTTGAGATTTTCGGGCCCGTGGTCACTCTGCTGTTCTCTGGAAAGCATTTACTGCGTATGCTTGTGACCAGGGAGCCATTCATGCTATTACAAACACATTGCTGATTAAATAACCCTGTTCCATTTTGAATTTCATATTGCACATCTTTACAGGGTTACCCCTGCTTTCAGTGTGGCCACTCTGGGACCGCTCAGCTCCTGGACCTCTCAGCTAAGCAGCGCTTACACCATGGGTCTGGGCAGTTGTGCAGCCCTTTTGTGCTCCTGCTGTTCCACTGACAGCCCCACCAAGAGTGCAGCTACATCACACTGGGCCTCACTCCACACGTACATGTCTCCTGTACCTTCCCAAGTGAAGCAGCTTGTGTGTGGTTGACCTTGGATGGACAAGGAGAGGGCATGAGGCTGCCAACACCAGCCCTTGCCTTGCTGTTCAGTAGTCACTTGAGGTTCCAGTTCTTCTTCCTTCTGCCATCTGCTTCATATAGACTTTTCTCATGTTAATTACTAGCCTACTTATTTGCTTATGAATAGGATGAATTATATTTCTCCCTGGAGAAATCAAGTGCTCCCAATCTGAGGTTCCTTCAGAGACAAACGTGTGCCCAGGCTCGACAGAAATAATTGCCTTTGCCCCAGCGTAATGACAAAGAGATAAGCAGTCTCTGCAGCCCAGCAGTTCAGTGAATCTATCTTCTCTTCCTAACAGCTGAATTAGAGGCTTTGTGCTCCCAGGCTCTGGAATAGTTTCCATCTCTCAGAGAATACAAATAATTGCTAAGAACAAACCGTGCTGTCACAGTTGTCATATATTTCTTGGTTGAGTTATCAGCAACAACTTATCTGTTACCCAAGGTTTATTGTTTTGGCACCTTTGGGAAACATACACGAAGCACAATGAATATAAATCGCATTGCATTTTGACTCTGTCTTAAGATTTATGGAGAAACTAAAGTGAAAGCAGAACAATTTTCTATGTAGAAAGCATGGGAAAATCATCGATTCAAAAAATGCTTTGAATGGTCTTGGTCTGGTAAGACAATGTGAGCATAAGTTTAAACTCAGGTCTATGGAATAATGCCAGTAACCTGAAAATAGCAAGGGATTTTTAAGCAGTTTCACTGAAGTCAATGGGGGGCAGGGGAAATGTTTCTGATTTCCAAAGTCACAGGTAGACTGACAAAGAATACTTTTGAAAATCCTACCTGTGATTCATACTGTTTATAATATATTAACAGTCACAAGGAAGTCTTTTTTAATTTGGTTTTGAGAGAAAAATGTTTGCCACCAGAACATGGGGAACAGCTAAAATACAGGGAATCCTGATTACACCCCTGAAGGTGTGTTCGACGCAGAGACCCTATAATGCCAGTGCCATTTTCCCTAAAAAATATGTGGTTTTTAATCTCTCTCATAGAGACCCTTTATTTCCTTCTGCATCCTGTAATAACATCTCTAATCATTAAGGTAATTCTCAGAGCATGGAAGGGAGTGACCTAGTTCATTATAAACTTCATTCAGCTCACCAGAGCCCTAGGCAAAGATTTCATCTTAGAGTCAGGTGGAATATATCTGGTGGCAGAAGTAGCTGCTCCTGTTGTCCCTGTGCAGTGAGGACAAGTTGGTCCCTGGCTGTCAGTCCTGCCCTTGGCTGCCTGCTCTGCTGAAGGCACCGCTCTCATGACATCCATCTCTGATGGCAGCACAAATCTGCATCCTCTAAAGCACACATCTTATCCTTATGTCGTCACACCAGTAAGATGGCACCTAGAATGCCAAGTTGTGGCATTTTGATGACATAAAATTTGATTGCAACTGAAAAATGCCATTATGATGAAACCTGGATAGTTTGAAACAAAATAATTTGCTTTGGGTTGGATTAATTCTTAGTTTGGTTTGTTTTGGTTTGGTGTTGTGTGTGGGTGGGGGGAGGAGGGGTTGTTGTTTCTTTTCTGGTTTTTGTTTGTTTGTTTTTTAATATGGCAGTATTTCCACCTCCAAATTCATTATTATATTAGATTGCCCATAAACACTCATTAACCCATATTTTAGAGGTCATTCACTAAACCCAGTTATTAATTATGAACAAAGACATAAATCTTAGTTTCTAAAATAGTGACAAAGTAGTTAGAGGAAAGAAAGACAGAAAGGAAGGAAGGAAGGAAGGAAGGAAGGAAGGAAGGAAGGAAGGAAGGAAGGAAGGAAGGAAGGAAAAGATAAGCCAAGAGCTTGATTAAGGAATTTCTAACAGATAATATGCATGAAAGATTCTTGTACTAATAAAGCTTTAAACACATATATTTTCTGTCTTCTTCAAAAGTAATGATGATCAACAACAAGAAAAGGGACGTTATAGATTTCCAACTGAACACACACAGAAGCACATAACAACCTGTCCAAAGGCTTTTGTGCAGCATGGAATCAGCAGTTTAAAAACACAAGACTAATGCTACTTTGAAAAGAGATGATGATTAATGGTTCATTTAACACACTATGTGACCAGATCTTTGATCATCAGTGACAGAAGGTGCAAAAGTTTGCATTGCCTATAAAGGACGGTCTTAAACATCAAACGCCGCTTTACCTACTCAATGGCAGTTCTGTTTACAAGATTGTTCCCATTATTTCCACTACTTTGTAATCCTTAGATATTATAAGAACTAACATCTAGGCTTCTCTACGCTCCCTTTATCACAAAAGATTGGACCAGATGATCTTTCAAAGTCCCTTCCAACCCAGGTTGTTCTGTGATTCTATGGTTCTATGAAAACACTGTTTATTAATTTTTTTCTTATACTTTAAGAAGTCTAGTTTATATGTGCTATTAAAATAATGTAATTCCTCAAAAAAAAGTAAATATCTTGGTTATGTGGCAGTCTGCAAAATTCTACATGGGTGAGACAAACAAGCACCCCTTGGGATAAATAACCTTTGTGTCTCAGGTAGAAACAGCAAATCTGAAGTTAAGAAAGGTCAAGAACAGATGAAAAATACTGAGAACAAAACAACCATTCTGAGTTTAATTTAATTATTTTAATGAATTAGACAATCTGAAACAAACAAACAAAAAGGTAGAGTGGCAGCAGATTTTAGAAGAGGACGGATTATAAGGTCATTAGTCCCAGAGGAATACAAGACAAGACATTTGTGGAAGAAAAAGCTTAATAGGAAGTTTTTCTATTGTCTATAAAACAAGTAGAATCATGAAATTCAATTTTCAAGTTCAGCTTTTGAAGGGGAACGGGTCTGAGAGCTCAGAGTTGGAAATGACTGCTTTATGAAAAGTATTTTCCCAGTGCTAACCTGAAGTTCATGTACATTAGTGAGGATGTGTTCAGCTTGGTTAGTTTTCTCCTCATTGCACCATTCCCTACTTGGTACCTGGCTGAAGCATATAACATCAGAAAAGGACCAGTGAACTGTCTATACATTGCTTTAGCTCTGGTGTCAAGAGACAGTCACTGTGATGGCTGCAGAGTCATGTTGACTGATTTTAGCACTTAACAGGCATCATTTGACATACCAGAACACAGTATCGCTTCATACGGATCTTGCCTTTCCCCTCTCTTCAGACTGCTAGGGCTGTAACAATACAAAACCAGTAAAATAAACCCAAGATTTTTAGTGTTTTGCCTTAAGAGAGAAAACCCAAATATTTTCAGATACAACCAGTTTTGGTCCTTCTGCCTCACACAGACAAAATGAATCGCAGAAAATGAAATGTGATTTCACCTATCTATTAGACTTCTTTTGCTTTCAAAGTAGTTATGCCAAACTGTGGGTGCTTTCTGACTTGCTTTGCAGCTTGAAATGCAGTTACAGGACTTCCTCCTCATGCACAATTTACATTGCTAGCAGCAGAAGCAGCCCAACTGGGAAACTTGCTCTAAGAGGCTTCACACTTTGCTGGTGGTCACTGAAGCTCAGAAAGGTGCTTCAGGGTTGGTATAATGGGGAAAAAACTGCCTATTGCCCTGTGCTGACCTGCTGAGAAACGTCTTTGCTGTTTAGGTCAGACTGATAGCCTTGGTTACTGGAATCCTTTCTGCACCATCTCCACTAAGACAAAGGTGGGCATCAAGGTTTGAATGGTCCCTGTGGTTGTTACATGCCTGTCACAATCAGTCCCTACATCTTAAACTTAATTCATTAGATTCTTCAGCCTACACAGAGCACTTGAATCCAGCTTCAGCTGTGTGTGTCCCAGCACTTCAGCTCCTTACTGTAGAAAGACCTCAGGTACATGTAGCAAAGTTGCAATGGCTGACGTGCTGCTGTTACACTACACCTTGTTTCTGTCCCCAAGTCCTAGAGGGCTTGCTGCAGGTGCCATGTAGTGCCACCTACAGCCATTCAATCCCTTATTTTCTTCACCCAAGCCACCATAGCCACCAGGAGCTTGGAGAAAAGAAGACGGATGGCATCAGGCTGCCTCTGCCTTTGCCAGGTGTTGTCAGCACCATCAACATCTCACTGTGTCATCAAGACATCGCAAAGAGGATTCAGGAGGAGCCGGAATCCATCCTTACACATTTGGTTTGTTTATAGAGAACTCAGTAAGTAAAGTAATCAAAAAGCAAACATTAATCTAGGACAAGTCCACACATTATTTCATTGTTTTAGGGAAAAAACATTTATAACGCTTTTCATCAGCAATTTTAGCTATAAGGACTGCACAGCAATTCAATAAACTCCACAAAATCTGTGGATCCCATGGAGACTGGGTACCTATTTAAATAACCAAATCTTTCTCTTTTTTCCACTAAACAGAACTGGGGATCTATGCTGAATTTGAAATAAGTGGAAACCAGGGTATAGAAGACAATTACAGGCTTTTCTTATATTTTAAAAGTAGACTTTCTCTGAGGGAAAAAAGCCCAAACACAATTTTTAAGTAGTTGAAGTCTTTTATTTACCTGTGCCCACACTATGGAGTTTTTTCTGTCTTTTTCATACATAGAATCATAGAATCACTGAATCATTTTGTTTGGAAGAGACCCTTCAGGATCACCAAGTTCAGCCATAACCTAACCGAACTCTAGCACTAAACCATGTCCCTAAAAACCTCATCTATACATCTTTTAAACACCTCCAGGGATGGTGACTCCCTGGGCAGCCTGTTCCAATGCCTGACAACCCTTTATGGGAATAATTTTTTGCTACTATCCAATCTGAACCTTCCCTGGTGCAATTTGAGGCCATTTCCTCTGTCCTATCACTTTCTGCATGGGAGAAGAGACCAACACCCTCCATGCTACAACCTCCTTTCAGGTAGTACCTTTATTTCCATTAAACTATGGTCTCAGTTTTCCTTGATTTTAGGCTGGCAACTGAATTAAGAATCTAATGGCTTGAAACACTGTGAGGCCACTAAAACTATCCTCTAGAAATGTCCATTTCCCTGTGAGGCCATGGAGGGGACTCACATACTTCAGACACAAGCCCCAGCAGAGCTGGATGGTTCTGCTTTAGTGTTGAGGTTACAGAGGAGGAAGGGACAGGGGCTGTTTTTTTTTTTTTCCCTCTTCAACAATGAAACTTGTCCTTTGAGACTCTTGATCAAGTCTGTAGTTGATAGCAGATGGCATTTGCCTTCTTTAGACAAAGTAATTAATTTCATGTTTCTGCAGAGAAACCACTGATACATAACTATTTGTTTTCCTTCAGTACCTCTCTAAAACATGGACTCCTGATTCCTGCTGGAAAGGAACAGGGAATGGGGAGGAAGTGGGGGAATGAAAGTGGACAGGGGATTCTGAAGACTTTTAATGTTCATCGTAACTTGACTCTCTTCAGATTAAATAAAAGAGCTGGTAAGGCTGCAAACTAGTGTTGAATGTGTCTGCATACCAGCCTGCAAACTTGCAACCTCCGTTCAGGCTATGAATCAGATTGCGAATGCTGACGTTCACAGAATTAAACATTCTCCAAACCAAATGCCACCAGTGGCTGCTGCCTGCCTCGGCTTGCTGTGCTGGAGAGGATATTCATAGCACTGACCCCAGGCTTGGGGGAAGGTACTCTGCAGCAGCTGAGGAATAGCAATAGAAGAACATTGGTGACAGGAGGGAATGGCAGTGAATTTCTGTAATATTTGGTTCATTACCTTCATTCTTTGTGGCCTGAATTTCCTCCCACTTACAACAATGTAGTGAGAGTGGAATAGCAGCAGTGCATTAGCATGGCTTGCCTTCTGGGACGGGAAGATTTGGGTGTCCTTGTCCAGAATCTCACATTCTGGATGCAGTGTAAGCAGTGCCTACAGTGCCCTCTGTGCTCAGGAGCTGTTGGCAAAGCATCACCAGAAAGACGCAGGATTCAGGAATGTGATATTAAACTCTCCAATGTGGTCCTGATGCTTTGGTGATCCTCTGTGTCTGTTGCTCCTGGATGCTCCCAAATGTTACGATTCTCTTTGTTCATGTTCCTTGTTCTTGGTGAGGGAACAGGATGCAGGACCTCAGCGAGCAGCTGAATGCCTGAACTATGCCTCAAACTGAGGTCACTTGAGTTAGAGATAGGTAAACAAACGAGCAGAGGCTGCTAATACATCCTTTGAATGTTTATTTACTGCATTCCAGTGGTGTGGCTTACACATGATCAAATCTACTTTTGCCAAATTCAAGAAGAAAAGAAAATCATTCTCCTCTGCACCAAGAGTCTAGTAGCCAAGTTTCTGTCTGCAATGCTCTTGAGGGGCTGATTTCTAGACATCCAGAAATACAGGTTTATAAATAAAAGGCAGAATGCCTTAATGTTGCACATATAAGTGGGGATTGCTATGCTGCCTTAAAAAGCAGAAAAACATTACATAACAAAATCCTCTAGAGGATGTTAACAGTAAGTTTTTAATCTGTTATCTTTGAAGGCATTCTTTTCCTGAAATGAAACGAGACGTGGAAGATCCTACTCTCTTACTAGATATCCAGTGAAAACTATTTTCATCAAACTTGTGTTATGGTTTAAAGATCCTTACAAACACAACTATTTTTCTCAGAAAAGCACAGTTTTTGGGTAGCACTCTCATACAATTTCATGAGATGTTGTATGTGAACATAAATTTAGAATTTAATTTTCCAATATTGAGAAACTTTTGCTCCTAAAATGAAAGAGCACCTCCGTTTTCAATGTGAAGATTTGATAGAAAATGGGAGAGAGCTAATATATAGGTACGAACATTACTGTGTACAAGATAGGAGACAGTCTTAATTAGTTCACCACAGCTCAGCTGGAGGGATCAGATGATCCCAGAACACTGAGAGAACTGGCACACAGAGCTGGAAGGCTGGTAGAAACCATTATAAATATACCCATCACACTGACTGTAGTAGCTTTTGACTAGAGAATAATAAACTTACTAGCTATATTTAATGAAAGAAAAACACAAAACAGGCATCTACTGATCCATTTGTCAGTACTCATGCTTTCAGAAGAATTTTGAAGAAAAACATGAGTAAAGATATAGAAGAAATGCAACAATACTTACCAAATATGGATTATGCAAGGCTTATCTGGCAGGTTTTGTGATAAGCTGTTCTTGGGTAAGGGTGATGAACCAGAGCCAAACTGTCCAGGCTTGTCTAAAACACTTGCTCCAGCCTTTGATCATGTCCTACATGAGAACAGAACTGAGATGGAGAAAATTAGGAGAATGGAAAGTGATCATCAATACGGAAATACCTAATAGGGAGAAAGTGAGGTGTTACTTCGAGCGGGTATCTCTGGAGCTGAAAAGTGCTTTTCTTGACAGACCTTGGTCATGAGATGGGTCTGATTTAATATTTTAATTGATAGGAGTCCCATACAAAATGGGTACTTAGGAACTTTGCTAAAAAAGCAGAACACTGAGAAGCATTACAAGCACAGAGTGGGGTCAAGATCTGGACAATCTTGAGACCTCAATTTATAGAAATAGTGTGAGAGCTGACAGCACCGAGTGGAAGTCAGAGCACCAGATGACTTCAAATTAGCTTCAGAAGTAACATCTTTTAAAGATTAAGAAGTGGAAAGTCCCCAGTGTTTTGATGACAAAGTAAAAATTGACTTTTAAAAAGTCTACAGGTGTGTTTTCTTTCTTGCTGAACTGTTCTCAAGAATGTGGTTTTGCTGAATAAGCTTGGTTTCCGTTATGTATTTACCTGCTGTTCTGCTTTCCTTCTTCAGTGTTGTGTTTTCCTCTTTCTCAGTGTCTGACTATTTTGAAGCTATTCTCATGACAATAACTGTGAGGGAAAATGAAAACCATAAAGAAATAAGAGGAGGAGCTTTTGTGTTTCAAGATGTTAGCAAAAATTAGTAACCTGCCTGTTGAACTTTCCTTTGCCTTTTGACAAGATTGTGCAATAGACAGAAGAGAAGGACTTTTTTTAAGAAGTAAGGCAGGTGTTTGCTGGAAAAGGTAGCTGGACAAGGCCATGCATTTTCACTGAGGCACTAAAAGAAAACCTCAACATATATTGGTAACAGAGTTATGGAAGGACAAAGGTGCCCATGAGCCCTGCTGCACACATTCAGTTTGCAGATGTGCTTGAGCAGCAGCTTGTTCAGAGTGAGACTGAGGAGGGAAATGATCTTGCCCCATCACCCAGCTCTCATGTAACACAGTTCCTGGACCTCATTTGTGGGAAAACTAGTTTTTGGGGGTACCCACGGGCAGTCAGGAGGATTACACTAATCAGTGCAGGTGCAGAGGACAAGGTCTGAGTAGTTTATTGAAGAACATGCTTGGGAAGAATCAAGGGGGTGTGTTTTCTTCTGGTGGGGATATTTCAAGGGCAACCTGCCAAGCATTTCGGCAGCTAATTATATCAGGAGTTTATTTTTTTTGAAGTGTTTATAAGTGATCCAAAAAGAGGGAGGTTTGATTCTTCCACTTGACATGTGCCAAATATAATTGGAATGATCACACGCTGGTCAATCTGAGAACAAATTGGATTTGCAATTTTGGCAATCATCCGGTTTTTGAAGGGCCCTCTGGAAATCGGGACGGTTTGTTTCATGCGACGCTGACAGTTTGTGCACACAAAAAAAAAGAATAGAAAAATAAGCACTTTCTTGCTAGACAAATAAGATCTAGGATGAACTCTTACTCTTTCGAAGCTGATGGCAAAATTCCCACTGGCCATGATTTCACCCCAAATCTTTCAGCAGTGAACTTAATAGTTCCTAGTAGATCTGCTGAAAAAAACACTATGAAAAGTCATGTGATAAAGTTATCTTTTCTCCGTGCAAACATTCCCAACTGTTAACAGTGTGTACGATTAAGCTGACATTGTTCTACCTGTAAAAAGAAATCATTTAAAGAAATTAAGAAGGGAGGGAAGGCAGGAGTTTCTTTAGCTCAATGCCACAATGGCATTAAAAAGGCTGAAGACTTTTTCAGTCTGATCTTTGATAGTCTTGTCTTGTTAATCTAGTCCCTTAACTTCATCAACTTGTCAGTCTGAAAGACTGGCTCAAGGTCAATTGTTTCTGGTAGTTTCTTTCCTTTTATTCCTTATGCACTTTTGGGAACTGTTTTCATGCTTCCTGTTTTCAAATCTGTGGTGCTTGCTTTTTAAAAACCTAGAAGAAATTGGAAATAAGTAACAATTTCTTGTTCTGTATGTTTCCATTTCATCTGTTCTCCCTATTTATTTTTCAGTTTTTTATTTATTTTAGCATTTCCCCCATATTTTAATTAGAGATGAAAAAACTATGAGACTAGAAAACTCTATTTTATTTTTTTAATGAGTTAATTTAGGCTGTAGTTCAGTCAAGAAACTTAATTCCCTGTTAAATTTAAGCATTTATTGAAGTCCTGTATGACTTCAGCATGTTAAATGTTTTTCTCATGAGAAATGGAATATATCTATGTATCTTTCACCTATACAGCATCAGACTGCATTTCAGATTGCTACTGCCATTACTCAGTAACTTTCACTCTAGGTTCTCCTACTATCAACTCAGCTTTTTTGACTCCAGTGGGAGTAAAATATATTTCTTTAGTTATTTCTCTCCATGTCAGATGTTAGTTGTTAGAACTCAGGACAAAATCCAAAGTTCAAGAGAAGTCATTGACTTGTAAACCTTTCACATTGATACATATTTGCCTTTGTGACAAATAGCAAAAATTCAACAATTACTTAGTCTTCCTAAACATGTAATTTACACATGGTATGTTTAAAACAAAAGAAAAATTACAAGTGCTTGTTCAAAGAAAATAAAAGGAATCTAAAACAAAATACACTGTTGTAAATGCAATGCATGTATACAAACATGAGGATGCAAGATTTCGTTCTAATTCAGACCTTAAATTTCAATA
This sequence comes from Nesoenas mayeri, assembly GCF_963082525.1. Taxonomy (NCBI): domain Eukaryota; kingdom Metazoa; phylum Chordata; class Aves; order Columbiformes; family Columbidae; genus Nesoenas; species Nesoenas mayeri. The sequence goes on along the minus strand of NC_137544.1, from coordinate 21,289,324 downwards.
ATTGCAACTTTGTCAATGTAACAGCGAATACAAAAATGCTTTTAAAACCGTTTATCGACCCAGCTGCCTAACAAGAAGCTCTATGTATCAAAAGCCAAGTTAGTTATTGCACTGTTGGCTGCCACTGACAAGTTCAGGCTGCCTGAGAGCAAGACTCCCACTGAAATGAACTGAGCCATCACAACTTTGCATTTTTGAATGGCAGCCAAACTATACTCAAAATTTGCTTCTTTCATGAAGACTTCAGCCCTTCTGTATATTATTTCCTTGCTAAATTTTATTCCATAATGTGAAGCACAGATACTCAGTTAATGACTAGGTAAACATAAAAATTTAAAAGCATATTACAATCTATGGAGCTCATACAAATGTCAGCATTTTAACATCATGTAAATTTGCAGAAAGAACTATCAGGTCATGCAAATAAATGAAATGTGTCAATTTTCTGTAGTTATAGAATCGCCTGAGATGTCAAGATATTCTTTGTGTTTCTCTTTTTTTTAACAAATACTTGCATAGGTAGACGTAAGCCCTGTAATCATAGTAGTAATGTGCCACAGAAATATCTAAGAAAAATAACAATAAATGTCTCTTTCCCTCTCTCCCCTGTGTGCTGACTTTTGTAAGGAGCTTAACAGCATTTTTTTCTTCGATCTGCAAGGAACTGAGTTGATATACCAAAAGCAAGTGGAAAAAAATATTCCAGGATGGTGAATGTGGAGAAATCAGTTTTTTACTTAGTTCTGATAGTCACACACATCAGGGATAGATGCACAAAGGCCAAGGGGAGAGCTGCTTCATCGAGGTTTGCATGGTCCATTGCTTACACATTTGTTCACAGCTGAATGCATTTGATGTACTGCTCGTGCCAGTATTGCGGCAGGCTCAACCTGACCAGTGCTCAGGGCCACTCTTAATAATCTATGGGAAGGAAAGCTTTGCTATCAAAAATTACAAACAGCCTTGCTTGAGACATCATTTTTCTTGAGAGGACTTTCAAGTTTTAACTGTATTTCTGGCTTTGTAGAACACTTCACAGATTTCTGTGTAATCCTTGTGCGAGGGGCTCGTTCATCTCAGTGTTGTGCCAACTTTATGCTTTTGGCTTTATGGGAAGAAGAAAATTTTAAAAATAAAAGAATAAAAAAATAAAATAAATAATAATAATAATAAAATAAAAGTATGTTTATTCTCATTGGGAACTCAACAGAATAACAGACATCTTTTCCAATTCCATCTCTTCCAATTATCCTTAGTTTATAGGAGAAAATGGGGTCCTCAGTTCTGCTATCTTCCTCCTAGGCCTTAAAGATGACTCCCGAGTTCATGCCTTCCCTTCGTACCTTGCCCAGCTCCTCATTTCATCACAAATTCCTGGATTGTCTATCAGTGCCACTGCAGCTTCTCTTTACTGAAGCATAGTCATAAGATCACGTTAGCTTTTCAGATACTCATTCCTCCTCTCTATTTATCTGGAATCATGAGCTCTCTTCCACTAGTGACATATGCCTTGTTCCTTTCCCCTTGCCCCACAAGACTTGGTCTTTGACTATTCCTGTTCCATGTGCATGAGGAAACTGGTATCTAGGCAGCAGTGTCTTGTATGTCTCACAAACACTTATCAAGAAGCCTTGAACAGCTTCTTAATTTAGAACATTTGAAATATCAGAGGAAAACCCCCAAAAGATAAGAGGATGGTAAACATGGGTATTCTTGAGCTAACACAGAGCCCACCCCTGTTCTTGTTGACGTTGACAGTATCTTTTTGTCTGTGATTTGCCTGGGGCTGGCACCACTGTAACTCTATGGATGCTGACACATTAGCCAACAGCTCTGTAAATTAAATGCCCTGTACCCCAAACTATTCAAATATATTCAGTGAGGCAGCTCATTTCTTAAAAGAAGAATGTCCTTAGGCATGTGATATAAAACTCTCCAAAGTTAATGCCTAATGATTTCAAGAGCAATTGGATCAAACCTTTTTATTAACACATGAGCTATTTTAATCTAGTCTCCTATGTTGTTGTTGTTGTTTTTTTTCCCAGTGAGAACTTGCTGCTCAGTATTCATCATTCATGTGATACTTCTACTTTCTACAGATGTTTCAAGTTATATAGGATATGTAGCATCTGTATACTCTCATCAGCGAACAGGTAACACCCAAACTTGCCAAACTAGAAGGTGCATTTGCTTGGCCTGCCCTCCTGTTGCTTTGGACCTAGTAAGCATAAACTACAGCTATTTTTAGCATCTCTAAGACAGACCTCTTTGCTGCCTCTTTGCTTTAGGGTAAGGCAGACAGGTGCTCAGGTAACAAAATGGTTATGTATGCAACAGAAGCTTGCACAGACTTCCACTTTGGTGCGGAGGAAAGCTGCCGCCTTTGCCACTCTTCCCCCACCATGTTCCCACAGTACAGATGCTTATTTTAAAATACTATTTGCCTTTCCCACATTCTTGCTTCTTTTTGATAACATACATATAATTGTGAAAATATAAAGGGGCCAAAGGTTTGCTTTTGGAGTGATGGGTGTCTAGGACAGCAGAGGTTTACCCAACACAGCAAGTCTTCTCTACAGTACAGCTTCAATTAGTTTGTGGGCACATAGCAATATTGCAGCTCATTTGCTTTCACTTTCTTTGACACCGTGCAGGCCACAGGAAGGTCAGCTTGTAACTGTGCCGTCTCCTCAAACAAGTGACTAGTCCAGAGTGACTGCATACAAGCCATGAGTAGAACAGTGCTGCCAGTGTACCAACACAGAGAGTCTAACAGGGCTGGCTTGGAAACTCACTTCTATCTTTCAAACGTGCCTGTGTTCAGCTCCTTCTGTGAAGTGTTCTAAACACAGGATGTTCCTCACATTGCACATGGGGAAGCGTAAATAGTGAGGCTGGCTCAACCAAGAGGTTGTATCCAGTAAAGGGCAGATTATGAGCTCAATGGACAAAAGCGTCCAACTTTTTTCTCTCTGCCTGCTGCTTTGTCTTTTTCCCCATCTGACATTCTGGTCCTTCTTTTCACAAAAAAATGTGTGTCCATCTTTTGGTTTAAGGACATTATGCTTTATCTCATGCCACTATCCCTGCTGTGAAAGCTGCGTACAACACCTGAATTCAGGAGTATAAAAAACAAGGTCGTCCAACTTTGAGAACAAACTTGCCTCCATTTGCCCAGAGAAGAAGCTATTTAGCAGGGGTTACTGGCATTTCTGTGCTGACCTTAGAAAATCACTTTTTTCTTACTTATAGGGAGAGTTTTTTCTGTGCTACTTCACTCCTCGGACCCCTTGCTGACTACGCTAGCCTGGAGCGTTGTTTCCTCTATATGGATGTAATAGACTTCTTACAATAGAAAGCAACATTATTTGGCTTGGTTCTGTTTTGTATTCGTGGGGTAACATTGGTGAAGGAATTATACCCAGGCACTCAAATTAAAATCAGGCCTACATCATATCTGCATCCTGAGTTATATCTGGCAGTGTACAAGTATTTTGAAAGTCATGGGAAGTGAGCAGACCCTGAAAAAATATGGATACTCCAAATGTTGATATCATTGCTGTAAACTTTTTCATTGCTCTGGTATTTGGAACACTCTACACTGTTTAATTTGAGCTATTAACATTCCAAATGAAAGTAGCAAGAGCTCCACCGTAAGTTTATCTTTCTTTGACTAATTTTAACATGCACCCAAGTCTCTGTCTAGCTTTTCAAGATCCACATGGTAGGGTTATATTCCAGAATCACATTATCTATTAATACACTGTCTGCTTTAGCCATTTTACTGACACTGCCCAAGTGGCCCCCAGAAGCATTTGCCTCTCTCCAGTGACTACTTGGGGAGTTTGCTTTTCTCATTTTTCTCTTCTGAATCAGAGCAAAATTAAATCTTACAGTACATTGAGCCAAATGATACCAATATGTCCACCAGTGTCAAGTTAGAGATTTAATTCTTTAAGTCTTATTCATGCAAGAAAATCAGCGATGCTGCTTGTGGAGTGGAAGAGAAGTGAAGCTATGTCGTTAAAGGTCACGGGACCAGGGCTTCAGAGTATCTATGGCTTGTGCTCCACTCAGCCTTAAAATTCCCATGCTCTGTCCCCTCTCTTCATTGCTGTATTTTAGCCAGTTTCTAAGTAATATTCCTGGCACAATATAACCCTGAACTTCAAAGAAGGCTCTTGGTTTTTTTTTTACAGATGTAGTGAAAGCACAGTTATGAAAATAAACATCAGCTAATAATATAACAATTATAGAAAGGGGCAGATGCAATATAATCCAATCTAAGAGATTGAATTGAGCATTATTTCTGCACCAAATACTACATATAGATACACATACACGCAGGGACATGCACAAAAACCGCTACACAGGACTTGCCTTTACTCAGTCCCTCAAATTATTAACTACAAAGGCAGTAAAACCTTTCAGCATTAATCTAATAAATGCAATGAATACTTATTAAAAAAAGATACTGAAGAACAGGACCTGAAAGAACCTTCTTTCTCTGCAACCATAGTTCCATCTGGCTTCAGTGTATTTTCCTTTAACATTCAAATCAGACATGGGGAAACTTTGCATTTTCTTTACTCCAGACAATTACTCAACTGTTGCACTGTTAGTACAAGAAAAATAAGGCCAGGTGAAGAAACAAGGAAAAAAAGGACGGTATAAAATGCACATTGACAGCTTTCTGTATCTCTGATGCACACATTCTATTGTAGGGACTTCAATACTTTTTTAAATTTTTTTCAGTAGTTAAGTGCATTTGCTCTGAAAGGCCATGAAATGCATAAACACTAATCTAAGAGCAATATGTGTGAAAATTACTGAAACACTGTAGGATGACAAAACTATTGGGAGCAGTAGAAGAAAAGTCTCAAGGGGCTGAAACACCTGAAACAAACACAGTGGAAAAAAAATTATTTTTCCTGATTTTTGTTGAAATTATCCTTCAATCTTCTTCCCCCACCCTCCTCCTTTTTTTTTTTTTGTTTTTGGAAAAAAGTCTAAACACTTTCAATGAGTTCAAAAATTGGACAATTCTTGTGAAAGGGAGTATTTAGTGGAAAATTCCATTCTGTTGACTTTTGTCAAAACCCAAAAAACAGAGCTGTGATTCAAAGAACCAGAGAAGGCCACATACCAAGAGCGCATTCCCCTTTCTGCATCCAGAACCTGAGACACTTCTCAGTACTTAAGCAAGGATAGTCCCTTCCTGTTCTCATTTCGGTTACATAGGTCAGCAGATGGCATGGAGATCGCTGTATATATGGGGTGGTGCTTAGCCAAGGTGTAATACAGGGGAAAAAAAATCTGTGGATGGTTAGCATAAGTGCTTAGAGCATGCTGATGCTTAGAGCAGCCTTTATTCTTAGAGAGCTAAAACCAATGTGCTGGAAAAAATACACTTGAATAACTGTTGATTAACACATTCACCTTTCCCACATAAATAGTGGAAATTCATACTAACATACATCAACTCGTTTCACAAAGCATACGTACAATTGCCATCCTTGTGTGTGCAATACTTCACGTACGGTTATGTTGTTCCAGTACTAAGTCCTGTGATAGATTCTTCACAATAATTTTATTAAAGTTTAAACATTGTTTGAATGGTACTTGGGCAAGTTTCATCTTGTTTCAGTAAGGGATAGTTGTTCTCTACCTCCTGAAGCATGTATGGGACAAGGACACTTCCAGATTCCTTGCACTCAGAGTATCTGCTGACCTCACCTGCTGAACTAAAGAACTATTTAAAATATATTGTCATTTAGATTAAAGTTAATTCTGACACAAAATTAAAATATGCAATATTCCCATACTATTTTAGGTTTATCTAATTCATTGATCTTACTAGGAAGTAGCCATCAAATTCCTTTCAGCAGTAGAAAGTTATGGGATGCCCACAGTGTCATTTATACAGTTATGCAAATTGAAAGGTTTTGTAGTGAGAAAAACATAAAGACAATTATAGAAAATGTAAGGCAGTTAAGTACAAACGCTAGGTTTAAAAGGGAAGACGCCGCTCCAGGGTGCCAGCCGTGTTATACAGCTGGTTTTCCAAGACAGGAACGCAAGGGTGGAAAGGCCCATACAAAATGCTCTGGGGAATGAAAGGTGAAGAGAATATTTTGGCAGCTGCCTGAGAGAAAAGTGGAAGCACACTGAAGAGGGGGAAAGGAAAAAAGGAGAACTGTAGCCAGGCATTCTGATCAGCACAAAGGTAACACCACACAGACTTCGCAGAACATACAAGCAAAGAATAAAGATTTAGGTAGAAGAGAGGAATAAAGATTTCTTGACTTTTAAATGCTTTTCTGCATGTATCGCTGAATGCTAAGAGACTGTTCGAAGAAAGCCAATTCTACATCATTGGTCATAGGTTGTTAGATGAAGGGATATTTTTTGTGGTGTCAAATACAGCTGAGTTTGTCTTGTCATGCCATCTGGAAGCAAAGAAGTGTAACCATGGGATTCAGTTTAAGATTAAAACAACTGCAATGATCTTCCTGGCTACAAAAGCATGAGAGTGCAGACTTACTGTGCAACCCTGACACTTTTCAAAAGCTTTACACCATTTTCATTTATCACTTTAAAATGTACATTGTTTCCTTAGACTTTACGTTTCAGGTCACACTCCAGAGGAGGTATTCCCTTTTCCTTCCTTTTTCCAAAAACTACTAAGGGATGTAATATACATTCAGGAGCCAAGGCACCAGGAGGGATTAATCACATTGTTAATGCTTTCAGTTGACTCTACCTACCTTTCACTGCACCATGCAAGCAAGTATAAATAGAGGTTGCAAAGGATTGACTCTGTCTTGGAAGGTAGAATCTATATTCACTGCTTCAGGCACAAAGAAAATATTTGCAAAGGAAGAAGACATCTTTGTGGTTCAGTAAAGCATCAAGTTCTCTAGTTTTATATCAGTGCCCAAGACAACTACAGAAAGCAAGTATAGACCCCTGACAACCCATTTCCAGGAGGAAATGTGAAAAAAGTCTTGAGAGGACCTTAAAATTTTATTTTCTTCCAGGAAATCAGTTGGAAAAGTCTTCAGCTATTTTGAAAGACACTTTGGTGTGTTTTGCTACCCAAAATTGTGTTTCCACTGAAGTCAATGGCAATGCTCCTGCGGATTTCAGTGGCTATAAAATCAAGAAGTGACTGTTGATACAGAAGATAGTGCTACATAATTCATTTTGTGCTTAGAGATGTTACACGAGATCTGTTAAGACATTTTAATTGCTCAGCTGCCATTGAACTAAGTAGAGGGAGGCAGTGTAATCACACTGTTCTGCAATACCTGAATCAGATTAGACGACTTAAAGCCATGGTATAAATCCCTATGATCAACTAAATTCAGATCACTTAAACTGATCATGTTCGTATTTTTAATTTTATTTTAGCCTCAAACATACAATGATTTTTTCATCCAAGGTTATATGCTTATTATGTATTGGTATCTATTTTCTTGGTTTAGCTTTTGCTACCAGCAGAAAACTTTGAAAAACAAACACAGATAATCAATGGAAATGATGTGTTTATTTTAAAATATCTGAATTTTAAGGCTTATTACTCTGCTAATTCCATTAACCTTCACTTATCTCCTAGTCTGCATTGTTCAGACACATATTCTGGTTTTCATGGCAGCTTATAAAATACTTCCATTAAAATCCGGAAAGGAACTCTCCATCTATCATGGAGATGCACGACTTTCTTTAAAAACAACAGCCTAGGCTTTGCTAGGGCAGAATGACTTTTTATCTTTGTGACAGAAATCCCAGATGACAGCCCTGTTTATGCTACAGAAAATAATGACTGCTGACAGTCTCAAGGACCACCCAGCGGGTTATTTACATTTGAAACATTTGAAATCAACTCTGTTTAGATAAAGTTTCAGTTTTGCATCTGGCTTGCCTGCACATGTTGCTTGTATGCCATACTAAAGTTAGTACATCTCACTGGAACTGTAATCAATAATGTCCAAGTTTCATACTGTCAGCCAGAATCTATTAACGTGAAGCTGCTGAGTTCCATGTTAAACATTTTGTTCATTTGGATTTTGGAGTCCAGTTGTTAATAGAAATCTCTTCATGTTTAAGAAAACAGACATTTTAAAATGTGAGTCAATAACATTTAGGCTTTTTATTCTGACATCACCCTCAGGAGAAGAATATAAATATATTTTTCTTTAAGTATTACAACATGTAAAAGAAAGATCTTCCAGGCTACCTGAGTTCCTTAGGCTTGGTATGTGCAATGCTGTTAGATTTCATCAACAATTCATATTGTTAATTTAAGAGCCCTCGATTAAGATGATCCATTTAGCAAAAGATTATTTGAAGAGTTTTAAGAAATAATAGTTTGCCTGAGATCTGTATTTTCTTCAGTTCAGGAAGTTCTCTTTTCAGCTCAGTATTTTCTGTGTCTGTGTTTTGCCAAGAATAGTTCTAAACTGACAAACAGAAGAATAACCCATAGGTTGTTCTATTAATCAAAAAGAATTCTCTGAAGTTAGGTACATATTTTTATGCAGCATTTGTCTTAGTCCCAAAAAAAGGCAATAATGAAATAAGCAGATAGTTTGAGTGTGTCAAAACTAGCAACTAAGATTAATATCCCATATTAATTCCTATTACTGAAGTAGATATGATCTTATGTTGCTGTTAATTGTATCTTTCCCTTTCTTAGATTTTTCCATTCTTCATTCAGGGTGGCGGTTATCCATAGTTTCAGTTTATGTTGCAGTTTGGAAATTTTCATTAATAAGATCTGAAATTGTGTCTCCCTGCTTAATTTAGTAGGTCATGGAGAAAAAAATCATATTTATTTCTGAAAAGCAAGATTGAAGTATTTATAAACTGAGATCATCCTGTAGAATTGCCGACAAAAAGACATTAGGGTGACAGTTTCAAGGAACAAGCTCATCTTCTCTACTGCAAACCCCAGAAACCACTCTAGTAAGTGTTTCATGCAACCTCCCTCTCTCAACTGACTGTCTCTCACATCATCCTCATAGGCAAGTTCAAGAAGTGTGGGTGGAATGATGCACGGTGAGATGCATCAAGAACTGACTGGACGGCAGAGCTCAGAGGGTTGTGATCAATGGTGCAGAGTCTGGTTGGAGACCTGGAGTTAGTGGGGTTCCCCAGGGGTCAGTACGGGGTGCAGTCCTGTTCAGCCTGTTCATCAATGACCTTGAGAAAGAGACTGAGTGCACCCTCAGCAAGCTTGCTGATGATACCAAACTGGGAGGAAGGGCTGACACACCAGAAGGCTGTGCTGCCATTCAGTGAGACCTGGACAGGCTGGAGGACTGGGCAGAGAAGAACCTGATGAAGTTTAACAAGGGCAACCGTAGGATCTTGCACCTTTGGAGGAATAACCCCAGGCACCAGTGCAGGTTAGAGGCAGACCTGCTGGAAAGCAGCTTGGTGGAGAAGGACTTAGGAGTCCTACTGGACAACAGGTTGACCATGAGTCAGCAATGTGCCCTTGTGGTCAAGAAGGCCAATGGTGTCCTGGGGTGCATTAGGAGGAATGTGACCAGCAGGTTGAGGGAGGTTCTCCTCCCCCTCTACTTTGCCTTGGTGAGGCCACATCTGGAGTACTGTGCCCAGTTCTGGGGTCCCCAGTTTAAGAAGGACAAGGAATTACTGGAGAGAGTCCCGTGGAGGGCTATGAAGATGATCAGGGATCTGAAGCATATTTCTTATGAGGAAAGACTGAGAGGGCTGGGTCTGTTCAGCCTGGAGAAGAGAAGGCTGAGAGGGGATCTCATCAATGTTTATAAATATCTCAAGGGTGGGTGTCAAGAGGATGGGACCAGACTCTTTTCCCAACAATAGGATGAGGAGCAATGGGCACAGACTGAAGCACAGGAGGTTCCATCTGAATGTGAGGAGAAACTTCTTTACTTGGAGGGTGCCAGAGCACTGGAACAGGCTGCCCAGAGACGTTGTGGAGTCTCCTTCTCTGGAGACATTCAATACCTGCCTGGACACATTCCTGTGTGATCTGCTCTAGGTGAACCTGCTTTAGCAGGTGTGTTGGACTAGATAATCTCCAAAGGTCCCTTCAACCCCAACCATTCTGTGATTCTGTGAGCAGCAAATTCTTTTTTATGCTATCCGAAGAGTAATTGTGATTAGGAATCTTGAAAAAGGAAGTCTGTTTCCTCTGGCTGCCATGTTCATGACCAGACTCCAAGGGATCTATTGGAAAAGATGTTGGCAACCTGCACAGGAATCTGCAAAGAAGGTCAGTGCTGCTTCAGAGCTTCAGTTGTAATTGGCTTCAAACACGTGAGATGGATGGGATGGCTTTATAAATGCAGAAATAGCTGCTGGAAGAACAAACAGATGATGATAGAGGAAAAAATATACTTTACATGGAATGATGCAAAGTCAGTATCCTTTCTGCTATGAATGTGAGCTCCTGGAAAGCTAGGTTAAGAATCTGTATTTCTTGAGAGTGTGATGGCAATGGAGAAAATATTGGTTGAATGGTTCTCAGGAGCGTGTAAATACATCAATAACCTCTGTGTTATACTGTAATTTGAGTAGCAGGCTGGCTCCTAGTGAAGTCAGAACAGTAACATATATTTTAAGTAAATGTAGCAACATTTAATGTTTAAAGTCTACCTCAAAGCTACCAAATGAATCCCATTGATGCAAACTCAGCTGGAACAGGCCCAGGTATTTTCAGTATTGCCAAAAGAAAACAAGGGGTTAGTCTGAAAAGCATGAAATCAGATATGCAAAAGAAGTGATCCAAAACACATCAAACACAATCTTAGCCTGCAAAATCTTAAAGCAGCTTGTCCTGGTTCACATTTGTTAGAATCTGATGGCTGACAAGAAACCAATTAGAATAAGAGACTGATGTTTTGAATTTCTGGCTTAACTGTGGCCTTAATTTTGACATCAAATATGGCAGAAGGAAATTGGGAACATTAAAATATAAGACACACTAAAGGGAATACCAGGCTGAGAGCAAGTAATAACCTGAGACAGGTTTTAAAAGGTAATGGGCAGATATATTTTCCAGAAAAAATGACCACCAGAGAATGTGTAACTCAAAATAAAACCAGTATTTTAACAGACATCACCTCTGCTTAAAATAAGTTCATTTTGGTCCAAATTGCTGCAGTTGATAAAATCTCACAGAATGGCACCTATTTAAGTGACTTGATACTTTAATAATCAAAAATGTCTCCCAAGCAGCTGGAACTGTCAATCTGTGACAATACTTTTGCATCCAGGTGCTTTATTTCTTTCCCTCAACAGCATTATCTAAATTTATTGTGAGGCATAACTCACATTTAATTGCATAAAAATTAGAGTCTAAAATGATTTAAAACCCTTGGAGAAAAGGATTTGACTAGCATTTGCATTTGGAAAATAAAATTAAAATGTCTGAAAGCATAAAAGGCAGTACAAATATCGTGAAAACAGGATGTTCAGAAACTTAGAATTCTAATAATGTTTGTTGTGAGACCATATATCTGATTTGACAGAAAAACAACTTCCATTTACAGGAATGATGTGAGAATATAGGCTGCCAAAGCCAGCTAACTGGTCTTTTATTTTTCCCCCACCTAACTGCATGGTACAGTGGTTGGCATTACTTGGATGTTTAGAGGGAAGCCACAGGAAGCCACAGGTTTAATTACCCTGGACACTGTCATAGTCCTCGAGCATTCAGCAAGTCAGATACTGAAAGGCCATGCCTAGCACAGGAACAGTACAAGACTGGAGAAGGACACACAGGTGGAAAAGAAGAAGAAAGGAGAAGTTCTTTGCTTCAAAATTTCTTAAATAATAAAATGACTTTAACTATGATTATTGCTTTTGTGAATGAATTAATTGTATTCAAGTAGTTTAAGGAAACACTTCATATAGTCAAAATGACCTTCTGGGTCACGTTATCGCTATAGACAATGTCCTCAGATTCATCAAGCAAACAGCTCCTGGTTCTTCAGCTAGGGACATCTTCCGCATGACAGACAGCTTTGTTCAGCTCCTCTGGGCACTGCCTGGCTTGCTTTCTCTGCTTCTCATGTAGACATTTGCATAAAACAAATTCTAAAGCTGAAGGCTAGAAATATGCATAACCACGCTAGAATTTGCTTTTTCCATAATGTTAAATGGAACAGGCGAAAGGTTCAAGAGCCGTTGAAGAGAACTCCAAAGCTGGGACAACCTATAAGCTTTCACAAAGGCAGATGCAAAGACTCAGCGATGCAGATGGCAGGATTCCTCTGCAGTCCACAGTTACAGGACTTTTTATTTATGCTGTTAAAAAAGCGATATAGGTAAACAGTTACAGCATCGATGGCAGAAAAAAAATCATCTAGCATTAGGTTTAGTATGTGTAAGTTCATACACTCCTGACATTTAAGGAACTATTTGCACTTCATTTTGGATGAAATTAACTAAAAAATTTTTCCAAAGAATGAAGCTTGCTATTTCTTCTTATTTATTTTTCTTACATTAGTTATGGCATGGGAAGAGCCCAAAAGGTTTTCCTTGCAGCATTTCTAATTCAATTAAGAACAAGAACCAATTAAAAACTCAAAAATTGTTTCCCATGAACTTTTGGGCTGAAGTGTTGGATAAATTTAGATTCTCAATACAACCTAATTTGATTTCAAACTGTTTTGTCTAGGCTCTTTGGGAAATAGATGCATATAGGTAGGGTGCTGTGTCTACATTTAGGTAATATAGAAGAAAGATCTATATTTTGAAAGTTCTGTGCATCTAAGTAACCGCAATAAATCAATCTAAACAGCTGCAGCCCAGCTCCCTTTCATTCAGACAAATATTTTAAAGATCTACTGCAAAGGCTACATAAAAAATTATTTTTGTCTTATGATCATATAGGCAAAAGTTTTGTATAGAATTGGTAGAAATGTATGCAATATGGATTTGATACTGTTAAGTTTGACACAATCTGTAAAAATCTGGTTTTAAAATCTGTGCAAATATGACTAGAGCTACTGTAGAAATTTATTGAGCTTTTAAAGGAGAAACCAAATCATTTTTCAAGGAGATGCCAGTACTCAATCCCATGAATTTCTGCCTGCCATCCTGCTTCCGTTTTATTAAGGCAAACAGAACATAACTTTATTGAGGAAAACATTCAGTCAGACTGAGCTGGCCCTTCTTCAAGCACAGATCCAAAATAACCATCCAGAGTATGCATGTGTGTGTGTGTGTGTGTGTGTATGTATGTGTGTATGTGTATAATGGAAGAAAATGTCAGATCAAAAGCTTTGTAGTTGTACTTTTTACCAAAGCTATTTTTAAAACTATGGGTTAAAGTTAGATTCCTAATAAATGAACAGATTTTTGCAAAACAGGTACCAGAAAGAATGGAATTTGAACACACTCTAATTATGGGTTTGGTCATGTACTTAAAAGTATCGCAAATCACAGTATCACAGTATCACAGAATGTTTGGGATTGGAAGGGACCTCAGAAGATCATCTAGTCCAATCCCCCTGCTGGAGCAGGAACGCCTACATGAGGTCACACAGGAACATGTCCAGGTGGGTTTCGAATGCCTCCAGTGAAGAAGACTCCACAGCCTCCCTGGGCAGCCTGTTCCAGTGCTCTGTCACCCTCACTGTGAAGAAGTTTCTTCTCAAATTTAAGTGGAATCTCTTGTGTTCCAGCTTGGTTCCATTATCCCTTGTCCTATCATTGTTTGCCACCGAGAAGAGCCTGGCTCCATCCTCATGGCACTCACCTTTTTTATATTTATAGATATTAATAAGGTCCCCCCTCAGCCTCCTCTTCTCCAAACTAAAGAGACCCAGCTCCCTCAGCCTTTCTTCATAATGGAGATGCTCCACTCCCTTAATCATCTTTGTTGCCCTATGCTGGACTCTCTCCAGCAGTTCCTTGTCCTTCTTGAACTGAGAGGCCCAGAACTGGCCACAATACTCCAGATGAGGTCTCACTAGGGCAGAGTAGAGGGGAAGGAGAACCTCTCTGGATCTACTAACCACGCCCCTTCTAATACACCCCAGGATGCCATTGGCCTTCCTGGCCACAAGGGCACAGTGCTGGCTCATGGTCATCCTGTTGTCCACCAGGACCCCCAGGTCCCTTTCCCCTACACTGCTCTCTAATAGGTTGTTCCCCAACTTATACTGGAACCTGGGGTTGTTCCTGCCCAGATGCAGGACTCTACACTTTCCTTTGTTAAATTTCATCAGGTTATTTCCCACCCAACTCTCCAGCCTGTCTAGGTCTCGCTGGATGGCAGCACAGCCTTCTGGTGTGTCAGCCACTCCTCCCAGCTTGGTGTCATCAGCAAACTTGCTGATAGTACACTCCATTCCCTCGTCTAAATCGTTAATGAATATATTGAATAATATTGGCCCCAGTACTGACCCCTGAGGCACTCCACTAGATACTGGCCTCCAACTAGACTCTGCACCATTGACTACCACTCTCTGGCTTCTCTCCTTAAGCCAGTTTGCAATCCACCTCACTACTCTATTGTCTAGACCACACCTCCTCAACTTAGCAACTAGGATGCTATGGGAGACTGTGTCAAACGCTTTGCTGAAGTCAAGGTAGACCACATCCACCGCTCTGCCATCATCCATCCACCTTGTTACATTCTCATAAAAGGTTATGAGGTTGGTCAAGCATGACTTACCCTTGGTAAAGCCATGCTGACTGCCCCTAATAATCCTCTTATCCTTGATATGCCTTGAGATGGCACCAAGGACAAGCCGTTCCATTACTTTCCCAGGGACGGAGGTGAGGCTGACCGGTCTATAATCACCTGGGTCCTCCTTCTTGCCCTTTTTGAAGACTGGAGTGACATTTGCTTTCCTCCAGTCCTCGGGCACCTCTCCCATTTCCCAAGACTTGGCAAAGATGATGGAGAGCGGTCCAGCAATGACTTCAGCCAGCTCCCTCAGCACCCGCAGGTGCATCCCATCTGGACCCATGGATTTATGGATGTCCAGACTATTTAATTGCTCCCTAACCCAGTCCTCATTGACTAAAGCAAACTCCTCCATTGACCTGGCTTCATCCGGGGTCTCAGGGGTACAGGGCTCCCCAGGACAGCCTCCGGCAGAGTAGACAGAGACAAAGAAGGCATTCAGTAATTCTGCCTTCTCTGTATCTTCTGCCACCAGGGCACCCACCCCATTCATCAGTGGGCCTACATTGCCTCTGGTATTAGTTCTATCTGCTATGTATTTGAAAAAGCTCTTTTTGCTGTCCTTGACCCCTTTCGCCAGGTTTAATTCTAAGGAGGCCTTGGCTATCCTAGCTGCCTTCCTACATCCTCTAACAGCAGCCTTATATTCTTCCCAAGTGGCCAGCCCCTGCTTCCATGACCTGTAAACTCGCCTCTTCTGCTTGAGCATACCCAACAGATCCCTATTTAACCACACAGGCCTCCTGGCTCCCTTACTTGACTTCCTGTGTGTGGGGATGCTCTGATCCTGAGCTTGGAAGAAGCAATCCCTGAATGCCACCCAGCTATCTTGGGCCCCTTTTCCTTCAAGCAGCCTTGCCCACGGGATTTCCCCCAGCAATTGCTTGAAAAGGCCAAAGTTAGCCCTGCTAAAGTCCAGGGTTGCAATTCTACTTATTGCCCTGGTCCTACCACACAAGATGCTGAACTCCACCATCTTGTGGTCACTGCAACCCAGGCAGCCCTCAACCTTTACTGCTTCGACCAGACCCTCCTTGTTAGTGAGGATGAGATCCAGCAGTGCACCTCTCCTAGTCGGCTCCTCCACCATCTGCATGAGGAAGTTCTCATCAGTGCACTGGAGGAACCTCCTGGACTGTGGCTGGCTGGCTGAATGGTCCTTCCAACAAACATCAGGAAAGTTAAAATCCCCCACACCAACCAGGGCCTGAGACTGTGAGGCCACTCTCAGCTGCCCATAGAAGGTCTCATCAACTTCCTCAGCCTGATCGGTGGCCTGTAACAGACGCCCACAACAGCGTCACCCCTGCCAGCCTGCCCCTTGGTCCTGACCCATACACTCTCAACTTGTTCCTCATCTGCTCCTGGGCAGAATTTAGTACATTGTAGCTGCTCTCTCATATAGAGAGCAACTCCACCACCACACCTGACTGGCCTGTCTTTCCTGAGAAGGACATAGCCATCCATGATCACATTCCAGTCATGTGAGCTGTCCCACCATGTTTCTGTAATTGCCACTAGATCGTAACCTTCTGATCGAACACAGGATACTAACTCCTCCTGCTTATTCCCCATGCTGCACGCATTGGTGTACAGGCATTTCAGGGAGCATGCCGAGCACACCAATTTCTCCCTAGGGGTACAGGAGGCCACCTGATCCTCATCGGTTCTAGAATGCTGCCCCACTGGGACAAGCCCAGCTTCAACCCCGTCCCCCTTTGAACCTGGTTGGAAGCTCTCCAAGTGAGCACAGCCAATTCCTGTCCCAGCATCCTTTTGCCCCTGCGAGATAAGCCTTTCCTGCGTATCACTGTCCGAACTGGAGTCTTATAAAACCAGCCATTATAAAAAAATCCAAAACCCTGCCTGTAGCACCAGCCTTGGAGCCAATCATTTACAGTCTGAATTTTCCTGTTCCATCCCACATCATCATTTGAAGATGGAAGGAGTGAAGAGAAGATCACTTGAGCCCCAGAGTCATTCACCATCCTTCCCAAGGCCTTGAGATCGTTCTTCATTCCCCTCAGACTACGGGAAGCAGTTTCCTCCCCATCTGCCTGGAAGACCAGCAGCGGGTAGTAGTCTGTCGGGTGCACCAATCTGGGGAGCTCTCTAGCAATATCCTTGATCTGGGCACCAGGTAGACTGCAAACTTCCCTATGATGAGGGTCAACCCTACATATGGGGCCCTCTGTTCCTTTCAGAAGGGAATTTCCTATTACAATTACCCTTCTTTCCTTCTTATTGGAGGCAGTCTTGAGTTGTGGAGTCAACTGCCTCTTCCTAAGTGACCTTGTAGGCAGGCTTGACACCACCTCCTCACCTACCTCTTCTTCCAGATCCAGGGCCTCAAACCTGTTATGCAGGGGCGCCTGGGGAAGCAAAGCAGGTGGGGAGGGGGGCTGCCCATGACTCCGAACTGGAATACGCTTTCACCCCTTATCGTCTTTTTGGTCTCCTACCTCTGCTAGACAGTGACAGGGTAGGGGCTGTTTCGGGACTTCCCCCTCTGACCGTGAATGGACAAAATGATGCAAGCTGTCAAAGAGATGGTAGGAATAAACTGAATAAGGTTTACAAAACTTTTTAACATTTCTGAAAACAGAGATACTGTTTTAAATAGTTAATTAAAGTGGAAGCATTAATAAAAAAGGCATGTAGAAGAAAGATCTGTTGATAACAGTCATACTCTGTTCCTGTCTTTACAACTAGCTGATGAAATGCCTGTAAGAAAGGAAAAAAACCTTGTTTTTCAGTTTTCCCCCCTGCATTTTGTACCCTTGGCCAGTATCAGGATAAAAGGAGTACTTTAGTTTTTAAGTTAATCTTAATGGTTAAAGATAGACTGTAAAAAGTACCATCCTGTCCAGTTACCAGAAGTTGAATTCTTTCCCTGTTTGTATAACTTGTTGACAGATGGTTGTGTAAATAGTGTGAATTAAAATTTTGGAAGCATGTAACTCTCAGATATCATTGTTTCACCATTACAAACATTATGTAAAACTCAGTGTATTTAATAATGATGGAATTTCTGAGTCTTTTCAATGAATTCTCCTAGCAAAACTAATAGACCCTGCAGTTACATAATGTAAATTTTGCTAAATACAAATATAAAAGAGATACCAAGTCTTTTAAAGTTTTATTATCTGGAAAGGGTGGATTTCAAGAAACTCAGCTGTCATATGACTTGAGACACCATAAAACATGTAAGAAGGAGAGTAAGTCTTGATCCAAAAGCTAATGAAGGGATTGTATGCACTGGGATCTTCCTGTGAGTTGAACTTTTGCTGGGTAGACTTGGTCAATAGTCTTGTTATCATCACTATATATTCTCTGGCTAGCTTTTATTGTGGAAAAATAGAAAAAATAATACAATATGACAGTGGATTGGACAATGAAATGGACACTGAACAATCTCACGAGGAAACACTTGGATGCACTGAACAAACTCAGACTAGTGGAGAAGCTACATCATCTTAACATCTCTAAGGCTCCAAAAGTGCCTTCCTGTAAGTGACAGAGGGAGCTTAGGAAGTAATTTAAACTCAAGTTTGAAATATGGGTAGGAGGAAAATACAGCTTAGGGAGACTATGGAAACTGTTAAAAGACTAACTTCTTCCTTTTATCTTTCTCCAGTTGTAAGCAATGAAAGCTATTACAACTGGATATAGACGGTAAGGCTTGAATAATCTTGGATTTACTGCGAACAAATGGTTTAGTCCTCTAAACTACTACAAGAAATATCTCTGAGTCCACTAGAAACCAAGCAAGACCCAAGCTCATGCTGAGGGTGAGAAAAACCTAAGCTTTCATTCTTTTTGTTCTTCATCTGTGACATTTACAGAAGTATCTGTTTCTGAAAGGATGAACCAACACAGCAGGAAAGATGCATTTGAATGCTTGTAGCAGACAAATCATTTGATATTTTACAAAAGGCCAGAGCTGGTGAAAACTTCCTTGCAGACCTTCCATCAATATGTGCACGTGTTAGTGAATTCACACCAGCCAGACATGTCAGAAGGAAGATTCTTTGTAGCATAACTTGCAGTACTCATCTGCCAGTCCAGTGACACATCAGCAGTCATATCTGGAGAAAAATTCTTAGAGCTACAATGTAAAAAATTATTTTTAGACAACATTAAATTCCAAATTTGAATCCTTTAATATGGTAAGCCATAAGATTTCCTCCTATAAAGAACTCTACTTCAACTGCTTAGCATGGTGAAATATCTAATGTTAAGATGAATTATGATTGAGTTACCTGATGATGTTGAACACAGAGCATACAGAACTAACTATCACCCTCTTGGAATTCCCTTGCTCAAAATAAAGCCTATGAAGACAGACAGGAAGTTGGGATACCATATATAAAAGATAGTAATGAAATAAATATGGAAAGCACCTGTATTTTACATCAATAAATTACTGTTGTCCGATTAACTGCACTTCAGCAATAAAGAGTTGGTTTATAGGCAGAAGGTAACTGCTTCTAAGAGCATGGTGAATTGAACCTGCTCAACACCACAGCAGAAGTATTTTGCCCATAATCTCTGTACCTGTTATTATGTATCCCCTTGAGGGAAGCCTATGGCTCCGTAACTAATTTTTCCTCTTCTAGGACCTACTGATTTGGTCCTCCCAACCCGTTACCAAAAACCAGATGCCAGGCATCTCATAACTGGTCTACAAACACATTTAAAACTTTGTGCTGGAGGCATCATCTTCAATATCTTCTCTTCTGCATTTGAGTTGGGCATCCTCTAGCAAAGGAACACAAATGTGGTTTTTCATGGAAAATCTCTCTTACTAGAACAAAAGTGTCTCGTGAGTGACTCTGTATGTCTCCAGGTTTTTATCTCTAGACCTACAGCAGAGAACCTGCTATATAACTACAGGTTCCTTAGAGATCTCTTAATTTACTGAATTGTGCAAACTGACTTTTACTGTAAAAGCACTTCTGGAATTAGCCTAAGCCCACTGATGTGGGTTGATCCAGCCTGTGTCAAAGGCATGTATAATAGAATCAAGTAGTAGAGTTCTGTAATGCTTCAAGAGGTTTATTTTTGACAACCAGTGGCTTTTCTTGCATCTTCCCCTTCCTATACTATATTTGGATGAAGAAAGAAATATTCCAGGTATGAGATACGCTTCCAGTTCAATATTTCCCCCTCAGAATGCAGCTTGGATTTAGTAATTAATCAGTGGTATCCTGCAGAGCCTGCAGACTACCATGAACACTCAGACAACCCTCATTTTTCCCCAAACTCAGCTAAGGCAATCCAAGAAACTGAATTTACATAAACAATAAAAAGATTTTACTGTGCAAGTTCATAAATTCTGACAGTTATGGAAGAATACACTTGAGATGAGTTAAGAAGCTTTAACAACCCTACACAAAGGCAAGTACACTGGCTGAAAAAGTATCCAGCATTCTGGAGATGACTAATGAAGTACTATAGCACAATCCTGCCAGCGGATGCTCCAGCTTGTGCTGCATAACTGAAGTGCAGCAACAGGGCACAATAGATGCAGGAGTGATTATTTGTGAATATGTGGCATACCTAGCTTCTGGGTCTATGATATTATTATTAGTGCTACTCACTGAGTCTTGACATTGCATGATTTAGTGTTGTCTTGCTTTGTAAGCAATAGATGCAGTCTAGGAAAAACAGGGAAGCACAGACTTTGCTTTCTCATCTCAAATTGGCAGATGTTACAACAGTTCTTCAAAAGGCATATAGTAACACTTCCACTGCAGCTACAAAAAGTTATGTAACTCTTTCCAACTGGTTGGAAAATACTTTCTAAAAAACTACCTGCAAGCTGTGTGGATCCGTTTGGTGGTAGTATCTGTCTGAAGACACATCACATACCTCCGCCTTGTCTATGAGGCAAAGAATATGAAAGATTTTAATTGAAAGGCAGTAAACACATTTGACTATGGTTTCAGTCTCTTCTGCTTAATTTTGAGTTTGCTTATCAAAAATATGTGGTCCAGTCTGAAAGAAATGCAGAAACTTTAGCTAATAAGTAGGATGCAATGACTTTGTAACGATAAGTCTTACTCTATAACAGGCTTAGCTTTGTCAATCAGATGGGATAAATTAAAGCTGAACAGCACTTGATCAGGAGATCGTAACAGCAGGTCAACTGCAACTTGGTTGGTGGAAAGATCCCACATACTGATTTTCTATCTGATATTCATGGCATTGTTAGAAGGAACAAGGACTTAAACCCACCAGATTTTCAAGTGAGGAAAAGCTGAGACTCAAGAAGCATAACTATAATCTTGGCATTAACTCAAAATAAGAGGCAAATTCAGCACATCCAGCAATGAGAAGGAAACTAAACTGGCTCTCAAAATCTCCCAGTCTCATTCTCACCTCTGCTCTGATTTGTCACATCAACTTTCAGGTCAATATCTGGATTTGTAAAATGAAGTTTTTTTACAAAAATACTCAAGACGAAATCTGAGAATGATAGTGCTATGCATTATTACTACATATGTCCTACAGAAATATCTTCTCTATGTTATTGTTAATAATTTACTCTGTTTACTCTGTAATTTACTCTATGTTGCTCTTTCCTTAAAGATTAAACATTAAAAAAAATGGGAAGAAGCAGCAAGAATTGTGCAAGCTTACTTGTGAACCAGGCAGAGATTTCTCTAGTTTGCTTTCCATGTGTAAAACAAGTTCCTACAGGAATCAAGTGACATCGTAAGTCTATATATTTTCTGGAAGGGACTATTCATGCACTTTATTAAACACATTTTCAGAAGTGCTTAAATTCTTCAAAGATGAGGGCAAGCTATCAGAGAAGCTGAACGGCTTTACTGTTAAAGAAATGTTTAAAAAAAGGCTTTGATATGCCTGACAAGGACAAGAACTGGGGACTAGACCTAAAGCAGTTAGTAAGAAAAACTGCAATGCCTAAAGTGATTTTTAGAACCAAGTGTAAAGGTAATTTCTTCTGCCATACCTGTGAAAAAATGTGTTTAGTAAAAGTAAAGAACTCCAACTCAGAGATGGTTTAAGGCAAATTTGAGAGCATTTATTATAGAAAGAGATAATAAATTATAATTTAATAGAAATCAGTAATTTTTCAGCATGTCCAGTTGTAAATTGTTTGCAATTTTTCTCTCATGTAAAAATAAATCCATTTAGTAAGACAGAATTGAAACTAGACACAAATTAGAGTACTCTTAATATGGCAACTTGCTTAAAAATAAAACTTCACTGTAAATTGACCATCACCTACTGTTTATTTAAGAAATAAATTTAGGGAAAAGTTAGGGTCATTTAATGCATTTCAATTTTGTGTTAGGATAGCCTTGAGCAAAAATCTCATTCTAATAAAATCTGAAAAGTTAAAGTATATTTTTCAGTTTAAATATATTACTGCTTCAATATTTTCTTCTATACAAATTTAGCTGTTACTTATGGTAACATAATTGGCTGGAAAGATGCCAGTTTGTCCTCCGATTCTTCCTTCCCACCAGTCAAACTGGGAATTAGTTTTGGTCGTGACTGTGATTTTGTCTCCAGCTTTGAAAGTCAAGTCACCTGGCTGTTGTCCTTCAAATGAATAAAGGGCTGTCACTTCTACTGGATTGCTCCAAGAGTTACCTGAAGGAAAAGAAATTAAATAAAAAGGAAATTACTAAACTGCAGCCACAGTAAGTCCTTAAATACACTATTATTAAATGGCAGTAGAAAACATTGACAAAGACACCAAAATAACTTATATGAACATATAAACTGTTGATAAAAAAACCCTTTCCTGTCCACTACATTCTTAGGTAAGTGAAATTTGGATTCTAGCCTACCAGTACAGTCTATTTAATAAATAAAGTACTGCTGTACATACAATAAAGATCAGTATTTTTTTCTGTATGCCTCATATGGTCAGAGATATTGGGGGAAAAAAGCAACACATTAAAGAAAGTGTGAGTACTTCCTGAAAGATTGCTGAACAGAACAACTTTCAAGTGTTAGCTTTGGTATGCATTGTCTGTGAAAGTCTCCTCACAGAAATTACAAAACTTAAAGCAGTGATTTTGATTTTTGAACAATATTCAGAATACAAGATGGTAAAATACAAAATAACCACAGTATTTCCCTTCTCTTTCCATAGTGTTTGCAGTATCTAGGATTTTGGTGTATCTCACACATTGAAGAAAACACACAAAACATGCTAGTGGAAAGAACTGATTGTGGTTTGACATATCGGAAGTGACTTGGCTCGCATAGTAGTATTTTAGACTACATATACAAACGGCTTTTGTTCTTTTTCCACCAGGCTCCTATATAACTATTTAAGTCCTTAGCTGAGGTTGGACTCATGCCATGAATCTTCTGATCTAGAGTTAAAATCACCCGAAGTCTTGGATACCATTATCCAGCCTCCACTCTTGTTGATATAGCGATGTTTATTACTATTAAACTTTCAATCTAAGTGACTATCTTCAGTTTCCTTGTTTGCTCTCAATTCCTTTAACTGTCAGAACAATACAAGGTAGTTGCATTTGTTCAATGTCTCACATGAATGCACCTAAAATGGAAGACTAGTTAAGAGAAAATAATGAAGTTGTTTACATGGTCAGATGGAGAGACTTCAGGTTGTATTGCTCATACAGACATGATAACGGCACAAATGCTCAAGCATGCAAGATTAAAGGCTTTTAGCATTAGCTGTACCTGCTTGCTGCCAGAACTGTGTTGCAAAAGAGGAAACCCAAACTCTTTTTAGTCTAAACATTGCAAGTACAGAGCTAGAAAGGATGGTGAGAGAAGCATCAATACAACCTTTCTTTTGGCAGTCTGTCATCAACAGCCAATACCCACAGAACTTTTCTTCTAGTTGCTTTTATCACTCAAAAAAGAAAGAGGAAAAATCCTTTTGTGCCCAAGCCTCCCCAATACAAACTATAGCCAAAACAGGACAGACAGAGAAGAACAATGGACTACAAAGCTATGCATAAACAGCACAGATTTTTTTCCGAGCAATTGTCAATATATATTTTCATTCCATACACCAGTTCTTTGCCTTCATGATCTGCATTTGTAGCAATCCTCAAAACTTAATACAAAAATGTTTGGCCATGTACTGGGAGAGTGTTGGTTGCAGAGAAGGCAAATGCTGATTTCCTTGGTCACACAGTTTCTCTCTCCTGATAGCTATATTCATGACCTAAAGTCACACACCACTATTTCTCACTATTTCTTTTGATGTGAAAGCACTTTCTGGTTTAACTGAAATTGAGTTATTTTTCTTCATGCAGTTAGAAACTCCTCTTTGTTTTTTTTTGTTTTGTTTTTTTTTTTGCAGCTAGTACAGTTGTTTGGATTTAGTTTAAGAACAAGAAGGTAACAACCTGGGACAGAGCTAATGTTTTTCTTCAAGTAACTTTCCAGTGCTTTTGAGTTTAAATGAAGAGACTGTAAGAACTTACTATTATCTTAGCTGTTGTCTGGGAGACCAAGGTCTTTCTGGGCCTTCTGTCTGCAGGTGTAAGGGGAAGGGTGGCATAGATGGGATAGACCTTGACTGACATTCAGGCTAGCCAATGAGAATATTCCATGCCATTAGCCTCATGCACAATTTTTAATGTGACTTGGGTTTTCCGTCTGGGTTCCAGCAGAACTTATTCTGGTTCTGCTCCATTTCGGTTGAGTTCCATTCAGGAATTCCTTCCGTTTGATCTTTTGCCGTTCTGCTGTTTTGCAGTTGGCCTCTGGGCATTTCTGCCTTTTTCTCTCTCTCCCTGGGATCAGCAGTTCAGGACCAGGGTGCTCTCTCTTCCCAGGACTGGCTGGTCAGTGAGGACAGAGTTTGTGAGGAATTGCACTGAGTAGTTTTTATTTTATATTTTATTTTCATCTTATATAGGTTATTAGTAGTAGTAGCAGAAGTATATCAGTATTGTTTTGTTATTTTATTGGACTGTTTTCATCTCAATCCATGAGTTTCTCCCTTCCCTTTTGATTCTCTGCCCTATCTGGGGGTCAGGGAAGAGAGAGTGAGCGGGTACTGTGGTTTTGATTGCTAGCTGGAGTTAAACCACAACAAAACCAAACCAGACAAGAATACCCACATATATTGGGTCCTTATCTTTACCAGTTACTTCTACTAAAAAAGGGCAACAATACAGCTTTTCTAAATATCTTTCTTACTTTCACACTTGAAACCCTGACAGATTGGGTACTCAGCAATTACGTGATCTTCCTCCAAGAATTCAAGCATTTGATGCAGACAGGATGATATAATGTGTTCCCATGCAAAGTGTGGTTTGAAGCTAGATATTTTGATTGAGGAAATCATAGCAAAACCCACAAAAGTAAAAGATGCTTTGACCTTTTACTCCTAGTTTTAATTCAAGAACAATAAGAAAACATTAAGATGCTAAGACATGAAAACAGTTTGGACTCCATTGCACACAAAAGGGAAGATGGGGTGTTTTACCTTGTTGCCACATTCAGGCAGCACACACTGGTGAAAGTGCATTTTATGTTATGGCACAGGCTGCAAGTTCTTATCCTTTGAGTTCCTAACCATATGTGTTTCCATCACCTAAATGTTCAAAAGGATAACCACTCAAGGAGAATTAGAGCTCTTATATATTGACCAAACTATGTTAATATACTTGGAAAAATTAGATAATCGACATCACAAGAGACTGAAAGTGCTAGAAGTGACTGTGAGAGCTTCTTTTCATTACATGCAATAGAAGAACTGTTACCCCACTTTAACATTTGGGACATGTAGCAAGGGCAGCAAGTAGTAGTTACCTCCTCCATAGCTGAATTTGCTTTAAGAGTAGGACTATAATACGTTTTACACAAACTACTGAGTATAATGAAATAGGCTCAGTAAAAGTAGGAAGAAAAATTAAAGGAAACTAGACACAGCTTAAAGCATGAAAAGGTGGAACAAAAGAAGTGTGTGTGAGATGTTAAAGTGCAGGAGGGTGCTTGATGCACCACAATCATACCTCCAGCCACTGTTAGCTCAGTCATACGAACAAGATTGTTTTATGCATTTTCCTTCCCACTTTTTGGCCCTGTGGATGTGTATATTTCCAAACATGCAGAAATCTCAAAGCACTACATCCGACTGTGAACGCTGATTTCTGAGTTCTTGCCCCATTTGCTACCATTTCTGGCTTTATTCTTGGCAGCTATTTCACCAAAATTCCTATTTAATTTTTCCTAGCAGTTCTTTTCTATACTATAGTTTCATTTTATTTCTCACAAAGTTTCTAATCCCAGTGCTTTACTTCTGTACTTTTGTAGCATGAAACAGATAAAATTCCATAGCTATTGCCTCCAGGTTGCAGCATCCCATGCTTCATAGCTATATGGATCATCCTAACAAATGTGTAACTTAAATGAATGCACTGTTATGAAATCTACCACATATACTATAAGGGCGATCTATTTCATGTTCTTGTTTCCCAATTTCAGTTTTACAGGAAAGCGTTTTAAAAAACAGTTGTTATAGTCAACAAGAAGATTGCTGAATGCGAGTATTGAAACCACATTTGCAGCTCACACAAGATGGTGCTACAGTGCTACATACAGCATATGATACTGAAATCATTGAGATTTATGAGCATGCACACTGAAATAAAAATAAATTACATTGTGGAAAATCCTTAATTAATGGTATCTGAATACACACAGCACACTTCTACAAACACAGTGGTCAAAACAGAAATACAGAAATTTTGGCTGAAGAGCAATTAGTGCAGC
Organism: Nesoenas mayeri; assembly: GCF_963082525.1. Taxonomy (NCBI): domain Eukaryota; kingdom Metazoa; phylum Chordata; class Aves; order Columbiformes; family Columbidae; genus Nesoenas; species Nesoenas mayeri. The sequence goes on along the minus strand of NC_137544.1, from coordinate 21,262,875 downwards.
AGCCAGCATACATATTCAGTGCTCTAGCACACATGGGTATGGCGTATGCTGGATAACAAATGGCTCCGACCACAACATCCTTTCATTTCTATTCATTTTTACATACTATCATGATCTGAACTTTTTTGCTAAGGACTACTGCTATGGATTAAGGACATGATGAGGTATAAACTAGAGTGAATTTGCAGCCTCTTGGGCATGCTGCAGTATCAGCTCCAGAGAAAGGGCAATAAAACTGTCTTTAATCACAGCACATTTACCACAGATTCAAAGCATTCTCTAGAAAGTTTCTACAGAATAGATTCTCTGGCTACATTTCTATTAATCGATTGAAGAGTGCCAGAGCTTTGCTTTGACTTTGAGGCCAACTGGCATAGACTGGTCACACACATACTAGTAAACGCTCACCATCCAGAGAGAAGAGCCACATCTACTGGTTTCTGTGCTGGTTTCCACTACCTACTGGTTTCTATGCTGGAGTAACTCCTAATGCTTTCTAACAACACGACCACATAGGTAACCGAATTATAGTGCTTGGGCACGTGCCTTTACATTGTTTAATTTACTAGTAGATATAGCCCCTAGTTTCACATTCTAATATGAAACTATAAAATATTAGCAAACCCATAGGCTGATTCTAAGACTGGTTTTCAGAGAAAACCAGGTATTTTTCATCATTTTGGGTTCAGCTTATTATGCTTGCAAAAACTAGAACCCCATCTGTGGCTCTCAAATTCAGATTTACTGGCATAGATGTAAACATCCCCATGCCACTGAATGCCTAATGCTGAAGATCTTGCAGAAGAATTATATAAAAGCTATAGTGCTGCTTTTGGTCATTGACACAGCAATAAAACTGAAATAAGTTTCATCTGCTTTGCCTTGGTGAGATTGCTAAACATCCACTTTGCAAAATCCGCTAATTGCCAGCAATTAGAGAGCTAGCATGATTTTGTGGGTCATATGTACACACATTTGATAGAAACTAAGTGGACTAATACCAACTGTTACTACTGGTTTTGCATTAATCTAAACCATATTAAGGAGATTGCACAAAAGGAGCCCTGTGACCACCAATGAGCCATCTGATCAAGGGTACTGGTGACTGGCAGGGTAATCCTGTTGTTGACTGTCCATATATTACGTACTTTCTGCTAAATCTCTACTTTGGTAAATGGGCTGTGGGTCTGGTTTCTTTTGAAGTCGAAAGGTTATAACATTGCTTCTATTGGGAAGCAACATACCATACAAAAATGAGATTGTCTAGGTAGACACATTTTGCCTTGAAACTGAATAGTCTCTATCTTTCTCATTTTTTGTGCAACCTTTAGAATGCATGGCTATAGTTTTTGTTATTTAAGTATCAATCTATTCTGTAAAGAAGTAGAGAGGATGACTGCAACTGCCACACAAAATGTTGAAAGTCAGATGAATCTCCAGCATCAGAGATGACAGAAGTTGAATAGTGCTGGCATAAAACCTCCACCAAAAAGCATCAGCTTACAGAAAAGCTGTCACAGAATTCTCATTGGTTAAATGGAGACATATAAAACTAAGCAACCACATGAACCCTGTTTGTGCAGCAGAAGTAAGAGAAAACCAACAAACAGATCAAATGAAGGAAAACAACTACCAGATCTAGGCAGATGCAAACATACATGCTTTTAAAACCAAATATATCGAGCATCAAAAAGGTTTACTGTCACCGTGTTCAGAGGCACTGAAAGTTTTGGGTGTTGCTCATAGGTTTAGGATGAGAACTTTAACTGACAGAACTGACAGAAATCTTAGTTCTTTACTCACTATAGGACACTGGGCTTTTGTTTGGAAAAGATTGGCGTTGTGTTTATAATTAGAGTTCAGGAAAGAATCCAAAGCAGGGTGAAGAACTAGGTTAATTACTAAGTCCTGCAAATCTCTGAGTGAAAAATGATAGTTAGTGTCTGCAATAATTAGGAGTTTATAGGAAATCTCAATGGCCACCCTTAGCAAATGGTCTGGATAACACCACCTGCTAAGATATAACTGTGAGTGCAAATACTGTGTGTGTGAACATACACATATATTGATTACACTAAACTGCCTGAGCATGTTTGCCCCAAATTATCATGTTAAAAAGGAAGACTATTATCAACTGGACATGTTAAAGAGGAAGACAACCATTAGCTTGATTCCACAGCTTTACAGGAGCCAGCAGCATGTTGTTGCAGCAAAGGCAGCAAACAGCATCCTGGGCTGCATTAGGCAAAGTATGGCCAGGGAGTCAAGGGAGGTGATTTCTCCCCTCTACTCAGCACTAGTGCAGTCACATCTGGAGTGCTGGGTTCAGTTCTGAGCACCTCAGTACAAGAGAGGCGAGGACAGAGTCCAGCAAAGGGCCATGAGGATGATGGGCTGGAGCACCTCTCCTACGAGGAAAGGCTGAGAGAGCTGGTACTATTCAGCCTAGGGAAGAGAAGGCTCATCAGTGTCTATAAACAGCTCAAGGGAGGGTGGAAAGAGGACAGAGCCAGGCTCTGTTCAGTGGTGCCCAGTGACAGGACCAGAAGCAACAGACACAAACTGAAACACAAGATATTTCCTCTGAACATCAGGAAACACTTTTTTCCTGTGAGAGTGACTGAGCACTGGCACAGGTTGCGCAGAGAGGTTGCGGAGTTTCCACCCTTGGAGGTATTCAAAAGCTGTCCGGACAAGGTCCTGGGCAACAGGCTCTCAGTAGCCATGCTTGAGCATTGGGGTTGGACCAGATGATCTCTAGAGGCCATTTCCAACTTCAACCATTATGTGTTTCGTGAAAAGCTTCAAAGAGAGTTTTGAAACAAAGTTACCTTGAAGTATAAAAGCAGAATGAAAGTTTGTAATTGGAGGGGAAGATAGCTTGGACTGGAACAGCAGTAATCAAAACCAAGTGTGACACAAATGGAAGTCACCTTGCCAGCATCACCCCTGCCTAGGCCAGGCAGAGCAGGCTCCCTGTCAGACACTGTGACCAGCCTGTCCCCAGCTAAGAGAGGGCCAGCCTGGGGTGCCCCCAGTACGGACTTGCATCTCTTTGTATGCATGTGACCTCGTGGTGGGGCTTTCTTGTCAATGTATTAATCAGTGTGTTTTGTAGGGAGCTGCATGAGCACACATAGAGCTGCAGCACCCACATCTACAACAAGGGGTTTGTGCAAGGAGGATGGCCTGCACTGGCAGAATAAACTGTGTGTGCTCATAACCCATACTGCCTCTGAGATGGGATGTGTGTGAACGTAAAGCTTTGTACACACAACACTTGCTATGCATGCATGCCTGGAAGTGCAGTGAAACTTCGGAGGTTGCATTTAGAAACCTCAGGTGTTTATTAACTTTTATAGTTGTCTAATATTGTCAGTTATTTGTTGTAATGCTGATATTGATCCTGGATGTATACTTCACAGATTACTAGCTAATTATCTGTCATTAGTGAACTAATAAAGCACTTTGATCCTGATTTTGGTTTAAGCTATATGATCTGAGAGGTATTTCCCTGTGACAGTTCTTGCAAAAGTGTCTTTTCCCGCAGCAAATATTAGGGTTCAGACTGACTGCCTCACAGCCATTGCTGACCTTTAACTAATGATTATAATGAAAGAACTTATTTAACTGCTGATCTAGTAAGGAGGGCAATTATGCATTGTGATGATGAAGCTAGGATGAGAGCAGGAATTCAGATACATAATAAAAAGCTGAGTTCACTAGCAGTCCCATGAGAAGCTAGGATGACTTCTTATTTTCAAAACCAAATCAGTTTAGTCTATGACTGACAGCGTGACTGGGCTACTGTTAAGGTTAAGACTGGGATCAGAGTTTCATGAAGTAAGGGGCTGAAGAGAAAGATTCATTGGTGGACAAGCAATATCAGGAATGAGATGAGGCATTATATGGCAAGAGTATCTTACAGATATTTCTGGATTAGCCATGTTTATCAACTGACAGAGGTAGATCTGGAAACTAAAAGATAACATTGGATCCTTGCAGGACAGGTGAGGGATAGAACAAGAGCGACAAATGTCTAATGGTTTATACTGAGGTGGATATGAGTTACTGCCTTACAGTCAAAGTCAGCTTTAAGAGTGGAACTAGAATCTGAGTATGGAATCCAGTCAGCAACAGTTAATTCAGCTTCTGCATTCCCTGTTAGTAAGGGTCTGCACAGGAACCGTTCTTACAGTGATTACTGCTGCCCCACTCCTTCATATTTGCAGACTTGAGGATTATTGAGCTGTATTTTGGGCAGGAACTGCAAGCACCTAAGAGAATATAGTGCTTTAGAATATGGAAGGCAAGAGGTGGGTAAAGGAAATAGCATGCAGTAAATTCTGAAGGCATCAGGGTACCTCCTAATGACAGGGATTGCTTCCGAATTAGTGCTAGGGCTCATGACAGTAGGAACTAAAGACCTAAAATTTTGACTTGAGGAATGCAGCAGCACTGGGCCACAATGATGCTTAAAGGCAGGGAGAGAAATGGCTTAAGTTTAACTCTGAAGCAGGTAGGTGAATCACTAAGTTCAATGTGTAATACTCTCAAGGATGGAATGAAAGCTGGATCTGGCAGGGAGTGCTTTCGGTTCTGTTTGAGTTCAAAGATACACTTCACCTGAGTGTCAGTGGAGGAATGTAAAGGATGGGCAAAGTGATAGGGCAGGAAATTAACTGTGAGGCAAGAAATGAATCTAGGTGAGAGTATAGGAATATTGAATTTGAAAAGGTCAGGGAGAATGATGTTACAACAATTGAATCATAACACGACAAAAGCCTGGACAGAAGTGAGATTGAAAGAAAGGGCTGCATCCTTGAAATTATATTCAGAGAACAATCTATAGGAGGACTCATTGCTCAGAAAGTGAGAGCTTCTCAAGAAATTCTACTTGAAGATCACGTGCTCTGCAGTGATCAGCAACAAGCACTTTCAGATTCTATTTGACCATTTTTAGCTTGGATTCATCATTAGTTAACAAAGGACTACCAGAGTAATGCAGGAAGAGATGGATCTGGAACAAGGGTAGTTATGAGTTGTCTGCAGAAAATGTTATCTAGCAAATTAAAGGGGACAAAGGATAACTAGCTGGAAAATCTTAACAGAGAAATAGAGGACTGATAAGGATGCCTTCTCGGTGACACACTGGAAATACAGATGTAAAGGCGATTACAGACATAGGCCAGCTCTGGAATTCAGGGAGAACAAGTATTACCAAAAAAACCCAGAAGATGACAATTAACCTATCAGGTTAAGGGAAGATAAACTGTGATTTTTAATACGTAGTTATAAAGTGGTCACCAGAGACTTGGAAAATACATTTACATCAGTGAAAGGAGCAGTACCAAGGCCAAGTGCCAGTATGGCCCTGTCCATGCATTGAAACTCCATGTCTCCAAATCAGAGTAACTCCATTGATATTTACTACTGGGGACAGTCTCTGTCACATGCTAACTTCCAAACTACTAAGGACAGCCCATTACCTTTCCCAGATCAAAATCATCCCAGGAACCTGCTAACAATTTAATGGAATAAATGATAAAGTTTCAGTGCCCAAAAACATTCCCTGGCAATGTTTAATTTATCAACATGGAAAGAGCCATGACTGAACTGAAACACTGAGAAACTGCTTTAAAGAGGGCCCACAATAGTACTGAAGAACTCCAAAACAACAAGATAAAACAGACTAGGTAACAGCAATATGATCAACAGTGGGCTTTATCAGATAGAAAGTGTATGAGATGCAAACACTGGGAAGAGCTATTGCTGGATGAAACTGAGAATTTGAGGATCAAAAAGAAGTGACAAGATAGGATGGCTAACTTGGACAGAGAGACAGAGGGGACAAAACAATTAGAATCTTCTGCATCTACGAAAGCTATAAAGATTAAAGAAGATGTGAGCTGAGGATGAATAGAACCACTGTTGTTCCAAAAACATGGTTCTGTCACCCAGTGTGCAAAAAAAGCCAAACTATAGCACACAGAGACTATATACTGTTTATTACAGAGTTGTGCAAGTCTGGATATACTGGAATAAAGCCAGCACACCAGGAGGAAAAGTAACAGCCATTATATACAAAATCTTATCACTACATTCACACCCTAAATAGCCTATTGGTTACACATTTGCATGTTGGTTACATAATCATTTAAAAGAATGATAATGAAGATACAAAAACTAACAATGAAGACTGAGAGAAATAAAAATAAAGGGGATGTGTACATAATTTAAAGAAAATTCGATATAGAGAGACAGATTTTGAATATGAATGGATATATTCCAAATCCCAGAACTCTAAACACAGAGACATATTAGAACTCAACATAATACAATATGAAACACAGATGTTACTCATTACTTTGATGATCATTAATCTAAAAAAAAGCCATCAGTTCTATAACGTGTTTTAATACTAGTAGGTTTTGAAAGGAGAAAAGTCTCTGTGTACAATAATGCAGCCAGTTCCAAGGTTACTGAAGATGAAAAAGGAAGGGATGCAAAGTCAGGAGGGAAAATAAAGGTGCATTTGTGATTAGTACCTTTATCTGTTCCCTGACCGTAAGAAGAAATGTCAGCACATGTGTTAAATGGTGCAGCTGTTTCAAAGAGACTAAGGAAACAGGTCTAAAACTGACCTGTTGATATTAATTTAGAAAACTGTTAAGCATAGCATTAATCAGGTTGAAGACTGGACTACCAATATGGAGAGAAAAACTGGATGGCATGTTGTCTGATAAAATGCTAATTCTTCAACTCTCTCTTCTCCAAAGAATTATGGAGCTGAAACTACTAATAGTCTCAGTGATACAGCACCTTTTTCAAGAACGAGGCAAATCCAATGTTATGTATAGCCAATCTTGGTCATGTATGATCAATCATTCTGGAGAGTATCTACCTTTTACTATATCTAAACTTACCCTCTTGGTTTCCACTATATTTTACATATTTTTCTGAAGTATTATGTAAAACAGCAGCTATGAAAATAACTTATGAACATAAAGTTATACCCCACAAAGATCTGATTTCTCAGGTGAATTGTGTCAGGGAGAGCCAAAGAAGCATTAGTAGGGAACTGAGAGGGAGGGTGTGGAAGAAAGATGTAAGTCTTAGTGCTGGACTTCTGACCAGACCACTAATTATTCCTACATACTAGTTTCCTGCAAGATGTTCAGTCCTTTAAGGATCTCATGCCTTACGTCACTACTACGTTTTGGAATTGCTTTTAAGTAGGAGTTTTAAAACAAAATTGAATAATAGGTTTAAATTCAAGATATGTGAATTAACAGTGGTTTTGATCATAATAATCCTAATGAGTCACACTCTAATGAGTTAGAACAACGAAACAATTGAAGACAGGCTTTGTTGATATTCTAGAAGACTATCTTAGAAATAGTTCAGTTGTCTGAAAGCATGCATGTATGCGACTAAACTTGTTATAAAATATTGAAACAACATCACCTCAAAATATCCACTTTATGACCACATGCAATAATTAAAATATGACAGATACAGTATTGTATTCCATGTGACTTTTGGAAAATTGGTACCTTAGAGATTACAACCTCATTAGGCATAGTTCACTGGATACTTGGTAACATTTTATGGATGTAGAAGTTTAATGCAATTCACAGTCCTTGCTTTGATATTTGCATTCTGAGGCCTTACTATTCCTAAGTAGTTTCTCACAAATACTGTTTAGGTAATGCGAACTTCGGCTCAAAGTTTGGGTTCAGGTCCACAAAGGTGTTCATAGCTAGGCTGCGCAAAAGTTAGGTCACATTACTGAATAACCCAGGTTACAATGTCACCATAAGCAGAAACAAAATATCTTATAATGTTAAGATTCACTTACTGGACACTTATTGGGCAATGTCCATTCTCAGACTTTATCATTCTTTACACCAGGTGATAGGCCTAAAGCAGCAGCAGCTTTGGGAAGTGACAACTGGTCTCCAGTTAAGGACTTACGATGGAAGTGAAGTAAGGAAGGTCAGAAAAAGGATGAAAGGAAGTGCCGTATGAGTTATTACACAGAGAAAAAGCAGGCTGTAAACTAAAAGATGTCATGGCTTTCTTCTCTCAAGACAAGATGGAACATCAACTGGGGCGTGGGGAAAATGGAGTAAAGCAGCAACATATTAGAGTATGTTACACACTGGGACTCTCTCAAGAAATTAACTTTTCAGGTCCTGTATGGCAACAAAATATTACATGTGCTAATGCCTCCTTAGAAGTAAAATCTCTGTGCAACTCTCATTCAGGAAGAAAAATAGTAGCCCAACTGTATCCTAAATACTAGAAGTCATGAAAATAATTTCAGTTCTTGAATCACACCAGTATATAGATCATTGCTTTTTTCAACCTAATGTGCATCATTTTCCATATTCTTGGATCACACATCTCAGCCTTTAACCTAAGAAGAAAGGGTTTTATCTCAGCTTCTAGAGCAGAATAGACTTATAAAATTAATTTTAGTTGTTTCTGCACAAATAACAAACCAAGTGTTTGTTCAGTCTTACAAGTGAAATCTCAAATGTCCTATCTACATTAAACTACTAATTTCCTTAATTGCCTTTTTAAATTTTTTTTTTGTAATGTTGACTCACCTCAAAAAACAACCACCTCAGATCTCACTGCACAGATGTTTGGGAAGGCCTAAATATGCACAGTAGATTTGACATTTTATATCTACAGGTACTAATCTGCTATAATCAGATATAGCACAAATCTTTCTGTGCAGATACTTGAACTATGTCATATGTCACCACTGATCCAATTAATCTCCAATAATGCTTATCTGATCATAGGTCGGGAGACATAATATTCAGCAAATCACACTCAGAACAAATAATCTCTTGCCTCAGTTGTTGTTTTGCCACTAACAAGGGCTTGTTTAGGGTAAGTAAACAAAATCGCTTGTCTTTCTCTACTGAAAAAAAAAAAAAGCTTCTTAAGATTCTCAAAGTATTTAAATTCAACATTGAAATTTGAAAACATTTCCTTCTTCATAGCTAAAAAAACATGGATGGACTTTTTGGAGTAATTGAGCTTTGCTGACACTGCAGTAAAGCAGCACCCATCCAATGCCCACACAAATACCTATTTGTGCTGCCAGCTGCACAAACCCCCTGTGAAGAGGGTGGCCGGCACCAGTTGCTTTTCTCTACTCTACAATCACTTAAAGGCAAAGAAGCGTCCCATACCAAAAAGACCTGATGTCTGTTTTGTCACAGCAGCTGTAGATGTATGGCAATACCAAAACATTCAGAGTCCATTGGATAACATCAAGGAAGGCCTGTATCATTCCAGGAACTACATTCTTGAATACCTCTCAGTACTAAATGCACACCCCAGTCCTGGAAGGAGTCCGAAACCAAATGCTAAGCCCTCTTCCACTTCCCCGGGAACTGCCTCGCAAACCCTCTTCTGAACTAGTTGCAGAGCTAGACATTTGATATAATTTCAACTAAGTAACTTTGTCCAGGTTTCCAGTGTTGGTTTCTGGAATAGATTAATAACTACGTTCTCCATTAGAGAAAACTATTCCATGTTTAATACTTGCTGCTAAAGACAGTACAAAGTCAAGTTAGCCACAGATGTTCTGTACAAGGTTTGCTACCATACGTTTTGCTCCAGAGCCTCAACAGATCAGAAATTCACCATCAGGTGCAAATCCTTATGAATGGAATGCAGTTATTATACACACTTTTATAACAGACTCATAAAACCCAGAAAAAGGCTCATTTTTTTATGTTTTCCACATAAGCTGGAAATGGACCATTTTGAAGGAGCTTCCATGTCACCAACTTGTGTCACAACTGAACAGTGTCACATCTGGCAAACTAAACTGGTGGTTTCATTGGTGGTTGAAACAGACCTGATGATATTTAAAGTTACTGTGCAAATTAAGCTCATTCAGTATGAAAAATATTTCACTGTTTTTGAGTTTCTGGCCTACTAGGGAACATGCTGGCTCATCATCTTCATCTGCTGATGGAATGCTTTCTATCTTTGCTTCAGCACACTCAGCTTTTGCATTAAAGAACTGCCTTTTTTGTCAAGCATCTGCGGATGCATTTGATATTTAGGATATAAAAAGCCCACCTCCTGCTTGAAAGAATCAATTCCGTAACTACTCTTGCTGATTACTTTTCGGATTTTTCTGCTTTTTCAAAAATATTTAAATTTCCATTCAAACTGAAATGGTCAAATAAACTTTATCAATGTCAAGGGCTTTATTATGTTCAAGACTACATTAATGCAAATAATGCCTGTGCTGAAATCATACTGTAAAAGCTGAGATGCAGTGCTAAGCATAACCTTCATATTCTGAAAAGTACAGTACAGTGATGAGAACAAAACACTGTTTTATTCAGGTCAAATTGATGATTTAAGAATGATTTTCAGATTTTTTTATTATGCTGACAAGCTTCTCCATGTTTCCTCTACACATACTGAGTGAATATCTCAACCTGAAAACAGTCTCTGCATCTTGCTTCTAAAATCTCTGTACTGTCAGATTCAAGAGTTCTGCCAATGTGTTATTGGCACATAAGCTAGTTCACTTGATATAAGTCTAAGCTTTTACCCCACTCTGGAAAACAACCTACAGCCTCAAAAAAAAAAAAAAGTCATAAACCCAATTTAATCCTATATAGTTTCTGCCAGCTTTTATAGTAATGTTTTGTGAAACCCTGATTAAAAATTTTGTTAGTCTTGCATGGAGGAAAACTTCTCTGCACTGGTTAGAAAAAATGGTTAAAAATAATAGAATTATATGAGACAAAGAGGTAGCTCATATGGAAACATACAAAATAATAGTATTGTACAAGGCCTTGTTTGTGAAGTGCTGGTGACAATTCTCATCACCAATGTTTAAAACTGGATGAGGAACAGGATGACCAAGAACAGAAAGCCTGTTTTTCCAGAAAATGTGAATGACCTTGTTGGTTCAATCAGCAACATCCAGCTGGCTGACCTGCACGATGTGACGCTGAACTAGCACAGCCAAGACTGACTCAAGACCACAGGTCTCTCCATGACAGAGAACACATCACTTTTTGGGGAACCATGGCATGTAATTTTACTGCTTATGTAAAACTATATTTAAAGTGGTTCTTCCATCAGAGTAAAAAAACTAATTAATTTCCAAATAAAGGAAAGTATTATCAGAATCTTCCCTTAACCCTTCATATAGAACAGGTGTTCAGTATTTTTCCAGGAAGACATACAGCATTTACTCCCATCTCCTTCCTGCCTCTCACCTGAGATAAGGACAGTGGTGGGGACTGTGTGGAAGATAAGGTGTTCTCAAAAATGCAGTTTTCAGATGTAGAGAAGTTCCTTGTCCCTGGTATCAAGATGGCTCTGCAAAGCTTCACCCTACCATTGCTGCAAAACGATCTCCATTTACTTGATGAGTGTCAGCTTTCATCTCAAGCCAACCAAGCACAGGGTATTTTGCTGCAGTCTGGATAGAAATCCTGTATATCCATCACTTCCTTGAGGTACTTAAAGTCCTGTTTGGCTTCTATTAGTATTAATGAAGCAGAAGCTCCCATACTCCCAAAGGCTTTGCTAGATAAACAGTTAGGAAAGCAATTTAAACTTGCCTTTGCCCTAGTACTTGAACAATACAGAAAGAAAATACTACCAAATGTGGTACACAGTTTCAAAACAACTCTTAGAGCATATATTTCATAAATACGCTAAAACATTAAGCTGCATGCTTTACAAGGGCCTCAGACAAAAGACTTCAACTTATACCATTTAACGTTTGTATGTTCACAAGAACAATTTCACATTTTAACTGCTGTGAATCAGAATTATCACCATAATAGTGCCTTGCACTTAAAAAATAAGTGTAGATTGCACTGAGATTTTCCTATGATTTAGCTCTGTTTTCCTAATTTTTATTCCAAGCCATTATAAAATGATGAGAAAAAATGCTGTTCCCCCGTGCGAGTATATCTGGTTCGTATTTAGCATAAGAGCCCTCCGCCAACGCATGCACACATCAGAAAGACCCCGATTTCATCCTAACACGTCTGACCTCAATCTCTCTGTGTCTTGTTGTATTATGAGTTAGCTGATTACATGCAGTAAGTTATTGTTTCAGTACGACCAGTGAAGTCCTGCATGCTACATATTTTCCTCTCAGCTTGCCACAACATAAGCCATAAGCAGCTTGATTATCTGACTTACTACATTCATGACAGTAATAGTATGATCCTAGTAAAAGTGAATCAGGGATAAAAATAGTCTCAAAAATAATTTCCTGGGATTTCCTGGGTTTGGTTAGCATTAAGAAAGAGCTCATAATAGCAAGAAAATTAATACTGTGGGGGACCACCATATGGATGTTTTATTCTTCCGGTAACTAAATATAAACATGTCACAAGCCCTGCCACAAAAAAACACAGAAACAGACCAAGCTTAGCTAAAACTCTTAAAAACAAAACAAAAGGTACTTTAGTTAATTTCCAGGGGGTTAACTTCTTCGTGTTTACTAAATTAGTAGACAATTACATGAAGGATTATGACAGATACATCACATATTTCACTTTGTAAAAATTTTCTAAAACAAATATCTGTTAGTCACACTGAGCTGCCTTGTTGAATTTACAGTTTATAATCTGCTAGAGCTCCTCTTCAAGTGACAGTACACAAGGAATGGATTACTGCACAGCTTCATGAGGGTTCTTGCTTACAATGTGAAGTAGTTCTACTTGATGCTACAGCAAATCTCTGCCTTTCTTGAAAAAGGAGTATTTAATGAACCGAAGAATGAAAAGCAGCTTTTTTTTTTTGGATCTGAATACACAGTACACATCCACAGCAAGATGTGTACTGTGCAGGCACAGATCTGATTTCATCTGAGTTTGTTATTTTAATTATTTTATCCAGTTTTCAGTTAATTATTGAAATAGGTATCTTTCATTCACCATAAAGAAATGTCTACTCCATGTTCTCATGGGAGAAAAAATTCATTAACCAGTTAACTTCCTTATCTACAAGGAGTAACAGCACAGAAATGTTACAGGAAAACTTGAGAATTTCATGTGAAAGAATGGCTTCCTTTATGAGCGCACCATCAGGTAGAGGAGATTACTCCATTTATCTCTGAGTTCTCATACCTCCATTAATGAAGAGAATTTGAAAAGTGTACAGTTTAATGCCTACGAAAATGACTTGGGGCCAACATTTCTGAAATATCAGCCAGTCTTAGTAACAAAAAAAACCATGTTTCCATGGATCACTTCATTTCCAGTTCAAAAGCAAAATGCATTTTTCCCTCATTGTGAACCATGGAGTCTCCTTCTGTCCTTAAAAGCAAAATATTTTGGATTCCTTCTCCCCTCCTGGTCTATGCAGATAGCATGGCACAAAAAAACCCATTTTATAATCTTACTCAACTAAAAGCTTTTGATTCACTTTTATTACAATTCATGTTGGCAAAAGAATCTGCAGAATGATGACAATATTTTAAGTCATCTTAATCCAGAACAGAGAGAAGCAAAAATTGCAATATTGACACTATTCTATAAAGACACGCTTTAAGCATATTGTTTCTGACAACACACGAAAAGCAAGAATGTATATAATATACTGGGAAAATATTAACCTGAGACCACAGTGCTAACTGAATTTTATTGGCTCCACAGCTGATGAAATACTTTTATTTTACTATCCTGGTGTTTTGTTTTAATTACAATAAATAAGTCAAAAGTCTCTCATCAAGAGGAGATTTGGGTACACTCAATTTTCTCTTATAGTGTAGTTATCAGAATTTTTTTGTCAGTATTTCTAAATGTGGAACTGCATAGCTGTTATAAATAGCAGCATGTTACATTTCCAGTTAAATTTGAGCTGTTCTAAAACAGTACTAGTTTTGTTAAAGCTATGTTAAGCAAATCATAAAAATAACACAATTGCTTTGATACACATGTAGCAAAGCACGTCTGTATTAACGTGGCAAACACGCAGAGCGACACTCACCTTTAGCAGCTCTGACTAAAGATTCCACTGTTTCATTACACTGTGTTTAAACAAGCCTGGCAGCACCCATAATTAGAGGTACTAATTAATACAGAGACAGCCAGAATAGCATCCAAGTTCCATGTTATATTTTGTCTTTTCACTGAATTTGATCAATACCATCCTACAGGATAGTAGTTCTAAAAAATAACCAGATCATAAGTCAGATGGAAACTGAAGCGCAGAACATGAATGCAAGTAAAATAAGTGAAATGGGAGGCGAAGTCACAAGTAAAAAATATGCTATTGCCCTCAGAGAGCTGCAAAATAGATTTTTTTTAAAGCTTTTTATCTCAGAAGCAGTCTACAAATTCTTAGACCTGTGCTGTCGCAGTGCACATTTTCTTAAATGGCCACAGAAGACCCCATAATTTACTAAGAAAGAGAAATTCACATACAGATCATCACGTTTCCTGCACAAAATACACTTCGGAAGGTATGAAAATCTGCCTTGGAATACTCAAAGCAAACAGATTTTCATAGATCTACTGAACCATCTGGCATTCATAGACTACTGAAAGAAGCATCGAGAACACCTTTGAAATTATATAGAGAATTGGGCCAGACTTGATTCCTGGAGAACTGTAACCATGAAAAGCAGCATCTCTGAGAGAGATTTAGTTAACACAAACCAAATTTAAAACAACTTCATGGTACAACATAATCAGAAAGAGCTGATGTTGCCTCAATGGTTTTAACATACAGTAGCAATGTGTAAGAAGGTTAAAAAAAATAGACTAATAAATAAATAATCAAAAAGTAAGGACTGGAGTTTCCTCCAAATTCATCATGGCTTTTAGGAAACCAAATCTTATTGATCTCAGTGAGTTCACATCTCAGGATTTGCTATTTGTAGCACTATTTAAAATTTGAGAAGAAGGGGAAAATGACTTGTGACAAAGAGCTCATCAATCTGTTTAGTAATCAAAAGAAAGATAAAGGAAGATCAAAAGGTGATTCGATTACAGCACAAGTGTCTCAAAGGGAACAAGAAGGGAACAAAAAAATGCTCTGGGTAGGAAAGGGCTCTTTAATATAGTGAATAAAGCCACAACAAACATCATTGTCTAAAAGTTGCAGACAAATTCATATGGGAAGGCATGAATTTTTAACAATGAGGTTGACTAATCACTCAAACCCTCGTTGATGGAAGGAGGTTCTTTTTAGCTTCTCAAAAACAGTGACAAATTTCTCATCTGTCTCCATGTCTTCATCAGTAGGCTTGATATAGCACTTCTTTCAGTATGTAAGAATAAAAATATATGCCTGATATTCAGTAACGATCTGTTAATATTTTTATATTATTTTCAAAGTGAGAAGTTTCAGCTGAAAAGAAATAGTTACAAATCCTATTTTGAGTTTTTCAAAGTTTTAATATGATCAGGTTTAGATGTGATGATTTTATGTCCAAGATTCTTAAGGGCTCATTATCTGCAGATAGATTCTAATATCAAAAGAGGGCACCCATTCTTCCCCCAGACAAAACTAAATTTAAAAATATTTAGTTCAAGTACTTGTGGAAGTAAGAAAGGCAGTGTCTCTGAAAGAAATCTAAAAAAAAGCCCCAAAAACCACCTTGAACACTTAGGCTTTACATGAGTTTCCTAGGCAAATCATATGGCTGCTTAAAAGATGCGAAACAGCATCATTACTTCCTTCTAATTATGACAAAACACTTACAAGTCTCACAAAAACAAGTGCTTTTGTGTTTACGATGAGCAATTTGTCGTACAGTATTGTAGCCACAGACACACCCTCTTGTTCATAAACATTCCTGAAAGGGACCACATTACTGCACAGAGACAGACTGAAATGCTAAGCAAGTATGTATTTTCAATGGCAGAGAACTCAAGCCTATGATGATTTCTGGTATCTGTGAATGAATAGTGAAAGAACAGTGTTTGGATGGGGAAAGTTTTTTTATTTTTCAGTCCCATTCCTGCCTCAAGTCTGTTTCCCGATTGTTTCAGCATCTTGGCAATTCTAAATGATTCTTTTACAATCACATGAACCAGTCCCTTTCTGATTAGCTCAGCTGAAGAAAAAGTGAAAAAAAATAATTTGACTTCTGATTCTAAACTAATTGCCTGTTAATGATTCAGTTCACACCAATGTTCAGTTTGACCCAGGTCCTGCTTTTACGAGCAGATTGTTACTCCCGCTGCTACCAGTTCACTATAGTTCAATGCAACCACATCACTGCAGTGTTTTCAGAATTGTACAGTGTTCAGCAACCTGCCAGAAGGACAGACAGGTAAGTCAAGCAACCGTTTATCTACAGTTTTAGTTACCTGCTGCTCCGTGACAGAACCCCAAGCACAAACAGCTAGAAAATACAACACTAATGAAAAACTAATATCTACTATCAGAAATTCTAATGTGACAAATTATCAGCCTAAAGTATATAAAAAAATGTTTGTAGTAAAATAAACTTGTGAGTCTACAATGCCCTAGTAGTCCACAAAAGAACCACAAGTCATTTATACTATAGACGTGGCACAGAACTCTGCAGAAACCTCCTATCTAGATAAATTAAAGCTAGATCCTGGTAATAAAACGTGGAAGAACCAGTCAGCCCTTTTATTAGGTTGTATAACATAGAGGGAACAAGCAGAAAAATGAAGCTGCAAATCCCTAATTCTAGTAAGGGAGGAGGCATGAACTCTCACACTAATAAGCAAATCTAATTTCTTTATCTGAACAGTCTTCAGAAAAATCTCTACTAGTGTAGCAATGTCATGCATCACTGAATCACAATAACTATATCAGCTATGAGTTTGGTTATTTTTTTTTTCCAGAATTGTAAAAGCTCTCTGCAAATTATTATTTTCTTTTAATAAAATGTATGGTGTTTCTAAGCTTCTGGAAAAAATTTAAAGCACTACTGAACCTCATCTACAACTAAATGCATTACTTTAAGTATTATTCAGTTACATGAAAACAATTTACTTGCATCTGAGTTCAAGTTTCACATTATCAGTTTAGAAAAACATGTTTTTCATGTAACCTGAAATAGGTTATATTATACTAACTATTTAGATAATTCAGGTCCACATAAAGTAATAAAAAATGTTTTATCCACGAGTCTAGCTCTTCTTCCATCTAATGAGAAGAATTAATGTTTCAGCGTTTCTACTACTTTTGTAACTGTTGCAAAACCAAAGCCTCCTAGCAGAATGTCAACATCTCACCTCCCCACCCAAAAGCAAGTCCTTACTACTGGCAACCCAGGCAAGCTCAACACCAAAACCTATCCCTGCACCAGCCATTATACCTAAAATGCAGCTTCCTAAATATTAGTTTCATGAACTCTTCTATTAGTTATCTAATAACTTTAAGTTAGAAAGATTAAAAAAATGTTGAACTTTTTTTCAGATCGCTGTAGAACAACCATTGCAGAAACTAATCCTGCAATAAAGATTGGCTGGTACAAGCCATAGCTGCTCTGCGAAATCATCTGGACTATAAACAGTCAGGAAGGGATTACTGACAGGCAGTATGGATTTAACGCTCCATTTATTCCATTACCCAGCATTAATACACCCTTCGTTACTGATGGGAAAGGGACACTAACTCTTCTTCAGCCTCTCATCAACGTGCATGTAGGCTATGGTATTGAGACACTCAGGGGAACTGACTTCAGCCTTGATTTTTCCTGTGATAAGAACAATTCTTTAGCAACAAATAGTACCTCTGTGGTTTCAGATAGCATTTGAACTGCTACCTATGGAAATAAAATCTGCAACAGGAAGCAAAATGCATTTTATTTTCAAGTGGCGCATGCAATATGTGAAAATGTGTGTACATATTCACATATATATAAATATGAAATACAGAATGCCTTGATCCTGGTTTTGATCCTAGCAGAGACCACTAAAACATTTATTTATCAAATGGACAATATATTTCATGGGATAAACAATCTCTTTCATTGACTTTGAAACAGCTAACAGTCTTTTACCCATGAAAGATAAGACTCCTGGTGGGAGAACACTAAAGCAACTAAATGAACTTAACCACTTTTTTTTTCACAAGTTTCCAGATCATGGGCCCCACAGTTCAAGAGTTACATTGCAAACACTACAGAGTAAGATTCTCCCATTAGAGCTGAAACTGCTTTAAACTTCATAGAATCAGAACAGAACAATGAACGAGTGGTATCTTTTTGGTATAATGCAGAGTTATCTCAACTCAATACAAAAACCTCAGGGAGTATAACTGCAATGAAAATCTGTGTTTATGCGAGTAGAATCAGATATGACCTGTGGAAGCACTTTTTAATTAAAATAGGAGTTATAGTACCTTGCATAAGGATTTGGACACAAGCTCGTTATATCAGCTTTCTTTTGCACTTCAATTAGGTAGTAACGTAAACCAGTTTTACTAGTTTCAGTTCATTTTTCAAGCTCACTGAATAAAGCAAATGAACTTTTGCTGTTTAGAAAAAGAAGATTGTTGTTGGAATGTAAAGCCAGGGAATAAGGTTCACATTTATGAAATATTTTCAGGACAGCATGCAAGATCTACCTCTCATTTTAACACATGGACAACAAAGAAATATACGTAGGGCCAGATACTGTTAGATGTCTTCCAAAGAACTTTTAGGACTTTTCAGATTCCACACTGCATTAATAAAACGTGTAAGGTCAGTACTCACCCACAGAAGCATAATCATTTAGAAGTTCAGGATAAAGTTTGTTTGTACTCTTTTTAGCTGAAAGATAAAATAGTAGCATGTTGTATGATACACTAACATACATTGTTATATTTCATACACTGCTTTTGTAATACATGTTCAATAGTTATAAGATGACCACAGTTATCTAAGGTGCAGCACAGAAGAAAGAAATAAGGACTTTTTCTTACATATCCTTGTCCAGAGAAATAAATCAAGTTAACAACAGGGGCTGCACAGTAAAGCCTCACTTTAAATGGTGCACTTTGGCGGACAAAGTGTTATGGAGCCAAAATTCTGCCTCCTTTGCTTTACTGTAAGACCTCTACCTATTAAAAGATGACAACCTAAAAGAAAACACAAGTGCTCTAGAAGTAGGACTAGTAGTTTCTAGCAGGACTGCTCTTTTTACTAAGAAGTTTCATTGCGCCATGGGGTTTCTATGCGTCCAATAACACGAATGCTCCTTTGAACTATTATATGCTCCCATAACTATGCAAACATCAGTTCTATACCAAATCTGCCAGAGATAAAAGGTTTGTTAATATAAAACAAACAAAACCTTTACCCTTTATCATTCAGAGCACTATCCCAACATGCCTTCAGTGTTTGCCCAAGGAAGAGCATTAACTAAATATTTTTATAGAGACAGCAACTACTATAATAATTGCATAACATTCATTAGCTTTAATGCTCTAATTTTATATAGAGAATACATCAATCATTATAAATATGTTTTTAACCTGGTGCTGTTGGTCTAACAGCGGGTTTAGGTGGGTCTGGTCTTGATGGTGGTCTAGCAGGTGGGTCATTCACCTAAAATGTACAAATTTTTATAAAAAGCTATGTCACATCTGGAAGCAGATTGTAACTTCAGAGCCTAGAGATATTTCAAGTTACACTGAAAAAAAAAATAAGTCACTCTTTCTCCACTGAAATTGTATGAAGTCAAGAAGCACACTAAAGAACCGGTGACACACACATGACTGTGAGTAATTCACTGTGGGTTTAACAATGTCTACCAGTAACATCAGCATCTACAAGAAAACATCTTCCACAGTGCTCAGTATGGTATTGTAAATTTGATTATTTCAATTGAAGACAAAAAAACCAGAAAATGAAGAGTATCCATGTCAAACCCGGTATGCTCATTATTTACAGATTAACTTGATTAGGAATAGTTGAACAAACTTTTCTAATCATCACCTTAGATTTGATTATGGACTATTATAAAAACAAGGACATACTTTGTTGTTCTGGAGGATGAAGAGCAAAACCAGCAACATTCTTGTCCAGAACAGTCTACCAGGGCAATACTTGAATGAATGTATTACTCACATGCACTAAGTGCAATGTGTTATGCCTTTAAGCATCCAATAGAAACGTTAAGAATGCCACATGAATGTCAACATTACTGCTAACCAAGAACAATCCAGGAACAGAAAAAGCCTGTGTGAAAAAGTGGTGCACAAACCCTCCTGTGTTCCCTTACAGCTTTTCCTGGATTATTTTTTTGTTCTTCATTTTCATATACTTCAGTGAAGGATGCTAGAGTTTCATAAAGATCTTCTGCTTGAGCAGGAACAGGCACATCACCAAGCAAGATGGCACTAGCACGAATATCCTGCCCATAAAACCTGATACAAAAGAAAACATGCCAGGTATTTGATCATCACTACATTTCAATGTCTAGATAAATTAATCCCATGCAAATGTCTTCCCCACCCCCAGCCCTGCATTTCTCCTACTGATCACCTATTGAGAAATGACAGAACTAGTTTGACGCTGTAAATTTTGAATAAGTAACTGTAGCAAACTTGAATGCCTATCTACCACCTTATTTCAAAATATTCTTCACCAGTAATATTTTGTCCCTCATCATGCAGCATGCATCAGCTAGACTATTTGAAAACTGAAAAAACACACATCATTTCTGCAAATCATCGTAATAGATTCCTTAATGATGTAGTAAAATTCTGTAATGGAAATACTGCAACCTCAACTTTAGGAATGGAGACAGCTAAAAGTTACTGACATGCTATCATTAAAATCAGTATTAGTCTTTGCTGATATTATCAGAATCCAAGTTTCTATAAACACAGAACATATAAGGGCAAGACACTCAGAGGTTCCTCGGATTTTTAAACTTAATAGGCTGCAAAGGAGGCAGCAATCCATAAGCCAGGTATTTTCTCAAATTCAGTGACACTCTAAACCACGTTTTTTTTTAGTTTCAAGTGGTCTAGAAGAATAATTCTCATTATGCAGTAAATGCCTCAATACCGATCTTCTACAATATTGTGCTGAGTTTTGATAGCAAGGTTCTGGTAAGGGATTGGGCTGCAGGGGTGACTTCTGTAAGAAGCTGCTAGAAGCTTTCTTCATGTCCGACAGAACTAACGCCAAGCAGATCCAAGATGGACCCACCACTGGTCATGGCCAAGTCCATCAGCAACAGTGGTAGCGCCTCTGAGATAACATAGTTATGAAGGAGGAAAAAAAACTGTGCAACAGCAGCTGGTAAAGAGGATTGAGAACACATAAGAGAAACAACTCTGCAGGCACCAAGGATTCTCCTGCAGCCTGTGGTACAGACAGTAGTGAGGCCGGCTGTCCCCCTGAAGCCCAAGGAGGTCCATGGTGGAGCAGAGATCCACCTGCAGCCCATGCAAGACCCCATGCCAGAGCAGGTGGATGGCTGAAGGAGGTTGTGACCCCATGGGAAGCCCATGCTGGAGCAGGTTCCTGGCAGGACCTGTGGCCCCATGGATAGAGCAGCCCAGGCTGGAGCAGGTTTGCTGGCATGACTTGTGATCCCACAGGGAACCCATGCTGGAGCAGTATGTTCCTGAAGAACTGCACCCTGTGGAAGGGACCCAGGCTGGAGCAGTTCATGAAGAATTGCAGCCTGTGGAAAGGACCCAACCAAGCTGGAGCAGTTCATAGAGGACTGTCTCCTGTGGGAGGGACCCCACGCTGGAGCAGGGGAAGAGTGTGAGGAGTCCTCCCCATTAAAGAGGAGGGAGCAGCAGAAACAACATGTGATGAACTGACCACAACCCCCATTCCCTGTCCCCCTTTGCCAGAAAAAATCGGGAATGAAGTTGAACCCAGGAAGATGGAAGGGATGGGGGAAACATGTTTTCTTTTAAATTTGTTCTTATTTAGCATTATCCTACTCTCTTATTAACTGGCAATAAATTAATCTAATATCCCCAAGCTGAGGGTTTTTTTTGCCTGAGACAGTAATTGGTAAGTAATCTCCCTACCTTCACCTCAACCCACGAGCTTGTCGGCCTGTTTTTTCTCTCCCATCCTGCTGAGGAGGAGGAGTGACAGAGCAGGTTGACCCATCACAGATACATAATCTTTAAGCATTCAGCATTATCTCAATTACTTATGGCAAGATGTCTAAATTGAAGAAACCCTTGCCTCTCAAGAAACTCTAAACTCAGCACAGTATGTTCTCAAAACAAACACTTTTTCTAAACTGAATGTGTCCTAGTTCGTTTTGTCACTATACTTTCTCTGAATCTTCTAGATTTGAAGATAACTTACTTGCGATTTGTTTCTTTCCTTTCAATTAAACAGGTTCCTTCAAGAGATACCCCTGCAAACAGTCCCCGAGATTTGCAGTATGTGTAGACAGCAGCAGAGCTTCTCAGGGCAACATCCCCTTCTAAATTTCTAGAAGGAAAAAAGTTTTGGTTGACGTTCTTCAATATGGCTTTGCAACACGAACAGCAAATATCTTTTTATTTTAATCCTACCAAAAGTCATCAAGAATTTAACTTCCCTCTGCTCTTATAGACCCTATCAAATATATAAAAGTGGGACAGGCTTGAAATCCATTTCCACTTCTTATTTCAGACAGGACCAAGTACAAAGTAGTTAAGTTGTCTGCTAAGTTTTCCTCTGAAGCATAGAATAATGTTGCCTCGTGAACGCTTCACATTAGACTTCATCTTGCATTCAGAAGTCTGAAAATGAGTAATCCATATTTTAATAATGTTTTAAAATTATCAGATTATGTTTGTGGTGATGTGGAACTCTATATATCCAAATTCTCCCTGATTTTATGCTGCCCAAAACAGCACAAAATATTTAATTAAAGCCTTGTTGAACCTCGGCAGAGTTGGATTATTATAATTTTTGTGGTACACAGGATCACATAATATTTTAGGCTTGGAGATACCTCAGACAGCCAGTCAGTCCAACACACTGTTCAAAATGGATACATCAAATTGAGATCAGGGTGCTCTGGGCTTTGTCTAGTCAGTTTTGTAAGACTTCCAAGGATATAGATTCCACAGACACTCTGAGCAACCTGTGCCAATGATCAATTATAGTCATGTTGAAAATCTCTTTTTATTATATCCAGTCACAACCTTCCTTGTTTCAAAACAATTTATGACTACTATATCTCACTGTCTTGCCACACACTCAGTAAAGAATTGGAGTCTCTCTTCTTGGTGATCCACTATTGGGAACGCAGCCTCTCAGAAGACCTCAAGTACTTCTCCAGGTTAAATAAGCCGAGCTTCCACAACCTCATCGTTCATATGCTCCACATCCCTGGCCATCTTGGTAGTCATTTACTGCATGCGTTTAAGCTTGTCAACATCTTCTATGTACTGCAGGGCCAAAACCAGACACAATATTCTAGGCATAGCCTATTAAGTGCCAAGTATAGGGGAACAATAACTTCCCTTGTCTACTGGTTACAGCTCTGTTGATGCAGTCCCCTGCACTGTTTGCTGCCTTTGCTGTAAGGATGCACTGAAGGCTCAGCTCACTGCCTTTTGCATCTACTCCTCCAGGTCACTGATAAAAATATCTAGCAGGAGAGGTCTCAGAACAATCTCCTAAGGAATTCCACAGAAACCTGTCTTCGAAGTACAACATGAATCTTTGATGACTATTCTTCAACCCTGATGATCTTGTTTTTCACCTATTTGCTAGTCTTCCCTGCCTTGACACCTAGGTCACAATGTCCCGGCTCAGACACAGGTGTTGCAGGACAGCACACTGAATGACTTTGCAAGGCAGACGACATTCACTGCCCTCCTCCAATCCACAGATCTCTCTCATGCATGAAATAGGTCTCATCTTAGCCTTATATTTTGTCAGAAAAGATGATAAATCATCAGTAAAACCTTCATCATCACAAAAAGGGCATCAGGAGCCATGTGCCCCATGAGCAGAGTCTGAGGTAACTGGCCTTGGTAAGCCTGGAGAAGAGAAGACTTAGGGGGCACCCAACAGCAGCCTTCAAATATCTATGAAGAGACAATCAAGAATATGAAGGCAAGCTCTTTATAGTGGTGTGTGGTGGAAGGATAGAAAGCCATGGACATAAACTGAAACAAGAAATGTTTTGACTGGGTGTGGGGCAAAACTTTTTACCATGAGGACTGCAGAACAGTACAGCAGGTTGCCCAGAGAGCATAGACAGTCTCCATCTTTGGAGGTTTTCAAGACCCAACTGGAATAACAGCCTGAGCAACATGATCTGAAGTCATAACAGACCTTGCTTGGAGGAGGAGGTTGGAGTAGAGATCTTGTATGGTCCCTTCCAAGTTAAATTATTCTGCAATTATACCATCTCATCCTTCAAAGTGAGCTCACTTAACCACTTAAGGCTTAAAAGTAATTATTTGGAGTATTTTTTATTTACTATCTGGCAGATCTGTGGTGACAGAAAGCACAGACCTAAAGGTTAATGAAAATAATAGTTCAATCAGGCACAGTAGCACCTGAGCTCTTCATTGAGGCTAGGCAAGCAATCTCCTGCAAAGAGACCATGTATCTCAGAACACTTTCCTTCTACCAAGAAATGCCTTTATCGGGAAATAAATAAGTATTAATAAGAAAAGAACAACAGATGACTGAAAAAGCGTAACACTACAATAACAATATGGGCCAGTCAACCTACAGGCTGCCCAGCTTGTTTTGTAACATATCAAATAAAGCCACGCCAATGTTTATATATAGCTTTAGAAACTATCATCCATATTTAATTCTACACTATATTTAAATCTACCCCATGCTAGGAAAGTATTTTACTCACCTCCCCAGAGGTCCAATTGCCACAGTAAGATTTCCTCCAAGTGTAAGATTCCCTCCTTTGGCAAAAGCTTCTACTGCTCTTTCATGATTCAATATTATCACCAAGTCTGAAACCTATAAAATAGCAAATAAAAGTACTGTGCTTTTTAAGAAGAAAGTTAAAAAAAAACATGGGAGAAGCATCTTCTGTTTTGTAGGAAAACAGGTGGAAGTATCAAAGATTTTCCCTTCCCCAAATGAAAACTAGCTCCAGATTTATCAAGATTTTAATTCAAGAGAGAATCTCTCATTCTCTCAGAGAATTGCTTCCTTCCTTGTAAAAGATTCTTCTGAAATGGCTTTCATAACAAGCTTGATTATTTTTCTGCAAGGTATTTTGAAAGCAAAAATCCTTTCACCTACTTTTTAAATCAAATTTGACTGATTTTTTTTTTTAATTAGTGATATGGTCAGTGTGTGATAAACAAAAGCTGTAAAAGAAACCTTATTTTAATTCAAAATTTCGTAGTTAACCAATTTTTTATTATCAATGGTTTTGCAAACAACTATGAAGGCATTTTCAGATCCTTCTACAAGAGAATTAATGACGGTAAGACAAAACAAAAATTATTGTCCAAAGAATAACAGAAAAAAAGTACAGGTTTTCCCATTATTGAAGCAAATAACTGAAGAGCTAACAAAGTATTTTTGAAAGATTCAAATACAAAATGGAAAAAAAAAAATCACTATTTTTAAAATACTTTGTTTGTCTGGATTGTGACATAAAATGTACTTATCAAAGAACTGACACTGCTATTTAAGTTGATGCTTATTACCATCAGTACTGTAAAACTATAACTCTATTTGATGTAACAAATTTCAACACAAGTCTTCTACAACTCCTTTCCCAAACTAGAAAGCATTTTAATGAAAGAAAAAGTCTTTCAAACACAAGCACGATCCTAATAAATCTTACTTGAAAGCTCAGTAAACTTACTATATGTATTAAAAAAAGAATTACTACAGCAGTACCAGCCTGTTCGACAGAATAGATAACACTTTTCCAGCTTACTGTGATGGATTATCTTTTCAACAGATATCTTGACTACCGTCCCTGATCTTTCATCTGATGGACTTGACTGAAAGACAGGTTCAGAAAAAACTTTCAACTTACCCCAAATTCCAAACAGTGGCAGCAGGGAATACAAGAGGAAATACCAGATTATTTGCAAAACAAGGCTGGCCCAGAAGTATTTCACAGAGCTTAAGAGAGGCCCTTGTTATTAGTCCCCCTGTAATGTCCACCCCATCCCAAACAAATGATGGCTGACATGAGTAGTTTCTGAATCATCCAGAGATGGAGAGAGAATGTAATTCAGGATGCTGCTACCTCCTTTTACGTGTTAAGAGGATCACCCCACAGCTAAAGTTAAATGAATCCATAGTGAGAAAACCTTCAAGGAAAGCATTTAGATGACTTGGAAGATTAGTCTTTAATTGAGGTACCAAGTTGTTTAGTATGACTTCCGAAGTCTGTGATTTCCTTCTTGTTGCTTAAAAGTACCCATAGGTACCACTAAAATGATGCCAACTAAAATGTCTCCTACAGGAATAAAATTCAACAAATTTCTACATGGCTTAAGTTTATATGCGACTAAAAGAAAGCTGAAATTGGACTCTGGGCTCCCAAACCACTTAGGTACTTCTGAATAGCATCTCTTCTCTAGAAAAATGAAATAAGATGTGTTACAATAATTCCAGTAAGGACAGTATTTTGAAGGCTGTCTAGAATTTCAAATGAAGCACGTATATTGCTCAGAACAAACACCCTCTCAGAAACAGCTTCTGTATTGAAATTATTTTGGTAAGTATCAATAGTAAATGGCTACATTATCTAAAATATCAGATGGAAATGATTAAAGGAAAAGTTTCATCAATTAATGAAAACATGTGAAGAGTCTGTTTCACTGTCATAAAAGAAAAAAAAAAAACAACCAAAACCCAAACACAAACTCTGGGACACAAAATCAACATTTTCTAATACATTCCTATGTTAACGAAAGCAAAAGAAAAACCTTGAAAAAGAATAATAATTTTGTATTTCACAATACCCTTTAAAAAGGGCACACTAATAATACCCAAGATCACACAGTGAAAAATGAGGATGCAATAAAATATTGATCTGTTGCTCATGATGTGAGTGCTGGCTGACTGGCTGTCAGGGCAGGGGTAGCTGGCTACTTGTAGGAGACACACTGGTGGCTGCTGCGTACCACCCAGATCAGCTGTGCATCAATTCTTCTGAAGAGCAGAATGCCCATAGCCAGAGATCTTGTTGGGATTCTTTGGGAATCAGCAGAACAGAAGCTAAAGAGAAACAAAATAGAAGGACAGCACTGGAGGCTAGGGTGGGAAAGAAAAGGGAAGACAGAAAGAAACAAGGGTGAAGGAGCTGTGAGGAAGAAGAGATGGAAAGCAGAGGGGGAGAGCTGTCAGGGTTCAGATCAACAGCATTTCTCTGAACATGGTGTGAACCCCTTACTTCACCATTTCTGCTGGCTGGAAACTGGCTCATTTTCTGTATTTCTGATTCCTTCAGAGGAGGTACTATCAGTTTTGGTGCTCCCAAACCGAAGGGTGAAGTCAGTAATCACAAGTTTGAGTGGGACATGCCTGAAGTACAGTAGCCTTAGCTGGGCTTCATTTCCCTCCACTTGCAACTCCTTTCACTGTTTCTTGCCAGATGGAGTCCTTGTGCTCTTCAAGAAAACACTTGATACAGTACTAAGTATAGGATACTATTCATTAACTCAAATTGGCTTATATGTGAACACTGACTGGAAGCTTTCCATAAGGGAAAAAAATAAGTCTGCTAGAAGTGAGAAATTGTGGAAATAGGTGTTATGTCACTTCTTTTCATTTACATCTCTCCAAGCAATGAGACTGATAGGATCAAACCCCCTATTTTGTTTGTCTTGTAAAACTGAATTTTATAATAGCTTTTTTATACAGAAAATTTGATTCTACTGTTTCACTAACATTCAGGTCTTCATCAATGCATTTTAATTCCTTGCAAAAAAATTACCAACAAGTACTTTGAATGCAAAGTTATACCTCAATTCCAATTTCAAATCCACCACCAAGGCCAGCAATTCCTATTGCAGAAGGAGCAGACCAGGCTGTCATGCAAAACAAGACAAATTTACAGAAGTTTTACCACATGTTACAAGAAATACTTAACATTAGAGTTAAAAAACACCAACAAATTCTCTATTTAAAGCTATGTTCAAAACCAGTACAATGCAATCAAACCATACTGGTTTATCCCATAGGAAAGAACTTAATACAAACTCTCATATAAACAAACATTTGTTAAAACTATTTATCATACAGTTCTCCTTAACTGGTTATTATTCATTCTTCTAGTGAGTTTTAAACTATATGCTTTCATATTTCATCCTTTTCAACAAAGATACTGAAAGCATTATTTAAATCAGGTACAATACAGGCACAACATTTTGAAGACAGCTTTCAAACCAAATATCTTCACCTGCTGGATTGGCTCCTTACATATCTCATGTTTTATACTATGAAAAGAATTAATGAAGAAAAAAACCTTTTTCCTTCAAATTCTCACAGGAAATACAAAAGGAAAACATCCACTTACTTCCGTTAGGAAGACGAGCTAATACAATTCCACTTCCGCCTCGAGCAGTCACCAAAAATCCAGCTTTAATAACAGACAGCACTGCAAGGCCTTTGGCTTTAGCTATTACATGCGCTGAAATAGCAAAAGAATTTATTCAAGGTCTCGTAAGAGAAACTTTAAGAGATGGGGAAAATAAAACCACATTTCACAATTTTAACACATAAGAGTCAAATAATCAAAGCAAAAGCTTAAAGAAAATGGCAAAAAAGCTGAACTGATAAAGATGCCGCCACTCCATAGTCAACCAGAAAGCCAGTCTCAGGTCAGACCAGCCTGTGCCGATCTCTGCACTGTCACACCTGCTTCACCCATCCTGGTTACCTCAGCCACAGTTAGTCTGCTTATTGCCATGAACATTGTGTCTGAGTACCCTTAGCAAGATAAAGAGGCAGTAAATACTTGCCGTTTACATCTCCACAGATTTTTGGAGGAGTCTGAATTTAAATCACAGAGACATAGAACCGCCTAATCAGCTTATATCATTAGACAGTGTTTGTGGCAAATAAAGTGTCATCATCCTGCAAGTCTTATTACAGACCTTCTGAAACATAATATTTATAATTCAAAGCCACAACCAGCAACACTGGTTGAAGGAAGACACTAAGAGAAACACAGAATAACAATTGCAAAAATAAAGAGGAAAGCAGCAAAGAAGAGTGCTTAATCAGTATCCAAGGAGAAACATACCTTGATTTATTTCCTTTAACTTATTTTCATCTAGCTAATTCTAATAAACACAGATATTAAAGAACTAGAGCTACTCTTCCAGGTTCTCCCTTAAGAACACTTGCAGGGCAAACATGAGACAGCCCATCCACGCCAGAGGGAAGCCTTCCTGTGCGGATACTGTGTAGTTGTAAACACGCAAAATGATTGCCTAGAATACAGCAAATTTAATGTCTTTACTTCCAAAATGTTTTCACAAAAGTTATGGCATCCCAGATCTTCATTCTTCTCTAAGTTATGGACAGTGAAAATAGAGGGAATTAGTAAAAGGTATGTGATTGCAGCACAGGGAAGTACTGGAGGTTTTAGCTGAATCAACACATTTTCATTACTCACGAGGTATGATTTTATCGGGTCCATTTCTAGAGGTTATTTCTGTAAATTCTCGTAATATTTTAGCAGCCTTTTTAGCTTCTGACTTCAGGTTGGAAGGTATAGGGTTATTCACTGTAAAACACAAAAGAAATAAAAAGTGATATCTATGGTCGGTTCAGGATGGCTCATATAAAAAGTATAATTTTTTACAAATAAAGAGTAAAGCAAACAAACCACAAAACAGCAAATATAAGAAATGATCTTCTGCATCAGATCCACACTTTGTCTCTGATGGTTGTAACAGAAGATGCCACCTAGGAAGAGAACACAAGCCCAGTTCTTTCCCACAATCTGTTCCCCTTGTACTTCCTAGAATCCACAATGGTAACAGCAAGGATGTTGGAGATACCTACTCAGTTGTTCCTGTCACTGTTTATTTATTACAGGCTTGTTGCACATGAATTTGTGTAATACCTGTTCAAACCTGCCGATATCCTTTGCCTCCAAAACTCCTGCAGCAGCAGTTCATTACCTGTTACTTAAATGCTTGATGTATTTTAAATTAATCTACTAGTTGCAGTGAATGCCTGCCAGTTAAAGTCTCATGAATTCTGGTGAACAACTACTACATTCGACTTATCCTGTACCTTTATGCTTATATAAATAGCCACAGCCTCACAGCCTTCTCCACTTCTTCATGAGTCCCAGCCACCTTAGTCTCCCCTCAAGGTAGTTGCTCCATCACTCTGATCACCCTAATTGCTCTTCTCTGCAGCACCATCAACTCCGCTGTCCTTCCAACTGGCAGCTGTTGGCCCATGAACACTAAAAGGTTAACATCTCTTAAGAGATTCCTTTTACAGAGCTAAACTTGCAGTATGCTCTGAAAGTGAAGAAAACTCTGTTTCAGATCAAGAAATTTCCTTTAAAAATCTACTTCTTGTTCAAGGGTTTATCAATATTTTCTCTCCAATATAATCCAACATAAGCATCTCCGTAGATTTCAACTGAGGAAAAAGCAGGGATTAGGGATAGATCACGTTTGCTTTATAAAACTGTAGACTACAGTAGCAAACACAAAAACAATCTTGAAATTTATCCCCCAGATCCATGAGATCATAAATTCTGCAGAAGAGATCTGCTGTCATTAATCAACTACTGAACAGAATCAAGTATTATAAGATATTAATCTTCTGCAAAAGTATATATGTATGGATAGTGACCTTTCACCTGTAGATTTGCAAAAAGAGACTTAGTGCAGATAAAAAGACATGAGTTAGTCTTGATTCTTACATTTACTAAAACTCTTCAAAAGTATCACTTTAATTATTCTTGTTTTCTTGTCTGGACATATCAACACCCACCATTTCCAAGTTTATCAGCGACAAGTTGTCCCAGTAGTACATTAATATATTGTCAGAACAAAGATGCATCTAACCTAATGTCTTGTCTCTGAAAAGAACAAGTGACAGTATTTCAATAAAATGCCACTGTTCTTAAATTCACAGAAGCATAGAAAAGATGGCATATAGAGAAACAACTTTCAGTCAAGAGTGACCAGTTTTTTAATAGGTGTTCCCTGAACATTCATTCACCTCCTCACTTCGGGCAACATTCCCATCCAAAGCGATGAAGGTGAGGACTAAACACATTTTGAGATCAAATCAATGAACCTTGGAGAGTAATTCTGCTCAGACTAAGTGAAACACATAGCAGCAAGTCATCCAAGTTTCTGTCCAGGCTCCACTGACTAGAACAGGAGTTACACCTCTACTTTTTAAAGTGAATTATATTCCTCTAGTATGTTGTCCAAGTGAGAAGGAAGATTCCCAGAACAAGAGAGATTTTGCCAGCTGAGTCTCTTTCCCCTGTGAAAGCTTGGAGCAACATTTGGCTTTGGTGAAAATGCAGCAAGTATAACATTCTAATTAATAACATTATAATTAATATTGCAAAACATAGTGCATGCCCATTTCCATAATCAGGTGAACACTTCTGTATGTAGGTTTTCACTTAAGATATTTTGTAAGTCTAGATGTCTTGACTTTGGGGAGGGTCACCTACCTGGTCTACCCAAGATATACATTGCATGGTATTTAATTCTTCTTATGGTTCAATAAGAGTAAAGTTGAAGAATAACTTCATTTTAACTGTGGTAAAATAGACAATTACATGCCTGACCGTGCAGGACTCCCAGCAAAGTAATCAAGACAATGAAAATAAGACCTGTGCATGCTGGAGAAAAAAAAACATTGTGGAGATAAAATATATTACAGAGATAAAAAACCATTACAGAGGAAAGGCAAGCAGTATACAACTTCTAGATTACAGAGAAAAATCTGTGCTCCTCTTTCTCTCTCTCCTCTTCCTTAACTTTGCATGCATTCCTTACTCCCCTTTCCTTCTCTTTTGCCCATCTCAGAATTTGGAGGAACAACTCCAATTCATTCTTACTACTAAACAGGGGAAAAGAAAAAAAAAAGCTCATATTTCAAACAGATTAGAAGAGAAATCCCTTAGCTAAGTCAACTGAGAAAACATGAGATGTTTTCAGACATGAAATGAATGAATGTCTGAAAGCAAAAAGAAATTAGTTAAAAAAAAAAAGTTTTCATACATATTTTCAGATTCAGAATTGCTTCAGAAAGATTTGATGGTCACCTGAAAACAGCGTGTGCGTGTTTTCGTGCACACAGGAGTTACTATTAAATTGGGGACGATTCAAAGCTGAACTCCATGACCCAGTAAAA
Source organism: Nesoenas mayeri (assembly GCF_963082525.1). Taxonomy (NCBI): domain Eukaryota; kingdom Metazoa; phylum Chordata; class Aves; order Columbiformes; family Columbidae; genus Nesoenas; species Nesoenas mayeri. The sequence goes on along the minus strand of NC_137544.1, from coordinate 21,230,606 downwards.
GTAATATTGTTACTACCTCAGTCTCCCTTCAACTCTAAATACATAATTGGTTTCAAAATCAAGTTTTCATTGTACCCTGGTGCAGGAGTGAGAATGCCAAAGTGACCCTTTTCACTGTTTACTTTGAAAGTTTTACATAATACCTAGGACGACTCTATGATTTTCCTATCTGGTTTATTTTTATCCTGGTGTTGCTATTTAGGAACAAATTAGGAAGAAATATTTTTGCTATGAGGATGGTTTTTTATGAACAGGTTGCCCAGAGAGGTGGTAGATACCCCATCCCTAGAGACATTCAAGGTCAGGTTGGACGGGGCTCTGAGAAACCTGGTCTAGCTGAAGATGTCCCTGCTCATTGCAGGGGCGTTGGACTAGATGACTTTTAAAGGACTCTTTCAAACAACTATTCTGTTTTATCTGCACTATGACTCTAAATATTGTATTCCCAAATGCAAGCTTTGCATATAAAAATACCATTATCTGAGAAAACTGAAAATTATGTATTTCCACTCCACTCCCTCTAAAAGGGTATTTTTTGTGCCACATGGTGGGGGGTTCCTTTATTGACAGGGGAGACAGAGAGATTCCTCATCTAGCTGTACACCGCAAGAGGAAGCACAAGAATAACCTAACTTCCCATCCTCAAAATAACAGCAGAAACTTCACTTTCTCCCTGTATTATTTATTTCCTACATAAATATTGCTTCTGTATCCACTAGGTATCTACAGGAATTCACAATTCCACTGTCCCTTGCTTTTTCCCTTCTGGAGACAGACTGAAGCAACGCTGGCTTATTTTTCTGGACTAAGAAACAGCAGGAGGATTTGACAACATTCTGTCAGATACTTTGCATGGAGCCAGATTCATGTTCTTTCAGAAGCAGGCTATGAAATAGGTGATGTGGCTCATTTTGTGGTCCTTTATTTACTTACATGTTATGTAGATACTAAGGAACTGGCAGATGCCTACAGGGGTCTTGAGGAACTGATGACTTTTTGAAACCAAAACAACACTCCCCCCCTAAAAAAAAACCCCAAAACAAAATACAACCAAAAACCCACACAAACAACCAAACAAAACCCCAAAACAAAAAGCCCACACCCTGACCTAATTATGTACAATATGGTGCTTGATAAAGCCTGGCTGGACTCCCATTTTGCCAAGATTGTTGGAGCCATAGCAAAAGAAATATAATATTTGTTATCACAAAGGAAAGGGGGAGGTTTGGTTCTCCCTCTTGGGCAATGACATACTCAAGATTTTGTTGACAGGTCTGAAGATCAAATGACCACACAGACAACAATCAACACGAAGAAGGCAAAGTTTAATGGTAGCTATACAGCATGGGTGAGGCCTCACTCTTTAACCAGTTTCACAAAACTTTGTCAAAAGTCATTATGCTTTTCCAGTAAAAAACAAAATAAGAACAACTAGTAGGTGGAAAAATGCACAAATATGTCACAGACAATTCAAAATTATTTATTAACATTTAAGGAAAAAAAAGAGTACATGGAGGCTTGCACTAGGAAACAGCGGTATCTGTCCCAAAATACAACAGGTATAAAGTGACTAAAGATTAGAGTGAATGTTAGGAATAAAATCTTGTTTCTACTTGCTTTAATCACTGTATAAACAGACAAAACCCTAAGTAGGATACCCGTGACATCAAAAATTGTTTAAACTTCTGTTCACTGATCAAATTGTCCTCTTTCCCCTCAAGCTTACCTTCAGATTTGAACTGTAAAATTATTTTCTTAATAACCAATTTAATATTGCAGATCAATTGAACAGATGTTATAGAAGTATATGATTTTTAATTAAAATGCTGTATGTAATATTTATAAATAAGCAGAAGTTACACATTCAGTTTACCCCTTCAGTAACATAAGGAATAATCCTGTAGCACTGTCCTCACTATTAGCTTTTAAGCATGCATACAAAATTGCCCATTTTGTATTCAAGTAATGCTCAGGAAAGAGGTAACCAGGAGCAATAAGACAATAATATCTGTCAGGAGGATACACTGACTGATGAATTTGGAAAGCCATGACCAGCGAATCCTCAGCTGGGAGCAAGCTTCATTTGCACTGTTGCTTGTTGTTGAAAGGAGAAGATATTGAGCATATGTGAGTCAGCAACACAAAACCCATGGGGGAATATCACACCAAAATTGATTAACTGCTTAATTTGTAAGCTGATGAGGCAAGTGCGTCAGCCTCTAATTTACATTCTGACTAACAGTAATAGTGTGTTGGCTGAACATTTGGTGAAATCATCTACGCAAGGTATAATAAAGAATAAATAAAGCCTTTTTACTTAAAAGGTATAACTAATTCTGATATAATCAATATTCTGCTGAATACGAACAGATGAAATAAAGGATGCTGGCATTATGAGAACCTGAACATCAAAAGTGCAGTTTCAAAGAAGATCACCGGTAAAGTGGAGACAAAGTCTCACATGCAAATTTCATACATATGTTGCCCATTATGTACAATGTTTGCAGTATTTGGTGGAAGGTAGGTTTGGGGTTTTTTATGGTCACAAAAAGAAGAAAAAACAATGGCAAATACCTTCTACAAGCCTCAGACAGTAATTCAGTCTTCATTTTCACTTCAATAAAAAGTTCAGAAACAGCACAAAAATAAAGCATAGCTGATTTGCAAATATCCATGTTACAGCAGCAACATAAATGCTAAAAAACTTGTATGAACACAGAACATTTAAATTATGATTACGAACATTCATAAACATAAGAACTAGCATAGTCAAGAAAGGTGAAAGAAGAACATCTAATGGGAAAGAGAAACCTGAAAAGCAAGACAGGGCAGTGTTGGAAAAGACTCTAAACAAGTTTTCAATTCAGCATTATATTTAAAGAGATTAGTGTAATTTTGGTTTCACAAATGTGTAACATTGTGGTACTGTGGTAGCCAGCTCAGCCTTGGGATTCATCTAGTACCTGGAATTGCTAGAACAGTGTGCAAGACGTGCGTTGTAAGCATTTTGCATAACCCAAGAAAAAGTGAAGCAATGTAGAGCAGCAGATGACAAGCAGCAGACTATGTTGAACACGTCTCCATCAGTCTCCCTCCATTTACTACGTCCAACACATAAAGCCAGTGGTAGACAGCAAAGCAGCCAAATCAATGAAATGTCAAGAAAAAGATCTCTGGAGTTCAAGGAAATAGTAGCAGAAAGTTGAAAAGGAACCTGAAGGAGAAGGATGGTATAAAATAAAGACAATAACCACCCCCTTTAGTTGAAACCCAGCAGACTTCTGTTGTCAGAGCCTGAGCTCCTTACTCCAACAAGTAGATACTGTTTCCTCAACACTCCAAGAAGCATGAAGGAGGAAAGCCTCACAACGTGCACTTCGGTCATCCTGCTGGAAGAAGCAATAGTATGGCGGAAAGGAGCCCAGGAAAGCAGTAGCAGTAAATGAGAAAGTAGCAATTATTGACACTAAGGTTCATGCAAATTGTCTGTGTTACACAATTCTTCCATAGGCACCTGGAGAACAGCAAAGGAAGCAGAAGACAACAGGAAAATACACTGGTGTAAGGCAATGCAAACAAAGTTGAAAAGGAGAAAACAGGTTCTCTCTGCACAATGAAGCCTTACGCTAGCTTCATGCGTTTTTACCATGCTCCTCATCACTTGGATTCCTGAAATTTTACCGACTTTCACGTAGTACCGTTCTCAACAAGCTTGGTGTGAGTAGCTGGTGCTATGCCAGAGATAGTTCAAGTTATGGTAGGGTGCAAGTACTACAGCAGGGCCTACATGGCCCTGCAGGGTAGCAGCTGAGACAACTGGACAACTCTAATGTGCTTCCACAGCCCTGAAGGTTTTTGTACTGTGAATTAACTAACTACTCTGTTCTCCTTCCCCACCTTGAATAACAAGAAGTTTACTGGATGATATTGCACTAATGTGGTGCTAGCTGTGGTTGGGAGGGAAAACAAAGCAGAAAGGTCTGCAGAACCTGCAGCCTTCAGCATACAGAAAACAAGGAGTTGGAAGTGTTTTAAGATTTACCTAAGACAGATGGAAATATAAGAACAATCAGATTTTTCTTCCCAAACACTGCATTGGAAGGAAGTCAAATGGTGCTTAAAAATAAAGCTGAAAATTAAAAACAAACAAAACCCATTCTTATCCATGTTAGAACCAGCTTGCGTTTCCTTGTTTCACCTACAATAACCTGCTAATGTTAACTGTTGACGACAGCCTGTGCACAGGAAAAGCCTCATGACCATACTAAAGTTACAACTAAATTCTGTCTTCAAGAACTCAAATATGAAAAAGGAATGTCACAGAAGATAGCACCTGCTCTGAAATGAAAATAGCCCAACAATTTTATTTCAGAGGATAATCTCTGACATTTCTATCACTACATAAAGCTAAGATATTTACAGTATTTTCAAGGTTTTTGATTTAATTGAGAAATGGGCTATAGTAAGAAATCATTCTTGAATTCATGAAGCATACATTTCCAAAACTACATATTTATATTTATATATTTAAATCACAGTAATTTGAGGTGGGGGGGGAGGGAAATGACAAATGTCATTTTAAATATCAGTACTTTTGAAAAACTCTATGGAAACTTGCATTGAATCTGTATGTTTATTCCAAGACAGCTAAGAAGTCAGGCAAAAACTACAAGAAACCCAGTCATCTACATTTGGATATTGGTATGCAAATCCACAGCATGAAGTCAACCCAAAACCTACAGAAACACAAGTCGTTATTCAAAAAAGAGCAACTTTGAACACAGAAGACTTAAAATTGAGAGCAGATTTTTGTTCTCATCTCTGTAAATCTGTGGGGTTTTTTACTGTTGGTTTGTTGTGGTTTGTTGTTGTGTTTTGTTCCGTTTTAATATATTATTTTGAGTTGTGGAAATCCAAGTACCTCTGAAGACAACTCAAAGGAAGCCAGTATTATTGGAAGCATGTAACTCTGCTAACTTTGAACCTAGAAAGGGAAATTGCCTCATCTCCAGGCTGCACTTGTACTATTTTACTCTTAGTTGTTATTCCAAGGCAAATTGCTCTTTGCAGCCTTTATAAGCATCTAACTCTGGTTTAGGGCTTCCTGCTATGGCTTCTTTACAGGAGAAAACTTCTCCTTCCTGGTCGAGTCTTTAGGCTGTTGTCCACTAGGCACAGGGATTTTGTAAACTCAGGTTTACAGAGATAAAAATTGAGATGTTAGCCGATGCTCTTTCTGAACAAAAAGTCAAATTAATTTGAAATGCAGTAAATACATAAAATAGCATATCCAAAAATAAGCTTAACCTCTGCACAGCCTATCTGAGTCAATTCCATTAATAGTTTGGACACTATACATGACGCTATTCACCGTTAGTTGTGTCAGTGGGAATAGTGCCATGTGTAGTGTCCAAATGCATACAAAGTTTTTGGTCAGCTGCTAGTGTTGACGAGCTGCCTTTTCAGATTTTGCTACCAATTATGTAGGCACTTTTAGACCATGGCAGCTCAGTGTTTTTCATAGGGAATATCAATTTTGTTAATGCTAAAAAAAACACACAACATGCAAAAAATCCCATGCCCAGAGTTTCATTGTGTGCATATTTTTAATTACTTTTCTCAACAAAGAAGAAAGGACTTAACTAATCCAAAAAACAAATTGAATCACTTAGTAACTTAATGGGATATCAGTCCTCAATCCCACTTTGAATTAACTATTTCCTTGAGAAAAGTCAAGGAACTTGAAAAAAGCCTCTGTATCACACAGAGCCACCCACACTGTCAAAACCATTTGATGAGTTGGGTTCCCAGCAGTTTTTGTACTGAAGTCAGCTTGGAGGAAATTCTAATTAGTGATGCTGAATTTCCTCTCATCTCCTAGAAGGATGAACTTTCTGATGAGAGCTGGAATATATGAGGGTAAAATGATACTGACATAACTGAACAATGCACTCCAACAAAAAATGTGTTCTCTTTCTATACACAAGATGTTTCAACTAGGTGATGGCTCCTTACTTCCAAGGAACTGTGGCAAGTGAAGACAGTTGCTAACTGCCTGAGGCACAGCTGAATCAGAGGAGTTATTCCAAAAATCACATCAGACATCTGTTCAAATGCATGAGAGAGCAGTGGAACACCTATAGATAAAGATCTTAAAAAATCTTTGTGACTTTTAGCAATTACAACAATGCTAAAATCCCAAGTCCACAGTTCTACAACTGAGTTGTGGCCTTTGCACTAGGAGAGAATAAGTATGTGGGCATGGGGAAGAAATCACTCAGATTGTACAAAGACAGTCAGAAAAAACAGTCAGAAAACAACATTTTCAAGAATATAGAGCCAGCAATATCTCTACAACAAGCAAAGGCAGAGTTACCCTGGAGGTTGTCTGAGACTAACAAATGAACACTTCCAATAATTAGTACTACGAGAAATGCAGGCTTTGCTCAAAACACGCCACCACACCTATCCACCCTGCCACCCAAGCCTTGGGAAACTGTCTACCTGAAATCCTTTTAGCAAGTCTTTCATATACACTTATTGTAATATGTTTGATGTGTAAACAGTTGAGTTGGTACCAAAAGGGTAGGGTGCCTCCCACCAAGCAAGATAAGTAGCATGACCGAAGATAAGTCAGAGCTAGGAATTCAGTTCTGCCTGTCTCTCCTCACGTTAATTCAAGAGTTGGTATGATATGTGGAATTCAGACATAGGGGTAAGGGAAAAATCCCAAAGGGAATCCCAACTTTGGCTTGTTAATTCTATTTGAATCACAAAGAATATACTTCAAGGCAATCCACGCAGGTAAACATTACCTTTACACAAGAAGGCTTTAACTAAAACAAAGCTGTGCTTTTCAAAAAAAATCCTAAACCCCATCTTGTTTATATTCTCTACCAGGGACAGAAGCATAGAGAGAAAAAAGTGTGACAGAACGTAACCCCAATGTGAACTACACAATAGCCCCCTGTGCTACAATAATACCTACATTAAAAAAATATTTGGGTACCTTAGCAAAATACAGACTCCAGCTATTTTCTGCAGAAAATATTTAATACTTCTATAAGAAAAACTGTCAGTATCATTCTGACCCTCTCATTCTCCCATTTCATACATGTCCCATTTGATGCATACATGTGCCATTTGATGCAAATCTAAGCAGCTACTAATTCCCACAACTAATTAATTTCTAGAATTAATCACACAAGAAACATTTCTTCAAACTAGAAGGAATAAACATTTACAAAATTGAAAGTGCTTGATATTTATTAATCAAGTTTGAAAAACCCTAGTCCCACCTAAGCTCTTACATGGTCTTATTCACAATAGCATTTCTCTCCCACAAAGTCATACAGCCTATTCTTCATAGCAGCCTTGCATTACAGGCTCCTTTACAACAATGTAATGGATGTTTAACAAAACCCCAAAATAGAATCATAGAATATCTCAAGTTGGAAAGGACCCAAAAGGATCATAAAGTCCAACTCCCTGCTCCTTGTAGGACTACCTAGAACTAGATCATATGACTAAGAGCATCATGCAGAAGCTCTTTGAACTCTAACAGGCTTAGTGCTGTGATCACTTCCCTGGGGAGCCTGTTTCAGTGACTGGCCACCCTCCCAGTGAAGAACCTTTTCCAAATGTCCAATCTGAACTTCTGATGTAGCTTCATTCTATTTCATAGATAATTTCCTTGTGCCCTGTTGCTGGTCACCAGAGAAAGGAGATCAGCACCTCCCCATCTGCTGCCCCTCTTGAGGAAGTTGTAGATGAAAGAGAATAAAATAAGTTTAAAAATCTAGACCAATTCAGTACTGCCTCATGCTTATTTTTTATCAGATTATTTGATTTAGGATGCTTGTGTCTATTATCCAAAGAAACCTAACAACATGGAAATGTGCTCCTTCAAGAATCAATATGCACGTGATCCACAGCAAAAGTGGGCTGATAGGTTTTTAACTTAATACAAATATAAAACTGAAACAGCAAGACTCTGGCCTCTAAACATGCTGTGGCCTGAACCAGAGAGAACTACATAGATCTTATCACACCAGAAACAGTAATTCTTAGTGGTGAGAAACATGATACAAAACAAAGAACGAGTTCTGCTGCAGTTCATTTCAAAGCTATGAAGTTAACATTTACCGAAGAAGCTAAATCTCCCACCACTGAGGGCTGAGAATGCAGAATAGCGCCTAAGATAGACATCCTCCCCAGCCCTCTCCCCAAGATGTGGAAATATGAAATATTTCATCTCAAAGTTAAAGGTAGGCATGTGCCTATATGTAACATACACACATAAAAATACTGGGTTTTACATGAACTCCAGAAAGGTGTTTCAATGCACTCACTTCTATACACAACCACATTTTCCCCTGACACGCAAATGCAGAGAAAGGGGGTGGGGAATCTATTTCCTATATTGACATCTCAAGGCACTCCACTCGATAAAAAGCAGGAGCTAAGGCACCCTACACCGCTCAGGTTATAAAGCACGGCAGAGCTACATGTGAGAACTACCCAACCGACGTATCTTGCCCTTCTCTCCTTCGCTGAGGTCACATCTGACACCTGAGCAGCATCATGGCCCCTCCTGGCTCCAGCACCTCATGCTCCCCACAGCTGCAAGCCAACCCGCTTCACAGCAGAGTGCAGCAGTGCACAAGGAGGGGGATGCTCGGAGAGGGAATGTTTCTGATCACCCATCATTTCCACTGGTAAATATTAAAAAATGTAATAGTACAACTGCATTTACAACAAAAGCAATACATGTGGGTCAGTGTATGAAGTTGCATAAAATGTGTTCCATTCCACAGAAAATATGCTACATATAAGATTTTCAGGTTATAATGGTTAATTAGCCATCACATTTGACAGTCACAGATTTGACCCAAAATATAGAATCTGACATTTTTTTATTTAACCTCCACAGTGCCACATATTGATTGTAAAACAAGGCAAACAAGTCTTGAAAGCAGCAGAAGAATCCAGTCGCAGCCACACCTGCCACCGCGGGACCGGCGCCCAGCGTTACAAAACCCAGCCAGGTACAGGGGTAGCCCAACAGATCAAGCCAGATACAAAAGAAAACAAAACAAAAAACTCCAGCTCTTCTGGGAGGGTGGAGAACTTGTGCGCTCGGTTTGACCAGCAGCCTGCTCAGGCCAACACCGACTCGACGCCTCTTGAGTTTCCCCTCGCAGTGCGCCCCCCGTGCGGCAGCACCGGGCGGGCTGGGAGGCTGAGGCAAGGACCGAGCGCTGCTCGCAGTGCAGGGGCTCGGTCGCTTAGTCCAGGGTGACAGCCCGGCCGGCTCAGCGCGGCGATACCCGGCGGCAGCAACCCCGCCCGGCCAAGGGCTGACGGCCCCTCAGCGGCCGGCTCCCTCCCCGCTCCCATGCCTGCCGGACAGCGGCCGCCCGGAGGTGAAGGGGGAGGCGACGGGACGGAGCGGACCGGCCGCCTCGGCGGGGGAAGTCCCGGCGGCGCCTGAGCAGGGCGGGATCTCCCCCGCAGTGTTCCCGCTAAGGAGCCCACCTGCCCCCCCCCCCCAGCATACTCACTCCTGCCCGAGCTGGGACACCCTCTCCTCTCCTCTCCTCTCTCCTCGCCGCCGCCGCCGCACTGGGCCGGCCGGCGGCCCCGCCGAGCCGCGCACCTGCCGCAGGTGAGGCGGGGTGGGGCTGAGGCGGCCGCAAACCGCCCGCCTGCCTGAGTGCCGCCTCCGTGTCCCGCGCCCCCATCCCCACCACGGTGCACACACTTGTGCTTGGCACAGCGTCACGGTCTTTTTTTTTACCCCCTCTTTCTTTTTTTTTTTTTTTTTTTATTAACCAAATCAGGCAAAAAATGTAGCCGGCTGCAACGGCCGGTGCCGTAAAGCGAGGCTCAAGTTGCGCGACAGCCGGGAAGGTCCCTTCCTTGAGGTGGCTTGGCTCCGGGCGAAGATGGCGGCGGGAGAGGTGAAGTCGGTGCTGTTCGTGTGCCTGGGTGAGCGGGGCGAGGGGAGGGGCGGCTCTTTCTCCGTCCTCCTCCCGCCGCTCTTCGGTCGGAGCGCCGGGCGGGGGTGTAGGAAGCGCGGTGAGGCGGGGGGAGCTGTCCCTCCCCGCGGGGTTGCGGTAGGCCTGTTCCGTCCCGCCCGCGGTGGCTCTGCGGGTGTCGGCCTGCCCTGGGAGAGAGCAGTATCCATATCTTTCCCGTTGTCTTTGTGACAGAGCGGAGTGATTAGTAGAAAATAACACGTGAAATCCAGTATTGATAAACGCGAAGGTGGGGCAGAGCGGCTCCTCGATACGCAGAAACAAGCGTGAGCTCTGAATTAACCGCTACCGCTCAAGAGCAGCGCTGGGCGGTGGTTGTGAATGGTTTTCTGAGACGGGCTGCTCAGAGCTTGGCCCCTGGAACAGCAGGGAGGGAACGGAGAGCCCTCCAGCCGGTGTCCTGGCGATGCACGGCGGCAGCGGTACCTCCTGGGTGGGTTTGCAGGTCTGAAAGAGGGAGAGAAAACTGTGCCAGGAGTGACTGGAGTTAATGGAACGGACTTTGTAAGAAGAATGAAAAGGTATTAGGACTTCAGGTAATGAAAAGAACTTGGTAGAGGGTGGAGATGATTTTGATCTATGAGATTATGGCTATTATGAAAAAGGGTGAAAAGAATATGAGTTTTTTGAAGAGGTACCTAAATGGAAAACTAGGAAACTATATAAAAAAAAAAAGAAATCTTTATGTGTTTAAGTTGTGAATTTCAGGTCACAAAAAATCACGGAAAACAGAAGTGTAAATGGGCTTGGGTGTAAATGGTGTAAAAGGGCTCGGATGGTTTCCTGAAATTGAAGACAATTGATTGCTGATAAGCAAGATGATCTTCTGTATCTTCACAACCAACAAGTTGCTAACCTGACTACATGGATTAGAGGGCCATGCCGCATTTATACAGGCTTTCCGTAAACATCTGCTTCTGGTCCCTTTTGGGGATAACAAGCTAGATGGCTCTTTGCTCAGAGCTAGGAGAGATTTTAGCATTATCTGCTTTGTAGCCCTTGTAATCTCACCTATGTGCTGAGACTTGATCTCTGTGAATCCCTGGCATTTTGTCAGTTCCATTACAAAACCATTGGCTTTTTTGTTTGGTTGGTTTTTAAAAAAAAAAAAAATTATTTGATTGGTTTTGTTTGTTTTCTTCTATCTGCTGTTCTGTTGTAATAGGAGAAATGAAGATTAATTGAATAGCAAAACAAGAGTTTAGTGTGTGAAATATGATCTGATGTTTACCTTAGAGTAGAATCAGTCCCTAGTAATAATTTAGGGAAAACATTCTTTAGTAAGGGATTAACAACTGCCATATGTTTGGGAGCCAGTGGTCTAAACAAACATTTTTCTATAAAAACATCTAATTACTGTGCATCTTTCTTTCCAAACACTATATTCTAAATGCAGTAGTAATCTTCATGAAATTATTCATATATGTGCATGGGTCTGTAAGCCCACAATGGTGATTTGCACTGTTAAAAGTTCCTAATTCAGTTGAGTCTCAGAGGAACTATTATTAAATAATTTAGGTGTGAGGTGAAATTATTAATATTAAGCTGGAGGAAAGGCTGAACAAGTCAGGTCTGGCATTAATGAGATGGATTTTTTTTAAGAACAGATGTTGTAAATACCTTTTAAATTTCCCCTTCTATGTTACTGGGTGATAAAAAAATAATCGTAATGGTATGTGGTGTGTGACTTAAAACCTAATTGACATGACAAGGACTTATTTTTTCCAGTCAAATACGTACTCAGTTAGGTTTTGTAGGCAACTTCTTTCTTCTTCCTGCTTTAAGTTTGCTTAATGCATTTTGTCAGTCTTGAAGACTGATCCTGGTGCCATAATAGATTTTTTCCTCCTAAATGTTATTAGAAAGAACACCCTTGGTTATTTCTGAAGAGAGTGCTAAACAGATTTCTAGAACTAAATTTATGTGTAATATTCTGTGCTAATTAATAAAGCACATTAATTCTGAAGTTTGCCATATTCAGTTTGAGCTGATCCCAGAAAGTACAAGCCTTCATGAAAAATTACATTTTCTTTCTACATTTTTCTGAAAGAAACCTATTACTGAAGTATCTATTGACTGAATTCTTTGTTTGTAATGAGATAAGCAGAAATAAATTACACAACAAAATATAATCTAGTTAATGTGCATAATTACATTAATGGTAAGGATTCCTCATCACTGAGAAATAAATGAAGCACCCAGCAAATTATGTAATTACAGTATATGATAAGGGACCAGAAGAGAATTTTTTTTCGTTTAAGGCGAAGTAGTAATTAAAACTGGAGGTGAACCAAAATGCAATTTGCTCTTTTTACTCTTAAGTAGCTCATCTAACTAATGGTTGATCTCCAGAAATGAGCTTAACATGATGCTGTATTACATAAGTCAGCTTCTTTCTCTGTGATGACTTGTCCACTATAACATAACAAGCTGCGTGGGCATCTTATACCAGGCACTGGCTTATTGATCTCCTCCATGTATGGAGGAACAGTTGTGAGACAGGTACACAGTAAGCAAAGTGGTTTTGGCTGTGTCTTCAGAAAATGGTTGCTGCTTGTGAACCACTGAGTATGAGTATTGTTGTCAGATATCTAGACTGCATAAAATAATTTCTAAAGTAACAATTTACTGAGTATGAGGAAATTAGGTTACAATTACAGAGATATTTGAGTTTCCTATTTCAGTTGTCACAGTCCGTAATATGTGTTTAGGTATAGACAAATACAAGGTTTCATGGATCAGAATGCCTTTTATAGCTGCAGAATGGGAAAGCAATTGCCTGGATAAGATATTGAAGCTATGAACAACAGCTGCTGTAATGAGTGTTCTTAGCAAGCTGTCACAAATAATTTATACCCCTTTTTGGATAAAGAATGTTAGATAAATGTAAAGAAAATACCTTTCTTCTGTGCAGCATCTGTGTAGATATGCATATATATATATATACACACACATATGCACTGAGAGAAATCCCACTGTATGTTGATAGTGGGAGGATAGATGTACGTTAGCTGATTTCATTTAGGTAGCTATATACTTAGGTGTTTCTGATAGAGTGTAAGTATTCCTTGAATTGACTGTGAATTGAAAGGCCAAGGAATCTGGACTAAAATTAGAGCTGTTCAAGCACCTTTCAAGGTGCCTTACAAAGCTAATTGAATGCTGAGTGTGACAAGATAGAGTTGAATGGAAAGAACTAGAAATCATGAAGTTCAGAGGGGAGTTTAATTAGGGAATGGAAGAGAGTGAATAGAAGGTTTTAAACACTTTCCTATGAAGGGGACCTGATGGATGATGCAAATGATACTGGGAAGCAGTATCGAAGGCACTCAGACCATTCATGGAAAAAGAGTTAAAAGCAGGTTTTTAAACATGAGAGGATGAAAGGTGTTAAAATTTGTTAGAAACAGCAGACAGAAAGAGAAAATGTGTTTGGATTTATGTAAGGTCTGAGGGAGTTAGAGAGCTGAATAAGGAACAATGAAGATAGAGGAATAGATCAACAGTGTGTAGGGGTGAGCCTTGGACCTGAGCATGAAATGGATTCAAATTGTCTTTCCTGCCAGTAGAAGCAACGCTTCCATTTTTGTATGGGGGTGAATCAAAGATTAATGTACAGACTGCAATAAGAGTTCAAAAAATTAAGCATTGACTTGGATAACCATCAGTGGTATCCTTTCCCCATAGAAAGTGAGTGAGAAAGCATGACACCATAAATGTGAACAACAAATGGTTCCAGTACTGATTCTGTGATTGAAACTTTGAGTCATGATACTTGGAGATGTTTGTAGGATTTATTTCAATGGGGAGACTCTTTCTGGGTACCTTGGGTACTAGTTTTCTATGACTGAAAATGTCACTGCAACTTAAGAGCTTGAAATTTAAAAATAAAGGGAGACGGTGCAGATTTAGAGAACTTTAATACTGTTAACTTCTCCTGTCATGGTTTAACCCCAGCTGCCAACTAAGCACCATACAGAAGAGTAAAAGTGAGAAAACTCGTGAGCTGATCTAAAGACAGTTTAATAAGTAAAGCCAAAGCTGCACACGCAAGCAAAGCAAAACAAGGGATTCATCCACTACTTTCCATCAGCAGGCAGGTGTTCAGCCATCTTCAGGAAAGCCAGGCTCCATCACACATAATGGTGAGTTGGGAAGACAAATGCCATCACTCTGAAAGTTCCCCTTCCTTCTTCTTCCCCCAAAATATATACTGAACATGAGGTCTTATGGTATGGAATATCCCTTTGGCCAGTTTGGGTCAGCTGTCCCAGTTGTGTCCCCTCCCAGCTTCTTGTGCACCTGCAGCCTTCTGGCTGAAAAGTCCTTGACTTGGTATAAACGTTGCTTGGAAACAACCAAAACATCACTGTATTATCAACATTCTCCTCATTCTAAATCAAAAACACAGCACTATACCAGCTACTGGGAAGAAAATTAACTCTATCCCAGCCGAAACTGGGACATCTACTTAAAAAGAGCATGATCAGATCAGTCAAATACATCTAAGGAGAAAGTAACACAGAGGATGATAAGTAGCAAAGATAAGGTATAGATAACATTTAAGGAAAATATGGTTTGACTCCAAGGAAGAAGGTAATTTCTCTAGGAACCTTTTTGTGAGATTTCCCCCTTCATTCCCCAATGATGGCTGTGAATCTGTATTTAGGAAATATTTTGCATCTGTGAGAACCTCAACAAAGCCTGGAAAAAACATGTGGGATGTAAAACTGGATATGAAATGTCTAGCAATTATAGTGGGAAAGAGATGACTGGGAAATAAAGATTGAAGTTTGCACAAGTCAGTGAGATAAGGCTTTACATTAATGATGAGATGAACATTACCAGTTGCAAGGAATAGCAGGGCTAAACAGAGTTGTTTAGGATCAAAATAATATTGCAGAGTATGTGGAGAAAAGAGCTTCTATTAAATCCATTCAGGGATTCTGTCCACAGTCCCCAGTAATAGATTTAAATGGTGATTGCAGTTCCGCAATAGTATTAATACCTCCGGTAAGATCTGGAATATGTCATCACGAAAGACATTAATTTTTAGATCACAAACTAGGTTACATGTTTGTTTCAAAAATAATGTAACTGCAGTTTCTAGGTATTGCTAGAAGTAGTAGTCATATATTTAATCACTTGGTAATCACGGTGCCATTCATGATGGTATGATATCATCAAAGATGATATTTATGGCATTTTTTTTGAGTAGTGATCAGTTTATAGAAGAGTAAAAACTTGGAACAGGTTATTCAATCCAGGTAAAGCAGAAGGTTAAATAAATAGAAAAAGCCACAAAGGATTGACTTCAAATGTACCATTTTGAAATTCTGGGAACTAGTTAATGAATTAGTATTAATAATTGTTTATTACTGAAATGTTGAGTGTAGTAGTGAAACTTACATGCACAGTTACATGGGATCATTCCTACAGAGGAAAACATTGCACAGGAATAAGTGGATGGCCTCAACAGCTGGTGTAATGGAAGCAGAATTTAGTAATTAAAAAAGAATACTTAATGGTCACCTGTTTGAAGCAATAGAGAAAGAATGGACAAATTAGAAGTAGGGGATTATTAATTGCAAATCTGATACTCATGAAGGAGTCAAATGTGATTGTAGAAGTTATCTCAGGTTATTTTCAAAAGAGCTAAATAAATATTTCAGACCCTTTTATTTTATAAAGCAAATTGGTAAAAACCTTTCCTGCAGAGTAGTCTATAGTTTTGTCAGTATTCAAGAAAAATAAATTCAAATTAGAACCAGTGCAGACTTGGCTTAACTGGAACGATTAGTTAAGGGTCACTTAATTTCATGAGGAGGCTGAGAGCTTGGTTTGTTTAGTTTAGCACAGCTGTGCTTGACAAGGGTTCTGTATCAGTTGGAGGAAATAAAGGTTTTTAAGACACAGGGTAATGTTAACCAAGATCAGATGAGCATAGACTTCCAAGAAAAAAATATTAAGTGGGATTTTGAAAGTTTCTGGCTACCACAGAAAAGGAGTATCAGGAATAGGCTTTTTAAAAGGAACTTGATGAGTTTTTAGGAGAAGTGATACTGTATATGCTTGAAATATCAAAGGTTTGGGCTCATAGATTATGAAGGTTCTTTTCTGTCTTATGCTATATGTCACCATGTTTCTTCTGTTTCCTATTAAAATTATATTGTTTAATGCTTAAACTCAATCAAATAAGTGAGTTTTAATTTTTCAATTTATTACCATCTTATGTAACTTTTATATTGTTAATAAATACTAACCTGTTTTCTCATTTTATAAATAAACCCAACTTTTTTCTGTTTTATTTTTCTACCAAAACTCATTTAGTTTCTCTGCTTGGAATAAACTAGTTCAAACAAAGAAAATAGTGTGCTTTCTCTTGGAAGAAGATCTACTGCCATCAAAATTCACTTAATGTTTCAACAAGATCAGTTTCTCAATGTTCAGCAAGTTCCTTTTGACCATTTAGTAATTTGAGGTTCTTTAAAACTTCAACAACAAGTTTGTATTCCTTCTGTGGTTCATTTCCCACTTCATTTTTTTAATAGTTGGCATGATTGGCAGCAAGTTATTAAATGCCCAGATCATAGCAGCCTCTTTCTCTTAAGCAATGGCTTATCTACCTTGATATTTTGTTTGAAAATATAGGCATAAAAATGAGGCTGAGTACCTGATCTGAAAATGCCTTTTTACTCTCAGAAATTTAGCTTTGTTCGTGGACATTTAATTTTTGTAATATTGGAGATTTGGAAAGAATTTAATCAGTAGCAGAAGAGTGATTTATTTACAGGTATATAAATGAGTGTTGCCATTTGTGATATTTTATACTTACCTGCTCAAAAGTCAGAGACGGGCGAAGTCATACATTCTATTTCATTGGAAGTGAAGATTTGTTTGTATGATTTATTGTGCATCTGAGTGACATACCAAATGTTATGAATATCCATCTAGTTATTTAGGATTTCTGAAGGATGGAAAGGTAGGAAGAGTTCAAGTAATAGCTGAATAGACTTTTTATTGTTGAGACATTTCATTATTTTTCAAATAATACGTATTTTTGCATGCATGTTTGAGAGGTCTGCTTTGGTAGTTAACTGAGTTACAGCTTCAGCAGTGGAGCAAAAGTGCTGTAGATCCATTATTTCTAGTTTAAATGAGGCACTATTTCATTGTTGAGGTAGATTCTTCTTGACAACAAGGTCAGACCAGTGATTGGTGCAATTGGAGGTCACTGGAGGAGAAGACTGATGATGTATTTACTAAATTATGTATCTTAACTGTTTGTTGGCTGATTAACATCACTTCAGCTTTGCCATCAGGTGCATTTTGTTCCTCCACCATTTGATCCAAAAAGAATTTGAAAAATTTATTTTCCTAGCTGTTTTTAGAGCTTCTGTAATTGATATCTTTTTGTGGGGTTTTAGAATTGGTATCTGAAAGCTGCTCTTGATGAGGTTTCAGTTTGACCTGCAGTGATTTCACTTCAGTAGTCAAGAGCATTTCTACTACAGGTTGTTCAGCCATTTCATGACGTTGGTTCCATTGCGGTGGTGACTGTATTTTGGAGTTGTCTAAAAGTTTTTCTTATCAAGTAGGTAGTAATGTAAACACTAAAGGCAAATATTTGTGATTCTCCAGTAAAGGTTTAGTTGAAATTTGCCAGTATGTAGGAAGATTTGAAGATAAAAATTATTTTCTGCATTTAAATTCCGTGTTTTGCCCGGTCTTCTGTGATCATGGATTCTTTGTGGAGGAGAAGAAAAGATCAATATGCTTACAGAATACCCCTCCTATTTGTTTTTTACAAGCTATATATTTTCTTTTCAACAGAGTGATGGATATTATAGAGTTATAGAATGGATTGGGTTGGAAGGTTGGAAGGGATCAGCGAGTCCAACCCTCCTTCCATGGGCAGGGACATTTTCCACTAAATCAGGTTGCTCAAAGCCCTGTCATTTCCAATGATGGGACATCTACCACCTGTTTGGGCAGCCTGTTGCTATTCTTATATGCAATATAAATCTACGCTCTTTCAGTTTAAAACTGTTGCTCATTGTCCTGTCACTATAGCCCCTTTTATATATTGAAAGGCTACAATAAGTTCTCTTCAGTCCTTCTCTTCTTCAGGCTGAACACACCCAGTTCTTTCTTAGGTGTTCCATCCCTCTGGTCATTTTTGTGTTCCTTCTCTGGACATGCTCCAACAAGTACATGTCTTTACTGTACTATGTTCAGTTTTGGGACCTTAATTACAAAAAAGACATTGAAGTGCTGAAGCGAGTTCAGAGAAGGGCAATGAAGCTGGTGAGGGGTCTGGATCACAAGTGTTATGAGGAGCAGCTGAGGGAACTGGGGCTGTTTAGCCTGGAGAAAAGGAGGCTGAGGGGAGACCTTATTGCTGTCTACAACTACCTGGAAGGAGGTTGTAGCATAGAGGGTGTTGGTCTCTTCTCCCAAGTTACAAGCAATAGGATGGGAGGAAATGGCCTCAAGTTGCGCCAGGGGAGGTTTAGATTGGATATCCAGAAAAATTTTGTCACAGAAAGGGTTGTGTCAGGCATTGGAACAGGCTGCCCTGGGAAGTGGTTAAATCAACATCCCTGGAGGTGTTTAAAAGACATGTAGATGAGGTTCTTAGGGACATGGTTTAGTGACGGTGTTAGGTGAATGGCTGGACTCTGATCTTGAGGGTCTTTTCCAACCAAAATGATTCTGTGATTCTGTTCTGTGATTCTGGGCTGCAAGTGCACGTTGCTGCCTTATGTCCCATTTTCCACCCACCAGGACTGCCAAGTCCTTCTCCACAGGGCTCCTCTCAATCCCTTCATCCCTCTGGTCTGTATTGATACTGGAGGTTGCTCTGACCCCAGTGTGGGACCCTGGGTTTCCACCCTTGCAGAATCCCTTGGGTTATAATAACAGAAGCAATCCACATTCTACCTAAGTAAACAGAAATCTTTCATCTGATCTGTACTGACAAATCCACACAATTACTGATTTTGTGTTTGTTTTTAATCATCTGAAATTTCATTCTAATCTCTTGTTTCTATAGGAAACATTTGTCGCTCTCCAATAGCTGAAGCAGTTTTTAGAAAACTTGTAACTGATGAAAAAGTTGAAAATAAGGTAAGCTATTAATTTCTGTTCCTGCCTAAAATATAACTGCCTCGTAGCCAGTTAGTAGAAATACAAGCAGTGAGAAAGAAAACATAAAAATATGAATTTGTTTTTCTGTAGTGGAGGATAGACAGTGCAGCGACATCTGCCTATGAAATAGGAAGCCCTCCTGACTATCGAGGACAGTCTTGCATGAAGAAGCATGGCATTACCATGAATCATATTGCCAGGCAGGTACTGTACTTTAATTTTCTTTAAATATGTGTATGTATTTGTTTTGTTGTTACAGTGGATGACAGACAGTGCTGCTGTTTCAGACTGGAACGTGGGGCGCTCCCCAGATTCAAGGGCTTTAAACTGTCTAAGAAATCATGGCATTGAGACAGCACATAGAGCACGGCAGGTAGAAGAGAGTATATTTTCTTTCTTATTCATACCCATGCCTTGTTTAGCCCTAACTGTTACAATCACAGAAGTCATTTGACCAATGCATGGTTAAGTATCAAGTAATAAATATGATGTGCAGTTTTTCAAAGAACTACAAAGTGGACTAACTTTTCTAGTTGAAGTTAGCGGGGTTCTTGTTATTAAGCTTTATTGGAAGTGTAATTAGGAAGCATTGAAGCAGTTTTTTGCATTATAGAAAAATCCTGCCTTCAAATGTTTAGTATTTTGGGCATTTTTCTGAAACACTTTAAATGGTTTTTAACAATGGACTTGCTCTAGTAGTCTGTGATACCTGTTTCAACAAGGAATTGTATTTTTATTTAAAAGGTCCAAAAAGAAGTACAGGTTCATCCATCACAAAAAGCTTCTGCTCTTGCATGAAGATCTTTTAAAAAAAATCAGAGCGCTAAACTGGAATGAAGGCACTCAGACTCAAGATTAGTAGCATAATTGGTGGTAATCTCAAAGGAAAATGTACCCTTGAAGCATTCTTAAGTCTTAGTTGAAATTGTCTTAAGTTCCTCCAAAACTCATCTCAGTTTTCCTTAACAAGAGTGTGTATTTCCATGCTGCATTCCAGAGAGATGAGAAATAAATGTGTCTGCATCTTTAAATCATTCAGACACTGAAAAGTGTCTGAATAACTTACTTCAGTAGCTTACTTCAGTTAACTATTCTCTGGATATAATAAATTCCTTTAGGGCTTCACCTTTACTTAGCTTGAGTTTATGCCACTACTTCTTGTGCTAACAAAAAGATCAAGTAGTCTTGTTATTATTGTCCATTTCTGTTCCCTTCAGAATTTTACTAGACCTTACTGAGGTCATATTTACTTTCTTCACTTTCAAAGACTACATGTTTAGTTTTTTTACTTTTAAAAATAAATTCTCTCAATTAGTCAGTTGCCCTTTGCTGACCTTTCCTTATGCTGATCTCTGTTATATAAGACAAACAGGATTGAGCACAACATCGTTTCAGATTTTCAGTGTTTTACTATTAGAATAATCACTGGAAAAAGTCTGTTATGATCTTTTCCTTTCACAAGTTCTGGATTTACTATTTGTCAGTGCTTACAGCATTATTATCATTATACAAGCTAAATGGTACTGAAACTAATCAGTCGGTGTTTCAGTCACAGTAGTGTAACATGTTTGTATTCTTAAAAGATAAGCCTTGGAAACTTGAGAACTGTTCTTGGGTATTACTACAGTGGTTTATGAGCAGTTAAACTAAAGCAAAGCATCCAAAACCAGTTGATCCTCTGCCTTGAAACAAATCTATATATTCTCTTCTGGCAGAAAGGGAATGAAAACACTTTAATGAAGACATTTGCTTAGATATTTGGGCAAATGAAGAGATTTTTAAAGCAGAAGAGCCTAAAATGTTATGTACACAGGGAGAGAAAGTTAACAAGAATGAGACAATAAAATGAAAGACTAACAGGAGGAGAATTTGTCTAAAAGATGCCAGTACAAGCAGTTTCTTTTATAAAGAAAACTTCCAAATCCTGTAACTACAGGTTCATTTTGCACTGATGTAAGCTACGTAACGCCAGGTTTTGTTTTTTTTTTTCAAACTTGTATCAAATGGTTTCTGCTGATTCTCTAAACTGTGTGGACCCGATTTGGCCTCGTAGTGCTTCTGGAAGGAGAGGGACTCAGCCATGCGGAATAAGACTTTTCAGAGCGGTCAGCTTAGTACAAGTGGGAGTATATTTATTTCACTATTATAGACAAACTTAAGGATGGAATTTTGTGTGTGACTTGTTTGAAAACAGATTAAGAAAGATTGAACGCAGAAGCTGTAGAAATAGAGAGAAGGGATTTGTCTTCTGTTGCCTTTGAAACAGTGTCATAAGATGACAACCTCATGCAATTAGCCTTTTCTCTTCTGTGCAAAGCTGTTACCCACCCAGTGAAAGGCACTTTCTTTCATGTAATTTTGTGCATAATTATGATAATCAGGGATTGTATCTTTTTTTAGTCAAAACTGACATAAATGCTACAAGAATGATTTATATAAGAGGGAATGTTAAACTGGTTACATCCTGCCATCATATACAGTGATTGTTCAAGCAAATTTGAAGTGAAAATTGAAGTGTAAAAATAAATGTGTACATTTATATATAAAATAGTTTGTTAAAATTTTATTTGATGGCAAGTTGCTGTATGTTTATGCACCCATTGAAATTCTCTATGCTCTTAGTCTTCATGCACAAAACAGATAGGTATTAATGAGTTTCACTTTTATTCATGCTGAGTCCAAAACTGATTTCTCTATGACTCATACCGTGCATTTGCCTTAAATGTGAAAGGGAGATTAGAGGAAAGTTGTAATAAACAGTGTTTCACAACTGGACAAATTTGAGAACTACTGCATCTCTTTGGGTTTTAGACAGAGGAAAGGAGATTTCCCTTATGTAAACAAAGAGAAATGTTTAACAAATAAACTGGAATGATTATGTGTTTCTCCACTGATGGTCTTTAAAATGGTTATATGCATTTTTTTAATATAAAGTTACTGTTGTCTGCCTAGTTCCATCCAAAGTTGACTACTTGAACTTTCCATTGCTCTTCTCAAAATGTACGTAAATGTGAATGTCCTCCATTTGTTACCACAAAATACTAGTTTTTGTAGTTTTAATTAATATCTTCAGTTCACTGGAGTCTGCTCAATTAAGCTTTTTGTGTCTGATATTACTGTAGGGCTTAAGAGTATAAGCCAACCAGTAATCTTGTTTTTAAGGCTGCATTTGTGTCTGTGTTAATTCTGGTTCATGGGATAACTGTCAAGTTGTCAAGTATACAGAGAGTGTGGGAAGTGTGGCAGGTGTGTTTTTCCTTTTCACTGTTTTTTATTTTATTCTTATATATGTCTGTACTGCAAAGAAGTCTGTGCCCACGGATTTTCACAGGGGCCAGTGTTCAGCTGTGTAGACGAACCAGAAGCAGCTTGTAGAGGTCCTGCTTAGAGTTGCCAGGAAAACAGAGCTATTTCCACTACAAAAATATTTTTGTAGGTCAAAGGCACTGCTTGAATACAGCAAATATTTTTACAGTGAAAATAAACAAGTCTGCATTAGTTGTCACCATTAACCCTTTCTTTTTGAATGTTCTCCCCTCCCACCTCAGCCCTCCAGTTCTTGTGTGGAATGTTTCATTTATGGCTTTAGTCTGGTGATGGTTTCTATAGGTCTTTCCTTACTCCCTGTTATACGAGCTTAATCACTATCTATTTGCTGTTTACACACAAAAAATAAATGGATGTTTTGCCATCTAAACCTTTTTCTGAATATATAAATATTTTTTATAAATTAAAACTCTGACTTCTAGGATAATACATTTTGCCTTTTTATTTGTTTACTTGCTCACTCACTTCTCTAGCCCATCCTTCCCAGAGATGCCTGCCAGAAAAACCTGTATTGAACAAACTTTCCAGCTTTCTTGGTTATGATACTACACATAGGACTATGTGTGAAATGCAGTCTTAATGTCAACTCACTAAACATTTTATTTGATTTATTCATCCTCATTATGGATACTTGGAAACCTGTATTGAACAAACTTTCCAGCTTTCTTGGTTATGATACTACACATAGGACTATGTGTGAAATGCAGTCTTAATGTCAACTCACTAAACATTTTATTTGATTTATTCATCCTCATTATGGATACTTGGTTGAGATATCTTATACTAGCATACTGTGCATTGTGGGCTTGTCCTGCGAAGATTTTACCTTAAGCTAAGGCTTAAATGTAAACTAATGTACAATTACACTGGTAAACATCTACAGCCATCCTTATTCCAGTACAGATAACTTTAGTAGTTATGTTTTATCTGCAATTTTTGCCTACCTGACTCTGAACTCAGATCCCTGAATGTAGTTAATATTCATGTTCAGGAGTCAGTAAGCTACAGGAAAGAAAAAGATGTACAATACATGCCAGTTTTTTTTCACATCATATAATACATTTTGTGAACTTATATGGCTTAAAATATTGTGAGTGCATTTGTTTTTCAGAGTTTGTAACTCTTACCATCATACTTCAGCTTTGAATTTCGCTTAGTATCTTTTTCTGTGTAGTGACAAATTTCTAGATTGGAAGTATTGCAGCGGATTCCAGGTTACCTACGTTTATTCTTTTTCCTATCAGGAAAGTAATTTGTCTACATTTTTATTGCATGGTTTCTACAACTGGAAACATGCTTTAGTTATTGAAACGTGTTAGAAATGTCATTTCTAATGATGTTTCTAAGTTGCTGCATGAGATATTAAAAAAATATTGGTAAAATAACTGATTTTTTTGTGGAAAACTTGCAGAAATGGATAAATAATCATAACAGAGTATATTTTAAATGCCTTAAATGATTGTAAAAGTTGATGAAGGTGCACAGTGTTATTCTTCCCACCTGTTTCTCCTTTAATAAATCAGAACTACAAAATTTGAAAATACTTTTTTCTCTGATTTTTATAAATCAAATAGTTTGTAGCCTAAAGCACATATTTTTAATTTTAGGTTACTAAAGATGATTTCCAGACCTTTGATTACATACTTTGTATGGATGAGAGCAATCTAAGGTAATGTATTGAAGAAATGGAACAAATTCATATGGATTACTTGTAGTGATATCTCATAACCCACTTTGAAGACAGATGTCATGTTTTACTGCTTAGCTTGTCATGGAGTTTTTTTGTTTGGTTGAGTGTAGGGTTTTTTTCATGTATGGCATAAATGATATCCTAATAGATGGATTCTTCACTTCTAATATGTTTAATGAGCTAGAATTCAGTGGTTTATTTGTGTGATACATGCCACTCAAGGATTAAACATATGGAAATTCAGTATACTTTGTGCTATAGATGTGCACCTGATGCCTGGATAGTTAAGGAGGAGGAGGACATACTGTCTTTTGATCAAAGTGATTTGTTTTTCTAATTGCATGGGATCTACAAGGCACTGTGGAAACTTGAAAGAGGTTAACTATAGTGTGGGGTTTTGTCTTTTTTTTTTGTTCTTTAATAGAAATATAGTGAGCTCTGAAATAAGTAAGGTTGTTAGCTGGGGGACGTCTTGTTTGTTGGTGTTAGCCATGTTCTAATTAACTGCATTTTTGAGGCAATTTGTGCTTACAAAATATTTGGTAGCTGCCTAGTGTGAAAAGTTGGATATCATTAGCAAAATTTCTACTTAATTACATACATGTTGATAATTGGTGTTAAGGGGCTGAGCTTTAATAAACTGCAAGCATCAAAGTGCTTGTAAGGACCATTACTTGTAAAGTTTAGAAAAAAAAAAAAAAAAGGGAAAAGCACACACAAAGCAAAGAGGAACAAAACACCACAACCAACAACAAAACAAAAACTGAATAAAACCCTGTTAATAGCATGTAAAAATTTCAAGAAGCAACACCACTTAACTGAAAGGAGTATCATTTTGATGAATTTTCTAAACGTTTTGAATGGCCTCTCTTACACAGCCTGCATGAATGAAGGTTTTAGGACACCTGACTTGATTGCAGTGTGTCAGGCAAAGACGTGACTAGGCTTGTTTCTATTGTCACTTGAATTCTTAAATGAAAACTTCTGTATTAACAATTTATAAGATCTGAGCTGTAGAGCAGAAGAAACATCACAACTATAAGAGGGATATTGCTACTGCTACACCTAAGTTTGATGTTATACTTGCACTCAATTCAACCATTTTCTCTGAGAGCACCCATTTGTAGCACTAGGAGGGGAAGCTGATTCCAGGTGTTCATGTCATATCAAAAAAGGAAGATTTAGGACATCCCTTTCCCTTAGTACCAGAGCCATCTGACCCTTTCCTGTTTATGAAGTGGCATGCAAAAGCCTTGAAGGAAATAGTTAGACATTTTCTTAATAATAAAAGGCTGGAAAATTATTGAAAATCTATAAATTCGAGCAATAACTTCTTAGTTGATAGTTAAGTCCTGATTTTTTCTTTAAGAAAAAGCAGTATTGTGGTCTCACTGCTATTTTGTCATTCTGAACTATCTGAAATTAATTCCTTAATCAAAATTAATTGTTAGAATTTAATTTCTTAAAACTGATTATGCTTATGATTGTATTTATGGGATTTTTTTTCCTTTTTTAATACTGAGGAAGTAAAATGATGATTTGGTATGGAGAAGTATAATATTAAAAGAATTTAAAGTGTTCTGACTGTTCTCCATTGTGAAAGTCATAGTACTGAACTGCTTTTAATCTGAAGGTGATGAGAAGTACATTGTAACTGCATTTAGCATAATGGGTGGCCATTTCTAAGTAGATGGGGAAAATACCATCTCAAAACCAGTATGTTTTGGCAGTGCAAGGTTAATGGTTGGACTCGATGATCTTAAAGTTCTTTTCCAACCAAAATGATTCTATGATCCTACATTTATCAGCAGGAGGTAACACAGAAGAAAGAGGATGTGGCAACTGATGAGATGTCACAGCATGTCCAAGGGAAGACAGGTCTTGCTCACCAGTTCACCATTTTCTCTTAACTGAATGTCGGAGGACTTCACATGAGTTAGAGGCAGTATTGAGAGAACTTGTAGCCTAGGAATTTAGAACACTAGTTTTGAACAGATGGAAGAAGCTTACTCATACTTGTGGAAAAATATCTAGATAATTTTCATTATTTTTATGCAATACAAGCTAAAGGTGGATATTGAAAGTACTAATTATGGATTTGAGGAAGAAGTTTATGAACTTACAAAGTTCTGTTAAGCCTTAGGTCAAGTGCCTCACTGCGTGTTTATGCTCTGATTTAAGTTTATGTGTATGTCCTCCATAGTCAATTAAAAAAACCCAAACAACCCACACAACAAGAAAGAAACAAAAACAAGCAGCAGTGTAGAGAGTCCATAGAACTGAGTCCAGATGCATATTATTTTTCCATGTTCTGTAGAAATAGTCGTGAGCATCTGATGCTGATGCCAAAAAATTCTGAAGAAAAATTCATGGGAAAATTTTATTTTCTCTTTTACAGAGATCTGAAAAGGAAAAGCAACCAAGTTCAAAATTGCAAGGCCAAAATTGAATTACTTGGAACTTACGATCCACAGAAACAACTTATCATTGAAGATCCGTACTATGTATGTGTAAGAAATTCTTTGGGTGGCTTGATTAAAAATTGTTTATGTGTTGTATATAATCTTTCCAGATCACACAGTTGACATGTGACATATAATATGATGTTATATAAAGCCATGAGTAAACATAATTTTTAAAAGGACTTACCAAAATGATACAAATTATTGGGATAGCAAAGGAAAACTTGTCTTTATGCTTAAAACAATTATTGAAATTTAAATAATGCAGTGCAGCTATATTTTCAATATTGGGTGAAACCCTGGTTGGTCAGCCTCCTTGCAAAGAGCATGTAATCAGGAAAGACAGAGATAAAGACATGGACAGACATGGTCAAAGAAATTGAATAATGTCAGCCAGGAACAACCAGTTAGATTAACCTGATCCAGTTGAAGATGTCCCTGCTCATTGCAGGGGGGTTGGACTACATGGCCTTTAAAGGTCCCTTCCAACCCAGACTATTCTATGATTAAGATACTTCAGTTTAGGGAAGAAAAGCATGTCAAGATACAGTAGGGTCCTATAAAATCTTGGTATCATGGGAAAAGGTGAGTGGGGAGTTGCTGTTCATTGCCCAAGAAGTAGAGAATATCAAATAGCATTAGTAGGAATTGGGTTCAAAAGAAAGTTGTTTTTTTTCCACATGGTGCTTCATTTAAACTGTGAAACTCAACATGACAGGTTATTGTGAATGTAAAGCAAAACAGAAAAGGCTTTTAAGGGCTCAAAAAGGGAATGGAAGAAATATGTGAAGGGAAGTTCATCCAGGACTGTTAAAGTCACAGTGTTCAGCTGTGAAAGTTCCTGGGCTGCAGATACTTTCTGCATATTTCTCCCTAATTTTAACTATCTCCAAGTTGTTGTACTGTTCTTATTCTTCCCTAATATCAGTTATTTGCCATTGTTGACAACAAGAAACTAGTTTGCAAAAGTGTAAAAGTGTTGTTTGTTTTTTTTTGTTTGTTTGGTTGGTTTTTTTGTTTTGTTTAAGACAGTGTTGCTTACGTTCTTTTTCCTGTGTTCTTTTCTAGGGGAATGAAAAGGACTTTGAAACTGTTTACGAGCAGTGTGTTAGATGCTGTAAAGCATTTTTGGAGAAGCCTCATTAATGCTTCATCATTTTATTTCTAAAATAAAATAATTAGCTTCTCCTGGAATATGTAAAGTTTACTTGATTGATGTATTTAAACTGTAATTACGCCTCTGTAGGTTCAAAAGTTTTTCAGTTTAATTTTATATTGTAGCTTTTCTGTCACCTAATTAAAAATATAGAAAGGTTTTAATTTGACTAGATGATCAACTATTTTGTCACACATCAAATTATAATAAAATATACCATTCAGAATAAATCTATCTGTAAACTCTTCCAGTGCTTTCTCACAAGCACTGCAGAAGTAATGTCTTGCTTCTTTATGTGCTATAGTAACTAAACTGAGGTCTTCTCATTGTGCCCTTAGTGAGTTAATTTAAATCAACTTTCTATGGGAGTCTGCAAGATAATAGTTCATGTGTGATAAGTTGGGCATGTCATCCTGGTGTCATCAGGCAGCCTTTGGGCAGACACTGGTTGGCATTGAGCCTGCCCCCGGACAGACATTGCTATTAGCGCTATTTCAAAGCTTAAGCAAGCAAAACCTCTATGTGTGTCATCAGGAGCCTGTGAAAATGGGGTTTTATATCAGTTTAAATGTTCAATTATTGAAAGAAGAAATAATTTTTGTTCTAGTAGATTTTTATAGTAGTTAAGGTGAACTCAAGTTCAGAAATAGTGATTTACATAAATAGGACTTCTCTGGGTAGTCTTGGTCTTGTGGTCAATTCCCAGCACGCTGGTACAAGTACATGTAACGTACCATTTACTTTGAGGACAAAACAGGTCAGCTTAAAAGTCTAGATGTGAGATATACATTGTGTATCTCGTAGTAATATACTCAAATCCATGCAATGGATTGCCTGTCAAAAGTGTTCTCTGAGACTATAGTTCAACATGAAGACAGGCCATCTGTAATATAATATGAAGTTAATGGAAGGCCGGGAAGTAGAAGGTTCTGCTTTTGGACAAAAATTGGATGCTTTGTAAAAATCCATGCCTGTTTGTCTGAACATCACCTTTCATTTCTGCCTTAGAAATGTCATTGTACTGAGATCAGTAATGTCACTGATACCATGATAATTTTCATATTTTGAATAATACTACCATTGGTATGGACTAGTATTACTATATTATCTGTAAAACTGGATCTGTACAACTTGTTTTCTTATTTATTTAGCCTTGATTTTGCCTCTGTTTGCCTTCCAGACTAGTTCACTAGCCTCTGTATTTGATACCCACTCTCCCTTCTGTGAGAGGGATCCATTTTGATAGAGGACCCTGTTATTCCTGGGAAGGGAGGAATCCTGGTGTCATGGTCCATGTGCTGCAGGCTTGCATGATGGGGACTCTTGCTGTAGGACAGTTGTGTTTGTATTAATGAAGTTTCCATTTTGTGCTAAAATTTCAATCAGATATAAAACTTAAGAACCTGCTTTAAAAAAGACAAGTGGTAGATGGAACACTTAAAATAGAGGAATTAGGGTCTTAGTGCATTATCGCAGTACCAATAGTTTTGACTGTAAAAGAACAAAGTTGGAGTTTGCAAGTTAATAGCAGTTTCACTTCAGGGACAAAGAGTAATACGTATAATACTTCAGGTCAGATCAAGCACTGACTCTGGCAAAAATACCCACATCCATTTCTTTTATGAATGCTTTAACAAACTAAATGAAGGGAAATGATGGGCAGTTAGGGACAAACCATCTTAAATGTGGTTTTATGGACTAACCTCAGAAGTATTTAGGTGTAATCTAATGTTATTCTCTGACAGAGTGACCATTTAAAATATTCCAGTGAAAGCAAAATAACTCAGAAGATTGAGAACACTGTTGTTTGAGCTTTCCCATTCATGGCTGAGTAGGAGTTGAACACATGATTTCCTATGTATTAAAGTCAAGATTTAAAAGTCTTAAATCCTTATCTTTGAGCTGCTGGAGTAACAGAAAGGAGATTAAAGGGGTATTATTGTTTACCTTCACTAGGCTTAGGACTCTTCCTGTAAAGTGATACTAAGTCAAAACTATTTGTGTTAAAATCAGTTCAGATTTTAAAAGTTTCAGCCTTGAGGTATATTTTCAGCAAGTAATCTATTGGCTAAATAATTTACCAGCTCTACTAGAAGGAAAAAGCTGATGAGTTGATTTCATCCTTAGTGAGCTTCTTTTGGAGGAGGGGAAGGAGAGCACCATGGTATTTTAAAGGAATTTGTAGAATACAAGGATATAGAACAGGAATTGCCTTCAGGAAGGACAGTTGCACAGTACCATTGTTTGGGTTCCAAGAGAAACAGGGAACATAGGATTAATATGCAAATTGTGCATCATACAGATGACTGAGTTCTTACAGGTTTAACATACCACTCATGAAAAATATAAAGTTGAATGAAAAAATACAAAACGGGGTCCTTCTTCCTCCTTTCCCCCACCATGGCTTGTTTTAGTTTAGGTAGTAAACTTATATCCAAGATTAAATACAAAATAAATAAATAAATAAAAATCTGCTCTAATATAGGTGAATCTTCTGTCAAAGCATGCTGATTTCTGTTAAATCTAGTGAAAACTTCCATGGGATTAATTTATTTGTATTCATTTTTAAGTCATTAAATAAATTACTATTTTTCTCTTACAAGGAAATTTTCTAGAAAGTTGTATTCACCCAGATTTCAGGTGCCCTACTATAAAGATTTATACTAATTTAGACTCCCATGTGAAGTAATATGCTGTGACCTGACTTCAGTCAGTGGAACCACAGAGAAGCATAGAGTTCCAGCCATGTGTTTGCTGCACATGAGCAGCCAAGTGAATCCTGCAGCAGTAGATTCCATTAATTACCAGGTTTTTAGTGTGAAAGTATTACTTCTGTTGAGAAATAAAACTTTAACATTTAGTGATCACTGAAAGCAATGACAAAATATGTATTTCTTCCTTTCTAAATACAGCCGTGTTCTAGGATGGGGTTTTGTACTTCTGCCATTTTTTTTTTTCTTTTTTGCTTGTAAAGAACTAGATGCTGAAGGCTCTTAAGTGTGAATTTCAAGAATCCCAGTTCCTAGCTTTCATATTTCTCAAGGCAAGTAGGAGCATGTTTGGTTTTGTTTTGACATTTTGTGTTTGAATTGAAGATACAGTGAAAGCCCAATGCCACTATTAAGAAAACAGTACCTGAGGTTCATCTACAGCTCACACATAATAACTTTCTTTCTGTTTGAGCCATTTTATTATGACCACTGGATTTAAATCTGATTTAAGGAAGAAAGGGAAATGTGTATCAAGGCTTCCTGAGTAAGTGCTCGCCAACTCAAAAGTTCTATGGTACTAAAATGATTTATTGGACACTCATCATATAATCTTGCTGTATTGTTAACAGACTGCAGATTTTTTGAGGAAAACCAAACAAAAACCACCAAACATTTGTCAGAAAGATTCTAATTTAAAGTGCTACAGAGTTTTGGAGCGGCCTTGTGGTCTGGGCATTTTGCGAGACTGGAACACAGAGATCTGTCCATCCTCACGAATCCGCAGAGAATGTCCAAATTGCTGGACTTCTCTGAGGTGGGTGGACCTTTCTTTCTTACTCTACCAAACTTACTGGAAAGAGTTTTAAGTGTGGATATATGATAGTAGCTACCAGAAGATAGCTTGTTTATCAAATTCTGGATTCAGTGCACAGAAAGCAAACTGAGGACAACTTAATACCAAACACTTTATTACTTATGCTTGTTATTTACAGTATTTACATATTGCACGTTCGCTGGAATGTTTGATACATTTATTATATAAAGTAAATTAATGGCAGCTTGTGTTTGTGTACAAAATCCATGCTCCACTGTCCAAAAAAACGTGTATACTTGGAATTACGTTCCTGTTTGTCATGCAGTTTGTACTCCTAGGGTACAATGTGACCCCGATGCAAGTCTGTTTTAACCAAACTTTTAAAAAATTGCATAAGCGTGAAGGATATCAAGTGACCACAACTACTGTGGAGCAGATCTTTAGTAGTTCTAGATATACAAACAAACATTCCTTAAAATTGTAGAATTAAGCAACAGAACAACAATTTTCTTGGTGAAATATTTGTGTTTACATATTTTTGGCAGCATTACACATCAGTTGTGTGTTTTTAAATATGGAGCATTAAGTACTACTGGCAGTTATGCTACTGTAAAGAATGTCAATCTGCAAACTGTTGACGACATACAAAATGCATGTTAAAAGAATTATGGGAAGTAGTCTGTCAATCTGCAAAAATAAATCTCTTGTTCACAATGGAATATGTTATAAAGGTAATAAGTTATATTTCCCTGTTGGTTTCCAAGGCACTTCTCTTGGTTCTTGGTGTTTCTTTTCATGGTGATAACATCTGGTGGATTAAAAGAAAGAAGAAAATTGTGCTTCATCATTTTATATTTGCATACGTGTGTTTAACAATGTATTTATCATATTGAAAAGAATAAATAAAACTCAAGAAGTCAGTGGCATCTTTGAAGAAATCCAGTTGTACATTTCTGATATAGCTCAGTTTGGTTTGTATCAGCCTGAGTGCTAAATTAGTGTTTTGTTTGTTCATCAAGGCTGAAATTTTGGAAATTGTCCCTTTTTGTGGTGGTTCAATTTAGGTTGACAGATTTGGAAAATACAGTTATATTCAAAATGTGCTCAGAGGTATGTTCAGCCTGTTCTACAAGTGCAGCTGTGAAATCAAAATGTGAATAAACCTCAAGGACACTATTAACAGATTGCAAATTTCTGTCTTAATGTCTTGGTGTCAGGAAGCTGTTGATACAATGTCCACTAATATAAATCTGCCAAAGTAAGGTTTGAAGGATCTAGGAAGGAGTTGGTATTTCATTGGGTCCATTAGTGAAGAAACTTGGACTCATAAACAAGAAACAACTAGAAGTAACTTTCTGAAATCTGGTCGTTTCTATAGCCCCTGGGACCTGGGAACACAGAGGCAACACAAACTGAGTAGGAGTTGCAATGGTTCAACTTGCTGCCCATTCTATTAACTCTTCCCAGGATCGGTACTTGGAATGAAAACAAAGCCATTTCTGTGACACTGATATAAAAATCGCTCACACAAAATTATAGGTTTCCACATTGCTTATTTACAAATCTAGAAATCGGTCCTCTCTCCAGTAACTTCTGAGTTGGCTGCAACCACATTTTCTAGACAGTTGACCATTGAATGCTGCAAGTCTGCCTAGTTTTCATGTGTTTTGAAGACAACCTGTTAATGCCCTTATTTTGAAGTAAAAAATGCACTATGTCTTACTAGTCAACAGGAGCTGCATGGGTGAAAGACGCTGCTCTCACAGGTGAACAGGTTGAGCTGAAGCTTGTGTGTCTCATGGACACCAAAAGTCCATGTGGGAGATAAAAACCAGTGGGTTCTCTGATACTAGAGTTCTGCTGATGTCATTTTTCACAGTTAAAACTTACATATATTCAGACAAAAAATATGAATCTGTCCCATGATCAGTGTAAATTAAATTATCTTGATATATTGAGTTTCTACACTTTCTACTCTTAAGTATAATTCATAATAGAATCATTTTAATGCAAAGTCAAAAGCTGGAGAGGGACTTTTGATAAGGGTATGTAGCGATACAAGGACTAATGGCTTTAAACTGAAAAAGGGTAGATTTAGATTTTATAGAAGGAAAAAATTCTTCCCCAAGGTGTCCCTGCCCACGGCAGGAGGGTTGGAACTAGATGAGCTTTAATGTCCCTTCCAACCCAAACCATTCTATGAAGGTCAGTCAGACTTGACATAATCCACTGGAAATCAAGCTAATGGTGCCTAAAGAAATACTTGTTAGTAGTATTTAAACATTTAGCTTTGCAGTTTTTAAAAACCATTAGGAAATGTAATAATGTTACAGAAAAGCTTCATGTCATCTATGTTTTTTCTAGCTTTGCAGATAGGACAAATAGTTTGTTTTTTTTAATATCCTTCCTTAGAGGGGAAAGCGGTATACATTCTCCTTGTCTTGCCTTTTCATCTAGCTTATTTTCTGTATGTGTGCCTCTTCCATACCCTGTTTAGGCTGTGATGTTTAAAAACAAGTTAACATGCTTTCGGTCTCATCAGTTTATGGTACAACTGACAATTTAATAAATAGTTTTTTCATTACTAATACTAATAGGAATATGCAGCTCATTAAGGGTGACAAACTGGAATTGGATAAGATGCCTATTTGTCATCTGTAGCTGTTCTTGTATGGATATCTGATCAAAAGCTGTGGGTTTTAGATTCCCAGTGCTCAGCTAAATCACAGTTTTTGAAATCCCTAGTTTTTTCAGAAACCCTTGTAAAAAGGCCCTAGGTTTTTAGCACTGATCCATCTGTTGTCCTTAGTCCTTTAACTACTGCTTATGGTACAAGGAGGTTTTTAAGCATAACTGTCTGAGATCAGTGTTGGTCTCTAGCAAACGCTTAAAGAACAGGCAGTGGAAAAGGGAGGGCACCAAGAGTGGCACCTGTTCAAACAGAAACAGTAAAATCTGTATGACTGCAGCCCAAGTGATTGTGACAAATGCTGTCAAAGATTTTCTTTTCCAAATTCATCACCATCTGCCACAGGAAATCCACAAAGTCTGAATTGGGAACTTCAGGTGAAGACTTCAGGAATCTTGTTCCTGACATTTCTTACCTGCTGCAGATACAGACAACGTAACAGTTGTTGGATGTATGTGCATGGGGTGTGGAGAAAAGCAAGTATAGAGCATGTATGGGAACTATTGCGAAACTGAGAGGAAAACAAGGCTGAGGGACAAAAAAAAAAAGGAGCATCAAGGACAGGACTCTGGCATAGCTGTGTTAAACATGAGAAGGAGAAGGTGTTGCAGAATAGAACCAGTCAGAGATGGTGCTGCTGGTGACCAGGGAACGCAGCCCGGGCTGCTGATTGGAAAAAAAGGACTACTGAGCAATGTGGTAATGCAGAAATGCTGCTCTGCCTTCGCTCCTGCCATTTCAACCAGTAAAAAGGCTGTTAGTGGAGCCCTGCAGTGCTTATTTTCTTGGGTGGGCAAAATGGGAACATACACTCTAAAAAAAAGAGAAAAGATGGAGCCCAGTTACGTATGTGTAGGATAAATGAGAAAAGGCGAAGGCTCCATAAGGCGCAGTGTATCACACACCCCTTGGGTGTGTAAGAGATGCATAGTTCCTGTTTTCATGTCTTATTTTCTTGTTTGATCTTAGCACTGAGTTTCAATGTCTTTTATGCTTCAAAACTATGATAGTCCAAAATGCACTTTTAATACAAATAAAAAACCAAATCTAGCCTTTTTTTTTCTTACCCCCAAATTGATCTCTAAACATGGACAGATGTCCATGGATCTGAAAAATAGATCAAAACCACTAATTTGACAAAGTATCAAAAAGCAAAAATTCATCTAAAGCCCAGCCCACTCATCAGCCTCCAATGGAACAAAAATCAGCTACCAAGTAAAACAGGAAATCTAATTGGGGGGGGAGGG
The DNA here is from genome assembly GCF_963082525.1 of Nesoenas mayeri. Classification (NCBI taxonomy): domain Eukaryota; kingdom Metazoa; phylum Chordata; class Aves; order Columbiformes; family Columbidae; genus Nesoenas; species Nesoenas mayeri. Next base: position 21,195,320 of record NC_137544.1, on the reverse strand, counting down.
AGGAGGAAGTATGTGTCGATAATTAAGAATGTTAATATAAACAGTCAAATTCTACTTGTGAATTTAGACCTTTGTGGAGTAGTATCATGGAAGGAATTTTTTTATCTAATATTCAGGATTTAATCTGAGGTTTAGAGCTGATACTAACTAAGAGCCTTATGGCAGAAACCAGAAGTGTTTACTCTAAATAAACTTTTTGTACACTGGAGAGCCATCTTAAGTAAGAAATGGCTTTGAATTCTTGTCTTGGTACGATGTTCAAAACTTTACAACTTCTTGCAAACACCTTGGCCTACGGATAGCTATACACTTTGGGAAGAAAAAGGCTGATTTGGTAAGTGGAAAAAACACAAAACCATTTTCTACAGCTCAGTCTGTGAAATGATGAAAGCAAATATAGGCTGCATTGTACTTTTGTGTGAGAGGGGATGTCTCACCCACACAAATTGAACTGATGCTGTGGAAAAGCTGAGGAGGAAGGATGCTTAATTGTATGGAGCCACTTGTGGATCTCACGACACACATGGCAGAGAACAGCCTTTCTTCCTACTGACAGAAGCTGTTCAAGAGTGCTGATACTAGTAATGATTTGTGTCTGTGTGGAATAACAGAAGTGGAGGCTTGATACTTTGAAACATGCCTCCTAGTTGGGCAAAGGAGTTATTTGGCAGAATGAGATGGACTTGGAATCCCATCTTGAGAGGTGAACCACTTTAGTTACTGTTCCTTCATACCGTGAGTTTGTGTTTCCATGAGAGGATGTAATGATACAGATTTAAACTCTCTAAGGAAAGGGAGAAAAATAATTCTCTGGTGTATCTGCTTATTAGTACTGGTAATAACATTCAGCTATCTTTTTCAGGTGAATATCATTATATAATAACTAATTTGTTTCTGGATTTTACAATTGACAGGTGGAATCCCTGGCGTGTCTTCTAGTTAGATCAAAGGATTTACCTATTTACTAATTTTTATTTGTCCTAATGTTATATGCAGTTGTTTCAATGATTCCATCACTGAACACACAATGTATGCATAAGATTCTGCTCCATGGCTGCATGTTTCAAATTAAGACAACAAGTATTGTAATAGTTACTGGACATTCTGCATTGAAGTTAGGCTAGTTTAGGTTTATTTTATGAAGTCAGGCAGAAAATACTTAAAGAAATGCAGAGGAATGTTGAATTATATCTGATGATTTAGTATCTTACCTCTGCCTTGCCATTAGAAAAGTCTTTTCTAATGTCTAGCTAGAATCCTTGCAAAGTTAAACACACTATGTCTTGTTTATTCACACTAGATAGAAATAGCTTGTAGCCACTTTTTATGAAATTGAATATCTCCATCATGTTTTCCTGCACTTGTCTTTTCCTTAGATTAAATAATCCAAATTATTTTTGGCTGTTCTTGTAAATGAAGTTTTCTAGGTCTTTGGTCATCCATTTTGCGCTACTTTGGACTCTCAGAGTACCCATATGTCTTTGTCCTTAATTAAATACAATATTCCAGCAACAGTGATTATTTCAGGTGTTTTATAAACAATGTTTATGTTTATAGATTCCAGTATGTTGTGGGTTTTTTTTCAAGTGTGACATGGTAGACATGCAGTGATCCACTACAACCCCTATACCTTCTACAGACCTGTCTAGTTATTCACAACTTGCCATGCATTTCTGCAGTTGATCACTCCTGCATGACTTCGTAATTATTCTCTTTCCTTGAAATTTTATCCCAGCTTTAGCCTATTCAGCTCATTTCTCAAGATTATTTCCAATTTCAAAATTTTACTCTATCATGATTCCTTTTCCTACACTGCTGTCATCCATAAATATACTGTCTTCTCTCACCCAAGTTATTAATTAAGATATTGAACAATATAATACCCAAAATGAAGCTATGTGACTCTGCTCAATATATTTTTGCAGTTTGACAGTGAAGCACTAATAACTTACTTGTATTTTTTTTCAGCCATTTTTACATTTATCTTGATCACATTTCCCTAGTTTGCTTGTGGGAATGCCATATAAAACAATGTCAATGCTTTAAAAAAAATAAACTAAGATGCTTAACATTTATTGCTTTGTCTCACTGACTCCACATGATGTGTATTTTGTCACAGAGTTAAAATATCTTGGTTTGACAGCATTTGTTTGGTTGTTTTTTGCTTTTATTTTGGTGCATAGTGAAATTACCAAAGTATTTGTGGGATTCAGAGGTACATCTTAGGTAAAAAGGGAGCAAATAAACCCACAGACATGAGAGGTGAACACAATGAATATCCCAAGAAATCTGAATAGCTTAAAGTTAGTTTAGCAGTGCTACTAATAATACATTTTAATTGAATTACTATAAAAGCACCCGCAACCTATCTGCATCTATGAAGCTTTCATGTGTATAGCTATGTATACATTAACTCATACCAAAATGTACACCATAGATGTACAGCTGCACACACAAAAGGGCTGCTGCTGCCAATACCGCCAGTTGTGCACTGAGTCAACTCTTGAAAAATAAGCTACAGCTGCTGTGTTTTGTTCTGTAACAACAAATTCACTCTCTGCTTACTGAATGCTGCTACGAAGAATTCGTACCTGATGCACGTGGACTTTCCTACAATGACTTCCAGTAGAGGGTACCCTTTATTTATCGCCAGGATTTGTCAGATTAAGCCAGTTACTTCACATACTCTGGAAGGGGAAATACTTTACCCAAAGGACATTTTTTATGACACTCCCATGAATTTTCATGTGTGAAATGCAAAATCCGCTGCTTTGCTGTTCAGTAGAGTGTCATTACTGCTATGAAAAGCTTACCTTTATCCTTCCATGCACATCGGGCTTACTGCCAATCGAGTGAGGAGCCTGGCACATCTTTTATAGTCTGTCATGAAAAAAGAGCATAAATAGATTACTAAAGCAACCAATTTTGCTTTTAAAAATAAAAAGTTGTAATGGTGTGCAAATTATTGTAATAAATTCAGTGAACACCATAGTTTGCAACAGTATAGCAATGAGCTACTTATGCTTAGAAATGGAGCGTGTAAAAATTCTGTAACTGAGAGTGTTGTCTGATGGCACACATAACTACGCAACCAATTTCTGCATACACACTATCTATAAACAAACAGCATGAATATGCTTGGAGGCTCTCCAAGTGTAAGTAAGTATGGAAATTTATACATCTGTGTCTGTGCTTAAACCATCTGAACATGTGGCTGTAGTATTTCCATTCTAGAGGAAGAATAAGCAGAGCTCATCTGTCTTTGAAATCCAGCCCTCAGTGAGCAAGTCTTTGAATTTAAGTAATGCAACTCTGCAATAAATTTCCTTCCTGAAAAAACTGTTCAATTAGACAAATTACATTTCCTAGACATAGGAATGTTACATCCCGCCAAAGTAGGTGATCACATCATACAAACACATTCATAACTGTATCTTAAAACTAGTAAAATTGGTTTTTTCCCACAGCAGTCCTATTGTTAGTAGTTCTTATTTTAGGTACCTTCTGCATTTTGATGCATTCATAATAAAGGGCAGAACCAACACAAAACTAAATTAATCCAGAGATTTTTTTTTCTTTTACATGGCAAACTGAAAGCAAATTTTGTGCAAGTTGGTTATGGACAGACATCAGAGTAGATTACTTTTTAGGTGTCAATGTTACGAGGCTGTACAAAGTGCCAGAAGGTATTCCAAAAAATGCATCTGTACTGGCTACCACTGTGGTACAGCATCATAGATGCTTCTTTGTTGTTTGGCGTTTGAATTTCAACATTGAATGAGCAATATTACCTGAAATCAGGATATTAACAAAAAGTAACATCGTACTGTGCATAAAGAATTAAAGCAGGTTGTTTGCCTTATTTTCCTAGAAGAAAGTTACTTTAAGGAGATGCTAGTCAGTCCAGTCCAGTGACTGATGTTAATTTTCATTAGGCATTATTTCATTAATGTGTAACTACATCTAACATTTTCTAGAGATGCAATGTTAACAATCCCTAACTCACAGCATAGATATGCTATAAGTGCCATTCATACAAATTATCCTCCATTATCCATACATTACCTTGAGGGGTATGTCACCAACAATTTTTAGCTTCACAGCTTGGAGTACTCAATTAGCACTGAGTCAAATTACATTAGTGAGGTGATCCTTATGAAAAAGGTAATGTGACCATTTGCTTGTTCAAAACAGACTAGTTATGAACAACTTCCATCCCCATCCATGTAAACGGAACATGAACTGTTTAGCCATTATCTAGAAATCCTTATCTTTCCAAGGTACTCTTAATCTGAAGCATTACAAATAGGCAAAAAGTCTAAAATTCTTACCAAATATGCTGTTAAAATATATTGGGCTGATATATTTATTAATACTTGAAACTGGGAATCTGTAACTCCTGTTTCTATTTACAGCTCTGTTACTGACCCAGCTGGTTGACCTCAGACAAGTAAAATACAGTGTGCTTCCACTCTGAAAAGGCTGCACTAAAACAGCATCTGCTTACTCAACAGGTCCACCTCAGTATGAATCTGGAGTCACATCTACTGCCTTATAAATGTCCGTGTTTGATTTTATTGTTTTTAATTCACTGCGCTGCCAACACTGATGAGATACTATAAGATCCACTTTCTTTCTTGTGTCCATCAGTACTTTTTTTTTTAGAAAGCCTTAGGAAGCTATACTTTCGTAATGCACCAAAGACAAGGGTTGCGAAGATTCATTGTCAACGTCACTGGTAGACTGGTAGCTGAACAGTCAAAATATAAAACATCCATAAAATATGTTCTACATAAATAATCAATGAAAAGCAAATAGCACCACCTGGATTTCTGATCCTATCTTGAATTTGCAGCACTAGAAATTAAATAGAAGTTTGCAAGAGGAGACACGTGTTCCTATGAAAAGCAAACACTTCGGTTTGCACCAAAGAGGCATCTACAGCAGTACCTAAGGAATCAGGGTTTACAGCCACTCTGTGCAGTGTATTTGCAATGAAAAGTTGTGTTTTCATTTCCCTCACTGCAATGCTGATCCTGCTCTAGCGATGCTGTAAAGCATACTAAATGTAAATGTACTTAGTACATTTTAGAGCATTCAAAATTCTTCATAGCAAGGAATGTATTCCAACAACATATCACTACTGGCACCCCATTGAGCTATTAAATTTTGGAGTTTGCTGTCGTTTTATGAAAGTCTCTGGTTTTGTCACTTACATGCTGGGATAGTGCAGTCCCTTGTATTGTGATAAAGCCGATGAAAGTGTTTACTACATTTTGGGCTAAAGTAGAGTGGACCTGAAATAGAAAGAAAAAATAAGTTAGGAATCAGCACAGCTCACAGGAAGAGTTATGCAGTTTATGGTATGCACGTGAAATGAAGGTTACCAATGCAAATTTGAAACATACCTGTTAAATGCTTCAAGAACTTGTCTTTCATCCTCAGATCTCTGGGAACTATTTCTGTTGGTTAGGAAGAAAAAAATAGTCACTTTGCTGCACTGGAACTATGCTTGCCAAGCATAGCATGGGGAAAGGGAATTAACTCTGTCCAGCAAACATCACCACTACGTCTTGACAGATGCACAGAGGTCAGAAGTCCTTTGCATACAGCAGGCCAAATTGCAAGCATTTGTTTTACATAAGAAGCCACTGTAAAATGCACTGTGAGACACACTGTGACGATGAAACCAGTAATGTCTGTTAGGTGTGCAGTCATTAGCAATGATGACAATTAGCTAAGAGTCAGATTTTAGCTCTCTATGAATTATATGAAGTTTACCTAGATTTAAATTCTTCAAGAAATTTTAGTTCATGCTTGCTCAGAAATGGCATGTTCTGCTAACGCTAAGACCCAAAGATATATTCAGGTTTGGTTTTGTGTCTTCTAATTCTCTTATGCAAATGTATCTACTCTTTTGTCACGGGTATTTCACATATTTTCATACAAGCACCATCCTACTGTAATAATGAAACTGGATTGATCTACTTACAGGAATCTTTTTTTCTCCCCCTCTAGCAGTAAATAAAATTCACAGGAAATGATCCCAAGCAAATTGCTCTCTTCTGGCTCCCTGTGTTTGTGGTTTACCGCCTTGCGTTCTGTGTCAGCAGATGGCAAAATGAAACTGGTTTACTGAAATCCATTTTAGCCCTAACCCTCGCTTGTGTCTTCCTGATTTACAGCTATCTTTGATTGCTTTCCGTCACAAACTCTATGCTGATAGCTTAGTGCTGATTGTGTATGATACACTACATGGTGCTTTATTTATCTGGCCATAAATGCCTGAGCAGCCTTTTTCATTCCCCTGGCACCTCTTATCAGATATAAAGCAGAGAGCATTTCCATCCAGATCTGATTCACTTGTGAGGTTAGACACTTCTCGAAAGTCATTCTTCATTTACTTCTAACTTTAGTCAGTGTAAGTAAAATTGACTTTATCATATTTGACCTAATTATGTCATGAAGAACATTAAAAACACACATGCTTCACTCAGAAATTTCCCATGGGACAGGCTCACTGGAAAAGTGATGCCAAAACTGAAATGAAAGACTCTGAGCAGTAGTTCCTTTTCAGAGTTGCTGGGAATAACTCCATTATAATAACAGAATGAAAAAAGTCCTGCTTAGGAGTCGATGACACCACTACCAACTAATCTGCTCTGAAATAGGCTTGTTATTTTACATAGGTAACTGTTCAGCACAAATCAGATGTTTCACACAAATATGCTGATGTAGGGTGGCCAAAAACTATGCCCACATTCCACACTGAGATTTATAGTTATGCAGATCAGGGTTCCCTGCTTAGTCTGGCCTCCTTAACTTTTCAACATTTATAAAACAAAATGTTCTCAGTGCGCTGATCTTAAGTGGAACAAAATTGTCTTCCTTTGTATATTCATTAATCATCCAGATGGAGAAGTAACATTTTCATGACAACCACCAACAAATGCAAATCATGAGGACATCTGAATATGAATGAGAATGAAGAAAAGGTACAACGAAGCTTTATGAGATCAATAAAGGCAAAATAAATAGCATACTCGCAAAATGAAAGACAGTCTGCAAAAAGGTGAGTAGACATCTGCTGGAAAATATTCAGAAAGTCCCTTTCAGTAGGAGGGGTAAGATGAGCAGCAGTAATGCTGTAGGGGTTTGGGACTGACAGTGAACAGTAAATTAGACATGGCAGCAGGAGAAGCCAAATCAACTTTCAACTGGATGCACAGAAGTGCATCATGAAACGGAGCAGTAACTGTGCATCAGAGTGCGCCTTGGTACAACTGCTTCCGGGCTGCTCCGTGCCAGCCTGCGTGTCCCACAAACCAGCCGGGGCTTCCACTGGAGGCTGGGGAAGAGCCAGGCAAAGGAGCAGGACTGCAGGGGCGTCCCAAAGTAGTCACAGCGTGTACAGTGACACAGGAGTTCTGTGTTTCACATCCCTGCTATTTCAAAAGTGCTACCTCTGGAGCACTTTTGAAGGGACCAACAAGCGGGGCAAAAAGTTTAATGAAGCTGAGCTGTTGGAAAAACTTCTGCATGTGAGATCTGTAAGGACATACTGTAGTCCTGCAAGGGAATTCTTGCTATGGTCATTTCCAAGAAACACTTAAACCAAGCACATTTCAGAAAGTGGTAAACTCCCAGGAAAAAAAAAAAAAAAAAGCGCAGCATTTTCATCCTTTATTTCTTTGATCTCTGCCCATTTCAGTCTTTTCCCTTATTAATAGGTTTTGTTCAAAGCCAACACACAGGAAGCTGGACTTTCAGTCAAGTACATTATCCACACAGTAAGAGGCTCTGAGATGTGAATGGAGTTTTTCTACTCCAAATTTGCAATGGCAGTTTCTGATACCAAAGGGAATCTGTAGGTATTTTGAGTGGTGAATTCTTGATATAAAATTAGTAACCTGATGTGATGTCTGATTCACCAAGGCACCTTATAGAAAAAAAAAACAAAACACAAAGATCTTCTAAGTCATGCACTGTGACTTACCAACTCTCTGCTCATCCTGGTATCCTCCGTAGTCAGTCACTTCCCTTCGATCCAAGTTATAGTCGTGCTTGGAGAAGTACTGCACCCCACTGTCCTTCTCCAGGTGGTACCTTTTCAGTTCCTGAATGATCTCCATGATGAGATTTAAGAGACTTTGCCTGTCCTTCAAATCTGCGGAGTCAGTCTTCTCTTTGCAATATCCTGCTGAGAGCATTAAGAGCACCAGCCCCAGCAGCCCAGGAGACCTCAGTCCACTCATTGCAGTCTGACCCGAAGGGTGCACAAGCAGGTGAGAAGGACGGATCCGCTGCTGTGGGAGTCCTCCTATTTCACTGGAACAGAAACACGGCGGTGGGTCGGAGGTGGGGAGGCTCACGGGGGTGAAATCGGAAACATTACAGGAGGAAGGCGCCGAGACCGCTTCGCAGGTTGCACCACGCGGGAGCCCCGCCCGCTCCGGCAGCCCCGCGGCGGGACCCGGCATGCGGGGAGCTTTGGGGGCGGCCGAGGGAGCGCCCCTCTCCGCCGCACCGCCCCGCGCGGGGAGCCGCCCCAGCGCCCGCCCGCCTGTGCCTATGGGGGCCCCGCGGGCAGGCGGGGCGAGGAGCGGGTGCCTCGGCGGGACCCCCTCGCCCTGCGCCTGGCGGAGCAGAACCCCGACCGCGACGGGCCAGCGCCGCGTACCGACCCGCCCGCGGAGCGGAGCGCAGGCGAGGAGGACAACTTTGCCCCAAGTTTTTTGCCGGAGAGCCAGGCCAGCTGCGCACCAAGCGGGCACCCACCCCGCCCCCCCGCCCCCTTCACTGCGGGGCTCCGCACCGGGACGGGCGGTACGCGGCTGGGGGCAGCCGTCCGGGGGCAGAGACGGCAACGCCAGCGTTCCCTGCCTCTATTTTTCCCTCCCAGCTCGGGGAAGGGACTCAGGCGGCCACGGGCACCTCCACAGGGAGCAGCAGGGAGCGGCAGCCAGCCGCGGCGCGGAGCACTGCCCCATCTCCGGGTCCGCTCGCCTTCGGACGGCTAAATGTCCCCTCCGCTGGCCGCCGGGGGCGGCCGGCCCGCGCACACGCCTGCCCCCCGCTCCCTCTGGCAGCTCTCTCCTGCCAAATTTGGCGGGCGTCCAGAGGCGCCCGCTTCCCCCCCGCGGGCTGTCACCGGCGTGTCCCCGCAGTGCCGCCGGCCCCGCCGCACGCAGCGCTTCGGCTCAGCGGGGCGGGAGGGGTGGAGGCGTGGGGAGAGAGACGGGGAGGAAGGAGGCTTGAGGGCCCTTCGCGGCTGCTTTACCTGTGTCTCCGTCCCAGAAGCCGAGGTATCTTCCCCCCGGGAGCCGCTCCCCCGCCTCTCCCCGGACGGCAGCAGCCCGCGAGTGGCGGGGAGTCCAAGTTTTCCGTGGCTGGCCCGCCCGCCCCCCTCCCGTCCCTGCGCTGCCGCCGTATCCACAGACTACTCCATCGCCGCCAGCCCCAGCGCAGCCGCTTATATAGGCTATAGGATGGACATGAGACGGCAGATAGTATCGACTTGGAAGTGGGTGGAAAACAATAAAAGTCCACTTGGCAACCTCGGGAGCGTCGCTGCTTGCACAAGCCCCCCCCTTCCCGCCCTCCCTTACCTCCCGCCCCGGTCCCCCCCGTCCCTCCCCCTGGCTCGGCTCTCCCGGGCAGGGCTCAGTCACTGCTTCGCCTCTCTCCGACGTAAAGAGACGGTCCCAAGTGTGTGTGTGTGGAGTGGGAGGGGGCGGCGGCGGGAAGATGGGGAAGGGGGGGGCGCGCCTCGCCCGAACCTTTAATTAGAAACGCGCTGAGGAGCTTCTGAAATATTGATGGCCTTGGCGCAGCTCCCCGTCAGGCGGGTCCCCGGCCCCGCGGCCGCAGCCGCCCCGTTCCCCGCCGTCCCCCGCCGGGTCCGCGTGGCGGGGGCGGGCGGGGAAGCCGCCTGTTTACCGGGAACTCCGAGCCTGGCTGCGGCGGGGAAGGGGAGGTGTTGGGGCGGCGGCGAACCGCCGGGGAAGAGGAAGGCTATTTTCTGCTCCCGCCGACCGGGAAGCCCGCGGAGAGTTGGCTGGAGCAGGGTCTGGGTGGAAGAGGCGGGCGTGTCGCCTTTCTCGCCGATTCTTGGCAAGGGCAGTCCCGAGCGGCGAGGCGGCTTCCTGGGCTCTCGGCGGAGCGCTGCCTGGAAGCGCTCCCGGCGGGGCCGGATGGGGTGAGGAGGAGGAGGAGGACGCAGTGCCACCCGCTCGCTCAGAAGAGGTGACAGCCCGAGAGAAGGGGAGGTGCTGTCGTGGGGAAGGAGGGAGCGGCGTTGGAGGGCGAGGGGGGGACAGTGTCCTGCAAGCGCTGTGCTTCCCTGCGAGAGCCACCTCTCCACACACCTCCCCAGAATAAACGAACTCAGCCCGAATCCGCCGCTGCGCTCCCCGCGGAGCCCCTTGAACGTGAAACACGATCCGGCTGAACTTTTCTGTTTACTTTGATTGTGTGGATAAACCTCTCCCTTGGCAGCTGCAACGGGCAAACAGGGAGCCGGCCGCGTGGCGGGCGCACTTCCCGAGCCCCGAAAGGCGCCGTGCGGGGCGCGGGAGGCGCTCGGGCTCCGCCTGCCCCGGGGGCAGCGGCTGCGGGGCCGGGGGCGCGGCCGGTACCGGGGCAGGGCCACCCCTCCACCGCCCCCCCAGTGCCGGACAGGTAGCGCGCGCTGCCGGGCGCTCTGCGGGCAGCGGCAACAGCGACCCCCAGCGGGCGCTGCCCAGCGCCGGCGCGGCGCTGCCGCCGTCCGCCGCAAGGCGGCGCTGAGGGGCACGGCCGCCACACGGGACCCAGCACCCTCGCGCGAGGGACCGTCGGGCGGCCGTTACCGATCGCTCCTCGCCGCTCCGCGGGAGAGCTGCTGTTCCCGGCGTGCGGGGGGCCGGCAGGGGGCGCTGTGCGGGTGGGCGTCATTCGGCTGTCAGATTGAGGGAAAAACGACGATTTCTGTTCCACAGCGCTCCCTGCGCATCCCCATGTTCCCTAACTACGACTTCATTGTTTTTGCCTACGTTATCTGATTTACCTTTCCTTAACAACAAGGAAAGACTGACGGAGCTGGGTCTCTAACTTGGAGAAGAGGAGACAGGGGTGACCTTATTAATGTTTACAAATACATAAAGGGTGAGTGTCACGAGGATGGAGCCAGGCTCTTCTCGGTGACAGCAAATGGTAAGACAAGGGGTAATGGGTTCATACTGGAACACAAGAGGTTCCAATTAAATTTGAGAGGAAACTTCTCCTCAGTGAGGGTGACAGACACTGGAACAGGCTGCCCAGGGGGGTTGTGGAGTCTCCTACTCTGGAGACATTCAAAACCCGCCTGGACACCTTCCTGTGTAACCTCATCTATGTGTTCCTGCTCCGGCAGAGGGATTGGACTAGATGACCTTTCAAGGTCTCTTCCAATCCCTAACATTCTGTGATTCTGTGAAATAAATGGCCTGCATGTCTGTTGCTACAAAGAAGCCCATGCTAACACGATTAAGTTACTGAAAAAAGAAAAAAAAAGGGAAAAATACACAGGATGATGAAGAAAGACACCCAGGGGCAAGACTGAGCAAGAACGCTTTGTCAGGAGTCCAGAATCCTTCCTCCTCTTTAGCTTCGTGGTTTGTTCCCAGTCACTGTAAGACTCAGTAAGAAAAATAAATGGAACGAGCAGTTCAACAGTGTGAGAGAATGTCCCTTTGCATGACAGATCTTGGTATGGCTATATTTACAAGTTAGTCATGCCAAATATTGACACATTAGAGTCACTTAATGGAAACAGGGAGGGTGGAAAACGAGTCAGGTAGTATATAGTCTGGTGTTCTGTTTCTATGATTACATTTCAAGTAGTCCTTCACCCAAACTAATCTCTTTTGGAAAAGATAAATACAGCTGCAGAACTGGTAGAGGTGTTCAGGAAGTCAACTAAACACCTGGATGGATTCTCCCGTAGCTTACAGCTACAATTTCTGTGTAATTTTTGGTCACCAACCCATAAGGAAGGAACAGCCTGTGTTTTGAATTCATACCAGTTCAACTCAGGAACACCAGCCTGCACCTTTCCTAGGAAGTCAGATGTACCCAGATATGTCTGGCACAGAGACCAGTTGGCATGGAGTGACCTGTGAGTTGTTGAATAATATGGTTTATGTAGCTTTCTTCATTCTGAAGAGTCAGTGGACATTATCAAAAGCTCTCTATTAATCCCTCTTATGAAGTAACTCCACCATGGGAATGGGATAACTGGCATGGGCCAAAGACACACCAAGGACAGATTAATGTCATAGACAATTTCATTCCAATGCTCAGCAATATTCCCTTTAATTAACTAGTATAGACGTAGACTCAAAGTGCAGTGGACATATTAACTGAGATATGAGATAGGTAGATAAATAGCCTGTTGCCTTTTTATATATGCAGAAACTGAGGTGAGAGTCTATTCTGGTTTGTTTACACACTGAATTGTACAAAGATGTGAAATGGCTCCTATGACTTCGGTGTACTTAATTGAAATTTACACTCTTTGATTCAGGATGATAATTTAATGATCCAACAGGTTACATTTTCTTAAATACATTTTTCTGGGGCTCCATCTGAGTTAACCACTTAGATGCTAACCACCTAAATGCTACCAGGCTCCTACTCTGCACATATATTGCCAAAACTTCAGTCCTTGAGACTTCCAACCACCCTTAGCCTGACTCCTGAAGCTTCCAAAGTGAGTAGATGCACTGTCGGCCATGACAGCTCACAGGTCCTTGGACTGCTCCCCTGAGTACTGGAAAGTGCCTGACTCTTGTCAACACTAAGCATCCAGGATGACAAAGAAAGCATCTTCTGGGATTTACAAGATGTAAGCTTGAGTCCCTTCAGGCAGAGATGAAAGACGAACACACCTTCCCAGCCATGACAAAACCTGCTTGCATTCCTTGAAAGAAGGCGGAGAGGTAGATTTGAAACCCAGTGTCATAAAACAACATGAACCTGGGAGAACAGATCATAGAGGTAATGCTATCCAGTGAGTATTTTGGCTTGTCCTGGGGGGAGAGATTTCATTGAAAACATTTTTTGGTCTTATTTTTACAGGATGTTACTGAACACTTCTGCAACCAAAATCTACTAATAGATCAATCTACAAAGTTATTAAAAATGCCCTATCTTTGAAGTAAAGATCATGATCTTCGGTCTAAGGACCTTGTGAAGTAAGCATACGTGAATGAGAAGATCAAATGCAGTATTTGGTGGATAGTTTTAGCCAGTGTGCTGTTCCACATTTTCTTGGTGGTTATGAAACAGAAGCACTACATTTGGGATTCAAAACAAATGCCAGGCTGAATTTCTAGCTTTGTTAAATAACACACATTCGTCACTGTTTTCACCAATTCCATTTTATTATGCCATGCTAAGACAGTAAAGGAAAGATATCTTGACTTCTTTTACTTATGGGGTGTACTTGAAAACAAGAAAATGTGTTCTCTTCAGTCCTGTCTTCTAAGACTGGTGAAATTTTCATGCTAAGAGCCCTACAGTTTCAAGCATGCTCTTGTTTCAGCTGATTATAACAGACATAAGAGTTCCTATCTATATTTAATAAAAGCAAGTGCAACATCTTCTGAAGTGATTGCAAAGCAGAGTGATTGTCTAAATCAAGCTCATAACCAATATATGAACTTAGTGTATGCTTAGGAGAAAATTCCAGTGGACATTCATATGACTAAACTATAAAAATGCTTCTTGTGTTGCTCTTTATTGACCTTAGAGCCTCAAACCAATATTTTGAATTTTTTTTTTCCTTAAATATCACAAAAACTTATAAAAATTTTTAAAAGTCAAGTTGCATTGTTGGTTTAAAAAACAGATTTTTCACTCCTCACAAAAGAAATGCAATATTCAATTTTCAAATTACCTGCTAGAGGTAAATATGATGGAATGAGATGGGCTGGTAATTCTGTTGGGTTAATTGAGCGGATAGCAGTTGGCTGTTGTGGCAACTGGACTTCCCAAATATCGACCACACACATGGAATCTACGTGTATGATAGTTACTTTTTAAATATACACAGAAAAATATATACATTGCATCCAACAGATGATACTTTCCAAAATCTCTTCTCTAAGTTACGAAAATGCAGAATATGTTTTCAATATAATGTATTGTACATAAGTATAAAATAATATTTATGCACCTGGCTCAGTCATTTCTGTGAGCCTTCAACTCTCAGAGGCAATGCCCAATGACAGCTGCTGGGGAGAGTAAAGATGAGGCATTAAGAATTCCTGTAGCACTGAAATCAGCCAGAGAACATATATAACTAGAATGAAAACTTCAACAGATGTTAGGGGTATTAAAGCCAATTGAGCATTTTAAGGATTTTCCCCACTTCCTACCTGATGCACATGCCAACAGGATTAAAATACCATCAATCATCGCTGCAAACAAAAGTGAAGAACTTAGATGCAGTTCCCAAATGTTTTATCACTATTACACACAGGGCCAGCTTGATGTTTGGCAGGAAGTTGAAAAAAAACCCCACAACAAATAACCCAAACCAAATTTCTGGCTAGAACTTTTCCCGATGTGTAAATTCATGGCTAAAGACAGCCAATACATCAGTTATTGAACCAGTTTAAGAATTGCCTTCAATCAGCTTTACAGTGCTGCACCAATGCGGCACTACTGTGGAAATGCTACTGAACCAGCAGGAAGAAATTACATCTTATTAGAACAGTCTAGATTTTTTAAGTTGCCTTTCATGGTATTCAATGCATTCACTGGAATCTCTAGAGACTGCTCCTCTGAATTAGTCCATATTTTGGTTTTCAGAGATACTTTATTTTGCACAGTAAAGATAAATGCCGCAAAGAGGTGAGCCAAACGTCTTTTGACTGTAGACTGTTGCTTACAGGAGGACACTAACAGAGACCAGATCCCTAAATTTTAAGCAGCTTAAGGGAGGGTGGTTGGTTAATCCAAGTCTAAGAAACTATCTTTCAGGCTGTAAGCAGTTCTATAGCTACTGTGTATCAGTGACCCTGCTACATGTGTGTTCACTGTTGACTCCTATCTGTCCACTTGGAGTTATTATAGGAACAGCTGGAAAGACTGTCTTTCCACATCAAATTAAGACTACAAGTAAAAGCCCTAGCTGATGTCTCATTAGCTGATAGAGTGCATTACATTTTATGGCCTGCTCTGATCTCTGTGCCAAAGGAAAGAGGATGGCTTCAACATACATAAGAACTCAGTAGTTTTAGAGTCAGAGTAGTGTCCTCTTTCATTCCCAACCATGATTCTTAGCTTGAGGAGACAAGTGGATCACATGTGTTTTTTAGAGCCATTGCTGATAAATTATAACATGTTTTGATAGTATAGACTAAATTTGAGAATGTTATCTCACAGTGTGCTTGCACCATGTAAAAAATTTATGCTGAAAACCAAATGCCATCTTAGGCAACACAAGGATATCCCATATGACTCGCTATCAGCATCTGAATGCTGAGCACAAGCATTGAGAACTTTAAAAAGCAGAGGTACTTTTTTCGTTTGGTGAGTCATCAGTAGGCAGCCATGCTGCCTGTTCCATGGTCAGGCCCTGTGATGGTCTGTTTGACAGCTGGATGACTTCTTATAGATCAGATGCAGAGCAGGCCTATCAGCAAGATCAGGGTTTACAGAATGCTTGTAGGCAAGTATACTCTTTGGAGATAGTGTGCCTACAAAAGCAGCTAAGCATCCTCTGTGCCAAAGGAAAGAGGATGGCTTCAACATACATAAGAACTCAGTAGTTTTAGAGTCAGAGTAGTGTCCTCTTTCATTCCCAACCATGATTCTTAGCTTGAGGAGACAAGTGGATCACATGTGTTTTTTAGAGCCATTGCTGATAAATTATAACATGTTTTGATAGTATAGACTAAATTTGAGAATGTTATCTCACAGTGTGCTTGCACCATGTAAAAAATTTATGCTGAAAACCAAATGCCATCTTAGGCAACACAAGGATATCCCATATGACTCGCTATCAGCATCTGAATGCTGAGCACAAGCATTGAGAACTTTAAAAAGCAGAGGTACTTTTTTCATTTGGTGAGTCATCAGTAGGCAGCCATGCTGCCTGTTCCATGGTCAGGCCCTGTGATGGTCTGTTTGACAGCTGGATGACTTCTTATAGATCAGATGCAGAGCAGGCCTATCAGCAAGATCAGGGTTTACAGAATGCTTGTAGGCAAGTATACTCTTTGGAGATAGTGTGCCTACAAAAGCAGCTAAGGAATGGGGGGTGGGGTTAATCCCATTTTAAGAAACTCTCTTTCAGGCCATAAGCAGTACTATACCTCCTGTGCAGCTGTAAGCCTACTGTATGTGTGCTTACTGTTGACAAGTGGTTCTCTCCTTCCGAAAACAAGCCTTGCAATCCCAGCTGTATCCAGATAGCCTTGTGACCAACTTCATAATGAAATAAGATGCCTTTCAGGGTAAATGCAGAAAGTTACTAATCATCAGGAGAAGACTAATAAAAGCAGTGTATAGATTTCAGGTTTCAACTCTTAGCCCTTCTTGATTCTACACTTGAAGTAATATAAAAAAATCATCCGCTAGTCCAGGGTTGTGAATGTTGTCTCTTCTTCTATGGATGCTTGCTGTCCTTTAGAGGAGAGAAAACATCCTGAGTCAGATAAACTGTTGGAAGTCCAGGATCTGGCATGCACGGGTTACTTCTGGAGGAGTAAACAGAATGTGCTCAAGACCATTGATAAAGTCTGTGGCACTTAAGCCAGCTGGCGCAGGATGGGCCACATCCGTTCTGTCCGTCCTTCTCACTGCCTGTGAGAAGACAGCCTTACGCAAACTACTCATTAGGAATGCTGCCTGGAGTGCCTCACTTCCCAACAGTACCCAGGAATCAATCAGGAGAGTTGTCACAGACTAACCACCTGCCAGGGACTGCTCTAACAATTTAACGGTATCGATGACTGGGTTCCAGTGCCAGGAACTGCTCTAAAATTTAACAGTATCGATGGCTGAGTTCCAGTGCCAGGAACCCTCCCTGGCAGCATTCAGTTTTATCTTCTGGTACAGGCACAACCTGTGGGTCCCACCCATGTTTCAAGGGATAGAGGCAGCTGCAAACCAGCCATCCCTTTGGGGTCTCTCAATAGACATGAACTTTTTTGCATCACAGCCCAAACTGGAATAAAATAAGCACTGGAATCTGGGAACCGCAATGGCTTCAAAAAGCAGCTTCAAAACTTGAAATCAGTTAAAAAAATTGTTTCATGTCTTTAGTCAGGCAGCTGTACACAGCCTCCACCAGAGGCAGCAAAGAATCTATAGAAATTGGGCAGAATCACAGTCATACCAACTTAGTTACAGAACAAAATAAAAATCTATTTTTTAGATCTTGTATGGCAATGGACCAAAATTGTAAATATCTTTAGGTTTAGCTCAAAGGAAAAGAAAAGGTTAAAAAATAATTTTATACAACCTTTACAAGCTGGTTTTTCTCCTGAGACAGAAAATGACTTTACCTTATATATATAGCTATATATATATATTAGCTATAACATACTTACTGAATATTTTGCTGCTGTGATTGCACTCTTCAGCCTCTTTCCTGACCTTTTTTTTCCCCCCAAAATTACTGGTCCATTTTTGAATGGAAAAAATTTCACACATAACAGAATAATACCCTTTTGAGACCAGTGAAAACATTCTATTCATTTGAGGAGTTGTTTATTAGTAGTATTTTCATGTTTTCCATTGGTTTTTTTTCTTATTCTAAGCTAAAATGTCAGGTTTGTCCAAGTTTGTCTCACAGAACCTTGATGCCAAGTGGTTCTGAAACTGAAAATTGACTTGGATCTGACATTCATTACAAAGTGGGACCAATCAATTTTTATGGGTTATTTTATTGTTGGTGTTGAAGTGTCATATCAGAAATCATGTTGTAAAAGCCTTTTCTACAGTTTTCACTCTAACAGCTAATTGGAAAAAAAAAAAACAAACAAACAGCTGTGACTAGACCTTATGTTGCTGAATTAGTACCTATTTTTTTATCATAAAAGATAAAAATCTAACTGACGATTCATTATTTATGTTATTCATTTAGATTTTACATTGAGCTTAGCCTGGATAACAGGAGCAGTGCAATTGTTTTCACCTTTTCCAGTTGGCATAGTAATCTGGGGAAACCTTCATGCATTTTTATAATGATTCAGTGACAGATACCACATGGGAAAGGTTTCTGTCCTAAAATGTTAATTTCTCATTAAAATATTCAACTGAGAAGTTATTTCTCTTGTATGCAAATATGGGAACATGTTGTTCTGATATACTAAAGAATTTGTCTCTGTAACTGAAGGAATGCAGATGGAGTAATATCGTGGCCATCAAGTTCTGCACATAGATATGGCTTTTTACGCCCATCATCTTACTTATTTTGCAGTGTGAGTTTAGTGAAAATATCACTTTGGTAGTTTCAATTAAGTCAGAAATTGCAGTCAGATTTTTCTGTTAGAGCCTGTCATAGAGTGAGAACATTCCCTGGTCAGTGTTGCCCAATGCAGCTGTGACCTCTGCAGTTATTCTATTTAAAAACACAGGATTTAGAGTAAAAAAAAAAGGAACCTTGTTTCAGACAGAGCTATTTGTCTCCTTTTCTTTGTCCATTCCTTACTTGTTAGAGGAGCAAGAGGACAATACGGAAAGGAAAAAGGGTTTGACTGTAGTAGTAGTGATTAGGAACTAGATGAAATCTGGAGCTTCCATTCTCAGTGAAAGTCCAACATTTCAAAATATCTTGCCTTTGATTTGAGACAAATCAAATAGAACAAATAAAAAAACATCAAAAACATTGACAGTAGAAAATAAATATTAAAAGAATTTCAGGAAATCACAGAATATTCTATGATTTTTCCAAAATTAAATGGTGCACCCAGCTAATTCAGAAGTGGGAGCACTCTTGGGACTTCTCCAGAATTAGGACTAGCACAGGGAACATGTGAAACAGAATGTCTAACAAATCGAGTCTTGAATGTCCTTCCAGGGTCTTTAAAGCTTTGATCTACCTATATTTCCCAAGACTACTATCTTCTTGGCTCTGTGATGTCCCGTAATTCCTGACTGTGCCAAGAAACTTGATCTTGAGGTTGGCTCTTCAGTCTGTTAAATCCCCAGTTGCCTGACTGAAACAATCTCTTTGGTGCAACCTACTAGGGAGCTATGTTTGTGATTTGATAGAAAGTAAAATATTTCTGCAGAACTTTGTTTTTAACGAAGGAGTGCTCCTCTAATGAAATATTGCCAGGTTTGAAAACATCATACTAGCTCTTGTCATGTATTAGGAAGTTCTCAGTCTGAGAAACTGGGTGAAGGAATAGAAATTAATGGAGCATGATCTATTGAGGGTATTTTCTTAGGAGCACTATGCTAAATATTGTGCCTTTTTTTTTTTAATTACAGAGAAGGTAAACCTTGCTGTGTTCAACAAGCCAGTGCTTGTGTAGGCAAGCAGTTATGTACCGAACAGTGAGGTATAAATGTCAGAAAAAAATTCTGTTTATGATGTTCATGGCAAAAATAAATATTTTCATCTCATTAGCCTATATTCAAAGTGAGATGTCCCTGACAGCAAAACAGTTATCTGTTAGCAATGTATCCCAGGAGAATGGCAAATGGATCTGGCAGTTTTCTGTAACATACTTTGGAAGAGAAATGTTATTTCAATATTGGTCATGTATGTGTACAGGATAAAAGGATGCTCTGATTAGTTGCTCCAGATAAAGTGGAAAACAGGTATGTTTTTGTTGCCATGAAAGGGAAATGTCATGGTTCTTTCTTGCCCAAAGGAATACATACTCAGGTGTTATTTAACTCCTTAGAACCACATTAACCTTGGTTCTGGTTCTCTCAGTTGATGAAGTATCCATATACCTTATGTCTCTACAAAATGTTTTAATGAAGTCAGCTCCAATTAACTATTCAGACATCAGTGGATTAAGCATAGTTTAATGAAAGATAACAGAGATAAGTTGTTGTGTTTACTTATTCATTTTAACAGATTTTCCTGTTATTCAGGGCAAGAATACCTGACTACCAGTCTTTTTCCAATTGATACTGGAATTTTTCTTTTGACGCTTTCTACATCCCTTAACTTGTGTGTTCTTTTTTGGGGGTCCTTCTACTTTTTTTCTCCAAGATCCTTTTGTAAAAGGAAACATCAAAAGAGTTAATAGCATGCCAGCAATGGTCTCACCAGTGCTCTATCTGGATTTACAGTTGTATATCTCTTGTTAGTAAATGCAAGTGCCAATTCATTCTGTCATTTTGCTACAGGATGGTGTTGAGCTATTATATTAGTAGCACCTCTCTGACTCCTTAACAATATGTTATCTGTGTGGTTACTTTTGTCAACAAAAAATCTATTGTCTAAAAAAATAATCCATCCCATCTTGTTTGACAAAATCTATTTTTGTAAAATCTATGTTGACTGAGATTAGCTGGAATCCTATATTTGAATTTTTTATTTATTGATTTTAAAATCTTTTTATATTAGTTTACCTCTGACTGGAATCAGACTAATCATTTATCATCCCTTCACTCCATTTCCTCATCCTGAATGGTGACAAAAAAAAAAAAAAATCAGTGTTTTCAGTCTTCTACACTTTCATTGTCACTGTAATAAATAAATAAAATTAAAATCAGGAGAGCGGATATTTCCTCAGCAGACAATTAAGTGTTACTGGAAACACCTTATGTGCCTGTAAGATGCTTATCAGTTTTTGATGTTGTCCAATATCTTTCTGAGTTACTAGTGAATTAAGAATCTTTCCTTTATTCCTATGTGATCCATGTATCTTATCTGGCTTCCATCTAAAGACAGAACAAAAGTATTAATTGAATAAATGTTCCTTTTCTGCACTATTAATAATTTAACAATTAATGTCTAGTTAAAAGGCCCGTTTCATTGCTATGATTCATTTCTTTTTTAGTGCATTAGAATTCCTGAGTCTTAGGTGTACGCAAATGGATTTTTTTCCATTGTTGTTAGCTTTCCTACAGTTCATGTGGTTTTAGCTACCTATCATTGTGTTTCAATATTATTAAGACAAGCTTTGTAAAGGAAAAAATCCATTCTCCTTTTTTGGAGGAGTTGGCATCAGGGAAATCTGGCTGACACTGTCAATGAGCTGTTTCAAAAGCTTCTTACATAACTGAGGCATCCTCTGAATAAGTTCTGAAAGTCCTTACATAGGTAAGTAATTGCCCAGAATAGAGAAAATGCAGATTGGAGTAAGGAGCAAATTATCGCAGTGCAAGAAGATTATCAGTAGAGGCTTTCAGGGACTTGTGCTAAGACTGATGATTTCCAGCATATTAATAAATGAGGCATTCCCTGGAAAATATGATAGTGTTTATTGACATTAAGTTGTTCATGAAAGACCGAATGTGCTCTGTAATGGCAGATGAAACTCAATATAGGTACATTTAATGTTAAGCAAAATATATGGCAAAAATAATTTAAATTTTACACAGAAAGTAGATTGATCTCTGAGCTGATGACTATTCTTTTGGAATGTATGTACTGGAATTAGAATAGGCTGTCTCCAGACGAAACCATTTGCTTAGTAGCAGCCCAGGATCCCATCACATGCAACATAACCTATTTTGAGTTGCTGAAAAACAACTTTATTTCTTATATAATTTGATGATCATAGCTGTTTCAGGAATAATCATCTGTTTGATGGCTCCAGACCTCCAACTATTCCTGAAGATCTTGTAATATCTGTATTAAAAAAAAAAAAAAAAAAAAAAAAAAAATCAGCAGTTTCTATTAAGAAACCTCAGTTGGAAGCAGAATTAACTCTACTGTAAGCTAAAGACCTCTGACAGTTATGATATATGACCCTCATTATAATCCTGTAGATGACTATGCTTTGCTCTTCAGCTCTGTGTCCTGGTTCCAGCTGGGATAGAGTTAACTTTCTTCCTAGTAGCTGATATAGTGCTTTGGTTTGGATTTAGAATGAGAAAAATGTTAATAAAATACTGATATTTCAGTTGTTGCTAAGTAGTCAAGGACTTTCCAGCTTCTCACACCATGCCAGGTGCACAAAAAGCTGGGAGAGGGCACATCCAGGACAGCTGACCCAAACTAGCCAGAGGGGTATTCCATACCATGTGACATCATGCTTAGTATGTCTTTAGGGAGAAGGTGGCCAGGGGAATCACTGCTAAGGAACTGGTTGGGTGTCAGTTGAGAGGTGGTGAGTGTTTGCATTGTGCATCACTTGTTTTATGTATTCTGCTATTATTATTATTTGCCTTTCTTCCCTATTAAACTGCCTTTATCTTAACCCATGAAGTTTACCTTTTTTTCCTGATTCTCTCCCCCATTGTCACTGTGAGGGGAGGGGTGAGCAAATGGCTGTGTGTGGTGTTTAGCTGCCTGCTGGGTTAAACCACAACAGTGTGTTACCTTTATAAACCACCTATCAATACTTGCTAGGAAACAAAATAAAAGTCATATGCCTGCTGCTTCCTGGTTTATCCTAGCCATGCAAACTTTCTGAGTTCAAGTTTGAAACTAATTAATCTATTCTTCCTGTTCTGAATACTTTCACTTTACCAGCAATGCAGTGATGACTCACAAGAACTAATTCTGTTAGCTTCCTCAAATAGAGTCCATGTGCCTTTTTTTTGAATCTAGCAAACTGACTGTTTGTGTTCCATAACAAAATGATACACACATTCTTGCAATAAGCCTAAGAGGTTAATTCTTGCCCTGTTGAGCTAAGGTACAGGCTGGAAGCAGGAGAGCTTGCATACAATTTCTTCAAGTATATGTGGATTTTAAAAGAATGGGGCTGCCATTTTATGTGTCCTGATTCTTCTATAATAACTGAAAAAAAAATATTGTTTACTTGAGAAACTAAGGTTTGGTTGTTGTTGTTCCCTGGGTAGAATTGCTAATTTGTTTTGTGTTGAAACAGTGATCAAGAGTTGTCCAAGTGAGTGATACCAGCTGTCGTCCTGTGATGACCATAGGAAAAGCCAATCCCACTGGATGGAAAATGTGTGCAGCAAGGCTGTTGCCCATGGGAAACAGATTCAAAGTTCCTTAGAAAGAAACAAGGAGCTAGCAGCACACCACCAGCAACAGTTGCGTCAGATGTACCTATAACCACAGTTATAAAGGCAGCAGCAGCAGCTGCCATACAAGCTTCAAGAAGAACCTGTGAGCAATTGCAAGAATTTATGAAACAGTAAGAGCTGCAGCTACAGAAGCAACACTGAAAGCAAGAGGCTCCAGAACTAAGAAAATGTATTAAAAGCTGTTGCTTTGATCAGTAGACCCTCATAAAAAGAAAATCAACATATAAGACCAAGTACAATGATGTTGAAACTCACAGGCAATGAATGACTCCCAATAAAAACAGCCTGAGGGGAACTTAGAAGTGTTGCTGGAGTTTTCAGGTGTCTTACCGAGATCCAGACATCCTTGGGTTGTCAAACCATCCAATTTGTGGAAGGCAGCTTAGGAAATGCCAGACCTGCTACAGGAATTCTTGCAGGAATGAAAGATCACAAGTCAAAAATGTGGTCTAGTATTCACTAAAACTCGTTACTTGTTATTAACAAGATGAGAAAAGAATTATCAGAAGCTATTAGAGCATCCATGAACCATTAATGTATTTTTGCTTCATTAAGAGAGAACAAGTTGTTGATCTTCATGGGATTCTGTGGCATGTTGTGAAGGATGACTATAATATACAGGATGTGGATCAACTATTTTTAGCAAAGCCTTGATGCTTTCAACTGGCTCCTGATTTTCATGACTGCGGCACAGTAACAGACATGGAGATTCTGTTCCCAGGATAATACGGGAAGATAAGCAGCTGCTTGGAAAGTTTTCAGAGATGTTTGCTTTGTTAATAAGGACACACATTTTTTGGACAGTTCTATACAGATGGTTGCATAACTTCTGAATATAGAAAACCTGCAGCATACAGTAAAAGAATAGCACAAAATGGATGTTAGCAACGTGAGAAGAGTTACATAGCGAATAGGATAGCTCAACCACATTGGTTACAAAGTGTGACAGAGTTCTGATTCTGTATTTACTGTGTTACATCTTGTGCCACAATTATCTTTCCTGGATTTTGGGACATTTTGATATCTTTCTCTCAGTGGAAGTATCAGCAGGCTAACCTGGGGTGTAACTCTTGGCATGGGCTGCAACAATGCTAACTGAGAATAATACTGCAAATGCAACTGAGAAATACTCTGAGAAGCTGATTTGCTTTCCTAGGTGTTTCTTTCACATTATCATACACTCATTCATCTCTCACGGTGGGATTTTTTTTGCTAAAATATTGGAAAAGTGTTCCCCACCCGCTCTTGCTGTCAGGGTCATGAGTGCACCAACAGCCACTGTAGTCTTTTCCCTTCTCTGAGGTGTTTGGCTACCTGTGGTGAGGGCTGGCTCTGATGGAATGCAGCTGTGTAACCTGGGATCAGACAGCTGTGAAAGGAGTTGTGAAAAAGCTCTGAGAAACTGTGTTGGAGGCCTCAGCTGGCTCAGGAGCTCAATTTCAGTTTAGGCTCTTGTCCCTGGCCCTTGTCTGAGCTACAGCACAGGTTTGCATGTGCTTGACTCTATACTTTATCCTGGGTTGACTTTCTTGCTTGATCTCAGACCTGCCTTATGATTATGACCTTGTCCAGTTATCACTGTCCTATTGGTTGACCTCGGTTACTGTCAGTGGACATATTCTGCTCTTGGGTTCTGTGCAACTGTCTCTCCTTGTCAGTTAAGTCACTGCTCCACCTGCTGTGTTCCTAAATTGCCTTCTCCCTCAGAGCAGTTGTTACCTGACACTGGTCACAGCAGCCCACTTCTGCTGCTCCCAGATAATTTCTTGCAATACTACTCTACTTAGTTCCAATTCAGAATCATCCATCTGTCAAAAGGAAAATCTTTACTGACATATGAAGACAATGCAAAGAACAGGTTTTATTCCCTAGTATCTTAATCCTACATCATCCATTGTATTGCTTTGTAACCTATTCATTGAGGGGATTGTGAAAACCCCAAGGAATTTATATGGTCCAGCAATGAACTTAATATCCAGCTCTTACTCCTGATTTGCAACCTGAGCCTAAACACAACCTCGGTTCTTTTTCATTCATAACACAATAGTCTACTTTCGGTTATCTTCTGGCCTAGCTTTTTTTGTTGCTAGTATCTGGCAATAGGCACAAGTTTTGTCACTTCTACTGTGTAGAATCCAAATCTTAAACTTCTTAGCAGAGACCAGTAGCAGGAATGTAATTCACTCTAATTGTTATCAGAATGTACCTATTAACTGTCCTTGAGTCCTTGCTATTACCCACTGTAATTATAAGTGTAAGTGGGCAACCAATATAACCAACATAAACCAACTTCATCTCACAATTTCTTCCTGGTACTTTTCCTACTCAGTGGACCTTGTAAGAGCCACAAACAAACCTAGCTTTTCAAACCGACTATGTTGAACCCCTACGTTCACCAGAGACCCACCTTTCCCACACAAAAAAGTACCTGCAGTAGCTAGAGAAACAACTGTAAAACATTTACCTGTATTACATCCAACACCTGTCTTATTTTGAAATTATGTCTATTACAGTTCTAGGTGGAACCTTTAATAAAACTGTAAACTTAACATTTTCAATAAATCAATGATCCTGAGAATTCAATGGGTGGGATTTATAAATTCAGAATAACTACACTGAAACCATTCACCTCTGTCAGCTCAAATTTTACTTTTGCTGGCCTTTGAGACTTCAGGAAAAGTAGTTTTTGCATTGTCTTCTATAAGAACCTCACACCTTTTTCAAAAGTCTAGGCATTAACTGTGACCAGGAGATTTCATTTCTCCCTAAATCCTTAGGTAATATAATAGTGCCCATCTGTTTCATAACATTAAAAAGTGTTATAAAGTGAGACCAAATAGCTGATAATAGAGTATTGGAATAAAGACTCATGGTATTGAAATAAAAGCTGGTGCCAACAGGAGTGGGGGAGTCATGGTTTGTTCTGTGGCAGTTATGACTAATAGATGCAAATTGAGAGCAAAGATTAGGAACAGTGATGCACTTAATGCTAGCAGGATAGATACGGAAGGGCTTGATCTTGCAGGCATCTTGCAAGCCATGCAGAGCTGAGTGTTTTTGGTTTTGTTTCTGGCTAAAGGTAGGTGTATACTTTGATATCAGGTTCAGGTTACAGAGAAAAAGGATACAGTCATTCCAGACCCTGCCTTCATCCACTTTCTCCATGTCTAGCAAGACCCAGCAATAACCTTAAGAAATCAATCATGACTATTCTTAAATTTAATCTCAAGACAGGAAGAAGGAGGGGGCTGAGGCATGAGAGGAAGGGAGGTAAAAGCACCATCTGAAATATGGCTATATCCACAAATTTCTATAATCCCATCCCCTCAATAGCACTACCAACATCAAACTCAAATCTTACTTTGAGGTTTATTATCAGCCTAAAATAACCTAGGAATTAACTGTAAGATACTAGACCTTACCAGGTCCAGTTCACCCAGTTCAGTTTGCCAATTAGCATGCCTTGGCAATATAAAGTTGCAAGCTCTTAATTTTGCCATAACCCCAACATTTTGCTTTGTCTTAACTCCATGCTAGTGGGCTGGATTAGCCACAGAACTGTCTTCTCGGTGATCCTCATTAGAGACTTCGTCCTGTGGATAAGGCTACTATTAAAAAGTTTAAAAATAAGAAGCAGAATTATGATAACAGGGAATACAGAGTTAGGATAATGACTTTATCTTTCCTGTGAGGGCCATAGAACCAGAATTATACCTGACATTGTTCTGAGTGAGATGTTAAGGTTAGTTCTTCCAGGGAAGGGATCATAGTTCTAAGGAAAACATAAATTCTGGGGCTAATTTTATGGTATGAAGTAGTACTAAGAAAAGCGGGGAGGAAGTCTTATAAGAAATCATGTATTATAAGAAATAATTATAATAAA
The DNA here is from genome assembly GCF_963082525.1 of Nesoenas mayeri. Taxonomy (NCBI): domain Eukaryota; kingdom Metazoa; phylum Chordata; class Aves; order Columbiformes; family Columbidae; genus Nesoenas; species Nesoenas mayeri. Next base: position 21,168,274 of record NC_137544.1, on the reverse strand, counting down.
TAATGTATTTTGCAGAGGCACAATGAGGATGAATGTTGGTAGAAAAAAGTATGTCTGAGTCTTTAGATATGATGATTGCATTGGAGGATGTATTGAGCTAATGAGATTTGGGAATAGAAGAAGTGTAAGGTGAGAGAATAAGATTAAGAAATTGAGTTTATTGGTAGACTGAGCAGAGCATACAGGGTCAAGAAGTTATGTTAAGGAGATTATGGTGCCTTAATACATAGCTGAGGGAAGGACTAGAATTGGGGCTAGAGAAGGGTTAAATGCAGATTCTGCACAAGAGGTGTTGAAAAGTTTTGAGAATTTTGTGTTTTCTAAGGCCTGCAGAATTAGGATGATCCCACTGCTGGCCTGGGTAAACAGTTTTGTTTCTGGTTTGAATGTGCTTCACATAAATATCGTATGGGTGCTGTAATGATTGTAAGGAAGTATAACAGTTCATCAGTGACTGAAAAACGTTAATTGCTGCAGCCTGTGTAGGCTAAAACAAAGACTGGTGTTTAAAGGAAAACTGTTTAAGATTAAAGTAAGACTGATGTCTCAGTTAGAGACTGATACGGAAGATGCCAAAAAATCTGTGTTTATACGGGAACTGGAACTACAAGTCCCACAGATCTGGGATAAGAGTTTAGTAATAGAAGCAAATGGGTTTTCAGCATATTTGAGGTAGATTTATGTTGTAAATCTTACTGAAAGCTATATTTATGCTTGTTTTAGAGATCAGGTGCTATAAAGTGAGACCTCTAGAGCTAAGCTGACTACAATATATGTAGTTCAGGATCTTCTGAACTGAGATGAGGGATGGTCTTGAAAAGTCGAATGTCTAATATTGATGTGGGCATTGATTATTGATAAAAGGAGGTCATTTATTACAGTTAGTTTTTTTTAAAGACAGGAGATTAGCTGTAAGAGATTTTTTTCTACAAATTCCAGATCTTGTTGTCTGCCCTTTTTGCAGCTTCCAAAAACAGTCGTAGCCATTTAACACTTTCTGTTCCTGACTTTGAGAGTCTTATGGGTTACATGCAGCCCAAATCTTCAGTACTTGATCTTCAAACTGCACTGAAATGAAACATAAACCAGACTTTAACAATAGACTTTCTGGCCAGGTCCATATCATTCTGAACCATCCTGCTAATCTCACTGTCTTAGGTCTGCAAATCATACATAATGAACTGAAAAATTCAGTTCCTGATTTGCAAAGTTAAACTGCCACCCAAACCAGAATTTTTATTTATACTTTACAGTTGCATACTATATTATGCCATGTATGTGACCCACTATTCCTGTAGAGTATTGGGCTACAGGAACCAGAAAAGAAATCTTGTTCTTCACTTCCTCTTATTCTCAAAGTTAGGCCAAAAGCTTTCTTCATGCAGAATAGTAATTACCCTAATCCGTACTTGCTGTAGGTAGCATTGTTGGTAAGTCATTCAGGTGCTGGAGAATTCTGATTTTGTATTCTCAGAACCAAACTGTATCCCTATTTATAACTACAGCCAGAACCCTGCAACATCTAGAAGACTAACCAGGACCAATTTGCTCCTCCAGTACCAGGTCTTTCACAGTCCTTCATTCTTTTCAAGTGCTATCAATAACTCTATGCTCATTCATCCCTCCAGGTCCTGATCTTAGACCTTAACTTAAAGTGGCATTTTAGATCTGCCTTCAAACTAAGCAGAAACCAATTTCCCTGCTACTTATATACTCCTGTAATAACTCTGCAGGCAATGACGGCTCCAGAAATTACCCTAGATCTTCAGTCTTTCCTGTTTCAGACACTAAATCTATTTCTGTTCCAGCTTTAGCCTTACCAATAGACTGAATTCCCATCCCTAACTCATTAAATGACATTTTTTCATGTTCCCATGTACCTAAGTGCATTCAGAAACCAAATATAAAACTAGAACTTCAGTTCAGCTTTAACTATAACCCAATGTTTAGGTAAATATCTCAAAAAGATAAGGAACAATCTAGAATTATTGTTGGCTTTCTGTGTTGTGCCAGCTCTACAGATCTTGTGATACAAATATATTTACTTTTCAGATTCCTCTCTCTAGGACTTCAAAATGTGTGACAGTAAAGCTTCTTAATGTCTAATGAAATGTTTGTTTTAAATGTGTTTTAGGTTATCACAATGGGTGCTATCATATCTCTGCTGGTGCCAAACCTGGCAGCAGTACCAGGAATTTGCCAGTACTACTGCAGGGAGTGCAGTGCCAGGCTAAACCTCGTTTCTGTTCTCAGCCACAAGATTTGCATGATATGTGACCTGTGGTGAGTTTGCTTCTGAAATGCATCATGATGTTCCCTCCCACTCAGTGCCTGTTTAAGAAAAAGCCATATGAAGCAAGGGTTATCCTATATATACACCTTTATTTTTTATATATATAATATGCATATCTTCATTACGAAATACACAAAGTTCTTTTTCCTAATAATATATGTTTTAAAATATTCCATTGTCCACAAGAAACTTTGTCAGAACTTCTCCAATGCATTAAATAATAAACTTCACATGCCGAATTCACCATATAAACAAGGCTGCTGGCCACCTTCAGGACAAAAATTCGATATTCAATTGTCCAACTTAATTTAAATAATTTTGTATTTTCTATATCAGAGTTTTTATCTTTTCACAGATTCTTCCTTGTATTTTCTATTCACGAGTGAGTTCGTAGTGACATAACACTCCCAGGAGACTTTGTAATCCAGAATTTATGCTCATTAAAAATACTTACATTCTTTTGCCTGCTCATTAAAAAAAAAAAAAATGTTACACAAATCTCTGAATTCATGGAAAAAATCAAGGTATAGGTTGTTTTTTGGTTTTTTGCTTTTTTAAAAATTGGAATACAGTAAAAATTGTTACTGGATAAAATGCCAACATTAAGTGCTGCCTTTCACTTGACTATGGTAAAGTGTATAAAAATATATATTATGTGCTATGATAAAATATCAAGTTTTAAAATATTTATTATAGAATCGTAGAATCATTTTGGTTGTAAGAGAAACTCAGGATCATTGAGTCCAGCCATAACCTAACCTAACTCTAGCACTAAACCATGTTCCTAAGAACCTTGTCTAAATGACTTTTAAATGCCTCTAGGAATGGTGACTCCACCACTTCCCTGGGCAGCCTGTTCCAATGCCTGACAAGCCTCTCTGTGAAGAAATTTTTTCCTAATATCCAATCTAAACCTCCCCGAGTGCAACTTGAGGCCATTTCCTCTTGTCCTGTCACTTGCTACTTGGAACAAGAGACCAACACCCTCCATGCTACAACCTCCTTTCAGGTAGTTGTAGACAGCAATAAGGTCTCCCCTCAGCCTCCTGTTCTCCAGGGTAAACAGCTCCAGCTTCTCCAACCACTCCTCATCAGACTTGTGTTCCAGGCCCCTCACCAGCTTCGTTGCTCTCCTCTGCACCCTCTCCAGCACCTTATTGTCCTTCTTATGATGAGGGGCCCAAAACTGAACACAGCATTCAAGGTGGGGCCTCGCCAGCACCGAGTACAGTGGCACAATCACTCCTCTAGTGCTGCTGGCCACACTATTCCTGATACAAGCCAGGATGCTGTTGGCCTTTTTGGCTACCTGGGTACACTGCTGGCTCATATTCTACTGACTGTCGATCAACACCCCCAGGTTGTTTTCCACCAGGCAGTTTTCCAGCCACTCTTTCCCAAGCCTGTAGCGCTGCCTGGGGTTCTTGTGACCCACGTGCAGGACCCAGTACTTGGCTTTGTTAAACCTCCTACAATTGGCCTCAGCCCAATGACCCAGCCAGTCCAGATCCCTCTGTATGGCCATCCCACCCTTCAGCAGATCAACATTCCCACCCAATTTGGTGTCATCTGCAATCTTACTGAGGGTGTGCTTAATCCCCTCATCCAGATTGTTGATAAAGTGATTAAGCAGAACTGGCCCAAATACTGAGCCCTGGGGAACACCACTCCTGACTGGCCACCAACTGGATTTGGGTCCATTCACCACAAATCTTTGGGCCCAGCCATCCAGCCAGTTCTTTATCCATCGCAGAGTATACCCATCCATGCCATGAGCTGCCAACTTCTCCAGGAGAATGCTGCGGAATCTGGTGTCAAAGGCCTTCCTGAAGTCTAAGTACACAACATCCACAGATCAGGCTGGTCGAACAGGACCTGCCTTTCATATTTCCTTTATTTCCTACATTGTGTAATCAAACTCATTTTGTATTTATTATCTGCCTGTCCAAAACACCCCATTGATTTTCGAGTGATTGAGAGCTAGAGCTTTAGATCATGAGATGCTCATTTAAGTTACCAATATATGTTACATTTAAAATGATGAGTTACTGATGGGTTGAACTAAGTAGTCAAGAAGGTTACCTGTAGACCTTATGAAAAATTACAATGCTTTGTTAACATTTCATAATTTTTCTCCTTTTTTGGTTTAAAATTACTTCAGTTACAGTGTTTCTCTACCTCCCTTCCTTAAAAATAATACCAAAAACCAGAACACAGTTGTAAGAGTGATCTATGTCATATGTAATCTCAGTCCCAGAAATGTCTGAAGCATACTAATGGGTGCTGAAAAAAAGTCAGCCCAACACTGATATTCTACCCACAATTTTAGTGTCAATAAACAAATAAAACAAAATTGCTACAGAAATTCATTGATTCTCTATTTAGTAACAATTAGATGTATCATTGCATGCTTTGTTCACAACTGAATAAATTAAGGAAAAACACAAATGATAATTTAATAAATATAAAGAAGTTAAACTGAGATAACACAAGAAACCTTAAGGTAGATATTTTCCAATTTTTGATTATATGATTGTGAAACCAAATTGTTATTTTTCTGTAGTTCTTTTTGGGTACCTGAAAGTAAATTATTAATTTGTGTTAGATCTCCCTGAATTGTTAAGTAAAACCAGGTTTTTATACAACAGGAGGATTTATCTTGGGGAGATCTGGGTGCAGATTTTACATTTACCTTAGACTGCCTAGAGACACAATGGGTGCTTCTTTATGTCTTTTTGCCTCTGAGCATAATGAAGTTCCGTTATATTTGGGGTCTCTTTAACTGTGACTTACCTACAAATAATCTCTGGTCTTGAAAGCATTTAATTAAATACATAACCTTCTTAAGCTTAATGAAAATGCCCTTTTCTTATGAAAGCCTATTAGAAAATTTCTTTCAACCTTCAAAAACCTGTTAGACTTGACAGTTTTTCTTCAAAAATAAAAGCATACAAATATATCTTTTTAATATTTACCCCACACCTAATAAATACCTATGTTTTTTTCAGTTGTATTCAAATGAGATGAACTCATTAACACTCTTACGGTCTAAATATGCAAAGCCCTCTACTAAGAACAGTAACAACTATCATTGTTAGTCCTCACTTGTAAAGTAACTGTATTAGCTCTACCAACTACCCTACCTCTATATAGCCAGCTTCACTCCCCACATTGACTCTAACAACTTCTTTGTATTTAAATTCACAGCTGCCTACATTTTACAGTCAGTAGCATGGTGCTTTTTCATACAAGCTTTTTCCAAATTATTGTATGTCTTTATTTAGGAAAGACAGAATTTAATGGCCTAAATGCTAATTTAGCATGCAGCCTTCCCTTTCCTACACTTTGTCAATTTTGTACATTCTTAAATAATTTACATGAAGCACGGAGAACTCTGAGCACAAATCTTTTAGTTCTGTTCCATCATATAGCTGAGGTTGGTGCTGAGCTGGCACAAGGTACCCTTTATAAACAGAAGTCTTTTCAAACCTGAGCACAATTTTGTGCCAAGCTCAAGCAAACTCAGCCCGATTCCTCTCTTCAAGGTTTCTCTATCTGCAATTTGTTTATCTATGCTCCCAAAATATTCCTGTCACCTCTGATATTCTGGGTTTTGTGGTAGAAACAGTCGGGTTACCCTGTATTGCCAGCTGACTAGTCTCTTGCAAACCCCTTTTCCCGTTCCCATATAGTTAGCTTTGTTTTGGATTATGTAGAGTGAAAAATCACCTCTGAAGCTTTAGTTAACTACATTCAGAATGAAACAGGGATTCACTAAACCAGAGCCATCAGAGAAGGTAACAGGAAATCCTGCACTGTAACACATAACTCTCTAATAGTGCTTTTCCTCCCCTGTCTGTTGCACTCTAGTTGCACACCACAAGGGTGTCTACTGCATTCTTTGTGAGTTGGTGAAGCTACAAAGTTCTGGGAAACCACTCTTTTAAAAGCAATTTTCATCATAAAAACGACATTGGTCAGTTATTAAGGGCTCAGAGCTATAGCTAAACAATAGCGATTTTTAAAATATCCTATTCTGTTTTTTCTAATGAGAACCAATTTGACCAAGTTTAACCCTCATGGAGGAAGTTTCTCAAATTATCTTACTAATAATATGTACTTACCTTAGAAAAAAATGTTTAATGAGGCAACTTAAACATGTTCTGAAGTACTCAGACTCGAGTCAATTTTCTCATAAAGAGGGATTTTGACACTGGGTTTGGAGACATTACTGCTTTTGGAAAACTCAGCATGGGCAGAAAAGGGAGAGAGAGCTGTATTACAGCTACATACAAGGAGTATTTGATGTTGTAGTTTCATGAGGACTGTTACAATTAATGCCACTGTCTTACCATTAATGGAAACTATGTGGTGACTTGGTAGACCTACTCTGCTTTGGAATATGACAAGATGCAAATATAGATGAAAAGAATGTTTGACTTCTTTCCTTGTTGGAAGAAGTTTCACTGTATTGGTTTGAAACAGCCTACTCATAAAAACATCTGAATTTATTTTCACAAATTTACATTGTTATATAATTCCTTGAACCTTTATTGAATATTAAGTTAATTTTAGCTTATTTTATGTAGCACAAGTAGATACATTATTATTGCCATATCTTCTTCTAGAATATACTAGTATTTGCTCAATTTTTTTCATTGATATTTATTATTAAATGATATATTCAGAGCAATCAATGAAAAACCTCGGTTGTCAAAGACAACAATGACTTTGATTATGAAATACATAGAAGTATTTATAAAGAACTTGAAAGGCAGCACTCAAGAAATCAAAGGACAGCTTTTAAAATTTCTGCCTTGTTTTAACTTCCCAAATTTTTCCTTCAGGCTATGTTTTGGAAACTGAATGCAAGAATGAGGTACTGAGATTCATACCTTTGTGTGCAATATTAGATTAAATTGTGGAAACCAAGGATGTAAGTGTGCAAAAACATAGAATGGAAGTCTAGGAGCTATCTGATTTTGTCAGGCTGACCCTGGCTGAACACTGGGTATCCACCAAGCTGCACAATCGCTCCCCTTCTCAGCAGGACAGAATAGGGGTAAAGAATATGATGGAAAAATCTCGTAGGGCAAGATAAAAACAGTTTAATAAAAGCAAAAGCAAAGGATGTGCATGGAAGCAAAGGAAAACAAAAGATCCTCTACTTCCCATCAGCAGGTGATGCTCAGTGACTTCCTGGGAAGTAGGGCTTCCGTACATGTAGCAGTTGCTCTGGAAGACAAATGTCGTAACAATGAATGTGCCCCACCTCCTCCTTTCTATTAGTTTTATTGCTGACCAGATGTCACATGGTATGGACTATCCCTTTGGTCAGTTTGGGTCAGCTGTCTTAGCTGTGTCCCCTCCCAGGATCTTGCCCACCCCCAGCCTACTGCTAAGGGGGGATGCTGGAGACACAGCCCTGATGCTGTGCAGGCTCTGCTCAGCAGTAGCCAAAACACTGGGGTGTTATCAACACCTTTCCCATTACCAATGCAAAGCACAGCACCATGAGGGCTGCTGTGGGGAAAATTAACTCCATCTCAGCCAGACCCAATACACTGATAACAAATGAACCTCATTATAATAGCGGTGCCTTAAAATCTAGACCTAATCTGTAAAAAGCTTGTTTTCTTATAAATGTGATCTCTGTCTTTAAAACTAAAATTTGTTTATCTTTAAACATATTTGACAGTGTAAATTGAATGAGGTTTTGCTTAAGGATTCTAGATTAAATCTGAAGAAAGGTTCTTGTGACTTAAATTGTTTTCAATTATATCAGTCATAGTCCTCTACATTTTGAAAGGATGCTGTCTCTAAGGACATCTGTTCTTTTCTACTATCTCTTTTTCCTGCTCAACTTAACAACACTTACACAGCTCATCCTTAGCAGTAGCCACAGAGAAGTTATTCAGAAAATCAGAGAACAAAATAAGCCGAATCACAGTGTAAGAAGTTGCAACCCGTCACTTTAGCACCACTTGATTGATGATGTATCTTCAAAGCAACTGCATCATGGATGAGACAAAGTTATAAAGTACATCTGAATCATCAGAATGAGTGTTTTCTTTTAACGGGTGGTGTAGAGGCCAAGATATAGTGATCTCAAAAAGAAGACATGCTGAACTTATGTAAGGAGAGGCAAATAATGAAATTTAATGAGAATTAACGTTCATTAGTTTACATTTCTCAAGATTATTGCTCCAATGCTGTCTTCTGAGTAAAGAATTTCAATACTTTCTCTGGGTTAACACTCCGTTAAGATCACACATATTTGCCGCTTATTAATTTGTTACTGTTTCCTTGATATCCTGGGAAAGATCCCTCAAGCCTTAATTGACATAATTTGCCTGTAGCCAATTTGATTCATACTAGTCTTTATTTCTTAATAATGTGATGAAGAAAACCTTGTAACAACTGGAGGTAGAAGCATAAATCCTTGCAGTATATCAGAGAAAAGTACCTTTTTCTACATGTGTCCTTTTCTAATAATGTGTTGAAAGCTCTCATGTATAGCTTCTGTCATAAGGTAGGAACACGCTATGGTTATAGAATTTCTAAAATTTGTGAAACTTGGAGCTTTCTTATGATACATGATTTGTGGAAGGCTATAATTCAGTGTTAGGAATACTGAGGGCTCAGATAAATGCTCCACCTGATATACAAAGGACTTATGATGCAGTTAAATGGAAAAGCAAAACAGAGTTGTAGATTTAATGGTAAAGTTTTTTAACCATGGTCACAAAAGTAGATATAAATAATAAAAGTAGTAGAGAAGTCTGACAAAGGTCAACAAAATGAATTTGCTTTGGAATATCACCAGTTAGGGAAGTACAGGGTAACAGAGAGAGGGTTTTGATTGTTTTTAGAGAAGGCAAGTAATGTCCCATGGAAATGAAGGCCCAGGATGTCCATGTCTCCATTGCACTGGGCAGCCCAGAACTGTGCACAGTACTCCAGATGTTGTCTCACCAGTGCTGAGTAGATGGGAAAGATCACCTCCTTCGATCTGCTGGCAACATTTTCTATTGCAGCCCAGGATTATGCTGTCCTTCTTTGCTGCAAGTGTACATTGCTGGCACATGGACAACTTGGTGCCATCAGAACCCCAAGGATATTCTCTGCAAAGCTACTTTCCAACTGGTTGGCTCCCAGGCTGTACTGGTGCCTGGGGTTATTCCTCCATAGATGCAGGATCCTTCCCTTTATAGAACTTCATGACATTTGGGTAGACCCATTTATCCAGGTTGTCGAGGTTCCTGTGAAGAGCAGCACAGCCATCTGGTGAACCAAACACTCCTCCCAGTTTTAAATTGTCTACAGGCTTACAGAGGGTTCAGTCTGCTACATCATTTCGGTCATTAATGAAGATGTTAAACAGTAGTGGCCTCAATATCAACCCATGGGGTAAATCACTAGTGACTTGCCTCCAACTGGACTTTGTACTTCTCAACATAGGTCCTTGAGTCCAGCAGTTCAGACAGTTTTCAGTCCATTTATGTAGTTCATGTGTCCTCAGCTTCTCTATGAGGATGTGTTGGAGAGTGCCAATAGCCTCACTAAAGTCAAGATAATCAACAGTCACTACCCTTCCCTTATCTACTGAGCCAGTCATCTCATTATGGAATGCTCTAAGGTTGGTTATGTCTGATTTTCCTTTGCAAATCCATGCTGACTACTCCCAAGCACTTTCACATCTTTCATATATTTGTAAATGGTTTCCAGGAAGGTTTCCTCCATCACCTTCAAGGGTACTGGTGAAACTGACTGTTCTGTAATTTTGTAGATCCTTCCTCCTGCTCTTCTTAAAGAAAGGAGTGCCATTTGCTTTCCTTCAGTCTTCAGGAATCTACTCTCATCACCATGACCATCAATTTTAAAGATGATTGAAAGTAGTCTCACAACAACACTGAGCAGATTCAATTCCAGATGGGCTTCAGCTTTTCTACCCCCATCACTGCAGGCTCCAGGTTAATTCCTGTTGTTGATACCAGCTGTGCAACCGGTTGTTTACCCAGAGAATCCATCCGCTCTTCTTTAAGCTCTTCTCTCTCCCCAGCAGGATTAGAGAAGAACCCTGGACCACTATGCTCTTATCATTGCCCCAAGAGCCATGTAGTCATGCTTGGTCCAGCTTTTCCCTGGCAATATCATTGTCAAGGTTTAAGACAAGGCGGCAATAAACTGTGGCAGATGCTCCCTGTTACGCCCTCACTTCCCGCCACCCCTTTCCTTTCGATTGGAAAGATGATAGGAAAGATAAGGAGGAAGGGAGACTTAGATTTCAAGCTGGAGAGTTTTAAAGGGTTTTACTAATGCTACTAATAAATAGAGAATATATATGAAATATACAAAACCAATCTCGAATGCTCGATGTGGAGTTGGCGTCACTCCAGCAGCAGGAGCTGGGTGTGCGGAGCTGGCGGCTCCAGCAGCTGCAGCTCAGGCCCCTGGAAGTCATGGGTGAGACTTCACAGCAAACCAGAACCTGGTTGCAGGAATGCAGGGCCTGAGGCCTGTAGATCACAGACAGACAGACAGGGTCCTCTCTAGATGCTGGACATGGTCAAAGAGAGCGTGACTCTCGTGATCACCCTCTTACATAGGGGGTATGACGATTATGGGATGGAATATTCTGTTAATCCTCAGTTGGTCAGTTCTAGTCACCTGTTCCATCCACCCCTCCTCAAACACACCCCACTCATGAAGGAACATGGGAAAACTTATGTGTCTTTCTTGGCCACCATGGTAATAAATCTGAACATGAGCTTCTTCAGCATTCTGTTGGTCTTCTTATCAGCACTGAGTACAGCATCCTAGGAAAAATATGCAGGCTAAAACTCAGAAAAGTACAGCCACCTAGAAGAACTTAGCTGAAAGAAAAATCACTAAAAGAGAACTGGTCTTGTTTTTAACAAAACCAGGACAATCATCATAGACCACCATGGCCATGTCACTGGAGCAATCAGGGGTAATAGTCTGTGGGCTTGACAAGACATGCCTATCTCTTGACAACATCCTGGACCTTAGGCCCTGTCAAACAGCAAACAGGACAGTTAAAAAAAATATCATACTAGTTTTTATTGCAAAGCCCCATTTCTCTGGGCACCAGTGAGTTGTAGATGCACTGTATCCATAATGACAGAAAATCATTAAGATGTCTAAAGGAAATGTAATCCTTGAAGGTATAAGTAAAAGAAGTTCTACTAGCCAACAAAGTGGCTTTTACTAATTTGAAGTGGGTGTCTGCATTAACACTTGCTGGTTGCAGGCAGAGTTCTCCAGAGATACTGTATGGGGTGCAGGTGCCCAGGTGCTGGGGGCTGCAGGGATCTCTATGAGGAGAGGTCGGGGCTGTCCCATGCCAGATACAGATGGTTCCAGCGGCTCCAACCACCCACCGCAGGCCACAGCTGAGGTGGTGGCATCTTTGGGTTGACATATTTATGAAAGAGCAAAATGTAGCATAGGCAGAGAAGGAGGAAGAAAATAGTGAGAAACAGCCCTGCGGACACCAAGGTCAGTGAAGAAGAAGGGGGAGGAGGTGCTCCAGGCACTGGAGCAGGCATTCCCCTATAGGAGCTGGAGGAGACTGTGGTGATGCAGATTGTTCCCCTACAGCCCATGGAGAGGACCATGCTGGAGTAGATATCCACACTGCAGCCCATGAAGGACACCATACTAGAGCGGGGAGATGTGTCCTGAAATAAGTTGCAGCCTCTGGAGATACCATGCTGAAGTAGGCTCCTGTCAGGAACTGCTGCCTGTGGAGGACTCATACTGGAGCAGGTTTATCCTGAAAAACTGGGACAGAGGAAAAGTGTGAGAAGGAGCAGCAGAGAGAAGCTGTTCTAGACTGACCACAACCTCCATTCCCTGTCCACCTGTGCCACTTGGTGTGGGGGAAGGAGGTAAAAGAGTCAGGAATGGAGTGGAATTGAACCAGAGAAAAGGGGGATGGTGGGCAGAAGGTGCTTTAGTTTTTGTCTTTGTTTCTCGCCATCCCACTGTATTTTGATTGATAACAATTTATTTTTTTCCCAAGTTGAGTCTGTTTTGCCCACGGTGGTAACTGGTAAGTGATGTCCCTGTCTTTATTTTTCTATTTTATTTTATGCTCCCATTCTGCTGAGGAAGAGCAATGAGAGAGTGGCTGTGTGAGGGTCTGGCTGCTGGCCAAGGTCAAAGCCAGCAGAGTCCTGTTGTCTTCCTGCAAAATGCAGATGAAAACAAAGTTGAATACATAGCAGTTACAGCTTGTTGGCCAAATTGCTTATTCCTTATACTTGACTTCCTATAAAATTTCCAAATAATTCTATGTGCAACAAGAGCAGAACAGTATATTTGTGTTACAGATTCATCAATTGGACATGCATTGCTGCTATGTCTAATTTTTAAGAGGAAAGTCTTTCCTAAGGAAGAATTTCTACCTTCAGTTATGACAAGGCTCTATTTTGAGACTTATGGGGAAATTTTCAAGGTCACTAGAAGAGCAGGAGGAAATTATATGGCTCTAAAACTGATTTCTTTTGAAATTATGACAAAAAAACTTGATGATCAGTCACAAAATGAGGATAAATTAGATAAAAAGAGAGATCTCACAGAGAGATAAATGATTGAATGAAATGCTTAAGATCATTATCAAGTACTTATGTTTGTAATTATGGTCACAAGTATGTTAAGGTGGGCAATAAATTAATCTGGGAAAAAATATTTTATGTTTCTTAATTAAATGTATTTGAAAAATGGATATTTCAGTGCTGCTAACTAGGAACTTGTGAAAATACTTTATTGCAAGATTGCAACATGAGAAGTGGCCTAAAAGATGCAGCTGATTTTGTTATGAAAATATTAGACAGTGCAGGGGGAAAAGGTAGAAATATGACTATTTTATAAAGAAGGAAATACACATAAAATTGCACAACCAAATATAGCAGATGTAGTGAGATTCCGGCTGCACTGGGGTAAGTGATAGTTTTCTCTTTAGCACAAATTTAATTTCTTGATAATTGTGAAGGAATCAAGGGACCAGTTTGAACTAAACAAGTGCTCTTAGATTCCTCATGTAGTTTTATTGATTTTCAGTAGGATATGCTAGACTTCATACGTTTAAATTTCCAAATTCATTTTCATGTGTAAAGTCTATCATATTCCAACTAAACCTGAAGTTGTTACTTTAATCAGTTAATAAATTTTATAGCAAAAACAATGATAGAATTAATCCAGTCTACTATTTAGTGTAATCATATCAGAATTTCATCCAGTCATTCTTGTGTTAAGATATTTTGATCATATCTTGCCCCAAAATGCAATTTATGATTTCACTTTTTCAGACTTTTGACAGAGATTGTTCCAATTGTTTATTGTTTGTATAATGTAGTGTGAAATACAAAATGTATTGGAAAAAATTCTGTTTGAGAGTGTCCAGATAAACAAACATGAAAGATTTCAGTATCAACAATGTTTCATATTACAATAATCTGAAGGTTTTTGTATTTTCTTATGTGTCCTTTCTTTTTCTGTTAGGAAATGACTTGAGGGTTCACAAAGTTAATAGGTGTCATGGCATTTTTCTATTTTTACACAGAAAGTTTTAATATGAGAACAGTGAGAAACTTCTTCCATCCAGGCTTTCCTGGTGGGAGGAGGCACATGGCAATTTGTAGTTTTTCCAAGATACAAACAATATGTATGTTCCAAGATATGTGATCTTGGCAAATGACAGCATAATGGACAAAACCTTACCAAATCTAGACATATGGGACTATTTACCATAAACCTAAGTTTTATTACTTTCAGTAGGCTGTTTTTTGCTATCTTTTCATAGCCTTTTTTTTTTTTTAAATGAATAACATGAACAATGTATGCCTCTGTGAGACACCTCCACCTAATGCACAACTGGTCTGTTTATGTCTTTATATGTCTTTTTTCTGTCTCCTTATTTTCTGTCTCCCTGCCTGACAATCACAACTTTTAATATGCTCTACTTGGCCTAGTAACATTGAGTTTTGAGTTCACACTGAAAACCAAAACATCTAGCTTAACTAAGGCACTATCTATGATAGAGGCCAAGAGTGGGTGCTCAGGAAACAGTGTTCTTAAGCATGATCTCCCACAACTGTATTTCATAGAAACTTTACAAAGCTCTGTTGTATCCACACCATTATTTTTAACAGTGCTAGATGAACATTTCTTCAAAAATATGCCTAATTACTTTTTGAACCCCTTTTTATATCTTTATTATGCAGAATTTACAGTGGCAATGAGTTAGCATTGTGAGAAAATAATTTTCTTTTAGACTTCAAAGTGATTAGCTGTGATTTATATTGAAGCTACTTTTAAGTATTCATTGGTGGTTTTCCACTAAGGAGTGGCACTGAAATGCTTAAAAGCCTATAGGCATGGTCCTGACAGAAAGGGAAGCAGTTTCAGCAAATGTATATCAACTTCAGTCATTATCTCCGTTCTAATTCCTCTTATGGATTTATCCTTAAGAGGAATTATTAGGGAGCCAATAGAAACTCACCCACCTAAATCCCTCTGGATTTTTGAAGAGCATAATGAATATTTTCGTTTCCCATTTTGAGACATTGTGTGATATCTCTTTTCATTCCTCCATTGTGGCCCTTCACCCTTGTCAGAAATGGGTGAATGAAACAATATCTTCTGTCTTCCTAGCTTCTAAGGGCATTGTTCAACTCATTAACTGTTGTACAGTGGCTGATCACGACTACTACAGAAACTTGAAGTACTAATCCAAAGCTCACTGAAGTTAATGAAAAGACTCCTATTGATGCCACTGGGTGCCATGTGGCTCTCAGAATCCAAAAGGGCAAGGATCTGACAGCTTTCTTAAGAACATTTCCTTTTATATGTTTATCATAAGCTAGAGGCTTTTGTTACAAGGTTAGACTGTCTGACATCTGCTCTTGCATGCTACCCTTGGAGATATTGCATGAATGTAAATAAAGACATACTGCAAAGGCTGTATAGCCAGTGAGAATACTGAAAATATGGAACTATGCAGAGACACTGGAGCAAAACATAGTATGTTGCTCATCTAATGTATCATTTTATTGCAGAAGCCATACTGTTAAGAGCACAAGATCTTTCCAATCTGTTCAACTGTATTATCTGTCAGCTAGAATGCTATAAAGACAGAATCAGTAATCACAGTCACAACACAGATAATACTGTAGTATATACATGGACATGATATAGCTGATGCCAGAGCTGTAAATTTACCTTAATGTTTACCTGGAAGGAGAAGAGACAGTTCATGCTGAAATTTATAGTGCTTCTAAATGAGGAAGTAGTAAAGAGGTAAAAGGTATAAGGAAGAACAGTTTCACAGTAATTTTCTTACTTGTCTTATCTTGATTCAACTGAACCATCTGCTAAGATTAGTTGTCTTTAGCTGGAAAAATCTGCATTTAGCATGTAACTCCAGCCCAGAGTCCAACACAGAACTCACGATGTCAGTGTTTGTCCTGCAGGAAGGTGAGGCGAGGAAAAGATCCATCCACTACCTAGGACCCTTACATAAGAGTGCCCAGGCTAAAGGTTACAACTAGGTTTAGAGATATGTGTGCTCCTTTAGAATGTGAATAACTAATTCTCTGTCCTTCTCAGCATTTTGAACATCCTGCGTCAATCTCCTAGGAGAATATCCTCATTGCCAGGCTATAAGTAAGACTGAGAAGACGTGAGAACAGAACGACTCTTTCCTGAAGAAGTACTTGGACAAAAGTTGGACAAAAAAAGCAAGAACCTATAGTGTGCAAGACAGTAAGGATGTGTGAGCAATTTTTCTTACTTCTCAGTGATAAGGCCCCTCTGCTTGGAGGACAGAGTCTTGATAACTTCCGCATTTGACTACTAGGACACTGGCTTGAAACCTTACACAAAAATTTGCTTTTGACTTTTGTTGATAAATGGATCAAAATAGGAGTCCAAAGCTATTTAAAACTGCAGATGGAGAAAAACCTCCCCAGGGAAAAAGTGTTCTGCCAGCATCTGCTGACAAGTAAAGGTAGCTGCCAGGGCAGGATAATCCTCATTTGCAATCAGTCATGTAAGGAATTGAGACATTGTTAGTGTTTGAATATGTTTTTGAAGCTTGAGGTTTTATTCAGAAATGAAAACCTCTGGCAAGAGATCTCAGTTCAGTGTACCTGGGTGAACATGTAACCACGCTGCAGCCTGTGACAGGATCAAGTTTAAAAGGAGTAAAATTGAGAACATGGGAAGAATACACCAATTTCTTATCCCAGTCAAGAATTTAGTCAGGACCCATGGGCTCCTCTGCAAGAGGTAAAACCATGCTGGATTTTCTGGAAAAGATGGGCAGATGAGACAGGTGATAAATACAGCAGGAACACAGATAGTGATGACGATAACATCATGACTGGAACAAGAGAGAAACTCTTCCAGCAGCTGGACTCCTCTGTGCTGAGTTAGCTAATGCCCTTGTAGGCCACTTTTAACTATCTTTGAAAAGACTGTGGTGATTGGGATAGGTTCCTGAGGACTGAAAGAGAGCAAATATCACTCCTTTCTTCAAGAAGGGTAAGAGGAAGGATTCAGAGAATTACAAAACAGTCAGACTCATTTGAATACCTTAGAAGGTGATGGCGAAAACCATCCTGGAAACCATTTCAAAGCCTATGACAGAGAGAAAGGTGACTGGGAGTAGTCAGTGTGGATTTGCAAAGAGGAAGTATTAATAATACCTGTCCAACCTCATAGCCTTCCACAATGATATGACTGGCTCAGTAGATAAGGCAAGGGAAGTGACTGTTTGCTATCTTGACTTCAGAATCATAGAATCATTTGATTTGGAAAAAAACCCCAAGATCATTGAATCCAACCATTAACTTGACACTGGCACTAAACCATATCCCTAAGGGCCTCATCTATGCATCTTCTAGACACCTCCAGGGATGGTGACTCAACCACTTCCCTGGGCAGCCTGTTCCAATGACTGACAACCCTTTCTGTGAATAAATTTTTCCAGAAATCAAATCTAAACCTCTGCTGGTGTGACTTGAGGCCATTTCCTCTCGTCCTATTGCTTGCTACTTGGAACAAGAGACCAACATCCTCCATGCTACAGCCTCCTTTCAGGCAGTTGTGGAGAGTGATAAGTTCTCCTCTGAATCTTCTTTTCTCCAGGCTAAACAGCCTCAGATCCCTCAGCTACTCTTCGTAAGACTTGTGCTCTAAACTGTAGTGAGGCTGTTGACACTGTCTCCCATCACATTCTCATAGAAAAATTGGTGAGACATAGGCTAGCCAAACAGACAGTGAAGTGGACTGAAAACTGTCTGTGCTGCTAGGATCAAAGGTTTTGTGATCAGTGACATGAAGCTGGGCTGGAGGCCAGTCACTAGTGGTGTACCCCATGGATCGATATTGGGTCCACTGCTGGTTTATTTTCAGTATTGATACATTTTCAGTAATGATACAAATGGTGTGATAGACTGCACCCTTTGCAAATTTGAAGACAATACAAAACTGAGAAGAGTGGTAGGTTCACTAGGTGGTTGTGCTGCAGTTCAGATGGACCTCAGCAGGCTGGATAAATGGGTCTATTGGAATGTCATGACTGGGGTCCTTGGTGGACAAGAAACTGATAATGAATCAGTGATAAACATTTGTGGCAAAGGCCAACAGCATCCAGGGCTGCACTAGGAAGAACACTACTGGCAGGTTCAGAGTGGCAATCATTCCCTTCTATTCAGCATTGGTGAGGCCACATATAGGGTACTGTGTCCAGTTTTGGGCTTCCTAGTACAAGAGAGACATTGACTTCCTGGAGAAAGTCCAGTGAAGGGCCACAAAGATGTTTAAGGGTTTGGAGCACCTGACAGATGAAGAAGAGAGTCTGAGTGAGCTGTGATTCCTCATCTTGGAGAAGAGACAGCTCAGGAGGATCTTATCAATGTGCATAAATACCTGGGAGGGAATGAAGAAGTGGGAGGTAGACTGTTCTCATTGGTGCCACCTGACTGGACAGGAGGCCATGGACACAAATTGAAACACAGGAAAAGCTGTTTAAACCTAAAAAAAAAGATTTATAGTGAGAGTGGTCAAATACAGGAACAGGTTGCCCAGAGAGATGATGAAGATGTTCAAAGCCAAACTGGATGTAGTCCTGATTTATTTGCACTAGTTGACTCTCCTTTGGGCTGGGTGTTGGATTAAACAATCTCCACAGATCCCTTCTAATGTCATCCATTCTATAATTCAGTGATTCTAATTCTACTCTGAGTATTTTTATCCCCTTTGGTACATGATTAAAAACCAAAATTAAAATTACAGTGTTAAAAGTAAAGAGTATGCCCTGCTGATTGCCATAACATTATTATTCTTGAGATGATGATTCTCTAGAAACAATAATTGTTCCTCAGTCTATCAAACTGATGATATGCATAAGGATTTTATAGGTTTATGAGGTTTGGGAAAAAAGGTTATATAAAATGCAGAATGTTATTCTACGTGTAAGAAAGTCAGCTACTGTCCATGGATCTTACTACTGAAATTTGAGAATTAACTACAGAATTAATTATGTAGTGCTGCCTGCATTTCTTTTTCATGTGGAGAAACTGGTGCAGATATGTTGTAGGTGTATACAGTCTCTTCTGGCAGTGTACCTGTTTTTATCAGGGATGTTTAGTTAGATTAAACAATAGATGTTATTTCATTCATTCATTCATTCATTCATTCATTCATTTATCTCAAATGACGTGGGCAAAACTCTGAACATATCTCTTTCAAGGAGAACTTGTGTAATACAACCATTTCTTACAATTTCTTAGTTCTGCTCGTAAGTAAACAGCTGCTAATTTTAGATGATCAGATGCTTATTTCATGGTCTTTTGAAATCCTTTTCATTAATAGCAAATGAACATCTCCCTAGATAGGCATCACAAATTCTGACTATGTTCTAGACATTTCTGCACAGTCTAGAGGAGTGCAGTATTATAATTTAGGACAGATCTTTCCCTGCCTCTCTAATTTGGCACCAGATTCCAGAGACTGTTTCTGATGCATGGTACCAATATTCAGACAGCAAGATATATCAGCAGCAAGACCTTGTTGACTCCTTATTAAAGGATGAGATTTGAGAATTCCTTTGAGAATGAAAGACAGTCTTGATGTTCATAGAAATGACAGAGATACATAGTCTGGGGGACAGACTGTTAGGTGTGCTACCTGATTAGACAAGATGATCTTTTGAGGTCCCTTCTGATCCCTAACATTCTGTGATTTTGTGATTCTAATAAGGCTCATTATCAGCAACACGAAGGTAGCTAAGGTTGGACTCAGAGCACATAATGTCAGGATGTCTGGACTAAGTAATATTGACCCATATGTAGAGTTGGTCTTTGTACCTGTTAAGCCAGTAGGCAGTCTGGCAATGCACTAATAGGAACCAATTAAGACATTCACAGTGGTGCTCAAATACATTTTGAAAGATGTATAGGACAAGCTGGGAATATGAACTTTTTTGGTCTGCCCAAGACATCTGGGAAAGTTCTGCGATTTGGTGTTGGGATGGTCACACCCCATCCTGTTCACTCAGCTCTCAATTCTGTGCACAAGGACATTTTGCACTGACAAAAACACAGTAGTACGGTGTAGCTACTTTTCCTCAGCCTCTCCTGACCTGGACCCGCCTGCCTCAGCTTCACCCAACCAGTGCCTGTTCCAAGTCTTGCTCTTTTTACATATATATGCCACTCCTCTTGCCACTCATTTTGTTATTTCTGTGTTCTCACCTATATCTGGTATTTTGTGTGCCATTTCTTGCAAGTTCCTCTAGCTTCTACCTGTCCAATAGCATGATATCCAAATCTGGAGTATCCAAAGAAACCCCGGTCATTCTTCTTCTTTCTCCCTTTCTCTCCTGAAGCATTAGTTCAACCTCTCACAAGTCCTATGGCCAGGTCAAACCATTTCTGGAAGCTGAAATATTTCCATTTCATTATTAATATCATGGGATAGCTGAAATAAATGGCAAACAAAATTTGACACAGCTCACGTGAAAGCTATTTCTTGGAAAACATTTGTTTCTTCCTTCTGATTTGGAGATTTTCTGAGATGCAAAACCTGAATATTTAACAGAAGTTTAGAGAAACTATTACAATTATTACTTGCTTTCTACACCAAGGACTGGAAATAAAGGTTTTAGGGACCTGAGTGGGAAAGAAGATAGTAGTTAAAATATTGAAGAACCTAAGTGAATAGGCAAAATCAAAATATTGTAGTAGTGTGATCACTTGTAGCAGGATAAAGATACTTGGCTGAGTCTATTCTCCCTTATTCATTCTGATTTTTTGTGATGTTACAAAGAGAAAGTTCCTAAGAGTATAATCAATCTAACTAGCATTATTGGATTCTTGTGGCATTCAAATTAAGGTGAAATTAATGTAAATTGGTCACTATAGAATCCCTTCATTTTCTGTAGCTACCTTTAAGAAAATTTATTTAAGGGGCAGCTTCCCTGCAAGCACTTTTGATTGTCTTAGAGTACAAGTGCATAGCACAACGAACGTGGGGAGAAAAGATCTCGTGTTACTGTAAATACGTGTGGTTTTCCATGCTAGATTTCAAGATGGGTTGTGTTAGAATATTTTTAAACACTAGTTGGGTAGGAATGTTGCTTTCTTTCCATCCTGTAGGATATGCATCTGAAATGGCAGTGCAGGCACTATTTTAAGGTTTAAATGGTAACTGTCAGATGTTGGCCAATCCATAACTTTAATATAATGTATTTTTAACATGATAGATTTTTAATGAGAATGTAAATTCTGTGCTCACACCAAGCACAGCTAGGCCTGGTCTAATTACAGTGTCATAAATACAGAAACTCTTACAGATATGTATCTCCTAACTACTAACTGAATTTTATCTACTGTTTAAAGTCACCCAACATGATCTCTTCTATGCATCATACATGAAGAAAGAACGAGCCTGCCAGTCATGCAGTATCTCATGCATGATCAGAAGTTCACCTGGGATTTTCTAGTGTATTCTTGATCTGTTCTCGAGAAAGCATTCATTTTAGCTTGTCAGCCTGCTTAAACAGGAAGATGTCTATTAAGATTAAGCTTCTATTTTAAAGGAATGAATTAATAAGATAAATATATAAAGACCTATGCAATTCTGAAACTTCATCATGACTCCTGTAGGATGATAGAACGATCAGATTCCTGTTGCTTGTTGAATGAATTTGAGCTGTTTTTACCATAATACTGAAACTCACACACTATTAAGGAATGACTCAGTGTAATATAGCTCTGTTGATATCTTATTTTAACAATATCTGTATCTATTAAAATGGCAGCTACTCTGTGTTTATTAATTTACTGTGTGTGAGACTTCTTTGTCAGTCTCTAACAAGGCAACTAATAAAAAAATTCAACAAGGAGCAAAAATTCCATGTTTCAGTCAAAAGAAACATGATAAAGTTTCAGAACAACAGAATGATTTTAAATCACATACATGCTTAATCTAAGTTACTCTTTGCATATGGCTTTTGTTTTCAGCACCATTGATCCATAGGTGTGCATAAAATACATAAAAATGTATTACCATTAACAATACAAAATATGAACCTATACTTTAACAGCCTACATTTGTATGGGTATGTACATTTTATTTTAGTAGCGCTAAACCAATTAGAATTGATATTGCTTGAAGCATTTCACCAGGACTGTCAGTGCACTCAATAGATCATATTGTATCACACCCCCTGAATTATGTACAAATGAAGAAGACAAAGACAGGAAATGCAGACTGTGAATATTAATATGAAGGTGCTATACATGGTACATATATATTAGAACACTAACCTTGTTAAGGATATTGTGGGCTCAGAATTTCTTTGTGGAGAAGATTTGTGCTTGTTCATTTTGACTAGACCCCAAGTTACACTGCATTTAATTTAATCAATCACTTTCCAACAGCAAAGTCACAAAACTATATCACTTGAAAACAAAATTTGTTGGCTTCGTCTCCATGTCAGATCTTGAGAAAAGGATCAAGAGTTCGTATTTTTCCCAACTCAGCAGGTCTAGGTGCGTATTTCAGCAGAATGCTTTGGAGTGACTTAGATTTCTATATTTTGCTATTTTAATTGAGAAAAACAATGCAAAATAAAGTAGGAGTTTATCTGGCGGTTGCATGACATAAAGCAAACTCTCAAAAAAGTCAGTGCCAATTTGCTGAAATTTGGAGAATAAATTGGTGGGAGTTTCTATGTAATAAATCCAGCTGAGTGTGAGAGAGCAAAACTTATTTTTAGTTTTGTGTTTCAGAGTTATGAAAATTAATCCTCATCCTCATTTATGAGACACTCATGTAATAACATAAAGCCTCTCAGTCCTTGGGGAAGTGCCATGGACAGTGCTTCCCATTACATCAGAGACTGAGCTGTCTGTACACTGTAATTGATACAGCCAAAAGGATGATTTGGTATATCCCCCTTCCGGTGTGATTCACCATCACAATTCATTTTATTTTTAAAGATTTTTCCCCCCTAGTCTTACTGTCATGAGCAACCAAAATTACATGCTTTTGTAGAAAGCAGTTTATCAATTTATTTCTCCATTGAGAAACCACAACCGGTTTACCTCTTTCTTTTTGAAAATGGTCTACAGAAACTTCAGAAAAAGTTAAGACAATCAGAATATGTCCCCATTTATTCTTTTTTTTCAACCATGTTGTTAGCAGACAATTCACAATGTAGTGGAGAAATTTGCAGAAATAATGACCAAAGGATGAATATGATAGGGAGACAGAGATAAAAGCTTGCAATAAACCCAGTGAGATTGATCGCACCTAATTTCAACCATGCAAGTGTTTGGCTTCTGAGCTAATCTATTTGTTTAGGCTCTTTCTGCAGTCAAAGGGGACAAATAATCACCTCATGGGGGTGGTTCCATTGTTGGTAATTAATGATAGTGTTTAACAGTTCAGCTCCGGAATACACCAACAGATAACTATTTTATGCTGATGTGAATCACATTTATTTTTATTGATGCTGTTGAACTATAGTCCATTGAAGGTAATAAATGTTTAAGAAATAGCATACCTGCAGACATCTATGGGTAAACACCCCCATTTGGGTGCCTGAATTCTGAACTGAATTCCTTCAAGTTTGCATAGCAGGTAGAGAGAGGAGGTAGGGACTTCCATTATCAACTGATCTGTTGTGTGCTGCCATCTCTATGCTCTTAATTCATCATAAATGCAAGAAAAATGCATTATCTTAAATTTCAGTGAAAGAAATTTAATCTAAAACACTTTAAACACATTTGAGACAGACTAGTAATACACACAGGGTTGGGTATCTCAGAGCAATAGATTTACTCTGATCCATCAAGCCATGTTAACTCAATTATTTGAGCAATAATGCTGAGTTAGTGTTGTTTTTTATTCATCAGTCCACCGATTTATGTGCCTAACCAGAACAGGTCCTCCTTGAGTGGGAAGAGACAGAAAATCATCCATTTAATCTCATTCTCCTTGTTGCCAGGAGGAAATGCAAAGCTCCTCTACTTTGCATTGTGTAATTACTATTTATTGAGCAGAAAGGAAGGAGAAAAAGGAAAAAGTGATTAATTATCCCAGGGATTAGACAATTTATGTGAACTATGACAGAATTTATTTTAGTCCTTGCTTCAATGTTATGGAGAATTAATCCAAGAAAGTTGATAAAAAGAAATGTAGGTGCCTCAAGAGTTTAATCAGCTAGATAGGGCAGAACTTTTGAGGTTCTGATGTTTAAATATGTGTGCCTAAAGTTGAACTAATAGGTAGTGCATAGACTTAGAGACCGTATAGTCTTAGAGAGGTAAATTTGCAGAGCACAGCACAAGGGAGTATCAGTGCTCAGATAAAGGACAACCGTGTTTATGTAGCTCCAAGCTTGGGGAAGCATTCCCTCACTCTTATCCACTTAATAAAGCTGTTTTGATTTACATTTCTTTGCATTTCCAGGCTCAGTGGCTGGTTTGGCACACCAGCCTGCATCTGAATACACCCAGCATGCTCATGACCTTCATGGGTCCAGTCAAATTACTCTCTCAAAAATTCAGGAGTCATGCTTATCTGAGCACCTTTCAGATGTTTCATTTTTTTTTTTTTTTTTTTTTTTTGACTGAAGTTAAAACCATAGAAAGCAAAATAATTCTTGTGTGATAACAGTGTGATGACATGAAAGATTAAAAACTTGAGCAGATGTTTAATTTAGGAAGTATATGAATGACACTGTGATTAAATGCTTTATTAGGTGATTCATGATAGCTGTATAAAATTTGGGTTGTGCATGTTTACTTTTGGACAAACACTTTTTTTTTTTTATTATTTTCTGTTTTACTGCCATCTCAGTAGTGATGGAAAGAATAATTCCATCATCACCTTCAGCATTTCTAGGCCAAGCAGTTGTTCTGATACACTAGGAATGTGACAAACTTTGATGATGTACACATTTCAGGACTTGAAAGGGTCTAAACTTTAACAGAAAACCAAGCTGGCTAAAAGCCTATGCTGACTGCAGTACCTAATCATGCAATTATGGGAATTTTACCTCATCTGAATGTAGGGCTGAAATTCAGTTTCCTAAGCATTTGCTGTTGTATTGGATACTTCGAGTATTCTAAGTGAGTCTCTTAACTTCTGTGTCATCCCTGTTGGCTCCATGAGAATACCTCGGATAACCTTCAACATCTCTGAATAGGCAGCTGAATAGTTCCTGAAAAATCTAAAAGCTGTCCTTCTAAATCTAGAATAATTATCCTTTTCATACTCAGTGGAGAGAAAAATATACTTACAGTGTGGCTCAGGTAACTAACTCAGCTTGGACACCTATTTAATGACATTATGAGTCATTTGATGAAGATGCTTCTTATGGTCCATTGCATATAAAGGGGGTGACTGAGTTAGACTTAGCCATCTAAATTTTTAGACATGGTTGTTAGGTGAAATGAATCTTTTCTGTACTCACAACTAACAGTATAACTTAGCATCACAGTGTAAATACATGTTGGCTTTTATTTTTTGTTTAAAATCCACTAAAGATTAGCTTAATTTTTCAAATTACTTTAATAACTGTTGAAGCAATCCTAGACTGAAAGCTCTGGGGAAAAAAAAAAAAAAAAAAGAAGAATAAAATTCTGAGAAAATAAAATGATTTTGTAAACAGAAAAATGAAACACAGAAATTAAAATCTATTTGTATAGAAATTGTTTGGGTTTGCAGTCCTAAATTTTATAATTCTAGAATAGAAATTAAAAAGTTTGTTCTTCTAAAGTCTTACAGTGCCTCCACATTTGATATTGTGCTGTCAAAAAGAAATTCTGAAAAAATCATGGACATTACATTTCTACACTCTAGCATCAGAAGTTTGTACAGGGAAATCAGGTCAGGATTCCACAGCAGAGTATGGAAGAATGAGCTCAGACTAGCTAATGTAAAGACTACTCATCTGTTTCTGATCTATGCTGTAATGACTTACCCAAAGAAAAGGCAAAAGAGAGACTGGAATTTCATTTGTAAGTACCTACATAATGAACAGAAATCTGATAATAGAAAGCTCTCCAAATCTAGCAGGCAAGGTTTTAACAAAATCTAAAGATTAGAGCATGAGGTAGGTAAAATTTGGATTATGATTTAAGGCACGAGTGAATTAGGTACCAGAAAAACTTCAAGTAAAGAAAACATGAAAACTCAGGAAAACCTGGTGGCCACTGATACGCAAGAAATCAGAGCAGAGCACCACAGTGGCCTTCTCAAACTTGAACTTTCTATGGCTAGAAATTACATGATGACTGAAATATGAACAGTATCCAACAGGGCCATTGCTGATCCCGATAGCTGACATGTTTTTTTCTCTGATCAAAGATTTACCCCCAACATAAAGAGTTAGGAATCCAAAAGAAAACTGTATCTTTAGTATTCCTTCAAACCACTCTGGGGGTTACAGTTGCCACACTTGCTACCATGGTATATTAAAGTGATGATGTTCTCTCTCCTCAAGTTTTTTTATTGCAGAAGAAAAGCAATTCTCATTCAAAGCTGAATAAGCCAGAATTTTAAGTGCTTATTAGACTCTGGTACACTTGATATCTCAAGAAGCTCATGCTAGCTTGATGTAGGATCATTCTATTCAGTTGACTTCTTCCTTGCTTGCTTGCTAACAGGAAAAGTCTTCTCCACTTTAGATTTACCCTGGTTCTGTTTCCTGCCTTTTTATATCAAGTCTTGACAATAGAAGTCCAAGTAAATGACATCTATTCCTCTTCCTTAGCCAACAATGTAGTCACTCTGTCATAGAAGGCCACCAGATTAGATAACCCTGGGCATCCTAGGTGACCCTACTCTGAAAGGGAGGTTGGACTAGGTTGTCTCCAGAGATGCCATCCGATCTTAACACTTTCGTGATTTTAGGACTCTACGATCATAACTTTAGAAAGTGAAAAGTTACAGGGGAATATTTTTTCAGTGACGTCTCTTTTTTCAATCCAGGGATAAAATTGGAAAAATGCCTAAACAAACATGTCATCTACAAAGTTCTTTGGGAAATGTATTGATTGTTATTTTTTGTAGGTTGCAGAATACATAAGTGCAAAATACTTTTTTGTTTCAACTTTGAATGGTTTGATGCAGCCTGAATAAAGAACTGAAAATATGTCACTTGCTCACAAGTGGAGAAAACAGAAGTTACTGTGAATTGAAAAAAACCTAAATGTACTCTCACCACTTGCCCAATTGATTATCATCACCCATAAGCTGTTACGGTTATAGAAAAATTGATGTTGTATATCAGGACAGACCAGATTAGTGTGAAAAATCTTACAGTCATTGGTTTCATTAGACTTGCTCCAAGACAGTGAGTTTTCCTTCTTAAATATTAGACAACCTTTGGATTGAGTTTTGAGACTATACAGGGAAACATTGGCAACTGAATTTGAGTTACGAAATTTCCAACCAGCTACCTTATTTCACTAGCGTTCAACTTTCAAAAAGCAGTCCACTACAATTTGATGTGAATGTTAGACATCTAACTGTCAAAGAATTATCTTTGTTCTCCATTAACAAGAGGTGCTATGATTATTTACTGGTAATCTCAGCTAGTAAAATGGAGTGCATTTATTCAACACTTTATTCAGCAAAATGAGAATCCTATCCTAAGTATAAGTTATTTTTTCATAGTATTGGATTTCAGTGTAACACGTGGGTAGTATCCAGTAAAACGCAAAAACTTAGCAAATGTGAAGAGCGAATAAAATTTTAAAATATAATATTATTTGCCATAAAGTGAAGCATTAAGAGAAGCAATACAAACATGTACAAACAGAATAGGGAACCTGTGGTACTCCTTCAGCAAAAATACATCTTTCCAGCAGGACTTTAAAGAAGACCCTTAGCACTTTTTAATGTGTTGTGATACCAGGAGTCATAGGCCCAGATTTATCACTCCTAATTTTAGCTGCTTAACTGGGGAGTTTTGCTGTTCAATAAAGACAGGAAATGACAGGTATTTCCAGAAGGTAATTCACGCAGATCTATGTTCTGAGATAGAATGAATTACTGAAAACACCTATTTCTTTTTATCATTGAGAGTGAAAGTCCTAGGTGATCAGATAACTTGGCCATCTTAGTTGAGTTTATAAATATAAGGAATCTAATGTGCTCTCAAATTTGGCTTAGCTGTGGAGCTGAATTCTCACTGGAACTAAAATTATTCCTCAAATTCTGCTACTGAAAGATCAGAAACAAATGCAACTAGTGTGGATTTTAACCTGCATCTGTTTTTGGGATGCAGTGGGTCTAGACTCTGTGGGTCTAGAAAAGAGAGAGTCACAACTCCCAACCATTCCTCCTGCCAAACTGATTTAAGAGCAGGGGAAGCCTTAAAAAGGGCAGATTGGTTTACATTCCTTCTAGTGTTCATAAGTACAGAGCTTTCTCCATGGCTCCCAAAGGCTGGTGTGGCTCTATACTGGCTCTATTTTCTGCCCTGACAAAATGCCACAAATTTTTCTGTTGCTGGAGATAGGCAGGAAATATTTTTTCCATGCTGGGAAAAGAAAAAATAAAATAAAAAAAATATTGCTGTAGCAAAATAACTAACTCGTCAAACTTTAATATTTATCCAAGAAAAATCGGTGTCCTGTCAGCTGAAATATCTTTTTTCCCTAATCTTCACGTGTCATTTTGGTTTGTGCTTAAAAAAAAAAAAAATTACTCTAATTTGCTTACATTTAAGATCTGGAAGGCATGTTGAACAGGGAAGACAATTTCAAAGCTATAGAGAAAAAAATTTGAAAGTAGAAAATAGTTTAAATTGCCTTCCTTGTGAACATTTTTTGCTTTGACCATACACCATTTATTATGAAAAAAGTATTTTCTTAAGAAATTCTTTGCTAGCTTTACCTGGTCTCCCCTTGTTCTGGTTTCCTATTCTTAGAAAGTTGCATCCATAAGATGAGTGATTCTCTGCAGGGATTGTGTTGGACCTGCTAATTATCTGATCTCTAATTTTTACTATTGGTTCTTTCAACATAAAAATGAGCCCTGTTGCTATTCTGCCTATACCCTTATATTGCTACTACTGTCAGTATGGTAAATTTTAACTGCACAGCAATTCAGAACAAGAATAAAGAATAGAAGAGATTAGCTCAATGGCATTTCAGAATTTACTAGTGCATAAATCGAATTATTCAATTCTTGTGTTGTTTTTAAGCTTATTTTCCAGAAAATTTTCAGCAATTCAGTGGTGGAAAGCTAGCTCTTGCATCTATAAAATTTCATATGCTTGATCCCCAGCTGTTTTAACAATCCTAAATCACTCTTCACTCTCGAAAATTTAGACCAGGCTTCGACATTTTTAGTTTTTTAGCTTGTTATTGGCAAAGCTTTGTGAGATTTGAAGAAGTGTGTGATTGGGAGAATAACCAATATGTGAATCCACAATAACAAGATTTGCATAACTCTTTAGAAAGAGATAAAGGTACATAGAAGAGTCGAAATAAACTGCAGCTCTGACTCACACAGGAAGTAAAAATAACCTTCAAAGTCAAAATTTCAAGTTGAAATGCTATACACATAATTCAATACTTCCTTCAAAATTTTTAGATGTTTGAGTGTTTTAAAATCTTGCTCCAACAGGCTGCAAGGCTGCATACACTTTGAAAAAAAATTTAGCCTTCTGTCGTACATAAAGACAACGTCAAGACAGCAGACAGACATGAGGCCTGATTAAACAGTACTCTCTTATCCAAAATTATTTAAATGACTATGTAGTTATGCTCTTGAATAGAATAGTTTTATTCAAGGTGGTTTTTGGGGAGGGTAGTTTACTGACACTTGTTTTTTCTAAAGGCATGTTAATTCTGCTATGGTGACTACAAGTACTTAAAGATGACTATTTTATTTTACAAATTTAATGCTTTTAAATACAATCCATTTCATAAACAAAGCGAAAATTAGGTTTGCTACTCAGGCATAAAAACTAAACCAGTCACCTAGGCACTCAGTGAATTAGTAGAGATAAAATGGTGCCTCAGAGGTCCAATTAATGAGACTGATGTCTAATGTGGGTTGGATTAATCACCTTCTGTAATTGCCTGTCTGTCTTCACCAAGTATATGGATTAACTTGAGGACTTCACAGTGTCACAGAACCACAGAATGGTTGAGGTTGGAAGTGACCTCTGGAGGTCACTTCGTGCAATTCACCTATTTAGCAGGGTCACTTAGAGCAGCAGGCTGCCCAGGACTGTGTCTTGCTGCTTTTGAATATCTTTAGTGAATGAGAATCCAAAACCTTTCTGGGCAACCTGTGCAAGTGCTCAGTCAGCCTCACAGTAAAATAATGTTTCCTGATGTTCAGAGAGAACCTCCTACGTATCAGTTTGTGCCTATTGCCTCTTGCCCTGTCATTAGGTATCACTGAAAAGAACTTGGCTCCATCTTCTTTATACCCTCCCTTCAGGTATTCATAGACATTGATGAGGTCCCCTTGAGCCTTCTCTTCTCTAAGCTGAACAGTTCCAGCTCTCTTAGCCATTCCTCGCATGGGTGATGCTCCAGTCCTTCCTGACTTGATTAGACTAAGCACCTAGCTCTTCAATGATTAAAGTTGGAGGGTATGAAATCCATTCTTACTACTCTATTAAATCAGCATATGATTACATACATATGTATTAACCATAAATATTAAGCTTAATTTAAATGTCTAAAAGTGGATTTAAGTTGCGGGTATTTAAAAAAATTCTTTTTATGCAGAACATTTGTAAACCATCATCTACCAGGAGCTGAAGAGCCAGTGTGGCCTAACCTAAGAAGATTCTCACACACTTACATGCAAAGTAGTTCATGTGACAAGAACAATTGCTTCTGTCAGTTCTTTCTGCTTTCTAATGTTTTATAGAGAAGATCCTTTACTGGATAGGTTATCATAAATTTCCAGACTCATCCACATTCTGAGTCACTTACTCAGAAGCTCTAGATAGATCTGGTAGAAGAGATACAATGTCAAATATGCTTTGTAGCCCATGTCTCCTCATTAATCATCCTGCCAGCTCTTTATGCTTATTTAGGAAAGCGGAAAATAAATTAAAATCCTAGGAAATTTGGCCATCAGTATCCTGCAGAAAAAGAGCAACACCATAGCAGGCAAGCTTTTTAGCATTATCAGCAATGAGGGAATAAATACTATTTGCTGTCTAGCAAATAGTTTTTGTCTAACATCCCTGTTATTATTTCAAAACAGAATATTCAACTTTAGATCATCTTATGAACAAAATCCTTATGCAAGATATTGTCTTGGATGTTATAGACACACTCCTTTCTCTTGTCCTTCTGCATTGGCATTTTTCAGCCAGAATGGATGCAGGACTATGTTTCTAATAAATTGAAGTCAGACATAACTACTTAAGACATATGATTTGTCTGTTATGCCCTTTACTGAGTACTGACAGATGCAGGCATGCTGGACTGAAATTGTTTTATTCTAGTTTCAAGCAAGATGTCTTTGCTTTTACATACAGCTCCTTTGACTTTTTGAAACATTACGAAACTTTATGAACAGCATTAACATTTCCTGATTTTCCCATCAGTATTTTGTTAAATGATTTTAAACAAAAATCATGCATGGTGTTTCTCTTATGTTAATCTTGCTTTTTGTGGTTCTGCTTTCAGAAAGAGACACATTAGTTTTTCAGGAATGAAATATTTCTCAAGATTTGAAAGTAATCTCTTTAGTTCTGCTTTCTACATACAAGTTCATGATGTATCATAAGGAAAATATACATTGAATTTGAGTGTTACAAAATGGCAAAAAGTATAAATTGTGAACATTTAAGGGAATAACTTCTTTGAAATTTCCTCAATTTCTGTTGCCTCACACTATTTAATTTTATTATGTCCAACTCAGAACATTCTATGATTCATTCTATTCACAAACTGAAAAAAAATTATCACACTAGAAACAAAGAGCCACCAAATGAAGGCAAGTAATGAAGAATTAAACTGTCCACCAAGTAGAACAAATTTGCTAATCAGTCAGTCCAAGAATCTTGCCTTTACCTCCTGAAGAACATATGCACAAAAATCTCAATTAATTTTCAAACTTTAACTGTTGGTGGTACAGCTGTTTTTCTTTCTGCATCATCTGTTTCAAATCATCTATGAACTTAGGTCACCTAGCAGGCCAAAAAGAAGCAGAAGAACTTTACTCTTAAGATTTAAACATCTATGGTTTGGTCTTCTATCACTGAAACCAAATGGAGTTTTGTTTTTGACTTGGACAAATAACCTTCTTCAATGGAAAGCTGTCGTGTACGTTTCTAGTATCAGAGGTTATACGAGTTACGGCCCAGTGGAAACCTGAAGTAATGATCTTTCAGTTTCTTATTCTTTGGCAATGCCTATCAGATGATAGCACCACATTTTTTAAAATTAGAAATTATGGTCCAGATATTCAACTGGGATATGAACCAACAAATAAAAAGCCTTAGAATTGATTCTGCATTTCCAGGTTGAAAGGGCCAAAAGTCTGATCCTGTTTCAGCTTTTACTAGATGTTCTCCCACATTAAACAAAGAAATGGTTCACTGTCCTTTAGCTTCTTGATGAAGCTGAAAGAAGTGAGAAAGAACAAATGGGTGGTGTTTAAGGATTATATTGCTCCATCCATTTTCATGGGTCTGAAATGAGTGAATACTCTGCAATTTACAGCTGAACCAGGAGTAGAAATCACAGAGAAGACATAACTTGCAATGAACAGCCTCCTCATTGTCAGTCCAAATATTTTGTTAACATAGAGGTTAAAACTGAAGTATAAGAATGCTGTGTTACTACATGTGTTGTACGACTGAGACAGAAGAGAACTCTGTAGTACACATCAAATGCCACAAGCACAAAACGTGCCTCTGCATAGTAACACTCAGACACGTTGAAGATTTATGAGGGAATAAGTATGATTCCACCCACCCCAGCTTTTACAAGCCCATCTTTGTCTGACCTATTTGGTAGAAGCATATATTAATACATGAAGGCACAGGATTAGTTTAGGGAACCTGTGTCCCATTTAACCATTTCCATAATACAGTCCAGAGGTCAGATGTGTACTTCAAACTATTCCTGAAGTATGTTAAGAGCATTGTGCTGAAACTGTAGGTTAAATCAAGAGCTGAATTAGATCTTGTGATAGTCCTCTTTTCTCAAACAAGCACAGAGCTAAAATCAGCATCACTTTGGAGAATGCTACAGATGAACCTGGCATTAAAAAGATGGCACCACTTCTTTGCTGCAGATTGTTACAGATTGGTGTCTACAGCAGTTGACCTGGGGAAAAATATGAAGGCTTTCCTGTACAGCATCTACAAATGTGAAAGTAGGTGCTCATTGCTGACCAAGCTATTGCAAAGATGTTTGAAGTACCTTCAGGAGGTCATTTCATGGTTGTACTCCACTTATGGGGTGCTTTTAGAAAGATTTACAATCCTTTGTCCATTGTCTGAGCAAGCCATGTACAAAGTGGCTCTGACCTGATAATAGATTAGGTGCTTCAGTACTAAACCTTTGCTGAGAGCAGAAGAACCCTAGCCTGTGTATGCATGTCCAAAGAAACCACTGAGTAGTTCTGTCGAGGGGCTAGAAATGGACTAGTCGAAGTGGATCTGGGTCTGAACTTTCACCAAGAGAAAATTAATGCAAGGTACTAGAGGTTAAAACTGAAAGATGTGTGTGTCAAAGTGACATGTATCCATTGGGTACTTGCATTAACACATAAGGAAGCAAAGGAAAAAGTTGTCAAAATTAATTTGAGCTGTGTGTTGTATATATTATTTACATTTTACTAATTGTTCGTTGCTTGTGTTCTCCCTCACCTTAACATCAATTTATTTATTTATTTATTTATTTATTTATTTATTTATTTTTTTATTTCCTTTTACCCTCTCTCTGCAGAATTATGCACTCCTTGAGAACAGGAAAGTATTTACTACCTTTGGTCCTCAGAGGGAGGGTTTAATTTTCCCAGGTGCTTGAATGAATACTCATCTGGTTTTGTTTTGTAATTTTACAAAGAACCATAGATTTTGAACCTGACCCTTGCTGCTGCTGACAAAACTTGGCAGAAGTGTTCCAGTGATATAATACAGAAATGCAACGCTGAGTTGTGCCTCTCCCTGTGATGTAATGCACCTATAGTGACCTTACAGAGTGACTCATAATATAGATTTGTCATAGACTTAAATAAAAACAGTACTGCTTTTATCTGAAGGAAAGTAGAAGCAAGTAATTGTATTGCAAGTGAAGCCACCTTCCTGCATCCAAGAGGGACAATAAAAATTAGACTGCTAGCTTTGCTTTTTCAGGAGAGGAAGCTGCAGCCATTTTATTTTGTTTGTAGCATAGTAGGTGTTTTAAGCAGATTATTTGCGGTTTCACCAGAAGAAGTTGCTCTGTCTACCGAACTGGAGAATGGGGTTAGTATCAGAGGCAGAGGAAGAAAATGTCATGTAATAACTCTCCCCCTAAAAACATCAATGGAAATTGGGCAATATGAATGTGAAGAAAACATTAAAATGATATCATTATAATTTTTAGTGCTTAATATTATTGATTAGAGTATTAATTACTGATGATTAAAAAAAAGTAGATGTCATTCAACTGCAGGTGCAATTCAGAATCAGAATTTCAAAGGGAAAGCTCTGATTACAATTTCCTTTACATGAGTTTCTTTTTGTATACTTTCTGTGGTGGTTTAATTTAACGATATAAAAAAAAAAAAAAAAGAGGTAAATATAATCAAAAGTACAGACCAATAAAGTTATGTGTGGAAAACTAGACCATAGTATAATTGAAAATGAAAACAATTAAATGAGTGTTGATTTTGAAACAAACAACAAACAAAAGCATACTTATGTAAGTGTTATATTCCATTAAAATATCTTCTACCAGATCATGGTAACTGAAAGTATCTCTGATAAGGCTGACTCAGCATGCTATCTTCACTTCCTTAGACTATTGCAGTATACTTAATCTTTAGTTACGTCAGAGAATACATTTGTTTTTTTTTAATGTTGCATATCACATACCATGTCTGTGGTTATAGTCATGTCTGTGGTTATAGTCACACATCTCTAAGAAGCATGCAAAAATACTTACTGGGATTTTTCGTAAAACGTCCATGAAAGTAAGTTGTATGCAATATAAGACCAGCGGTCCTCCAAAGGTGCACTGTTGCTAATTTCTACCCTTAGTTTTTGTCAAGGTCTTTGGATTTCTTCATCCTGATGATGATACCAACTTTCTCTATTTCCATTTCCCTGTCTAGTCTTCCCACATTATTCCATAGCTGGAACCACAACATGACTTACTCCCTATTCTCCTCAGTCTTCTTCACCACATATATATACATATGTGCCCTTGAATTGTCAGTTCTAATGAAGATGAATTGCCTGCAGCTGAAAAGACATAGAAATTTGATGTTGTTGAGGTTTGATTGTGGGGTGACAATAAAACTCTGGCAGATGTATTGTTAACCCCCTCTCACCCCTCCCTTCTCCCTTCAGCCCATCTCTCTCTCCTCTTCCCACCAAGAACAGGTGATTGGGAGGGAAAGAAGGACAGAGAGAAGAGAATTGGAAAAACTAAAAATGTTTTACTAATGCTACCAATAAAAATAGAGAGAATATTACAAAATATACACAACAAATCTTGGAAGTGTCTGCAACTATAGAGCCGGCAACCAAAGTCCTGGATTGGACTCTGCAGCCAACCGGAACTGGATTCAGTCTGTCACTGGGCCTCAGTTCGCAGGGACGACTAGCAAGGTCCTCTCCTAATGTCGGCCATGAGGGAAATGGGTGAGATCCTCGTTATATCCCACTTTTACATGAAGTATCACGTGAATGGGATGTAATACTTAGTTGGTCAGTTTTTGGTCACCTGTTTCTCGTTGCCCCTCTCGCGAGATGTGCTTACATTCTTATCATAACTTTGCATTCCATTGCTATGTCCACCAAAACATGTATCTGGCTTTTCAGGAAAATGCAGCTAATATGAAGGCTTAGCTGACAGGCAAATTCACTAAAAGAGAAACTTGTTTTTAACAAAACCAGACATATATGTAATGGAAAAATTTAATTTAACTGAATACCAAGTATCTCAGTTTTTGGTGGGTGGATCTGTGGAGTTCTGAAGTGGAGGATCATGTAGAGGCAAGATTTATTGCTGAGAATCGAAACCTATATTTAGCGTCCCTGAAGAAGGCTTTCCTAGCTGTTATATATGTGAATGTAATTTCTTCAGCCTGCATAGCTTTTTATTTTGGACATTTTGATAGGCTGACTTGTGGTTAGGATTCTGCAAATCCTGAATGTGAAACTGTGAGTGGAGTGAGTGAAAGACAGAAGATAGTGGTAGTTGTAAT
This sequence comes from Nesoenas mayeri, assembly GCF_963082525.1. Classification (NCBI taxonomy): domain Eukaryota; kingdom Metazoa; phylum Chordata; class Aves; order Columbiformes; family Columbidae; genus Nesoenas; species Nesoenas mayeri. Next base: position 21,132,024 of record NC_137544.1, on the reverse strand, counting down.
TACTTCCTGAATTAGTCATCTTTAAAAGTTTCTTTTTCATCAGTGTCAGTATTTTGTCCGATATATCATGAAACCTCACCAACAACTGTGTGATCTGGTTGAGAGAGAGTGCAGGGGTAGGATGGAACAGCCGGTAAGAGGAGAAGAAGAAAGGGGTATGTCACGTGCATGCACTAGCCTTACTGCTGAAGGAAGTGGCATTTAACCTCACTTTGCGACTTCTTAGGGTGGGCAGCTTCCCTAACAGTGAACATGCTGATTTATTCATTGCTGCATTTTCTGAGTTTATTCCGTCCCCATCTTTTTCCACTTAATAATGGTTTCAAGATTCAGTTTAGAAATGAGGAAGCATTGCTTGACAAAAATAGCCATGGAACCTAATTTGTTGCCCAAATTCCTCGTGACAGAATCTGAGACGTTTTGCATTAGCTGAAGAATCATAATTTATAGGATTTTTTTTTTTGTTGGTTTGTTTATTTCTTTTATAATTAAGATTATTAAAGGATTCAACACACTCTTGAAGCACTAATGAAGAACCAGATGATGGTATATACAAGACAACTAATCTGGCATGGTATAACTCTTTCATTTCAAATGAATTGGACATACCTCACCATTTTTCCATGTATGGTTATAGTTCTAACAAAATACATTACACTTTTATTCAAATTTTGACTCAAATATAGAAGTGTTTTCTTTTACTGGAAACAGAATGCTCTTCCTTACATTATCATAGAGCAATTCCCAGCTGTATGATCTGGGCTTAAAGGTTCATTTTTTTTACATAGAAACTCTATGATTAGTGAATTAAAGATGAAAGTACTTGATAAATTCTGCTGACAAGGCCAATATTGAAGTGATCACAAACACCTTGGAGGACTCATGATGATTTTGATAAATTGGAGAAATGGTCTGTAACAGTAAGAGGAAAACCAGTACAAACAAAATATTGAGAAGAAAAAAGTCAGATACAAAATATAAACTAATAAATATAAAACATAGCATAACTCCTGCCTTTTTTTAGAACCTGGCTACTATAAATGAAAGAGAAGGAAAGTAGGCAGTCTTTATAAAGGGACTTAGAAATGAAGTAAACAATAAGCTTTACTAATAACAAAATACCTGTGCTAGAAATGTTTTCTTATGCACCATAACATCAACCCTGTTATTTCTTAAACTAAAGCCTTTCAGAGAACTCTAATGAAATCCAAAATGAATTGGCTTGCAGAAAGGGGTCTAAGTTGGACCTTAAAGATCTATCCTTTTATTGTCACAAGGAAAAAGTATTTTATGTTCTAAAGAGAATTTCACAGAGAAACCTTTGTGGGAATATTTTTTATTAGATGATTGCTCATCTGTCAGCTAAATCTTAAGATGAATAAGACCCACATATAATGATGAGTTAGCCTTGGCCAGCAGCCAAACTCCCACCCAGCTGCTCAATCACTTCCCATCCTCAGTGGGACGGGGGAAGAAAATAGGATGAGAGAGCTCGTGGGTTGAGACAAATACAGGGAGATTACTTATCGGTGACCATTGCAGAAAAAACAGACTTGGGGAAAAATAAATTAAATTGTTGCCAATTAAAATAGATTCAGGTAGTGAGAAACATACATTAAACCAACAGTTTTCCTCCCCTGACTCCTGACTCCTCCAGCACGCCCTGAGAGGCACAGGGGAGATGGTGAAAAGGGGGCTAGGGTCAATACACAGTGGTTCCTCTGTTGCTCCTTCCTCCTCACACATCTCCCTGGCACCAGAGTGGTTCTTTTTCATGGCCTGCAGGCAGTCAGGATAAGTCTGCTCTGGTGTGGGGTCTCCATGAGCTGCAGTTCCTTCAGGGGATATCCTCTGCTCCAGCATGGGGTCCTCCATGGGCTGCAGAGTGAATATCTGCTCCACTGTGGTCTCTCCAGAGGCTGCATAGACCACTTCCTTTGCCTCCTCCTGCTCTCACCTTGGGGTTCACACAGTTCTTTCTCTCTTTTTTTTCCCCCTTCTCCTCTGCCTGTCTGGTGTTTTAGCCTTTTCTTCAAGATGTTTTCCCTGAGGTGCCCTCACCTCAGCGGGGGGGCTCAGCTGTGCCCTGCGGTGGGTGATTGGAGCCGCTGGAACCGTCTGTGTCCGACGCGGGGCAGGCACGGCCTCTTCTCACAGACACCACTGCAGCTCCCAGTGCCCGGGCACCTGCACCCCGTACACGTATGTATGTACACACTCAACAGGCTGTCTGCAGTTTCTGTAATGACCGCTAGAATGAGCTCAAATCAGATTATCTTGCTATTTTTTTTTTTTTTTTATACTTCAATTTATCTTTTATCCTCCATACATTTTTCTCCATAAAAAACTGTAAACAGTTAAAGAGAAGATAAGCTCATCTTTAGGTCTGGTACTGAGTCTACTCAGGAACTGTAGAGAGAATAGGAGATTCAAGGAAATGTGTTAATGGTTTCAACATATAAAAAGATTCCCTCCAAGCAATCACCAAATATCTTGATGTTCGCCTGCCTTTTTTTAAGCAGAAAGTGTCAGTGTGATGGTTGAAAACTTGGGCAAAACTCCCTTATAATTTCTTCTAACAGGTGCATAAACCTTTGAAACTCTTACAACTTCAATATCACAGATGTGTGGCCATCATATATTAGGAGCAGAGAGAGTAGTTTGATAATACATCCTTTTAAAATCTCTATATTTACTACCTCCATCGTATTGTTTATTTTTTAATAATAATAGTAAAATAGGATTTGAGTAAAGTAATTAGTTTTTCCTAACTCAAGTTCCTTACATCTGTTTCTTTAAATAAAATTTAGGGGACCAAAACATCTGATGAGATATGGACCTTAGTCACTAGCATTTAATGTTTGTTTCTAGGGGTAACTGATTTAATTTTCACTTGTTCCAACATCCTTCATTCTTAAGCAGGTCTGACTGTGCTTTTTCTAGAGAATGTACCTAATCAAGGCAAAGACACACTTCCTGGGTACTTCTGCGCAATTCATGGTACTAAGTTTGCCGTACAATAACCAGAAGTGAGGCAAGGATAAAAGGCCATGACCCTTCAAAGTGCTTCATGCTATATTAGCAGGGACTAGCCATTAAACAGAACATTACAAAGATTGCTCTGTTTCCCATTAATTTCATAAGCCTCACACTGAGTTATCTGTGAATGCATGTGTATCACTTACAGTCACTTTTCTTAATAAATGATTCATATTTAATGGGAATAATAAGTGTTGCTGCAAGTTTGTAATATGATTTTTTTTCACTGCAATTTCCTCCTCACTATTCTTCCAAAACACTTAATCTTCCATGCTAATAATTAGCAAATTCTTGTTAGCTGAAGGGGAAATCATATCTTACGGTATTTGCACCAGATAAACCAGATCCATTATAACCCATCTCAGTACTATATTTTGCAGGACATGGGAAATTAATTCCCAAAGCATAAAACTATGCATTATTTTTTTATCATGAGCCCAAAATATTGCCTCTCCTGATCTTCTACTGTAAATATTTTCATTTGATTTTAGTAGTAGCACTGTGGCTTAAATGGTGAAGGAAAAATTAAATATAAAAAGCTGTTGAACATCATCATAAATAATGTACAGTTCCTGGGGCAGTTGGTGCCCTCAGCTATGCATGTGCTCCTTTTGAGCATATGTATTTTGCATATAAATTGGAGAATTTGGTTTAGTCAGTAGCACTTAAATTTAATTGATTCTGGGAACAGTGACAGACTCCTAAAATTAATCTGCTTGTGATGGGCTTTAATACAAACCAACAAAAGATGTGAGTGAACCAACAAAGTGGATGGACACATAGAATCGCAGAAGCACTGAAATTAGAAGGTGGCTCTGGAGACCATTAAGTCTGATCCCCTGCTCAGAGCAGGGTCACCCAGAGCAAGATGCCCAGGACCGTGTCCTGTCTGGCTCTGAACGTTTCCAAGGATGGAGACTCCACAATGTGTCTGGGCAACCTATGCCAATGTTTGACTACCCTCACTGTGAAAAGGTTTTTCTCATGGTCATACTAAATGTTCTATGTTTCAGTTTGTGTCCATTGCCTCTTGTCCTGTCAGTGGGAATTACTGAGAAGAGCCTAACTCTCTATTCCCTCCCATCATGTATTTATACACCTTGTTAAGATCTCCACCCCTGAGCCTTCTGTTCTTCTGGCTGCAGAGAACAGCAACTTCTCTCCTGTTCTCACCTTGTCCACCAAGCCAGTCATCTCTTTGAAGAAGGCTATCAGGTTGGTTAATGTCCTTGAACTGAACATACAAGATTTAAAAATGTTTAGAGTTTAACTGTAGGAGTGTTCCAGATCTGGATCTTAACCTGAGTAAAATAGACTTTTAAAAGGACAGATCCAAATCCTTAGATCCTAGTACAGGTGTTCAGCCTGGAGAAGGCTCCAGGGAAAACCTTATAGCAGCCTTCCAGTACCTAAAGGGAGCCTACAAGAAAATTGGAGAGGGATTTTTTACAAGGACATCAAGTGATAGGACAAGGGCTAATGGCTTTAAACTGAAAGAGAGTAGATTTAGATTAGATATAAGGAAGAAATTATTCACCATGAGGGTGGTGAGGCACTGGAACAGCCTGTCCAGAAAAGTTGTGCATACACCATTTTTGGAAGTGTTCAAGGCCAAGCTGGATGAGGCTTTGAGCAACCTGGTCTAGTGGAAGGTGTCCCTGCCCATGGCAAGGGGGTTGGAACTAAATGGTCTTTAATGTCCTTTCCAACACAAACCATTCCATGATTCTATAATTTTATCACACCACAAGTGTGATACTCTGGAGTGATAAACTTATGGACTGTCATGGTTAGAATAGTTGTTGATTGACTTGGAGGTGGATGATGATAAGAGACCTGTGTGTGTATAGCACTCACCCAGATGTCCGTCATGCCCTTTGGAAAACAGAATTAGCATGGGTGACCTCGTGATACAATGCTACAAGAAAAACATTTTGCAATTCATTCTAAGATGTTTTGATACTCACATTGATGACATAGTGTAATTTTCCACATTCAAGCGAATTATAATTGGTTTTATACCTATGTTTTAAAGATAAAAGCTTCCTTTTATTATTATTATTAATCAGAGAATATAAGCAAAAGTGCAATTCTGTATTTGTGTCTATGTTTCTTTGATGAAATACCTTATTTTACTCTGAAACAAATATTTTCTGTCTGATACTAGAAAAGGACCATTACACCATCTTTATTGCAAAATGTGACATAAATCAAGTGGAAAATGATCTTCAACTTTTGACTTTTAAAATTCTACATTAAAATACCTTTACAAATCTATCAAATGCCATGATTCTTCTGAAAGAATAAACCTAATCTTCTGTCTCTGATCTTCATTAAAGCTATGAAAACAGCTGCAAGTCTTTAATATATCAATATTTATTACAAATATATTATAAACCTGTAAGAAATATGTGCCATAAGCAGAAGAACAAATATTCAGTTTCTGTATGGTTAAGCCACACCCATGTGCTAGACAGTGGGTGTGGTCTCCATGACTTACTCTAATTCTTTGATCATTAGACAAATTGGTATTAACTATTTGTTAGCCCATTATAATCAATTAATAAGTGAGATACAAATAGCGATCAAGAACTTTTTGCAGTCCCATGAGGTTGTAGATCCACTGACTTGGAATGGAATCTTTTGTAAGGCTCCAGCCTCTTTGCTTGTATGTTATATAGAGTTAAATTATTTAGAAATAAATTTATAAATTATTTATAAAAATATAACTTTTATATCTTAATATATTTTTATATCTTAATAAATTTGAGGGAAAATAAATATGATTTTAGTAACAGTATCTTCACACCATCATGTGAATTTTATCTATATCTGAGGCATCATGCACTCTACAATTGTGCCCCAATAACATTATTGTACAAAGATCCATCAAGGCATTATGTCACTTCTGGGAAATCATTTTGTTTAATTTTACTTTAATCCAAGATATTATACAGATGTAATTGTATCAGCATTTTAGCTTGAACTATATGCCATGGCAACACTTTATTTTAGAAGGCACAGAGAGAAATCTAATTAGTGTTATAAATACAAAATAAATGACAATGAAAATGGAAGTGGCTAGGTAGATCTACCTATTACATCAATAGACATAATAAGAGAATACATAGCATTGTTAAAATCCAATATTTAGCAGTGTAAAAATACAGGGAATATCTTATTTACCAATACTTACTATTTAGTTTCAAACCTAAAATTAGTGGGGATAAAATAAAAAAGCAGAAGAGAAACTCACATATTTATTGAATTAGAATTTAAGATTTGTGGGACTTCAACATAATGGTTGCTTTGATTAATCCTTTTTCTTTTCTGGCAAAGTAAAGTAACCTTCATATTTACATTATGATTTTGCAAGTGTGTTACTGAAGTCATGTAAACATCATGGACAAACATAATTTTAGATTTGATTTGTCCTGCAAATTGAATGATGTTTCCTGGTGAACATAGGAAAGAAAATTTTAGAATACATGTCCTAGAATGAAAACTTGACTACTCTCACTGGAATACATAGTAAGCATACCAGTGATGCAAAAACCAAGAAATATCACTACATCTTTTCACAGATAAATGTGTTTCTGTTTTGTGATTATTCAGGATTCTGTAAAAGGTATGCAGCCTCTTTGAACTAATTTTAAGGGTATAATTAAAATTTGTCAAGGTCTTAGCTCCTGCTGTTGGTGATATAAAATCCATATCCCAGTAGGTTTTCAAAACCTGTTTCATGCCTTCTGAAATATGGGTAGTCTACTACATCCCCTTTTGCTGACAGAGTAGCAAACCCCATTCTTTCCTTCTCAAATTTAATACCTATCCTTTCAGAATTTATTTAAAATATTTTTGATTTAAAATTTGTTCCCATTTTAGCTGTGATAATTTCTGTTTACACAACCTCCTTCCAGTTAACAGCCCAGTCTTTTTTGTCATGTACCATCAATGTGCTTGTCTTTCTTGAATACAGAATATATCCTTCCTTCCTTCCTTCCTTCCTTCCTTCCTTCCTTCCTTCCTTCCTTCCTTCCTTCCTAATATTTTTTTACCTCACTGGATTTTATATCTGCTAACAACCATCTCAGCACTGTCACTTTTTATTTTCTCCTGCCACTGACTGTAAAACATCTTTTTGTTTAGATTTACTGTAAGCTTTCAGACAACATTAGTGCCTGAAATCTTTGCTCTGGTAAACAAAACCATAGAGAAAGGGACATGTTGGGAAGTTGCATAGTAAATTAAAATATACATAAGACTCTAGTCATAATTATATGAAGAAATTTTCAGAAGAAGTTGAAATGATTCTCCTAATATGTTACTGTTGAGGAATTCAAACCTATAAATTGGCTACTACTTAAGATTATAGACTTCCTATTCTACACACAAGCAAGTAATTAACTTTACATTTCCTTCTTATGACTCTCAGGCTCTTGTTCTTTTAATTAGAAGATCCAGAGGGTGTCTTTTATGTTAGTATTATCTCTATTAAACTTTGAACAAAAGCTGCATTGAAACTTGTTATATTAGTCATACGTAATAGCCTGCTAGCTTCTTAAAAAATGTAAAGTGCTATTCTGTTAAGGTAGCCAGACATTAGGAAGAACATACTTTAGTTTTCCTTTTGCACACATACAAACTTCCATTTTTTAAAATGTCAGTTTGGTCATTTTAAATAAACAGTTGTTATTTCGATTATCTATATTAGCATATTATAGAAAAGGAATCTAAAATTACTGATTTCTTATATGTTTTTTTGTTGTTTCTGATCATGCTACCGTAGGCTCAATTTCTACACTGAATTGCACAGTATGACAATACAGATTTGTGGAAAAGGACAATGAAAAATTAAAAATTTTCATAGGTCTGAAAAAACAGTATCTTTCCTTCCTTTGTTCTGAAAATAATAACATATGTATTGCATAGCTGCACACAGCTGGCTTGTTTTTAAAAAATATATATTGATTACTCTCTGGTGACAGTTTGTCATTGCTGTTTCTGTTAAAGGAAAACCTAAGATTTAACAAAAATATCTAAAAGATTTTTTCGTCTTAAAAAAACCCCAACAAACTTTATGAAATTCAAGCAGCTTTGAAGTACTGAAAACTTTCTATCTTTGTTTTTTCCTGACCTATTCCTTTGATTCCCACAGGTGCAGCGCAAACACAGCATTCTTTAACAGTCCTGGGAGCTGTCGTTGTTTGCACTTCCATTAGAAGGGTCTGGCAGGTGGCAAGTTCTTATTAGATAAACAAAGAACAGCAGAGGCCAGGAAAGCTTTCATCTTTTAACTTACCAATGATAAAGCAGTTGTTCCTGTTTCTTCAAGACAAAAGACCAAATGACAGCAAAAATGAACAAGCAGGATTTTGTAGCTTACTAAAACATCTAGATTTTGGCTCTTAGTTCCAGAACTGCTTTTGCATTTCATGTCATAAACCCCATTGACTGAACCCAGAAGGATTTTTGTAGCAGGGAGCAGTACTCATGCTCCCTACCCTTAAGCCATCTGTGTTATTCATTAGACTACTGTGTCATGCTCTCCTTTCTTTGATCTTCTGTCTCTGATTTGCAATTTTCCTTTCAGGGTGGCCAAGTTTCAGCAGGAGAGGCACAAAGGTGGAGAGACCTGCCCTCTGTGACCCTCAAAGTGCTCAAATGCCAGAAGGAGGTGGTAGGTGAGCTGCCCCTCTCCTCCAGGGGCTTGAGGGTGCCCTCCTCAAGGTACCCAGCTCTGCAGACTCGATGTAGAGAGTGCTAAACCACAGGCCTATACTCAGGTCTAGCAAATGAACATCTAACGTATGACTTAACCACACCAACTTGAATTTGACACTATGGTATAATGTCTGTAGATACTTCAGCTAGATAAACCAATCCTATCTAAAACACTCATGACACCATGTTACAAAGATGATAAAAATATAAGTATTAATCTTATCTGTACCAAAGGAGTATATAATAAGCTCCACAGAGGTGAAAAAGGTTACCTAAAGCCTTTTGTTTATTCCTGTAACTTATATAAAGAGTACTTAAGTTGGCAATGCTTGTTAAAACCATCCACAAAACCACTAAGTTATGATAAAGATGTCTAAAGTGCCAACCACTGTTAGGTGAAGAGGAGTAGGAGTATGAAGACCACAGTGTAAAAATGAACAGTTGTGTACCAGCCAAAAGTTCCCCTGTACGGAAGTTGCTCATTTGCAGTTTGACAGATTTAGGCATTGCAATACTGTCTCAGCTTTAGGGCTGCACTGGAGTCTCTGCTGAGCATTTATTCTTACAGTTTATTATGCTTGCAGTATTTGCATTATTTAGTATAGGTGATGAAAATATGGCAGAGAAAGGAAGAAATATAAGAAACCTTGGGATTATTTTTTTTTTTTTACCTGATGAGGGAAACTATTCAATAAATAATTAAAAAGTGTGAGCAGAGGAAGAAGGTTGCCAGGATAAAAGTTGTTGCTTTAATAAGATCCATACTGCTTTTAATATTGCTTGATGGCAAAACATTTTAAATAAAAAGATATAATTTAGATGAGTGTTTGAACAGTGGCTGTATTATATTTTCAGGTGGATGAATTAAATCATTGAAGAAATTCCTGGCTTCATCAGACTTTTTTAGCGTATTTTAGTTTAAAGGGCAAGACTACTAAATTATTTAGTGCACTTCACAGATTTTGGCATTGGAATAATAAGCAGAACAAAATCACCACATAGCTCTGCTACTGTGTATCATGAAAGGAGAAATTATAGAAATATAAGAGATATAAGACTATGAGGAAAACTCTGACCAAGAGCACAGTTTTAACTTACCCCTGAATGTATTTTGAGTCCCAAGTATATATTTCTTTGCCTATTGTTTTACTTATGTTTTGAAGCAAGAGAACACAAATGCCTTAGGACTACTTCAGGCATGTTTTAAATACTGACTCCTAACAAAGCAATAACATGCACCCTCCCTGCCTACCTTCCCTAGTACATTTTGCTGCCTACAACTCTGTGCACAGCCACTTCATCTGGGACATCGGGGTTGTTTAGAAGTAAAAAAAATAAGTATTACCAGGGCTCTCCCCAAAGGGCCTTTTCTGATGCATGTTCTGAAATTCTTCTAAAAGACACTGACAACGCTGACCTCAGAATGATGGGCATGCGAGCACCACAGCTGTGACCAGTTTATCCAGCATCCTGTGGAGAATGAAGAATGCTCTTCCATATTGGAAACTTGGAAATCTGGATTCCAGGCTACCTTTGGCTCAAACCTCTGAGGCTGAAACTCATGTGGGAGCATGAGGTTTCAGTTGTGTCAGGCCAGATGGCAGTGCTTGAGCACTATCCTCCATGCTGAAGCTGAAAAAGAAGATCTCTGCAGAAGTCAATATAGAGAGTCCAATGGGAAAAAAAAAAAAAAAAAAAAAGAATATTGGGAACTAGGCCTGGCTGCAACTACATTTTGAACAAACACTCCTTAATGCAAAGGCAAGTTTTGTTCCAAGCACCTTCTGCAGAGGAGTACCCTTTTCATCCTATTACAGATTTAGGAATCACTCTCTCCCTGAGGACCTTAGGTTTGCTACCATGTGGTTGCCCATCTTTGGCAGGTTTACTTCCAGTGTTGTTGATCACCTAGTATCTGCTGATCCCAGCTGCCTGCTGGGAGAGGAGAGTACAGATGACTCACAAGCCTTGAGCTCTGGTGTCTCATTTCTGGATGAATCAATCGACAGGTACAACTGAAAAACACATGTTGGTCTTCTGAGGCTTTGCCTATTATCCTCCCGCTAGGCAGCATAATTTCTGAAGGAGCAATGGAGAAGAGGCAAACAGCCATATACATATGAAATATTCAGGCAGTTTCTTCATGTGATATTAATGTATTGTATCTTCTCTTTACAATTTTTGGTCCTGTAAGTTAAAGCCTATTCTCCAATGCACTGGTTGACTGCTTACTGGTGTTTCTTACAGCACGAAGGAGCCTTGAAAAGCGTACTGATGATCGTAAGACACCTTGCGATTAAAGGTTGTGACTACATGCAAGTTAAAAGAGATAGGTCTTTGAATTTTCTCATCAGGGTGTTACTGTTCTGTCATATACTGAGCTGTTATTTATGGTTGGCTTTCAGCAGGGTAATGCTTTAGAAATGATTTTGTTTGGTCACTTTTGTAGGAGGCTTCTTCTCACATTGTTTTTGAGTAGGACTCCAATGTTATGCTATGGTGTTTATTTTAGTCAAACTTGCATGCCAAGGGATGTACAGACACCATGGCAGAGGTTTTGATAAGCTAAGAATGAATGGATTTGCTAAAATGAAAGCTTATCAGATTAAGCTAAATGTCTAAAGATGGACCAGGCTACCCATATCTACACCATGTTGATATTATAAAAAAATTACCATTGCAACATCTTTTTTTTTTTGTTTGCTACATTCTTTTTTTTTTTTTTTGTCTGAAAAGTGTCCAATTCATACAAAATATTTTTCTATAAATCCAAGACCTATAGTCCAAATGTACAAGTCCAAAACAATGGGAGAGGTTCATGTGGCCTTCAGTCACCAGGCACTGAGTTTTTCTGCAACTAAAGCCCCTAAGCCAACATCCAGAGAGTCATTTAGGTGACTCATTTCTTAGTCTCCTGAATTTCAGCTGACATAGAAGTGATGTTCCTAAATCATAGTGATGATTCTTTATACCTTTCTAGATTATTACTTTTATCCAACTAGAATCATTAAAAAAAATAACTAGCAGTCTGTTGTTGGCAGCTGCTCACTATTACCTCGGCAGTAAGGTTATGGAATCTGATTTGTTTGTACTGCCTGTACTGTATAGGAAGCCTTTCTAAAATCAAGATCCATGTTGTGTACTGCTTCATTTCTGCTGTGTTATTCCAGTGTCATCAGGAACATTTATCAAGTATGACCTTCATTTAATTAGTCCATCCAGTTTCCTCTTGGTATTATTTCCTACTATATATGTATGGGATCTACGTTAGTCAGCCTGTAGCCTCTGTTACTTGCTGTAGCCTGACATTTCACATTTTTTTCTTTTGCTGCTTTTACAAAAGTCATGGATTCTCTCTCTATGGTTCTGGTTCCTCATAAAATTTTTATGTTCTTAAAGATTTATGTCCATAAACACTTTAGTCTCTCTCAGAAGAAAAAAAGGCATTTTTCTAGCCATGTTGTTACTCTCATTCTTCTGCAAATAGTTATGCAAATACAGTAATGTATTTCACATATAGTTTTCTTACTGGACAAGAATAACAACAGGTGCAAACCAGCAGCAACTCCAACTTCTGCTTTCCCATGTAAACAGTGATTTTGACTTTATCACAAACATGTGCAAGGCATTTACAACCAGCTGAGGAGAGAAAAGAAAGAAGGTTGTCATTTGGACCAGATGACCTTAAGAGTATCTTTTCAACTTCCCACAGAGTGGCTGAGCTTTCTAATTAATCATTTGGATAGATTAAAAAAGGACCAGAGGAATATTTTGTGTGAATTGCTCACAAATGAAGAAATATCAAATGGTTACAGAGAATGAGAACATGAGTTAGAAAACAAATCAACCTTATTGGAAAATTTCCATTACAACAAATAAGACTATATTTACATTGAAAATGCAAATATATGCCTATACTGATATCAGAAGTCTGAGAATCATAGTACAGTGATAACAACTGTATTATGATATCACATGTCATGAAAAAGAGAAGCAGCATATTACAATAGATATTTTTGGAGTATAAGTCATGCTAAAAGAATACAGATTTAATTCCTATGTAGACAGCTCTGGAGGTATGAAATTAGCTGTTTTAAAGATTTTGACCACTTTAAACATAAACACAACCTTTCCACATGACCAGCTTTCTTCACAAGCCCTGGGAACAGCTCTCTAATGTCACTTCCAGTCCAAACTAAAAAGACATGAATCTTATGTTTGCTCCTCTGTCATCACAGTTTCTTAACAACCTAAGGCCTCTTTTTTTCAGCAGTGGTTGTAGCAATTTGATTTGCTGGAACACACTGAAAAAGACTATGGGCTAGATTCCCTGCTCCCTCAGTTGGGCAGAATTAGCCATAAAAAAGTGTGAAATAATAAAAACAGCTGAGAAAACACAACACAGTCTCCCTGGTAAAGTAATATTTGGTCTTTGGAAGCAAAATCCTGTGGCTTGGGAGCCGCTGGCTATATACAGTATGTGGCAGAGTAATACTTTTCCTTACAGAGGCCCCAGCTCTGCCATCTTTACCTCTGCATGGTCGAGTGAACACTCACACTTAAAAAAACCCCTTGTGGTTCACTAAGACCATTTTATATTAGCAACATTTAATATACTTGCTTTTAAAGTGACAAAAGGCACAATTTGTAGAGAGCAGTGTCCCAAAGTTCCCTTTCTTGAATGAGCAGCTATATACCACTGCATTAGGGAGCCATGTACTTGCAGAGTTTTATTTTTGCCATTCCCCCTTCATGCTGAATATTTTGCATCTTTGTGTACAAAATCTTAGTTTCAGCAGGAGAGATGTGACTTTTAAAAAATTATTTCCTTACTTGTGTTGACTCCCAGCAATCTGAAAACCCCACTGAGGAAAATCTGAACCCTGAACCCTCTGAATCCTGACACTACACATTGGCATTATCATGTCTTCCGAACTTATTTGTAAATAAAACAGACTATGTGTGTATTTGACAGTCATCATTATTTTATGCTTACCAGGTTAGGTTTTAAGGTAGCAGTTCAATATCTGCAGGGAAGTTTAGCCTGGGGAAAACACAGGGCCCTTGGACTTTCAGGCGCCTAAGACCTTATTAGGACTTTGACATTTCATGCCTTGAATTATGCTTATATTCTATCTTAAATGTCACTTTTTTTTTATGTTTTGTGTAGTTATTACGCAGCTGGCTCCTCTGATTTTAAATGCAGCCGGAACAGCGAACTGCTACTCAGTTTGAGCAAGGGCAGAAATACAGTGATGCATATCTTTTCCCTATTTAACTGAAAGTGATTTGTAAGAGAATTAGAATTACGTAATGCCGAAGTGACAGAATGCGCAGTGTGTAAGCACCTTCCTAATCCTATCCTGGATTGCAATGTTATTTTCACCAATGAAGATAAAATGTAATTCTTCTGAAATCAAATGAGTTATTCTCAGGTATGTGGGTTGCTGTAAAGCACAAAGTGTTGTGTCCTCCACACAACCATAGTTTTAATATTTAGTATTTGGCAGGATACGAAAGTAAGAGTAGGATTAGTTATCCTTCACCATTTCCATAGTTAGGATTACCTGATGGAATTCTGTAGTTATCATAGGAGTACTGAATGAGAAAGAGAGGTCTCTCAGAGCAATGATTTAAAGAGAAACCACAGCAAAACTGTAGCCCCAAAAGAAGAAATACAGGCAACAAACAATTTTAAACAAAATTACTCTCCTGTTTTTGAACTTGTCCATGCAACATGAATCCTGTACTTGTATTAGCATCTCACTGTCTCAGTGCAGACCTTTAAACATTATTCAGGAGAGGAAAGAAATTTCCAGGTAGTTTGACTGGGAAAGATGTTTCTTGTTTACTTTTCACAGTAATTTCCCAGAGAGTGTTTGATAAAAGGATGCTATAAATACAGACACAGGAGTGGAAGTAAGCTATGTGAATCCTTTTTTCCGGACTTTTTGTGGTTCCCAAAAAAATGAGAGCCCTGTTAGCATGTAGCACAAGTGAACAATTCCAGCCTGACCTGTGCTGACTCTGTGGGAGACAATGAGAAGATAGTTATAGAACTGGAGCCAGAACAGGGTAAAGTGAAGAGGAAGAGCTGAACCCAATGACATACAGGGCAACAACTTTCAGTACTCTCAGGTGTGAAGAAGTTACAAAAATACTCAATTCTGTTGATACTGGGGCTCAACCAACCCTATTAGTATGTCAGCGGAAGCCATGGGACTTTTCTTTTAATGTTTTCTCTGAATATTTAACCAAACAAAAGTTTCAGGGCTTAATGCTCTGTGAGTCTTTCAGACTAGCAAGGTTACTGATGAGTATAGAAGCTAACGAAATCTCAAAAATAAAGTACCTGGGTACTGAAGTGATAGTGATGAAAATCAAAGCCTTCAGTTTAAATAGTGATTTTTCTTTAGGAGAATCTTTAATTGCTATGTTGAGCAATTCTGTGATATAGTAATGTCTCACACATGTTGGCTTGCACAAGTAAGACCATTTTGCTTGTATTTCTAGTACCTGGGAAAGCTGAGTGTAAGCAACTGCTTTTTAATTTGATTATATATGACAATATTAATAGTCCAGATGTTTGTTCAATATATTTAAATTTGTTTATACTTACTTGGGACATATCCAGGTTGCAGTGGAAACATGGCAAGTTTACTTAATTTCAAATTTCCAGCTTATTTCCTCTGTTGACGCTTGGCCTAATGTTAGGAGTAATGTACTATGTTGTTCTTGGAACCCAGTGACAGCTTATGTATGAGATACTTGTGTGCTTCTACTTTATTTTTCCTTGCTATTCTCAGATATAAACAGGCTAAGCCTGAGGCATGAGTTCAAATCCAGCCATGCAGTTACACTACTTGCAGTACATCAAGATTTGTCCCACATTCTCCTCTGAAATACTTTGTTTGGATGTCTGGAATCAAACTGATTTGTTTGATATTAGCTTGATTAATAGACACGTAATTGTAATATAATTAAGCAATAAAGCTTCTATCTCAGAGCAAGTTATACACATGCACTCCACTTCTATAGTTTGTAATTATGCAATAAGCATTCCAGCAAACACTGTCATCACTGTATTACAGTGTTCTGTGTTCTTTTTACATGGGATGAATCATAATGACAGCTGATTTTTTGTCAATTAATTATCAAATAATGTTTGCACAAAAATGGTTTCTCCTACTTAGCCAACTCTATAGATGGTCAGGTCATATTAATAAAATCAATTATTTGCAGTTTTACCCATTATTCCATGAATAATTTATCTGGAAATAATAGGTCCAGATTCTTGGATGTTTTTAATCAGAGAGCTCTATTTGAACCCAGAGAATTTGCTCATAAAAACCAGCTGAAAGTGTGACCCCTCTACAGCCACAGTGGCCTTAGTGTTGAACATAGGCTTTAACATGGTATTAATTTATATAAGCTAAGACTGTTTTACTTTTTAGCTTTTTGTTAACTTTCTTAACAGGAGACCTCTCACAACCTTAGTGATATCTCAACAGTATAGCATTTGAGTTGATTTAGTTGGCTGAATCTTGGAGATCTTTTCAACAAGGCACCAGTTGCTCAAGCGAACGTAAGGTTCTAAGAACACCACAGGCAAACCATCATGTTTTAAGAGTGACATAAAGACAATCCCTTTCATATACTGATCTTGACGCTCAGTGTCAATCATAAGTACTATGCTTTCAATTCCTTCTCTCTTTTGTGTAGCTACTATTGCAATCGTAAGACTCACAATCAAAATAAGTTAGCACTGGCCTTCCCATGGCACCACAGTGAAGAACATTAGAATTGAAAAGAAGTGTCTTTTTTCCCATATGTCTTTATTCTACTAGTAACAAATAGTCACCGAACAGCAGCTCCTGTGGATAGTAGGTGGATCAGCATCTCAGCATGTGCATTATCTAATGAAGCTGGCTGATAATTTTAGCATGTCATTCAGAAAAGATCACAAAATTCAGATTGTGAGGTTTCTATGTAGTGCTCTGACTTGCAAGCAGACTAGCAAAAGTAAATGATATCTGAATTGTGTAGATTCCTGTAATCTTGTAAAAGCCTTTCAAAAAAAAAAAAAAAAGGAAAAGTAAATAGTTTAAGAGTAGTTAAAGGTTATTTTTCACCAAAACTTTTAGAAGAAAAAGTACAGTTCGCCCTCATTAAATTGCAAGAAATATTCTTTTCTGTGCCTTTTATCAGAAACAACAATGGTGAAACCTAACTAAACTGTGTCATGAAGGGCCTTTAACAAGATTTTTAAGGCCCCATTTTCACTTTAGCAGAAAAGACAATATTCCTGCAGAAAATGCTGAGATTGAATGTGGCAGAATGTACTTGTAAATGTACTTCCTCAGTTTTATTCAGGAATCAGAGACTAGTTTGTGGGGCTCCACGTGGATGAGCAGGGGAAGGAGGAAAGAGTGCGGTTCCACAGAACTGAGCACCAGAAAACAATTTTTTTTCAGACATAATTGGTACCTAAGGTACCAAAAATACTAAATTTCCACATTTTTTCACATAACAGAACCTTAACACAAAATACTGGTGCCATGTAACTCTGTTTGAGAGTGACCTGTTAAATATTAAATTATTTTTGGTATTGTTGACAAAAAGAAAACAAATGCCTGGAGGAAAAAGTAAAATCAAAATCTCCCAAAAGATGCTCTCTTCTTCTAATTATTTGTATTTTTATGCTAATACACTGAATTTTATCCCCTAACATCTAACTCAGTGTTAAAATTTTGAATGTTGGTAATGTTGGCTAATACAAATGTGTGTGGTTTTTTATTGTTCTTTATTTTGAAATGGTTTAGGCAATCTTTGGGGCAGATATTATTTACCACACCATCTAGGAAAATCTGTTTCAATGGAGTGGGTAGCAGGCTTCCATATCCAGTATAACAGAATTTCATAATTGACAGAAGACTACTCAATAGTCAAGTCCCACTCCTCTCCCAGAATAATCCCAAAGCATATCCCCCTCAAAACCATTTATCAGCACATGAAGGAGAAGATGACAATGGGTGATTGACCAGTATGGATTGACCAAGAGTAAAACTGGTTGCCATCTATGATGAAATATTACGTGTATCTGTTGATCTGTGGATTGTGTGGGAGAGGTGGATGTTGTTGATTTTAGCAAGGCTTTTGACGTGATGTCCCACAATATCCTTGCATCCAAGTTAGTATATTGCAATCTAGATTAGGGGTGTCTTAGATGGGTAAGATGTGATGTTGAGATTGTATGGGATAATGGTTCATACTCTGCCTGTATGCTGGTCGCAAGTAGGATGCTATGGGGTTCTGTACTGGGACCTGTTCTGTTTAACATCTTTATCCATGACCTGCAGGAGACAGTGGAGCGCACTCTTTATTCAGCACTTTTAAAATACACATTAGGTACACTCCAAAGACACATTAGACTGCATCTGGAGAACTCCACCCAGTTTTAGGCCCCCTTAATATAAGAAAGACTGGAGTGAGTTTATCAAAGGCCACCAAGATGGAAAGGGGCTGGAGCACTTGTCCTTTGAAGAGGGGCTGGCTTTTCAGGGGCAATCCTGAGAAGAGACCACTTTGGGGAACTGAAAGACAAGTGTTCCTGGAGGCTGTATATCCAAGAGGACATTTCTGAGAAAAGAGCCAGGCTCTCTATAAGTGCATTCTGGGATAACTAGAGATGGTTTTAATTTAAAACAGACTAAGTTCAGACTGGGTGAAAGGAAAGTAATTTTCACAGTGAAGGCAACCAAACAGTGGAGCAGAGGAGTTGAAATAAAGACCTCCTGAGGTTACTTCCACTCTGAATAGTTCTGTGAGATTCTGATTCCCAAATACTCCTTGTGGGTTTAGGTTGATTTGTCCCATTGACTTTGAACGGTAAATTTACTCATTATTAGCCACTTACAAAAATCTAACTGATCTTGCATGCTCTCAGGCCAAGCACATAGGTTACTACGTGAACTGGACCCTGCCCTTTCTGCTGGACAACACATAGAATAACATTTTCACTTCAGTTCTTTTTGGTAGTTTGAAAACAATTTGGGCATTATAACAAACTTGGCCTTTGTCTTCTTGAAGACCTGAATTTGCAGAACAAAAAAGTGTAAAAATCAACAAGTTCCCATTTTATGTCCATGACCTTGTATTTTTGTTGCGTCTGTGAATGGGCTAGATAAATCACGAAAAGTTTCACTGGCCTTAGCATTATGTGCAAAAGCAAAACCACACCATTATATTTTTTGATTGGTCTCATTGTCTCTGACTGTATCATTCTTTCTTATTCTGTCGATGTTATTCCTGTATTTTGAGGTCCAATGTTTTAAGTTAATCAGGTCAAGCTTTTCTGGTGTATTCTAATGTAGTCTGTTCTTTCAGTTTTGTTTTTAATGGAATTACCTTGAGTCACTTCATTTAGAAATTTCTTCCATCTAAACCCAAATTTTCCCATAAGCACTAATAAAAGTACAATGTTAAAACTGAATAGTTGAGATATCCTTCAGCTTTAGACATTCTTTAGAAATATTTTATCTTTCAATTACAAAATTAATATTTACTTCACTTTCCGTTAAGCAGTCACTTGTGTTTTGATTTGGTTTTGGTTTGGTTTGTTTGCTTTCATGAGTACATCTTCGATATCTCTTACTCCTTTATTTTTTTATTCATTAGGAAAAGTTGCTCCAGGCATATATATATATATATAGATAGATAGATAGATAGATAGATAGATAGATATATTAGTATAACGCTTGTCATCTAGTAGTTTTTATGAGCATCATCACTGGGAGTTTAATGCGAATGTACCTTATGTTTTAGGGGAATTACATATTTCAGAGCTAATAATGGTAGGAACTGCCTTGGCAGGCAAAGAATCTCATCAGTGAGAGTTCACCAGGTGTTCATAAGGATATTTTCCTTATGGGATGAAGGGAAAATTAGAAAATAAGGGGTTTTTTTCAAATAAAAAGTTTGCTGTTTCTTTAATATGAATTGGAAGTGCAGCAGAACCCAGGCTCACACTTTTTCCTGTAAATAGCACAAGATAATTTTCTGGCAAGTAAGAAAAATATGTTGTGGGAAAATGGGTCTGGTTGTTAATTTTAAACAGGAATCACAGTCAAAGCTCCCTTAAAAGGCCTTCATTTTTCTGGGTCATTTACTTTTTTCACCAAGTTTTGAAATTCGAACACTGGATCAGGCTGCCCAGGGAGGTTGTAGAGTGTCCTACTCTGGAGACATTCAAAACCCGCCTGGACACATTCTTGTGTAACCTTATCTAGGTGTTCCTGCTCCGGCAGGGGGGTTGGACTAGATGATCTTTTGAAGTCCCTTCCAATCCATAACATTATGTGATTCTGTGATTCTATGATTTGAAAGAGAAACAAAATTGCAATCAATTGACATATACTTTCAAGGAGTTTCCTTGATCTAGCAACAACTACTTTTGTAAAGATACTGCTGAACTTCGAACATTTTTTCAAAAATAGAAATCAGAAAAAAATCCAATCATCCAGATAAGTAGAAATTCATATGGAAGATGGAAATTAATTGCAGCTGGTTAAAGATACATCAACATAACTCATTCAATGGGTTCTAGTAAGAAATTAGTAAACAGAGACCTATGGTGGGAAAGAGAAGTCTATGTCATTTTAGACAACTGCAGGTAACTCTGGGAAATACATTAGATTTCACACTAATATAAACCGCACAAAATAGTAGTATCCAGCTGAGAAACTGATGATGGAATAAATATAAAGATTTTTTAACATGTTTAAAAAAATTTAAAGCCTTTTTGTGTTTGTAATTATCTTGTGGCTTTTTTTGTCTTTTCAATTAAAATTAATTTTATCTAATAATACAAGATTTTATCAAAACATCTAAGCAAAGAATGAGAATCACATGACAGTGGAAAGAAGTGAAAGACCAGAAAACCTCCCCACAAGTCATATGGAGTTTACCTTTCATTTTACTGTGTTTCTGAGGATTTGGGATTGTCACTAGAAAGAATTCTGCGAGTTTTATTGGACACTGAGTGTGATTTGATCTCACCTACATCAACTAGCTTAAATCCAGTTGAATTCTGCCCACTTCAGTGGCACCGATCTCAAGTGATTTCATTTCTCTTTCACTGAGTAATAATTGTTCTAATAATTCTATTTTTAGAACTTTTTATCGTAGCACATGCTCCATAAATATCTGATATAATAGTTTCAAGCCTTTCAGTCTCTAAAGGTTTGTGTTTTTAACTTTCCTTTAACAATACAACATATAAGGACTATCTGTTGAGAACCTGGTTTCCTCAGATCTGTAACAGATCAAGAACCACTGACATAATTACCAACATAATTGATTATTTTTTTGAAGACTTGACAGAATTTTCATGTGTTCTAACCAAGGTTACTGTACTGGTTTTGTGGGTTTTATGTGTCTTTGTTGTTGTTGTGTTGTTTTGTTTGTTTTATTTTTGTTTGTTTTTGCTTTGTGTGTGTGTGTTTTACTATTGTGTTGTTTTGTTCTTGGCAAGGCTATGAACTCTCCATCCAAGCCATCTGTAATAAACATGTTCTGCTATCTGATGACATTTCTGATATTGAATAGTAGAGGCATTTTAGTCTGTTTTAAAACAGTGGTCACTGCAGAAAGTGTTGGTAAAACTTCTAGAAGAATTAATTCTACAAGGAGAGTCTACATTCTGCTTATTTGACAAACAAATTACAGCACAGAAAATATATGAACCATAAGCTACTTTCCAGCAACAGGTGAGTAATATTCAAAAACTAGGGTGAACATGTATATTCTTGAATCTGTTTATTACATGTGTGCTTAATTTCAGAGCAGAAAATAGCACTTTTAGAAATACATGAAATATTTCTGTATCTGCCAAGTCAGGTAAGTTATTGATATTCAATGTAATGACATTACACAGGAGGAATGAACTCACAATTTTCAAGTAATAGAACTAAAACTTTGGGTCCTTTCAAGTCCAGTAGAATTTTTTATTCTATTTCAGTGAAACCAGGCTTTTACCTAGTGTCTATCTTTTGTTTGCTGTGCAATCCTTATTGAATCAACAGTTTGGTACCTTACTTCGTGTACATTTAAAATGCTTACTGCATTCTTACCTCTTTCACACAGGTGATACATGCCCAGTTAAGTTTTGAGTTCCTCTAGAGAAAGCTGCTACCTTTAAGTAGCTCTCTCCAGACTGGTAGAATCAGATTGACAGATTTCTGTATCTAGTCATTTCTTGTGACACAACCTTACGTGAAGCACGTCATGTCCTTGGGCACACGACTGAATGTCTTCATTAATCATGACTTTCACATTAGTCAGAGACTGAGGTCACCCTTGCTAAGAGCTAAATGTCAGCAGAGAAAATTCCACAGGCCTAATGGAACTTGCATTTAGAACAGTAAGGTCTAAAAAATCTTCTGATTCTTGATGTTATGGATTTTCTGTGTCACGAAAAGAAAAACATCCTCTAATACTTAAACACAGTAATATTTCAAGTCCTTTTACCTAAAGTGAAATATATTGTGTTTTGTGAGTATATATTAGTTGCTGTTAACAAATATTATGAATTATCTGTGTTTTAAAGCTAAAAAAAAGAAAAAGTTGAAAAAGTTGAAAAAGTTGTTGAAAAGGTAGAGAAACGAGAATCATGGAGAACTAGTTTTTGTGAAATGGAGAAAATATGCATGGGTACCTCCAAACCTTGTGCATACCCATAAACATATTTTTAGAATGCCGTGTCTCATCTCCTATATCAATTATGCCAATCAAAACTGGACTTGATTATCATTCAACATGTATTTCTGTAATATATCAATTTAGAAAAAATACAGTAACTAGTCATCTATTACACTAACAAACCCCCTGTTATTGGTGCCAGGAATAACTGCACATTTTCAACAAGAAAAAAAGAAAGGAATGTTTTTCCTATATAAATAATAGATAAAGAACAACAACAAAAAGCTTTATCCACATATCTTCTCTCCAGGGAAAAATAAACTCCTATAAGCCTAATTTGTGTAGAAAGATCCATTAGGTAGGAAGTTAGTAAGCCAGAGTCTGTCCTATGACTCTGAAGGGAATAAGTTAATGTTGGAAGTTTGGTGCCTTAAATAAGAAATTGAGGAAGGAAGAAAGAAATTTCAGCATTTTATTATTTATCATCAGCAATTTGTTCTAGAAACACGTTGTCTGGACATTTTACAATACTAGTGTATAAGCTGGAAGAACACCGAGTGTTATAATAAAGCTGTTACTATTATGAGGCTACCATGAGACTCCCAGCACTTCCACCTTGGTTGTGTTCTGCATCCCCAGGGGCTTGCAGAAGTGTGACATTTTAATACACACCAGGAAAAAAATAATCAGGTCTGGACTGTCATCTGTCTGAAGGTTAGATTCTCAATTGGATTATGCTCAAGGAGATTTCTAAGCCTCAGAAAACTGTAATTTTTTATGTTCTGGATACAGGTATGGCTTTTCATCACTTTTATCCCATTAAGCATGATGGTCCATGCTGCCACATTTCTAGGCACAAAACATTTTGAATGCCTAAAGGAGTTAAGACACATCTCCTTCCAGGACAGCAAAATGTGAAAGTATTGGAATGCTGTGGATATCCTGATACATTGTGTGTTCAACTTCAGTGTTCCTGATCTTAACAAAATGCATGAGAGTAAGGTCTGGTTGTGATACAATAAGCTTCTATGATTATTCTTGTTTCTGTGCCTGACTTTGAAGTCTGTGTGGACATATAGAATCACAGAAACATTTAGATTAGAAAAGACCCTTAAAGCATTGAGTCCAACCTTAAATCTAGTGCTGGCAAGTCCACCATTAAGCCATGTCACTAAACACCACATCCATATGTGTGCTTACAAGCATACACAGTTCCTCATCTATTTTCCACTGAAGACAATGCCAGTCTTTCCACTGATGGTAATACTGGCTGATGTACACTTATGTTCACTAGATCATTTACACTGGTATTTGCATGATACTTATAAGACGGCTAGTGTCTGTATTTTCTAATTCTTCTTGTCATTGCCTTTCTTCCCGTTCAATTAGGAAGTGGAGCCTGAAATACTATTTCATGTAGAAAGATAAAGTGGGAATGGGATCAAGGATCATGAGGGAGAAAAAAAAAGATCTGGAAGAACAGTATATAACAGAAACCTTTTTTCTTGTAATGTGGGACAGGCTTGTCTAACCACTAGAAGTCAAAATCTCTTTTAGATATTTAAAAAATCCTGCTTAGTTTTATTCTGACAAGTCTGTTCTCACAGATGGGTGTGACATACTGCTGATTGTTTATGAAGAACTTAGGACGTCCAAAAAGGAACATGACTGATACAAAACATTTGTGAAAATTACAGAGCTTGGATTTCCTGGAAATGCAGTCACAAAAGAGCAAAGGACTAAGGGTATGATACAACTCTCATTGAAGCTACATGAGGATGGACCGCTTCTTAAAAACACAATGGCAATCTGTTCATGAGAGATTCAGTGATGCCTGTATTGCAGATCAGTCCTGCAAGGATGACTGTGCATCTTAAACTCCTGCGACATAAATATCAAAAACCACAAAATGGTCTTTGATATTTGTTGTGGATTGTGCAGCTGTTTAATGGGTTTATTCGCAGTTACTGTACATTATGTTCCTTCAAAAAGAGTAGATGAGGATGTAGAGAGGAATGCTGGTTGTTTGTTTTGCTCTGCATGCTGCACACTGGGTCACACCAGGAACTGCCTGCAAAGGAGGGAGCAACTTCTCCCCTGACAGTAACAGGGGTCCTTCGTGAGAAGGCCGCTTCAGACTGTGAGGTGGGGTAGGGAGACTGAAAAGGAAGGAGTAGAAGTCATCTCAGCAAATTAACTGTCCTCAGCAAGGACAGAAATTGTTTCAGCAAGGAAGATCGCAGGAGACAGCAGAATTCAGACATACAGCCTGGCCTGCAGAATGACAGGTATCACAACTAATGCTCAGAACTCAGAAGTTAGTCTGGAAAGTGTTTTGCAACCTAGAAAACCTTGAAGTTGTTAACTTGAAACCATGGTGGGGAAAAAATGCACTGCTACTGGACACAGAGAGTGGAGTTATTCTGCACTGTGTGTGCTTAGCACCATGTCTAAAACCTATGCATTGTGCCTTCCATGTTCTTTTAAATATAGATTATGTCCGTATTTGTATCAGATTATACCCTAGCAATGAAGTCTACATTGTGGCAGGGAAGATTTCTCTCAAATGTTGATGTGAATACCAGCTTTGAATTATCACAGTACCCAAATCTCTGCTGTAAGTGTTAGCTACAGGGAAGCCCCACACCTGGTATTTTAAGTGTTTGGGAACCCACAGGACTTCATTCTGTTACTCCTTGTACGCTGGTAAATTGACATTATTTTTACTGGCATAAAAGTAATAAGGAGTGAGGATTAAGGATTAGCAGGCAGGCAGGATGGAGAGCTTTCCTAAGATTTCTGTCTACTATATTTTATATATCTATATATATATATCTATATATATATATATATACATATGTATATATATATTTTATGCAGACCTGCCAAGCCTCAAATACTGGTGTTACTTTCTAAACTTTATGCAAAATGAGTCCACAAAAACTGTACATGTTGACCTTGCATAGCATGCACTGTACCGTAACTATGAGCATGCTCAACTGGGCTGTGAACTGCAACCTGACAGTCACTTTATCACTTTTGAATCATCATGTGCTGACATTTCCATGGCAATCCATAGCAGTATAACCATAGAGCTGTACTGTATTAGTCTAACCCACCTTAGCATTATTCTAAGTCAGCCAACATGCAGTGGCTGCACAGCATTAAACAGTACGTCATCACGTAACATCATATCATCTTGATCCATTCTCTACTGGCAATGACACACTCCTGTTTATTCTGTGTATTCACAGTTCTGCAGCCCTCAGACCACTCTGTACTGAACTGCATACACAGTCTTGTGCCTCAACAATATGTCTTCTTATGTGCTTCTCTATCAACCCTACCCCTTGCTCAGAAGGTGACAGAAGACAACTTCTATTTCAGTACTGGTTAACAGCATGTGATGATCCATATGTCCCAAAGTGCCCCCTAGAACAAGTAGCAAATTAGTACTTGGTGGCTCACAGTGACTCAGTTTGGTGATTTAAACAATATGTTCCCACAAAAATACAGGAGACAAAGAAATATGGAAGGGCAAGTTAATTTTCTTATTATTTATTCAATCTGAATGTTTCAAGTTCTGATTTCCCTTTCATTTGTTTTTAATTTCAGAAGTTTGCAATTATCCCTTTGTTATATATTTTCCCTTCATTGTTTAGGCTAGTCCAGTGTAATTTGGATCATTTCACAGATACCTTTCAAACAGCACAATGCCACAAAAAATACACTGTATGGCTAAGCACAACTGAAGGTTGTAAATTATTTGCCTTGTGGGAATTACCACACAGGGACACATAAAAATAAGAATTTTTAAACAGTTTGATCTCTGGAGAAAATGTACTCTAAGCAGCTTCCATAGGAGGAGTGGACACCTGCTCTGAGGTCAGGAATACCCCTGGGTTACTGTAGGAGTTGAAAGATGATGAGGGGTGAGCTTTTATTCTTCACAGATTATCAAAAATACATTTGATAAAAGCTTTGCAGTTTGTAGTAGAATCCCTTCAACTTCAATGTAGATACATATTTTTACCACAGGACTTTTTCCATTTAAAATGTCTAGTGAAAAGTAATATGAGCATTTTTGCCCTTAGAAAAGTCAATGCCCTCATAAAAAACTTACAGTGCTTAGTGATTATTTCTTAGGGAAAAAAACCCAGAACTTTAGGGTTTCTAGGTGGAAAATAACTTTTCCTTTCCTTATGCAAATCTTCCAAACATAAAATATCATCTTCATTTACCAAGACAATTATTTAGACAGATGCTAATATTTTGTCATTTACTTAGCATTTGTTGTTTAAAGAAAAATTATATATATATGCTGGGAAGTGAAGCTACTCTGTAGCCCCATGCCCATAGCATGGAGAGGAATAATTTGAATTCTTCCTAGACCAGCAACATCGGAAATGTTGTGGGCTGCCTGTGGCAGACCACAGGCATCACTTCACAGCTTGTCTTCACAAGGCATAACCACTAATATCTGACAATGAGAAACTAAGGAGAAAAACATGTTTCTAACTAAAGAAATAGTTGCACTTTTTTGGTGGCAGAGCTAATTTAAGAATGTGCTCTCCCATCACACTGAAATCTCTGGCTCCCTCAGCTGGGATGTGGCAAAGTACCAAAACCAAACTCCAAAATAAAAAACACATCTTGACCTCCCTTTTGGTAAACTTAGCAGATGAAGCTCCTTTTATTTCTTACTGGACTTGCAACATTTTATACAAATACTGTACACAAAACAGTGTGTAGATGGAGCCATCACATCACCTACAAGGTCCAGAACACAAGTTCTCTCTATAAACATAATTTTCTTACCTATCTTTCTATTATACCACTAATAGCTAGTAAATTTGCTCAAGACTACAAAAATAGCTTAAGGTATATTCTTGGAGAGGGATCCTGAGTCTTCTTAATTCCCTTCTGCACCCTTTCCACTAGATTGCTCTACAGCATCATGATGTACAGTCCCAATTAAGCAACTTCTGTTCCAATTCATTAGAATGAATCAATGTTCCGAGATATGTCCCAGTATTATAGATGTCTTTTTAACTAGTAGAATAGCTCAGATCTGACTTCTTAGCATGAGTAAGTATCTTTCCACTCCACCACCTGGAGTTAGAGAGTCCCACCATCTCCTTACCGTGATTACTCTGCCACACTAAAAAGTTAACTCTGAAATCTAGAAATTACTAGTTTGTCGCAAATTAAACAATCCAGTCTCGTACTTACCCATGTGATATCTTTCTGTTCTGTCACCAGGAAAATACAAGATGTTTAGAAAAAATAAGGGCAAAAGTTGAAAACATCTGCTTAAAGAAGAAAAAAAAAAAAAGTGACAAAATATAATGCAAAAACATTTGCGGGTTGCTGTTTATTAAACACACCTCCTAAGAAATCTGGGTATTTGCAAAGCAGAGGTGACCGTGCATAGCTGGTCCCCGAGGAAGCCACCTGCCAGTCCTACAGTTGAGGGCCACAGTCTACAACCTTGTTACTCACGAGCACATTTAATTTCAGGATGACTGTCCAGAGAATTTAAATACAGGTGGCTACCTTGAATCTGTGTGGTTCAATGAGGTCTACAAGGACAGTAACGTATAATGTTTCTAGACTGCTAACTAATTAGAAGAGGAATTTGATAGTCATGTATCCTCTTTTTCCCAACTGGTGTTAAGTAGAATATAAGCCCTGGGCTCCAGGTGCTCAATGTCACTTGGAGGAAGGGGCTTTTGTTCTGGCTTTACAATGGTCCACCACTGCTTCTGGTTTGGAAGGTACCTTTATTCCTCTGTGTGGAACTGGGAATTTCCAGGAGTCTTGCCTTTGGACCTAGAGTATTTGTTTCCATCCAGTACATTTCTGTAAATTGACCTCTATTGTGAAAATTTTTTACAGCTTCCACATGTTTACATTGCTGTTTTGTTTTGTTTTGTTTTTTCTTTTTAACCGCATGGTAAACTAATAATTGATGGTATTAAGACCTGTCTTGTTCCCTGATTCATTTTTAGAGGTAGTTATTGTCAAAAAATGATCAAACTACAAGAATGTTCAGTACACCACATGCCTATCTTTTAGACCATATCGCTGATCTCAAACTTAGGAAATGCATTTCCACCTTTTGAGTCTTTCTATTGGATTTCTGAAGGGGAACAGAGGAAACAAGCAAATAGCAAAAGATTTACTTGTATCCCTGACCCCTTTTCCTGAGCTCCTTCTCTCTCAGGTCAGCCTCAAAATTATCTCTAGAAAGTCTCGGGAACCTGCTCAACACTGCTGCCAAACAATACACATCCATAGGATCCAGAAAAGAGTTTTCCTCTGGCAAAAAGCAAATAGATTTGTGGTATGGGTGGGTGGAGGAAAGAAACAGCAAAGATGAAAAGAAAATTCCAGGGACTAGAAACAAAGGTTCAGGACAGAAATATTAGAGTTAAAAGTAGATTAAAACCAAGAACAGAGAATGAAAAGGTGGGCATATTGTTAGAATAAGTATTGAAATAATTTTACTGAATAACTGTTGGCTTGTAGTCATACTTTGGAGGCTGACAGAAATGCAAGTCACAGTTGCAGTATGTAAAGAAGGATGATGAAAGAAGACAGGAATAGTTGAGAAAGTCAAAACTTGAGTGACAACCTAGACTGTACCAGGTGTTTTCCTGTCTTGCATATGTTATTTGTCTGGAATGAATAACATGTCAGGCAATCTCAGATTGTTTCAGGTACCTGTAATATTTTTTTCTTTCAGGGCTATCAGCAAGTCAAAGTTGACTAATCTCTGAAGGTCTTTGCAAAGAACTTCCTGCCGTTAATTATTAGTAAGATAGTAAACATATTGACTTCTCTTTTAGTAGTGATACATACAATATAGCATGAGGAATGGGAACAGTTCCTTTAAGAAAAGAAGGACAACACTGAGGCAAGTATGTGGATACGAGTGACAGCTAGCAGGAGTGCTGGCTTGTAGCTACAGACCATGGCAGTTACAATCCATGAGAAGCTTGTTTAAGAAAAAAGGAAAAAAAAAAAGAAAAAAAATCCAGTATAAACAAAGTACTCCTTAAATAGCTGAGTTTATGATTAAGAGTGTAACAAATCTGGAAGTTCCAATGAGACTATTTGTTCCAGGCCATTTAGAGGAATGCAGCTGAACAAGCCACAGAATGGAGGAAACAGAATTTGTTGCCTGAGTGCAGGCTGTCCTAGCACTGACTGTAGCCTCGGACATCACAAGGTGCAATCAAGAAACTGGAAGCTGTAATTTCATTTACTATTACCTGCATCAAGAACAGTCTGAACCTATTTCTACAAAGGTTAAAAGAAGAATTCCCAGGTTTCTCTATCTGGATTGTCAAAACCAGACTTCATTCTCACAAATCACATACCTTATAAAGAACTAAGTGGAAAGGCATTGTGAGTCGTGTTAATGAGAAGAATTTTGTTATTTTTCAGACTATAAGAGGTAGGATGATCACAAGTGACAGGAGGACACTATAGAGCAATGATTATGGGAACTGAGTTGGTACAGTCTACTGAAAATGGAAGCCCTAGACAAACAGCCTTGGAAGATTTCAAACCTGGCAAGTTCCTGTCACAGGACTGCAGGTGGCTTGGTGATTCTGTACAAGAAAGCACGGTGGGTTTTTTTAGGCTGGGATATCTAATGGAAGCTTTCATTATTTTGAACACAAAGCCATTCGTGTCCATTAAAAAAAAAACCAGCTCTAGAATCTGAAAGAACTGAACCAGATTTTCTAGTATATCCAGTGGATCACCTGGAAAGGTTAGTTTTCCATCACAGCATACAGAATCCATATTTGGGCCCAAAATATCAGGTTCAGTTTTTTCTGTTATACTTTTCCGCTTTTATTTTTTTCTCATATGTACCATCAGAGTATTAGAGCTGACATAAACCCATTCTTAAAAGATGGAAGCTTATATGAAGGACCTTCTTTAAAAAAAATTTGAACTTTGCCTGTAGTATAGAAATGGAGCAATAATAAAAAACCAAAAATAAATAAAACAATGAAAAAATGAAACTGCTTAAGGCCACTCTGAGTAAACATAATGCAATCTGTTTATAAAGAGAAAGAAGCAAGAAATTACTACCATGGAGTAAAATAAATTACTAAAGCAAAAATAAATTAACACCTTGTATGAACAAAAAATGAAGCTGCTTGATAACTAGAAACTGAAATGGTCTGCTCTTGAAGAAATAATAATTTCAGGAAATACTCATAATCATTCCCCAAACATTGTGAACTATAAATGAGACTTGTAAAGGTGTTTACAGATTTTCTTCAAAAGATGACAGTGAGAAATTCAGCTGAATGGTGTGATCTCTGCTACGTGCCTCATAATAATCCACAACAGTTAAAAGAAAACTATGTGCAAGGGCAGTCATTACTAATGAAATGAAATTAAAAAGCTGTAGTCAAGAAGACAAAAGGTCATCAGGTAAAAGAAGACTGTCAAAACAGATGTGGTAAACAGGTAGATGTATTAATCAAAGCAACATTCAGAGTGTCAATAGCAAACATTCAGTTGGAAGGATCTTCAGATATAGCACTGAATACAAAGCACAGCTACGTATAAAGAACATTTTTCAGAAGATTACTAATACACACTAAACAAGGCTTCACAGTTGACAGTAATGCTGGTGGTTCTCTGTGTCCCAGAATCTGACTGAGGAGTGCATTGAAGGAGAAGTTGCTATGGCAAGTGAAAGAGAAAAACATAAGAAAAAAATACCTTGCACATTCATTTCAGTGATAGAGTGTAACATTACAGGACATAGATGTCTTACCTGTCAGTGAGTAGTAAAAATGTGTTTCTCGGAGTAGGATACTAGACTTATGGAAGAATGTTAGCTATTAATGTAACACTGGATGCAGTAATAAATTGATCTGACATCCTTTGAAAAAGGTTGGACTGAAACAGGAATCCATTTGTCACCCTGTACCTTGAGGCGACTACTAAGATATGCATTTACAGGCTGGCAAACTGTGGGGAGATTAACTTCTGTGGCCTTCATTGTCATGGATAGCGCTGTTATGGTGAGTCAGTAAATTCCAATAACTGCATCCTTGTAGTGATCCCGACTGGGGTCTGCCTGCCCAGGGGACAGCTCTGCTGAAAAGGTCCTGGTGCGCAGCAAGCTGAGCCTGAATGACCAGTGAGCGCTGGCAGCAGTGGTGGCCAAGAGCTTCCTATGCTCTATTAGTGGGAACACAGCAAACAGACCAAGGAGAGGGACTATCCCCCTCTACTTAGCACTTGCTGCGTCCATCCTTGGAGTTTTTCAAGACTGAACTGGCTAAAGCCCTGAACAATCTGACCTGATCTCACAGCTGACCCTGTTTTAAGCAAGGGGTTGAACTAGGAACCTCCTGGGGTCCTTTTCTGCTCTTACTTATCACATGATCCTACAATCTTAATCAAGAGAAAAGATGGGATGATAATAAAATAGTTGTCTTTCTTGAAAGTCTTTGTTGTTGGGATCCAAAAATAATCAGCACCTCCTGGTACAAAGCACTTTACAAGAGCTGTTAGCATACAGCTACTTCTCAGATAATTGTGAGCAAGAGGAGACCAAAGAGTTCTAAAGCAGTTGATTTAGAGTTTCTCTAGTCCCCTAATTATGGCCTGCCCAGACTCCAGACCTTGTATGTGCCCATTCTTGAGTAAACAGCCTGAGATCAGCACTAGGAAAGTTTTTTTGTCACTGAATACAGATAAAGATCTTTAATCTTTTTGGAGAAAAGGGAAGCAAGAGGCTCCAGTTTGGACATAGTCTAATAGGGAAGGATTCAGAGATTGTCTCTTTGCCATTTACAGTTTGTAATGACACTCTTCCAATTCATTCAATATCAGCAGCCCAGGTAGGTGGTTCTAAATGAGTCTGGGGCTGCTCAGATGTCAACTTAACTGCAACATACAGTCTTGGCCAGCTGGAATGATATTATTTGGATGGCACAGGCCTCTGTAACAGGCAGAATGGATGTGGAAAACTGTCCTGAAATCTCCACAAAATCTGCCAAAACAGCCCAGGAAGAAGCTAAAAGGCATTAAAATTAGAGATTACATGACTGACAGATTTATAATGCCAAATAAAAGCAATGACATATTGAACTAGGAAAAAAAAAAAAAAAGGAAAAGAAAGGGAATCTTTGAAGTCAGACAATTTCTGCAAGAGTGACCGATTTTGTGCAGCTCTGACGATGTCCTGATATGCAGGATGTGGGATCTCCAGGGCTCACTTGAGCTGCTAAAACCCTGTAGGAAACTAAAGAGTTACAAAAAGAAATGTTTCACTTGGGAAAAGAGTAAGCAATAAACCTAGCCAGACACAGCACTTTGGCTTATGATGTGAGAGAACACACAACATTATATCACAAGAGCTTATGAATGTGTGAAGCAGGAAGCCCAGATATACTTAGCAGACATAAGTATTATTTCTCCAACACCAACTTTCTTTCTAGCCCCATTGTTTCCTGGTTTGATTATGCTGGTTTGATTATGCCCTGAAGCACAAAAGCCATTCCCCTTACAAGTGATTTTATCTGTGGTGACTCCACATAAACATGCTTTTAATTCTGTTATATGGTTCCATATCATGTGGCAATTCCTTACATAGGTTATTTACACAGTTTGTAAACAAATGCTTTCTTGTATTCCTTTCCACGCAATTACTCCTTCTGGTGTGCTTAGGTAAGTAAAAACTGAATACCTTATTAACCATTATTTTATAGATCTCATCTAGTCATTTCAGTCTCTCTACTAGAGGGTTTCCCTTGTCTCTTATTTTTGTCACGTACATTTCCTTATAACTCCATTTTAATATAATTCATTAATTTGTTTGAAGTGACTAGGTCAGACTTCCTTGTTAAGGCTTGGCAATGTTTAAGACACTGTTATCATAGTCTTTCACATGGATCAGTTTTCCACATCAGTGTTCAAATTTCTTCTTTTTCCCCAGGTAGTAACTAAGTAGTCTCCTAGAGGCTGCACAGAACGGAATCTGTTTTTAATAAGGTTAACTTCCTCAGAAACAAAGTTTCTTAGACCATTTGCAGCCTACTAGCCTAGTTTTGTAAATTGTGGATTAATCTTAATTTTTGGTTATGTATTTTTTCCCTTTATTTCCTTCTTGTATGATGAAAAGGAACTTCGTGGGTATTTATAAAACCTCTATGGAAGGCACTTAAGTCTGTGGATCATATTTAGTGTATCTTGTTTCAAGGAATTAAGCATTCTCACTTTTGAGGTTCATTATCTTTTACCATGTATTCATATCTATTTAGTTCCATAACTGCCTGTTAAGTGCGTTGTTTGAAATTCTTTCTGAAGTCCAAATAAATTAGTTAGATATCCCTTACTGACTATTTAGCTGAAATATTACCAGCATTATTGCCCATAAGAAACCCTGTCCTCATAGAAGAGATGTTCCAAACCTCTGATCATTTTTGTGGCCTCCTCTGGACTCTCTCCAACAGGTCCATGTCTTTCCTGTACTGGAGGCTCCAGAGCTGGGAACAGTACTCCGGGTGGGGTCTCACCAGAGTGGAGCAGAGGGGCAGAATCGCCTCCCTCGATCTACTGGTCACGCTCCTTTTGATGCAGCCTCAGATACGATTTGCCTTCCGTGCTGCAAGCGCACATTTTTCGCTCACGTCCAGCTTTTTGTGCACTAGTAGCCCCAAGTCCTGCTCTCAATGCCTTCAACCCCAGCCTGTATTGATGCCAATCCAGGTGTGGGACCTTGCACTTGGCCTTATTGAACCTCATGATGTCCACATGGGCCCACTTCTCTAACTTAGCCAGGACCCTCTGCATGGCATCCCATCCCTCAGGTGTGTCAACTGCGCCACTCAGCTTGGTGTCATCCGTAAACTTTCTGAGGGTGCACTTGAGCCCACTGTCTATGTCCTTGACAAATATACTAAACAGTACTGGTCCCAGTATAGACCCCTGAGGGACACAATTCATCATTGATCTCCATCTGGATATTGAGCCATTGACCACTACTCTCTGCATGTGAACATCCAGTTTAGTTCCTTAAGTGTCTCTTTGGTTGTTTCTGTGTTTAGTGGGGCCTTAACTTTATGTGAAAAGATTAGCCTCCATCCTGGGTATCACTTTCAACAAAGAGAATTGTGATATAAAATCATTGATTCCTTTAATGACATTTCCTTCTGTTTTTCCACTTTGTTCAGATTCAAATCTCTTCCCCAAGGTTTTTATGTGATTCATGAACTAATTATGCATTTCTCATTCTAAGGCTTCTCCCAAAGGGTTATGGATGGCCCTTACCTGATGTCGACAATGCTTCTGTCCCTAAGCTAGAGTGAATCATCTCCTGGGTAGACTGCAAACAAAACTTCTTACTGAAATACCAATACTTGATTTAACTTTAGAAAATCCATTAACCTGTTCAGAAGGAAAAGAGCTCTTCTGTCTGCAACGAGCCTTCCCAAGCCTTCTATATGCTAAAAACTGTGATTCATGTAAACCTATAGAGTGTTTATCAGACCTCATGCAAGCACATGAGAATGTGCAAGTTTCCCTACAGAGTCTTCATCAAGTTAACACATAAATGTAGTTGAGCAACTTTGGGCTGCTAATAGGTGTAGAGTGAATGAATACGTAGGAACACTTCTGATGGATTTTCAACTGGAATGTTTAAGTTGCTTCTTTAGGCTGAGCAAAGCTAGAATTATTTTAGAGCTTTCACTTCTGCTATTCTATCAATATTTCCTTGCATGACTTCTGGTACTACCCTTCAAATTCTCTGTATTGTTATATCTTGTATTTTGTTTGTCATAATTTACACTACTTTGTTTTAAATATGAGTATGGTCCTTCTGCTCCTTTTTGTGGAAAAGAGCTTCAGCTTGCATAAACTGCCACACCTACAGAGTGGAGGTGTGAGACCTTTATAACTGAATATTCGAACATTTTAACCCTTTCAAAGCTTACAGGTTTTTGTCATAAACCACCAATTTCTCCATGTTTTTAAAGATCTGAAAGTGTTCTTACTTTGTATAAAGAGAGCGAGCTTTAAACTGCACCAATGGATGTTGTCCCATGGTACTCACAGAGGCCTCAGTAGATCAGATATCTGTTCTAAGTAACATCATGTCCCAGTCATCACCAGCCTGAGCCGTGTTCACATGGTGTTAGAAACAGCTGTTTGACATGGAGTAAAGCAGAGATCAAAACCTCAAGCAAGGCAGCACCAGCAGGTGTGATCACTGACTGTGTAGCTCATCAGTTCCTGCCAGCAGAAACCAAAGAGGGTGATTAATTTTTACAGAAATTTGGAACTTGAGTATTATCAGCTGGGCAGAAATTTCCATTTTGAATTAAAATGGAAACGATTTGAAATCAACTAAAAAAGAGGAAAATTGTTAAGATACTGGAAAGCAACAAAATGGATTATAATTTCTTCAGATTACAGTGCTTTCGAAGTACAGAAATATTCCTTAATTCAAAGGAAGCAGATGAACTGCTAGCTAAAAATGGCAAAAAACTGCCTTGACTTTCACGTTGGAAGGACAGTTATTTTCTTCAGTCTTTGCAGGAGCTAAAATGAGCAATTTATTTTGTATTTAGTTGTCTTCAAACATGTTTCTATTTATGGCCACATCATATGCTCAATGGAATCTTAAAATAGCGAGGCCGAGTTCACTGGATGACTCTGTGGACTGGCATGTAGAAGAGGGCAAAGGCAGCTGCTCCATGACTGACATGGGGGCAGGATGGCAGCAAGGGAGCCTCATTACTGCCCAATGGGTGTCTTTGAGCTGCTGTGAAAGCAGCTGGTCCTGTTCCAGTATAACATTTCTGAAATAGCCACAATTAATATTTGACATCCCTGTTGGGTTTATCAATTGAGAGGCCAAAGGCCATATAAATGGTGGTAAAAATTATTGCCTCTCAAATTCTGAGACCATGGGGATCAGGCTGAAGAATGATGATCGATAAGGATGAAATGCTGCCATTACGGCTACCAGTAGCCCCCATACCACATGGACTAATTAAGATTTTCTCTGTTCAATAGTATTGTACTGGGTGCAGGTCCCCGAGTGCTGGGGGCTTCAGGGGTGTCTGTGAGGAGAGGTCGGGGCTGCCCTGTGCTGGACACAGCCAGTTCCAGCGGCTCCAACCACCCACCGCAGGGCACAGCTGAGGCCCCAGCCGAGGTGGGGGCATCCTGGGGAAAAAGTATTGAAGAAAGGGAAAAAAAAACATGCAGCAGAGAGTGAGGGAAAAAAGGTTAGAGAAACAACCCAGTGAACGGCAAGGTGAGGGGAGAAAAAAGGGAGGAGGTGCTCCAGGGGCTGGAGCAGATTCTCCTGCAGCCTCTGGGAGAGACCATGGCGGAGCAGGTATTTCCTGGCACCTGTGCAGGACCACATGTAAGACACCCACACCACAGCCCATGGAGGACTCTGCACTGGAGCAGGTGGATATTTCTCAAAGGAACTGCAGCTTGTGGAGGACACCACACTGGAGCTGGTATATCCTGAAGAACTACAGCCTGTGGAAGGACACACAGTGGGACAGGGGAGAAGTGTGAGAAGAAAGGAGCAGCAGAGGAATTATGGACTGAACACAACCTCCATTCCCCATTCCCGTGCACCAGCTGGGGTAGGGAAGAAGGTTGGGAATGAAGGAGTGAAAATGAGCCTAGGAAGAAGGGAGTAGGTGAAGATAAGGTGTTTTAGTTGCGCTTTTTTTTTTTTTTTTTTTTTTTTCCCATTACCTATATTTATTTCAATTAGCAATAAATTAAATTAATTTTCTCCAAGTTAAGTATTTTTTTTTTCCCATTATGCTTGAATGT
The DNA here is from genome assembly GCF_963082525.1 of Nesoenas mayeri. Lineage (NCBI taxonomy): Eukaryota > Metazoa > Chordata > Aves > Columbiformes > Columbidae > Nesoenas > Nesoenas mayeri. Next base: position 21,094,716 of record NC_137544.1, on the reverse strand, counting down.
AAGTGATCTCCCCATCTTTATCTTGATCTGTGAGCTATTCAGCTATTCCATCTTATTTTCCCAGCTGTCGTGTTGAGGAGGGGAAGTGAATGAACAACTGGGTGGAGGTCAGTGCCACGCAGCCAAAGTCAAGCCACCACAGGCAGCTCTCATGAACAATAAATTCACTACTTTCTATTTTAAATAAATAATTTATCTTGTTTTCTTTTGTTTTCTCTAATTGAAATGCTTCTCACTCCTGAAAATAAAAGGCAACATTCTTACCTGCATTAGAAAAATTGCATCCTCAGAGTGAGTAAGCGCTAACAGAGGACAAAATTTATCCCCAGAAGACTGTTACAGGGTTTCTCTAGTCTAACAGCTTTGCATGTTGTGTAAATGTAATTGCAGGCCAGTATGTGCTATTGCTTTTCAGGAACTATATCCAAGAAACTCTCTGACCTGTTTGAGGCCAGCCATTTTCTGATGAACAGGATAACTCAGTTCTAACACCAACAAGACTTACTAGGTTATGTACAACGTTGCCTTCTCCTCTCATAAGGAGATCTGTCAGGACTTTGTAGTTATTTATAAAATCCAACAGAGTTTTTGTGCTTCTAATCACATATTAGGAATGCACCTTAACTTTTATTAGAAGAGAGGTTGTTTTAGAGACCAGTTTCTCATGAAGGTCCTTTCTGATGAGCTGTCAGAGTGAAAATTCTCTAAGTACCTTCCTCTGCCATCTATTTCTGGAACAATTCTCAGACACAGCTCCAGCTGGCCTGGCCAGGTGACTTAATTTTAAACAATGTGGCATCAGGTGATGAAAAAGATAGTGGCAAACTTGTGAAAGCAGCTTCAGGTGAATACTGACATATGTTTCATCTGTGAATCAACACTCCAAACTCTGTACAGTGAAGGCATGAGTAATTCTGTATAAATAAATGAAATTAATTATGTTCTATCAAATATAAGCTTCTAAATATTTCTTTCTTAAAACAAATCTATTTCTTATGCTTATGTTTTGACGAAATTCTTCCTCAAAACCTAGAGAAGACTGAGATTACTTATGAGTTAATATCGTATCTGCTGCCAAGAGCCTATGAGGTCCCATAGACAATGGAAGAAATTACTGCAGTTTTATTAAAAGTAAGCGAACAAACAAACCTTAGCATTGCAATGGGCAGATATTGTAGCTCTCGCAGCATTGTTTTTCTGTGCTCTGCTGTCCCCAAGGAAAGTACGCATTGAAATAGACGTCATTGGTACAGATGCTCAGCAGCTACTTCCGGATATAGTTAAGAATAGACTGTTCTGCAATAGTTTTTTTAATTGAATTACCAGGTGCATTTTTGATATAAGACAATGTTTTCTCACAATTCTGTTTTCCTTCAGAAATCTGTTCTAAGTACTTTTTCTTTACCTTGTTTTTATTAAGTTTTTATAACTTCCATATTTTTATATTACTCTTTTACAATTAATGTTGTGGATTTGTATTAACTTCTGTTGTTTATTCTTCTGCTTGAAAGAAAAAAAGGAATTTATCCACTGACAGCGACAGCTTCATCTGAATATAAATATTTACACCAAAAATAGATGGTGAATATTTGTCATCTTACCATGTGTTATGGTTAATTTATTCAACTTGTCATACTTTTTTTTCTCATCACTACACAATCTTTTTCTATTCCAAATTTTAATTTTTGTTAGTTGTTATTTCCCTTTCTCTCTCTCTCTTTTTAAAACTTTATTGGGTAAATTTTGTTTGTTTGCTTTTTAAATGTAGTAGCTTTAAGCCTAATATTAAATTAGCGATTAATCCCAACTTGTTAAATACTTAAAAATAAATTTTAGATAATTCAATACTCAGTCAGGTGAATATATGGAGAATTCTTTACAGAGTCACACTTCTGCTGGATGCCTAATAAGAAATAAATAGCTCCCATACTGCCATTTAATTGGTGAGGGTTTAAGAGCAGGCTTTTTTATTGACAGACAGGGAAATACTGATTATGGCCAGCTGAATTCTGTGCTGTTTGAAGGAAGATATTGACGTGAAAATTTTAATGATACAATTGATATTCAGTGATCAGTTTACTAGTACATAGTTCTTTGAAAATCTGTAATTTTCCAACTCTCCTCCCACCATAACTTATGGCTGCAATAAGTAAATTAATAAATATGAGCTTCAAGGGAGGAATATCTGCCTCCCTTCAGGTCAGCAAGAAACCTTGTCCAATACTGTATACCAAAATATGTCTGGCTAAGTACCGAGTAAGCATTAGCCAAGTTCCTGCTATAAATTTAAAGTTGACTATCTCATTATTCACAAGTATGGAACAAAAGAAAAATGCATGAACCATCTGAACTCTATTATTTCAGTATCATTTCACTGACTTTGTATATCAATATTTCAAGCACAGACCCATGAGCAAAACTTAAGTTTACACTGCATCTGTTAGGTGGAGAGTAAAAGTGACCTCTTAGAAACTGAGAATGGAAATATTGTTCACTGGTCAATTAGTGATGTTACATTTGCCATAATTCAGTCAACTTTCAAAGAAGGCGTAATGCTGTAACTTCTAAAAGAATCAACAAGTAAAATAAGTAGGAGGCTCATTAGAATGCAGAAGTGAGTTAGGAAAGAATGGTAAAATAGACAACCAGATTTGTTACTGGGATTTAATACTTTTCAAGAATTTCATGTATTTTGGATGTAGCAAGAAGTGTCAAAATAGGTAAATGTGAGATTAGATATGCTTTGAAAAGATATCGTCAAGTATTATGAGATTATTTCACATGAAGTCTGGAATTAACTAGAAAACGGGTCATATAATGATACCAGATTAGGCATAATTACCAAGTGTATTAATGAGCAGACGGTGAGCCTCTGTGTGTAAATTTTGTATATTGCTAAGATCAGATCCTTGTTTACACTAAGGAACGTTATGAGAAATGAGAATAGGATTATCACCGTAACATAGCCACAACTACTAACATTTTACATGGAGCTACTCTAGTTCTAATCTTCCTGTGATTTGTGTCCTAGTGGCAAATTTTTTTAGAGCACTTCTCACATGGACTTATTCCAACCTGCCATATGAGGAAAGGCTGAGAGAACTGGGCTTGTTCAGCCTTGAGAAAAGAAGGCTTAGGGGAGACCTCATCACCATGTTCCAGTATTTAAAGGGTGGCTACAAAGAAGATGGAGACTCCCTGTATAAAAGGAGTCACATGGAGAAGAGGAGGGGTAATGGGTACAAGTTGCTTCTGGGGAGTTTCTGATTGGACACAAGAAGGAAATTTTTAATGATGAGAAAAATCGGCTGTTGGAATAATCTTCCCAGGGAAGTGGTGGATTCCTCGATATTGGACACTTCAAAGATTTAGCTGGACAAGGTCCTGGGCCACCGTGTCTAGACTGTGCTTTAGCCAAGAAATTTGGACCGAATGTTCCTTGTGGTCCCTTCCAACCTGATATTCTATGATAGTTACCTCTTGCAAGTTCTGATTTTTTAGTCATATCTGATGCTGGTTTTGTATTTTGTTTTGGCAAGAATAAAATAGTACTTTTTTTCCTAAACAACTATATTGGTATTTTAGTAAGCTTGATTAGTTCTGTCACTGTTTTTGCATCCTTATAGCTTATCTTTGGTCACATCTATATGAACTTAACCTATGCTATATTTAGCATATTTATCTGTATGCAGACAGATATTTCCTTGAATAAACTGCCCAGAAATTCTGAATATGACATCAGATTAAAAATATTGCGAACAGTGTTTTCGCTGAGAACTGGTTCAAGTTATGTTGTTAGAAATTACTGGTACATAAAATAAATATTCAGACCTTTCCCACTGGATTTGTTTCCATAGTGATGAGAAGGTTTTGATGTTAGCAACTCTGTGGGTATTTCAGATTGGCTTTTTGGTCCAATTCCTAAAAACACCTTTTGGAACTAAGCTTTTGTATTCTGCTGAGCTTATTCTAACTATATATGACAGCACGATCTATGACCATTGCTCTTCAAAGACTATGACATGGGGATGAGATTTATTTTAATTAACTTAGACATTTAAAATTAATTGCTTAAGTCTAAACTAGGCATTTCATTTATATTCAATGGAAAAAATCTGCTGCTTCTAGGAGAAGCTCTTCTTATCATACGATAAACATGTAAGTGTGCGTAGGATGAATGTCACCCAACATGCAGGGCTAGTTTTCACTGTTATATGACCCTGGGGTGTATTTTATGTGTTGCCTCTTATCTGATATCTGGACACATGCAGAATGTTGCTTGAAATAGATCATACGTTCAAGCTTAGATACATGTATGATTTTGTGTGGTTTGAATGTTGTTTCGATGCATGATCACTGTCATTTGACCTAAGCTATTTCAAGAGAAGTCAACATGTATGCAGATGATTTCAGCCAAGCATTTTAAAGAAAAAATCCTCGGAACCTAACTGACTCACATCATTAATTCTCTTTCATTGGAAGACTGATCTTGAGAGCACCTCAGATCTGCTCATGCTCTGCACAAAGCAGTCAAAATATTTCTGAAGCCTAACTACAGGCTTCAGTGCAAAACAGTGAATCATAAGTTGAGAGTCATGAGAAGATGCTACACTGCTATCCGGTGATCTAAGCAGATAGATGCTCAGACACTGTTCTGAACTGCACTGGGCATATAGCACTGAGCAACAGTCTGACCTATGCCAAATTCAGTCCAGTGCCTTCTGCAATAGCTTGCACTCGCTGTTAGTGAACTGGACTTGTTCAAAGCTCCATGGATACAAACAAATTGTAGAGATGAGACTTTGAGGCTGGGAAAATTATGGGCTTTGAGTATAATGGATTGCAAGGAAGTATGGTTAGATGAAAGGCAACAGGTGTTACTAGTTCCAATGAATTTATGTAGTGTCACTAATGCTGGGGCTTTTGTTTGTTTTTTCGGTCTAAGGGCATAGACAGGAGTGCTCTCAGCATTCACTGGGTGCTTTTCCAGAGTTTCTTTCAGTCCAAATCGTGATAGCTTGTATTCCCTGTGCTGGAATTCCCTCCGGGTTTTCTGGGTACTCTGTACAAACACTAACCTTTCACATCCAAGGATAACATTTCTGCAGTATTTTCCCACAGAATTTAAATAGTAAATAAGTTCCATCTTTCTGATTTGTTATGCTAAAACCCTTTAAATTGTAAGCCATTAAAAGCTTTCCTAGCAACTCCTTCATGGTAGCCATAAACTTATTTTCTTTAAAGACTCCCACAGTCTGATACCCATGTTGTATCTGTATTACCATGTTTTGGGTTTTTTTTTTTTTTGTGTGTGTGTTTGTTTGTTTGTGGTTTTTTAATTTTTTTTCCTTTTTTTTTCTTTTTTTTTCTTTTTTTCTTTTTCTTTTTTTCTTTTTCTTTTTTTCTTTTTCTTTTTTTTTCTTTTCTTTCAGGGATGTGTGAGCTTTTCCAAAATATAGTTGATGCAAAATCAGACAAGTATCATTCTCCAAGGTGGAGCAAGCTGCTGGAAAAGTCGACCTTCCTAATTAGCACTAGCAAGTGCAGTGTGAAGGCTCTGCTTGCAGCCCCACAATTAAAGCTGTTCCTGTAATTGTTTCTGATTGTCTCCATAGGTGGGCAGGGTTTTTTGTGCAAAGTGAATACCAGCGCATGGAGTTAACCAGGAACTGACAATCGGAAACATCTCCATATATAGACAATTATTCAAATACACTGTTTTGATCTTTCAGACTAACGGCTCTCTTAAAATTGTGCTATAACTTCTTGGATCTTTCCCACATAAGTATGTTTGGCTTAGTTGCTTTTTGTTTCCAAGAAGTTTCTGAGGAATCTAGCCATGTTCTTTCCTTCCATATTGACACCGGTATGTAAAATAAACTGTTTAACTGGCTTCATTTCTGCGCCCCCCCCCACCCAGTTTTGCAGACATGCAATGCAAAAACATGTATCTCATTATTGAAACAATCCTCTTGTGTCTGATAAAGGTAATCTTTCTCTAATACATGGGCTTCATAACATATTGAACTTGTTTTGATAAGATTTTTGGAAACAGGAGGTTCTTCCAAGGAAAGCTGTTAAGAATGTCCACTGAATTGAAAAATGTTTCTCTTACAGAAAGAATTTAAAATTTTGGTTTTGTTAGCTTACTAAAGGCAGTAATACAGGATAAATTAGCCTCAGGTATTTTTAAAAGTCTATACAAGGGGCAGAAATGTGATGGTGAAGGGCATTGCAATATAACGTGGAGAAATCATATGAGTCACCAGAAGTGACTCCCAAAGTTACATGAATTCAGATTAGAAGTAAAGCTGTTGTCTTTTCAGCAGTATAACTACCCATTAAAGCATCTTACCACATATACTGGAAATGTTTTCTGTCAAGAGTGGATCTTTTTCTTAAACATAAGCGCAAAATAGGCACTTGCAAGTGAACAGCAAAGGAATGATAAAGGGACATTGCTCGAATTAAGAACTCCCAGCCTCTTCAGCATGACCATAAGATTTGTTTTGGTGAAAGAAGGCAAAAGGCCAAGAGCAAAGTGAAGGGAAACTATCCCTCTGTGCAGGTTTAGGAGGTACACTTCTCTGGGGAGAAGAGCAAAAGAGAAGACCAAGTTTTTGAGCTCTAAACAGTGAAAGGTTTCTCAAGGCCGTGACAAAATGTGGGTTATTTGTGGCTCTTATGGGTATGATAGGCAACTTGTTTACTTTTGTTTACTCTCTAGTCTTTGTCCTTACTGCTAAACAGACAGTAATTTTATTCCAAGGAAGATATTTGGCAGCTGTATGACAGGTCACAACCTGCTGAAACACACACATGTATCTCAACTCTGTTGGACAAGCAGGGTAACAAAAGATTAATTTACAAGGTACCCTAAGTCTTTTTCTGGTCTAGAAACCAAGCAGTCATCACAACAGGTTTTGACATCAATATCAAGCTTAATGGTTATCTTCTTGACTGTGACAATGCTTAGACAACCATCTGGTTAATCAATTATGGCACAACTCTATCTTTTTTATTCTTAAAGGAAATAGCTCAGCACAGACTTCTGTTTTGCCTTACTGTGTGTTTCCGGAGTACCTTCTCTTTCATTCCTTCCTCCAGAACCTCAGGCCTGACAAACTATAGTGAAAATAACCAATCAAACTTACAGTTTGGATAAGAATTATCCCAGTATCTTTTCTCCACTAATACTCAAACCTTCCTTTTCTTGATACATAGACCTTCTTGTCTGAAGGATTTGTCAAATGTAAAGAATAAGTCTGTGCTATTTCTCTCTTATTATCTTTTTTTTTTTTTTTTGTGGTCCATTTTGGTTTTGGAGGTGGACTTTTTTCTTTGTTTTTTAAATACTTGGTCTTGCTTCTCATAACACAGCAAGTTTTCAACAACAGCTTTCCCAGAATACATCAAGTGACTCTCATTCTCTACCAAGCTCTGGTCCCTGTTGTGACTATTAAAATTTGATTGATTTGGAATCTAGAATTAATTTGTTTTAAACATGCAAAACACTTAGTTTTGGGGCCAAGATGACTTTCACCCCTGTGTCCAGCTAAGGTCTACACAGAAGGCAACATATGCCATGTAATATTTATATATGCTTTGTTGAGTTGGAAGATTTTGTACTTCACAGCTGTTGCTGGCTAGTTTGTCACAGTACTGTAGTTTGCCTGAACCCCAGCAGCAGAATGGATGGTCAGAAAAATTAATGTTTGGCTCAAATGCTCCCCATTGTTCAGATTGGTGGGCTGTGCTCCCCAATCTGTATTTTCTATTTGTAGATGAGGGGGGTGGCAAAGAGTCCACCTGAGTGCCAATTCATTGTATTGCATTTTGATGTCTCAGTTTCACTTCAAAATTCAGATATTTTGAGTTTGGAATACTGAGCAGGAAATGAAATAAGTGACTGCCAGGAGATCAAATTGTTCATACCACGGTCTGAAGCAACAAGAATGACATAAGGGAATTCCAGCAGCTCATCTGTTTAATTGCACAACTGAGACCCATTTGGCAACCAGTCTTAATCATTGCCCTTACTCTCTCAGTCACACCAAGGAACTGCTTAGTTCACAGTCTAATTCCTATAACACACATTCAGCAGGACATCCTACATTAGAGTTTTCTTCCACATGGCTACATATCCTATCATATTTCTAAAAAGCCCCATGATGTGCAAGTGCTACCCAATACAGCTTCCACCAGATCAACAGTTATGTTCCATCTGATAAGCAGAGACAGTGTGATAATAAAAAGTCTGCTAATATCTTACACAAATGATTCCCAGGTTTGTGTTCCATTTCCCAATGCACAGGGTTTTATTCTTTCTCATTCATTAAGAAACAGCCAAGAAAAACGGGATGTACTTTCTGCACTGCCCAGATGTCACAGACAGATACCTCATTTCTCCTCCCCAAACCAAAACCCAATATCAACCAGAAAAAAACCCCAACCAGACCAAAAAGACCTCAACCTCCCAAGAAATTTTAGTAGAGCAGGATTGAGTCCAAGCAGAAACAGAAGGAAAAGGAAGGCTTGTGAAAAGGTACAGAGGGAATCTGCAAGTGGAAGGAGCTGGTCTCGCATCTACGTTGTAGCAAAACAAAAGCTTAAAAAAAAAAGAAAGGGAAAAATAAAGGAGGAGTTTTAGGTAACTGTGAAAAGGGAAAGAAGATAATGAAGGGAAGTTTCCATAGACTGTAAACAAAAAATTAATCAAAGTATCAAGCTGTGTAAAGAATAGTAGAAGGCAAAGGGAAAAGGGGAAAAGGGCCAGTAAGTAGGCAAAATGAAAAGGTTAAGGAGACATTCAGGGGAAAATGAGGAGGCATATTTCAGGACTCCATGTTATATATATTCCTGTCACTCTGAGTAACTGAGAGACAAATGTAAATTTGAATAACTGAATAGATTCAGTAAAACTAGACCCAACATACAAGTGTGCTTAAAACATGAATCACTCTGATAAATGCAGGAAGTACTGCAAATGTGTCAATAGCTCTTTTCTAGATTGTTTATTGTCTGCAGACCAAAGAAGTTTAGACAGGCAAATAAGGCACAGAAAATTATCATCACTTTGAGGCAGTTACCTGAAATGAAATCCACCTTCAAGCTACACCTGATCAAATAGCTCATTCTTAATAATATTTGTTCAAAGGTCAGCTTTCCTGTGGCAGATGAACGTGTGATGAGCCAGTCAGGTACTCTTTATTTCCAAGTGCTTTTCGAGTGTTTTCAACAAACACTTGTCAGCTTTCAGTTTGCCATTGGGTATTTGTGCTGTATGAACAATCAACAAAATGACTTTGAAAATAGGAAGATGTTACTTGTAGGTGTGCCCTAACCCACCTAGTTAATGTACTTCATTTGTACATGTTTTTAAGTATTGAGGGAGCTTGTCCTGTGATCCCCCTGCACTCACAGGTGGAGAGATTTGGGGGTCTACAGAGGGCAGTTCTCTGTACTTCAGTTTGATCACTACGTGCCAATCGATGAAGATTTAAAGTAATGTCTACATGGGATTTTGCTAAGGCCTTTGCAGCTTTAGGTGCCAAAAACCCATTCAGTGGGCATATATCAGAAACTAAATACATTAAATATTCAGCAGCTTCCACTCTTTTCTTTTTGAGATTTGCTCATTGTAGAAGATGTGGATTCTGATGACTGAGATTTTAAACTGATCTCTAAACTATTATTTTCTAAAACTGATTTGTTTAGGGGGAGGATATGCTTATGCAAGAAGTATATGTGGTTTTACATTAGCAATTCTTACAAAACAATGGATTTAGTACCTTAAAGTAAAGGGTTTTTAAAGCTTGTTGGGGTAAAAATATGTAAAACTATATAGGTACAATTATTTTGGGGGAGTACAAATGAATATTGTAATAACTGAGAATATATTGATTATTTTAAGTCAGTCTGTAAATCACGGCTAGTAACAGAGGCACAGGTAAGTTTTCCATATCTTTTGTTACTCAAAGAAAGAAAAGGATACAAAAATTCATGAACAAACTTAATCCCCCTAGTTTCAATTTTAGATCTTCTATATTCCTTAAAAAGTTGAGTAAATATAAGATAAATGGATAATAAATAAATAAATACATATGCATTTGGAATCCTGATCAAGATCAGCATGGTGACACATGACTGTCCTCTCATCAGCCAAGGGGCTTCAGAATTTCATGTAATGGCAATCAACCAATGTGGCAGGACTGTTTAGGTCTGCCCAAGCTATAAGATGACAGTACTGTCTCCCATGGCATAAATATGACGTGCAAAATGTTGGAGAAGAAAGATTATATTTTTTTATAGCAATATGATTGCAAGTTAATTTTCTCTGACTTACTCGTATGACATACTTATATATAGCATTGGGACTGAAGGTAGGCTTACATCTTAGAAATATAGCAGTAGAGTTATCTTTTTCATTTCACAGATAATCAGATAGAAAACTGATGTAGGGGGAAATTATGTGGTAAAATTATTTCTAGAGGAACAAGTAAGTCCCTGAAAAGTCTGTATTTAACAACTCATGGGATGAGGTATGTCTTTTTCAAAATATTTGATTGCTGATTATGTAGTCACTTTAGAATTGCTAGGCCAATTTAAAAGAAAATTTGAATCAGAAACTGTCTGCATAGACCACATTCTGTTGCCACATGCACAGGGTAAAAAAGCAGGCCACTACTAAGCCATTAAGTTTGATGTGTATATCTTAAAACCATCCGATTAAACAGCCATGCTACTGATAAGTGCTAGCTTTTGGAAGAGCATATTGACTATTTTAGAAACATTACTAATGTAGTGAAAAGCACAGTAAGCATGACTGGTACGGACAACCTCTAAGATTTTGTGTTGGGTTAACCTTGGCTACCAACCAAACACCCGTCCAGCTTCTTGCTCACTCCCTCCTACTCTGGGATGGGATGAAAACAGAAGGAGGGCAATAAGACTCGTGGATCTGGATACAGATGTTTTAAAGGGAAAGCAAAACATACATGTGTAAGCAAACCAAAAAAAGAGGAATTCATTCACTGCTTCTCTTTGGCAGGTATCCAGACACATCCTGGAAACCAGGGCCTCGGCACCTGTAATGTTTACTTGGGAATAGATATTCCATGAACACTAGTAACACCCTTTATCCTCCTTTCCCTGACCTTTCTATTGCTGACCTTGACATCATATGATGTAGAATATCTCTTTAATCATGTGGGATCAGCTGTCTGAGCTGTGTTCCCCTACAAATTCTTGCCCGCCCAATCTGTGGCCTTAATGGTGACACAGCAGAAGGCTGGTACATAGCTCAAGGTATTTTGGTGTGAAGGTATCACTACCAGCAGACTTCTAGTTTTCAAAGTCCACTGTGAGCCAAGACTGGAATAGTCACAGGCTTCAAGAGGACACGTATGTTGCATTTACAGAGACTTCCGTGAGGTGCCACTGAAAAATTATTCCAATGGAACCTTGAAAATAGCCACCCCTTTAGAAACACAGGGCTAAAAGACACTGCTTAGAGAGTGATGGCTTTATGAATTTTGAGTAGTGCTTTACTCTGCCACATTATGACATGCTGCTTTAATTTTCCTTAGGTTGAATAATGTGCCTTTTGCCCTAAGGAAAAGTCCAGATTTCATGTTTCTGATAATAGATTAACAGTTATTTAGGTATCTAGTAATTTTAGAACATATTATAGATTTGTAACACACAGAAGCTTTCTCAAATGACAGAATATGGACCCAAATCTAAAGTGTTTCTAGTCATTTTGCTTCCAGCATGTTTTCATGGTCAGTAGCACAGAGGGTTGAGTGCTCAGAATTAAGGAAAATGTGGGATGTTGCACAAGTATGTAGCTTCAGCAATAAAGTCTGGGATTGCAGTGGTGGATACAGCTCTGGGAAATATTTGAGCTCTCACAAAGATTAGCCACCGGTAGCAATTCAAAGCTTGACATGAAAGTTATCTCTTAGTTCCTCAGCCTGAGTTTCTGACCTAAAATATCACGTATTTCTGTAACAAAGTAGATCTATTCACCCCCTGGCTGTGGCTGCCAGAATACAAACAAATAAACAAACAAATAAATAAGTATTGAAGGCAGCAAATATATCCTTGTCCTTCATATTCTTGCATACTCTCTACAGTCTACAGCTGCTCAGATTTTCAGTTTTTTCTTTCCTTGTATTTATTAAATCATCTCTCTCTTTTTTTTTTTTTTTTCTCGTTAGTGTAAGAGAGTATTTAGAGTCAAAACTATTAATATTACAGGGCTTGTAAGAAGAGGAATGCAGCATATTATCCTGATAAAATTCTATGAAGTTCTAATATTTCTTGACCAGTTGAGAGTAGACACGCGCTTGAAAGGAGCTTTGTGAGAGGCGATAACACACAGCTAGAGGGAAAAGCAAAATCAGTATAGGCAGCTGTAGAGTCCATGCAAGGGCTTTTATAAACTATTTCTGTTGCTTGGAAAGGACTTTGATGTTAAACTGAATTAAGGAATCTGCTTCTCATTGTGTCTCTTCACCAATGTTCTCAACTCACTCCTGCAATCTTTTTCAGTAAATTACAAATGTGTGAGAAACACTTTAAAGCAGTTAACTACTCGCTCACACAAAATGATGTCACCCTCAATTTTTTTAATTGTTATTATTGTTACACAAGATCTGAGAAAGGATGTATCTATAAAATGAAATTCACTGCCTTCAAGGCTTGACTCCAGTCTGCATATCAGTGTTCTGCAGAGTTCTCTGAACATGGTAGCTCTGAAACCAGAAAAGGTGTAGCCATGTGTCTGTCCGCACGGCAACACTGTGAGAAGGGACAGCGACACATTAACCTACCTTTACCACTTCCAGGAGCTCAGCCTTTTAATTTTGCACACATCTTTGCTTTAGGTTGCTTAGCGGTAATTCAGCTATTTTTATCATGGTCCCATATTGTGCTGCATAGATACACTTAATGGTGGTCCAGAAAGGGGAAATGTCTTACAAGAAGAGCTATTTTTACCTAGAATGACATTCCCAAATATCAGTATATTTCAGGGACAGGATGCTGGTATACTGTACAGTCTATTCAATCTATAAACTAGTCTTGCTGAGACCTAGAGTAAAATACTGCTCATTTTGTTAACTTGTTAAGCTTCTTAATTTCTTAACGGTAACCTACCACAAGATGATTTAATAATTAACAGAAAGACTTCCAGTGCAATGATATGTCCTTTCTCTCTTATACTTTACCCATCCCACTTCTCCTGTTACGCAAGTTCTGCAGGTGGAGCAGCCAACTAGAGGTGGCAACTGTTTCACAGTAACTTTTAGAATTTCATAATTTGCTTGTGTTTAGATAGTAATTCTCTTGCAGTCTTAAATCAACAGCAAAATTTAGAAATCTTAAAATAAGCTGTGCATGAATTGAGCTTAACTAAAAATAGTTGCTGAATAATAATTTATTTGGTTTATCTAATGCCACTCACATGCAAAAACTTTTTGTTTCTTCTGCAGTTTTATTGTGCATTTAATTGAAATGTCATTTTCTTGCTTTTGTCATTTAGTCTGTGTCTCCATATCTGAGGCACATTTCAATCCTTCATATTCTATGAAGTCATCCATGACAACTTGTCCACAGATAAGCTCTCAAAGTTGAAAAACAAACAAAAAAAGGATAAGGTAAACAGGGTCAATGTCTCTTCCTGTGTATAGCAACATTCATTACATACTACACAGTCATTGCGAAATTGACCTCTTATTATCTATTATTGGTGAAACATAGCTTCTGGAGAAGAACATACGCTTGGCTTGAAGGTATCAGGAGAAAGCATATACATTCCTTTTTTTCGAAGTTTATTTTCCTACAAGTATTCCCTTTCAACCAATTGACTTTGTCTGATACCTAACTTATTTTATTTCATCCTTAAGTAAAGAACTATAAAAACTTTTTTATGCAGATGGTACAGAACACATCCAGAATCATGTTAGTTAAAAGCAATAGAGGCTTTGGTGTGACCAGAATAGTAAGCTTGCAGAATCAATGCATGAGACCATTTGATTTTTGAAAATCATTATTGTTTTTTCTTCAATATGTACACATAAACCATTTGAAAATGACTTAATCTGCTGAAGATCTGCTAAATATTTTTGGAAATTACACCTTTTAATTTGCGTGTTACACTGGTTTTATTGGGATCGAGTTAATTTTCTTCATAGTAGTTAGAATATTTTATTTTTAATAGCTAGCACAGTCTTTTGTTTTGGATTTAGTATAAGAATAATGTGATAACACACTGAACCTCCCATGGGAAACAATTAATCTTCCCTGAGACAGAGTTAATTTTTCATTTCCAGTAGCTAGGTTGTGTTTTGAAGTTGATGTGAAAAGAATGTGAGAACTCACTAATGTTTTGACTTTTGCCAAGGAGACCAAGGACTTTTTCAATGGCAGTTGAACATAGAAGCTGGGAGGGAGCATAACAGGGCAGGACATCCAGGCTGGCCAATGAGATATTGATGATATATTCTTTACTAGTGTCATGCTCTCTATATAGCTGGAACTGGCATTTCTGGCTCTGATTTTTGCCTTTTTGCTCTCCTTCTGTGATTGTCTGTTCATAACTGGTGATCCTTTTTTTAGCTGTTTGGTGCAACTGGTGCCTGGGTGTCAGCCCCTCTGGGGTCATATGTATGAGACATTGTGCATAATTTCATATATATATATATATATATATATATATATACACACACACATATATATACATATATATAATGAATAATAGTAGTTATTACTACTGTTGTTGTTATTAGTAATAATAATAATAATTTCTCTTCTTTTGCTGTCTCATTAAACTTATTTTAATCTCAACTCACGAGTTTCTCCCTTCTCTTTCAATTCTTTCCCATTTCCCACTTGGGCAGGAGCGAGGATGAGCAAGTGGCTCTGTGGTCCTAGCTGCTGACTGGTGTTAAACCATGACAGGCGTCCATAAATGTTAACGCCATTTGGAAACTGTTACTCATGATAGTGGCTTGACTTCTGAGGTTAAACCAGTTTTTTTTTACGGACTTTACTGCTTATAAAGTTCCATCAGGTCTGAGTGAAAACAATAGAATATATCCAAGGTTATAATCTAAAGCAAAAATCATACTGTTTTCTGCAAAACTGCTTCTAATTTATAGCACTACAAACTGCAGCCCAACTGGAACAGACAGTAATAATAATTAATGGTGAATACATTTAATGAAAATAAAATAGAAGAAGCTTGTGTGGCAACAAATCACCTGAGGAAGTCAGGGAGAGTAAATTTATTTTGTTGTCTAAGTCTGTCTCTATGCTGAAGTACCTGTTTCCAGATGTATTATACATGTTTGTGGATATTGTATTCTTTGTTTTTGATAGTAAAAAAGAATTGAAAGTTAGAGCTAGACAGATAATTATTTTTCCATCCCCAAATAATATTTTTTTATATTTCAAACATTTTTTCCAAACTAAACCAGGATACAAAATTACACTGTCAAAAGTGTTTAAGAAATGAATTTAAAAGATATAGAACATATTTTGTATAAGAAACAATAAATAGGGTTTTCAAGGGTTTTTCAGCCTAGGATACATATGTATGGCTGGCCATGGTGAGAGATGCTGAGAAGGTAGATAGGCAATTATTCATTATTACAAGTGAAAAAAATAGTTGGCAGCATGCTATGAAGTTTGCAAGTGGCATAAAATACATGGCTATTCTTGAATACTTCATCATATGATGCTGTAAAAGCTAAAGGCTTACATATATTCAAAACCAGATATTATGTCCTGAAAGGACAGTCTTTCATGCTTATTAAATGTCTGGTAGTCACTGAGCAATAAACCACTGATTTTCAGAAGGTAGTTTGAAGAAGTAGAACTGTTTGCTTGTTCTTATACTCTCTGCTACGGACTTGCTATTCAGCACTTTTAATGTGAGTTAATACAGACATACACTTTTGTATGTTTATGTTTATCATAGGTAAAATGCACACACATAGATAAACAGTAATATGGTATCATATTGAATTGTTTCCTTCCACTAATTTTGAAAAATATTTCATCTGGAGGGGGTCTTCAAAAATTTTTTCTTAGCTTCTGTAAGTAAGGTTATCTTAATCAGGAAAATGTGGACTTCTGTTGAGAAAATACTGTAAGAGAATACTTTAGAATTTCAGAAAACAACTCGAATAGTGGTAATGGAAATTTATCATAGTTTTCCCTTTCTGATAAACTGCACCTATCTGGTGAATTGGTGTTTCTAAAGAAAGAAATGCTAACAAGATTATTTTAAACCATTTCTTGAGAAAGATTCTGGAGGAACTGTTAATATTTTAGCAATTAATTTGAATGAAAAAGCCCTATTGCTATAATAAAAGCATTCTGAAACTAATAGACATTGGCAGATCACCTTCTCAGGGCACTTTGTACATTAACAGCAGCTGTGTTATGTACCTATGCTGTTAGATTGCCCACATAAGAATTCAGAAGACCTATGAAGATATCACATATTTCCTTATTTGGAGAATAGACTCTACAATGATTATTGAAGTGTATCACTACTATCCATATAAAATAAATGAGAGATACTCCATCAATAGTGTGAGGAAATCAGTATCTTCTGTATCAGACTTCACTAATGAGTTCTCTGCCCTTGGCTGAAGTTTGAGACCAAACTTTTGCCAAGAGATTTTTAATTTAACACAGATACTAACATAGATGAAAAAACTGTGTACTTGTCTGCCCATGCATGTGTGTATGTTATATGTATGAATATGTGAAAAAATATAATCCCTTTTCACAGTGGCAAGTAGTTAAGTCTAACACTGGTTCCCATACACAATTTGAGTATGCACCTAGTGGATTTACTCTGAATAATACACATGCAACATATTGTAAAGCATGATGTTTTAAGATCTGACAGATCCCAGTTTAACACTAGATGTGGAATCTCAGTTCAGTTTCTAACAGAAATATGTTCA
Organism: Nesoenas mayeri; assembly: GCF_963082525.1. Taxonomy (NCBI): domain Eukaryota; kingdom Metazoa; phylum Chordata; class Aves; order Columbiformes; family Columbidae; genus Nesoenas; species Nesoenas mayeri. The sequence continues at coordinate 21,077,731 of NC_137544.1, read as the reverse complement.
CAAACCTCGCTGTTGACTGTTTTTTATCAGTGATTTGCAACAAAACCTAAAAGTATCAGAGGGATTGTATATAAAACACAAAAGCCTGGGGAGCAGTAGCATTGAATTGAAAGTCATTGATATGGTACTACTTGACTCACTTAGTCCTCTGAAACAAGCAAAAAATATGTCAAATACATTGAACCTTGCAAACTATACTAAGTACACTGTACTTTTTATCTATATGTATATGTCCTAGTTTTGACTGGGGTACAGTTAATTTTCTTCCCAGTAGCTGGTATAGTGCTGTGTTTTAGATTTGGATTGAGAAAGATGTTGATAACATGCTGATGTTTAAGTTGTTACTAAGTAGTCAAGGACTTTTAAGCTGGAAGGGGGCACAATCAGGACAGCTGACCCAAACTGTCCAAAGGAATATTCCATACCTTATGATGTCATGATCAGTATATATACTGGGGGAAGAAGAAGGAAGGGGGAGATGTTCAGAGTGATGATGTTTTATCTTCCCAAGTCACCATTCAGTGTGATGGAGCCTGGCTGTCCTGGAGATGGCCAAACACCTGCCTGCTGATGGGAAGCAGCGAATGAATTCCTCGTTTTGCCTTGCTTGTTGATGTGGCCTCTGCTTTACTGATTAAACTGGCTTTGTCTCAACTCACATTTTTTCACTTTTACTTTTTACTTTTTTACTCTTCTGATTCTCTCTCCCCCACCCCACCAGGGGGTGAGACTGAACTAGCAGCTGTGTGGTACTTTGCTGTCATCTGGGGCCAAACCAAAGCAGCCTATGTATAATAAAAATGCATAGACTACAGTGAGAAATATAGCATATATACACATATATGGGGAATTGCATCCTGAGTTTTGTTCATGGAGGATGAACAGCAAAATGTGAAGTCTTCTGGGAACACTCTGGACAAAGAGGTAAACACAACTGCTGTGTACGTAAATTGAGGAAATCAAGTAGGATAAAGAACTTTGCATATGTATTTTTTACTGATGCTACCACTTCTGGAACACTGGAACTCATTGAAATGATTTGGTTATCTACAAATGGGCACTTCTAGGGTATTATTCATCTTATCTCAAACATACAAAGTACCCAGTGAATCACGTAAAAAGAGGCTCTTTCTTCTCACTGACTATAAAGACAGCTCAGTGTGACTACCTTGCTGGGAGCCGTCTGGATTGCATTTTGAGTGAGAGAAATCCCACCCTCTCTGTCCTGTTTTGGAGTGTGTGGTTCGTGCAGGCTGTTTATTGCTGAGGAGTGTTCATAGAAGAATGATTAGAAAACAAACAAGCTGATATTATTGAGTGGCACTCAAAGCGTTCAGTCTGCTTCACTTATCAAAGAGCAACACAAGGTGGGAGCAAATAATATTTTGAATGTAGCAAGAAAAAAAAACATAAAGAAGCTGTAGTGGCTGAAAGTCTCAATTAGATAAGAAATTAGGTGCATATTTTGGCTACCAGGATGACTTATTATAGGAAAAATGCATTAACATTCTTAGTATCTGGGCTTTATTCACAGACATTGCATGATTTGCAATGTTTTATGATCTTCTTAACTTCAAACAAAAATTAGTTCAAGGATGCTTTAAGAGTGCTAGTGCTTCTATTTGATAGGAGGTTGTGTTAGATTTAAAAGTAACTAACATTTTCTGATAATTCCTGAAATTTTGACACCTCCTATGAAGCCAATGTAAATATTACAAAATTAGACAATAGTAGTGGAAGACAGGTGACAAAAATCTTAACAGCAAGATCTTTTATTTTCATGAATCATTGGGTATCATCAATACCTGCTATGATAGGTTTATTCAGTAGTTTCACTGTTTCCTAGATGCAAAAATATCGATATAGAGTCATCTTCAAGGACCACCATCAAGAATTGTACAGCTGAGAGATGGTATGGACAGTTTCTGAGACGTGAATGTAGAATTAAGGTACCTTTTTTTCATACATCTGGTCTCATAACATCTAGGAATACCATCAGAGAATAGGCAACTGTTGGGAATTTGACTTTAGAGACTGGTCTTGTGTCTCAGATTTTATGTACTGAAAATACTCTTTCATTATGCAGTGAAGTTGAATGTGTTTCCTTAGTAAGCTTTTAATGCTGCAAACCAACAGTATTAATCAAAAAAATTGAACAAAATACCCAGTAAATCACAATCCTGTCTTGGAGTTTATACCAGAATTAATGGAGATGTTCAAAGTATGGCCCATTTCTCTTCAGGACATCATGGGTTTCCAAGCCCTGGAGTACTTTCTCCCTAATTAGGGAGCTTTCCAAAGGTCACATGTAATTTGTAAGGATTTGGATAATCAGTTTGTCTTTAAAGCTGGCTGGTAGTTGCAGGGACATAAAGCAATGTTTGGAGAAAGCAGAGGAATCCCATCTTCTTCAAGGTGCAGGGGATTATGTCTGGGTAGGGATTTACCAGGGGACTGCAGCTAAGGCGGCTGTGACCTCTCCATTAGCGAGTGTGGAATAACACAAATGACGCCACGTGAGGAGGGAGCAATCCAACATCACGACCCCTTCCCACTCCCTCATCATCCCTGTGGCAGTGATACAAACAAAATCATGTCTTCGGCAGAAAATGAGTCATGGGCTTGGATAGCATTGACTATTTAGTGTATTAGCAGAGGGCAGAGATTACATGCAGTATCAATTAGAAAATATTTGGCAATGAAAACAAGGCCAAAAGGCTTTCTGTTTTATGGCCAAATCCTGCTCACTTTCCTCACATGAGCAGCTCTAAGGAAGTCAGCTGGAGCTCAATAATTGCACTCCAATCCTTAAATTTCTTGTAAGCTGGAGTATAAATCTGAAAGTATTTTAAAAGGAAACTTTTAACCTCTGTCTCCAGTTATAAATTTGGCTGCTTCCTTCACCATCCTCTTCTCAGATCACCTCTACACAAATGCTCTAAAAAAGTCCCCTGGGTATTTTCCTTTTCTTTAAATATCATAATTTGTATTTATTTCCCTTAATTCTGTTGCAGGTTTCTTAGAAATTCAACATCATAATGATCAGATCTGCTCTTTAATCTTTCCCATAATATAGGAGGATTCAGAATTACCAAAGGTAATCTCAGATTCCGTGTTAAAAGATACATTTCAGTCCCCTTTCTATAGGTCAAGCTGTGCCACAAAGGCCAGGGTTTGTTGGAGAACTTTTCTAGGAAAAGAGCAGCCACGACTGGGGTGGAAGAGATGATGTGTGATGTGCTCTTGAAGCATAGTGCTAGTGGGAGGATGCAAGTGCTCCTTCACCAGGAAAGTTGTCATGGCTCAGGGCTTCTTTGGTCTTCATCTGCCTTGTGGTTAACCAGCCCTTGGAGCACCCACCCTGGGTGCAAGTTCTCACAGCAGGGAAGTGCCTGCCCCTGCCCTTGCCCCTGCCCTTGCCCCTGCCCCTGCTCCTGCCCCTGAGTGAGGGCAGTTCTCCAGCTGCCACTTTGCTTCTGGCTCCTCCCTGTGCCATCTATGGAGCATCTGTTCTGCCTTGTAACATGCACAGCCACTTTTACCAAAGAAAGAAGAAACCAGAGAAGCATATAATTGGCTAGGATTGCTAATATTGTTATGAATAATAAAACAAATTTAACCTTTCAGATCCAGCTGGTTCAGATGATTTTGAATGTATTAATAATTATGAATTCCTAATTGTTATGTTTGGTGGTCCTGTATGCTGCCATGTGTTGGAATAAGAGAAGACTAATATCTAACTAGGAGCCTTGTTTTTTTTCAGAAACACAACGCAATCATGGAAAACTTCTTCATTGGCAAAACCGTCAGACTGTTTTCTTGTAAAGAACTGAATTACTTGGAAACTGTTCAGACTTAACACCTTCCTAATTTTTAGCTTGTCATATAACAGTTCCTCGTGATTTCTTAAATTCCTCACATAAGCCTTTGGATTCACAGAACAGTGAGCAGTGGGACAAACTGTTTTGTTTAGGAAATGTAGGAAAAAAAAACTTTCTGATTAAGTCTCTTGTACCATGCTTTTATAGTTTGTATTTTCTGTTATACATAGAGATTTCACAAACCTTCATTTGGACTTTAGATATTGAATTCTGTGTGGTAAAAATGTAATATTTCACCACAAAACTAAAGATAGCACCAAAAGGTTAAAATGTCCCTTCTGTTTACATTGAAAACATCTTTCATGAAGTCTGAAATATATTTTTAGGAATAATTAAACTACAATGCTACTTTTTGTTGAGGATGTTTCTTGCTCAAAATAAGTTAAAAAGAAATAAAGAGTTCACCCATACCAGAGTTTCAAGCTTTCTTACAGCCAGGTTGCTTGCTTGAGCAATGGGAGCAAAATTCTGAATTGTGGGTAACAAGGATCTAAACTGCGTGCTCTGAAATAAAGTTGCAGGGAAATAGACCTTTTCAGTTCTTTTTTTTTTAATATACCATTTTCTTTCTGTATCAGAAATGAAACACTGCCAAATTCTTGTAGTTTTGGGGGATCAGGGCTGTTTTCCAGCTCCTCTAGCAGCCTGATCTCCTGTCAAAGTCAGTAACTGAGCTCACACTAATCTCAGAGGTACAAACCTGGATCTATAGACTCTCTGTGAAATGTATCCACTAAAAACCCCTAATGGCCTCCCAGCTCCTAAAAAAATTGGATCTTGCCACTGCTGTTCCTAAGGCTCTATCTAGCAGCTGGATAACCATCCAAAAGAGGGGTCTTGAACAGAATCCTCTACCTAGAGGCAAGAAATGGGGCAGTTTGTGCTCCATGAAGATTTGTCTGCTTCTGTAGCATCCCACGTAGTGGCAGGGGTTGTTGTCTATTGTGTTTTACATACCTGCAAATCACCAGAGAGTTACAGTTCAGCTTGCATGCTGTTGTGCTATCTGAAGACTTTACACCTCTGGAACAAAGAGATAATGTCTCATCCATTTTCTCTTACCAGCTCCTTTTTCTTTCAAAGCATCGCTATCTGATGAAAATACTTTGTCAAATGTTGTACATGTAGGCAGCATGGACTGTACGTGTTCAGTTATTCCTTTCTTATCTCAAAGCTAATAGGTAGGCTTAAACATATTTCTTAAACATATTATTTTTATGGCTTTTGAAATTTAACTGCTTTGAAACCTATCTGTCTTTCTGGCAGCCTGCAAACTTTTACAAGCTATTAGTTGTTACATATTGGCTTAAAACAATCCTGAGGATTTTCTTAGAGGCAATAAAAGCAGTTCCAATCTGACAACAAAGTAATTCTTTGGACAAAACTCCATTTTATTGCAAGTGTCTGTTATGCCTCCCAAAAACTCATTCAAGCACTCATTTTCCTCATTTACTTAAAATGGCTTCTCCTCACAGTGAACAAGAAGTTACACGGCGAGATAATGCAAGTCTGAATGGTCTTTGTTTATGTTATCTCTCCTCTTGAGCCCAGTCTCTAGCCAAGCCAACACTGGACTGCTTCATGCTGCTGAATTTAGTGCATCCTGGTTATTCCAATCTGAACAATTAGCTGCAGTAATCATCAGTCCTTAAAGATCCATTAAAATGGTACAAATCTGGAGTAAATCTCTATCAGTTCAAAAATACTGGGTTTGAAGTTAGGTGTTTGACATAAAAATCAAGTTTGTGATTTTATGCATTTCTCATGTTTACTTTGTTTCCCATCTCATTAGTTTTAAACTGTGTTAATGCCGACTTAGAAAATCTAGCTTGCCCTGACAAATATTTCCAATAGATACAGGTTAACACTCTGTATGTGTGTGTGCGTGTGTGTGTGTGTCAGATGTGTGTATGCAGCCAAAAGGAGGAAGGTGACTGAAAAATATTAGTGCCTTTTTTTTTCTATTTCCAGTAGAAAAGCAGTTGTTTCTCTGTTTTTTGAGGAGATGTGTGTTACATTTGGTATTAATTTATTTTTCTTCTGCTGTACATGTAGTTTTGGATACTTCCAATATTTTAAAGTTACAAAACCTTACAAGAGGAAATAAAGAAAATTGCAATAAAACCAAACATATTCCAGAAAACAGATGGGAGAAACGTACTTTGAGTCATGCTACAATTTTCTTTCTGATTTTGAATTATTTGATTTCAGGACAGCCTTGGTAGAAAAAAACCTAAATACTCTATGTCTGCTTTTTATGTCTCTTTATTATTCCTGATTATGAATGAGTGAGCCCCAGGGACACTGGGAATAACAATTCCTGATTTTTATTTTAGAGTGGGAACAGAAAAAGGAATTATAATTCTGCAGGTATTGAAAAAATCTGAGCCTGAGGCTAGTTCACCAACATGCTGAAATAAAAAGGGAGTCTTACAGTGAAATAAACCCCAGATTTTCACTGGACTAAAAAATGTAGAACTAGAACCAGTGAATATTTAGGGGAGAATCTCATTTTGAACATAAATTTTTGGTTTGAACCAGCCATAGTTGTTGATTTGAATCATGGTTTGAATCTATTCATTTTATTTTGATGAGCATGTGGGTTCTGTTATAGAAATGTCATTGTCCCTTTTTATACTTATGGATTAAAGCACGAGTTTATTTCTGCCCCTGCAGGTACATGTCAAACCATTTGTATGTTCTCTGGAGGCATAATTCACTGTTTGTGCACTGTGGTTGGCAGTCAGTCTGTCTCAGTGTCATCAGTGTCACTAAGTGTCACCATGCTGACTGAAGTATTTTTAGGTTACCTCCAGAGGAGGTAACCCCATATGTACTCCCAGAGTAGGCAGCAGCTGGCTGCAACACCAAGGAGGAAAGGCAGACTTGCAGGAATGTGGAAGATGCACCGTCTCAGGCTCCAGTTGAGCACATGCTTCCACAGTGGCAGCTGTGGCCAGGGCCTGGCTACAGGTTGCTTGTGCCCTCTAGCATGAGTACACAGCCTAAAAAGTGGCGAATTAGGTCTAAGCTCTGGTTTAGTTTCTGCTCCCTCTTCTCATACTCCTGAGGGAGGGTAGAATGGAATTACGTGAGGAGAGGGAGGAAAAAGGCACATCATGGGTGTCCTACAGCTTTCCCTGGAGTGGCTCAGGTGATGCTCTAGAAGTACATTTTTCTGAGTAATCCCCATAAGCTCAGGGAAGAGTGTCTGGAAAGTTGCCCAGTGGAAAAGGACCTGGGGGTACTAATGAGCCAGCAGTGTGGCCAGGTAGCCAAAAAGGCCAAAAGCATCCTGGCTTGTATCAGGAATAGTGTGGCCAGCAGGACTAGGGAAGTGATTGTCTCTCTGTACTCAGCACTGGTGAGGCTGCATCTCAAATACTATCTTCAGTTTTGGGCCCCTCACTACAAGAAAGACATTGAGGTGCTAGAGTGTGTCAAAGGAGATCAAAGAAGCTACATTGGTGAATGGTCAAGAGAACAAATCCTAGGAGAAGCAGCTGAGGAAACTGAGGTTGTTTGGTGTGGAGAAATGGAGGGTCAGGGAAGACATTATCACTCTCTACAACTACCTGAAAGGAGGCTGTAGCATGGAGGGTGTTGGTCTCTTCTCCCAAATAGCAAGTGATAGGATGAGGGGAAATGGCCTCAAGTTGTGCCAGGAGAAGTTTAGATTGGATATTAAGAAACGATTATTCACTGAAAAGTTTGTCCAGCATTGGAACAGGCTGCCCAGGGAAGAGGTGGAGTCACCATCCCTGGAGGTATTTAAAGATACGTAGAAGTGGCACTTAGGGACATGGTTTATTAGTGGACTTGACAGTGTTAGGTTGGACTCAGTGATCTTGAAGGTCTTTTCCAACCTAATTCTATGATTCTGTATCAGTACCTACTCACAGCACAGAAATGATGGATACATCCTGAAGGAGACCATTCAACCAAAGGGTCACACAGGGCTCTTCCCTGGCTGAGATTTTTGCTTTCACAGCTGAGGTTTGGTTGCAATTTTGTGTTTATTTCTTCTCTCATTGACTTCTTCCAGCGCTGAGGAAACCAGCTAAGGTGTCAACGTACACTCTGGGCTCAGACCTGAACATCAACTGAATAGTATTAAAATAAGTGAAGAACAGAGGTGTTTCAAGTCTGGCTGGGCATCACAATTAATGCTATTATTTCTCTGTCTAGATTTTGATTTAATGAATGTTTTTTTCTTTGTCCCTTGTAATTTTTGTGGATTTAGATTCAGAGCACTTTTATTCTGCTTTGTTCTATGTGTTTTAAATTTGCAACAAAAATCAATCACTTCACCATTGCTACTGTCTGATTCTGTTAGCTGTCAGTGAGATTATCTCTACCTCTCTTCAATCAAACTAAGCTGTAAGCAGATTTTATTCAGTGAGTCAATTTTTCTATAGTCTTTTCTAATTTTACAATTGAAACTTTTTGCTTTGGGTATGCCATAAATTGTATATCTAAGACATGGAAAGAATATCTCCTTTTAAAACAGTACAGTGTGCTGCAGTTAATTAAATCAATGTCAACTTTCCAGCTTCATGATATGAGCTGACCTGTATCAAATGAATTAGAATAGCACCCATTGTGATGGACCTTGGCATGTTGTCGTAGATTTATTTCCCTTTAGTCTTTCTAAACCTTTAGGGAGATTTAGGGGAGATATTTCAGAATAATCAGTGAACTCATCAATATGAGACAAAGTAAGCAAAATAAAATTGATGTTTAGGTTAGGAATACGAGCTGATTTATTTAATAAATCAAAGAAACAAGCTAACTAACTCAGTTGCCTCAAGCAGTTACCCTTCTGTTGTCGTATATCCTTCTCTTGTCTAATTTAATTTTTCTCATTGTTTCTGTTTGACAGAAATATGAAATCCATAACTGAATACTTAGGTGGGAAAAGCTGAAATTCAAAGGTATAGCACACAATATGATCCTCTCTGTGGAAAACCAGATAATGAGTTGGGAATATCTAATGTTCAAGTCATAGTATTCTTGGCAGCTGGTGGGTTTCACAAGATTAGAGGAGTGTCTACCAACCATCCTAACCCTAATGCATTGGCTCAGTGTCAGATTCTGATAGTCTTACTCCACTCTGATGGCACATTGTTCCTTCAGTATATAGGAGCTGCAGACAATATAGGTAATCTTGTGAATCAGTGGTAATTTCTGACATTTAAGCATCCAGCATGCAAAAGCATCTAGCAAACGTTACCCTCAGGGATGCACAGTCCGTCAAGTCACTGGAGAGAGATTCTCTGCCTTCAGGATTTCTCTAGTTTCTGCATCACCTGTCATTTTCCTGTGGAGTTTTCTTATGTCTTGTCTCAGTCACAGAAGAAACCATTTTTGCTGTCTGTAATTCCATCACACAAACTTTTTAATGTTCTTAGATGTTTGTGTAAGAAACCTGTGAGCACATTACCAAGCCTGAGAAACAGCTAAAGCAAGATGGGTGCCAGAGAACAAGAGGTCTCTGGAAAGCATTGGGACTTTAAAAATGGCATGATCTTAATTACTCTGAACTCTGCATGTTTTCATTTCTTTAATTGGAAGGTGATCCATGTTACTGAGACCAACTGCACATTTTCAGATTTTTGGCTACAAGCTAAGAGAGATGTTGGTGTGTTATTGTTATGGCTAATTCTGCCCATGTATTGGAATACTAGACAGAAATACACAGAACTGGTATTGGCAAGTTTAAAATAAATGATCGGGGCACTTTCTTCCCTTAACATGCTTACTCAGTTGACCTATTTGAACTGTTCCTTTCAACTGAGCTGTAGTGTCAAGTAACCATGACCTTGTTTGAAAGTTATGGGAATTAAAGGAAATCACTCAGCTATTTGGTCTTTGGAAATTCATAGTGCATTCCCTGCACTCTGGCAGTGTTGTCATGTAATGTAATGGTATATAATACGGAGAAAACAAAAAGGCTTAATTCAAAATTAACTATTCTGTCCCCTAAACAGGAGGTAGCTGGATTAATATTATCTACTATTACATTGTTCCTGAGAGATATCTTCTCTCCAGCCACAAAGATCTTGGTTTTCTAAGCAGATATTTTTTTAAATCTGGATAGGATTAAGCTGTGTAGTGAATTTTTGGCTTAACCTCAGCAATATCCAGGATTTTTTAACTAGCTTTCTGCACATTATATACCGAGATTGAAAAAAATAAAAATAAAAATAAAAAATCTTTGGCAATTCCAGAGCCAAAATGTACCTTATTTTTTTATAAAATCAACAAATAACCTCTACAATTATATTAGCTGGATCAGGTTCTTACCTCAAAATCATTACGAAGAAAGCTTCCTTTATTTTATAATGAATGAAAATGATGTATAAATGCTTTCTCAAGATGCTATGGACATTTTGGTGACATTTAAAACCAGTAAACGTATTGTCGTTTGGAGCATTTTATTCCAACAATACAATGAATTACGTCAGAGTAACATTTATGGTTGGCATGACATTAATGGTTAGCCTTTTTGCAGAGTTCCATCATGCAGTACAAACGAGCTGGAGTACGTGATGTTATCTGACCACAGAGATACCATTATAACTTAACAGGCAGATCTGGTCAAGATTTAGCCATTTCCTCAGCCCTCTTACCGTGGTCAAAAGCCCCATCAGATGTCTTCTGCCTCCCTGCAGGACCGAGGAGCCTGGACTCAGCACAGCACCAGGTACAGCAATGCAGGAACTGTTTGGCTTGGAGCACTGGCAGGGGGAGCTTGCACCATAGACATGCCCCTAGAAAAGGCAGTCAAATTTGCTTATGTCTCCTTGCAGATCTGTAGCAGATCTACCAACAGAGGGACAGGCAAAGTCATTTAAGATGTTTTGTAAAACCTTTGGTTTAATTGCCACTTTCTAGAAAGACAAGTTTAAACTCTTACACTGATATGATCTTGTCTGTGCCACTAGGGAGGCACAGAAAGAACATTACTCTCTGAAATGTCACAGCTGTGTTTATTTAGATTTATTTATAAGGACTTTATTTAGAACTGAAATTCTTTAGATAGATTTAAATGAACTTACTTAACGAGCTTTTTGCCTTCCGTTAGAAATCTCACAGAACGACTGTGCTCATGGGCTAGCATATACTGAACAACTTTTTCTTTCTCAAAACATTCTCAGCTGTTAATAGGCTAGTTCTGCATACTGACAAGACAAAAAAATGGATTGCCATTTTCAAGGTTTAAGGTCACAATGGTGGTCTCCTTAGTAGCATGTACTCTGTTCAGAAGACAATGGTGTTTAAATCCCTGTGGCTTGTCTGCAACCGGACCTACTGCAAATGCTGCATTCATTTCCTTCCCAGCACATGCTGCATGGTTTGTTACCACCCACTGCTCCTGGACAGTTCTGGCTTCTTTGTAGTAAGAAGCTACTGCAAACAGTTATTGAATACTTGTGAGTCTTTGTTTACCTAAGCAAACCCTTTTCCTGTGACTGGCCCTGGTAATTTGTGCACTGAGGAAAACAATTAGTTCATTCCACCACCTTCTACCATTTCATGGTTTCCTCAGGTTTCCTCTCAAGCACTTCCGTTTTCTCATACTGTACACTTGGTACAGATTAATCCCTTTCACCATTCTTCAGATATCTTATCTCACACACTGTCATGAGCAATCCCTCTGGTGGGAAATTCCTGTTAAATATCCTTCTGAGTAAGTAGCTGAGTGTGATAATGTTCCACATGAAATCATAGGTAAAATATTATGTCTGGGACCTGTTTTCCTGATCCGAGTAGATCTTCTAGTTGCCCAGGTGGCTGAAGGTGATTTATTTTCTCTTTTGCTTTCCTGAGTATCTGTAGGAGACCAGAACATAAATCCCACTATTAGTAAGGGTCCCAGGTGCACCATATAGTCTTTCATCAGGAAAGCTGCTGTATGACTTTTGTGTATTGGTCTGGAGGTATTTCAGTACTTCTAGGAGTTCCTGCTTGGATAACAGTACTGAGAGATGCTGCTCTGCTGTGGGTATATAACAGTGTGCTTAAACCAGGCATTAACTTAGGCATTAGAACTATGTAAAAAAAAGAAATACTGGTAAAACTTGACATTTTTTGCTAGAAGATCACACTATATATGGAGACTGTGTCTTTTTGATCAGGCTTATCTGCAAAGATTGAAAGATGAGCTTTTACTCCTCAATTACTCTTGTTTCTGCTGCCAATAAAGCCAAATCCAAGGAAAAAGTAAGTTAAAATAATTTGAAAGAGAATAATTAAAATCTTTAGCAAAAAGATTCTATCAGAATAGGGAGACAACTGCACTTTTTATGTTAATCATTGAGTGAATGATAGCACGGTGTGCAAAAAAGAGTTGTGATGAGTCATGAGAATGAATAATTCAGCCCTGGTTCTGGCTACAGGAAAATATGGATAGCATGTATTTTAGTGTCAGCAGTAATTTGGATAACAGGACACTTGATTTTAAAAAATAGTGATATAAAACCGAGGGGAAAAGCCAGCTGCAATGGCAATATATTATGTCATTCTTAGTTGAGTTTTCTGAGAAAGTGAGATATATGTGATTGTATTTCCTTTGTCTCTCAGTCCACTTCCCATTCCTCTTGTTCAGTAAATAATGGTAAATAAAAACTTGTTCATCATGTCTTTTTATTAGAAATATTTTAATGTTTACCATCTGGCAAAGAAAAATGCTTACATTTAATTTTAATTAAACAGAGATAAAATGAGAAGAGTAACCACAGAATCATAAGAACAGGATATGGCAAGATATGCCCTTTGCAATTGTATGCAAGCACATTAAATTCCACCAAAAAAACCCCATCACAACAGCTCCCAAGCAGATAAAACCCTATAGCCCTGTGTCATTTTGATTTTAAAAGGAGAATGGGACAGAGACAATCCCTCTGAAATTTTTGTGCTGACCTTTTTGAAACAGAGTACAAAGTATTTTTTAATTATTCCTCATAATTCTGCCTTAAGCATGGGAAAGTAGAAATTAGTTGAATTATATTAAGGAACTGGATTTGTGCAGCTTTCAGGAGGTGGGTATAAATCAGACATATCAATTTACAGGAAACAGAGAAAGATCATTACTCTCTGTTACAGACCTCTGTTCATATTTCATATTAAAAATAATGGAAATTTCTCCCTAGCATGAGTTAGAGCTGCCAGCAGATGATGAGGCCTCTGACAAGGTCTTCAGTTGAGGTTAACTGAAGAGGATGTGAAGAACACCTGACCATGAAATGAAACATTGCTGGCCATGACAGATAACAGTGTGGGAAGCTAACCAAAGTTACCGGGTGCCATGACCACTGCTGGATTTAACAGGTATTTAAAGGGTTTATGTAAAAAATGGCCATACTTCACAGGAAATTGAAGGGGAGTCTTGGGGACCTTCACAGCAGCAGACTCTTGCAAGGCCAGCATTACCTGGGATATGATGTCACTTCTGCTATATAAAGCATTTTGTACCAGGAATGTGGCAAAACTGGGACCAGTGGCTGGAAATCAGGGAAAAGTTTATTTGGAAGGAGGTTGGGATGGAGGAAGGGAAATGGAGAGGTGAGGTGGCAAAAAGGAGAGTCAAGAAACAGAAGAAGTGATATGTAAATCACATGATCGTTGCCATTCAGAGTTACCTGCCAGGCAGTCTCAGGGTGGCTTTTCCTGGATGGGAGGGAATATCTGATTGAACGTTGGACTTCATCAGACAGGAAGAAGTTTTAATATACCTGATGCAACTTTATGCATTGTTTGCATTTCTCTGGTATTTTCCTCCTAGAGGCTGAAGTGTGAATTACACAGTACAGCTGCATCAGGTACCAGTTTCATGATGTTGTAGCTGCTGGGCTGAAAGAGAACTTTCCATCTTATATTTGCCATAGTAGTGCAACCTTCAAACAAACCTGTCTCCTATAACATCATTTAGACAAAGTGATAAAGGTCAGAAGGTAAGTGGACAGTGAGGTGAACTAGAAGCAGGTTGAACTGTCAGACTCAAAGGGTTGTGATCAGCAGCATGAAATCCATCTGGAGACCAGTGGTGTACCTCAGGAGTGAATAATGGAGCTAATTCTGTTTAATATCTTCATTAATGACCTGGATGATGAGACAGAGCCCAGCCGCAGCAAGTTTTCAGGTAATTCAGAACTGAAAAGGTTATCTGATACACTAAAGGGTTGTGCTGCCATCCAGCAGGACCTGGACAGGCTAGAAAAACGAGTCAATAGGAACCTCACAAGGTTCAGAAATGGGATGTGCAAAATACAGGCTGGGCACAAACCTGCTGGAAAGCAGCTTTGCAGGAAAGAGTCTGGGCATCTGGATGGACACCAAGATGAACACAAACCAGCAATGTGTCTTAACAGCAAAGAGTGCAAACAGCCTCCTGGCTCCATTAGGAAGACAATTGCCAGCAGGTTGAGAAATGTGATCCTTCCCCTCTGGTCATCACTGGTGAGGCCACAACTGGAGTACTGTGTCCAGTTCTGGGCTCCCCAGTACAAGGGGAGACATGTACATACTGGAAAGTCCAATGAAGGGCCACAAAGACGATGAAAGGGTTGGAGCATCTCTCATATGAGGAAAAGCTGAGGGAGCTGCGGTTGTTCCTAGAGAACCTAGGATTTGTCCTAGATTGAGGCTGGAGAAGAAAAGGCTCAGGAAGATCTTACCAATGTATATAAAGTCCTGATAGTGTGTGGGCAGTAAAAGACACAGAGTCAGAATTTTCTCAGTGGTATACAAGGGAAGAACAAGAAGCAAGGCACACAAGCATTTTTCATCATTATATAGGAAAAAATTTTTTTACAGTAAGATAAATCAAGCACTGGAATGACCTCCCCATGGAGAGTCCTCATCACTGCAGGTTTTCAAGAGGCAATTGGACAGATTGTCAGATAATCTCATCTAAGGTCCCTTTACCATGAAATGCTAGACCAGGTGACTTTCAAGGTTCCTTCCAACCTGGGCTGTTCTATGATTCTATGAAACTGAAACACAAGAAATGCTCTTTAAAAATAACAAAAAATATTTTTGCTGTGAGGAAGGTCAAATACAAGAATAGGTTTAGAATCTCCGTCCTTGGAGATATTCAAAACTCAGCTGGATCCTGCTCTGTCTGACCTTGCTCTTAGACTGTTGGACTAGATGATCTCCAGAGCTGTTGTCCAGCTTCAGTGGTTCTCTTATTCCATGAAGGGTTTCTGAACCAATTTGACGTTTCTTTGTGTTCTGACAATTTTCCTTTCCATGTGACATATCAGGTGCTAGTATATTTGCGACATTTTTTATGTAAGTCTTTGGGAGGCCTAAAAAAAGATCTTTAGCTATTGTAAAAGCAAGTAATCCATTGCACCAGTAGTATTCAGCTAGAAGTACAGTAGCCATTAATTTTCTTCTCTTATTTCAGAAGTTATTTCATGCTTTCAGAATTTTTGTCTTCAGTAGAGGTATGTTTTTAATCTGATATCTGAACAAAGTAAGATTATACATTCTTTTCACCTTTTTCTTATTTCTGGCTCACTTTGGAATAGTTTTCACTATGTGATTACTGTAGCCTGTGAGTTAGGTTATAGGTGGGCTATGAAAAGATTGGAGACTATACTGACACATATCAGAGTGATGCAGATGAAACTGGGGTCACACAGAGTTTTATTTGTAGTGGCACTAGGTTCTTTTAAATACACAACTTGCTTGACTGAATGATGCCTGGGACAAATGCTTTCTTTTGTGCTGTTTCCTTTTTGTTAATGTTTGGTTGGAAGCTGGTGGCCTCAGGAAAAGGAATTTGAGATCATGAGAGACTCCCAAATTAATTTGGGAATATAAGAAATACTAGTTTCTGAATCTTGAATGGTGCCTGGGATTTGAAATCTTTCTAGCCCGAAACTGGCCTTATCACCTATTTAGAGAAAGCTATGGTGATCATTGTAAAGCAATGAAGAGCTAAAGTTTAGTGGTGAACTTCATATGTTTGAGGGATACCAAAATACCTTGTTATATCTGGGGTACATATTGCAGTGATGGATTTATCTTAATATAGCTACCTCCGTTTTTTAGTATTTAGGGATGGCAGTGGAAAATAAATTAGTTGTAGCAGAGCCTTTGCCATTGTAGACAATTAATCTTTCTTGCAATATTTAGAGGGCCAATAATCTGTCTAGATAACTAATTCCTTATATTCCCACATAAAATCAATAATGCATTAAACAGAGATAATTAAATTATTGTTAATTTTTAGTGAGAACTTTGGGAAAGTATGTTAAAGATAAGGTCAGTGGTTTATTCTCCTGTTCTCTTCAGAGCAGGATAGAACCAGTATTCTGAAACTCTGTGAGCTAGAAAAAAATGTCCCTGGAGCCAACTGGGTGCTCGCTGTGAGAAACACATTTAGTTAGGATGGTCATGTTTTACAAAAAAAGGAATGCATATGGAATGAAGAAATACTACATGGCCATTGTGGGAAGTTATACCAAGTTTGTGGCCATTTCATGGGAGCAGTTTTTATTAGCAGACTCACTATGATCTCACCATCTTTATCTAAACTATGAGTGATTGAGAACTAGGAGGAAGTTATAACTGCAGGCTGGAGTTTGTTGGTCTCAGATCAGTCATCTCTTTCATATTAGTGAATCTTTTGATATCAGTTCTCTCTGAAGCCTTTCTTTTCCCTTCAGTCTACTCTATAATTTGACACATAAGCTTTTTTTGACATTTTTATTAACGTAGGAAAAATTATACCTATTTTTAAGTGGAAGAGGAAAGCAAATGATCTAACATTTTCCACCAATTTCCTTATGTAGCACTTGCAAGATACTCTTCAAGGTAACAATTGAATCTGCTGACTCTTAAATGTGTATGACACTGTCTGTTACTCTAGGTACCAATGGCACAAGTCACCACTCTGGTCCTAATCAATAAAAATGCTTTGTAACAGACAGCTACAGTCCAACATACAATCAAATCTGTCACTAGAGAACTATCAGTGAACTTCATAAGGGGCTTGGCACATGCATCAGACATTCACAGTTTTTACACTAATTCCCCTGTTCTCTCCAATAACTTCTGCAAATTTATATTGCAGATGTCAGTGCAGGCAGAGTTGAGGTTTAGCCTTCTAAAGGAAGCTGAGAATGAACTTGGAAGTGTAGAACTTGGAGACTGAAAGTAAAGTCTTCATGCAGATCAGGATGTCTGCATTCATTTGGAATAAGAAGCAGCTTAGTAAATTTCTACCTGCTACGGCGGGGGGATTGGGCTAGATGATCTTTCGAGGTCCCTTCCAATCCCTGACATTTTGTGATTCTGTGATCCTCAAGGTTTCTAACTAAGTTCTTGTCCTGCCTATCACAGCATACTGGTCAGTTTTTTTGGTGTAAGAGGCTTTATATCAAAATGAAAGACACCATAATCATTCTCGCCAAGCCAAAAAGTAGTGCATTAAGCTTCAGTTCTTCAGCTCCCAATAACATTAAACTGTTCCTTTGTCAATGTTGCACAACAAACATTTTAATGGTCTAGGACTTTCAGAAAATTATTGACAAAACCAAATTGCTACTCCATGATGGCATGAAGAGTGCAACTTTTTGCCTCAGATATATTTTTTGTGGTACAAACTATGGAATGAAACACAACATGAACTTACTTTTGATCCCAGAGGAGTACTGCCATGATTTACCTTATCTCAGTGATACTGGATTACATTTAACTGCATCTAAGTAAATCACAATCTGTGCAGTTAACTTCCATATAAATGAAAAGGCAGAAGCATGCTTTACCAAAATTATTTGAAATTTCAATCTGCTAAAACAACAAAAAAGAATGCTGTGCAGGAGGTATCAAAGGAATTAATAAGGCCTCTCTGTGTTCCACTGAATTGTTGAGTAACTGCTATGTAGGTATATACATTTCTTTTGATATCATAAAGAGAGGTTAATATTGATATAGCATGCCGGGTTTCTCAGTATATTGGTTTTGTTGCCAGACCCGTAGTATGTTAGTAGAGTTTGGAACAAAGTAGACAATTGGCCTAATGTGTACTGAATAACGCAAACACGAAAATGCATATATCTTAATGAAAGACAAAACCAAAACATAAGTAAATTAAATTATATCTGCTTGGGTAAACAAGTGTGAACATGGGATTCACTGTTGCCCAATACCTTTGTAGATTTCTAATATTCTTGTTGAGATCATAGCAGAAAAAAAAATTAATTCAGATCTACTTGTTTTAATACAATTAGTAATTATAATTTTACCATTGTTATTTAATAATATTATTATTAATACTGGATATAACTAGTCTTAAAAATGTTAACTGAAAAGATACATCTTCTAAACTATTCATCCCCTTGTTTAAGTCTTGTTTTCTCCATTCCTACACTCCAAAGCTCGCACATAAAAGGAAAAAGCCTATAGAGATAGTTGTTTCCACATCCTATTCAGCTCCCAATTTTCTCCCAGGTGCAGCAACAGGTTAGGCAATCTACTGGTATCTCAACACTGGACATGTAAGAAAAGGAGCAGAGTCATCTGGTGATACTTGTTGTTCAATGACTTCTCCCAAGTCCAGACCAGAAATAATGTAATATTTACTCCTGTAATATGTAAATCTTTGTAGTATCCAAGATTTGCTGTAATATTTAAACTTTGATGAGTTTATGAAGAAACACCTGCCTGCAATTCTATGAACAACTGGCAAAAGAAACCATTTTCAATTGTTGTAGATGACAAAATATAGTTCAACTGCAGCAACAATGTTAACAAATAGTTGAGCAAACTGACATTTTGACATCTGAATTCTCTGTAGACTTAATGACACTTCACAATTAAAATTAAGTTATACTAAAATAAGTCTGTTTTCTTGGTTTAGGTACCTGATTCAAAGAAATTGTCGCTTTATTTTTTGTCACTCACCAGTATGTCCAGAATGTTCCTGTGAGACGGAACAAAAAATCAGAGAAGTGGATGCCTGAGACAGCTCTGGCAGAAAATTGCCTCCAATAAGACAAAGTCCAGCATCAGCAACTTAAACTAAAAGACAGTAGGAAAGGAGAATAAACTTCTTTATTAAGTCTGAGCAAGTAAGATTATTTTTAAAGTGTAGAATCTTCTTCACATGGCATAAACTTGGATGTATTATTCAAACACAGAGACAGATCTGTTTGTCCAGACTGATCAGAAGGCAGTTATCTTTCTGTCTTTTTTGGTTAATGCTTCAGCGTTTCTTAAGGCCAAAGAAAAGGGTATTTATTGAAAAGACATTGATATTAGGGACCCAACCAGCTTTGCAAACAGAAGATGAAGATGGTGTTTGTGATTTATTAGCTGAAACTAACAAAATAAAGAATGTAGTATATATTATTTTAGAATGTAGAATGTAGTATTATCATATGACAAGTATTATATTAATTTACCATCACTAGACAATGACCTGTGTAGTTGACATTACTGTTTCAGTCATTAAGATTTACAAGTTTTAATAGATTTCAAACATACTATGTGTCAGATAAAAAGCCTGGCAATGTGGGAATAGTGTGTTATCCTTGGCAGGAGCATTGTCCTGTGTGTAAGGCACAGGACTGGGACTGAGGCACTGGATTAATTTTCATTCTGTCTTAAGTTCACCAAAATAGTTAAAGGCAGACTATTTGCTCTCTTTCAGCTTGTTTCCTCATTTATGACATAAGAAAAATTATACTAATACTACCAGGAGTGACAGGAGGTTAAACTAATATTACTAAACAAGATAGAATTGCAGTATGTAAATACAAAGTATTACTATCACTCCACAAATAGAAAATCTTCTGGGTTATTAAATATTTTTACATGTTCCTCTCTCTCACATCCTGCCAAGTAGTACTTAATGACAATTTGAGATTTCTAAAGACAAGCTGTATTGCCTTACTTCCCAGTGAGGAGGAGCTCAACAAGAATGCACTGGAAGTCATCTTAGATCTTGTAGAAACATTTATGGCAAAAGCCATTCGTAGAACTTCAAACAATTGTATAAAAAAAAAAAAAAATCCTGGTAGCCTAGAAAGAGTCTAGTGAAAGAAAGAAAAGCCTGATTTTATTTTATTTATTTATTTATTTTGACATAGTGGTACAAATATAACCCCTCAACTCAGAAAGTCTTTAGAGCTGGGAGATATATCAAGAAGGAATAGGTCTGTATTTGCTCTGTTTCCTTATAATGCTAATTCCTTGAGCATTTCCCCTTTTGACTGTATTGAAAAATAGGCTTACTGTAGCTAAAACACCTTGCACAGTCTGAGGAGGGGAAGCACAAAAATCATACAACAAATAAATGTGGGAGATAACCCATTACAAAACTTAATTAATGAGTCAAATGTTTAAAATGAGGAATCTGGAATAGTCACAAGAGGTATTCATGTAGCTGGTGTATGCTACCACCATGCAAGTATAGGAAACCCAACTGCATAATTGTGGCGCCAGCCCGTACCAGAAACAGGGTATTAGACCAGTTGGATCTAATGCAGTAATTATTCTATTCTTATGGAGCTGAAGGTAGACTTGGCTTTGTTGTTGATGTTCATCTGTCCCAAACAGGTACTTTACATTTACAGAAGAAAGAGAATTATTTTCCTAATGTCTTCAGGAATGTGTGTTACACTCTAAGATACCATCTGCTATTAGAGTTTTCTCTCAGTTCAGGAAGAAATGGAAGAAATTTGATCTATGGGTAATTATGGGACTTGTGGGAGCTGTCTGTGGTGGTGCAAGTCACACAAAGTAAAGCCACAGTGACAAGTGAGAATAAACAGGAGCAGAATGAAGAACTTATCAAATGTAGCTGGAGGCACTAGATAGACCTTCTAACAGTTACATTGTCATTTGGGAAGTTTAGTAAACACAGTCTTGCTCTCTTTCCTCTGTTCTGGAGGGAGTTTGTGTGGATGACAGCTCCTTCCTGAGCAAGTCTGTCCTGGGCAGCCATCCTTTGCATGGCACAACTGCAATATCCATCTTACAGCCAAGACAGTCTGCCAGTGCTACAAGGATGCTTCACTCATTATGAATCTACTAAATATTTGACCACCAGGTGGCATAAAAACTATGTAAAATATCACAGAGTGGTAGGAGATGTTAAGAAAATTTACCTAATTTTTAAGAATATAGGTATTTAAATACTTAGTGATCCTAGCTATCAGTTTTGAATATTATTTGTATATTTTTTAAAGTAGCTATCAGACTTTAAAATTCTTTAGTTTGCAATGTTATCCTATGAGGAAGGACATATATAGGACACACATTAACTAACTTTATTAATACCCGAGCCTGACAGTATTCAAAAAGCAATTGCACAATCCCCTCAGGCACATGGTGTGCATTTTGGGGTTGTTCTACGCAGGGACAGGACCTGGACTCAATGATCCTTGTGGGTCCCTTGTAACTCAGGATATTCTATGATTCTATATTCTTAATCATCTTTTGTTCATGTCAAAACCAAATAACTTCACTGATGGAAAGGAAGAGATTGTGTTATATTGATTTACATAGAACACAACCAACTGCTTTAAAAAGCAACCCCAAAATCAACTTTTTTCCATTGCTGAAAACATATTTTATGAAACTTTTTTTAAGTTGTAGTGTAACTTCCAATGTAATTATATATATATTTTTTTCAATGTTGTAAAATTAGTTCCCATATTCTTAACACAGGAAAGCACAGAGAAAATGGCTGCTAGGCCCAAAAGAAAGGCAAAGTAAGTGTTGATAAGTTTTATTGAGAAGAAAACAGGATGCCTGAGATGGCAGACACAAATTCTGAGAATAATATAGAGACTTTCCTATAATGACATTCTTGACATAGTCGCTTGAGTTTTGTGGGTTTTTTCACAGCTTGCTGTCATGGGCTGGATGCAATATCACGTACTAATTCCCACAATGACACATCTATGGTGCGCACTACTTCATGTTACTCTTTATTGCAAATTTTTTGAACTTTTCCTCTCTTCCCTGCTGCTTCGTTTTTTCACTTCTTGTTCATCTCCACTCCATTGCTGGAGGTCCCCTAAGCTCCCATTTCATCATTTCGGCTAAAGTTTTAAATTGTGCCACAGAGAAGTCAGAACTTTTCTTTTTAGATCTTTTTTATTTTTATTTTTATTTTTTTTTCCTTTGGCCACATTCCTTACTTTCTCTTCGCTGCTCATATTTTTTGAGCTTTCAATCTTTTCATGATCTTGTCCTGATACTGACTATTCTTTTAGTGGCTTATTCCGTGCCTTCTATTTTTTTAGTATCTTTCTAAGAATGTTTTCCTTGAGCTTCTGTTCTAAGTTCCTTTCTGTTTTATTTTCTAATATTAACTTTTTATTTATTTTACACTCTTCTGTCATTTCTGATGTAAGTTGTTTAATTTATTCAACTTCTGTCTCAGCCTCATATTTTCATATAACCAACAACTGAACTTCTCACCTTCCCCCATAACTGCCTCCTCACCCTCTCTTCTCTGTCACCATTAAGAACTTGTGACAGATTAGTTTAATCCATCCATGATTCATGTCTGATAGAGCTGGATTAATGTAAAAAATGTATTATGAAAATTGCTTGCAGCTTTGTAAGTGGAATGAACTGTTTTGAATTTGACACCTTCAGTCTAGACCAATAACATAGAAAAATATGATATGTGGTTAACAGTTCACAATAGACAGCTCTTCCTAAGGTGAAGTTAATCCAAATGAAGATATAAAGATGTTCTGAGTAATGTATACTGTCTATATTCACTTCTAGGAAAATCCCTTTGCAGACATTTCTGTGTGCAAGAACCAAAATAATTGTTCTAAACCAGGAAGGCATGGAGGTATCAGATAGAGTGTAGTTTCTGTGGGACTCAAAAAGATTTAATGAGACTCCTCAGAAGCTAGTGGAGTGGCAAAGGTGCCTTACAGCAGTGTAGCATAGCTCTGCTTTATTCACTTCCAGCAGAGGAGAGGACAGAATGGGACATGCAAGGAAGACGTAGTGTTTTCTGTTGCTCTATTCTAATGAAGTCCAGGTGGAATCTCCTCAGTTATGGACAAGCTCAAGATTAGGCATGTTAAGTAAACATTCTCTTTTGATACATTTCTCACAGTGGTAGTTGTTTTACTCAGCTATCAGAGTTTTATACTGACAGAAAGATTTTAGTTAGACAGAAAATTGAAATGAGCTTTGGCTTCTAAGAAGAGATGATAAAAGAAAGGAGCCAGAGCTTGTCCTGGCTGGAAATACAGGCCAAAAGATCATAACAATTGCCAGTATAGTTGTAGGTCTATGGCAAATTCAGAGGAACTGGCTAGTTTTCACTGACAAGAACAGCATTTCAACATCTCTAAGTGATACAACACCACTGTTTTCCATGTCTTTCTTGAAAAAAATAAGGATATCAATGACTTTTTTTTTTTTGTTTAACAGTTATGTCAGAATTATAATCAATCAATTATTCCTAGTATCGAGTGAATTAATTAATTCAATATTTGGATTCAGAGAACCCTTAAGCTCTAATGCATAAGAAACATCAAAGGTTAATAAAATAGTATATGACAAAAACCTTATACAGAAAAAGCCTTCATCTATTCTGCGCTAAAACATCTTCCTGCTGAAATCTTCCAAAGCTTTTTTCCTTGCATTTAATCAAACACCACAAATAAATTTACAATCTTGTATGATCACCTATCATGACTAACTGATATAAAGTGTTTTTTCACTTTAAAATTCCTTTGTTATATCTCTTCGCAACATATGCAATTTCGAATGCTTAATGTAATGCTTTGAAATAATTCAAAAAATCATTTAAACAGGAGCTATATGGAGTTTTTTTCCATAAGCTAAAAAGATTATATTCATTTGTTATGCACAGTGTGCTTTCTCTTTCCACAACTTATCTGATGCCAATAGAGTTCAATGTCAAGCCTCTTACTTTCCTCTGGATTCAGTGGGCAAAGTCAGATTATTTGCTGTTAACACTGTAAAGCATTGTGCACTCCTAGGACACTGTACAAATAATAATGTTGATTCATCAAGTGTCTGGAAACACACTCAGAAGCAATTCTTCTTTTTATTTGTTTGGTGATTTCCTGCTGTTAGATCTTTGGGATCAATAAAAGCAAATGCTTAGTCAGAACTAAGCACGCAAAAAAAAAAAATGAAGACCATTTGTTTCATATTCTGGTTGACAGAAAGCTTCAATGAGGAACTTGGATGCAATAAAGAGAATGTCATCAGTTACAACAGATCTTGTAAGTCCTCAGTACAATATGCAGTTACATTTACATTACTCACTGATATATTTTACTAACATCTCTATATGTCAGAGCATAAATTAGGGTGTATAAAAGTATTAAATCAGAAAAGTAGTCCTTCAGATTTCACGGATGCGTGTTCCTGGCATTAGAAAATAAAAAGAAATAGAAATTGCAAGTTGGACAGTGTTTCAAGGAGTTTGCCATATCATTACAGCTCTCCTCAGCTGATGAAGGCAGTCACATTGCAAATGAGTTCATGCTGGAAGACTTGAGTCTCATGGTATAACAAGCAGATATCCTTCTCTTAGCTCTAGATAGCCAGCACTGACACTGGAAGTTCTGGAAGTGTGTTACGATAATGTTCACTGCAAACGCATTAGCTCAAAGACAGGTCTAAATCACTTCAAAGCAGACCTGCAGTAATTCATCTGCATCACTTAAAGAGCCTGAATGACTCCACAGTGACTCGGTGGGAAGAAAATATTGCTTGCTGCTGGCTCAGGTTCTTCCAGTTCCTGTGGTGTTCAAAGGCTCTAAATAGCTGCCCCTTAGATAAGATTTTACTATTTTGTATGCTATGCTCAAAACTTCTACCTGACTCAAACCTCAATTTTTTTATTAGACTACCTGCACTTTTACTATTCTATTTATTGATATTAAATAACCACCGTTTGCATAAATGAGTAGTTAAAAGCAGTTTAGAAGTAGTTTGGTCAGTTATGTTTTCTCCTTGGACACAGGCTCCCTCTTCAGTTTTGCATGTCAGCTTGATACATCTGATGAAAGAAAGGCCAGAATTTATAGACTTTTTTTTCTTCTTTTTTTTTTTTTTTTCTTGGATCTTAACAGTGAAGAACAAGAGATCTTTAAAGATTTGGTTCCTAGTACCGACTTTTATTTATGTACAAGCCAGTATCCAACATAAAATTTCTTAACTGTATCTTACACTTTCTGTGCATTTCTAACCGGCCCATTCAATTGAATAGTGAACTAGATGGTGTAATATGACTTTGATCCATTACAACGTTGTTTAACAAGTTAACACCTGTCAGATGAGCAGCTATAACTTACTGTTTTCACCTCCATGTTCTACTGTGAGCATCTCACACCTTCTGAGAGCTTAAGCTGCTGCCCGCGCCCCTCAGCTAGAGGGAGCTGGGTGGGAATCCCTACCTGGGGCTCTATTTCAGGCAGAAGAGCTCAGGAGATGTGGTGTCTCAGTGGTCTTGAGCAGGTGCTGACACCCATGAAGCCATCACATTCATAACAGAGGAATGATGGCCGTGCAAGTGTAGTAAGGCCAAGGTTGTCTCTGTCACAGGATGGATGTTTTGCAACAATGATCCCTCTGCAGAAAAAGATCTTCAAAAGCAGGAAATAGTGACAACTTTGTGAACAGTGCCTATTATTAATGGTGGATGAAAGAACAAAGGAGGGGTAGTCAGAGGTGGATCTTCATTAATCTCTCTTCTGCCCACTAAATTGGCCAACATGAACTTCTCAAAATTGTTATCCCTGCTTACCTTGAATTTTCCTTTCTAGAAAGAAATAGGACAAATAAGATGTCTATGTTGTCCCCTGCACCTTTGTTGTGGCTACTGATAGTATGTTTTATATCTATCTTTTTCCTTCACTCAAAATCTTTTGAAATAGATCCTCCACTTCAATGGCATGCTTTTTCTTTCCATATTGTTAATAATGTCCATCTGATTTCCAAGGAAAGGTTTCTTTAAATAGTTTCTAAAGCAGATATTTTTATAGTAAGAGGAGCTTTGCTTTCACTGACCTTTAAAAATGGTTCCTTCTAATTCTCTTATACACCAAGATTTGAAACAGCCAAGCTGCATCGGTTACTTCGTTTCACATAAATGTGTTAGTGTCTACAATGCAATTAGAAATATTAAACCTCAGTTCTAGAGGAAAAACCCATGCTTTTCTATCTATCGTAAACTGTTTTTTAAAAGTTTTAAAGGTTTTAATAAAGTAATTTAAGTACCATGTTCTGAGCATTTTATTAAGTATATAATAATGCCTGGAAATCATGTAGACATAGAAATATTTATCAAAGTAAAATATGAAAAAAATACTGTAATCTGTCATATAGTCACATATGACTGTAATGACAGAAGAGACCATATGATTAATGAGTCCAACTTCGATGTAGAACATGTGCACTACTTTTCTCAATACCTTAATGAAATTAATAACTTTTGTTTGACTTACCACTCTTTTAGCCAGAACATTTAATGCGCAATTTTTTTTTTCTTTGACGTGACCCCACACTCTTTAAACAGGCAGCAGTGAAAACTCTCTTATCCAATCAATGAATAGTAGTTTAATTCTAACAGTTGCTGTTGAACACCCTGCCTAACTGCTGATGAGGAAGATAAACCCTACTCTTTTAGCAGTGTCAGTCATGAATAAATCACTGCTCATTCTTTGTTTGTTTGTTTGTTTTGTTTGCTTTCTTTTGTTTTGTTTTCTTGGTCCTTGCGTTTACTTTCTTTCAGAAGCCAATATTTTAACTGAAGAAACATCCCCACGTGATTGTCACCTTACACCATCATTGGGCTAAGACCACTTGTATCTCGGACACGTGAAAACAATGCATCATCCTGCCCCTGCCTGAAGCAATACAGCTCCTGGCCTCCTCAGCATCATATGAGTAACCCCAGAGCCGCATCAAGGAAATCACTGTTCTGTTTCTTAGTGGCAGCGTTCCATGGCCAGTTAAAGGAGGCCAGGCTGGTTATGTTGCTGATTGCTGTCACCTGTTGGACACCCCATGTGGTGCAGAGAAGTGGCTGCAGCTTCAGAGACACATGCAGCTAGGGAAGCTCACGTGTGAAAAGGCACTTTGAGCATGGAAAAAGATGATATCTCTCATGTGTCTGAGGTCAGTTTCATGCAGCAGATAATCAATATGAGAATAGCCACTGAATGACAGAATGGCATCTGTCATAGTATGGAATGTATCATCCTCTAGAGATGCTTTTTGTCTTTCTACTAAGTGTCAATGATTGAGTTGAACTATGCATCTTACTTTTAGGTACTAAATTACAGAAAATTAATGCTGTTTAATCTGTGATCTTTCCAGTCAATAAGGTGAAAAAAAAAACATTGGGACACACTGTAAGAAAATACCTCTTGCTGTCTGTGTGACAGGAGCAGATTATTTAACTCCAAGAGATTTTTTTTTTCTATTTGCTGTAACTTCCACAAGAAATGTATTCCCCAGGCAGACCCAATGTATGTCAGTTGTCTGAAGTGTATCTCAGTTTTTCTGATTTTTCGCTCAGTGTAATCAGGACTTGAAAAGAATTCATTGCTTTTGAATTTTAAATACATTTTGAAAAGTGCAGGCAAAAAATGAGAACATGAAAGAATTTTATGAAATAATATAAACGCAAAACAGTATTGCCCTCTGGAAAGCAAATAGTCAACAGATTTTCCCCTTAGAGGCACGTATGCTTCACAAAATGCCCTCCTACATGACCAGAAAATATTTTTGTAGCTTCCAAGTTACAAAATCTTGCAATATCACTTTTAAATGACAAACTCTGAAACTGAATATATTACAGTTCCAAAGTCTCTCAGCTGTATTTCATAATTGTAGCTCAAAGTCTCCCAACTATTTATATAGTTTGTAATTAACAGGTCTATCAGAATGTAATAATTTAATGTCCAACTTTTTCTTAAGTCCCAAGTTAAGCTCAATAGAAGTGGACTTTTAATTGTTATAATACAAAGAACCTTCCAACAGTCTGGTTTTGAGCAGTCTGGTTATCACATAAATAAAAAAGAAAATATATTTGGCTGGTACGATCAGGAGGAATATAAAGCTCCCACGCCTGCCTTCAGTAATTGATGAAGTGGGTCAGTGACATTTCACAGGGCTGTGATTGAATTGGACCCATGAGGATAAATAGCACATAAACCTTTTCCGCCACCTCTTTGGTAAGTTAATATTGGCAATTCCAATTTAACACTTATGAATGAAAGTATTGCAGGCTAAGTGAAATATAAGGACAGCCACAGCTATTGTCTTCAGTTGGAGTTCTTTCCTGCAAGTGCTATTTAATCCAATGAAAACCAGAAACCTCATCTGTCAAAGAAATACATGTGAGTGGCTGGTTCTGAGCAGATGGGAGTGTTCTGAAAGAATTTAGAATTTGTTGTATAACTAAAACTGCAGATTTTTAGCAGAAGTGCCTGTTGTTAGACCATTTGGGAAATAGTCTTGTTGATTTCTTGGTGAGGTGGTACATTGAATGGATGTGAGGTTTTGGATGCATGTTAGTGTTAACAAATGCTATTAATAATTTACAGTAAAAGGAAATATTTTATTAATGCCATCTGAAATCAATGCACAAAGTTAAAATGAAGCATTCCCAATTGTTTAACTAAGCTATGGGACATGGTTGGAGAAAACAAGTATTTAATTTTTAGAATACATCGTTCATTTATTTTTAAACATTTCATTTAGCCATAAATAAAATTATTTCATGCTGTCATTGTGAATATTTAATTTCTTAGTGTCACATATAACTTTTATGTAAACATACACATAATTAACTTTTAGGTTCAACTGAATGAATCTGGAGCTTACTAACAAATCCGCATAGCTGTGTACAAGTAAACTGATATTAACAGTTCCTCCAGACTTCATTTTACATGGAGTTTTTTTTCCACTATTTGGGCCTTCCTGGGCTTTGTTGGTGCTTATGAACTAAACAGGGACAGGGCTTAAGCTCAGTCTCTGGTCCTGTGGGTATCATCTACAGCATTTAAAGCTGGTGCACTACTTAATATAATTTTGGTCTCCGGCAGGGACTGTTTTCCCAGAGAATGCTTGAGTTCAGCCTGCAGATACCCTGGGGCTGTTCCAGTGGGCTGCATGAACAGTACCACCCTGCTTTGGGGAAGAAGTTTTAGCCATGTGGTTGCAAGCCACATCATGTCTCATGTACTCAGGGTCAAAGAATGGAATCTGACTCATCTTAGTTACTAGCAGAGATGTAGGCATAACCTGTAGCTAATTTAAGAGCTGCAGATTCAGTGCTGGCTACGCTCCATGCCATGCACCTGAGGGGAGCTCCATGGATCACTGCTGATGGATGCCGTGGTGCAGCTTGGTTTAAGAAACACTGTAAACTTTGGTGCAAAACTTTGGGAATATAAGGTCAATTGCTACAAAATAATTGAGAGAAAACTCCTGTTGAATTAAAAAGAAATTTTGCCACAATAATGTTTGGGGATTAGCTCTGTTGCTATTGAAAACATAAAACTTAAAGCTCAGAGAGCAAAGTGTCCTCACTAGTGACTGAGCATGCACTTGTTTTTCCTGCAGGTAACCACTGTGCTTGGTGTGAATACCAGAGGGCTGTGTGGTCCACTCTTCTGGAAGCACAAGGACAATGATGGGTTTACCAGGGCAGGGAAGGGAGAGCAGGTGTAGCATATACCTTGTAAGCAGGGCATATGCTCAGTGTCATACACAGAACTGCCGTCACCACTGCGGTTGCATCCATTCTGGGGAACTTGTGCCTTTCCTGCACATATGGTCAGAGCTCAGTCCCAGGAGATCATAATCATGGGATGTGTGCTTTCTGAAAGGGATGAATAGTTTTACTGGGAAGCAGTTTAATCAGTTCAATTAAAAGTGTGTTGACTGGAAAGTGTAAAACTAGATAATGAAACTGAAAATGTAAGATCACTTGTGAAAGATGTTTTGTTTCTGTGCCTGTTTGCAAATCTAATATTTGGGAAAGAATCTTATTAAATTTTAAATTCACTGGGTGGGAACAGACCCAGCTACCTAAGCCTCCTATCTGTAAGGATCTGGTATCACCCTTTATGTAATAAGCATATTGATTACAGCTAGGTGGGACTTACTGTGGTATTTTTAAAATGGAAAATGCTCATTCCATGCTCACTCAGGTTTTGCAAGTACAAATCCTTTTTTATAAAGCTTACATCCTAGAGATTTTTCAAATACAGCACAAGAGAAAGAATAGGTAAAGAAAGCCCCTCTAGAAGAAAGCCTGTTAGCCTCGTGCCTGGTGGTCATATTTGAAATATAGGAGGAGCCATTGCCATGTGGGCCTGTAGCTGCCTCTCTTTTTTTTCAGTTTGAAGAACTTGCTTTCACTCTGGCATGTAATGAAAAATAATGTCAGAACCTTTGGTTTTTTTGTGACAAAATTCTTGGTTTTCTACCCAATGAAGATGGATCTTTCTAATCCTGCTTTAGGAATGAGAGTCCTACCTGCTGCCACTACTCCAGGCCTATCATCTATCTTGGATGCTTTGCAAGGGTAGGGAACTATGGCTGAAGGCAACTGTTCACTTCAGCAGTTTACTTACCTAAAAGAACAAATATTCTACAAAGAAACTCTCTGAGATTTTCACATTTCCCCTTAAAACACTTGATGTTTGGAATCTTGTGCTGTATTCTTTCTACACAAACAGCCAGGGCTATATTGATATTGATATTTATTTAATTAAGGGGCATTTGGATTTCAACGGTGTCAGTATGTGTTCCTGCCAAAGAGTATAGCACCATGAGCATGGATTTAAAAACATTATGCACAAGAAATTATTAAACCCCTATATTTCCCTGAACATAGTTAATCATTATTAGGCAAAGAAGTATCTTTGGGAGTCTCTGAAACATCCCTGTTGTCAGTGCTGATAGAGGTGCTCTCCTCTCCTTTGAGTCCTCTCAGATGCTTTTCACAGTAAGACTGATGGTAACACCCTCACCAAGCTCAACAGGGAAACTGGAGTGAAGTCAAAACCTTGAGCACTGCTACCTATGTTAGCTAGCATTAAATCCCATAACCTATAAGGAAAGGCTTACTGTACATATGTAGTAGCCCATACTGAATTCCAGGTAAGCCTGAGATGGTAGTCTGGGCAACAATATCCACAGCATGGTGAGAAAGTGGATGTCAAATATTCTTTTATTTCTAGTAACCCTGACGTGACAATTCATGTAATTGAAAATCTTACACTATTATGTGTTTTATAAGTATAATATAAACTACTGAGCTGTTTAAAGTATGAAATGCATTTATTTAGATTTTTAAATGACAAATACAACTGTCTGAAAACTAATTACTCGTTACTGGTGGTATTTGTAAACTTTCAGGATTCTGAAAAGACAGAGTTTAGTTACATCTCTACTTATGTTAAATTGCTAGGCTGAAATGTTCCCATAGATTCCATTTCATTATGACAAAATTCCCATTGAAATCAACTGGATTTTTGTAACATTTAATATTTCATTCATCTCCATGAAATTTATTGGTTTCAATAAAATTTTTGGTGAACACTGTCCATGTCATATACACGGAGCTCTAACTTTCTGCTTCATATTCTAATTTTGATATTTTTATCTCAAATAGGAAGTTTAGGAGGAAAACATCCACAGGAGAGATATCCACATTGCTAGGGAATAATTTCTATTTAAAAATGAGTATTAATGGACAATATTTACCAGCTCAACAGGTGTAACTGTACGGAATTTATTGCATTTTTATTATTAAATTTGTTATTTATTGTAATTAATTATGCTTTAACTGCAAGAAAAATAAAGTATAATTGTAAATAATGGGTAAGTAAAGTATTACGCTAAAATCAGTGGGGTTTTTTGTATAGGCAATGAATGACTATATAAGACACATGGAGCTTTTGCTAAGCAGCAAGAAGGATAAGATGTAAGTCTTGTTTAATATTCATCAAACAGAAAAAATATAGAAGTAACAGTAATGATTTGACAAACAACTGTTTTGTCTTTTGAAAGGAATGAATTATTAATTAAAGTATTAATGGGATGACCTGTATGTGTGTTCCTATAAGGTTATCATATGTTTTTTTTTTTACTGTAGATGATAAAATACTTAAGGAACTGAGGCCTTTATAGTTATTAGGAATGAATTCTAGGACCCATATCTGTTTGATTATTGGTTAGAATACAGATCAGGTCAGTGATTAATGAAAATAGCTACTCTTTCATGCATATTCTCTGACTTATCTGGAATGAACTGATAGCTTCTGTTGTATTTCAGCAGGTAGATGCTCATATCTGAAAGCCAACAGAATTAAGTAGTTCTCCTGCATATCTGTGCTACTACGTGCGTGATCTCTGCAGGGTATCATGGATTTAGCAGCCCTGGAAGCTGAACATTTCCTTGCTTTTCAAGACACTTCCTCTGAATCACTGGTGACTTACAATGCTGTGCCATGATTGCCTTTCTTGGTCTGCTGTGAAGCTGAGAACTTTCAGACATAAGGGAAATCTTTCTAGATGAAAAGGCAATCAAGCATTTGAAAAAATTGAGAGTCTGGACTTACATTTTTAGAACAGTTTGGGCAAATAGCTATCAGGAAGGATTTAATGTCATAGGCTTGCAACACATAATAGAGGTTCTCTGGGGCTGTGAATTGCTTTGCAAACCCCTGCAAAAAAATTAAGAAAAGTAAGCTCCCATTTCCTGTACGGAGAACCAGAACTTTATGGGAATATGTTTTAGGGACCACAAATGGAAAAAGTTCAGACAGAGTTGTTCCTGCCTAACATCAGGAATGTGGAATAGATGATTTTGTGGGTTCATTTCCAGCCTATGTTTTCTAGGAACCTAAGATTTTACAAGGTTATTCATTTGACTCTCTCCATTAATTCAACCACCAGAATTAGATGAAGTTACATTATCAAGAAGAGTAAATATTAGAACTGTAGGACTGAATGTCTGTACAAACATCAGAGTCCCCAGGGAAGGCAGTAGAAATCAATATTTGAAATATATTAATAATTCTAACTGACAGCAAGGTGACAGCAATGGATGCTTTAATAAATACATGACAGCAAGTTAATATGCTACAATTTCAAAATCCTAACAAGAAGGTGGGTTGCCATTTGGGAGCCTATATGCTTCTGAAATTTAACAGTAATTGTTTCCTATTGTATCTGTGACACATACTGTGCCACATTATCTAATGTGTGTCCTTTAAGTGATGAATGTGTTTGTCCCTTACAGTCTCATGAGCATGATTTGTTTACTTTTGTTCACTTTCAGTGCTAATCCTTATTAGAAAGTCTAACCTAGTAAACAAAATAAAATCCAATCAAACAAAGAGGTAATAAGTGTCCAGAAGCCTGAAGCTAGGCTCGCTAACAAGACTGCTTATCGGAACAAATTCTCAATGGTGTAGATATTAGTTAAAATAATAAGTTTGTATCGTATGCAAAAAAATATTAAAAATTCATATTTCAATAATACCATTACTATAACCTGTGAAGGTGGTATGATAAGATTTAGCATTAAAAACTTGAGATTGTTTTGATTTATCAGAGGTTTAATCAGTTTTGAAAACTGTTTTGCAATCTATACTGCAATGATTTAATCCTGAAAGGAAAAGTTTTTAGTTTTCAAGCATTTGTAGTTCGTCTTCAGAAAGCCTGATATATTGGACTTCACACTAAGGAGATGCAATGCATTAGCTCTCAAACTGAAAGGAAAGTTTGATTTATTAGCACTTGATCCTATGATTCATGTACCCACTCACAGCTTCATAGATTAGGTGTTTACAGTTTTAGGTTTGAGCTGAGAATTTAATAAAACAGGATTTGATTAATTCTGTAGTTTTTTTTGCTCTATCTAGAAATTGGGTTGCTATACATGTTTATGGAAATAAAAGGATTTCATCTCCAGTTATCTCTCTTGCTATTTTTCTTTGTAATATTTAATGCTGAAAAGTAAAGACTGAAACAAAGATCCAAAAAGTTATTATAATGCTAATTTTTCAAAAAGCAAAGAATATTTTGTCCCTATGCTTGTCTTCAATGTCTTCAGCCAAGTCAAACAGAAACCTCTGTATCTGTTTTCATTCCTTTACTGTGAGAGAACTGCTGCTAAATATATAACAAAGAAAAGTTTAATATAGATGTATCTACATTTATATATTAGTGTTTTATTAAATGATGCTAGTTTTCATTTTGAAGTGTGTCTAAAACAGATGTAATAACTCTAATTATATTAGTTTTCTATTTTATCTTTCGGTATTACTAATATAATAACTCTTTATTGCTCTTTTAAGCACTCATTTCGTTTGTAGTTCAGAAGCTTCCATTGTTCTCATTATTAAAATAAACAGATTGTTACCTAGGTATATAGGGGGGATCAAGAAATTTGTTGCAATGTTAGTTCAGAATACTTTTCAAGACAGATGCAAGTATTGCAATATTCTATTAAGTATAAATTAAAGCCTGTCAACTTTTTCAATAGAATGCAAATGTGATAATAATTTCTCTGAGCTAGCAAAAATAAATGTAAAACTACAATAAAGTTAAGAGGAAACTGGAGAACTAGGACTGAAAAGTATTAACAGAAAGGATAAATGACAATCAGACTTGTTCTAAGAGTATAATAAGTGAATTACTTCATGGTAAATTAATAATTGCTACATTTGATTTGTCTACAGGAGGGAGCGAGAAGGGTGAGAGATCAGATCAGATACATTTGCCTGCTGACTATGATTGCAAGCTTCGGTAGATGGTGAGTGAAGCTAATGGAATAGATATGTTTTTCATTATCTGGTTTTCTGACAAATAGTTTATTCTATACACACTATAACACCACCACGGATACACTCAACCTCTGAGAATATCCTCAGCTATAATTTGGGATGTGCTGGCTAGAAGAAGGAATTCAGTTCAGTTGTGTATACAGGACAAATGTTCAAGCCTGAGTTAGTACTATAAGCCAGATTTGTTTACCACCTATGGCGTCAGGATTGTTCTTACGTCAGTCTTTGCAGAATGAGTTCAATACATGCAGTGTAAGTCTACATTTCCTCTGTTTTTAATCTAATGAAAATATAAATCCAGTAAATATGACTCAATCATATACAAATACATAGAAAAGCAAAGTGTTATTAAATATGTATACTACTGACTTATTTGAAGGAGCTAAGGGGAAACTCGAGAAAACCAGGATTTTTTGGTATGTTTTTCTTCTCCTTAATCTAATCAGACAACACTAAAAGCCCAAGAGGTACATAAACTTCAGTAACTAGTTATATTAAACCTGTGTTTACTTAGATGATTTGTATGAGATAAATAAGTAATTACCCAAAGGACATTAAAAAATGGAATATATGAGACTGCACGTGAGTAAACTAACACAAGGCAGAGAGCTTGACTAGTGCATATTTAATAAGAAGAATTCCCCATGCTTTTATACCCTCTTCCATTCTATAGAAGTCCTTATATCACCTTTATCTCCATAGTAACTCAGTGCTTTACAGTATTCTCCTTTGATTCTTCATATTATTTTATCAATTTAGTAAAGGATAAAGTGTGTTCCTGGTCATCCACCATTTGGTACCCTGCCTTATGAGTATCCTCCTGAGAAGTATTGTGAATAATGTAATAATTCAGCAATCTTTTACAGTACAATCAATTTATCATTGTATTTCAAAATAATATTTAAAAATAATTATTCATGAGAGCTTAATATAATTTAAACACAACAAATTATTCCGTAGCCTTCTGAGTTTGGAGTATCAATTATTATGGTCATAAACTTTGCACAGGTTGAAGACTGGCTCTAAACTGTCAAAAAGCTAAGTTCAGAAAAGATAGTAATTATTATAGGTTTACTAGAAGCTATTTTTTTAATCTCTCCCTATTATAGTATCCTCAAAAGAGGGGAAGGCACTAAGAAAGCATGTTTTGTAGCCCAAATTTGTTACATTATTAAAATATAATCAGCTACAACAGACTATAAAAAATAAGAAAGTATTTTCATTTACAGCCAGTCACTTCCCTTTCAGCTATAGCATATGAAATTAAATAAATGTGTAGTTACTAATTGAATATTTCATGCTCTCAGAGTACATACATCAGTTAGAAGAAAATTTGCAGCTAGCTAGTTCCATGCAAACAGGAATGGCAAAGATTATATCAGTGAGTGAAAACAATTTGATAGATCAGACTAAAAAATTTGGGATATTTCCCTCTCATTTAAATATTTTTCTCCACGATACCACCTTCGTAGCTTCTAAATATGTATTTGGCTTACTTTTATTTATTCGTACTGAAGCAGTGTGCCTAGAGGCTTTGTCAAAAAGCTTGAGTTTGTCTGCATGTATACATACATTACTACTTTGACACAAAGCTGACATTTCTGGGGTTTGATCATTTAGCTGCAGAGTGTACATACAGTTGTCCTAGCTTCTATTTAACACAGCAAAGCATTCTTCTCCTGTGTTATAATAGTTCAGTTTTGTCCTCACTTATTAACCATAAGATATGATAGCTATGCTAGATGATGAAGAGAAGCATTTTAGCTTTTATTCTGAATACAAGTTTCCAAAATCTACCTTTTGAATTGTTTTTCTTTTTAACATAACTTCCTTCTTTATACAAAATCTCCCTTAAGGTTACAGGCAAAACCTCAGAAGGAGAAAAATGGCTTTTTTTTCAATTATAAAGTACTATTGGTACATCAACATATATCTGGTCCCAATAAACCCTGCCATAAGAAATTTAATTTAGATGAACATACTAGTTGCAATCCCTTAAAATTACTGTCATGACTTGTGCAGTTTCACTCCATGAATTTCAATCATGATCTGTTCTTTCTCAAAGGAGGAAGGCCAGGTGCAAAAAAAAAAAGAGTATAAAATTGGTGCTTCAGCCAAGAACTGCAATAACCTTACTACTCATGAGAGTGACTATGTGTGACTAGGTGTGCTAATTAGTAGGGTAGGTGGGACCACATCCTTTGGTTAATGCAGCCTGATAGACCTTCAGGTTCTGACTCACAGATTTTAAAACATAAGATAAGCAGTGACAGGAGCAAGCTAATTTGTTCAAACTATGCTTAAATACTTACTGCAGTTTTTCCTGGAAATAAAGTGTTAAAGATTCCTGATCTAGATAGATGAATCTAACATTTACCAGGCTTATTCATCCAGTACTGTAAACTCAGTGATTCTTTTTCTGCCTTGCCTCAGATGGTATTTATATGCTTTCTCTACTGCAGGGAGTTTTCCTAGCAGGGTTTTTTCCACCAAGATTACTGATTTCCTTTTTCATACTCCTGTGTCTACTCTTCCCTTACTCACCTGACAGCTGAACATGATTGAACATCAGTGAAGAAAAGGAAATAGTCTATTACTAGATTATTGTGAAACATTAATATTAATCTACAGAGAGAGCTTATTTAACCAGAGGAACACAAAGACAGAAATGAAAACAAGTTATATACATGTAAACTTCCCTTTAACCTATCCAGTACTCTTTATTTGTTAGTTAGTCTTGTGTTGGTCCTGTTTTGAGCTTAGCTCCAGAAGCTTGTTCTTGCTGCAGAAGTTCTGATTGTATTTTAGCCCAATGGCAATGTTTGGTGTGGACTCAAGAGTTACAGGGCTAACAGCATTAAAAAAACACTGGTTCTGGTTCTCCTGAGCCACACAGGCTCACAGTCCCTCACAAACCTCTCTAGAGCTTATGTTTAAGTACAGATGCCAAACATGAATGCAGTGTAGCTCTTCTGTTCCTAGCAACAAATGAAAAAAATGATGCTTGCAGACTGTGATTGTACAATAAAGAAGTTAGAAAGTTGCAGATATGTTCTCTTAGAAGAAAACTTCCCCAAGCAGTGCCAGAAGAGCTGCCTTTTTTGGGTATGTTAATATGAATTGCATTTATTTATAATTTTGTGCAGAATGCAGGGCCTTTTTTAAAAAAACAAAACCAAAAAAACCCTAAACAACCAAACAAATCTTAGCTGCTTGTTTCAGGAAGTGAGTCAGTTTTGCTCTGCTTTGATTATTTGGCAAGCACATATCCTCTTGCTATATGCGTGCATTTTATTCTGCATGTCCGTCAACGCAACTTGAATATGATTATGTTTGGCCCAGTAGGTTTATGTCTTTTAGAACTATAACATTACTTCACTTGAACAGTTATTAGGGCTGCAGAGATGTAACTACAATTGCTAAATGGGATAATGCAAAATGAATGAAGTGAAAGAACCCCTGGAGGCTTCTTGATGTTTATTCTTTCAAGTAATGCACTCTTCTGAGTCTGTCAGCTCATCACAACGGAGAATTATTTAGGGAACTGTGTGAATGGTATTGCTTCACAAGTCTTACAACCACCTAGAATATAAAGTGTACATTATACAATACAAGTCATAAATAGACATTTCCCTATTTTCTGCAAACCACTTTCACTATAATGGCTTGTCTCATTACAGCAGTCCAAATGGGAAAGCAAAGACATGAAGTAGGAGCATACTATTGTGGTTTATATACTATTTGAAAACTCTATTTACTGTTATAAATAAAGCTAACCTGCTAGGCTGATTATCACTTATATTCTTCTGAGGATAAACTAAGACAGTGACATTTCTTTCCTACCCAGTATCTTTTAATGTCTGCCACAGTAATGCCATTGCTAATGCTGCTAGACGTTTTAACACTGAATAGAAATTTATGCAAAAATGATTAGCTTTACAGTATTATAGGTGTGACATGAGAGAGATGTTATGACTTAAGAATGTACAATCCTCATGACACCATTTGGACGACATGCAGGAAAAACTGGTCAGGCACCTTTCCTTTCTGGAGTTTTAACACATATGCTTAAAAGACATCTGTACAGTACTATGTATCACAAATAGAATAGAAATAAATATTTGAAGCGAAATATAATATACATGATTTAATAGCAACAGAGTTAATCTTCTGCATATTATAAATGCTAACAGTCCCTCCAAAGTCAAGGAAAACACAGGCACATTTTCTAGAACTGTTCTAACCACACCGAGGCTGGATGGAACAAGAAGTAGCCATCATCTGAACCCTGGAACAGGGAACAACTTTTTGATGTGCCGTTACAGGAGAAAGCAACAGTGTCATGGAGCAGTCTGTAACCTTCTAGGGTATAATGATGTGACAGAACCGTCATGCACATGCCATGGCATAGTAACTCAAGCCAATAACTTTTACCATGGTACACAGTGGCATCTGTGCCCCCAGTCTCTGGTCTAGCAGAAAGAAGAACTTCTTTTGAAGGTTACACTCAAACAGTGCTGAGGATCGTCTGCTTCCACACACAGCTATCTAGCACTAAGCATCAACATGTAGAATTCATGCAACAAATATGTCCCTGTCAACAGGCTTCACACAGTCTCAAATGGTTTTATGTTAAAACCTCTGCACTGTGAATAAGAAGTGGGAAGAAAAGGTGACTTTCAGGACTGTGATTTAACTAGATGAAGGTCATAAAATCCTCTTCTTTTAAAAATTATTCTAAGTCTTTACTTAGTGCCATTAAGAACTTCATAAAGTATTAGAACAGGCTGCTTTGAGAGGCTATGTAGTCTCCACTCCTAGATGGACAAAGTCTTGAGCAACTCCAGTGCACTGTTGACCTTGTTCTAAGGAGGTCAGCCTGGATGATCTTGTCAGTTCCCCTCCAGCCTAAAGGGTTCAGTGGTTCAATGCACTTTGGGTCACACAATTTGGCCGTAACCTTAACCTTTACATTTCATGCCATTTGTAGATTAAAAAAAAAATCGTCTTGTCCATGTGTCTTCTAGTGGGTCAGACAGTGGAGCAA
This sequence comes from Nesoenas mayeri, assembly GCF_963082525.1. NCBI lineage: Eukaryota > Metazoa > Chordata > Aves > Columbiformes > Columbidae > Nesoenas > Nesoenas mayeri. Next base: position 21,037,955 of record NC_137544.1, on the reverse strand, counting down.
TGGCAAGCTGCAGTGATAGCTTTTTGCTGGAGGATGGAAATACAGGCAGAGCTGTCATCTCCTGAAGTCCTGCAATGCAAGTTTTACCTTTGAATCCAAATTAACCAATTCAAAAATTATTTCAGGTTCAAAGTGATGAATCTGACCTAGAGTCTTAGAGCTCTTTTTATGAGTATAATTGCTTCCATTTTCTCCTAAACCATGGCATGGAAAGGGACAAAATATGCCATAACTAGCTTTTCTGAAGATTCCATTGTGCTTACTTTAAAATGAACTGATTTAGAGACTTTGATGTTACTGGCACAGTGGCAAAATGTACAGATAATTATTTCCTTACTCTTGTTTCACTTTGGTTGCTGTAATTCTTTCATTTCATTTATATCTTATTCCACTGGTGAGTCTTAGAACAAACTGTTAGTGTATTTACATGTTCTGGGTGACAAAGCTCCATTGTGAAAGTCAGTTTGCTAGCTTATGTTTAGCATTGCTGTGGTTATTTATTAATTATTCCCATCTCATCACCCTTTTACAGGTAATGAATGTATAAGATTGCAAAGACTGATGTGTTCCTTGACTCTCCCCAAAGAAAACTCAATCAAATAGATAACCAGTTGAATGATGAAATATTAAAACCAGCATGCAACAAGCATCCATAGTAAATGCTACTTCAATCTTCACTCCTGTATTCAGAGAAAGAAGGCATTTCCTAGTGAAAAGGCTTCCTACTATCTAGGTTTGTCACTGTTTGCAAGTTTTGGGGAATGAAGATTTTTCAATTCAAATGTGCAGAGGAAACTATAATATAAACATTTCACTTTTCCTACCTCAAAAGGAAATAACACCACCCCTCCATTCAAAGAAGACCTTAGTCATGAAGTAACAGTTTGTTCCACAGGGATCTGAGTGAAAAAGGAGGTAGAACATACACCTCCTCTGGAAGCTGTGCAGCTGTTTAGAAAATAATGTCACTGGAACATGAAAAGCACAATCGAGTCCCGTATGCTTATGCAGGTAATGCATAAATCTTATGTATGGATCTCAGATGCTTTAGTGTAGATTCGTCTCACAAGATTGGACAGCTCCATTAGATGTAGTATTTTTAATACAGGGGACCTTGGTTTCCTTCCCTGTTCAGAATCCTGTGGCTCCCTTCTCCCATCTCCTTTCACCTTCCTCTGACTCCTCCTGCTTGTCAATAATACGATGTTACCAGCTCATTCTTCGTCCATCTTCTCGATCAATGTCTGGAGCCCCCAAGCAACTCTGTTAGAATACATATAAATAATAGTATAATCTACTAGATACGTCTGCTCTTGTCCTTAATGCATTGACCCCAGAGCCTTCAGTCTCTTACTACAGAAATTTAAAGAAACACAGATTATCCCTTTAACAACAACAACAACAAATCTATGAAACAAGTGGAATTCATATATTCATAACAAAGTCTCTATATATCTTTTACAAAAAAACCACAAAATTTTGAGGGCCTAGAATATCAGAATCTTGTTTAAAAGACTGTATCCTGTCACTTAAAGATTTAGAAGGTTCTTTCTGTAAATACACTATACCAATCACAGTGCAGAGGACATGAATGACATTCCACTACTTTCCAGGCAGGGTAACAGTTGTTTTTATCTTCTGATAGAAAAATACAGAGAATCCAAGGAGAGATTCATAGCTATAATGTATGACATCAAGCCAAATTTTGCACATACAGGAAGCCACAGTTCAAACTAAACAAGCAAAACCATCAAAACATCTCTAGCACCACCTACAGAAGTAATTCAGTATTAGCTTTGAAGTTTCTCTGTTAAAAAAATAATATATATATATATATATATATATATATATATATATACATATGGAGAGCAATAATGAATAAATAAATTTATCACCGCAGGCAAAGAACTTCAGGAACTAGAATTATCTAGATGCTCAGTCCTCTACTGGTGAAGTGCTGTTTATTAGTAGATGCTGTGCTTTCCAACATATTCAAGTTCCAAAGTGTGTTTATGTGCTTGTGAATGGTCTACAGGAAATGATTAAGTGACAAGATATAATCTGTAATGTGTGGAAATCAGTCTTTACTATGGAGAATTTACTTTCTAGTACTGGAAGACTACGTATATAGATTAATAATATTTTCATAGCTGGATTTTTTAATAGACCCTCATTAAACTGATATAAATGTATGCCATATTGTTGGTATTTTTTCTCATCAGCATCAAGATCACTGTGGTAAGGAAAAACATGGTTTCTTTATATCCACTCCAGCTGTGCTCTTCTTTCAAAGTCCTAGCATTTGGCAAATGTGAAACTTAGCGCTTGCTCACAATAGTAAGTTGGCAAAGTTGATCAAATGCAGCATAATATGGAGAACAGACTAGGTAAGGGATAAAAAGAACTGGAAAATCGGGAGAAGATTGTGGCTACAAATATTCTTTGTTTCTTTGCTAATTGCTAATGGTGCTGTGGTTAGCACCATAAATAAAATAGACACTACTGAGCCCTGTAACAATGAATGTAAAAAAATATATGCTTTGACTCAAATGAGAGGTAACAGCAGAAAACTCCATAATAGCACCATTATGGCTGTATAAGAACGTAAAGAAACAGCATGTTATATAGTTGATATTGTTGTCAGATGTTCTTAAAGAAAGTATTTCACAGTAAGAGGGATTTGGAAAGCTCAGTAAGTGCTTGTGTTGAAGTATGAACTTAACTCTCAGGAAAAAAAAAACAAACAACAACCATGAGCTCAGTGATGGTAAAGGCAAAATATCTCTTTAATTTCTTCAGGTTAGATTTCATTTGTGGATTCTTTAGAGGTAAAGCACATATTTGTATGTCTTCCTGACAGAGGTGTGTGGCACAGCTGTGAGAGCAGGAGGCAATGTAGACCCATGGGAGTCTGCAGACCCAAAGGACTCAGTCACTGGTCTGGGTGAAGGCAGCCAGAGTGATGCTGACAGATACTGGCTGGTGGCTCTGTTTTATGGTTAGAACTGTTTGTGCTTAGCTCTGCCAAGTACGCAGCATCTCTGTGTTAGGTTGTGCTCTTTCCTGGGCACTTAAAAAAAGAGAAGCAAGGTATGAATATGTTTATGGCAGTTTTGAGCACTGCAGTATGAAAAGGTTATAAAACTACTGGAGACCATCCACAAGAGGGCCAGAAAGTTGGTGAAGGGTTTGGAGGGGAAGCCGTGTGAGGAATGGCTAAAGTCACTTGATTTGTTCAGCCTGGAGGAGACTGAGGGGAGACCTCATCACAGTCTATAGCTTCCTCATGAGGAGAGGAGGAGGGGCAGGTGCTGAACTCTTCTCTTTAGTGACCAGTGACAACCCGAGGGAATGGCAGGAAGATGTGCCAGGGGAGGTTCAGGTTGTACATTAGGAAAAGGTTCCTCACCCAGAGGGTGGTGGAGCACTGGAACAGGCTCTCGAGAGGTGTCATGGCCCCAAGCCTGGCAGTATTCGTGAAGTGACTCGATGACACCTTCAGGCACATGCTATGAATTTTGAGGTTGTTCTATGCAGGGGCAAGAGTTGAACTTGATGATCCTTGTGGGTCCCTTCCAACTCAGGACATTCTATGATTCTGTGAAGTAGCGTAGCCAAAATCTTTAGTTTTCATGACGTTTGATAATTTACCAGCTAACACTTTTATCCTGAAGTTACTGTGCAGTATCCAGGTAAGTGTAAGATTCAACAAAATTGCTGCATATATTCATATTTGCTTTCTTCACAGTATTTTATGGGTATATGAAATGTCTATAAACTCTATACTCTTTATTGAAAGTCACTCCCTGACTAAATAATTTCAGCTGATTGCACTGGTGTAGCTTAGAGGGAAATTAGTCTTGAGATTAATTTTACATCACTGCATTTCCTTAAAGATTTTTTGTTTTTACCTAAAACATATTGTGTAGAACCATTATATTTTAAAGTGAATGAGTAATTATTAAACCGGAGCTTGTTATGATCCCATTAAAATAAGACTATTCCTGTACTAGAGTAATGATTCACTGTTCACAAGTGAGCTTAAACCACTGACGTTAAATGCTAATCCTTCAGCCAAACCAGAGCTAGAATGATTTTCTTCTTGAACTGCAATATAGAATTCCAGTAAACAAAGCATTTAACACAAATATCACTTATTAGTGAGCCCAAGCCCCATATTGTCACAGAGGGCATTGTAAAGTATATAATCCCATCTAGAGTATGGGGAAGTAGGAAGAGCTTTAGCTGATGGACAGCAGAATGCTATCCAGGTAGCAAAAAGTTTCCATCTGAAGGAAATAAGGGTGGAATATGTTTTTCTTTGTGAGTGAACAGTTGAGTACCAGTGACATTATCTCCTGCTGTTACCAAAAAATAAAAAAATCCATGAAACAACTGTAACTGAAAAAAGATTATGGAAAAACCAATCTCTTCTCTATTTTCAGTTCATTTACTTTGTACATTTGATAGCACCTTTGGTGTTGTCGTTTTCACTTTCTTCTCTAAATTAGTAAGCTTTCCCTACTTGGGGAAAATAAGTTTATGTCTATCAGACTTTGGTTACTTTTATTTCATTTCCTTTAACTGATCATATTTCACACTCGTGGCATCTCCACTAATACATTACAGTTGTGAACAGGGAGGAAGACCTGTATGTATTGTCTTTTATACAGGGAGTACAAGTCACATATTCTGTTTTATTTACCTAATCTACTCTATTTTATTTCCGTGGTAACTATTGCAACTTATTCTGAGTTTATCGAATGTATCTAAGGTCAAAATCAGTAAAGGCTGGTGTAACAAACAATTTCTTTCACAACAAGAAGTTTCTGTAGAGAATAAGTCAGTTTTGCACGCTCTGGGTGGGTTTCATCCAGTTAATTTGAGATGCCAATTAACATGAGCAACATAGCAGATTTTGTTATGAATGCTTTCCGGTGAGTGAGATGATTTTAAATTGACCATTTAGCAGTTAAGAGGTCTGTCAGTTACAACTCTGCTTCCAGCTTTCCATGGACTAGGTGTTTTTGGGATGCTATGGAAAATGATATTCATGTAACTATTTTCCTCTAAATTCATGGATTTGCTGTAAATGTTGCTGTGAGAGGGAAGTGATCTTACACTGTTGACTGATTATTTTTTGTCAGATTTCTTAGCAACCCCCCGTAGTCTAAGTGACAGTGTGTTGATTTTTAGTCTTCCTATAAGATTGGGTAAGGATGAAGAGAATTTTTTTCTTTTTCTCTTTTTTATTGTTTGGAAGCATGTGTTTCCAACACTGCTGATGGCATATTGGCAGTGAAGATTATCCTTTTGTTTCAGAAATGTTTTTACAAATTTATATAATGAGGTTACATTCTGTTTTTTGTTGGTTTTTTTTGTTTGTTAGTTTTTGTTTTTTTTTTTTTTTTTTCTCCTGGTTTTATTTGCTTTGGAGTCCTTATAGCATAGTATGGACTTCTAACAAAAAATCATAATCACATCACAAATTTAACTGATGGGCTTAAAGAACAGGCAATGAGAAATTTGTAAGAGGCCACAATCTGTGACGATGACTCATGCCTCAACAAAGAAACTGAACAATTTTAGCAATAATATCCAAGTGGTGCATTCCACTAACCTCATGCCACTGACTCACCACTTTATTAGATACTGCGTGCAACAGATCCAGTGAAGAGAGAGAGGCAGTCTTCAAGGACAGACTGCAAAGCTTTTCTTATCACGGACCTTCAGAAATCTCTAGAAGGAGCTGATCTTTTTTTGCAGTACCTCATTGTCACTGCATGAATATTTGCTAGATCTTCTAAAATATGTGCACAATAGGTAGATGGGGATCTGGACCAGCTGTATCAATGTGTTGAGGTCAATTGTATGATGTTTAACATGGCCAAGTGCTGGGTCCTGCACTTCGGTCACAACAACCCCAGGCAGCGCTACAGGCTCGGGGAAGAGTGGCTGGAAAACTGCCTGGAGGAAAAGGATTTGGGGGTGTCAATTGACAGCTGGCTGAACATGAGCCAGCAGTGTGCCCAGGTGGCCATGAGGGCCAACAGCATCCTGGCTTGTATCAGGAATGGTGTGGCCAGCAGGAGTAGTACTACTAGGACTACTGTACCTGGACTAGTACTGCCCTGTACTCAGCACTGGTGAGGCCCTACCTTGAATCCTGCATTCAGTTTTGGGCCACTCACTACAGAAAAAACATTGAGGTGCTAGAGAGAGTTCCAAGAAGGGCAACAAAATTGGTGAGGGTCCTGGAGCACGAGTCTGATGACAAATGGCTGAGGAATCTGGAGCTGTTTAGCCTGGAGAAAAGGAGGTTGAGGGGAGACTTTATCGTCTACAACTACCTGAAAGGAGGTTGTAGCATGAAGGGTGTTGGTCTCTTCTCCCAAGTATCAAGTGATAGAACAAGAAGAAATGGCCTCAAGTTGTGACAGGGGAGGTTTAGATTGGATAAAGATGTAACAGTTTCTAATAAGCCATCTGGGTAGAACTTGCCATAAAAGCACCACTTTCTGGAAAGGTAAGATTGTAGGTAATTATTTTTTTTTTTTGCTAAGCCTAACCTAAACTGTATTGCAATTTAAGCCTGTTCTAACTCCACAGGGAAGAAGAGCTTGTTCACTTCCTCTCTTCAGCAGCCTTTCATAGATCCAAAAAGCGTTTTATGTCTTGCCTCAGACTTCCCTTTCTTCCACGCAGCAACTCCTCCATATCTTTCAAGAAGAGCAGAGCTCCAAACTTACACCACACTTTAACTGAAGAAACAGTTTTGAAGAGGAAGAAAGGTTATTTTATCTGTCATGTAGGCTCTGACTCTCTTCAGATGCCACAGGCTGTTAACTTGTTGCTCTAGACCATGATATCACTGGATTTACATTCATTTTGTTGGCCATTATAATCTCTAAATATTTCCTTTCTGAAACTGACAACTTGTCACCTGTTTTCCATTCTGTATTACTAAAGTAGATTGTCTAAGTGAATCTTCCATTTTACTTTGTTAACTAACACAGTATTTTAAGACTATTTTTCCAGTTTGTCAAGATGATTTTGAATTTTAATGCTCTTTCAACAAATGTGCAGACCCTCCCTTATTGAACATCATTGTCTGCTCTTTTCTTGTCACTTATTTGCAACTGTTCTAATTCTTTGATTTACTAATACTGTTTCTTACAATTTCAAAAAGAATAGGTCAAAACGATCCCACTTCTGCTGATCCCTAGGCACTTCACTAACTCTGAAATACAAAGTTGAAGTATTCACAGAAAATCACTCATAAAATACTTATATATCATTAAAAGGTTTTAATCAATCCAAAATACAGTCCTGGACACAGAAGGTAACACAGCTTTTCTGTGTGCAATATAAGTAGTATCAAAATAGTCTAGATGTTTTCAAGAATAACTTATTTTTTATATTGATTAATTTAAATACATATATGTATTTTAATAGGAAAAAAATAAACAAACTTTTTTTTTTTTTTTCAGTTGAAATGCCCGCTAGACTGATTCAGGACATTTAATCTGTACGTTTTGTTTGTTTATTATTTTGGGTTTTGTTTGTGTTTCCTATAATTCAAAAATAAACAGTAAGAAAACATATAACCGAAATACTTGTTTTAATTAATACTTTATTTTTTCCTGGTTTTTTTTTTTGTTTGTTTGTTTTTCCTGGTTTTGTTTTTGATTTGTTTTCAGTTTTCTTTTTCATTACTTTCTGAAACTATTGCAGACCTATTGTAGATCTTTGAAAAAGAAATCTTACAATGATAAATACTGAAATAAGTTCACTAAAGATATTGTGAAATCTCCAACCTTAAAGCCTTTCAAAACTCACCTAGACAAGGCCCAGAGCAGATTGATCTAACCCTGCTTTGAGTAGGAGGCTGAACTACAGGACACCCAGAGGTCCTTTCCAATCTAATTTTCCTGTAAATTAAATAAAGAACATGTATGTTAAAGACAAAAAAATAGCAATAATTTGCCTACTTGTTAATGTCAGTATCCCTAATTTCTTAAAAAAAAATAAGCTAGTATTTTTTTTTTCCCTAGTGTGCTTCTTAAGCACACAAATGGATGCGCTTATTAGCTGAAGGCAGGATGGTCGGGATCCATTTCTTGAACATCTTTGTAACTGATGAGATGGTTCTAATTCTTGGTGGGAAGTTTCATCACTGCAGGTCTGAATATCAAATAGTCTGTCATCAGTTCTTGACTCCATGAATGCTTTTCTCTGGAGCATTCAAGTTCTAGTTCAAGGTCCGAGCTGGATTTGCCATCTGTGTTTGTCTTGCCTCATGACCTTATCACAGTATCACAGTATGTTTGGGATTGAAAGGGACCTCAAAAGATCATCTAGTCCAATCCCCCTGCTGGAGCAGGAACGCCTAGGTGAGGTCGCACAGGAACATGTCCAGGTGGGTTTTGAATGTCTCCAGAGAAGGAGACTCCACAACTCCCCTGGGCAGCCTGTTCCAGTGTCTGTCACCCTCACTGAGAAGAAGTTTCTTCTCAAATTTAAGTGGAACCTCTTGTGTTCCAGCTTGATCCCATTACCCCTTGTCCTATCATTGTTTGCCACCGAGAAGAGCCTGGCTCCATCCTCATGGTACTCACCCTTTATATATTTATAAACATTAATAAGGTCACCCCTCAGTCTCCTCTTCTCCAAACTAAAGAGACCCAGCTCCCTCAGCCTTTCCTCATAAGGGAGGTGCTCCAATCCCTTAATCATCTTTGTTGCCCTGCACTGAACCCTCTCCAGCAGTTCCCTGTTGTTCTCGAACTGAGGGGCCCAGAACTGGACACAATATTTCAGATGTGGTCTCACCAGGGCAGAGTAGAGGGGAAGGAGAACCTCTCTCGATCTACTAACCACCCCCCTTCTAATACACCCCAGGATGCCATTGGCCTTCCTGGCCACAAGGGCACAGTGCTGGCTCATGGTCATCCTGTTGTCCACCAGGACCCCCAGGTCCCTTTCCCCTACACTGCTCTCTAATATGTAATTTACAAACCTATACTGGAACCTGGGGTTGTTCCTGCCCAGATGCAGGACTCTACACTTTTCCTTGTTAAATTTAATTAGGTTATTCACTGCCCAACTCTCCAGCCTGTCCAGGTCCTGCTGGATGGCAGCACAGCTTTCTGGCGTGTCAGCCACTCCTCCCAGATTAGTGTCATCAGCAAACTTGCTGATAGTACACTCCATTCCCTTGTCTAAATTGTTAATGAATATATTGAATAATATTGGCCCCAGTACTGACCCCTGAGGCACTCCACTAGATACTGGCCTCCAGCTAGACTCCGCACCATTGACTACCACTCTCTGGCTTCTCTCCTTAAGCCAGTTTGCAACTCACCTCACTACTCTATTGTCTAGACCACACCTCCTCAACTCAGCTGTGAGGATGCTGTGGGAGACTGTGTCAAAGGCTTTACTGAAGTCAAGGTAGACCACATCCACGGCTCTGCCATCATCCATCCACCTTGTTACATTCTCATAAAAGGCTATGAGGTTGGTCAAGCATGACTTACCCTTGGTAAAGCCATGGTGGCTGCCCCTAATAACGCTCTTATCCCTGATATGCCTTGAGATGGCACCAAGGATAAGCTGTTCCATTACTTTCCCAGGGACAGAGGTGAGGCTGACCGGTCTATAATTACCCGGGTCCTCCTTCTTGCCCTTTTTGAAGACTGCAGTGACATTTGCTTTCCTCCAGTCCTCAGGCACCTCTCCTGTTTCCCAAGACTTGGCAAAGATGATGGAGAGTGGTCCAGCAATGGCTTCAGCCAGCTCCCTCAGCACCCGCGGATGCATCCCATCTGGACCCATGGATTTATGGATGTCCAGACTATTTAATTGCTCCCTAACCCAGTCCTCATCGACTAAAGCAAACTCCTCCATTGACCTGGCTTCATCCGGGGTCTCAGGGGTACAGGGCTCCCCAGGACAGCCTCCGGCAGAGTAGACAGAGACAAAGAAGGCATTCAGTAATTCTGCCTTCTCTGTATCTTCTGCCACCAGGGCACCCACCCCATTCATCAGTGGGCCTACATTGCCTCTGGTATTAGTTTTATCTGCTATGTATTTGAAAAAGTTCTTTTTGCTGTCCTTGACCCCTCTCGCCAGGTTTAATTCTAAGGAGGCCTTGGCTATCCTAGCTGCCTTCCTACATCCTCTTGTAATAAATATTATCTATTCTGGTTTTCATTTTTGTCTCTAGACCATTAACAGAGATTTATGAATATATTATTTATCTATCAGCTAATTAAATCAGGTACTTAATTCAAGCTTTTGGACTCAGCTGTTATAGTCCAATTCTCATAAAGAGCAAGATCAGAGGATGCTGTTATAAGTGGCGATCAACAGTGGTGTATTTGAACTGATTTGGAACAGGACAAAAGTCTTATGTAAGAATAAGTTAGCAGCAAAATTGTTGCAGATAAATTACACTAAGTACATGAGAAAATTTAGGTTTATAGGAGCAGGTACTTGTAGTACTTAAGTGATACAGCTGGACAAAGCAGAGAAGTGCAGCTGGGGGCACCAGGACATCCACAGCCCCAGGCATCAGGCACCTTCCTGAGGATGGGGACAGATCGAGGTCAGGCTGGGACATGGGCCCGTGGGTGGTCTGCGCTCACTGGGGCACATGGCTGGGCAGGGCTGGGCTGTGGGGAGCTGGAAACTGGCTCTGCTGTGATGTCACTGGGGCAGGGGCTCATATGACATCCTGGGCTGTGGGCAGGGTGGAGAGAGGCCATGGGGAGGCAGTGACTGTCAGGGCCAGTGGTGCCCTTTGTCCAGATCCAGCACCCCTTGCCCTCTTGTACTGCCATGTAGCATAAAAATGACACCCAGCACTACAGAATAGGAAGCTTCAGCATCATGATGTGAAAGCACCTTGCTGTCATTTCAAATATGCTCAATGAAATGCACTCCCAAGGAATAACGAGAATATCCCAGCAGTGCTCCGTGGACCCCAGTGGGATGTGAGCCAGAAGACGTGCTGTGGCTGCCAGCAATGCCAGCAGATGAAGACACCAGCTCTGAGACGTGTACCTACATCAGCCTCTGCCGCTGCGTCTGGAGTCAAGATTCTCCTCCTGGCTCAGTCTGGACACACAGTAAGGGTCTACTTTCTGTTAAACCTTGAACTAGAAACAGTAACAGGCTAATAAATCTCTATACACAGAGTGGTTACCAGAAGGGAAGACAGAGTAACATGCAGTGTACTTATCACTTGAGGTAGGATGTAACAGGTGCCACTGGGTGGACTGTCAGCAGTGATTGCTTCCAACCTTGTGCTCACTATGAAGGTTGGCTGTCTTGTCACAGCGTTTCTTCTGCTGGAGTCTCCTGGCATACAGTTATTATTTAATGGTTTCAGACAGGGCTATTCTTGGCTCATACAGTTTGATAGATGCTGTCACTAAGGTTTTGTTATTCACAAAGTCTTTATTCTTCACCTTCTCTGTGTGCCGTGGCGTGAAAGTCTACACCAACAAATTGTACAGCTCTGTTGAACTCAGCTGGGCCTTTTTTAATTATTATGCAAAGTTCTTTCCTGAGTTTGCTGTTCACTCACTTGGCTGTGTCCAGCATGGAACTGCCATCAAGTTCTTGGAGCAATGTATCGAACTTTATATGGATTGTCTGACCCATATCAATGTACCTGGGGTTCACTAGAATCAGTTGAAAACTCTCTGATAATGCTTTTCTGGTAGAAAATGGTTTAATTCTCCTTCATTCCACCTTCCTTCTGCAACCAGCCATCCTGTTTGAGAGAGGAGCATTAACATGAGCATCAGCCTATGAGAAAAAATCTCAGTAAATTTGCTTTTAACTCTGTTCAGGAGTGTCTATGGAAAAACCTACATCGAACTTCCATGGTCCCTTTGAAATCTACTTCATGGTACATCTGAGTTCAAATCCATGGACCAGAACAGGTTTTCTTTTGCTCAGGGATGGTGCCACAATTAACACATGATTAGCCAGTTTCTACGAAGTAAAAAAATGTTAGAGGTAAAATCCATGAAGAAAAAACAGAGGGCAGCACATAAGTGACAAGCTATAGTTTACAGCTATATACATTGCTCCATAGTTCCAGTCCACCAGCTTTTCACGTATTTTTTCCAAATAAGTGTGTCAGTGTCTCCGATCAGGGCTGTCCCATTATGCATTGTACCCTCTCTGCTTTCCAGGCTTGTTAACCAGAAGGGATTGTATTGTCACCTGGACCTCAGCGGAGGTGATACTTCCAGAGATTTACCACATGCAAGAGTGATTTGATTACCCCCTAGTGACGTTAGTTTCTAGAGGAAATGATTCTGTTAGGCACAGGTACTTAAAACATTTAGAGCCTTGCCACAGTATTAATGTTTCATTCATTTACTGTACTGGTCATGTCTGAATACAGTTTTCTTTAGAATGCTCATGCCTCTGAAATGCCAGCTCTCTCAGGATAGTCCAAGGTGACAAGCAGAATGTGTTCATAACTTGCATGTGTTCTTACATGCTCTAATTCTCTACGTGAACAGAGGCTGCCTGTATTAAACCCTGTTTGCTATGTGGCATTCCTGATACTGTTGTGAATTAAATTACCTTAAATTAGCCTACTTTGCCTGTACCAGTCATATTCTTCACACTTGGCATGTTTTGCTTACATTCAGACAATTTGCATAATTGTAAACCTTCAGCTGATCTCCACTAAATTGTGAAAATTGTTGAAACCATGTAGCACATTTTGAAGCTCTAATAAATACAGTAAGCAGAAGTCTAGGCACACTGAAGCTGGCGGAAACACTGACACAAAGTCCAGGTCAATAAGACCAGATTACACTCAATGAAGCTGTTCCTTCCTTCCTTTCTTTTATATATCTTCAGATAATTATCTCTGCAACAGTTGTTTTAGAAAGATGAGCATGTTGCTCAATAGCAAGAACAGAATTCTGAAAGAGCTCACTAGGTGTATCAGGTTGCTCTGATTTATTCTAGGGCTTAGCCCTTGATTGTGTGCTTCACATACATCAAGGTTGCATCCAGGCTCACTTCACCTAACCTTTGCAAGAAAACCTGGATACCACTGTGACGACATTTTTTCCCAGTGTCCATTTGCTAGAGCCAACATGAATACCAACAAGTCTGAAATGACTGGCTGATGGAACAGGCTCACTCCCTAGCACAGTATAGCAAAATTGCTATAGAAGCAGCCATTGCATACTCTCTGGCTAAGAAGGGGACTGGATATTTTTCAGCAAGGATGTTTGAATGAAATCTTGTGATTATCTCAGCCATTTGCATAATGACACTACTATTATCCAAAACTCATTCTCAAAGCTTTTGAGCTCTGCTTCAATAAAATACATTATTGTGATGGAAGAAAATTGTGATTTCAACTGAGAATTGTTGCTCAAATCAGAAAGATATGACATGACATACCACCCTCAAAATAGAACTGAACATGAAGAGACACAGATGCATGAATTAAAAAAACAGAATCAACAGAGGCAAACCCACAAGATTTTGGTTCCCATTCTCATTAGTGAGGTTAGCAGGGAATCCTTGCTCTCTTACAGGATCACTATCAGTTTCAACTTCTAGCACCTTTGCTTTCCTCCCAGTAAGACCACTATATACAAGAAGTAATATTGTGCTCAGTGCAGTAGTAGTAGAGCGATAGCTTTTTTAAAAGGTCAGGAGCATAAGATTTCTAGAAGAGCAGATAAACTTTGACAGGGAAATAGCAAGAAAATTGTAACTTTTGTTTCATATTATCAGGAGCTAACTGATAAAATTACAAAACATTGGGAAATATTACAAAAGAAATATGCTTCTGTAACGAAAAACAAAGAACACGTTATAATTAGAAAAAGAAGCTGTACAAATGACACTTCATTAGAAGAATATAGAAGGTGAGGGAAAAATCTCATTTTCGATTTCCAACATTCATATTTTAAATGTTTACTTCATTTTTCACCTGTACCAGTAATAAAATGGCTGTTGTACATGTATCTCTTTTGCATGACGCTGCAAGCTAGCCAGGCCAGGTCAGTGACTTAAAGTAGGATTAAAAGAGGTGGACTGATTCGTTAAGTCATTGAGAGAAGAACTTGAGCATTGAAAAAGAGATATATTAAGTAGGATACCATACTTCCATTTTATTTTTTGTTCTTTTGAACTAATTGTTAGGATCCATTCCTGGACTTAAGTCAGAAGAGATGTAAGATTTCAAGTAAATTAAATTAAAGTCTTCTTTAAAACAACAGAAAATAAGGAACTTATGCCTTATGCATAAATGCAGAATCTCTAGTGTCTAATGGATCGAATACACGTATCTTAAATATGTGTGTTCAGTAAAAAGAAATCCAGACACTGGATCAGTTCTAATCTCACATTCAAATCTACAGTAAACACTTTATCCTATGAGAAATATTGATTTTGAACAATTGACGAACATGTAATTTTAGTATTCATTCAGTGCTACATTCCAGAAAGGCTCATTTGCCATTTTTTTTTTTTTTTTCAGTTGCCCAAATTCTTATCTCCTCATTAGCTCCAGAAGTTTTAGAAATATGTAATTGCAAATTCAGGAAATCCAATACACATCTGATCAATTGTAATTTTACCCACTTACCCAAACTTCCACCTTTTAGGTAGGATGCACTTCTAAAATAAGAAATGAAACATTACACTGGCAGTATTACAATACACTGTCATGAATAATTAAAACAAAATGTCTTAAAAGGCAAACTCTTCCTAAAACTGGCAAAGATTTATTTGAATAATGCCCTGGAATAAAAAGGTTAAATGTATGTCAGTTATATGTAGTTAATATCATACAATACTGTTCATGCTACTTTTCCTGCATCTGTCTCTAAAAGATTATGACAAGTTGAAGTTATCAAAATGGATGTGTTTATATAAAACTGACAACGATATGCAGTAGAGATGACAGTTTGTTGAAGATCATATAAAAATAGAACAAGAAGATATATTTCATAGAGACCCAGAAGGAACATGGCCTTTAATTTTTTTTAATAATAAAATAAAATAAAATAAAATAAAATAAAATAAAATAAAATAAAATAAAATAAAATAAAATAAAATGAATAGGAGAGAGTACAAAATACAGAACTTGGGACTATTTTTGGTTCTGTATAACCGTTGTTCCTAGATAGTTGCACTAGCTGAGGTGTGTTGTTAATTCTTAGGTGATTAATTATAAAACTGAACAGAAAATCTTAAGACCTTACAGCCAAAAGCTTGCATGACAAGGAAACAATATTCTGTAAAGGTTGTAAAGGTTTTGGCTGGAAAACAGTTTTTAGACTGTCTAACAATGGTAACCTTGGGGTAAGTGTCATGTACAAGGAGTCTGGTTTTATTTTACAGTTAAATCTGATTTTGGCAGAAAAGCAAAATTGGGAACACTGAATATAAATGAGGTATTTATGACACCATTGTAATCAGGATTTTTCCACACAATGAAATTAAATATGGCAAAGTGGCTCTCCAACAACTGTGCAAATAAAATTAAGTGAAAAACCATTAAACATTGTTATCCTTATCAATTCTTAAAGAGTAAACAGAAGTTAAGATGCAAATTAGATATTTTAATTTCTTGTTAAACTTTAATAGTTACATACTACTAAATATGAAAATGTCAAATGTGATATATATTTTTAATTATTCATGCACATTTAAACTTACAGTTTTAAGTAACATATCACCAATTAACCAGAAAAAATAATTCAGATTAGGGTTTTTTTTTGCAGTCACAGTTAACATCTTTGTAATATATTTTTTCAGAGACTTAGAATTCATTTAATTATACAATGTGGTGTGTTTCTTTGCCTCAAGATATGTTGAATGTTAACTAACACTCTCAGGAAAAGGGTAAGTGACCCTTTACTTCCCGTGCTAATGGTCGTCTGGAGATGGAGAGCAATGGCTTGCTGATACCTGAGCAAAGCAGCTTCCTCACCTTTTTCTCTCTCTCCCTAAACAGAACTTTTACATTCTTAGACTTGGTGTATTTTGCCTTTGTGTATAAAAGGTAATAATGTTTACTAATCCTTGTGAGATGTTTCTAAGGTTAGTTGAAGAAAAATCACATGTAAGAGCAAAGCATTAGGATTTAATAAAGTATGTCAAATAAAGCACAATCAATTGTACACCAATATTATTCAGGCAGCTCACCAGTCATTTTCAAAGCTTTCTTAAGCAAAGATGAATGGTATATTGGCATCAGTGATACGTTTTAGCACCCCTTTTGAACTCAGATTCTTCCAGCACTTGCTGCCCACACTCCATCATCACACTCCGGGTGTGCAGGTCCTACTCCTGGTGAGTGGGAAGGGCAAGAGTAGTGTCTGATAGGACCTGAAGACATCTCCTTCTATGCTGCACCCACCTTTTAGAGGGTGTCCGGGAGCAACTGTCCTTCTTACCCTGATTTGATGGTGCTGTATTTCATTGTGTTGCTACAACTTTCTCTGTCATCTCATTTCAAGATTTTTGACTCCCTAACTTTTCTCTCATTAAAGTCAAAACATTCATTTATATTTCTAGCACAAATTATGTGAAACTTCAGTTAACTACTTTCTTATAGTTTTCTTATCCAATTTCTTTTAATCAAAAGAACAAACAAAACTGGTTATTGCTAGATGTTGTTGTTAAGATGAAAGTTACCTGAATTTTATTATCAGAATTTGGGGGTGAGGGGAAATGAGGAGGTGGGACAGAAGAAATGCAGACATAGTAAGAGAACAGATGGCAGAAATCTTATGCTTCATTGAGGCTGGTGCTCACTTCACTATGTAAGGAATGTGCCTTGTGAGAATCACAGCTGAAGTGTGTGTCAGGTTTTGCCCTCAAACTGTAAGAGAATTTTAGGCATAGCTTTGACCCAAAAGTTGTGAGTTGAACTGCCATATTTTTTTATAATTAAAGGACATGAGAACTTTTAAGGTAATGCAAGCAAAGGCCCTCACATAAAAATTTGATTACTTTTTTTTTTGTTACAATTTAAAAAGCATTTTAATGTATAATATGAAGCTTTGTTCTTTCATGCTTTTGGAAATAACATCAAATTTTGTGCATTTCTAAGAGGCAAAGTATTACACAAAATCCCAAACCAGTATTCTTTTCTTTACAGAAAAACAATCTGGTTAATTTCAGACACAATTTTGGTGGGGAAAAGCAGCTCAGAATTTGTCAAAACTGTCATATACTTACTCAGACCAAAATTCTAAACCTTAAAAATGTATACATTTTTGTTAACACCTTTACTATAAATGTCTTTGCCTGAGTTTCAGGCAAAATTGCACAGTGGAACTGACACAAATGAAACAATAACACCACAACAGATACAACATCGGTGGGTATTCAGAAATGCCTGTGCATTAAGACAATATATGATCTCATAGTAAAATTTTCAGATATCAAGTGTATTGAAACTGACCAGCAGTGGAGTATTTAGTAGTACAAAGCAAATAATGCATTGGGACATGATGATATTGTCTCATATTCTGTAGATTTTAAGGCTGCAGTTTTCTCATATGTTAAAGTAATCAATCCCACTTGCACTATAAATGTCAAGTACTATATATGAAGGTTAATGTAAATGTTCCCTCTTGCAACAAGAAAACAATATACTGTAAACCTGGAGAAAAGCCACCATATAACACTAAAATGTTTTCAACAGTTAAGCAGGAAAAAGCTGTCAACAACAAAAAGAATAATGATCATTTAAGCTGTTACAAAAAGATTAGCAACAGTCCTTCCTTGACATATGCATGTGGTTAAAAGTTAATTTTACTGCACATATTGACAGTCATCATCTGACAAATTCCCATGCATGTGAATAATTATATTCAGGGAAAAAAGAAGATTATTTAAGAAAATTATGCATGTACATAAGCTTTTGCAGCACTACAGTTTTTTTTCTTAAAAATTTTATGGCAATCTTCTTAAAAAAATAACTGAGCTTGAATATTGGATTGTTCCTACTGTCTCTCTTGACTCCTTGTCTCAAATTGCCTAAGTATTATGAACTTTCGAACTAATGCTACTAATTTTTAAGCATATTTTTCAATTATTTCTTTTTTAAATCTCTTTAGTGATCCAATTAAAAATCTGTCTACCTATTTCCAGTACGATATTGAAAAAATAACTTAAGATTTATTCAAGTGTTCCTAAAAGCATTTCCAAAAAAATATAGCCTTTATTTATGCTCACAGTCAAGACAAAAAACAATAGAGAGGCTCATTCCAGAGTATTTCGATGGCTAGACCACTCACCAAGGCTGGAGAGAACCCACAGGCATGACTGCAAGTGCACCTTGTCACACCAGGTTAGACTTTGAACCAAGTTTTGTCATTGTCTAATAATTGAGATCTGTCTTGGGCTAAAGCGGCCCTTGAGAAGAGATAGTAACAACAGGCTGCCCAAGAAGATCTAAGAGGCTACCTGTAAGTGCATTCCACTGGTGTGATTCTCAGGCTGCTGTCTAATCCAGATCAGGTGTTTGCATCTGTTTATATCCCTTTCTAAATGAAAGTCCCATTTATTGAGCTATCATAAGGTTCTGACCATCTATTATTATATCTGTCTGATCATCCTAATCAGCAGTTCCATCTTAGACCTGAAAAACCTCTACCAACAAAAATGTTGCTGAAAATAGCTCATTCCTAAAACAAAACAAAACCAAATCAAACCACAAACCACAACAAAAACCTTCATAATATCAGTTTCAATCAGGTATCCACATATACTTTGTCCAAAAGTTCTATCCACTCCCAGTTAGGAGGAAAACAGAAGTAGCCATATCTGTTTATATTGAATTTGTCAAGCTATAAGGTAACAAATCAGATTGGCATCTACCTATCATTTTAAACAGGGACCAGATAGTCCAGTTATCTGGACCACGGTGTCAGGTATCATGTACAGTATACAAACTCACATATATTCATGCACTTTGCTTTCAGAGTTGATTAGAGGTCATTAAAAGCTTGGAAAATTCTGAACAACTCCAAGTAAATTAGCATTATCACAAAAAAAAAAAAAAAAAAAAAATCTTGGGGGAAAAAAAATGCATCAAAGTCTACTGAATGCAAATGTTCTTACCAGGATATCTCATCGCAAAAATCACCAGGTGGAGGGGGGGACAGCTGCTGGGGCCATGTGATTTTTTTGGTTCTTACACACTTCACTAAGTAATGACTATTCACCACTTTCAGAGACACTGCACCAGAATGGATTTGGTCTGATCCACCAGAGCCATTATTTCATTATTTTTTCCTATTATATCTTGGTATGAGAATATCATCTTCTGTCTTTATAAATCAGTATTAATTACCATCTTGAAAAATTAGGAAACATAACCTACACAACGAAAAGGCAAGTAGTATTCTAATGTCAAACTCTAAACAGTATTGCACAGCCCAAGTGGTGTCCACTCCACAGTGTGTAACAGCTTTCTGATTTATTTATAGATGAAGGACATAGCCATAAATGATAATAAGTGGAAAACCTAATTATTCCTCTAAACCAGGACTGAAGGGCATAAAATTCTGAGATGATCTCAAAAGCAACAGTGGAGGGCAATATGTGAATTTACTAGATCACTTCCTTTGCTTTAACGCGAAGGTCCTTTTCTGCATCTTCAGTTTGCTTAGAGCCTGTGGGCAGAACCAGACCTGTCAGCCAGTGGCAGGATGTAGAGTTCCTGCTGTGAGAACACCTGCAGAAAGGCTAAGCTACAATCACTTTCCTAAACTACAAACACTGATGAACAGAGAGTGAGGAAAAGCTCAACAATGCCTTTTACTCCAAAGCTCTATGTGTTCTGTCAGGTATCAATTTGTTGTTGTTAGTTTTCATTAGTCTGGATGATTCTCCCACGTTGAAGGAGGGTTGGAGAGGGAAGACTTGTCGGAATCTCTCATAGGGTTTCCTATTCTTCATTATGCTGGGATAGCTTATAATGAGCCATTCAAACTGGAGTCAAAATAGGAATCCAAAATAAGATAGCTTTTTATAAACATTTATCCCAGGGACTAAAGTGTGAAGGAAATATCTGCTAGAAGAAAGAAAATGGCACTACGTTTGGACATCCTAAATGCAGAATTTGGTAAACTTCATGGAGCAGACTTCATCTTACAGCTTTCAGCAGAGAAAAGAGCTTCTTTACACTGAAACTGTCAGTGTCCTTAAGGGTTTGAGTTCATTGCTTATTTGAAAACAAAAACTCTTGAATACATTGAAGGCTGAAAGTCTGGACAGGTTGAAAGTTTTTTGATCTGAAGGGCTTATCATCTTTTTATACCTTCTAGTATCAAATTAAAAATTTGTTTCAGTGGAGAAAGTAGCCACTGAGAAGTTCAAGCTAGTGGACTTTGAATAAATGCTTCTGTCACAATTTGTTCTGTGACAGCCCAGACCTGAGTACTTGCCAGCTACTCAGTGTTCATTTGATATGCTCGTGTGGTTCCCCCACTATCAGCAAACCCGGAGCTGGTTTAAATGCAGCTGAGAATGTCTACGTGAATTGTGATTGCTGCATTAGATTGTGTAGACATACTTTAAAAATAGAACCTCTGCAGCTGTTTCATTCAAGAACATTAAGCTAGGAATTTATGTTTCACAAATGAAAGTGGGAAGATTTAAAATGTGAAAGAGGGTTTATAATTTCTTTCATCCAATTTCTGCTTCTCTAGAAGAGTTTGTTACCCTTCTTCTGCCTTTTGTGTCATAAAAGGAAAGGCTGTATTTGTCTTACTTGTATTTGCCTATTAACCTTTTTAACAGAAAATAGAAAGTTTCATCCATAACTGTATTTTTGTGATATTACTTTGCATTATTTCAGTATTTTTGGTTTTTAATGATTTTTAATGAATAGTTTACAGTACATCTTAATGAAGGCAAATGGATTTCAGGAATTCCACAATCTATGCAAAAGACAGGTATGATTGAAAATGTGGTACCTTTGAGACTGCAGTCTTAGAAAAGAACATTGAATACTTCATCTTTTTATTTAAGTGTCAAGGTAGACGCTATTTTAATAGTAATATTTTTTGAGAATGAGGACTATAGACAATTCAGTGTATTGACATGAGGAATTGGAGGGTTTGCAAAGTAAAGCAGGTCAGATGTAACTACCAATTAGTCTTTTTTATTTGGACCATTTGCCACATGGATTTGTCTTCTATCTTTCTATCACTTTACCATTTATACTTAGATCCCTGTCACTAACAGTTGGCTTTGCAGCTAGGCTACAACTGCTCTCACACTCTATTTGGGAAACTTTTATCTTTGGTTCCCACATCACAGTTTGGGTAATAATATCTGAAGTTCATATGTTGCATAAAGTGCAATATTTTCAAAGACAAGAACTGTATTGAAATCTCGCTGTAGTGCAGAGTTTATGAATATTTCCAAGCTGTAAATCTCATTTGAGAGGAAAATATTAAGTTTTCAGAAAAGTCAGACAAATAAAAACGAGTAGTCCCATTGACTTCCCACTGATTTCTTCTGTTTTTCCTCAGTGTCCATCTTGTTTCTTGTAGAAATCTTTGTACCAGTGCTTTAGCGGTACTGAATTATTTCTGGGTATGGTTAGTTTTTCACACTAGAATTGTAATATTGTTCTAATACCTTACTGCTAGTTCTGTGCAAACTGAACTTCAGGCTTAACTGAACTGTTACTTGAGGAAGGGAATTGCTGTCATCACCTCAAGGTAGGAGAGCAAGCACAAAAACTTGCAGAGTAAAATAGATCTGGTCCATTACCTCCCTGCCTAACCAAGAAAGAACTAAAAAAAATAATAATTTGGTAGATGACACCAAGATCAATACAAATCAAATAAAGTTTCAAGGAGTTTTTAAAAATACTGGCCTACACTGTCGGCTTAGGACCCAAGTCAATACTCCTTGATTATGCAGACTGCTTACATGTTGACACTTCCTTCTCCCAACATAGAAATGACCTTAGACCCATCAAGAGATCAGCTTAAATTTAAACCCTTCTAGTTAAGAAATTCAAATCATGAAAACTGAGACAAATCTAATGGGCTAAAGCATGCCAGAAATACTGTTATAAAGCAATAAGGGTAAAATCCATCCACTGTGATTAAATCGGTTCATTAAGAAACATTCTTGCAGTAGTATGGCTGCTTACATTTGTTGAGGCCATCATCATAGCATACCATCTGCTCTTTTATACCCTTCTTTATAGCTCTGACTTTCAGAGAGATGCTAGTGATTACCTCACATCTTTATTATATAAAAAGAGTTGTTTGCTTGTTCAGTGTTGAGGGAAAAAAAAAAGTTTTTGTCAGTTACTCATCAATTTGCTCATCTGTTTGTCCTATGCAACATGATGATTTCAAGTCTGCTGACACTCTTACCCAAGGGAGTATGATTCATTCAATAATTTTCCTTCCTTCCTGTCTATTTCTTTTAAATTTGCTGGAACTTTAATATATCCCATACATATTTTTCACCTTAAACCATTCTCCCCTTACTAGCACTACAGTCATTCATTCAACTTTTAAAATCTTATTTTCCTATTTTAGATAGGAGGCTTACTAGTATTAGAAAAATACTTTAAGATGGCATAAAATTTTGGTTTCTTACTCTTAACATCCAATTCTTGCCAGGATCCCTATTTTCTTTATCTCTTTTATTGGAAAAATGACTCCTTCTTCAAGAATAAAGACTAATATTCATAAAAATACTTTTGTGTTTATAGAGTCCATCATCACCAAGCCTATGAAAGAATCTCAGCAATGTAGGTAGTTTCCCTTTTTTCAGTAGGTCATTTAGCATGCTACAGGATACAGTCAACCAGCAACCTTCTGAATAATTCTCCTGACACTGAATTCTGTAGCGACTAGATCATGGTTTGTTGTAAGGAAACGCATCAGGGACTTGAGATGGAGCAACACAGGACGTCCCATTTCCACTGCAAAGGAAAGGCGGTCAAGGAAGACATCACATTGGCAGTGGTTTCACTTCGGAGAGCTCAAATCAGGTGAGTCTGAAAATGCAGAGCAAAGTACTGATCCTGGCAAAGGCTCCTCTTTGTGGTTGCCTGATTTGCGAGCTGAAACGGTCATGGCTAATTTCTTCATGCTCTGGATGAACCGAGCTGAGGGAAACATAAAAACATGCAATAATCCACGAAGAAAAGGAAGAGGGAGCAATATCTTGTGGTCCATCTCCCTCTTCAGCAGAGGCCTGGAGGCAGCGTGTGGGGTTAAATGACTTTAACTCTCAGCACTGACCTATTTATTAAGTGTTTGCTACTTCTGAAAGAGAGTTTTCATTCTCATGTTTTGGTGGGTTTAGAAGAGTTTCAGGCTTACATGAGCAACGTAGTTTTGGTCCCTCTCACAGGAGCTCTTTTCAGAGTATCTTTATCTGCAGGAATGTGCCAGTTTCTACCCAGAGAAAGCTGGCAGGCTCTAAGGACCGTCATTTTTACTTTGTTGTCCATTTCTCTTTTCCCTCACGTAGCTGTCTTTGTCCCAGATGTAGAAACGTCCCATTGCTCTCGTATTTCCTCCACTTGTCACCTCATCTTGTGGGGTTTTTTTCATGCAGTTTTTCCTCTGCTTATTCTTTATCTTGAATTTTTTTCTTACCTTTCCCTTCAAAATATTAGCTTTTTTTAGAAATATACTCTATACAAGGGAAGGCACATCTGACTTCAATGCCTCATTTCACCCACATTTGTTTCTATGCATGCCTCACTTCCAGTTCCATTTCATCTCCCTTCCCATTTGCTGCATACGGGGATCCTAAGAGAACCACCTGTGAAGTTGCAACTGTCTTTCAAGGTCTCTTGTGTCTCAGCTGGTGTAGTAGCCCTCAGTTTGGCCTTTAAAATAACATCTTCTTCTAGACTTAGTATGTGGATGTGAGTTCACTATTACCACATCCATGCTCTTTCTTCTGTTTCATATTGAACACTTATTATCTGTGTTGCTTGCCCTGTGTTAGGCCTGTTGTTACTCTTGGCTGTTTTTGTGCCTCTAGAAAGGAGCTGAGTCACACCTCAATCCCCTGGAAGGGAGAAAAGGGGGAACTCTTATGCTTCCTCCCCCATAAGAGATTTGTTGTTCAGAGACAACACCCTGCCCTGACCTCTTTAAGTATATTAGCTTGTTAAAGAGAAGAAGCTGTGCCACAACGCTGTAATTTGCACACAGACACCCTGGATGGGCAGTGAAGCATTTGGAAAATCATGAGAAATTATGAAGTCATTATTTAATCATTTTGTCTCTGGACCAGTCCTCATGCTTTTGAAATTTGGGAAATGAAAATCCTGTCACATTTATGATACTAATTCCGGTAAATCTATACAAAACAGCTTTGTAGACATTCTACTTCATCTCACAATCCTAAATCTACGTCATCAGACCTTTTAACCAGCTTGGAAGGTTCTGCACACAGTTAAAACCATGTAAACAGAGTTAATATAAGGCCTGAATTGAATTACAGTAGATGTCAGAATACGTTAAAATGTCAAATTAGCCTCTTTCCCAGTACTACATAGCAATGGAGCCCTCTAAGGGTCACACAGCAAACTGATTGCTTTCTCACTAAAACATAATACTGGCAATTATATATTTAATTGAAACAATATTTTCCGCTTTATATTTTCTTTGACAAGTTAATACAGCTATAGTGTATCACACTAAACTGGATTAAAGTTAAATGAGATGACCACTCCATAAGGGTGTATTCTATGAAAACTGAGTTAATGATATTGAATCATAATGCCTGTTACCAGTTAGGATTGAATTAATAGGTGCCTACCTAGTGGGCACATATATGCTATAAAATAATACTATAAGTTACGATACTATAAACCCAGAAGATTTTGGTGTGGTTTAACTGAGTATAGTATTCTTACTGGTAGTATTTTAACTCACAATTTGGTGGGTAAAATTAAAAGAAAGAAATGCAAAGAATATTAGCTTTAATTAAATTGCTTTACCTTTAGCATTTTCATTCAACATTTTGTAGGGAGCCTCGGCTGGACTTTTAAAAGAGGGTAATTTTATTTGAGAAGATGAGGTCTCAGTTTTCAAATTGAAAGGATTATTGGTGTCATTTTTGAGCTATTGCAGTCTGGAATTTGTCAATATTTATATGTATTAGCATGTACAAGAATTAAATAAGTTGTCAGTTGAAAAATGTGATAATATCATTTTTTTTCTGTAATTTCAGCTTACTTGGCAATTATTTTATATTTCTCAATTGTGATATAACCATGACAAGTTGTCTTTAAGTGTAATAATTTTAATATTTACTTCACAAATATATTGATACAACTTACCGTTCATACTACCAAAAAAAAAATATCTGAAAGACTCCACCTAAAGTGTCAAAATTGTGATTTCAGAGTCTTTTTAGATGTTTTTTTTCAATGTAGATGTCTTGAAATTCATAAATTCCATTAGTTTCTTCAGAACTGGGAGAAGAGCTTGCTTTCTCTTTTCTGACATAGATCTCCAGTATATTTCATTCAAATATAAAACTTGCCTAACTTTTTATAAACTTTATGTAAGTTAATGGTTTAGAGAATCATAGTTTACCTGTAAACTATGTATTCTCTACATTTTCAAATTTTTTTTGGAAGTATCAAACAGTTACTGACGAATCACTTTCTGAAGAAGCTCCATTTAATAATATTTTGGAATATTTTTGCTTCTGTTTCAAAAATAATTACATGCAATTCATATACCATTACAATCGTCATTGTTTGCTCACATATAAAAACAGTCAGCTAATTTTGCACATTAAATTTGTTTTTCCTATAATATGGGGAAGCATAAAACTTGGATAACGGACAGTATTTACTAATTAGTTATAATTTTTTATGGTAAAAATCAATAAACAAATTTGCTAGAAAGAAATTGGTCTCATTAGCTTTTTTTATAAATTAGCTCTTCTTAATCAGAGGGATATTGTGTCCTGCTTTTTGATAATTACTATAGAATGATTAGTCTAATTTAGTCTAATTTAGAATATAAATACAATTGGACTGTTTTATTTGTATTGACTCTGTATTTTCAAAGAAAAATGACTGTGATTACTTACAAAAGGTCTCACTATCAATTAACCTACAAAATCAACACTTCTAAGTAAAGCCATTAAATCTATTCCTAATCCCATTTCATGACACTGCTGTGGATCGAATGTATTTAAACAACCAAAAAGCTTATAGTTCCCTGGATTCTGCTGGAAAATACTTTGCCATGAAGGGCTGAAGACTTCCATATTATTTGTTTGGTACCTCAGCTTCCTGATTTTTGTGATGCTTTTGTTTGAGTATAAACCTTACCAATCACATTCTCTCCATTGCGGCTATAGGGAGCTGATTACTCTCACTAATCCCTAAATCAAGGTGAAGAGTGTGGTATCAGTGGCATGACTCTTACATTTATGAGCCTAAAATGATTCAAGTCTTTTAGATACTACTATATACTACTTCAAGATATGTTATTAATGAGCTGTTGGGTAGATCATTACTGCAGACTACAAAGGAATAGAACAATTTTACTTTTGTTTGTGTATTTATCCTAATCCACAAAATGATTACTTAAATGACCTGAAGAATTTGTAAAAGCTTGTTTGCATCATACTAAAACCCTTCCAACCTTAGTGGTCCTTAAGATCAAGGTGTTTCAGTCCTAATTACATTAAAAACTTCCTATCTTGCTCTGCTAGTTCAAACTGCCTTGGTGTATTTATTACCGAATCCTGTAACTGAGAGATAGGAATGATTTCAGTGAAGGGTCCTAGCCTAGGTACCTCTTAGTCCAGCTGAATTTCCTTCTGCCTCCCCTCAAGTACTGTGCAGAACCTTTTTCTCAGGTTTTTTGCTGGATCAGAAGGAAGGAAAGGTATTTGAGATTTTATTTCTTTGATTCAGGGATGGATTAACAAGTGTGCTATAAATGACACTTGGAACATGTCCATTTTAAGAAATGTGTCTTGTTTCAATCAGTTCTGCTGAATGCCTTGCTAATTATTATAACATTTTCAGATGAAAGAGGCAACACATTTGATCCTGACATTGGTTTCAACTGGTTCTAACTCTGGATAGTGCCAAAGAAAACAGGACCACGATTTCAGTGGGACCACTTAAAAGTCAGTGCTTGTAGCAGTGGAACATATTACCAGTTACAGCTTTTTTCCTGGCTTCATAATGCCTGTGAAACTATATCAGAACATTTCCTACAGTTCAAATTCATATGAAACAATAAACACAAATATAGAAAATGTAGAGGCCTTCCTTTTGAGTCCTCTGAGATATATCCTATTCAGTACAACACTGTTCCAGTATTGCAGCAAAACAGTGGTATAAGTACAGCCACGATTTAGGGGAACTGGTTAGAAGAAGATAGACTACAAAACAAAGGTCCATAACGCACATCTGTTTTGAGTTATGAGGCTGGCATTTCACAAGCATGCTGGGTTATTGCCAAGGTTTGATTTCAGGTGACAATAAACTGTGGCCGATGTATTGTTAAACCCCTCTCCCCCCCACTCCCCCTTTAGCCCCCCTGCTTCTTCCCACTCAGGACAGGCGAGTGGAAGGGAAAGAAGGACCAAGAGAAGAGAGTTGGAAAAATTAAAAAAGTACTAATGCTACTAATAAAATGGAGAAAATAATACAAAATATACAAAACCAATGTTGAAAGTCCCGGCAACTGCTCCAGCAGAGGTAGGGCCGGCACCTGGAAGCCCTGGACTAGACTCTGCAGCCAACCAGAACTGGATTCACTAGGCCTCAGTTCGCAGGGACGACTCGCAAGGCCCTCTCCTAATGTCAGCCATAGGGAAAAGGGGCGAGATCCTTATGATCTCAAACTTTTATACGAAGTATCATGTAAATGGGATGGAATAATTACTTGGTCAGTTTCAGCTCACTTCTCCTTGTTACCCCTCTCGCAGGATGTACATCCATCCTTATCAACCACCTTGCATTCCATTGCTATGTCTACCAAAACACTTTCAGGAAAGTGCAGTTAGCAAGAAGACTTCAGCTGACAGGAAAATTCACTAAAAGAGAAACTTGTTTTAACAAAACCGGGACAGTTATAATTGCCTAATCTTTTCAGGGTTGTTCTGTGTAGGTGCATGCATATAAATCACACAAAGGGGACTGAGGTCCATTGATACTGGAAATCTGTATTCTTGAAGAGACTGTGGGTGGAAACAGAGCTCAGATGAACTTCAAGGATAAATAAAAAATCAGGCTCAAAACCTGGTACACAAAGGAGAACATCAAGCAGAGAACTCTCTACCTACAGCTTCTCAAATGAAGTCATAAGGCTTCTAACATGCCAAGTACTGTTTGCCAGATGGCAGAGAAAGTCTGAAGTGACTTGTGATACTCTGAGAACCTCAGTTATGGCTATAAGTGACTGCTATCTACATACCATGCTAAGGACAGACTTGCTAGCGATGCATTAAGCAAGAGAGGGTAAATCACAAAGAAATGGAAGATGTGCATAAGGTCTGCCAGTTAATGGACCTGACTGCTTCAGTAAGCTTTCCTGCATATTGTTCACACAAGAATGTAATTAACTTTGTTTTCTGTTGTTATACTTCTTTTTAATTGCTTGAAGACAGGATCCTCCATATTTACTTCCTTGCCACCTTAAGAAGCTTTTAAGCACAATATACCCCCACAGTCTGTATCTGGAAGCATATACACACATCATCACTGCTACAAGAACTACTTTTTAATGTAAAAAGCAAGAGTGTCAATAAACATTTGAAAGTGACTGGAGATGTATCTTGGAGCTCAGATGACAATTTACGCTTTCAGAGGCTACAGCCCAAGCCTTATGGCCATTCCAAAATGCTGCACAAAGTATTTATGAATGACTGCGGTGAAAAGCTCTACAGAACTGACTCAGAAGGAAAGCTGTGAGTTAGCTTTTGGATATGAGATAGTGACATCCAGTGGCGAGTTTGGTTAACTTTAATGATCTCTTCCCTGATGCACAGGAAAACATCAATACTTGTGTTTTCTTGAAACATATTTTAAAATATTTAAAATATTTAAAACGTGGACAAATAATATGTGAGTTTTCTAAACAGATAAACATACTTTGATGTATTAATTATAAAAATGGTGTATACATCTGCAGCTAAAAATTACATTTTGGTTCTAATTTTTAATCAAGCTTACAATAAAAGTAAGCAAAATGGTCAGCTGTATTTAAAGAAACAGAACATTCCCTATGTTACAGCTGTGTTCTGTCTTGTTCACACAAATAATCACTGTTCCTCTTTTTCCTGACATTCCCAGTTTCTATAAAAAACAGAGTTCAAGATTTAAGCTTATGAGTCTCAAAATCCAAAAAGCAATTCTTCACAGACTCTTCCTTCTTTTAGGATTCACAGCCACAGCAGATCACCATCTACCATAGCTTTCTATGGTAGAACCCTTTTTTTTTAAGACCCAACTGACGAAAAGTAGTTAAGACTGTCCTTCAAACTTCTTTATTTAGAATGCACACAAGGATGCAGATCTCAATTTAATGTACTTCCACGCCTTGGGGAGATAGGTGTTTTTTGTGGGAGATGGGGATGTCCAAAACACACATCTGATAAGCTGGCAAATATTCCTGAAGAACAGATATTCAAATTCCCTTATTGTATCTGTTCTGTTTCGTCTAGAATAATGAGACTCATTGGACCAAAAAGAGGTGAAAATACACTCCAAGTTAAGGATGCAGCATTTCGGCAGATGTGGAAAAAGAGAAAATTTTAAGTTCTCATTCTTGGAAACTCATATCAGTTATTCCTCTTCCATAGGGAACAAGGCCAACTTCAAACTTCAGGAAGTTTGCTAACTAAATTCTGCTAATCTATCTTTTCACGTATTTGTATGCAAGAAAAGCACTTGGTACTATGGTAAAGTTGCCAGGTTAATATTACTTTCTCCCTTTTAATGTTTTTCCATGCCGGCTGACACCATGGGCTATTGTGGAAAGGAAGGCTGAAGATTCCAGTCACTGTCAGCAAAATACACAGAACCAGTGACAAATGATCTCTGGCTTGTCTTGCACTCCAAGGGATCTAACCGAGCAGCTACCAGCTTTTCTGTGTGCATGTTCCAAACTGAAACTCTTTTGCAAGCAACCTCAGTTTGGGTCTCCCAAATAAAAGCAAAACAAAGGTATTCCACCAGCCTGAAAAGGCTGGCTCTCATTCACTCATACATACAAAAATTTGAGTAGGCAAAACAGTCTCTAAATTCAAGATGTAATTATTTTGGTTTGTCAGCAAGTAGCCCTTACATTATGTTACTGCACTATCACTTCATAAATCCAGTCACCCAGTCACGTAATGAAGCCATGCTTTACTGAATGCTGAGCGTTTCTCTTATGGTTAGACACCTACTTTTTTTTTTTCTTTAACTTAGCTTTTAAACTTAGTGTTTCTTAGGCAGGGTTAGTGAAAGGACAACTCAGATAAAAGTTTGAGTCTTTCTGAAATGTGGAAAATGGGAATATCTTTCTGACAAACATTTATATGGAAACCACATTTTTCTGTTTGTGAAAATTTATCCTATGTAACTGTTACAATATTTACTTATAATTCCAAAGTGTACATTTTGAGATTTTCATCCTTCAAAAAACATTGATATAATTTTGGAACTTGGAGTTGTTTATATTTTCACTCAGCAACATTTTAAGAGGACAAAAAAGCCCCCCATCACGATGATACTTTCTAAACCAAGTATTATCCTGCTCCTAGCTCTTGCAGGTCAGTGGTGTCAGAAATCAACTGACAATATACAGCTCAAATGGATTTTTACTCACTAATTAAAAATAAATTAAGTACCTGGCACTCACACTCCAGGTTTCTTTGTTCTTCAACTTTGTTAAAGGGCTGTAACACCCTGGGATCTTATATTAAAGGGCAAAATTACTCTAGTAATCAACACAAAATGAAACACTGTCTGAAAGGTCAACTACATTGAAAAGAAGAAGAAAGAATTTAAGCAAGCACAAGTTTTATTTCACTTGGGATCCCCAAAGGTAGAGAGAATTTCTCTAGTAAATCCCATGCCAAGCAAGAATAATACAAAATCAGGCAATACAGAAGAAGCGATTTCTATTATCTTGTCTATGTTACGCTAGAAAGGATAGTTCTAATTGCTGTATCTCACCAGTTTCACATCCTTACAGAGGAGGGTATTTTCATTTTTTCCAGCCTTTCATGCAAGAAAGAAAAAATACTGAAATAATACTTGGGGAAAGTTTGTCTTGGATGTACTAAATAATGCACATTGTTTTCCATCGCAAGGGTCTTGCTCCTTAGCTGCTCTGAACCAGAATCAAATTCATATATACTCTGAAGCCAAAGGCAATTGGTAACAGACAATATCTCAGCATGATGAGGTACTAGAGCTTTTAAGTGTGTGACACTAGAAACAACCGTACATTGATACAGTTGCAAAACAGTTCACAAGAGGAAAGTCAGGAGAATATTTGTGATCATGTATGAAAAATTGCATACCTCTCCACATCAAATTGTAAGAGCAAAGCTGAATTTTCTAAACCAACCTGAGAGGACTACATGAATCAATAAAATCAAACAGGCCTCTTCTTTGGTCCTGAAGGCAGGTGTCCCAGCCTGTCAGCCATTTGGATAGATACTATTCACTCCTTCAAAACTGAGACTGTTCCAAAAGGCACATGCTATCTACCAGACCACTACAGATGTTACCAGGGAGCAGTGACTGTTGGCCATGCCCAACACTGCACCAAGAGTTGCAACAGAACAATTAAGGGACAGTACAGCAAGCCTGCATCTATTTAGTTTGCTAATATAAAGTAGTCTAGCTGTCTGTAATTGTTAGAGCAGTGAGTGAGGAGAGCCATGCTAAATCAATCCATAGGAAATGCTCCACTGTCCTTCCACAATGCTGTGAAGTCCCGCAGAAAGTTTTACTCTCCCGAACTGTGTATGCATACGCATCTGCTTATCTCTCTCAGGTCCATATCTCCACTGTTTCGAAGACTATTCAAGTATTTAAAATTAATTTCCTAAATACACACAACCTTAAACTTACTAGTGTTCTGTGGTTTTGTATCCTACTATTCTTCACATTAGTCTAAGTTCATCTTTCCTACATCTTAAATGACATCCGTTTTAGACAGCAGTTTAGATCTCCACACAAAGGTTTAACTTTTTCCAGATACAGCTTTTGCTAAATACGTCTGAACAGTCTTCCATTGTGTTTGTTCTCCCCTCCCTCAATTTCCTTAATCCAATAAAAACCAATTACTCTGAGCGAAATGGAAGTCTTCATTTTTAAGCTAATTTTTCATTTTCAGTCTTTTTTTTTAATTAAAAAACCAGTAAAACATAAAAAGGAACAAAATTGCATAGAACACTATAAAGTTCCTTCCCTTCTCTGCTGTTCTACAAATAAGCAATAACTATGAAAATTTCATCCAGTTTTAAGAAAAGATATTTATGTAGCTGCATTAAAATAATGAAATAGAAATTGGAAAAATGCCGAGATCATTTTGAATTACTTATACAAATTAAGTACAAGCCTTTACCAAAATGGGAATTTTCTTGAGAAAAAAGAAAAAATCTGATTAGAAATTAAGACAAATTAACACCATTTAAGACACAGTGGATAATTTTATTTACAAATTGCTACTGGCACACAATCCACATAGGAAGTATGAAACTTGATTGATAAAGAAGTGCTTCATAGAAGCATGGATTCCTGAGGTATTCTGAATACAATCCCTCATTTACTGGAATTCACAACACTGCTCCAATTAGCTTAAGCAGCAGAAGGCTGGATACTTGAGAAACACATAGTTAAGACACAGTTAAAAAATACATAGGCAAATGGAAACAGACTGGAAGATTTTGTCTCACCAATACTAATAGCCTTGGTCATGGTGGAAAACTATCTTACACTGAAGGGTACAAAGACCTGTTGAGACTCAGTTTCACAGAGTTTCTCAGTTTCACAGCCAATTCAAACGTATTGGAGGTACTTGCTTTCACCTCATTGTCCACAGCCATGGGCTGCAAAGTCTTCTTAATATCAGACACAAAACCACTTTGGTTTCTGGATAAGCATACAGAAGGACTGGTTACATGGACAAGTATTATTGCAATTGAAAAATAACAGTGTTAGGCACTTTCACTTCTTTTTATCTTTTTCTGCTTTCATTCTGTGTTGTAATGTTTTCAGCTCAGTCATTACATTCAAAGTTCTGTATACCCAGGTGATCTGAAAAGTAAGAAAATTATTAAATTTAACTAATCCACATACATTTACTTATCAATTTAATGAAAGCATCCATATAAATGAATACATACATACCACAATTATAATAGTATTCACCAGCAGTGGTGCTGAAAACACAAGTGAAATAAACATTCCTCTTGAATCAAAGTATTGGTATTTAGAAAACAACCTGAAATAAATTAAGACAAACAAAAGAGGAAGCTTTATTCCGTGTAGTTTACATAATATTAGACTTTCGTACTAACTATTCAACATGGACATTGTACAGATCATCCTACTTCTTGGGATCCCCAAGCGCAGGCCAGCAGTGTATATATTAAATCAGAACAAAGAAACAGTCAGTGTGTCATCAGTTATGACTATTTACAACACTACTATTTAAAGTTTTACTGCATAAAACCTAAATAAAACAACCATAACTTACTAATGTGACAATAGTACATATATTCGTGCTTCAAAAATCATGCTTATCCCAAAGCATGTGCATTACTTTCTTAGGTATTTTGCTTACTCGTATTAAAAAAGATAAGAGAAATAATAAATGTAACGAAGCTGTAATTTAGGTCGTTCATGCCTAAAGTTAAACATAAAGACTTAGATGCGTATGTAGTGTTAAACACATAATTTCCAGTTACATCAGGGAAAGGTTACTTCAGTGCTTATGAAAATAAGCCATCAGTCTAATTCTGGCACACAGGCTTCGCAGAACAGACAAATATTAATGCTTTTTATGCATATATGTAAGTATATAAAATAGTAGTCATATTTTTGAGAAGTGGTGCTTAATGTCAACTTATTAAACATAAATAGCTACCAAAGAAAATCCAACAAAAACAAACAAAACAAAACAAAAAAAAAATCAAAGCTCACATCCTCTTCCCCTTAAACATTGCACTTTGCCAACCACCCACTTAAATATAGATTTTAAGTAGTACAATAAATACACGCTAGCTAGTACATATTATCTTTTCTTACAAGGTAAGTGATAACTATGTTGTACTGCATGGTTTTGCTCTAAAGTTTTACAGTATTCAATAC
The DNA here is from genome assembly GCF_963082525.1 of Nesoenas mayeri. Taxonomy (NCBI): domain Eukaryota; kingdom Metazoa; phylum Chordata; class Aves; order Columbiformes; family Columbidae; genus Nesoenas; species Nesoenas mayeri. The sequence goes on along the minus strand of NC_137544.1, from coordinate 21,003,592 downwards.
AACAGACCCTCTGCTATCACATTCTACTGATGAGGCATGAGTGACTGTTTAAATTAATGTGTTCTAGGAATGGTAAGAAAAAATAGTATTTTTAGAAAAACATTCATTTGAATGCCGAAATTAAAGTGAAAATATTACCTCCAGTTCATGGCTGCTAATTCATTTATATATTCAGCGCAGTACACTAAGGCCACTGTACAAAAAAGAAAAACACTAGATTCAGTATTCCTTTAAAAATAAACTGTCATCAGTTCTGCCATGTATACTAAAGATGTATACATACCAAACATTAGAATTCCTTGATCCTGAGAAGATCAAATTACTCAGTTAATATTTAACTGCATAAAACCAATTCTGATTTAAATGTCCCATATAGTTACCAGGAAGTACAACGTGATCACAAAACACACCCACTGTATTACAAGCAAACATACAATCCTACTCTTCTGAGCTTTCAGAAAGAGTTCAGCATACAAACAAAACAAAACAAAAAAAAAAGTCCAGTATTTTTCCCAACAATCTTGTTGGTGACTGCTTCTAAGTTATTTCTGTAAAAAGAAATGCCAGTAACCGCTATGGAATTAACTTATCATTTTATATGTTATGGTGTCACACTAACATTACTATCTGAATTCAGGGTACTAATTATATATAAGCATTTTGTTAAAATAAAAACTTTGTTTGAATAGGTGTAAAACAGAGTAGTCTGCTGCGATCAGGTGAAAACTAACATATTCTGACTCAACAACTACATGCAATATGAAGCCATCAAGGCAGTAAAAAAAATAATCAGTGCAATCACATGTTTAACAGAAAAGCAATACAATTACAAAATTTTAAATTTGTCCTTGTATCATTTTCCACAAGTAACAAAGTAAAAAAACTCAGTGGCTAAAGGTGATCTGCACAAGGCAATTAAATAGTGATATGAAGGAGTACTGTTTTGTTTTACCATCATCTGAATTATCTCTGCTAGGTACTTCACAGTATAAACATACCTATAGCTGCTCAGCTGCCAAGGTAAACCAACGTGATAAGTACATAATTTCCTTGGTTATTTCTGATTATCTACAACATAAAACTATATTGCAGTCCTCTCCCAGCTTGGCTAGTTCTCTAAATGATATTTAAAAAATAAACATAGTCTTCCAGTGTTTTCTTGCCTGCAAATCTCTTGCAATTCCTCATTCTTCCTTCACTACTCTGCAAGCATCATAGAACTGAAGTACTGTGTGAAAAAACTCAACTCGCAGAAAAATCTAACCCATGGCTAGAACCAAGGTACGGCTCATAATACATGGATCTAACCCAAATCCATGTCATCTTAATTAAACTAAATACCCTCTGCAAAGCTACTAGATCTTCAGCCAGTCAGCAATACAGACACACTTTTGGCTAGGACAGGCCATTGTGGATTCTCAGGCTGAAGTCCGGCAAACTCTGAGTTAACAGAAGCTGTTACTGCCACCTACCAAACGAGTCTTGCTCTTCCTCAAGCCATTAGCACAGCTGTCAGCAGTGCACATGCTGAACGTGCTTCAGAAATGAATCCAGCTGAAAGGTGATTGTATTCACTGGAGTATTGTGTGCAGTTCTGGGTGCCACAGTATAAAAAAAGATACTAAGCTACTGGAAAGCATCCAAAAGAGGGCTACAAAATTGGTGAAGGATTTGGAGAGGAAGCCGTATGAGGAGCGGCTAAGTCACTTGGTTTGTTCAGCCTGGAGAAGAGAAAACTGAGCGGAGATCTCATCACAGTCTGCAGCTTCCTCACAAGGGGAGGAGGAGAGGCAGGCACTGATCTCTTCTCTTTGGTGACCAATGACAGGACCTGAGAAAATGGCAGGAAGATGTACCAGGGGAGATTTAGGCTGAACATCAGGAAAAGGTTCTTCACCCAGAGGGTGGTAGAGCACTGGAACAGGCTCCCCAGGGAGGCAGTCATGGTTTCAACCCTTACAGTGTTCAAGAAGAGACTGGACAACACCCTCAGACGCATGGCGCGAACTGTGGGGTTGTCATATGCAGGGACAGGAGCTGGGCTCAATGATCCTTGTGAGTCACTTCGAACTCAGGGCATTCTATGTGAAATACTAACTTGCACTCACTTTATCTGCTGCAAAGTATAAATCTGTGCGCTGTGCAAGCATATGAAGAAAAGGGTTATCGTTAAGAGACCAAAAGAAACTATCTGGCAATATTAAACAATGCACATGCCGTTTGTCATCGGAATGTGAGCTCACGGAAGCACGAATTCACGACTCACCCATGCAGAGGAAGTGCCCTATTTGCACCCGGTAGTGCTGCAAGGACACGCACGTCAGGAGGAAGCAGAGGACGTGGAAAACCGCCAACCCCACCAGCCAGGGCTCGGACCAGTCCGTCTTCTACGGACAAAATGATATTAGGTTACAGCAGAAGTATCGCCAGGCACCTAGAGTGAGTAGCTTGCCTCCTCCCGCGCTGAAGCCACAACCGATTTCAGTCACGGACCGCGCTCAAGCAGCCCGCGCTGTGGCACGCTGAGGAAGGAACGAGCAAACCCTGCACGGGCTCTTCGGGGCACAGACACACACAGCAGCCGCTGTCTCCTTCCCCTCTCCCCGGGCGGGCAGACAGCCCGGCCCCAGCTCCCTCCTTACCGCCAGAATAGCGGACACCCCCGGCGGACTGCTCAGCGGCTGCTCCATGGCGGCGGCAGCGCCGCTGCGGACGGCCGGCGAAGTCTCGCGAGAAGCCGCCCAACGGCCGCTACAGCGGCCGTTGGGCGTCTTCTCGCGAGACTTCGCCCGCCGCCCGTTCGCTGCCCCGAGCGGTTTGGGAGCAGGGAGTGCTGCCTCGCTCACCTTAACGCAATGGAGGAGAAGGCGGGCGTTTATTTCTCACAAGTGCCGATTCCAGGGCTACCCTCATCCCCTGAGTGGGGGAAAGGACCGTGGCTGGTCCCATATTTGGGAGGACGAGCAAAGGTGGCTCTCCACACCCCAGCGGCTGCCTCTTCTGAGGGTGGCACCCAGTCACAGAATCACACAGAATCACAGAATGTCAGGGATTGGAAGGGACCTCTAAAGATCGCCTAGTCCAATCCCCCTGCCGAAGTAGGAACACCTAGATGAGGTTACACAGGAAGGTGTCCAGATGGGATCTGAATGTCTCCAGAGAAGGAGACTCCACAACCCCCCCGGGCAGCCTGTTCCAGTGCTCTGTCACCCTCACTGGGAAGAAGTTTCTTCTCATATTTAAGGGGAACCTCCTGTGTTCCAGTTTGTACCTGTTGCCCCTTGTCCTATCATTGGTTGTCACCGAGAAGAGCCTGGCTCCATCCTTGTGGCACTCACTCTTTACATATTTATCAACATTAAGGTCACCCCTCGGTCTCCTCCAAGCTAAAGAGCCCCAGCTCCCTCAGCCTTTCCTCAGAAGGGAGATGCTTCACTCCCTTAATAATCTTCGTTGCCCTGCGCTGGACTCTCTCCAGCAGTTCCCTGCCCTCTTGAACTGAAGGACCCAAAACTGGACACTGCACAGTCACGCGTCTCTGACTGAAATTGTGTTCCTCACATCAAATCCTGCTTTTTCAGATAAGGGACAAGAAGCTCTAGTTATGTTTTTAGCATTTGATACTAAAGTTAGGAAGTAGGTGGGATGTATGTTTTGTCACGGTCTGCTCCGTTGGGGCAGGCTGGGGCAGAGACATTGGTGTTGGCTGTTTGGTCTTTGCAGCACTCAGCTTCGTCTGCTTTTGGGATGGAAGTGTAGGAAAAAGGGAGTTTTAAGCCCAGCTGGAAATTTCTGACAAAAAACCTCAGATGAATGCTTCAGATCATAACTTAAATCAAGTGAAAAATGCTGTTTTTCTTGCTGAATGAATAAAAATTAATAACTATGCAATGGGAAGTGAACAGGACATTTAAAAGGTTAAACCTCTCATTTATAACTCCTTTCACAAAATTCTTGTAGGTCTGTAGGAACCAACCACTCTTAAAGACCTGTCACTCTCAATAGAGATTTTGCACTCAGATTCATCGACTAAGCTGGGAGACTTCATGAATCTTAATAGGATTAGCTTTGTCAAACAAACCATTCAGTCCACATTCTGCTTTCATGAAATTTTTGCTGAGCCTTTGACTTTTTTTTTCCAAAATGTTCGGAAGTGCATGTGTAAGTAAATATTACAAATTTACTATTTTTGTTTAGTCTACGGTATAGCCAAATACAGTTCATAATTGTGAACTAGTCTCTTTTCACTGTCACACTTCTGCAATTTAGTGCGAGATACCTGAAACTGAAGATATGTTTCTTTGTTTTGCTTTAGGTTTTTGCTAGTCTTTTTCTCAACAACAATAATATCTGGAGGCCAATCAAGGCTATTACTTAAAGCATTGTAAAATTAAGTAGGGTAATGCAAAGGTAGTCATTTCTACTACCATTTTGCTCTTAGTTTTAAGACTGGGGGAAAAAAAGATGTTTTAATTCCACATTGTAGATTGGGAAATAAGACTGGAAGAAATTGACCCGTCATTTGGAAAATCTGATGGTTAATGTAACAAATCAAATTGTTTTAGGATTTTTGTAAATGAGGAATCAGGTTCTTGTAAGTACTCAGTTCTAAGTAGTCAGTTCTAACCATCTGCAGTAGCTAAAGGGCCTCAGTGAATGAAGGACACAGTAGCTGCTTTATGAGTGGAATGTGCTGGTCAGTGGTAAATGTGTGATGCAGACAAGCTGGGTGGATAGGAAACTATTGGTTTATTATGGTCACAGCATACTGTATTTAAAAAATCATATAGCTCTTACTGTCAGCCACTGTAGCAGCAGTGGACACTTTCTTACAGGGAAATAGGAGTTGCTTCTTTAAGACCGATTAGGGTAAAGTCAATAACGTTTGTTGTCAGCAGGTGGTAGCAGATACATAAGTACTATCAGATCTTTTCTGTGGTATATGTCACCTTTCATTTATTTTTAGTGGAGAATGAAATGTGAAACAGAAGATACTTAAATGGTAACAAACAGATACATTGCTCTTTCATAGAGAAAAACCTTTGTATTTGTCCTTTTACAGCTACTTTGCAGAGCCAGTATGCTACATTTAGATCCAAATTTTAAAAATACTCTAGTAACCAGAAATATACAGTATCAATGATAATATATAGATATTTCTGGATAATATATCAATATTTCTGTTCTTGGTACTCTAAGTAACTTAAGTAGTTTCTAAAACTCAGTTTTCTGTTGTAAGATTCAGATTCCTATGTAACTTCTTTCCACACTACAGTATTATCCAAGTAGATTGGATGAAAGATCAAATAAGAAGAGTAGATAGGTAAAAGGATTTTTTCCCCCTTTAAACAGCTGAAAACTTAATTTGCTTTACATAGAAAAGGATCTAAAATCACACATTTATGTGAAGTTTAGATTGCTGAAAAAAAAACAAGCTAAGTGGTGAAAAAAACTACTTATGATAGGGAATCCCAAACTTAAATGCTAAGTGATGTTTCTGGTGGTAGCCCTAGATGTTTGCCAGCAGATCTTACGTGCTGTACTAGAAACCACTTGGAAGTGCCTTTTATACTGGCTGGTGAGGGAAATGCAGCTCAGAATCTCCAAGAGAATGAAAAATAACTTCTGATTTTGTAGATCTCTACAAGTATGTGAGATGCTTCATATCTTTTATTTTATTTGATGAGTCTTTGATTAGCAGATAGATAATTTCCAATGGTCTTGTTTCATTCAGATCCTAAGATACAGATTTGCTTTTGTGATAATGCAGTTTTTGTTTCTGCCTTAAGAAGATATATTTTGCCAGGTAAGATCCATTTTTAAAATACATTTGAAAAAAATAAATACAATTTCTGCTGTCCTTGTGCTGAGCAAAGCATGTCCTACACCATTTTATTCTTCACATTTGATATATTGATGTTCTGTCTTTTTAGGCTGTGTTCCATTGTAAAGTGGATTTTGGTTACAAGGAATGGGGTTGTCTTGAGCAGGCAGTTTCCTGTGGAAATGTTGTGAGGAACTTTCTTGTCTTTAAAAATCAATTAAAATATACAAAATGCAAAATATAAATGGCTTATAAATGTCTTAATGTGATGAGGTAAGTCCACATGACAACAGACGCATCCTCTGATCTGATCAGGATTTGCACGTCAGGATTGTTGGATCACAGTCTGTGGTTATTCTACTGTCCTTCTCCACGACATACGTGTTGATCTATAGCCATTCCAGTCTTTAAGCGTTTTCTTGGGAATTGATGAGGCCCAAGTTTTTCTTTAGGTGTCCTTGAGCTTGATCTCCAGGCAGAGATCTCTGAATGCAGAACCAGGAATACCGACAATGTATTGTTTTCAAGAGCACTTGAGTTGTTGATTGCACTGTACAGATGTGTTGGCCAGTTGTTCCTTGGCTTGTCACATGGATTGTGACTCACAACCAGAATGTGTGACCGCAGCCTTGTCAGATGACAACTTTCAATGAATGGATTGAGCTGCCAGGTACAGAAGTTCATCAACCTCAGCAACTGTAGCATTGACAAGCAAGCAAAGTACCTGGGCATCCCTGTTCCATTACAGTTCATAACAGTTAAGTGACAGTAAGGTAGCAAAGTCTACATAACTTTTATTCACTACTTCGTGTGGGATGCATCTCATCAGCTGATTCTGGGCAGATGTAGTGAAGATCTTTGTGTGAGTAGGTGGTTTTATACAGGTTACACTCAGTGACAGGGCTGGGAGGCTTTCACTGCTTTTTGTGTTTCTTCTGTTCGATAACTGCAGTCAGAGTGGTGGATGGCTACCCTTTCCAAACAGGGTGGGTGAGCTGCTGCTTCATGCTGCTTCTCCTGCCAGCTGTGGGATGCTTGGTTCTGAGGGTGTGATCTGAGTTGTCAGCAGCAGCAGATGTGCAGACCCCCAATGACGATGATTAGGTTTTCTCACTGAGAGAAAGCTAAGGTTCAGAGGAGTGGTATCACAGCTGCCCTTTGATTTTCCCCTTGCTTCTTCCAAGCTGTTTTCCCCCCTTTCCGCATTCCCCACTTCCCATCTCTTCGTTTGTCTGCTGATGTAATCATGAACACATGTCTGGCAGTGCAGTGGACCCTGCTGTCTGCCACCCAAGTATGTGAGTAGAGCTGAGATTCTTCCAGGGCCATTTGGCAGGTAGCTTGCTGGTCAACAGGAAGGATTAATAGATACCTTCTGTGTCTCCATTAAGGAGAGAAAAAACTTTAAGAAGACAAGCAAGCTAGTGAATGGGGCAGTCCCTCACCAGAGCCTCAGTCAAGGCAGGGGTAGGAGGTTTGCACATGTTTGGGTTAGTGACACATACCCTGTTTCTGTGCCTTGTAAAGATCCTACTTCTGAGTTCTGCTGTGGGGACAGGGACTGCTCATCGCTGCATCTCCTGCCTGTCGCCCAGCCTGCTCCTGTTGAAGTAGGGTAGTCTGTTGCACTGTCTAGGATAGTCTTCTCAGAGCTTTGAGGGGCATGAACAGTTTCAGTACGAAAACAGATTGAGCCTCAGGCAGGAGTCCAAATGATCATTGTTACTGTGGTCACTTCCAGGACATCATTTTTGTCTGCCCTGAAGATTTTCCTTATTTCCGTGGTTGTGCTCAAAAACTCTCTTAAATTTGCACTTGCTTCCCAATGCAACTGAAGCGAGCCTAGTTCTGGTATTCATTCTAATACCCGTTTCACTAAAATCCTTCACCTTCCCTGTCCTTGCCATTATTAAATGATTCTTTTTGAGCGTTTCCATTATTTTTGCAGCTGCTGTCATCTCTTTACTATTTTATAATATCAGCTTTTACTGGTTATTATGTACTTGGGAAACAGTAATAGTAGTAGTGTTTTAAAGATTTCTTTATAAATAGAATTTAAAATTTCCTATGGATTGTTTTATGTCATTTTTGGGTTTCAGGTTTAGATGATGGGTGCCACTTCATCTGACCTTGAGATTAGCCCTGCTTTTGAAAAAGAGTTGGACTGGATGACCTCCAGAGGTCTAACACTATTCTATAATTTTGATTTCCCAGTGGTACAGACTGAGACTGGGAAACAGCAGTACTAAGCATGACCTGGAGGGCTTCAGGGACAAAAAGCTGGACATAAACCAGCAGTGTGCCCTGGTAGCTAACAGTCTCCTGGGCAGTATTAACAGCACATCCAGGAGGCTAAGGGATTCACCATTCATTAGACCATGTCTGCACCTAGCTTTGGGTACCTCAAATACAAGGCAAATAATGATAAACTGGAAAAAGTTCATCAGCTGTTAGAATGTTCAGGGAGTTGAAGCATTTGTCCTGCGGGGTACTGAGGGAACTGGGCTTATTTGGCCTGGAGAAGAGGTGACTCCAGGAGGAACCTAATAGCCACTTGCCAGTGCTTATGAGGAGCTTCTCAAAAAGGTGGAGCTGGGCTCTTCTGGTGGTGTGGTGGGAGAATGAGATGCAATGTGCATAAATTGAAACTAGAAGTTTGGGCTGGATCTTAGGAAAAAAATTTCCCCATGAGGACAATCAAACAATGGAAAAGTTATCCAAAGAGCTTGTGGGATGTCTGGTTTTGGAGGGTTTCAGGACCCAATTGGATAAAGCCCTGAGCAATCCAGTCTGGCCTCATAGTGGACCTTGCTTTGAGCAGGAGGTTGGAATGACCTCCTAAGGTCCTTTCTAACCTGAATATTCTGATTCCATCATTCCAGAATTTAAATGACAAAAATCAACTCCTTAGTTGTGTTTACTGAACAATATTGCATTAGCCTGAAAGTGAAATGAATGGTTTTGTTTGTTTATTGAGAATCTTATTCCCTTCATCTCTTTCATCCACTTTCTGTCAGGGCATTTTCCTCATTGCCGGATAGCTTCAGACTTCTTCAGGCTTGCTTCTCTTCCTCCACTATCTGCAAACCATACAGGCAGTCTGAAGTGCAAATGTCTTCTTGTTCTCTACCTACTAACATGACAACCTATTAAATTATTCCACTAATGCCACCAAAGATCTCTTCAGAATTCTTCCAAGCCCTGCTGTGGCAGAACAACCAGATTTTATTTCTGTTGGGGTCTTTGTCCAGTCAAGATGGAATAGGCCAAATGTAGTTGCAAGAAGAAGGAGTACTGACAGCCTTATATCCTGCTCTTAATTATGCACTTTACTTTCTTTTTGATTCCCTCTGAAGTTTTGTTCTTTCAGAATTGCTGCATTGATTGCTTTTCAGCTCAGAAGTACCATCTTGTGTCATTCCACAGGATGAAATGGAAATCAAGTACCTTTACATTTCTTTGATGTGTGACTGCTTTGCACCTGGCACATAATACAGTGCATTTCAGTTGCAACATGGCTATTGTAATAAAAGGGCAAGAAGGAATAGAAGTGTTTAGGATGTACTCGATAACTTTAATGATTGTATCTGATCTGATTCCAGAACTTGATGTCAACGTTGTATTTTCTGCTTAAGGACATGCTGTTAAGGCACATCCTAGCCCCTCCTGCCCCTCATTCTTAACATACAGAGTAAGTACATGCTGCATGGAGCAGGGAGTGGCAGGAGCAGGATCAACAACTGGAAGACACACTCCATAGAGTCATAGAATAGTTTGGATTGGAAGGAACTGTCATGAAGGCACCCCGATGTTAGTTTAAGAGACAACAGGGTCCAAAACAACTTTTATTAAACTGGTGAGAAACAGGGTTTTAGCACTCCAGAAGTAACTTGAATACAGGTTCGGATATCAGTGGAGGAAAGTTATTAAGGGGCAGCAACTAATGCAACAGGAGGTCTACAGTGTGCATGCATGTGGCTTCACCAAAACAATGCCGGAGCCACCCCTGTGCCCGGGAAGAGTACACACTTGCTTGAATACGGTGTGGGATTATTTTAAAGGGATACACATACTTGTATTGAGTACGGAAAGTGTACACTCGCAGTCCTGCGAGGGTAAATTTATAATACACTTGCAATCCTATGAAGAGAAATACACATGCAAATGTGCACAGAATATTACACGTGCTTATGTGGAAGCACGGGAGGAAAATACACTCGTGATTATGTGAGGAAATAATTTATACACGTGCTCGTATTGAGCACGGAAAGTATGTGTGCAAATGTGCACGGAAAGTATAAATACACGTGCAAATGTGCACAGAAAGTAGATACACTCGCAATCCTGTGAGGAGAAATTTTACTCACACACGTGGCGGCAAGGCAAGCAGAGTCTCCATCCTAGGGGTCTCTCGGCAGCAGCATCTGGCTCATGGTCCAAGAGATCCACGCAAGAGGTGGAGTCTTGACAAGAATCTTATTTTTTATAGCCTGATCAGAACTGACTGTAGGCATTCCAGAAGCTTCTCTGCACTCCCACGCTGGCTGTGGGGTGCCACTGAAGCTTCTAAACATCCCCCACACTGGCCACAGGTGCCCAGCGGCTCCGTGGCGCCTCAGCACTCCCTTCTTAACAGCCCTGGCCAGGGTCTCTGGGGCCAAACAAAAGAAGCTGTTAGCCTCAAGCAGCAGAGAGAGAGGGAGATGTGCCTACTCCTTCCATATCGAAGGAGGGAGGGAGAGAGGGGGGTTTGCATTCTGCCACAGGGACCTTCAAAGGTCATCTAGTCCAAGCCCCTGCAATGAGCAGGGACATCTTCAACTGGATCAGCTTGCTGCTCAGAGCCCTGTCCAGCCTGGCCTTGAATGTTTCCAGGGATGTGGCATCTACCTCCTCTCTGGGCAACCTGTTCCAGTATTTTACCACCCTCATTGTAAAAAATTTCTTGTTAAATCTAACCTGAGTCTTCTGGTTTATAACCATTACCCCTTGTCCTGCCGTAACAGGCCCTACTAAAAAGTCTGTCCCTGTCTTTCTTATAGGCCTCTTTTAAGTACTGAAAGGCCACAATGAGGTCTCGCTAAAGCCTTCTCTTCTCAAGGCTGAACAACCACAACTCTCTCAGCCTGTCCTCACAGGAAGGGTGTTCCAGCCCTCTGATCATTTTTGTGGCCTCCTCTGGACCCTCTCTAACAGGTCCATGTCTTTCCTGTGCTGAGGACTCCAGAGCTGGACACAGTACTCCAGGTGGGGTCTCACCAGAGTGGAGTAGAGTGGCTGAATCAACTCCCTTGACCTGCTGGCCACACTCCTTTTGATGCAGCCCCAGATACAATTTGCCTCCCGTGCTGCAAGTTCACATTGCTGGCTCATGTCCAGTCTTCCATCCACCAGTACCCCCAAGTCCTTCTCGGCAGGGCTACTCTCAATCCCTTCACCCCACAGCCTGTGTTGATATACTGGGAGTTGCCCCGACCCCAGTACAGGACCTTGCACTTGGCCTTATTGAACTTCATGAAGTTCACATGAGCCCACTTCTTGAGCTTGTCTGGGCCCCTCTGGATGGCATCCCGTCACTCAGGTGTGTCAACTGCACCACTCAGCTTGGTGTCTTCTGTAAACTTGCTGAGGGTGCACTTGATCCCACTGTCTATGTCCTTGATGAAGATACTACACAGTACTGATCCCAGTACAGACACCATCTGGACAACATTTGTTACTTGTGACCATCCAGCCAGTTCCTAATCCACTGAACAGTCCAACCATCAAATCCAAATGTCTCAAATTTAGAGAGAAGGATATTGTGGGGGACTGTGTTAAAGGCTTTACAGAAGACCAGATAGACAATGTCTGTAGCCCTTCCTTTGTGCACTGATGTATTTACTCCATTGAAGAAGCCCACAAGATTGGTCAGGCAGGACATGCCCTTGGTGAAGCCATGCTGGTTGTCTTGAATCTCCTTCCTGTCTTCCATATGCCTTAGCATAGCTTCTAGGAGGATCTGTTCCATGACCTTCTGTCATGTGCTGATAAGGATAATGGCTGAAACATTGTGGCAAAACCAGTTCATCCAGCCACAGGAGATAATACATTCAGTACAGGGTCAACTGCGATTTACATATAACCAACAAGCTAATGAGCCACAGCCCAGTTGGCTGGCTGTTATAGGAGGTGGGGGACATGCCGGAGGGCACATAGCTACACCTTCTGATATGCCTGGCATGGCACAAAGGGAAAAGCTGAGACCCTTCAACATGGCGTGAGACTTGTTGATCTTTCATAATCACTCCTTCCCCCTAGACTTATCCCTCTTTCACAATAACACCTCCACAAAAGACCAAAAGTTGAGCAAGCAGGCAACCCAGAGGTCCATAAAGGCTCACCTTGTGCAAACACTGGCAATGCCCACCCACCATCCTGAGGCCTACTCTGCCCACCAGTCTCACCACATGAACTGAACAAGACACGGGGGGCGCTGCACATCACTGGACCCAAGACTGCGAACTCCATCAGACATAAAGCAGAACCATAAGGATGGTGAAGTCTTTCTTTCCTTTCCTTTCTTTCCTTTCTTTCTTTCCTTTCTTTCCTTTCTTTCCCATACTCCTACCTTTTTGTTTTCCTTTTTATATGTAACATAGTAACATAAGATTTACAGCCCTGCACATGCTGCAAATGTTTACCCATCGAACCTACAATAATGTAAATCCTTCTGCCACCAAATCATATACCTTTTGGGCCAAACTGCAAAATAAAAGCCTTTTGTTTGCGAACCTTAAGTACTGTGTGTGCTGTTTTCCAAGCGAAGGGGACCCATGAACCTGAGTCACTTCTCCCCCCGCCCCACATACCTGAGGGCATGACATGACATCTTCCCAGGCACAGATGTGAGGCTGACAGGACAGCTTTCCAGGGTCATCCTTTCTACCCTTTTTAAAAATGAGTGCGATGTTTCCATTTTTTCAGTCAACAGGGACTTTGTTGTGAGAGATCTCAGTCTTTTCATCTGTGAGACTGAGCACTTGATATAAATTTAGGACTTTGAGGCTCCTACTGCTTCTTTCTTTTCATCTTTCTCTAATGAACCAAGAGTGAAGGGTGGAGAAATGGTGGTAATTCAGCAACAAAACAGACAGGAGCTAGAAAGCCGGTATATTCACCTATTGATCCTGGAGGTATGCACGGTTATCACTTTCCGGTGTTTGTCTGCTGAATATCTGTAGCAGTCCGTAGCTCTGATGGCATACTTTGACCAAATGGCTCAGACCACCTGAGCACATTAGCTGAGGTTTGATCTCTGCATATAAAAATCAAGACACACACATTATAAGCACTTATATAAGATACTTTCAAATATGGCAATAATTCAAAGCTATAAACATTTGTATACTTAACACATGACAGTACTGTTGACCTATTCTTACTATCTGTATCAGAATATCAGAATATGACCTGAGAGTATTCACATGTTGCAATTTTCTGGCACAGGTGTGGGAGCTCCACTACAGCATCTTGCATCAGGAGTTTTGAGAAGCAGTCCTCCTCCAGCTTTTGGCAGTTTGAGGTTTTACAGATTCATGAGTCGTTCCACAGTGTTGTTCCCTCCTGACTGGTGGGATATACCTCTAGGCTTTGCTGGTCTATTCTCAGAGGCATTGCTGTGGTGGTGTTCTGACTTGTTCACACTCCACTCTTCATAGGCAATGTGATATTGTATGTATTCTAATTCAAGGTTGTCTCCCATAGTTGCACACCAGTCCTGACAAGTCCACTGTTGAGAAGATTATGACAGAGGTTTTAGATACTGTTCTGTACATGGATTTTTTATGATGTTTCTGTGTCAGAAATTTCAGTGAAATCTGAATCAGAGACTTAGAGTTCTGAGGATTTCTCAGCTGTGCTGAGATACACATCCTTATCAGGTTCCTGCACAAAGATCCTACTGCAGAGAAAAAGAAACTTGCACATCAAATTTTGTGGGTGCCCATGGTAGGGACGGAGATTTGAAGTTAATTTCAAACTTGAACGATTCATCATCCTTGTATAAGGAATAAACTTGTGGATGGAAGTTTTGAGGCACTGGAAATAGAATTGTATGAGAGTCAAATCAGCAAAAAAGTTTAGGAAGCTAACACACAGCATGCCTAGAAACCTGTGAGAAAAGTCAAGTTTCATGGACAATTCCAAGTCAAGGATGAATGAAGAAGCAGACTGTGCGGAACATTTTGGGCAAAGATTGATTTCTAGAGCTGCAGACCAAAGAGTGGCAGACTTAATTGCAGAATTCTTAGTTGCAGACCTAGTGTTTGCCATTGCAGGATTGTGTGATATTTGGACAGTGAAACACATAAAAATGTATCTGTTGTTAAAATTGCTATTGTCAAAGAAACATTATCATGGGAGTGGTTGCACATATGGCACATTCAAGTGCTGCACTTTGCAAAGGGCAGCCAATTTCAAATTGAGAGCTGCGAGGTTTGGATGGAAGAAGTTCATGTTCTGTTGAAACAGAAGAATTCAGCAAAAAATACCTGTCTGCCCAGTAACCATATCCTATGCTTCCTTCCTGGAAAAGTATTCTATAACTGGAGATCCCCTCCTCCAGCTCCCTTCTCCTGTCTTTACTTTCCGTGTCCAGTCCTTCCATGCACTGCTTGTAACATAACCAATACTGTTAGAAAGTAAGGTAGTAGCCATTAGTTAAAATATATATATATATATATATATATATATATATATATATATATATATATATATATAAAATAATAAGTTATCCCCTGCAGTGCCTTTTGATGTCATACTGGAAAATACAAAATGAGAAGGAAAAATCACAGCAGAGGAAGGACAATGACAAAGTATGGTAAAACCTGGAGCACCACTGAATATTCCAGAGCCTGCGTTATTAGTTAAAGGATAATGCTTATCTGTGTGCTTGACCCCACACAGCAGTATGTGGAACAGCCCCTTCAGTATTCACCCTTCTGCTGTTTTCCTTGTAGCATCCTTTCCTTGTTATTGCTGTTTTCTCTGGAGTGGAATTAAATTTTACCCTGCTTAACAGAACTGTCTGTCTATGGTTTCTAAACAGACTGTCCTAATGCAGTGCCAGATGCTGCATTTACATGAATATGGGTAACATGCACTCACATAAGGGCAGGGAGGGAAACTGATTCACTGTTGTCCTAATGAAAACAAATTAGATGTATGATCGTACGAAAATAACAGTTCTGCCTTCTTTTCTCCCTGTCCCTTAAGTGAAACTACTGCAGTTATGTGGAAACATGGCTTCACTGTGTTGTTGGCTGTTGCTAGGGGAAAGACACAGGCAGAGATCTTTTCCTTAAAGATTAGGTCTAGACTTTCACCACTAGCAATAGATAGGCAATCTTCCACAAGTCATGAACCACAGGGATTAACCCTCTCCCAGCAGTACTCTATTAAGTCAGAGCTCTTGTATTACCAAATCTCTTTCAGAAATTCTCATGCTGAGGCTCCATAGTATTAGGATGCTCTCATTGGGGACAGTGGTTAATCTTCTTTTTCCAGAGCCTTCGAATATTTCTCTAGTAGGTCCTCTGGTCTTGTTCAGGCCCCAGATTGCAGGTTGTGTAGTGCAGTAGCCTTGTTTTCCTTCTCCCAGACAAAACTCTTCAGCTTCCTGTAGCAGAGATGAATTTTCCTGGGTTTAGCAGAGACTTGGTTTCTGTCTCTATTTTTCAAATGTTGCCTTCATTTTTTCTTTTAACTTGATGCAATATTGATTCTGTAGGATGGGACTCTGCAGAGATCAGCTTCCTTGTGACCTTGGCAGATTGCTGTCAGGTTGTTCGACCTCCCAATGAGATTTTTGGTCCTTTCCCTGACTGGGTTCACCAGAGTAACAATCTCTGACAGAATCGATGTGGTGACCCTCAGGTAGTTGCCCTTGGTTTGGTTCTCCTGCACTGATGATGTAATGCTGGTATAAGATCACTTACATTGATGAGGTAAATATTGTGTTAAAGTTGGCCTCTTAGGAAATAGAAAGGCCAGGTGTAAGCTTGCGCCTGTCAGCTAGCAGTTTGCAGTGATGATCTCACCAAGATGCTGCTCTGGCTTTTATTTTTCTGGAAGGCCCAGAAGCTCATGACTCATCTCCAATTGCCTTCCTATTCATTTTGGATTTCCTTTAACTGCAGAGGACAGATGAGGCATATAAATATTTCCAGAACCACTGCTTGCTGTAGGAGGACAACTTGAGAGTTGCTGAATTATTGCTTTAAAGGCTGTACTTTGTGTCCTCACTAACACTAGGCTCTCTGGATTGCATCCCAGTGTCAAGCTTTCTGCTTAGTTCAGGAGAGAAGCCACAGCATGAGCACAGGCTGCGTGCACAAAGTGAGTTCCTTGTAACTCTGAGCGCAGATACTCAGCATATTCATATCTATAAGAAATGATGCTGCTCACTAAACCACTGATGTAGGTGAATCTTAACTGTTCAAATTAGTATGTTACCCTCTGTTAATTAAAATTATGTAGGGACTCAGAATTCCATCTTCACTGGAGACAATGAGCAAGAAAATAAGACTTCTATAGGCAGTCTGAGGAAGAAGGCCTAATGCAGAATGTTTGGTACTTGAAGAAATCTGTGAGGGTTTTCTTCTATGGAAACATTCAGAGTGATATTTATTTTAGTTTTTTCTATTTAAATTGAGGTAAATAAATACTTGTCTGTGTATTTTATAGTTTATGTTATTTGATCTGTTTAACATATGAAGGAAAAATCAACATACTGGATTTAGTATCTGCTAAATACTAATTATTGCTATTTTCTTGCAGATATCAGGGTTATTTTTGAGGGCTTGCCTTTATTTTTTGAGTTAGTGCTGTTATCAGGCTAAGGTTGTTACAGGAAAGCATTCCTTTTATGGACTTTTACTGAACTGCTACAACATTAGGATGTTGTTGCCATTGTCCAGTAAGAGATTCATAGGGAAGAATATAAGAACAGGATAATCAGATAGTGACACTTGCCCAGTAAATTCTCACCGAATCTCGTAGCTCTTTGCTTTTGCATGTTAAAAGCTGGAAGAAATTTTCTGTGACTGAGAATTGAAGTTGCTAAAGGCTCAATGCAAAACATTAACCAATTCCTACTGAACACCAGAAACAGGATTAAATAGTATGCAATAAAGCTGGTATCATTCAGCTAGCTGTGAGGCTAAGCATACTTCAGAGTGTAGTGGCAGGTGAGGAACAGAAACTGGCATTCCACAGTCTTGTGTTCAATAAGAACAGTAGGCGGCGCTCTTACTTTGTTTTTCCTCAATACATTATTTTTTTCAGCAACATTGTATTATCTGAAGCAGTGTTCATGAAACAGGTTTTGAGATACACTCAGATGAAGGAAGTTTTGTGCTATAGATCGTCATCCTACTAAAAAGCCCAGCATACCTTTTAACTTTATGGAACAGTACCTGTGCTTCCCGCAGGTGTTAATAATTGCCCTTTTAGTTCCTACTGCTAAATATATTCTGTGGGTACAAAGACTCTGCAGACTTCTGTAGGACCCTGCTTGTTGCTGGAGGAAAGATTCAGGCAGGTATCTTTTTCCTTAAAGGTTAGGAGAGCAAGGAAATTTCATCAGTAAGAAAAGGAATGTGTTGGGCATCTCTGTGGAAACACTGAGAACTGTTATGTTTTTTTCTGTCCATGTCTGCTGTAAGCCAACACTACTTCAGGTATGTCTGTCCCATACACATTATATTGTGTTGTGTGTAAGAAACAGTATATTCTCTGGTTTGGTTACATTGTGTCCTACAGCTGTTGCTGCTACCAGTAAGAAAGAGAGGTCTGCGTTTGGACCAGGAGAGACCTGGTGAACAAAAGGGCAGCAGTCAAAGTGATTCTGAGCTTCTTAGCCATACCATACATACAAAGCCCAAGCATTAATTGTGTTTATCTAGTAGTGCTGTGACATGTTTTACTAAGCAGAATTTCTTTCTGGTGTACTTGGTCCCTGATGCTTTCTAAACACATTTATTACTCTTCTCTAAGTCTAATTTGAGACTTATGGGGAGAATGAATTATCTCAGGATACTGATGGATTGGAGGCTCTGCCGTGCTCCCTGATGCAATTTAAATGTGGACCTCAGTGGCTGTTCTTGATGTCTTTCTTGAGACTGACTCTGGAGCTTCGGCTAGCTGCACAGAAGTGGAGAACCTCCATGTGATGATGTGATAATGTGACAGACAGTAGAATCTTGACATAACATTTACATTCTTAAATAAAAGAAGATCTGACTTTACAAGAAGACTGGTTGCCTTAATAGGTAAGCAATTGATCCTTCCTTACTTTCTTAATTTTGAATATATAGCACTCAAATGTTTGGCTAAAACAGGTTTTGACCATCTCTTGGGTGAAAGCAGATTATTGTGGCCAGGTGCTATTGGGCCTGCATTCACAAGAATCCAAGTTCCTTGTAATCTTTAGACACCCACAACGGTGGTGTATTTCCAAAAAATAATTTTGGAAAATTATTTTTTTTTTGCTAGAGAATGGGTTAGCATGCTATGACAGTGGAAAGAGAACTAGGGTTTAGTGTGGAAAAGGATGTGTGCCTCTCTGTCTTACTGAAATGACTTTGAAGAATATGGAAAACCCAGCAGGAAACCAATCTTGTTGTATTTATGTATATATTGTCAGTAAGGTTAGCACTGAAGTGCAACCTGAACTTTCTGTATGTTCCTTCCCCCATTTGGGAAATGCATTGGTATGCAACAAAGTTTAGTCTGAGTATGTGCCAAAATGTGGCAATATGCATTCAGGGAAAGAGAAAAATCCTAAAACTTGAGTGCAAAGTTATTATAGGATGGATGGATTCCAGTGAGTACCAATGTGAGAGATGGAGAAAGAAAAATAGTGGGAGACAAAGCACCTGAAGCTTTTTTTCTGTGATAACTAAATGTTTGTTTTGTAAACTTTTGAATAGAGTGTTTGATTTCCCAATATCAGTCTCCCAGAAAACACTGCTGTTAATGACTCCCTGTTTGAAGAGTCCTCTGTCATGAACAGTAAAGATCTGTGTTAGTTGCAAGCACAAAGACATAAAGAAGGTGCCTGGTTATAGATATTAAAAAACAGGCATCTTTAGGAGTTCTAATTAACACTTCTGTGGAAAAAAATTGATGAGATAAATAAAAAAATTTGATGAAACATATCTGAATGTTATTCATTGAATGAGGAGGTAATGAAAGAACAATGAGGTTTTCAGCTCTTCACATTTTCTTGTGAAACTCTAAAGAGTCTTGCAGTGATGTGTACAAAAAACCTTATAGTAAAATGAGAAAAATAGTAAGATAGACTGCAGTTCCATTCCATTGACATCAGCTGTAAGCAACCTTAGTGGTGACTTGTATATCGTAATTAGTGGATTCACAGTGTGATGATTAATGGGAGATGCAAAGCAGAAGCAATTTTATTTCTTAAATATAGCATGCTCTATCTGAAATTGTAGTAATTAAGATGTTTAAAAACAGATGGGAGTTAAGTTATTTGCTGCACGAATGACACATGACCATGAAATAATATTTGGTAGCTAATATTAAAGGAAAATCCAGTATCAAAGGAAAATGTTAGAAATGGGAACTAGAATTGCAGCATCAGAGGATACGAAGTATTGACTTACTGTATTGATTCTTTTAAAAATGTGTATGTGCAGGAAAGTCTGTGCACTTGGTGTTCTCTGCAAACAAAAAAGTTTGAGAGAAAAATATTAATTACAGAAAACTCAGTTTTCTTGTAAAGGTTTGCTTGACATAGGAATTATTAATTTAGGCTGTACTAATACGAGATTGGACTATAGCTGCTAAAGGGGGCAGGAGCACTGAAAGCCTTGAAGGAAATACAGTTTTATGGGAAACGTGCACCAGAGCTAGTCAGCTCTCCAATTTTACATTTTCTCCCTCACTGTGCTCTGGAAGAATACAAAGTTCAGTGAAAAACCTAAGGAGGAAGAATTCTGTAGAGGGCACTCTGTAAGTAAATTCTTAATCCATCTTTTCCAGGCAGATCAGTAAGTAGCGTATCCAACCATCATCCCTAGCCAGTAAAGCTTCTGGGGATATTCTGTTTTCCATAGTGTTCTATGTATTTGAAAGTAAAAAACCAAAATGGTAATACCTTGCTTAGTCACCCATCTTCAGACATGTATTTATACATGCTGCAGAATTACTGGTCTAGAGTAATAATGAACGTAATTAAGGATTTGAAAAACATCACTGTTTCCTCAGCGTAAAGACTCAATTATTTTTATAGATGAATACTATTACTGAAGGACTATGGAATCTCCACCTCTGGATATTTTCAAAACCTGAGTGGACTGAGGCACTGAGCAACATGGCCTAACCTTGAATTTACCCTGCTGGGAATAGGAGGCTTGATTGCATGACCTCCATGGGTCCTTTCTACTGTAAATTTTTGTGCGATTGTGAAGACTCAGTTTCAACTATTAAAATATCCATTTTATAAAGTATAAGATAAATCAGTTCTGTTCTGACACAAACCTTTCAGTATAGACATATATAATTTTTTTTTTCTTCATGAACAAACATTATAAACATTATGTTACTTAAATTAACTTTTATTTTTTGAATGAGGAGATTCCTTTCTCCTTACTTAATTATTAATAGGGTTATTTTTTATGAGTAAGATTTTTTTTAGAGAAAATGGGCTTTTATAGCCAGATCAATCCCTATGAGTCTGACTTTACTAGTCATGAAATATTCCATTTGCTTTCCCTATATTTCATAATTGCCCATTTTCTTGGTTTTTAATATTAGCAGACTCTGGCAACCAACAACAGAATCCAGGGGAATGGCAGGAAGATGTGCCCGTGGAGGTTTAGGATGGACTTTAGGAAAAGGTTCTTCACCCAGATGGTGGTGGAACACTGGAACAGGCTCCCCAGGGAGGCAGTCATGATTCCAAGCCTGACAGTGTTCAAGAAGAGACTCGACAATGCCCTCAGACACATGGTGTGAACTGTGGGGTTGTCATATGCAGGGACAGGAGTTCGGCTCAATGATCCTTGTGGGTCCCTTCCGACTCAGGACATTCTATGATTCTATGACACTTCTTCTTGTGCAGCAAGAAAGATTGGTATTTGGTTTTGTTATGGTAAATTTGGAGATCCACAAATTTCATTCCAAGGAGGGGTCCCCAAAGAAGCTATTTAGGACCTAGAGTCTCTGAGAAGAGACGGGAACAAAGAAATAGGATGGGAGATGATACAGCTTGAATCCCTTCCAAGATCAAATATGAGCAGAGGAGGAGATGAAATACTTGAGTATATATGAAAGAATGCATTACTCTGGTTTCTCTTTACAGTCTTTAATTACAAAAAAATTCAACGTCAATCTGATTGATATGCAAAAAAACTATGCAGGATCAAAACTACCTCTTTTTTATAGAAGATGTTATTTGAAACAGGACAACTTGTTGATATGTTTCTGTTTGGGACTGTTCAAAGAAAGAAAGAAAGATAGTTTCTGCATTAAAATTATCGCACTGCTGGGACACTTCTCCTGTGAAGAAAGGCTGAGAAAGTTGGGGTTGTTCTGCCTGAATAAGAGAAGGCCTCATGGGAGACCTTATTGTGGCCTTTCAGTACTTAAAAGGGACTTATAAGAAAAAGAGAGAGACTTTTTCTGAGGTTCTTTGGTGACAAGACAAGGGATAATGGTTTTAAACTGAAAGAGGTTAGATTTAGACTGGATACAAGGAAAAATCATTTTTATTATGAGGGTGGTGGTTGCCCATAGAAGTTGTGGATGCCCCAACATTGGAAATGTTCAAAATCAGGTTGGATGGGGCTCTGAGCAACCTTATCTAGTGAAAGATGTTCCTGCGCTTAACAGATGGGTTGGAATAGACAATCTTCATAAGTCCCTTGTGACCCAAACCTTTCCATCATTCTGTGAGCAGAGAGTGGGTATTGCTGATAGCTTTGAGAAGTGCATTTTCTGGTATCCAAGCCAGATTGTGGCATGGAGTAGGTGAAGAGAAGGAAGCAAGGAGAAAGCATTCTTAGAGGTCTAATACAAAGGGCCTGGAAACAAAAAAGAAGCCTGAAGGATCAATGGATTAGAACAAGTTATCCCACAGGTGATTTTCACATGTATGCAGTCCTCCAGAGCTGCTGCATACCAAAGAGAAGAAAGACTGGAAGCAGAAAGAAGATGGGTAGTGATTACTATGGCTTCAACTAGGATGACCTGTTACAAGATTTTTCCTTTGCCGCTTTGGCAAACCTTCCTTTTGCATCATCATTTACTTTTCCATGGTCAAGCATTGTGGTGGGTTGACTATGACTGGCTGCCAGATGCCCACCCAGCTGCTCTCATTACCCCTCCTCAACAGGATGGGAAAGAAAATAAGACAGAAAAGCTCACAGGTCACGATACAGACAGGAAGATGACTTACTAATTACCATCATGTGCAAAACAGACTCAACTTCACGAAAATTAGTTTACCTTATCGTCAATTAAAAATAGAGTTGGATGGTGAGAAACAAGGACAAAAACTAAAATACCTCCTCCCCAGGCCCTGTTCTTCCCAGACTCAACTTCACTCCTTCATTCCTGTCTCCTCTACATCCTTCTTCTCACACACCAAGCAGTGCAGGGGGATGGGAAATAGGGGTTGTGGTTGGTTCAGAACTCTTCATTTCTGACGCTTCTTCCTTCACTTACCCCTGTCCCAGCATGGGTACTTCCATGGGTACTTCAGGATAAACCCGCTCCTGCATGAACTCTCCAGTCTGCAGTTCATTCAGGACACATTAGTCTGTTCTGACATGGTGTTCGCCACAGGCTGCAGTGTGGATAGCTGCTCCAGCATGGTCCTCCATATGTTGCAGGTGTCAACCTATTTTCCCATGGTCTTCTCCACAAGCTGCACAGGAATCTCTGCTCCAGTACGTGGAGCACCTCATCTCTCCCCTTCTCTCACCTTGGTGTCTGCAGGGCTGTTTCTCACTCCTTTTTTTCCCTTACATTCTGCTGCACAGTGTTTTTTGCCCTTTTGTAAATTTGATCTCTCAGAAGTGCTACCATGGTGGCTGCTGGGCTCAGCTGTGTCCTACAGTGGGACCATTGGAGCTGTCTGGAATGAGCTGTGTCCAGTACAGGGTGACCCTGGCCTCTCCTCACAGAGACCACTCTTACAGCCCCTGCTGTCCAAGGCTTTGCCACATAAACAAGATACAAGCATCATGACATCTTTAACTACTTTCTTCAATAAATGTAGGAGACACAGAGGGTGTATATACTGCTGCGTCATGGCTGCTTGAAAAATATTAGTGTTTATAGGCTTCCCTGTGACCTAGATCTGAAGAATGTTAAGGTGTTTTATTGTTATTTTTTCCAAATGGGGACACAAGCAGTTGATGGAGTCATAGTGCTTATTTGCACGTGGTTTATGGGGAGAATTCCCTTTCTCACTGGGTAATACAACCTTACCCAGACAGTAAAGGATCACACTGCCAATTCAGCCATGCACTTTTCTTATGCCACAAATTGATGGAGCATTCTTTTGGTAGACTTTCCACAGGCAGAGATGCCTGTAGGATTTCTAAGTAGCAATGTTTCAAGCACTTCGTGAATAATTGGAGGCTGCTGTGCCCTTCGTTAGCAATGTGAAGATGCAAAAGAAAGATTTTATTGTGGCTGGACTACAGTTTCTTCAACAGCTGTACTCCCAGCCTACAGCGACTGCTTGCAGCACACATTATGCACAGGAGGATCTCAGAATCTAAAGTGCTATTTGCAGACTTACTAGTGATAGTGGTGGTAAGTCTGCCTGTGATTATAAAAAAAACCAAAAAAAACAACTATGAAATGATTGTTAGTCAAGTGTCATTGTAGGAAAAAAAAATTACTTGTAAATCCATGGTGGTTTTCAAAGACACTACTTTGATATTTATTTTCTAGTTCGATCAGTTTCTGTGTTCTCTTCTGGCCTTTGAAGAGTCAAAATCTGTGTAAGGACTGGTCTTGTGGGTAGGATGTATAAAATGAGAAATTCCCTATTTTAAGGAAGTATAGATAACTCTTTTGTAATTGCTGTAATCTCTTCTGAAGAATAATTTATGGATGTAATCTCATAAGAAAACTACATCTGTGATGGTTGAAACTGCATAACCTTTGCCAGGTATACTGTGTGCCTCCATGAGACAGTGAGAGGAAAGGATTTCTAGCTTTGGTCTTTTACACATAATAGTGTGTGTGGGAATCTGCACGGTACTTTCTTGATAATATTGCCTGGGTTACAGCAGCTGGTACAACAATAATGTGAGTGAACAGAAAACCCCAAACTATTCTGAAGGGTGTTTACCCAAACCCTGATAGTGCTAGAAAGAAAATAAGAATGTCTGAATTTGCTTTAGATGACCTTCATCCTGATTAAAAACTAACCAGGAAATTACCAAGAAGCTTTTGAGAAGTCAGCCTGAAAAGTAAAAATAAGCTTGAGAATTTGTGTGGAGGGACCTTGAAGTGAGTGTGGCAGAACAGCAGCTTGATCAGATGCCATCCATCTCATGGAGCAACAGTAAAAGGGAGAGCACAGAGACCCACACCTCAGGTGTGTGCATACTCTTTCATCAGTATGTGGCTTGGCAGATGATAAGGACATACAGAAAATTAGAGAACCTGTGTCTCCATCAGCAGCTGCGGCTTAGTATGGGAAACTTGTCCCAAAAGTGAGGGTACAAGGTATGGATGCAAGAGGGAATGCATGTGTCATGGATGCAAGAGGGAATGCATGTGTCATTCGAACAGGACCCCCAGAGGAGTGGTGAATTGGTAGCAAGGAGGAAAACACACCTGCAAAGGTCGCTATGTGTAAGAATGTGGTGGGTAGCAGTGAGAGACAGGTCTCCTTTTAAAAGCAGAAGTGGTGTAAATCCACAAAGAGTTCACATTTCAAGGATAAAAAGAGGAGAATGAAGAGGAATGATGAATGTGGGACAGGTCAGCAAAGAGGACAGCAGCCTGGTACACAGCCATCAACAGAAGAAATAGGAAGGGTAGAGAAACTGGGCAAACATAACAGTGGTTGACACAAAGTGCTGGAACACATCAGTCCAGAGAGGGAGGAAAAGCCACGCAGCGCTGTAGACCATTGCCAGCCAAAAAGGAACTGCGTAACTGGAAAATGAAACACAGTTAAGGGGAGGTTTTGTGAAAATGCATATTGGCCAAAAAAAAAAAAAAAAACAACCCAAAACATTCCTGCATTGTCCTTATAAACTTAAAGAAGGAGAGCTATATGCTGCTGAAGGAGGTTGCTTCCAATTCAGATGAGGAGTATTGTGAAATTTGTAATGGAGGAGATTGGAAGAGGTGATGGGATTTCTCTGAGTGGTGACTGGCTGTTTTCAGGCAGGCTCAGCAAGCTTGGGCAGTGGGGGGTGAGATGAAGGTCTACAAGTGCTCTCCATTGAGGAAGTTGGAAGGTGTTCACAGGAGGGGAGATTACATGCAGCTACTGAGATAAAATGTTCATTCATGTCTGTCTCTGCCTTTCTCGTGTGTGTGTCGTTTTTGGTGGTTTTGTGTGTGTGTGTTTTTTGTTTGTTTGTTTGTTTTTTCCAGCTGTACAGATTTTAGCAGCAGGAAAAAAGAGAATTGCTTTAATGAAACAAGAGCAAAACATCATTCTTACTGGAACTAATCACAGCTGCTTGAATGACCAAATGTCTGCTACTAAAAGAAATTTTCTCACCCCCCTTATTTCAGAAAAGATGTGTGTGACAGCACTGAGTGTTCTCACCTGTACTCAGATCTTCATATCAATGATGTGTGCATTTATGTCTTGGAAGAGAAAGCTCCCCTGACCTGAATATTCTTATCCCTTTGTTTGCCAAAGATAAAGTGTAAATGCTGGAAATGCAACAGCAATTCACTATGTAAAAACCTCTCCTTCTGTTAGTTCCTTATTTCCCTAGCAGGGAAGGTGATGGAGGGCAGTTGTCTCCCTGAGAACAGGAACAAGATAAACTCTTAGTATTAGGACATGAATGGCTGCTCCAACTACCTTTATTGTCTCATTTGAACATATTGGTAAAAACATACATGGAATTAATTAAGACTTTGCTTTTACCTTTAATGTTGACCACCATTGTCACCAGAGCTAGGGTAGGCTGTCTGCTAGAAAAGAACTGTACCATTCAGTGAAATATATTTACTTACTTGGTAAGATAGGTACAACAAGTGGGTGGCAATTCCTGCTCTATGAGCCCACCTACTTCCCTCCCCCCAACATTAACATTATGCAGAAATTAGAGCTGCAGCCCCACCAGGCCAATTTAGACCAGGTAAGTACCGATGGGGAAGCAAGGCACTTGCTCTTTGCACTTTAACTTCTATAGATGTCCATAGATGTCTGTGTATAGTAACTCCCTTTCAAGCAACTATTGCCTTAATTATTTATTGCTTTCTAATGGCTTTGCTACTCTCATGGCCCCCGACCAGCTCTTGAACTTCCTCCGTCACTGAGGTCAATTAGTGTTTGCTACCTATTGCAGTTTGTGTCACCCTCCAGGCTCTGCCCTAATGCATTTCAGAAAAATGAGTACATTTGTCATCCAGGGCCAACCAGATTAATGTGATCACCCTGTGCTGGGCAGATATAGTCAAGTCTTATTTTTCTGGTCAGTGTTTCAAGTGCTTCTAATCCATAGCTGGCCAGTTTGTGGGTAACCAGCAGCAGTCCGTTGCACAGGTTATCTCTGTGTTTCTACTGGGTAGTAAAACAGCTGAAAAAGGTTAAAACTTCAAAGTCTCTAAGGAGATCTACTGAAGCCTCTTGCCTGCTTGGCCCATGGCTTATTTAACATTGCTGGTGGTCAGATGAAATTACCTTTCAATAACCATTTAGAACTGAGCAGTGTAATTGATGTAACAGCCTACAAATCAGTGTCTTGGAAGTTCAGCTATATACTAGCAAGTCTGCTAAGCTGTCTCTATGCAAACCTGAGGAAACAGTGCCTGAATTTCAATAATCTTCCTCGCCTTTTTAGGCTTTCTTGACATGAGAGGAGGAGCATGATCTGTAGGTGTTTCCAAAATTGTATCTCTATGCAGTCATTCCGATGACAATGCCAGACTGGTGCCTCACCCCCTGAACTGCAGTAACTTGTGTCCTCACTACAGAAGAGGCACTGTGCATGGGCTCCAGTGTACAGCTTGCTGCCTGGTTCCACCAGGAAGAGCAACTTTCCTTATGTTTACCAACACTGCCTGCCGTTGCAAAGCATGTAACTCCAGCTGTGGACATCTGTAGAAGTCACATCTAAAAACAGTCGATGTTGATCACCAAACTGCTGATGTAGACACACTTCAGGTGTTTCAGATGGCACTTAACACCTTGTTTCAACCACAGAATCATGTCCCATTCAATTTCTTCTAATCCCTGAGAACATCTTGTATAGTGTTTTAGGAAAGCATCTTTCTGCAATATCACTGGAGATACCTTTCTGGAAAAAAGCAAATCCTTTTTCTTTAGAAGACTTACCGCTCTTATTGTGTCATTACACATTCTCCTGGCAGACAGAAAGGATGTCTCTGTGTTTTTAGTGTTACCAGCTACAGGAACTCTTTCTTGTTACTGAGAAGGGTAGAGGAAGGTGGCAAGATGAAGAAGGATTGGCAGATGCCTAGCATTTCCAAACCCGTAGACAGTGGCTATGAAAAGAGCTCACAGAACACTATACTTGTCAATGTAGGCAGAGAAAATCTTTGAAATCGAGGCCTGAGGTTTTTTATCTTAAGTTGCAGCCTTAAGAATGTGCCCGACTATTTTTGTGCTGCTCACTTCAACTGATTGGGAGATAAAGGAAGGGTGAGAGTACAATTGGAAAAGAGAGAACTAGCTGTCAAAAGCATGTGTATAATTCTGAAGGATGCTGAAATGTATGTTGGCCACATGATTTGTCCATGGGGGAGCTACTGTATAATGATATTAAATGCAACAGGACTACATGGATGAATAGATAAAAGGTGATATGAAAAGTAGTTTCTGAAGCATCACAGACTGCTCTTTGTTTCCTCTGGACTTTTTTAATCCCTACAGAAAGAGAGCACTGTTTTTCCTTGTTGCTGCAGTTTTATAAAAAAAAAAATACATAGATGTTTTCCGGTTTCTTTCACGGACATCTTGTGCATAATCTGCCAAAGCAGAAAAAGCTAGATATGCACTATTCCTGTGCTGCTCTGTTAATGTGACACATGCGGCAGTTCAAAGTAGAGTTGTGATACTATATCCGTCCTTTACAGCAGTAAGAACCTGCAGCTAAGCAATATATAGTACAGATGCTGAACTACAAAATAAGTGGATGATAAATGCAAAGTACAGACACTCTGAGAAGTTTGTTTTACAAAGTCCCTTACATAGTGCATCAGCTTCTGTGCATAATTTGGAAAACTGAATAGGATGAAACCATTGCTTCTGGTGAGATTGACAGCTGAGACTGGCTGTCCTCAATTATCCCTGAGTGTAGCATGCCATGAAGAAAAGCCGTTGCTCTTTTGCTTTCTAGTGTTTAGGGAAAAAAGGCAGATTGTTTTGGACCATAACTACAGAATTTCAAAAGACCCTTTCTTTAAAGAACTGCAGCATATATGTATTAAATACAAAATGTAAAAATTTTGAAAACATTCTGCTTTCAGTTACCAGAGCTGATGCTATGATGTCAATATTGCTGATGAATTGAAATGTTTTATAAATTAGTGTTTTCTTTTCTGGAAGATGTACTAATGGGCATTTCTTTTACATTTATGATGAATTGTTTGAATTTGCACATCTTGTCTGGAACTAGGCTTTGTGGTCTGAACAGTAATGGAGTCTGATGACATTTTAAAATGAGACTATTGAGACAGTGGAAAGACGATCAACAATTTGCCCATACGGTGACTCACCCAATCTCCAATAGCAAACACAGGATCCTAGTGATGCCAAGGCTCTTTGGGACCCCTGGGGACACTTGCTTTTGGGATCATCTGGCTGCAACAGCCAATCATGCAAATGTCTTTTGAATGTGAGTAAGACTTATGCTGCCCTTGGCTCCACCAGTGCTGGTGGGATGTGAGAGAATCCTACCTTATGTGAATAATGTGGGTGACATCCTGCCTATGCTGCCAATGTCAGCCAGGGCAGTCAGTCTGTGCAGCCAATACTGGTCAAGGGCAGGGTGTTGGCAGTCTGTCTACCCTGACGATTCTGGTCAAGGGCCAGTGAATCAGGAGCTATACTTCCTATACATTAAAAGAGGATCAGTACAAGCTCTTAATTCCTTGACTGTACTTAATATGACAATATATGAGAAACAGTCTATAACAGAAGTTAGTATAGAAGTACAATCAGTAAATTACTCATTAGTAACAGGAGATGTTTTGGTGTTACTTTTCCATTTTTTGTTTTTTTTTTTTTCTGATTTTCTCTCTAGGTTACAAATACAGCAAAAATTTCATACCCAGGACAGTTCTTGTTGAATCCCAGCATGCACAACTTACTTCCAGGAATGTAAATTGTAACTTAGGTAATTGTCTTCAGTCTTCCATGTGGAAGAATGTGGCGATGTGCTTTTTGGACTAACCAAAGACATGAGGTTTCTTAGGCAATGGGTGAGTGAAGATTTCCTTCTTTAAAAAAACTTGAATTCTGACTGAAATCAGAGGCATTTGGAATGAAAATAGAAGGTATACAACATAAAGAGCTTCTTCAAATACATGGCAGATAAAACTAACATCAGAGGCAATGTAGGCCCACTGATGAATGAGGTGGGTGCCCTGGTGACAGAAGATACAGAGAAGGCAGAGCTACTGAATGCCTTCTTTGTCTCTGTCTACTCTGCCAGAGGCTGTCCTGAGGAACCCTGTACCCCTGAGACCCCAGAGGAAGTCAGGACAATGGAGGAGTCTTCCTTGGTTGATGAGGACTGTGTTAGGGAGCAATTAGGCAATCTGGACATCCACAAATCCATGGGTCGAGATGGGATGCACAAGAAGGTGCTGAGGGAGCTTGCTGAGGTCATTACTAGGCCACTCTCCATCATCTTTGCCAAATTTTAGGAAACGGGAGAGGTGCCTGAGGACTGGAGGAAAGCAAATGTCACTCCGGTCTTCAAAAAGGGCAAGAAAGAGGAGCCGGGTAACTGTGGACTGGTCAGCCTCACCTCCATCCCTGGGAAACTGATGGAACAACCTATCCTTGGTGCCATCTCAAGGTATATCAAGGATAAGAGATTCATTAGGGGCAGTCAACATGGCTTCACCAAGGCTTGAGCAACCTCATAGCCTTTTATGAGGACAAAACCAGGTGGATAGATGATGGCAAAGCAGTGGATGTGATGTAGATGACCTTTGAAGGTCCCTTGCAATCTAAAATATTCTATGATTCTTTGAAGGTGAAAAACACAATTTTAAATACCTACATTTTAGTACATATCTGTCAGAGACCTTCTGCTCTTCTGTTCAGCCAGCATTAGAGAAAACCCAGACCTTCCTGGTGGGTCAGCTCTTTTCTGTCATGGTTCTCCCTAGACAACACCATTTGAAAGTGAACAAGCCTATTGCCAGACCTCAGCAAATCTGCCTGTCCCAGAAGTATTTTGATCTGCAATATTCCTCAACCCTTCTCATACCAAACCTCTTAACTTCATCCTCCTTGCACTGTTGTGTCAGATATATAGAATCTGACAGCAGGTGGAGAACAGCCTTTTCAGATAGCAGATCAGACAGAGAATGCAGTACATTGGCAAGCAGTCTTTTTCAAAGGCTGGAGGGAAGAGAAGGAGCCATAGAAAATATCCAGGTAAAGAGACAGAACAACAGAGATTTTGATGGACAAGGAAAAGACAGCAAATCATAAAACATTGCTGAAATAGCTTTCTCTGTGAATTTAATTTCAACTGGCATTTTCCAGTTAAAAACTTGTAACCATTCTAGTTCTATGTCAGTCACTGATTGATAGTCAGCTATGTTGCTCCAGTTTGATATGCATCTATTTCTCCACGTACTTGGTAATTTATGTGGAAAAAAACCAAACCATTTTCTGTCATAGTTTCAGTGCAGAAATGTGAGTCTTAAATGTGCTTTCAGTGATCCAAGGAACTTATTACACTGTACTTGTCATAAGTAGTTATGTTTACTGACTATACTTAGGAAAAATATATGCTGTGTAGAACAAACACTTTAAAAATCAATACTTCTCTTTTTCTAGTCTTTCATCAACCCACCAACACACATTAAATGTTGTAGATCGTTTCATGTTTGTGTAAGGTCATGCAGTACATAATTGGAAACGGTGCCTGAAACTAATGACATAAAGGCCTGCTAAATAACTGAATTGTTTAAGAAACTGTTTTGGCCAACTTGCTTTGATTGCAAACTTGATGGTTTTTGAGGTGCAGATGTGTTCTGATATTAAATTAATAACTTTTCAAAAAAGCAGAAAATAGCATACAGTATTTTTAGATTTATTTTTTTTTTTTATCAAGAAAGAATTTCAGAGAATCTAATACAGCCCAGACAACTGGAATGCCTAATCATATTTCTTGTACTCTTAATGGGAACAAAACAACTGTTTTTCTCAGCCTCCTGGGCTTTTATCTTCACATGGATATTTCAGGTTGATATACTGGATAACAAATATACTGTATAGTAGCTACACTGTTGTGGACTGCATTCATTTATTTGAACTCTGGAAGTCTAAAAGTTTGTTGTCTGAGCCTAGTGAGTAACCTTAGTCTTCTCATGTATTTGAGCATCTCCAAAAGGCGCTTCATCTCACCTGCTTTTATTGAACTACCTAAGGATAAAATGGAGAGAGGTTTTATAAAAGCAGCTTGAATCCTCAAAAACCTTTACTGGTGATCTGTGGCAGGTGTTTGACACAAAAGCATTTTTAATATTCGTTGTGGAAAGCCTGCACCAGGCTAGTTTGGAGTAGCAAATATACTGTCCCTGAATCTACTGTGTAGTAGCTTCCCTAACTCCAAGTTATAAAGTGAATTCACTGCCAAACTCTGGTTAAACTGATATTTACGTTTAAGTGGAAAGGCATTTAAGGTAAGCAACTTGCCATTAGCCCTACAGAATACTTGCAAAATAAAGACATGCACAATTTAAGGAAGTATCAAAATCTGAAAAACAGAAATCTCACAGTGAGTATTTATAAAACTACATATATTTTTCTAAAATCAAAAGTGATAAAAAAGCTTTCTGTATTCATTCCACCCTCACCAGATTGAAAATAATCAGGTGTTCATTTGGATGTGTGAAATGTTTACAGTTCTGTTTCAGAAAGTATTATTAAAACTTGATGGGTGCTAATGGCAAGCACAGGCAGTAAATATTAATAACCCTGGAGACCTAGCATAATCAAGTCATAATAGCTGCTTCCAAAGGGATGTTTCTGTCTTGTCTTCAGGATTCAATTTTCTGTCATAGATGGGAGGAAAGAGGAGGCATCATGAGCAATAGAGAGATCAGCCTCCCAGGCATGACAATTGTGTCGGCTCCTGCCTTCAAGTCTTGCTCCTTACCCTGTTTCTGGTGACATCTGTCAGATAAATTGATGACAAGTATGAGGTCTGCAGTATCAAGAAAACACAATTTTTTTTTTAGGATCCCTGTTTGGTCTAATGCAGATATGTGTGCTCAGTGTGACCCTGGCATGGAGCTGGGTGAAGATAATCATACAAGGGATGAATTCATATTGCAGATAGCAATGTTAATGGATCTAGTAATCTTGGCCAGCAGCTTGGAAACACTAACTGGTAAAAAAGGGTTTTGAAGTGCAAGTCAGACATTTGTAACTTTCTAAGTTGCTCTGAGGGTTTGGAGAGATCTGTCACTTTGAAAGTGCATGGGAGCAGGAACAAGAAATTACTATATCAGGCTGGATCCAAGAAACTTCATTTAGAAGGGTGAATATTCTTGATGCTTCCTGAGGCTTATGTTCATATTTGCTTGAGGACTTGATATCTGCTGTACAGAAGAGAGTCCCTAGTTTTGAAGTCTGGATCAGATGAGAATTATAGGGTTCTGCCTGAGACCACAAATGAGAATGTTAGTGTAGAACACAGATGAAAAAACATTCTGGCTTTTACTTAGGTGGAATATTTTTACATACTTTTACATTGTGAACCTGCATAACTCAGAGTGCTGGAGAAGACTTGGCCTTAGTATTGTCTGTAAGAACATTCACCATCCCTCATCCTCTGCGTTTTTCTTCCAGTTTCAGAGCCCCTGGGAATTGCTTTAATTCTGAAGAAGAAGGGTAGGAAAATGAAAATGACATGATCATATATGAAGAACTCCAGTTAGTGGCACAAACTTTCCATTGAGTGCTTTGAGTGGTTTCATCATTGAACTATGTGGCTTATAAGAGAATAAGAGGCAAGTCTCATGATATAAAGAAACTCAAACACAACCCTAAGGGAAATTCTGGGTTGTGAAATAGGCCTTAATGAGGAGATAATGTTGGAGGCAAAATTGTCCAGGGCCATGCCTGTGTGCACAGTATGTGAAGAAATACCTTGTGTGTTATGTAGTTTGTTCATGCAGCTGAAAAAAATTAGCCATAATCTTACACAAATTATGGCCAATCTTAAGTTTTCTCAAGAGCTCCTTCTGTGCTGAGACTGGAGTTGGTTTATTTGGAAGAGAGTGTAGACTGGCCCGAGGAATTCCAAGCTGAGGTAGGATAAGTTGCAGAAACTCTACTAGAGGGCCAAGCTGTGAGCTTGGCAGGTAGAAATCGACACCCTGAGGTAAGGTAAGACGTTTTTCTTAGTGGGGTGTTGCAATGTGATTTGCAAAACCATGATCCTGAACTTGAATTTCAGCAACAAAGTAATTTGATATGTCTTGTTTCAAAATGTGCTTTAAGGGTTTGCCACACCTTTTTTTGTTTTTTAGGATATTACTCTTTTAGAATGTCTATTTCCAGAAGTGGGATATAAGCATCTCTGCTCACATGGTGCATTAACCTCTGTCTAAGAATAATTCCCCAGAGAGAGGGGAGGAAGTCTTAAAAAGGGACAGGAAGAGAGGCGGTTAATGTGGCAGAGTAGTATCTTAAGTAGATTAATCCCGAGTTAACAGTATTCAGAACTCATCTGTCGGCTACTGCAATCTACTGCAATACCTGACAGGCTGGGAGCTGGACTCGTGGTTCCTAAGCTGTTTCTCAGTTGAGACAAGGAGACAATCCATGCCAAAAATCGGTCTGATACCAGTATCATCAGTTTCTGTCACATGCATGGGGCACCTTCAGGTGTATCACAGAAGTTTGGGTAAACTGAGGGTATAAAGAAAAGCTGTAAAATGGGTATGACATTCTCCTTTCAACAGCAGACTGAAAAACTCATAAGAATGGAAGATCCTTGCTGGAGACAAGGAGGTACTACACAAGGAGTAACAGGAGTTCATGTGAATGTAGGGCACGGACACACAGGTAGATGGTCAGACAAGTATTCATAAATGAAGGAGATATACAGAGAGAAAGGGAAGGGAAGGGAAGGGAAGGGAAGGGAAGGGAAGGGAAGGGAAGGGAAGGGAAGGGAAGTCTAATATTTCAATCCCTGGCCAAGTTTCTGTATTGTCCTTTACCCATGCATCTGAGCCAACATCTAGGAGTAGATCTGCCAAGTGGTATTTCTTCATTCCCAGCCACTTTGTTGCTTGAAACACACCTGGGGATACCAACTTATTCCTTAGATCTAACTTAAAGTTGAGAAGGTTTATTTTCAGTAGGCTTTGGAGGTTCAGTGATGCATGTTGGAAGACTTTTTTTTTAAGTAACAAACCTGACATTTGTATCTTCAATAGAGATAAAAAAATCATGCATTTCAGCCCTTATGGAGTGCTGGACAGTCTAATATCTGAACTGTAATTTTTTGCTCTAGAAAAAATAAAATATATCAGTGTCAATTACCAAATTAAAAACAAGAGGGTCATATTCTGTGGAAGTGCATTTTTTGGAAGGTGTTTAATATGTTGATGAGCAGGATGGTGTGGCGGGAAAACAATGTATGTTGGAATAAGATTTCCCCCATTCAAGAAGCCACTTTGCCCTGCAGTTTCCCACTACCAGCTTTTTTTTTTTTTGCTTTTTTTTTTGCCTTTTTTTTTTTTTTTTTCCCCCACTGAAAAACCACAGATCTGAAGTAGCTCTCACTGGTATTAATTGTTGATGCTCTTGTTTCTAGCTGGCAAATGCTTCATTATCAGCTCAGCAACATTGTGAATCAGTAGGTTGCCAATCATTACTGTGTGGTGTAAAGGGGGAGCTGCTGTTAGACTGAAATGTCCTAGAATACTATTAACATGGAGGCTGCTCTGCTGTGTACATGGGAAAGTCTCTGATCTAGTGGCATCCAGTGCTTTTACTAGAAAAGTATTTTTTCCTTTCAGTGCCATTGGAGACATTTAGAAACACACTAGATTTTACTAAACAGCATTTACCATTGACAGAAGAAGGAGCTGAGTTCTGGATCTTTTGGGAGATTGCAATGAATGTTTTTACAAGTGCTAACTGCACTAATCTATCTTTTCATTTATTTCACATTGGTCTTATTTATTATTACTTTCATTAATATTTTAACTTGCTATTTAGATTGAATACTCTCATATCTTACACTTCTCTCACAAATAATTTAAACTTATTTGCATAATTTGGTTGCAGGTATCTCTGAGATGCTGCATCAGTAGTTATAATTCTTCATACTTGTATCTAACACATGCATGGAATCATACATGGTCTGGCCAGTGTTTCCCACTAGACTCTTGAAAGTTATGGGGAAGCACAACATGTCTTATTTGACCATCAGACAGAGAATTCCATTCAGGTATTTTGTCAAGGAGGAAGTATATCAAACCCTCATTTTCTCTGGGACACGTAATGACTTGTGACTGGTTCTGATGGTGCACTGTAGTGGAATATCTGAAAAGCATTTCTTAAGCAGAGAATGCCAAGGACCCCATGTGTGACCTGATCCTATATACTCACAGTAGCATCTGCCATTGGCAACAAATACTGCCTCTTACAGTTTTTATCTCAGTGGCCTCATGTTGCTCTTTACCAAAACTTCCTTGCCTTTTTGTAATTTGTGCTGCAATGTGCACAAAAGAAGGAAATAATATTGCTGGGATGCTGAACACAATACCCGGTCACCCTCTTGGTTAGATATCTGGAGTTGTCCCTCTGAATGTATTGCAGAAAATGACAAAATCACTTTGAAGCACCTATTTCCTCCTTCTCTTTATGATGCCTCCAGAAAAGGCATTAGGTATTTTTTAATGTATGTAGTTCATCTTGATAAGACTGCTATGCCAATACATTCCTTTTTAACATCTGGGACTCTTGAAAGTAATGTGAGGCTGGAAGGGAGAGTGGCTGAACATCGCTGTGCTTGTACAGGCTGTAAAAACAGGTGCTACAAGTGCAGCCTGTCCAGTAGTTGCCTTTTGTTCCCATGCTGTCCACCCTCTTTGGGAAGGCCAGCTAGCAGTGGGAGTACAGCAGCTGGCTGGGATTCCTTTGCCCCCAGTTTTGGATTGGTAGGGAAAATGTCTTGCTCATGGAGAGACAATCTGCAACTGTTTGGAGTGGCTGAGTGTTGGCAAAGGTTTGTCTCCATATCTTGTCTGTGAAAGTATGGTTGACCCAGAGGAGGCTTTCTGTATGCTTGCAGCTGGGTGGGCTCTCTCAGCTGCTCCATGGCCAAGTGCAGAGTCCCTGGTCGGTGTGTGCATGTGTGTGAATGTGGGAGAGTGAGGGGAGGGAGGAATGTGGTGCTTGTGTTGGGCATTGTGTGCCCTGTAAATGCATCTGTCAATATAGAAATACCTCACTAATGCTTCTGCCTCTGTGTACATCTGGGAAGCAAGTAAACTTCTCCAAGAGCATTCTCCAAGGTGATAATAAGGCCAACATGCAGCAGTGCTAGCCATCTTCCCCTGAGGTAGAAAACCACCTCTGGCTGCAGCTATAAATTCTGAGTTGTCAGGGTGCTTGCAGATAAATGAGTCCATAGGCCTCTAGCTGACTCCTGCTTGAGTAGCTGAAGGTGTTCCTACTATTCTTGGTGGCAGATAAAGAGTCTTCTGTTCTCTATATGGCCTGCTACTTTCCTGTCTCTCTTCAGTGTGGAGAGAGATAGGGGACACTGGGTATGTATTGTGACAGGTCTTCCAAAGTGCTCACTGCCTGAACTGCTCAGTGATTCCACTGATACTTTCCTTGCCATTACTCCTTCTTGTGTGTGCTGTGTGAAGTTCTGTAAAGTGGAAAGCTGTTCCTTTTGCACTAAAATGTAGTTTGGCCTTTGTGGACAGAGGGTTGGAGCAAGCAACTCACAGTATAGGGCTTGATTGTATACTCTAAATTGGCCAGATATACAACAGATTCAGCCCTTAACAAACTGCCTCATCAATATTTTTTCCTTTGCACCTACAGTGACCACTGTTATTTCGTCACTGATTCTGCATTTTAATGACATGCTCTCTCAACAGAACTGAGCAGCAGAACTGTGTGGATGACGGAGGTCTGTTGGCATTGTGAGAATGGAGCTGAGATGCCTCTACTTGCCTGGCAGCACACTGGAGTATGACCTTTAAAAGTTGAATGGTTTGGTTTTTTGTGGGCTTTGTTTAGTAAACATCACTTAGAAGTGGTCTGTGGAATATTTCTACTTAAGGTCTTAAAGACAGAGGAAGATGAGAAAGTGTTGAGAGATGCAGAAGAAATAGAGACCTCAGGGTAGTGTAGGAGGCTAAACAGAGATAGTTCTATTGTTGAGTATCCCATTAAATACAGTGGCGCCATTGCTGGTAACAGAATATAGACTTTGTATTGACTCTGGAAGACTTCTGGGCTCTGACTTACCAAGTTTCTTTTGTCTGCACTCTTCTGCCCTATCAAGACTTCTATTTTAGCTTGTTTACCTAAAACAATGGAAGTTTAACAACCAGGTAACTTTTTTATAACTCATTTAGCTTTAGCTAGCATTATGCACTTGTGTAGCAGTGTAAGTATTTTGATGTCCTTCTGCAAATAACAGGTAGCAATACCAAGCAGTTCTTCTGTGTATAGTGAATGGTCTATGACCCTAGAATAGTAATGTTGTGGATAGGAGTGCAAGTGAAGGATGGTAGCAGAGGCCTTGAAATTAGAAGACCAGGAGGATACCAGAGGCTATAAACAAATCACCAGTGGTCAGTTATTGATCATTAAAGTAATGCAAACTTTGGAGCTCAGTAAAACCATTTTTAGGGATAACAGAACAAACCCCAAGTACCCAGTATATGTAAAACACAGTATATAGAGTACATTTAGAAAATACATTTATGGATCATGAAAAAAAGAGCAAGGCAGAGTGCCTGTTAATATTAAAAAGTAACAGTCAGACTCTGAAGTGAGGAGAAAATAAATGCCACCATGAATATCAATATCTTCCTCTGCTGATTCTCCTCCTTTTCTTCATGAGGAGGACTAGTATAGTAAATGGTTAGTAGCAGAGGTAGTAGGTGTGTGTGTGTATGTGTGTGTGACAATTTTAAATGTATAATTTTGAGAATTTTTCAGTGGAATTTTCTTTTCTGTTCTTCCTTTTTTTCTATAATGGTTATATCTGAACTAATAATATTTATTTGATTGCGCATAGAAAAGTGTGTTTCTGTAGCCCACATAAACTGCATATGATGTAGTGTAATAGGGCACAGGTTAGAACCACTTCTGACTATGACCAGAAAAGTTATCCTTCATATCATTGCTTCTGAGTATTGTTGAGATTGGAGATGGTGAGGCAGAATGATTTGGGCAGCTGGAGTGACAAGAGCAGGCTGGGTAAGAGGGACAGGGAGATGTCACAGGGCTCTGCTCTGCAGTTACAAATAATAAGTGTTTTAAAATATGTAGTCAAGTAGGATAATTATTATAGCAAGAAATTAAGTTCCATCTAGTGTTACATATTCCATGCTATTTTATGATTTGTTCTATTACAATATTATCTATATATATTATCTCCAGTTAGTGTCTGGCCAGACAGAAGTGGACAAAGTGCCAGTTTTATTGGTGAGAAGGCAGAAATGCCCAATGATATTTCTAATGTATGGCTGAAAAACGACTGGCTTGATTTATCTAGGTCATAATAATAAAATACATCCTACTCCAAGAACAACTCAGAAATATGTGCAAGAACCTCTAGTAAAATTAAACATTTTAAAATCATCTGGCTAAGGTAATTTGGATAAAGGAGTTTTAAAAGGGCAGATTGAATGGTTCTTCCAATAAATCTGAAAACTCTAATGAAATTTAAGAGATCAGGAAGAAAACTAGAATGCCAATACTTTAAAAATATTGAAGAAGAGGACCTAGGATTTTGTCCCCTGATATTGATGAGGAGCAAAATGAGCTCCTAACTGATGTAAGATATTAAAGAACTTAATGAAGTTAATGCTAATCAACATGTGTCAAGTTGACAAAAGACTTATTCAAACTACCAGTTTGAAACAATAAGTTTAGATATGATAGAAATCAGTGTTAATACATTTTTGTAAAAGATTTAATTTTACATGATCTTAATTAATGGAGGAGTAGAAGCCTGATCCCAGTAGGCTGCTTTAGCGCTCCTGAAGCAAATGTATGCAGCCTCAGTATATCAGTAACACAATTCAAGGAACTCAGGCAGCACATGGAGCTCCAGGGGCCTTCTGGCAGAAAAGTGGGCCAGCCAGGAGGTGAGCAAGTGATTTGAAAGAGATGTACAATCTTAGACAAAGTAATTCTGTCTCTATTAGTAAACTAAGCAGTACAAGCCATGTGCACTGAGTGGTAATCATCCAGACTTTTAAATTGACAGTAGGGAGTTCTAAGAGACTACAGTATAGCCACATGCATTCCTCAGCAGTGGAAATGCATCATGTTAATGGTTATTTCTAAGAAGAGTAATAATGAATATACCTTTTGACACCTGTAACAATAAAAGATTTACTTTGTGTAGAATTTCTTGTTGCCAGGATTTCAAAAGAGGCTTAATTGTTAAATAGCCACTCAGACTCATACTGCTGCGCAAGCTCATGGATGGAGGTTGTCATTTGGCTCTGCTGTTCCTACCTCTTTCCTAGCCACTGCTACCATGACACTGAAAGGACAGCATGACAGCATAAGGGTATTAAAGAGTCTTCCATATATACAGTACCTTACAATAGCAAAACAACTGGGAGGTTGCCCCTTAAAAAATTCTCTGAAAGTCTATATTCTGACAGCAGTTGTCTTTTACTGTGCTAAAGTCAAGCATAATTTTTTATCCTTCTTTCTGAACTGCTTGCTGCTTCTCACTAAGCTAAATATGTAATTATGGTCAGTCAGGATGACATGATAGGTGCACTGGTATGAACCCTTGTGTTGAAGTCATGCTCTGTGTCACACTCCTATTATGAATTCAGAAATGTTTCTCTAGTGCTTCTCTGGCCAACTGTATTTTGTGAGGAGTTTTTCTCATATGGATTTCTATTTCTGCTTTAAATGAGATTCTATGAATCTGTGTGGCTGGCCACGTGCTTATCATGCACAGTTGATAAAAGATAAGACAAGGACTCAGCTGGGAAAATCAAGCCATTATAATGAAGAGTTAACACCAGCACTGACTTCCAGAGCACTATATTACGTTTGGGTCTTGTTTTTTTTTCTCTGACTTAGCATGCATTAGGAAGCTCGATGAATGGATTAAAGGGGTGCACAACAGCGCTTCGAAGAAAATCGACCTTCCCATACAGAAGTGTGCTTAATAGAAATTGATGATCTGATTCTGGAGCAAGGCTTGTATGTCTGAATTACATATAGGAAGTTTCTGAACTAGCTAGTGACCTAAGCCTACATAATTGGCTGATCGGCTGATGGCATGTTTAAGGAAATTCCTTATTTTGCAACTGTGTTAACTATGGAAGATAAGCTTTGCTATTGTGTGCAGATGAAGAGATCAGATTAATTATTTACTGTGTCTTCTGTTATTGTTAGCTCTAGTTGTCAGGCTGAACATTCAAGAAACAATGTCTTCTAATACAGTATTGCAAGCATCTTGTTCAGCATCAAAGTACGGTTTGAGATAGAGCTGACAAGGCGTGCAGGAGTGCCTTTCTATTATATCTGGAGGCTCCTTTGATCAGCCTGGCTTCCTGGAAATCACAGTCTGATATCCAGACTGATGTCTGATATAGATGGGAAGATGCTTGATATTTGTTACTCCAGCAGAGAAAGCTGACACCCACCATGAATAAATCCAGAGCATTTGTTTTTTGGTTGCTGTTGCTGCTTTTGTCTCCTGTTGGCATTATTACAGATAGAAAATTATAGTGTCAACAGTTTCAGTGTTACTTCTATCATCTACTGACTGTTGCATGGCAGCAGCTTGTTCCTGAAAAGAAAGTTGCAGTCTCCTTCATGATCAGATGGGAAGGGTATCACCTTTCGTTGTCCCCCTGTGCTCTTCACTTATCATGCTAAGAGACCAGTGGCATCGTGCAGTGTATACATATGTATGTATGTAGCAATGAGCTACATCTTGTACCAGAAGCTGCAATATGATGCACTAATTTGCTCTCAGGGGAAATTATTCAAGGCATATATTCCCTGTGGCATTTTCGTGGTCAGTGTATTCCAGTGCACAGTCATAATGATTTAGATGTCAGTTATAGTCCTTCTTTCAAGGTCCTTGATATTGCTTTGGGCTGTATAAAATGCACTTACTAAGCACTCTTGATTGCAATGTATTGCTGAATTATCCATTATTTACCTCTCTAGCAGTATTTGTCACCTGCTAATTTTTCTAGACATTATTTTATATTTTACTCAGATCACTGATTAAAATATTAAACAGGACTTATCCAAGAAGGGATAGCTGTGACATGTTCAGTAAAGGGCAAAAACCCATTAAATAAACAGAAATTCATGTTTATGTGTATTTTGATATCTGTTAGACCAGCTTTTAATCTTTTAAATACTGGACACCTTCACTTTAAAATGTTAGGATCATAGAATCATAGCATCATATTGTTTAGGTTTGAAGGCACCTTCAAAGATCATTTAGTTCCAACCCCCGCTTCCATGGGCAGGGACACCTCCCACTAGACCAGGTTTCTCAAAGCTCCATCTAGTCTGGCCTAGAACACTTCCAGGGATGGGGCATCCACAGCTTCTCTGGGCAGCCTGTTCCAGTCCCTCACCACCCTCATGGTATAGAATTTCTTTTTTATATCTAACCTAAATCTACTCTCTTTCAGTTTAAAACTATTACCCCTAGTCCTATCACTACACTCCCTGATAAAGAGTCCATTTCCAGCTTTCTTGTAGACTTCCTTTAAGTACTGAAAGGCTGCAATAAGATCTCCCCAGAGGCTTCTCTTCTCCAAGCTGAACAGCCCCAACTCTGTCAGCCTGACCTCATACAGAAGGTACTCCAGCCCCCTCATCATCTTCATGGCCCTCCTCTGGACTCACTTGAGAAGGTCCATGTCATTCTTATGCTGAGGGCCACAGAGCTGAATGCAGTACTCCAGGTAGGTTCTCATGAGAGTAGTGTAGAGAGGGACAATCGCCTCCCTCAACCTGCTGGTCATGCTTCTTTTGATGCAACCCAGGATGTGATTGGCCTTTTGGGCTGCAGGCACACACTGCTAACTTATATTCATTTTTTACATCCACCTCTACACACAAGTCCTTCTCTGCAGGGCTACTCTCAGTTCGCTCATTGCCCAGCCTGTATTTATGCTTGGAGTTGCCCTGACCCATGTGCAGGACCTTGTACTTGGCCTTGTTGAACTTAATGAGGTCCACATGGGCCCAGCTTTCAAGCCTGTCAAAGCCCCTCTGGATGGCATCGCTTCCCTGCAACATGTCAACCACACTGAACAGTTTGGTGTCATCAGCAAACTTGCAGAGCATGCACTCAATCCCGCTGACTGTGTCCCTAACAAAAATGTTAAATAATTATGGTCCCAATACAGACCCCTGAGGGACACCACCCATCACCGGTTTCCACATAGACATTGAGCTGTTGACCACAACTCTTTAAGTGCAACCATCTAGTCAATTGCTTATCCACTGGGTGGTCCACCCATCAAATCCATATCTCTCCATTTTAGAGAGAAGGATATGGTATGAGACAGCATATTGTGTGGGAATAGATCAGTTGCATTACAAAAAAACCAAAACAAAACAAAACAAACTTTTAAACCCCAAATACTGCTCAGTGGAAGGTAGGCTTTGGGTCTGAGCAGGTATTTATAATAGGGCAAAGGAGCCTTTGAGATTCTGGAAGGAAACTGGTCCCACTTGCTAAACAAGAAGCAGAGCAGAGCCTGTTAATTTTAAGACAGAAATAGAAAGTTAGAGAGAATTCAAGTTTTTTCAGATAAAAGTGACTGAGTTCTTGGAAAGAGTTTCAAGCAACATGTTGCCTCATTTGAAGAAAAGTGATATTGTTTTGTTCTGTTGATTCTAATTGCACAGGGTTACTGTATTAGTTCGATTTGATAGAAGATTGTGACTGCTGAGCTGTAGTACTGGGGCTTTTCCTGAGCTGGCTGCCACGAAGAATGACTAGATGACATCCAAATCCTTTGAGAATAACAAAAATCAGAAACTTGTCTTGTTTTTTAAGTATTTACTTGGTAAGGAACATTATTGATTCGGACAACATTTAAAAACAAAAAAATGTTACCAAAACAAAGATCTAAAGACTAAACTAAATCCCTTATAGCCATCAAGTATGTCAGCTTTGCTATTAAACTAGAGTTAAATTACTAAGGTTATGGAAGAAAAATTAGCTAAATGCAATAACATTTTCAAAAGGTAAGAGATGCATTTCAGTTATAAAGCCTAATGCATGGGCTTTTTAAAGTTGATCAAATGCCAAATGGGAATGATTAAGTTTCATAATAATAAATCTCAATTCTTCTGCATTGCAATCTTCACTCCTGATGAAGCGTCACTAATTCTTCAGAGGATGGAGGATGTGTTTAGTGAGTGTTCAGTGAGGAGTCCTTCTGCTGAAAGAT
The DNA here is from genome assembly GCF_963082525.1 of Nesoenas mayeri. Lineage (NCBI taxonomy): Eukaryota > Metazoa > Chordata > Aves > Columbiformes > Columbidae > Nesoenas > Nesoenas mayeri. Next base: position 20,959,665 of record NC_137544.1, on the reverse strand, counting down.
ATTGCAAACCTGGTCACCACGAATGGCTTTTGAGGTTGTCCTTGCAGGACGCTGAGCAACTCATGCCATCACTGGGAAGATCTTGTGGTAAATGTAAGAACTGTATGTGGAGCAGATGAAGGATGACTCACAATATCGGTAGAGAGCCAGAGACATTTGGATGATTGAATGAGACTGACTTCTGATATGCAGTATATATTCAGGAATCTTGTTCTCTGAGACACAGATGGATCACAAATAGAGAGGAAGACACCTGAGAACAGCAGTCAGATTTTACACTAAATGGAGCCCACCTGCTGCCAGCCTTCCAGCAAGAACTGATGCAGAACTGGGTGAGTAGTGGAGAGGTCTTAATGTACTCCTTAACCAATTCATGAAGCCACCGTCTTCTGCAGGAAGCAGTACAATCTCATTAAAATAAGAGAGAAACTAGCATTGACCATGCCTAGCTATCTTGTTTCAGATTTTTTCAATGTTCCTGTGTTTTTTTTGTTGTGGTGATATCCCCATCAATTGTAAAGTGGCACATCCTCAGCACAGTATCACTTGCACGTCATAGCCTCACTCTTCCCCTGATGCAGAAGTGTGTGACATATAAAAATACAGCCTTTTTTAGGACTATGGGCAAAGGACCTGGAATGTCTCCTCCAACCTCTATGGAGGCCTACATCATATGAGCTCAATAGCTGGAGACTTGGAGGAGGGTAGAGACAAGGACCCTGTTGGCAATGCTTCAGTATTCTTTACTGTGGATGGGAAGATCTAGAAGGACTGATGTCCCCTGTAGCTTTACTCAGTCTTCTCTCCCAAACATTGGTGATAGTGGGAGGTAGCCAGGCAGAAAGACCAGATGCTGTGGCAAATGTGGTAGCAGTGGAAGCCTCTCTGGCTCCTTTCTCTTCAGCAAAGAGGCAGATAGAAGCATCCCTAATGAACACTGTATTCCCTGCTATCAGGACCTGACTTTTCCACTGAGGGAAACAAGCTTAGAGGCAGCAGAAATTTAATCCAACCAATATTCATATATACTTTAGGAGCATCTGTTAGGTGACAATCTCTGTTCTCCACTTTGTTCTCAACATAAAACTCATTTAATATAATTGTAAAAGTTGTCTCATAACATTACCCATTATTTTAATCTTCTGTGCAGGACTTTAAGTGCTGGTTTCAAGTCATAATATTCAAATTTAAAAAGAAATAAAAAGCCTTAAAATTTAAATAGATGTACTTGAAGTCCTTCCCTTCAACATTCCTGGACAATTCAAGTATGCAACTTATATTTAAGCCATGCAAGCTGATCTTGATGTGAATAAGTTTTTGTCAAGTAGCCCCAGTTTGGAAAAATTCTGATTACATTACCAGTGGAGGAAAGCAATCCTGCAAACCCAACACATTTTCTACATCTCCAACCCTACTGAAACTTCAAAAAGAATTAACATTACGTATGTGAGATCACTTATTCAAAACCTACTATGCTTTTGGCAAGGCAAATATATTAATGTCTGTAAATATCTTTACTGTAAAACCTGAAAACTAGAGAAGCAAAAAACCCAATATTCATTATTCAGCAAAAATTAAAATTAAGTTCAAGGTTGTAATCAGTTTCATCAAGTTTCTTCTAATCTAAACATAGAAACATGCTTGTTAATGCTGTTTTCTTGATAGTTACATTTCTTCTATTTTGGCACTGGTATATAGATCAAAAAGCTGAACTAGAGAAACATCTTTTAAGACAGAAAAAGCTAATGTAAAATTACCTCTGTACAAAATTATTTTAATGTTGGTAAGCTGTACATTGTCTTACTAGTTTGCTTTAGTTCCTTCTATAAAGCAACCTTATAGTCATGTAAAAAGACAGATTTCAAAAGAGATTCAGATTTCTTTTCCATGCAGATTGATGGTACAACAAATCAAATTTCTTTATCATTACTAATCCTGCTGCTTCATTGAGCCTGATTTTTGTCTCCTCCCCTCCCCTCCCCTCCCCTCCCCTCCCCTCCCCTCCCCTCCCCTCCCCTCCCCTCCCCTCCCCTCCCCTCCCCTCCCCTCCCCTCCCCTCCCCTCCCCTCTGCTTTTAGCAAGGTATAGCACAAATATAACACCCAAGAAATTATTCTGTATTTACATTTTATTTGGACAGGATATGTATGTTGATTTTTCTGTAAGCATCAAGTTACCATCCAGTTTTCTGTGTGTCTGTATATAGTAATCAGGGAAGCAACAGAAAATGAACTCACTATATAGTATGCTTTTAAGTTATTAGGTTTCTTTGTGTTTGCCCAGTCTGATGAGTTCTTTTACCATATAGCAAAGTAAAATTTCTTCACAGATGCCCTCCCTGCTTCCTCAGGACCAATTTTATTTTCTGTAAGTCTGTGACTATGTTAAAAATGTGTGGCAAAACGAACTCTTCTCAATTCATCCATTCAGCAAATGTGTTTAAAATAAGTCACCATTACTTTTATGGCCCTCATATTCAGGGTTAATTCCTATGAATGTCATATATGCAAAGATATATATATATATATATATATATATATATTTTACCTATCAATCTGAGTGCCACACACTTCAGTTACATCTGAAGAGGTTACAAGCACTCGATCCCCTTCATCTCCCTGTGCTCTGCAAACAGATAGCGCACTTCTTGGGATCTGTCTCCTACCATGCTGGCTCATTCAATTAAGAGCATAAAATGCTATTTTGATATGTTTACGCTTTCAATGTGAAAAAAAAAAACCCACACAACACAACAACAACAAAAACAAACTTAAAGAAAATGAAGCCTTTTCTTGGGGAAGAAAGAAGTGGAGTCTGATTTATTTTTTTGATTTATTTTATACTTTGGAACTTAATTATATTGTATTATCAAGTTATTTTAGCTTTGAATCTGTTTTATACAAGAAATAAAGAAGGTAGGAGGACAAAAAAAAGATTTAGCAACAAACAATTGTCAAAAACTGTCCACTCATGCGGAAAATAACTGCTTTGTTTTGAAGTTTGTGATCAATACTATGCTATAGATCTTGTAGTGGGTCCCACACCAAGCCTCTCTTCCATTGACTTTATCTCTTAATTATATCAGAACAAGAAGGGAGGTGTGCTAAGAGGCACATTTGAAGTGACTGAATTCTTTTTCTTGAAAGTTTTATTCTAGATAAATGCAGGCTATTAGTTTGTTTCAGGAATAATTATGTGTCAGGAACAGAAGAATTTGTAGCAGTCTGTCACTAATCCTTTGTCTCTGAATCAATAAAAATATGTCACTAGAACCTGTGTAATGGATGGGTATAGGAAGGGGCACAGTCATAGGAAGAGAGAATTGAATCTGAGATTTCTAGCTCTACATCTTGTACTAACCATATCTATGTGACATGTGATTAAGCTCATGATTTCCATGTTTTTCCATGGCATGCCAGGAAATACTCCAGATCTATGTCTGGGCACATGGTAGTAATTTCAGGAGTACTGAGATCCCAGTTTTAATGTCCTGACATGTCCAAAATAACTGGGATGTATGTGAATCGCTAGTATCACCACAGCAAAACCTAAGCAAGACTATTGCAGTTATTCGCCACCTCAGATACATTTTTCAGTTTGAAGATTCTTTTTTTTTTTTTTTTTTTTTTTTTTTATGGAGGCTTTTCTGTTGGTGTTTAAGTGTTTAATGATCAGATATATGTATTTTCCCCTTAACTATGTCCAGGAGAATCCCTGAATGTATGGAGTTCTTGCTGGCCTGATATTTTGCTATCTATGTGACAGCTTCCAGAAAAGTCCTGTGCACATTGGCCAGCACCTGGAGTTTACCTGAATGCAAATTTATTGACTATGAATGATGAATTACTGTTAGCCACACACCACCTTCTCTTGAAGACCTCTAGAGAAGGCTTTTGAGATAGAACAGGAGCTTAGACTGATGAACTAATAATTCATTTATGCACTGGCATATGCTTTAGCAATGGATCTACCATTTCTCACTGGGAAAAAAAATAGCAGTCCCCTAGACAGTGACAAACTGATCTGGCAGTTAATAAAGCAGCTCTGGCATGTTTGCTGTAAGAGTCTCCAAAGCTATGACTGATCTGATGCACCTCAGCTTGAAAAAGAATGTTCCTATTATAGTAGCTGAATTCCAGATATTGCATTATCCAGTTGAACCAGAGCAGTTGATAGCATCCTTTTGCCAAGTAATTGTCTACCGAGGATTTTTGCAGAATATGCAAACAGGAGATGGCTTTTTTCCCTGAGTGCCACCTGTCTGTTTCCCTGCCTGAGTCTCTGATGTTCTCTTCTTTGCTCTCCTTTGCATGAACGTTCTCACTGGATGTCTTGATACATCACTGGGCAATTGGCCATAGTCTTGAAAAGGGGAAAAATAAAAATTAAAATCAAAAGGCAAATAAGAAGCATCTGCAGAGAACATTTTGCCACTGGGTTGCAGCAAGCCACCTCATACACAGTGCAGCTGCTCTCCCTGTTTGCTGTGCCAGGGACAGTGCAAGCCACTGATCCAAATTCTCCTCAGATATAGCGGGCAATATTAAAAGTTTACAGTACTCAGGAAGATAGATACAAAAACAAGCCATTCATGTTAGGGAAATACACCTGTCCCTCTTTGCTAGCAGCAGTTTCTTCCAGTAGACCCAAATGTTCAATAAGTATGAGAAGTAAGTTTCCTTGGTGTCTTCTGAGCTTTGCTGGAGTGTGAAGAAATTAAAAGAAAGATGGATTTTTTTGAAGGAGGAGAACCTGATATAAATAATATTTTTCATATAATCCAGTAGCCAAAGACAGCAGCAAAAGGGATGACTTCAGCAGTCACGCTGCAGTAGATATGAACCACTGAAGGTAAAGTGTACAAAGTTGTCTATTAAAAAAACCCACTTCTCCCTGTGGAAAGCACTGGGCTGGATTTGAATTCATTCTTGAGAACTTAATGCAGCCGTGGGAGGAAACTTGAACGATGCTGGAAGGACTGTTTCAAAAAAAAAATCAATGCAAGTCGTTGCTAATTGCAGGGTATTTCACATCGTGTAGCCATTATGTCTCTCACATTTCCATCTGTTGTTTGTTTAATGTGGCCTGTTGCGTTGGTGCTAAGAGATTAGCAGGTTAACTAAAACGTTAATGTGAGCTCTAGCAGACCCCAGAGGAAAAAAGTGGAAGCAGAGTGTCTGGAAGTTAGGAGCCTATTACATAAAATTTACAAATGCTGAAGGAAGCATCCATTGCCTGCAGCTTGCAAAGTGCTCTGAATAGGCAAGGAATACTCAGGCATCCATCATCCACAGAAAGGGGGGTGGACAACTAGCCATTTATCTGCCATTGCCATCTACCTCCCAAACTCCCCCTTCCCTGCAAAGTCACAGAAAACACATTGTACAGAAACATCCTGCTGACATGTAGTAGTGATAGCCCTTCACATCCTTCCGTGATTTTGTTTTGCTCTTTTGTAACTGATTTTTTTTTGTATCTGAGGATGAACAGAAGCTCTAAAATGAACCAACCTCAAAATATCATTTGTAGTTGGCAACTGTAGTGAGCTCTGGGGGAAGTGGAGAATGGGCCTAGACCATTGATGTAACCACAGAAAAGAATAATATGCTACACCCTCAGCAAACAAGATTCATGCATGTGCTGCCTTTTTTAGTAACTCCTGCAAGGTAAGCTTTTTTCTGATTTCTAACCCCAACAAGAGTTGCCTTTTTTACATCTAAGTGGTTCATTCAAGGAGCAGTGACCACTGACATCTCAGCTGTGATTTATCAAAGCATGGAAGTACTTTGATGCTGTATACATAATGCAAGCTAATTTATGTAAAATTTCAGAAGAAATAAAAGTCAGTTAGAGACTGCAGGGAATATATCTTCTTATAAAGTAGAATCACAGTGCTGCTGCTTTAATTTAGGGCCCCAGCTTCATCAAAATAGCCTTTGAGTTTTGAGAGTGTGGTCATATAAAATTCTAGTTTACCTTTCTTTAGCTGATGATCTACTTTTCTTGCTGCAAATTTTCAGAGAGAAGAATGTAATGCCCCCTTGTTCAGTGTACTTTTAATCAAAACAGCAGCTTCTTTGTCCTTGGTTATTTCCATTCATTCTTTGCAAAACATCTGGAAAGAAGTAACAGACAATGTTGACCAATACTCCTTATTTTGAAAACATTTTTAAGGAAACGGATGCAATGTGGGGAACTTTTCACAGTACAAGTTACACATTAGATTTGTAGATGCAAGTATTTTTTCTTTAGAACCAAATGGAAATGGTGGAGGTAGCTCCTTTTATTTGCCATCTATGAACCTGACAGTATTCTCCCCTGTCTCTCCTCTGTTGTATATCCACCCAGATTCAGTCCTGCTTTTCTAAATCCCTGAACTGTGTTTTCCAAAGCAGAGTAATTCAGCTGAGGCCTTGCAAAGGCCAGGGAAGCTGGAAAATATACGTCACACATCCTGCAGACTGATGATTATATTTGCTGGACCTTGACTGGGGTTTATTTTTTCCATACAAACTGCTGTTCGATTATGTTCAGCATGTCCTACACTCTAATTCAGAAGACATACCTCTCTTTCTAATTACATCAATAATCTGGATCATGCAAAATTACATTTTTTATGCTCGTGATAGTTATGATAGAGACTCCTTTGCATGGCATGTTTGCTTTGGAAAGGGGTGGACTAGCACTTGCAGACTGAAGCTTCTATATTAGTCGGTGCTCAAGAGAAGGATGAGAAAATGTCTTAGCATACTCTCTGTTGCCTGTCCTCTAATAAATATCAGTCTTCTCCAGTTCCTCACCAGATGCATGTTTTCCTACAAAGCTAAAATGCTACTAAAATATTTAAAATACTTTATTTAGACTACTATATCTGTATTGCTACATTTATTTTAAGATAAAGAAGTACAGGTGAAACTGCGTATGGCAGTTGCACATCCCCCAGATGAGATCCAAAGCCTTCAGTAGGACAGTTGATGCCTCTTCAGCATGTTTTGTGCCCCACTGTGCCCGTCCTCACATGCACTTGTCCTCCTCAACTCCGAGGTAGACTTCACCTCCACTGGCTGGGGGAGCAGGTGGGATGGGACGCTCAGTCAACTGACAGGATCCTCAACAAAGGAAGTGCCCAGAGAAGCTGAGAAGCTTCTGGACCATGTTGTAATGGCCACGGCCAGATCTGACCAGGCTATAAAATGGGGTTCCCACCTAAGACCCCCTTTGAGTGGTCTTCTCAGAGCAGCAGGTCTGTGGACTGGAGCCCTCTCCTTAGCCTGGGACACCATCTAAGGAAACTTCCCAGGATTGAGAGCGCCTCACCTCCTTGTCTCGTGAGTGGTTGTTTTTCTCTGCTGGATATATCCTTGAATGATTCCTTGCCTAAGCCAGGCAAGTGTGAGCCCTCACCTAACCCAGGCAAGTGATTGTTTCTTCTGGGTACCTTGGAGTGAGAGGCCTCTGGTTTTGTTCCTTGTGAGTGTATGCGTAGACTCTGTGGATCCTCATTATTCTTACGTTTTTGTACCCCAATAATCTCCTCAACTGATATCTGAACATATATTTTATGTTTTTGGAGTACTAAATAGTTGTATAAACCTTGTTTCTAGTTGGTTTATTTGCTACACTTTTCCATCTGGAATAAAGTTTGTTTTGGAACCTATTGTCTGTCTAAAATTAACTTTTGGGGTGCCTCCATGACAGCTGGAAAAACAGGGTAATGACAATGGTTAGCAGACTTGTGTATTAAATGATCCATGGAGGATCTCTTAAGTGAGAGATGGAGAAGAGACGTATAACAAGATGTTACTGAACTAGTCTTGTTAAAACCTTCTCCTGGCACCACATCCTACTTCTGCTGATGCTCAGTGGTTTAGTCAGTTCTGAAATGGTGTCTGGAGTGTGCTGTCTTCTCTTTGCTGTGCTGAAACCATGCTCAGCTCTATACTCTTTAAGAAAATTTTTTAAAAGTGCATTCTGTTCCTGTGTAAACTACTTTATTTCTCTGCTAATCAGTGTAACATGTTGCCTAGCAAAGTAGAGAGGAAAGCTTAAATCTGCCTTGTTACACAGTGGTGATAGGCATAAAATAATAATGATTTGGAGAAAATATTATGGACAGCTAGAGAGAGGAGGAATGACTAAGCCTGAGCACATGTAGGGATTTTCCTGTTTTCTTCCTGCAGGCTGCATGAGAGGAGACCTGGATCCAAAGCAGGTTCTGACCTGATCTGTGCAGTGTGACGAGTTGAGCACTACAGCCTAATCCACAGCCTCTGCCTTGCTGCAGTGCCCATGCTAAAAATCTGATTCAACCACTTCAGATTTTATGTGTGGACCCAAGATACACTGAAGCGCTTTCATGAGTCCAGTGTCACACTAAATTGTTACATCCAAAACAAGCTTCGGGGTCATTTTTGTGTTTGCTACTATGCTTTTACACCTTTGTTCTTTATTCACTGGCTTGCAGCTCCACGTTACATCTGAATTTAGTATATATGCCTGTTTTACACGTTAGATACTGTATCTTTGTTCTCTTTGTTACCCCTAAAACCATTTGTGTCCAGCTTCAGGTCTGCATTTCTTTAACTGACTGTGGATGAGTCATTCATAGCTGTGGGCCCTCCACTGCCAAGCCTGTGTCCCAGCTCATATCACCTTATGCTCAAACTTCCCTGTACCATATCCTGTGTCTTCACTTTTTAAGGCCTCTGCAGTTACACCAGGATTGTATTTCTTGCATTATCTTGTATGTTATATCCTAGGCTGCACAAAAAGAAGCATGGCCAGCAGGTCAAGGGAGGTGATTCTCTATCTCTATTCTGCTCTCAAGAAACCCCACCTGAAATCCTGCATCCAGCTCTGAGGCCTGTAGTACAAGATATGGACTCATTAAAGCAGACCCAGAGGAGGGCCACAAAAATGATCAGAAGGCTGCAACATCTCTCCTATGAAAGCTGAGAGCATTGAGGTTGTTCAGCGTGGAGAAGAGAAGGCTCTGGGGACACATTATTACAACCTTTCAATATATGAAGGGGACTTATAAGAAAGACAAAGACTTTTTACCGAGGCCTGTAGTGACAGAACAAGGAGCAATTGTTTTAAGCTGAATGAGGATAGGTTTAGACTGGATGCAAGGAAGAATTTTTTATAATGAGGGTGATGAGGCACTGGAACATGTTGCCCGGAGAATCTGTGGATGGCTTATTCCTGGAAATATTCAAGACCAGGTTGGATGGGGCTTTGAGCAACATGGTCTACTGTAAGATGTCCCTACCCATAGTGGGGGGGTGTGTTGTATGACATGGTTTTTGAAGGTCCCTTCTAACCCAAATCTTTCAATGATCCTATTATGTTGGTTATAAATATCTCATTTGACATAGAAAAAATCTTTGTTACTGCTATGCATTCAGAACTATGGTTGTACTATATACAGATAAACAAAAGTAAAACACATTACATACAGACAACTGGCCAGCTGAAGAAATTACTGTCACATCTAAAGTAAACAAAGTTCACACAAAGCAGTCTGGATAAGCCTCAATTCTGAGGCTTTGCAAACTCAGTATAAACCTTATATTCTGTTACCACCAATAGCAATATTGCTGCCAGAGTTACAGCTCTGTAATTCACCTAGGAGCTATTTGGCAGCTTGTCTTAGAAGTCATAAGGGAAAATTAAGTTTGTGGAAAGTGATTCTTTTAATGTGCTGACAAGTTCCCACAAGGTCCATGGTTGTCTTGGGAGGACTGGCTTTTCTGTGGCTCTTTACTCTGAGGTGGCTTCTGAGTATTTTCACAGCAATCAGTGATGCAAGAGATAAGAGGTTTAACATCATAAGCCATTGGTGAATTAAGATTCAGGTTTAAGCGTAGTTGAGATGCACTCAGGCAGTTTCACCAAATGACTTCCCAATTTGAGGGGACCCCTGTCAACTATGGTTCAGGTTCAAAACCAGCCATATATGCAAGGTCAACAGTTCCATTTAATTTCTCCCACAGTAGCAAAAACTGTGCTTTTCATGGCAGAAGTGTTTTCTTTTTTAATAATAGCAGCAATCAATTTATATCTAGAAGGCTATTTGTGTTTCTAGCTTTATTTCTGTTTGTACTTCAGTTATTTCTTTCTCACAGGAGAGAAAAACTTCTAACGAGAGTAAACCAACCAACCAAAAAACCCTGCAGTATTTCCATTCTTTAAATGCTCTATCTAGATTTCTCTTCCCTAAACACTTGTAATTGTCTCAGGAGCTGGTTGAGAAGTTGGAGCTGGTATGCCAGGTTTCCAGCAAGTTTTCTGTCCTGTTCAGACACCTGGCAAAGTAGCTCTTGTGTTCCTTTTATGCCACTGGAAATTCCACAGCTGCTGAGCAGTTGATTTTCTGCCTTTTCAGTATGTTGAGATCATGATATTAAATGGTTTTCTTGTTGGAAATTACTGCAGTCTCAGAAATTTTTGAATAATTCTGTTCTGTCTTTATAAAAAATGTGCTGACTCAAATTATACATTTGTCAGCAATTTTTCCTCTCTTACACATAAAAAAAAAAAACAAACAGAAGTGAAATGTGAAGCTGTTGCTAAATAGTTTACCTGGAAGAGAATGGGGAAGCTGGTAGTATTTGGGATGTAGAGTTTGAGTGTTTCAGAACAGCTTGCTGCTGAGAGCTGGGGAGGTGGGAACCAGGGAAACAACAGCCTGATTATAGGGCAATTCAGTCAAGTGAGTTTTTAATTTTACTACTGTTGTACTGTTCAAGTGTATTGAAAACTTGAGCAAATTTGCTTCCAAAATTCAAAACAGAAGACAAAGGTCGATTTAAACCCGTATTTTATTTTAATGACTTGGAGTTTAAATAACAGTAAACAGAAAATTCAGCAATAAATCCACCAAGTTTCCAAGACAACTAGTAATGATCTCTTGGTTTTTAAACACCAAATCCAGCAGTTAAGTCCCATTCAATATTATTGAAGTGTTGTCAAAATTAAATGCAGTCAGTGATGTGAATCTAAATATCTAAACCATGCATATTGAAAAAGAATTAACCTACAATATTTTTAACATACTCACATTTGCACCATCTTTTTCCTCTCAAGCTCCTAGGTATTTTGCATGATATCTTGGATTCCCTAATTGTAGGGAATATGCATTGAGATATTGTTGTCATATTCTTTTCAGAATGTCTGTTTCACAAACAATATGCAGAACAAAGCACATAGTTATTCAGAGAGCATTATGGACATTTTAGCTGCTCCTGTGTCTTAAGGGTTTGTATTTAAATTATCTGTGTAGTTCTTGGATATTAGGCACTACTTAATAAGTCAAAGAAGCAAGTTGTAGGTCACATCACATATTCCTCAAAATGCTATTGAGTGACAGTGCGATGCCATGATTAGTCTGAAGGTGAGACAGATGTATTTGTATTTAATATAGCAAAGTGCCTTACTAATCAAGTGAAGGAAAAATAGAGACTAAGACTATGACTAAGACTGGCTGTGATTTAGACAGTTCAACCTTACTGTAGTAACATTTGGCCAGAAAACTGATGGGACTCTTGACAAATGATGTATGTTTTTGCAATTGCATATGGGCATAATTAACATAGCATTGTTTGTATATGACTAGATGACAGATTGGTTCATAAAATAGAGTTTGCATTTTAAAAGTAAGCAGTGAATCCTCCATCAGCCTCTGATATCCTGGTTTCTTACACTGCATCACTGTCAGAAATTATTTCAAGAAGCAGTAGGCTTAAATGATTCAAGCCAACATAAGCCTGTCAGAATCCTCAGACACTCATTTTAGCTTAAAAAGGAGAAGAAAGGGGAAATTAGGAATGGAGACTGAAAAGTCTGTTGCATAGAGGTGCAGTATGATCATTTTATTCCTGAAACTTTTAAAAGTAATTTTTGACTAGCAGCTATGACATGGATTCCCAAGGTAGCGAACTAGGTACCTTCTAATTTAGTCTTGTCCTTGGGCATTCACTTTGATCACTGAGTGCTGGTTTGAGAGAAAAAGACAGATATAAGATTGTATTTAGAATATGATCTTCTGGTTTCTTGTGTTGAATAAGAACTCACTTTCTGTTCACGCATAAAGTTCTTTACATGTTAAAGATATGCTCTGCAAGAAGTTAGCCATGCCATACAGCAAGCAACCAATTCTAAACCCCTGACAGTGTCTTCAGACATAACTTTTAGTGGTTGATTTGTTCTGAGAGATAATTCTTTAAATAGGCCTATGTCTGTCTGTATAGACCTATTCCACATACAGTTGGGTAGATATTCCTTTGCTAACATGGCTAAATGCTGTTATACAATGGATCATCACCTAACAATGGAACATCACCATTCAACTCTATTTGGGCTTATCAGTTTTATGCTAAGAATTTCTTTATGTGATGGATATAATGTTGGCTGTGTATCATATTCTTCTGGACTTAGCAGGAGAAATGAAAAAATGCATACTTTTTTCTTTCTGGCTAGTTGAATTGACAGAGACCAAAAGATCTTGTCTCAGTCTTTAACTTATTTCTGCAAAAGCTGCAGAACTTTGATCAGAGGTACTTGCAAAACAAAGAGTTTTGGTGCTGTTAATATAAAGGGTCTGCTCTTTTCCTTAGGTAGAGTTTTTGGCATTAATGGTGAATTTTTATTTTGACTTCATTCTCTACTTCATCTGTGGTACAGACTATATATTGCGTGAATATCAGTATGCAGAAAAAAAATCCTTAATTCAACTTTGTATGCATACTGAAAGCTTATCCAAACACTTGTTTAAAAGTGTCAGTGGAAATGGAGTAAGATAAGGCATTCTCCAGGATATTATAGTACTTCTTTGTCTCACTTTCAAATCATTATCTGAATATCTGAGAGAGATTTTGGCACTTCTACTTTGAAGCTGTAGTATTCAAACTCTATACAGGCAAACCCACACAGTGGAAGTTCATGGAATCCAGCTCTTTGGCACTTTATCACCTGTAGACACCAGTGGAAGCTTTAAAGTTACCCCAAACCTTAGCATTTTATAGGTCCAAGTATCTGGTAGGTTGTGGCAGTCACATCTGTCCTTTGTCAAAGCTTCTTTTAGTGCAGGTAGAGAGAAATGCTCAAAATTCACTTGATTTTCAATGATATCTCCATAGGATCCTGTAATGGAAGCAATGTGCATTGCTATGTGCCTTTAGCATAACTCACATGGAGGTGGGCACCTTAAACGTTTGATAATGTCACCACTCCCCTTCAGAGAATTCCTAGTGAAATCTGTCCAGTGTAGGGTAGGCAAGGAAGTCTGCAGCAGTGCTGTGGTTTAGGCTCTGAGGTGGACTGGCAGAACATAAGTAGGTTTATTGCAACTCCTGGAAAGGCACAGAAGTGCAAGCTTTTGGTCAGCTGCAGCCAATATAGGGTAAGGAAGGAATTGGCAAATAGAAAGACCAAAAAGTGAAAGCTGTGACTCAAAATCCGAATCACACTTTAAAAGTGCCAGTCTCTCTCCACTGGCTGTAAAGGGAGCTGAGGACCAACAGTTTCTAATTTAGATGTTTTAGTTAAGTACCGTTATTGTTATTAAGTGGGAAGGATTTAGGCTCTGTAATCCGTTGAAACAAATATGTGTGAATGTGTGTGGACATGAGAAAAAGAAAGAAAAAAAAAAGGAAAGAAAGAAGACTGTGTATGTGTTTCCTTGAATGTCAGGTGTGATCTGTCATTCCATAAATTTCACGTAGCCTTGGACTGAAAGAAAATGGGGGAAACTGCTTAAGTTACACACTAAAGAAACATCCCTTATTCTGTTATTTTTGCAGCCTATCTGTCCATTTTTGAGTCTGCAACATCCACAAATCCTTCAGGCTTTAAGCTCCTCAATGTTACAGAACTAAGGAAAAAGATACTTTCCATGATCAAAGAGTACATGTAACAGGAGGCTGATGAAAATGAAGAGTAAAATAAAAAAAAATTTAAAAAAATTCATAGAAGTTATCAATTCATCACTCAAATGATCCAGAGAAAATAAACTTTTAATATCAACATCATCCAGTATTCTCCCAATTGAATCAAAAGTAAATTAATGGCAGAATTGCAGTAGGTAAAGGTAGCTGAAATCTCTCATTTCTGTTTACGCAACATTTACAGCTGTTAAAATAAGACATTTACTGTACCAAGGATAGAGACTTTCAGCAAAGCAAAACTCATTTTGTCTATGACCTTTAAAAGTCATCAGTTTCAGATGACCTCCTCACATACAATGTAGTACCCCTTTTCAGGTAGTAATGAACTGTCTGCTCTAATACTTTCAGGTAAAGCGGCAGTTAAAGTTATAAATGTGGAGAAAATAAGCTCCCAGGCTTATCTTATTGGCTTCATCTTTTAAACGTCATCAGACCTGCACAACAAACTGACTTAATACAGCCCCAGAATAAAGTTATCAAGGCATCAGAAGCAGAATACCTGGCATTTTTCATGTAAGTAAAATGTATGGCAAGTCTTAACTTGTAAATATATAAAATTGTGATAAATTCTTTCTATGCTTGGCACTGACTAAAGAATAGATTTTAAATTTTAAAAGTGCTGTGCTGCACCTTCTTGCTTCCTGTTAATATTACTATCAGGAAACAGTAAACAAATCCAGTATTTGTATGAGCAGAGAGGCATACTTGGTGTAAAAAAAGTATAGCACCATTTCAATTAAAGAAAACATCAGGTTTTTAACTCTTCTTAAAAATGCAGAAGAAGGGGCCTGATGGGATTCATCCAAGGGTGCTTAAAGAGCTGGCTGATGTCATAGCGAGACTTCTTTCCGTGATTCTTCAATGGTCCTGGGAATCTGAAGAGGTCCCGGATGACTGAAAATTGGCAAATGTCCCAATCTACAAGAAGGGCAACAGGGATGACCCTGGAAACTACAGGCCTGTCAGCCTCACTTCTGTGCTTGGCAAAATCATGGAGAAGATTGTTCTGGGGGTTATTGAAAAACATCTGAATGACAACACAGTCATTGGTCCCAGCCAGCACAGGTTCATGAGGGGAAAGTCCTGCTTAACAAACTTAATTTCATTCTACGACAAGGTTACCCACCGAGTTGACCAAGGGAAGCCTATCGACGTGATCTTTTGGATTTCAGCAAAGCCTTTGATATTGTCTCTCACAGTATTCTCCTGGACAAGATGTCCAGTACACAGCTGGATAAACACACAATACAGTATGTGAGCAATTGGCTGATGGACCGGGCTCAAAGGATTCTAGTAACTGGGGTTACGTCGGGCTGGTGACCAGTCACTAGTGAGTTCTGCAGGGATCCATCTTAGGGCCAGACCTCTTCAACGTCTTTATAAATGACTTAGACACAGGACTTAAGGGATTACTTGGTAAGTTTGCTGATGACACAAAATTGGGAAGAGCTGTTGACAGTCTCGAGGGCAGAGAGGCCTTGCAGAGGGATCTGGACAAATTGAAGAACTGGGCAATTGCCAATCGCATGTAGTTCAACAAGGGCAAGTGCTGGATTTTGCACCTGGGACACAGCAACCCTGCCTGTACATACAGACTGGGGGATGAGATGCTGGAAAGCAGCTCTGCGGAGAGGGATCTGGGGGTTCTGGTCAATGGCAAGTTGAACATGAGCCAGCAGTGTGCCCTGGCAGCCAAGAGGGCCACCCGTGTCCTGGGTGCATCAAGCACAGCATTGCCAGCCAGGCAAGGGAGGTGATCGTCCCATTCTGCTCTGCACTGGTGCAGCCCGACCTGGAGCACTGTGTGCAGTTCTGGGTGCCACAGTATGAAAAAATTAAGCTACTGGAGAGTGTCCAGAAGAGGGCTATGAAGTTGGTGAAGGGTTTGGAGGGGAAGCTGTATGAGGAGCGGCTAAAGTTGCTTGGTTTGTTCAGCTTGGAGAAGAGGAGACTGAATGAAGACCTCATGGCATCTACAGCTTCCTCACAAGGGGAGAAGGAGGAGCAGGTGCTGATCTCTTCTCTCTGGTGACCAATGACAGAACCCAAGGGAATGTCAGGAAGATGTGCCAGGGGAGGTTTAGATTGGACATTAGGAAAAGGTTCTTACCCAGAGGGTGGTGGAGCACTGTAACAGGCTCCTCAGGGAATTAGTCATGGCCCCAAGCCTGGCAGTATTCAAGGAGAGACTGGACAACACCCTCAGAATCATAATGTGAACTGTGGGGTTGTCACATGCCAGGATAGGAGTTGGACTCGATGATCCTTGTGGGTCCATTCCAACTCAGAACATTCTAGGAATCTATGATTCTTTCGTTCATGAAACAGGAAATACATTGTTTGCTCTATTCTTACAAGTAAAATGACCAAGACTCTGTCTATGAAGAAGTTTTATGTGAATTCAGCTGTTACAGTTCGGTGAAAAAAGTGTGGACATAAAATTCCTACCTTTAAATTCACTGAGCTTTCAGCAGCATATAATGGATGATAGATAAAAGACACCTTAATTTATCTCCTGCCCAGAGGCTGAGTTCCGTGCAATGGTTTTCTATAGCATTGGATAACTGGGAGGCCTTGGGAAAACCAGATATATAATTGGAAAGTTTTGAGATTTTAGGAGTTATCTAAGAAGTTCTTGTATAAAAGGTATTTCTCTTATTACAGAATTAGACTCCAGTTATATTTCAAGTTTCTATGCCCCATGCCATTATTAGAACTACTGTAAATCCACCTTGGGAAAAAAGAAAACCCTGGAATGATGACAGAGGTCTGTAGTCTCTTCTAGAGTTAGTGTTAAAAACTTTTTTTTTCCCTTCCACTTAGAAAAAAGTAAATGGATGGTATTAAAAAAAAAATTTCAGTACTTGAAAGGAGCCTATAAAAAACACGGGAACAGATTTTTGAGCAGGGCCTGTTACCACAGGACAAGTGGTGATGGTTTTAAACTAAAGGAGGGGAGATTCAGGTTAGACATGAGGAAGAAATTTTTTACGAGAGTGGTGAAACACTGGCCCAGGTTGCCCAGAGAGGTGGTTGATGTCCCATCCCTGGAGACCTTAAAGGCCAGGCTGGAAGGGGCTCTGAGCAATCTGATCTAGTTGAAAATGTCCCTGCTTATTGCAGGGAGTTGAACTAGATGACCCTTGAAGGTCCCTTCCAACCCAAACTATGCTATGATTCTCTGAAAAAAAAAAAAAAACTTTAACAATTAGTTTGATTTAAAGCAATTAGAAGCAGAATAGTATTTATAATGGATTATGACTGCACATATGCATAAAGACTATAAAAACAAATACAGTACAGCTACAGTAAGTGGTTCTACTTTAAAGGACTGCTGTTTTTAGAAAGCACAACCAGCAGAAACCTTCTAAATTGTAAATCCAGTTCCCCGCTACAGTTAGTAACCACAGATTATAATCCTTTCCACAAATGTCACCTTTTTGAGTCTGAAGTTTATTTGCACTCAGACTTGACTATCTTCAATAGAGCTCTGTCCTGTCTCCCACCTCCAATGCTGTTTAATTTTTTCCCTCTTATTTCCATCCTAAAATTATTCACTGTTAATTGATACCCATTTATTCTGGTGCCTTGTTCTTTATTTTAAATAGATCTTCTCCTCTCCTGATATATATTCTTTGATGTATTTATAGAGAGCAACCAGGTCTTCTGGAATTAGTACTTTTAAAATATATATCACACTAATTGCCTTATTTCATGCAAATCTTATGGGCTGGAGGTCCCTCTCTAGCCTGAACTAACCGAGATTTTCTATCTTCATTTGCAGGGCTCTTTCTGTCTTTCTGATCCTATACCCTGTAGAAGTGGATGCTTAAGGGGATATAGGCAGAGAAGATGAAGGTAGGAATATTCTGAGCTGCCAGTAGTGGCAAGGGTTAGGCAGTTATCTACCTATTACACCTATAATCCTGTAGTTTTATGTTCAGTCCTTCAGGAAAGTATACTTTTCTCTGCCTTTATTTTTCATTGGTATTTGAGGAAATACTTTTTTTTATGCAAGTGCTGAGCTAATTTAACTCTGAACACTTGCATTAAAACTGATTCATTTCTTAAGACGCAAGCAAGAATATAATCTTTTTCTGCTACAATTACAGTTTCCAAAATACATTAGATAAACAGAATCAGACAAAGAACACCAAACTTAATTCCCATCTATTTATTAGAATTCCAGTATTGAATAAAATTCATTGACTTGTAAAGCATCCTTTCTTAGTTCGGTTTTTCAAAGACCATGATATACTTTTCCCCGATCAAAAAAGGAGGGGACAGTTGTATTAGCAGCTGTAAGTATTGCATATTCTCACCATTGATGCTTCACATCATCATTACAGCTGGATAACTGCAAATCCAGGGACACGCTTTTTTGCTAGCAAAGAGCAGAACTACACATCAGACTCATGGGGAACAGATGGGGAGAACAAACTCTCAGCCAGGCTGCCCCTACCACCTTGCTAACCTTTTTGCAAATGCAATTAAAGGTCCCTCACTGCAGCTGAGAAGAGTTTAGAAGGGGCTCAGATAGTGAATGTTCCCCGTTCTCATGTGTTCCCTGTGCATCAAATAGGTTATGAGGATAACTGCCTTCCCTTGTTTGGAATCCTCAGCTGCATAAGAAAAGCTCACCTTTCTCAATTTGGGAACGAAGCTGAAAATAGTCTAAGGGTTTTGCTGCTGACAAGCAGGAAAACTCAAGAGGGTGTTGGAAATCACCTTTTCCTGGAGCTGTAGGTTCAGTTTATCCTCCTAATTCATCAGGAGGATGTGTGAATAATTTCAACCATTCAAAAAGGAAGGAAAGAAATCACAGAAATTGCTTCTTGCAAAGGTCCTTGCCCAACAGCATATAGGAACAACTCAGGTAATGATGCCTGCTATAAAAAGAAAGGAACTTAAATAAACAAAACTGCTGTGATTGTATGTTTCACAGAATTACATTAAATAACTGTAACTGAATTGGCCAGTGATTTCTTTTCTTTATGAAACCACTGTTGCCTGCACCCAAGAGGATTTGTGTCCATAACCTTTGTCAGTTCTCTGCTTATTGTTTCTTGTAACGTGTTTCTTCTAAACCGAAGATACAAAGCAGATACAAATTGCACCAGGATATCTGCAGCCAGTGAGGGCAGAAGGCTGCTTGCAAAATGCATTTTTATAATATGCCATGAAAAAGATGCGACTTACACTTGCTGACACTGAACTTTATCACAGTCAACTAGGTATTCCAAAGTGAGTAACAGTGTGTGCTTTTGTGTATACAGAATTTATATATATTTCCTCAGTTTTTATCTAATCTGGGAATTTTAATTGATAAAATGTGTGGACTGGAACTACTCATACACACAGATTGCAAATGTTCAGTGCTTTCTCTTCCTCTTTCCTTCTGGTTATATTAGTTCATTAGATGTGTTCTCTATGTGAAATTCAGAAATGTTGGCTTTTGTGAAAAATGTGGTAGCAAAATATTATTGTTACAACTTTTCTAGGTGTACTTGGGGTTTTCAGTGAAGAAGCTCTCACTTCAGGGGAGATAGTATGAGAGGAATATTTTTCTAAATTGTGTGCATTTTGTCATGATTTTCTTTTTGCTTCCTGCACTGATTTTGTGACAGAGACAGTTAGATGTTGCATTTATTTAATGCTTCTCTTGGCAGTTCTTATCATTCATGGTTTTGATTTATAGCTATCTTCTTATGTAATTTGTTAAGTGGTAGCTGCTATAAAGAGTTTCAGGTGGCTGATTCACAGTAGGCAAGAGTGTTTCATGTTCAAAATTTTTCTCTTTGTGATGATTTGAACATCTATTTAAGCTGTTTGTGAACTGTGATTTGAATCACATGGACTGGTGAATAAAACAGTATTGAGCATAAAGATTTCCTATGAGGTGCTTCTGTTGTACCGCTGTAATTAATTTAATTTCTATATGGATAATAGACTAAAAATCATCTGATAGTGAATACAGAGGCAGGACTTATGGCTGCTGGGCCAGAAAAGTGTGGAATGAAAGGTCACTAGAAAGGTCAATTCTAGCCTTATGCAAAGAAAAAAGAAGACACTAAAATATTTTTAATAAAATCTCCAGTATTTCATGGAAGCAACATAAAGAGGTTTACACTGACCTACTCTTTGTGGATTTATTCCAGTTGAGGTCTTAATTCCTGTGGCCAGTTTGAGTAGTTTGAGCTTTCAGATATCTCATTGGGCTACAGTAATAAATGAAAACCTTTTGCTGTCCAAAGGGAGATGGAGTTGCCTATGATTCTGTGCTTTCTGTCTCCTGCTGTGTTCCATATGATAATAGCCTGCACAGCTGAGCACTTCTTTCGACAGTATTCTCATTTCCAGTTAGGGTAGGGGATAAAAAGCTGGACGTGAACTGACAATGTGCACTCTCAGCCCAGAAAGCCAATTTACCATGAGGGATGGCAAGGAATTTTGATCTCTTGTATTTTTTTTTGCATCTGGATTTTGATAGGATAATTATCTTCTGATGAATGTGGAACATTTGTCTTTGAACCAGTGCTGGGCTACAGTGCGATAAATTGGGTTTACACTGATGATTTGGACCCTGTTAGTACTGAATGACGGTGACAGGAATCAGTGCCCAAATGTTTCTACAAGAATGGCCTTACTTTTGTCCTGAAAATACTGTCATAGCCCATTTTGAGACAGATGATTCCACTTGTATCAGACTGAAATGAAGATCTGCTGGAGGGAACAGGACAAAACTGGTGTGAGTCCTTCTGTGCTGGGACTTAGGTCATGCAGGTGTATCTCTAATAAACCAGTCGCAAGCTGTAGGTAGAGGAGTGCAGAGCTGTGGGCCTCCTTCTGCCTGGAAGTAGCTTTATTCTTAGCTGATATCCATATTGATGTGGGCTTCTGGAAAGGTTTGAAGGAAAAGCAAAGAGCCAGAGGGTAGGCACAACAGTTCTCATGAGGAAATTCTGGCTCTTCATTAAGCTGCAATTAAGCTGCTCTGTTTGAGAGAAGATAATTTAATTCTACAGTAAATAGATACTGAAAAGGACAGAGGTACTTACCAGGAAGAATGGTGCCATGCCCTGCAGGTAGGTTCCCTAACTCTTTATGGAAACTTTTTTTTTTAATGGTAGCTTTATCCCTCAAATACTGGCACCAGGTCGGTAGCCATGATTTGTCTGGGACCGTACAAGACAGTAAATTTCCATTCAAGCATGCACTGCTCTAGTACAAGCACAATGGTAGTTCTTTGGATATAAAATGCACAGAACTTGCTGCTGTCAGGGGCTGATTATTGGTGTTTGAGAAGGAGCAAAAACTCTAAGCTACAAGAATGCCTGGGTGTCTTCTAGTCTGGAATCAAAGGAGGATGTGGAGAATGTGTCCTTTTCTTCTCATGGCTCATTCATTCCAGCAGTTTACCAGGGACAAAAAAGTAGTCTTGCAGAACAATTTCAAGCTGTAAGATGAGAGTATAGGTTGAATATCTCAGCCAACTTTCTGTATGAGGGCTTTGAAGTTCATGACTTGCCTTAGCTGTTGTTTGATCTTTCAAGGATAGTGAAAAAAGTCTCGAACCAGACAATTACTTTAATTTACTGTGATTACTGACAGGTAAAATTGGTGTAGATAGAGGCATCACAAATACATGGAAAGAGAGCTGGATAGCCCCAGTTAAGTGTTACTGGGATCAAAGTTCTGGGAAGGACATGGTAGGAGTACTAAAGAACACATCCACTCTGTGAGGTCTGTGCCTAGAAAGATGAAAGAAGAGAGAAGGAAGAGATTCAAAGATTTGGTCGTGAAAGACATCATGACACATTTCTAAGCAGCTCTCTGCTAATTATGATGGCAACTTGAATGTTCATGAGGAATGATATGAAACGTTTCAGGAATTATTCGCTATACCAGTTTGGAGCTGCAAAGCTTGATTGATGTTACTATGTTGTTAGCCTCTTATTTCTGCTAGTGAACATTTCCACTGAAGTCTGTGAGACTGGTTACCAGCTGTAGTTTTCATAGACTTATTTGGGTCTGTATTTCCTCGTTCAAACCCCAGCAAAATTCTTGGGCTGTCAGAGCTATTGTGGGGAATTTTTTGTTTCTTAAAAAAAACCCCAAAAACCAGAAAACAAAAACCACAAAACCTTTAATCATAGAGTAATCCATCAAAATCTTGATTTAAAAAAAAATAATAAAAAAGTTTATATTCTTTTTATCTGCCCTTCCAACATAGTGCTATCAAAACTGCTGTTGATTACTTGTAGGGCACACCCATGGAGACCAAGGTAATTTTAGCAATAAGTTCAGTGGGTCCAGGATTGGCTCTTTAGTGAATAAACAATTTTATTTTAAAACCAAGTAATCTTTCAACACTCTGAAAATATTCTAATGTCAAAGCCTTGTATTTCTGTCTTCCATTAATATTCATTAAGAACTGAAAGAAACATGCATTAAGTTCCACTGGGGTTTGGCTTCTACTTTTGTGTTCTCAGTGAAGTTTCTCTTAATGTATTCTGAGAAGTCTTTGGTAACCTTTATTCTCTTTAGTTGTGTGCAAGCTTTCACACTTCTTTCTCCACAGAAATCACTATCTGGTTCTGAATGTATTTTTGTTGATTTCTGTCATATTACAGACCTTCTTTTTAGTTTGTTGAGATTGAGTGAATCTTCTGTTCATCTAGAATGAAAGGTGGTACAGAAAATTGGACACATTCACTGGGGTAATTGCATCTATTTGCAGTTCAACTTCCAGTGGTTTTGTTGCAGTGAGAGAATTGAGATGTGATGACAGTGTTAGGCTTTTCGATGCAAAACTGCCTCAGGCTCAAGTAAGATGCATTCAATTAATTTCTCTTCCTATGGTAAAGACCTGCAGTAAAGATATTTGTTTTCCCAGCTACTGTTATATAAACTCCTAATTGTCTTTTTCTTTTGTATTCTACTTTTGTATGAAAATGTTGCCTGCAATTATAATGTATTTATATTTGCTTTGAATAGCTTTGTAAATGATTCCCCTGGGTTAGAAAGTTATTATACACTAAGAAATATGTAGAAAATATCAAGAATGTACTTGATAAATTTAGTCCTCAAGATAACTTATAGTTTGTTGTCAAGTGATTTAATTACAGGGTAAATTTCAGATTTTCTAGCATTATTATTTTTATTGATTTGATCTTTGAAAGTATTAGTTCCAAAATCTCTTGACTGATCTTAGTTCCTCAAATGATTTATTGACAAACAGATGAATGCATAGATCATGAATAAAACCTACTTTCATACTGTATACAGATGGAGTGCAAACAGGGACACTATCATATTTCTGTGAAGATGTCAAGAAAAAGGAATGGCACTGATTTACACCATCAAAAATAGTTATGCTTTTCAAGTTACTCTGATAGTGGCAGATCATATTTTGTAGGTGGAAAATTAGTTACTGAAAAAATAAAATCTTCAAATATAAAGCAGTGATGAAATCTTAAGTAAAGATCACACTTTTCAGCAATATTTGCTGAAGTCAATGACAGAGATTACACAAGTTTTTGAGCTGATAGCCTGAAATTTCATCAGAAAAAAAAAAAAAAGTACCAATTTTGACATAGACCTCCAGCTCAGGCTTTGAGTGGTATCTTTTAAATGGTTGTTTTGGGGCAGGAATGTGAAGGGCTTAATGAAGATCTCAGTTTCAGTGGTATTCAAAAATTCTAAAACATCAGAAGTAGAATATTATCTACCCACTCACATAAAGGTATTTATCATGGCAATTAAGGGAAAGTTTCATTAAGCAGTTTGAAAGTCAATCAAGATAATGAAATTAATACAGTATAGGTGTTTCAGTATTGATAAAGAGTGTTCGGTGACAAATGGCTCTTTAATCCACAAGCTGTTCAGAACTAGCGGAAATCGCATAAAAAGTAATTGCACGCCCTCGCTACCAAACCTCACCCTTGGTCTCCTTCTGGCCCTATCAGTCTTGCACTGTGAGCTACACAGTGACACAAATTTGCTGGACAACAACGAGAGCTCTCAGTTTGTTGACTGCAGTACTTTCCTGGGACATGAAAGTCTTATTCTTCATCAAGCTGCAGAGAAGGTTCCTCTATGTTTTAAAAGGATGAAGCAACTGTATTATCAAAAAGAAAGATCTAAAGGCAGCTACGTGCAAGAATGGATCCAGGCTGTGAATCTGTAACACAGAAGTAAGACCAGTCTAAGGGAGAGGGGGCTTTCAGATGTGCCTCTGCCTTTGTAAGTGTCTAGGTAGTAGGAGTATCGCTGAGACTTGTCTGATTTTTTACTCACCAAAATGCCTGAGGATGGAGTTTAAGGATTTTCCCAGGCAGATGTTTAAAAGTTAGCTATGGTAGCAGAGAAATTCTTTGTGAATTGAAGCATGAGACCATTCTCACCCAGTTCCAAGATTCCTGAGAGCTGTGTATTCCTGCAGGTTTCTGTGAAAAATGAGAATATCCAGTGCATGGTGAATTTTATGACTTTAGAACACAAAATGTTGCAGAAGAAAATGCATATGATGACATATTTGATACCTTTAGATGGTAGAGTTTAGGATCCTGCATGGAGGAAGCAGGATAATAAGTAGTAACAAAAACATGGACTTCAGCAGGGCAAACTTTGGCCTCTTCAAGGTCCTGCTTGGAAGAAACCCATGGGATAGGGCTCTAGAAGGCAGGGAGGTCCAAGAGAGCTGGCTAATATTCAAACATCACTTCCTTCAACCTCAAGGCGGATGCATCCCTATGAGCAAGAAATCAAGCAGAGGGAGTAGAAGGCCAGCATGGATGAGTAAGGAGCTCCTGTCAAAAGTCAGGTGGAAGAAGGATGTTTATGTAATATGGAAAAAGGGACAGGCCACCTGGGAGGAATACAAGGAGGCTGTTCAAGTATGCAAGAATGTGGTGACAAAGGCCAAGTTCTACTTGGCAGCAAATCTGTCCAGGGATGTCAAAGACAACAAGAAGGGCTTCTTCAAGTATATCAGCAGCAAAAGGAAGGTTAGGGAAAGTGCAGGTCCGCTGCTGAAAGAGGAGGGTGCCTTGGTGACAGATGATACAGAGAAGGCAGAGTTACTGAATGCCTTCTTCTGTGTCTACTGCTAAGACCAGCCCTCAGGAATCCTAGACCCTAGAGAAAGAAGAAAAAGTCTGGCAAAAGGAAGACTTTCACTTGGTTGAGGAAGATCAGGTTAGAGATCATTTACATAAACTGGACATGCGCAAATCCGTGGGCCCCAAGTGGATGCACCCACAAGTGCTGAGAGAGCTGGCAGAAGGCCAGGCTGGATAGGGCTCTGAACAAGCCAATCTAGTTGAAGATGTCCTTGCTTATTGCAGGGACTTGGACTAGATGACCTTTGAAGGTCCCTCCCAACCCAAACTATTCTATGATTCTGTTATTATTAATTCCAAAAGAGAGATTTCTGATAATTTCTGCATGCTCTTATGTGAATGATACTTGAAGTTAGTAGTCTAGAAGCCATAGGTTATCACAATATGAAGGAATTAAGATCTATTATTCATCTAGTGAAAATGGCCCAGAAGTGAAAGACTTATGTCAATATTTTGACACTGTCAACACTAATCCATATTTTTGTGTTAGCAGCAAGTGTTCTCCCTACATTAGTATTTCTCCTATTGACTATGGTGATTGTTTTCATCACCATGTTAGGCAGATGATTTTCACAGGTCTTAAAAGGAGACTACTTTAGTTGTCCTACAGTGTGGACTGAAACACGGCCAAGAAAAAGAGTAAGAATACATGCATCTAACATATAAACTTTCTTGCTTTTGTATCCTCAATGCTAGAGATAAAATTTCCCTCTCAGTTTCCCTCATGCAATCATGCTTAGCCATTATAAGGCTTTTCTACTCTGTAAGGTTAAATCAAATACCAATAACTACCCACAATACACTGTCATTGCCCTCTTTGTGCCCTCCTCCTTTTTCCTTGCTAAGAAGTTTGTTAGCGGATACAAAACAGATCCTTCCTTCCTGCAGCAAGAGACATCAACCTAGATAGCTTCAGAGAATCAAGTTGTTTCCCTTTCACTCAAAAATACTAGTGACAGCATATCTCACAGGGCTCTCTGTAAAATGACATGTGTATGAGGTTATATTAATATTTGCTTTTTATAACATTTCAGCAGAAAATGAACAGTTATATACTAAACAAAGATTTAAAAAAAAAAAAATAGACATAAACATTTAAACTCTCATGATTACAACAGAACACCAGTTATGTGGTTTATGCACTTAATATTTTTCACAATGTATAAACTTTCATTAATTTGTCTTCAGATTACTGCATCAGTGAAAGAATATAGTAATTAAAGTAGGCAAAAGAAATCTTAATCAAAAAATGCCAAGGAAGAGGAGTGAATGAAATGGTTTACTGCTCTATTATGTGATAGCATTATGATAGGAAACTAGGAAAGAAGTGAAAAAAGATTAATCAGGAAGGAAGCAACACTGAGTTATCATAGCTACGCAAGGGATTGTAGAATCACAGAATCAGAGAATGGTTGGCGTTGGGAGGGATCTCTGGAGATCATCCAGTCCAACCCACCTGCTAAGGTAGGTTCACCTAGAACAGGTTGCACAGGAATGTGTCCAGGTGGGTTTGGAATGTCTCCAGAGAAGGAAACTCCACAACCTCTCTGGGCAGCCTGTTCCAGTGCTCTGGCAGCCTCAATGTAAAAAAGTTTCTCCTCATATTCAGATGGAACTTTCTATGCTTCAGCCTCTGCCCATTGCCCCTCATCCTATCATTGTGCACCACTGAAAAGAGTCTAGTCTGATCCTCTTGACACCCACCTTTACGATATTTACAAACATTGATGAGATCTCCTCTCAGCCTTCTCTTCTCCAGGCTGAACAGACCCAGCTCTCTCAGTCTTTCCTCATGAGAAAGATGCTCCAGACCCCTAATCATCTTTGTAGCCTGCCACTGGACTCCCTCCAGTAATTCCATGTCCTTCTTAAACTGAGGAGCCCAGAACTGGACACAGTACTCCAGATGCAGGCTCACCAGGGCAGAGTAGAGGGGGAAGAGAACCACCCTTAACCTGCTGGTCACACTTTTCCTAATGCACCCAGGAGACCACTGGCCTTCTTGGCCACAAGGGTACATTGCTGACTCATGGTCAACCTGTTGTCAACCAGGATTCCCAGGTCCTTTTCTGCCAAACTGCTTTCCAGCAGGTCAGCCCCCAACCTGTACTGGTGCATGGGGTTATTCCTCCCTAGATGCCCTACCCTACAGTTGCCTTTGTTGAATTTTATCAGGTTCTTCTCTGCCCAGTCCTCCAGCCTGTCCAAGTCTCACCGAATGGCAGCACAGCCTTCTGGTGTGTCAGCCCTTCCTCCCAGTTTGGTATCATCAGCAAACTTGCTGAGGGTGCACTCAGCCTCTTCATCGAGGTCCTTGATGAATAGGTTGAACAGGACTGGACCTAACACTGACCCTGGGGAACCCCACTAACTACAGACCTCCAACCAGACTTTGTACCGTTGATCACAACCCTCTGAGCTCTGCCATCCAGCAAGTTCTTGATCCATCTCACCATGCATTCATCCAGTCTACACTTCCTGAGCTTACCTATGAGGATTTTGTAAGAGATCGTGTCAAAAGCCTTGCTGAAGTCAAGGTAGACAACATCCACTGCTCTTCCCTCATCTACCCAGCCCGTCATACCATCATAGAAGGCTATCAGATTGGTCAAACATAATTTCCCCTTGGTGAATCCAGGCTGACTACTCCTGATGACCTTCTTTTCCTCCACATGCTTGGAAATGATGTCCAGAATGAGCTGTTCCATCACCTTTCCAGGGAGGGAGGTGAGGCTGACTGTCCTGCATTTGTCTGGGTCGTCCTTCTTGCCATTTTTGAAGACTGGAATGACATTGGCTTTCTGTCCATCCTCAGGCACCTCTCCTTTTCTCAACGACTTTCCAAATATGATGGAGAGCAGCTTAGCAATAAGATCTGCTAACTCTCCCAGCACTTGTGGGTGCATCCCATTGAGGCCACGTCTAATTTTCCTAAACAATTTCTAACATCACCCTCCTCAAAATCTTCTCAGATTTTCCTGGTGCTGTGAGATGGCCATCAGAGCCAAATGCAGTGGGGATTTTTGTTGTGCTCCCCATCAGAGACATTTGGGGTCTTGCTGAAAATGGGACTGTTCTGTTAGAGGTGCTGCTGGCCATGTTAATATCCTTGTGTTTGTACGTACTTCTCCAAGTATCAGAACACTGTTTCATCCCCACCGGAAATGTTATTTGCTTTGAATACTAAGAAAGCACCTATTTATCTTGTATAACAGCAATTTTTCCTTAAATATGTGTGCAACACTTCTTCAAAAAGAAAAGAAAATCTTTCAAGTAAGAAGATAAATACTTACAAAGAGGTGTTTTTAAAGATGTTCAGAATGCAGTTTCTATTAATTTTGACTGCTGTCCAAACTAATCAACACACAGCTGTTGCAAATTAACTTCCTTTTTAAGGAAAAAATGTTATGTGAAGCATCAAAGTAAATTGCAAATGGATCAGATTAGGATCTTTTACTGCAAAAAGACATAAAATGTAATATCAAAAATTGCATGAAGGCTTGCTTTTCTGTTGCTGTTTTCAGAAAGACAAAAAAGTTAGATTACCATAGTGTCTGAGTTCGGAAGTGCATTTTTTATATTTAACTTCAGTTTTCTTTGCTTTCCACTATCTATTGATAAATGTGATAAGATTTTCTTGTGAACAAGGAAATTATGTCTTGTTGAGGACATGGTTTCTAACTGACAGCTAGGACAGCTAGCATCAAAAAGGAGAAATAGCATCTCATATCTTTTATTCTGAGTTTTTCATTTCCATAATGCAGAGCTAGTCTTGTATTTATTTGCCTTTTTTTACAGTTACATGTTCATTTTAAGAATTATTCCTTGACTGTTCTCTGGTCCAACTGATGTGTTTCAAAAATACTGTTAATAAAATAAACCCCTCTGGGAAATTCCACCTTTTTTATTAACAGCATAATAACCTGGCAGTTTTTAAATGTACTATTTTACTGTGAGGGCACAGGTAGCCTAGAGAGGTTGTGAAGTCTCCCTCCTTGGAGATATTAAAAACCAATTTGGACATGGTCCTGACTAACAGACTCTAGGTAGGCCTTCTTGAGTAGATGGGGTGGACAAGATGACCTTCAGAGGTCCCTTCTAACCTCAGACATTCTCTGATTCTGTGATTGCACAGAACAAACTTATTACATTTAATTATTGGGGAGCAGGTGATAAGATCCAATTACTTTGAAGAAAATTTAATGATTATATTTCCTGAAATGATTTCGCTTACATTGACAGCTATCCCCTTTCTCTCGTGAGTGGGATAATGCACTGATGCATGTGACAGTGTGCCACTAGACAGCAGCTTGTCTCTTCAAGCCCCTGGATATCAAAGTTCTCAGAGGTTAAACCCAACGCCTAAATTTTTCTTGAGATAGACATGAAAGCCAATGAAGATGTCTATTGTACCTGTAGAAAGGACTCTGTGTTTGAAGGCAGTGTCTTTATTTTCTGACTTTGTCAGTTGGTCTAATAAAAGATATTACATCTCTCTCCAGATCTTGCCTTGTGAATAGTTAAGGAGCTTTTCAGGATTTCGACCTAGTTTCATAGAATTTTTTGTCAGCGAAGTTATTTTCAGTTTTGTGGATGGCCTAAATTCCACTTGACCTACAACGATGTACAGTATCCAAACTGGTCGAGAACTACTGTGCTGCAGATCACTTCAAATCAGTTTTGATTATATACTTATGAAGAATAAAGTTCTTTAAAAAGCACTATATTCAGTAATGTTTTCCATTATCAATATCCATCTTTATCATAACACTGGTATTGCCACCTTACAGTGTAACTGAATGTGCTAAAGTTTTATTATTTCAGCTAAATATTAATCAAACTGAATAATAGTAGAAGAAGCAGCACTGCATTTTTTTCTTGTTAATCTTATTTTACTACTGTGTGTTGAACAATAAAATAATTGAGCAATAAAGAACAATTCCTCGTTTTTCAACATCTTTTTTTTCTTAACTGTTGTCCATGTACTAGAGATATTCTAGAAAGACTGCATGTAGTGAGAAATTGCCCTATTTGTTTCACATTTGTTATAACATAAACCAAAAACTAATCACAGATAGAGACTTGGTGCCTGGACATTTCAAGATTACCTCACAACTATTTTCATTACTGATGTTCAGACCACATGTATCTCAGAAATTATTATAGTACTTCATTTCTTTGTCTTTTAACTCCCTTCAGAGGAGAAAATACAAGATATGTGAAATTAAGCAAGGCGTCATCTCTATAAACCAGGTAATAAAGATATTCTTCAGATATTTAGCTAAAATAATAAAAAGACACATTGAGAGGACAAGTATAGGAGAACAAATCTGAAATGTTTTCTTTGAGTTATCAGTTTTTTCTTTCTCAGGAAAGAAAGCTTTCCCAAAGTCTGCATCTTCTGCAAGAAATTGCTTGTGTTGACGTATGTTCAGATTAAATGACAATACACTTATAAGATGTGTGCACCTTCTTTAATCTTTGTTGTCCTTTCATGGGATCATACCAAGGTGGAAGGTCTCTAGTGCAGCCTCCTGTTCAAGGCAGGGGAGCTGTTGGACCAGAACAAGCTGATCAGGGCTTTATCCAGCTGGATCTTTTACATTTCCTGGTCTGGAAGCTGCACAGCCTCTCTGGGCAACTTGCTCCACTGCGAGTCTGTCCTTATGATGACAAAGTATTTCCTTATATTCAGTCTGAATCCCTCTTGTTTTAATTTGTGTCTCTTGTCACTTTTTCTACCACCCATACATAACTGAAGAGTCTGACTCCATCATCTTGATAAATGTCCCATAGTTATTAGAGGGCCATTTGTAGGTTTGCCCTTCAACCTTTTCTTCTCCAGAAATGTGGACTTTTTTTTTTTTTTTAATAAAGACTTCATTATTACTTTATTTACAATATTATCATCACTTGTACTTTAATAAATGTGTGCTGGTAATATCATTTTACTGCCTTGTTAGAAGAAAACTAATAGAAACATAAAATTAAAATTAAATAATTGCTTCATTTTCCCTAGATTGTATCGTTTTTGCTTTTGTCTGCTCTGCAAGGCACAAAAGGAAAAATTGTCTCCAGCTCATTTCTGTTTAAAAACTAACTCAGCTACATAAGGACATAAGGCTACATAAGGCTTGAATAGGCAGGAAAATGTGTCCTCTCATTAGAAAACCAGATCTCTGTTAACTTGCTAACCACACTGCAGGACTATAATCTCAGACAATTAATGAGCAGCTGGGGGCTTTTTCAATAAATATAGTGTCCTGAGTTATTTATTCTTTGTTTAAAGCCAGCCTAAACAAATTTCCCTATCAGGAATTAAGTGGTGGCTTGTCTGCAGCAAGTTGACTGCACCAGGTATATTTGGGGGGCAGAGAACTGAGGTCTGTGGCTGGAGTCAGAAGCTGTGGGATAAAGCAGAGGCTGTGTGACAAAGCTGTGCAATTGGTGGTTAACTAAAAACTTCCTTCAACCAGCGTTTCTGCCATGACTGAGTTGGAGGGCTGTCTGTTAGACACAGGGATACTGAGCTGACACTGTCCTTGTGTCTAAGCAGGCATACACATGCCCCCTCTTCAAATTAACGTATTACCAGAACATTAACAGAACACATATTACCATTACATCAAGGAATTAAGAAGGAAAAAGTACGTGATTCCAAAACATAAAACAAACTCCAGCATATTTTTAAAAGTAAATTATATGCTTTCATAACAGTCTGTTTGAAGACATGATTGTTATTTACTGTTTCTGGTTGCCTTTTATGTTCAAATTATCATAGTCACATGATATATGTGATAATTAGAAATGTACATTCATTGCAGAAAACTACAGCTTTATCCAAAAATGTGACAGGTTATGGTTTTTTTGTTGCCATGTAGATAGCACACCATGACCATTCTTACTATGTTATGCTTAGAAGTATTTTGTAGTAAAAGCTGACACAGGTTTTATTTCACATCTATAATTTTTGTCAGTTTTCCTTTCTTGAATGATGTGACACAAGGGAAGCTTCTGTAAAGCAAAAAAAAAGGTCATGATTTTTATTGAAGCCTATTATACTCTGGGAAATCAGGCGTGGGAAATATAACAATTACATACAATAACCACTTTTTACAGTTCTGAATATAAAGACTGTGTAGTGACATAAAACCTCTATTAAACACTGCTGCCTTAACAAAATTATTTTTCTATTAGTAGATGAAACTTCATGGCCAACAGAAATTGCAAGTAGGAATAAACATTTTAAAATTAAGCAGTACAGCTATGGTGGAAACTACTTCAGCCTTTCCATCCCACCCTGCCATTGTGTGGAACCCGAAATATAAGTGTAGGAAAAACTGAGCATATATGACTGTGGAACAGAATCAAATTCCACTGACAGGCTATGAAATGAGAGAAGAATATTTGTGATCAACTAGAATAAGTGAAAATATAACTCCATCGCTGTTAATGTCGTATTAACCTTGCAGAAAGGACTGCTTTGAGGAAAGTGAAGGATTTTGATTGGTGAGTGGATCTCTTGATCTTCCATTTTCCTCTGTGACACACTGACAGAGCACACTATTCTGATTCAGATGTTAATTTATGGAAATGGAAAATACAATGTATCTGATTGCTTAATTATGCATCCAGGGGATTCATTCAGAACCCTTATAATACTTCTTGATGACCTTTCAAAGGCAGAACTTGCAATTTGCAACTTTTATTGGGATTTAATCAACTGGACAATACTTCTCACATCTTTTTCTGATGAGAGTACTGACCCCTGTCTCTGATACCTTTGCCATGTACTATAATCACTAATCTCTTATGCAAAAAAGAGTAATTCCTGTGTAGCATAAATGAATCCAAGAGTGGAAAGAGTTAGCCTACAGCTCTGTCTTTTCAGACTTTAATATTGAAAAAGATGCTACAAAGGTTTGGTATTGAGAGAGCTGCAATGTGCTAACAACAAATGGTATTAAAGACCAAATGAAGCTGGTGGTGAGTGCGGGAAGCTGTACAATATACAGCATAATAAAAGGCATGGAGAAAATGGTAGTATAATTCCCATTTGGACTGTTTCATTATAGAAACCCAAGTTGTTTCTACTGGAATTGATAAGGAACTTCTTGAAAACCGAAGAAAGGGTTCTTTACTGCATGGGCTACAATTAACATACATAATTGATTACCAAGATGTATGACTGAATAAAAAATATGACAGACTAAAAAAAACAACCAACCTTTCATATATGTAATATGAATGTCTTGAGTTATAATGGTAAATATGTTTCTATTAGAAACTATATAAATCCTTTTGTCATCCCCCAGGGCATAACACCAAATTTCTATATTTGAATCTAGGAGTGGCTCTCCCTTGGGTTTTGTTAACCACTAACTAACTACAGAGTTTTTTTCATTTATTTTGAAAAACCTGAGGTTCTCTACTGCTTTCAGTCTGTATGTCTGGATGGATGCTCATCACCAGGTGATTCCTAACTAATTATGACTGACTGGCTGATTAATCACAGTAAAAAAGCTGAGACTCTTAGCTACCACTACAGAAGAGCAAAATAAATAACCCATGTGGAAATTACATCCTACTTCTGTATTTTGAAACATTGAAGCAAATATATAATCTTGAAATGAAAACATCTGTAACAGTTTTAGTATTTCATTATCCTCCTACAAGGTACAAATACCTTAAGTAAATGCAATAATATATAATAGCCCTAAGTAAAGACGAAAATAAGAAAAGAAATAATTTCAGTTTGACAATGAAGATACTTACAATATTACCAGTATTATCAATTTTTTTTCTCCTGTAAAAATATCTTAGTTGTAATTATCGCATGCATGAAGCACTTCCTAGGTGTGCTGAATTTTTTTCATTAAGGAGAGATATTAAGGAAAAAAATTACTCTTAGAGGTAAAAATATACAAGGGGTAATATGCCGCCAAATGAATTGACAGGATATATAGGAAGGGAAAAAAAACATTTGATGGGTTGGTGTTGATTGACCAGTACATGGCAGTTTGTGTCTGCAGGGAATTGGCATTAAATATGTTTGAACACACGAGATAAAACATGTGGCCACTGATAGTACTTTAAATGCTCACCACCTGCTACAGAAGCTGTGCAATGTACATGCTGCTATGTCATGTATTAAATGCATCTGAGATCTACTGAGTAGCTGGACTAAGAAAAATTTAATCCTTGCAATAATGGATAGATGGGACAGAGAGATCGAGTTTTCTTTTTAAACAGTTGCAATTGACCTCTTTGATTTTCTATTGATGTGTAGCTCTGGGTTTATATTTTAAAGCCATTATTGGCTCCCAGACTTTATAAAACTTAAGGCAGTTTTATAGTAATAAATTACATGATGAAAAGGAAGCAAATGAGCAAATGTGCATTTTTCTCTCTTTGATTTTAATGTCTTTTTATCTGAGTGTCTTCTCAAATGGAACTGATAATGGATAATATTATGAAGGAAGATCTGTATTTTTTAGATTCTTTTTAAAAACACAAGCTCACAAATGACTAAAGTTTAAAATGAAAATGTGTGTTTACTTAGTGATCTAATTCAAATGACTAAAGATACCATCATAGCATGCAAATGCACTTAATGTATGGATGCAAATATAGTCACAGGCTGTACTGGGCTGACAGAGTAGGAAAAGACACTGTTCCCCTAAAAGAAGACAGAAGAACAATTCCCACTCTTGGATACCTAAACCTCTGGTTGGGACAACTTTGTGGTGTTTAGTCTTTAGCTAATGTGCTACACCTAGTAGCTGAGTAGGTCAAGGTGAGGTTTGGACTTAATTTATTTATCAGCTAACACCAAAACTGTTTATTTTCATGTTCAGAGAGATTATTGTAGCACACCAGCTGTCTGAATAACAGTGAACCATCAAGTCTTTGTTTACAAGCACATTTATTTGAAACAGTTTGCATGACAAGTTACAAATTGTGACAATTACACCGGGTCAGAGAAAAGAACGCCATGTAATGCCAATGCTCATAATGAGGCACACTCTGATCTGATAGATGTATGTTGATTGAACCTGTCATGTTGCATTTCATATGGAAACTTAAAAAGAAAAGTCTACAATTTTGAGCCACAAACACAGGCTAGTTGTTTCTCAATATGTTTCTTATTATAGAAACCACTTGGCAGACATGAAGATTGTTACCTGCATGGTGGCAGGTAATTACTCACTGTGATAAGCCCTCCCAGTGCCAGCACCGATGCACGAGTCCCCCACGTTCCTCTGGGCCATTTGCTACTGCTCCTGCCTTCTCTCTAGAACAGAGATTTGCTGTTGTGCTGGGCCATCACTGCTAATTTTTTTTTCTTAAAGTTTCTTCTGTCTTTGTTCCACTTAATATCAGCTGGTTTCCATTTACCCAGTTCACTGGGAGGACTTTTTTGTGTCAAGCATTTGCTACAAATGCCTCAAATAATTCCAGTCCCACTTTCTGATACAAAGAGCCTTCCCATTGGTAATTTCTCATTTCTTTGTTTAAAGGCAAAACTCTTCTATCCAGCACTCAGATCTTCTCATAGCAATTTGTAGTTTATTTCAGATGTTGATTTAATCTTTAATGCTAGTTCTCCAGCTCAAAGAACTGCACTGTTAACAGTGAGATTATGTTAGAGATTTAAAGTTTTTGATTAAAAAATCCAGATGTTTTGTATATCTTTGCTTTCAGCTTCTGTCTATAATGTTACTTCCTATTGAGCTCTTCCTTTCATCTAATATATTTCTGTTGAGATAGATGAATTCCTACAGCTACTTTTTTTTTTCTTTCTCCTTAATGTGGTTTTCCAGATATAGCTGATTCTGAACAATGCCTGCTCTGCTACTTTTCAAACTAGTTTTTGTGTTGTGATAGTGATGCTAACCCTGTTATGGCAACACCAAACAACACCTAAGAATCTGTTTTACCAACCTGATGTGTAATTACTAATCATTGCAGAGTACCTCACATACCTGTAAATGGCCTTAAGCAAATGGAAATCTTTAAATGGAATTTTAATGAGTACTGCTCAGTCTTTCTTTGTGTACTATTATTTTTGCCATGCTAATATTTCAGTGACTTTCCAATTCAAGTACTGGGTTTGTGTGACAAGGTTTTGATAACGAGGGGAATTTTCCGTCATGAGGTTCCATATTTCTTTGCTTATCGTTTTGGTACTCATCTGTGTGGATATCCAGCTATAACTGCTGCGGAAGTTAAATAATTGCTGGTTGCTGGACACTGTATATTACACCAGCCTTCACTGCTTTTGACAGTGCCTTAAGTCTGCTCTTTAGTTTGTTTTAGATTTTACTTGAAGGGTTGCATAGTAATGTCATCATTGTGGCTGCTGTAGATATGTATGGCCTAGTATGTCCTTAAATTTTAGGCAGGTGATCTGAATCTTCCATTAGTTGAGAGATCTCTGGTCTGTTTTGTTGTTCTGCCATCTGATGAGTCTCTGGTTCTTTGTATATGTCATTTGGAGGGATAACAATTGCCAGAGCAAGATGGAAAACTCAGCACAATCAGTGCTTAGTTTCTGTGATTGTGGCTTCCCAAAGTTTTTTCCATCACCCAGCTGCCTCTTCTAATTTAGCATTAAAGCCACCCATCAGAAGGCTTAAGCTGTGCTCTGGTATTGCAAATGATGTCTCAGAGCAGCTGCAGAACCACCATTGCCCTACATTGTTCTCTCTCAGCACAATACTGTATGACTGACAACTCCAGGGAGCTGGTCCTGAGTCTGGTATGTTTTCCATTTTCTGTATGTTCTGTTAAGGTAGGTGTTCTAGCTTGACTAAGACATATTTCTTCTTTAGCTTGAAACACTTGGTCATTTATTCTCTCTAATGTTAAAGTGTGGAGTTCCTGTTTTTCATACACTGATTGATTAAACTTTTAATGTCCCAAATATTTCTGCTTTATTACTAAGAAAAGGGCCAACACTAAGACTATCAAAATCAAGAGATGTATTCACTGCAGCATCAGCAGGCTTTGCATTGTGCCAAAACTTGTTTATGGATTGTCCGTGCACCACCAGAGAAACTGGAGACATGGTGAGTGACTGAATGAACTGGCATGGATGTTTAAAGCCCTCCTGTATGCTTGTGCGAGTGTGCTGTGCTTTTCAGACTGATTTGTGTAACTGATTAGGAAACTTGAGAAAATTTAAGTGGATAATTGTGTATCCAGGTTCATAGATTTGCTTACCTGAACCAGTTAATTTAAAGTTATCTGGTACCTCTGTATGGCTCTACATGGTACTGTGTAAGTTTATACAACAGAGCTCCTAAAATGTTTAGTTTTTCTTTATACAGAGTCACATTTCATTAAATAGTTAATAGGTAAAACAATGTGAACCCTATGCATAGTGTTATTCTATTCATTTTTAATTACATAAGAAAAAATTGCATGAGAGAAGCCTATCTGAAATAAAGTAATTCTTCTCACCCATTCACCAGCATATAATTTTTAATGTATTTTTCTTCGCGCTTCAAGCATTTATGGCTGTTTTCCAGGAAGGTTTTGAAAGATGTTGACTCTGTGATTGAACTGTTTGATCAAATGTTTGAATAATATCAGTATTTTCAAATTAAATAAGCATATTCAGCTTGCCAGACTGTTTAGCCTTGAATTGTTGACTCTCTACTGTCAATCATGAAATGTGTTTAAAAATGAATGATATCACAGCTGGACTTAAGAAACAGGGAGGGAGAAAGTATCTGTGGCTTAGCATTGCAATCAGAAGTGATGTCACTGTGATATCGAGCCCACAAGTAGATACTCAGATTGTGCATGTATGTTATTGCTCCTGCTAGCCCTGGTTCAACTAGGGGAGAATGGCTGAGTGGTGACTGTCCTTCAGTAGGAGGCTTTTGTAGCTTTGGGGCATCTCACCATGTAACAAATGGTGATCTGCTAATCACCATTAATGGTAATGGTGATTAACTTCAATCCAAAACCTCTTCGCTATCTGATACTGAAGAGACATTTGTTTTTCAAACATGCTCAGCAGGAAGTGCTCAAAGACCTACACTTGGCACACCATGCTACTAATCCAAACTTATTTAAATGAATGCATCTGCTATAGGTACAGATTATCTCATTCTTTATAAGTTGTAGGCCAAATCATTGTCACTTTGTAGGCTGTTTAGGATGTACATCAAGACCAAAGGTACAACAGAAATGAACTCTTTCTTCTGCATGTGAGATTCTGTAATGAAGGGGCTGCTAAATTGCAATACATCTCTTAAAGCTTTACTTTAAATTACTTCTTCTATAAGAAAAAAATGAAAGATGGTTTTGACTGAGTAACTCTCAGAACTGTGCACCAAGAGGTCAAATCAGCTACAGGATTTGTTTAGATCAGTAGTGATCCATAAGCAAGAAGTATTTGAAATAAGAAAGTGCTGAAAGCTGCGCTGTGCCAGAAATTCCTTCAAACTCCATGTTGGAAATCATATTGCTAGTTACCAAAAACTAGCCTTGGTCCCACTCTGATGCCTTTTTTTTTTGGAGATTAAACCAAGAAATGAGTACAGACAAGTAAAGGCCAACGACATAGGAAACTCATGGGAAAAAAAAATACAAACCCTTTAGCTTGTTATGAGATAAAATAATCTAAGTAATCCATTTTATTTTTATATCAGACACGTGACTGGCTGTTCTACTGCCAAAAAGCCAAAGGAATTTTTACTATTCTCTTCAATAGGAATACAATTAAGGACTACCACAAACAAGTGAATCACATACTGTATGTGCTTATTTTTTTTTTTCCTCTTACTAATTGAGTTATATCTCTTATTAAGCATAGCGATGGCTTAACTTTCTCACAAAGATTACTGCTTTTCTTCAGGCAATGTTTCATTCTTCCTTCTCATGTTCACTTGAAAGTCTGTCATCTCAAATCATTCTGTGCTTCAGGTTCTGGGAATCAGATGAAAGTGAAGAATGCTTTCATCCCCCATAGAGTTTAATCCCATACTACTCTGACTCAGTTATTTTAAATGGAGTCGTATAATTTTACTGTTACACAAGTTGAACAGAAAATACATAAAGGATAACAAAAGAAGGTTTTTATTTAATTTTTTACTTTATTTTTGTGAACAAGATAAGTGACTGCCTTTGCAGAATGGGTATTTCCAGGAAATGCAATCTCTTTCCATTGAATTTTAAAGCAACCCGGAGTGTATGTATTTTTTTTCTGTAAGAACAGTCCTCTGCACAAACAGCCCACCATGCAGTATCGTTTTAAATTGACAGCCTGTATTAAACTGTAGCCATCTGAATGCCACTGAAAGAGACTGTATTAATCAGAACATGTTTTCACAATTATCTAGAAGAAGATACAGAGAAAGGAGCTCATACATTCACTGTGCCACATGCCTGGATTGTCTCTGCTTGCTCAGTGTAACAAATGAAGTTAATTGCACTGTGCAGCAGTAGATAGCCAAAGTTCTGGGTTTCATCAGTCCTTGTAGTATGAACAGGAAAATCAGTAACATAAGACAGTGGAATTTTCCAACACCTGCTACAGATCTCCTTACTGTTTCCTTTCCCTGTGTCTCAGAACTTCAGATATTTTATTTTATTTTATTTTATTTTATTTTGTTTTATTTTATTTTAATTTTTAATTTTATTTTTAGTTTTAGTTCTGGACTGACTTGGGTGCTCTTTGTACATGTGTCATACTCTGATAAGAAAAAAATCTAAGGTAATATGGAAAAAAATCTAAGGTAATATGGAATTATTTCTTTATAGAATTTGAATAATGTGTGGTGGGTTGACCTTGGCTGGATGCCAGGTGACACTAAAGCTACTCTGTCACTCCTTTCTTCCACTAAACAGGGGGAGAGAAACATGATGGAAAACTCACGGGTCAAGATAAAGACAGAGAGAGATCACTCCACCGATTGCTATCATGAGAAAACCAGACTCGACTTGGGGAACATTAGTTTAATTTATTACCAGACAAATCAGACTAGGATAATGAGAAATAGGAAAGTAAATCTTAAAGCACCTTCCTCTTCTCCCTCCATTCTTTCCAGGATTAACTTTTCTCCTGATTTTCTTTACCTCTTCCCTTCCAGCAACACAGAGGGATGGCGAATGGAGGTTGTGGTCAGTTCATCACACGTTGTCTCTGCTACTCCTTATTCCTCAGGAGGAGGACTCCTCACACTTTTCCTCTGCTCCAGCATGGGGTCCCTCCCATATAGGAGACAGTACTCCATGAACTACTCTATGTGGGTCCCTTCCA
Source organism: Nesoenas mayeri (assembly GCF_963082525.1). Classification (NCBI taxonomy): domain Eukaryota; kingdom Metazoa; phylum Chordata; class Aves; order Columbiformes; family Columbidae; genus Nesoenas; species Nesoenas mayeri. Next base: position 20,919,322 of record NC_137544.1, on the reverse strand, counting down.
CAAGGTACAGTCCTTCAGGAACAGACTACTCCAGAGTGAGTCCCCCAGGGGGTCACAAGTCCTGCCGCAAACCTGCATCCAGCCTGGGCTTCTGTCTCCATGGGGCCACAAGTCCTGCCAAGAGCCTTCTCCAGTATGATCTTCCCATGGGGTCACAGTCTCCTTTGAGCATTCTCCTGCTCTGGTGTGGGTTCTTCCATGGGTGAAGGTGGATCTTTGCTCCACCACGGACCTCTATGTGCTGCAGGGGGACAGCCTGCCTCACCATGGTCTGCACCACAGGCTGCAGGGGAACCTCTGCTCCAGACTCCTAGAGCGCCTCCTGCCCTCCTTCTGCACTGACCTGGGTGTCTGCAAAGTCATTTCCTCTTGCATGTTCTCACTCCTCTCTCTGGCTGCAGTTGTTCAGGTCATTTTCCCACCACTCTTCTTAACTAACTTACCCCCAGAGGTGCTACCACCATCACTGATGGGCTCAACCTTGGCCAGTGGTGAGTCCCTCTTGGAGCCATCTGGCATTGGCTCTGTTGGACATGAGGGAAGCTTCTGGCAGTTTCTTACAGAAGCCACCCCTGCAGCCACCCTGTTGCAAAAACCATGCCCCTACAAACCCAATACTTTATGTGAAGTTCGGCTTACTAAGGTACTTATAAAGAGGCAAATGCCAAGTAGTAAAAATATTAATAAGTAAAAATGTCAAGTAGTAAGCATAAAAATTGTTACTGTGTTTATTAATTATTCTGTCAGGTAAGAAATACCCTATACCACATGTGGTACAGCGAAACTTGCTTCCTACTTGATGTTAAACGGCAATAAGAAGCTTGTGACACAGCATAAAAAACTTGCAATATTTCATTGAATAGCTACGACTTTTTTTTTCTTTTAAGGTTGATGACATGTTTTATCTCACATAAAAGTGGGCATCAGGGATTTCTGCTTGGGAAAGAGGACATCAGAGAATATTGGTGAAACAGCAGAGAGAGATAGAATATTTACTTGTTATTAACCAACATCAAAGTGATTCAGAAGAACTTGAATTAATTTTTATATCTAGCTGTTAAAAAAAAAACAAACAAAAAACACAACAAAAACAAAACTTTGTATATAATGCAGTGAAACAGTAAGTTTTTAATAAAACTCCTGAAATTTTCTACCTTGATTATTATCAGACATCTTGTAGGGACCGCCTAAAAACATTTTGCCAACTTTTCTGCAAAATAACCTTTCAGAAGGTTACATGGCTTATAATGGTGTTGAGAGTGATAAAGAATGAAATTCCTTTTAGAGAGAGGCACTGAACAGTTTGTCTTTCAGAGTACAAAACAGTAAATTTGAAATGGATTGTGTAAGGGGAACTAGAGAAATTGTATCAGCTTCTGTGATAGAGCTGCCTCTGATATTGAACTAGGTTTAATGAGAAACAAGAGTTGCATTAGAAACAAAGCCAGTAATATATTGATAGGTAAGTGATAAAAGAGTTTCCTGACTAGAATGCATTAAATGAAGGAACTAAAACTGAAATATTTTAGTGCCGTGAGATACAAAGTGAATAGATGAATATTAAGGGCAGACTAAACAGAAGATGAACACGTTATCTAAAGGATTAATTTATGAATTTCATTGCCTGTTTAAAGTACAGTATCTTGAGAAGTATGAGAGATTATCTGAAATATTAAAATAGGATGTGGCTGGGTCTTGTACCTTTTTGTTATGCTACTATGATTATTTAATAGAAATTTTATTTCAATCACAGATGTCCTATTTAGCAAGAATTTCTCAGTGTTGAACTCGACAATGTTTAATCATTGC